>NC_136388.1:26077817-27316317 GCF_965140285.1 Lepidochelys kempii | reverse complement strand
TTTAAATATTTCATATTTTTTGTTCTACAAGATTAAAGGAGAGATGTTTCTGATGCCACACACATCTAAGCATGACCCATATCTTCACAATCTGCCCATATCTTCATGCTGATTGCTGGTTTTGCTCCAGTTTTTACCTTCCAACACCTCCCTGCCTTGAGCTTCTATTATGCCAGCTTTAATCTTTTAGTAAAATGAGACTTACGGGATTCTGCAGTAGTGTTCCCAGTACTGCTCCATGGACTGACTGACAGATGAGCTGTAAAAGTAGTGTGGGCAACATGCTTCTCAGCACCCTATTTCATGCCATCAAAAATTCCAGAGAAGCAATTAATTCCATTTAGATTATGGGCATAGGCCTGTTCCTGCTCCCACTTAAGTGGATAGTAGTTCTGCCATTTCATCAATGGAATCAGAGTTCTTCCTTGTCCCTCTGTTCTTGGAGCCCCCCCTCCCCCCCCCCAATGCTTGTGATCTTGGATCTCGTGCGTGCATGGACTGTGCACTGCACTGCTGTCATATTACTGAGCAACCTTGGAAAGCAAGTTTTATAATAAATGTATTTTAGATTTTGCATCAAGTAAAAGAAATATCAGTACAGCATGTTGACATATGAGTGCTAAATATTGAAACATAAACCCTTATCCCCATTTCAGAAGTCAGAAGATAAATGATGTTTCATGATATAGTGTGTAGCATATTTTACATTTTTGTATTAGTACTGAGTTTTTATCAGAAATTGGAGAAAATCATATACATTTTCTAGCTAACCTTTTATGAAAGGATATTGTGTCTCTGGGATGTCTATTATCCAAGGGTCAAGTTTTAATAGAGCGTAGTTCCCATTTAGGTACCAAGATAAATGGCCAAGTTTTTAAAAAAATCTCAGCATGCTAGGCGGTCTATTAAAGCTGAGATCTTTTAAAAATCTGCTTACAAATGTCACAGTGGGAACCTTTTGAGTGCTGAGCACCTTTGAAAATCTGACTTAAATGGCTTGTGACTTGACATTTTGTCAGCAGACAAGGGGTAAAATCTTGACCCTGTTGAAGTCAATAAGAGTTGTGCCATTGATTTCAATGGGGCCAGAAATTTCATCCAAATTTAAAAAAAAATGAATAAAATTACTTGATTAAAAACTAATCTATTGTTGTGGCTTGGTGAGGTTCCTATTCTAAAAGCTGTGTTGATGGCTTGCCGGGCATTATTGATTGGGAAAGTTAAGTTTCAAAGTTGGTTGTATGCTTTACTTCCAGTCCTGGGGAACACTGTTTATGTTGGTAAAGCATTAATTGACAGAGAGAGACAAACTAAATCAATCTTTGTAAAAATATCTGCTGGATGCTGTGATTTTAATATTTTATATATTTGCAATAAATATTTTTATTTACTAGAGACTTGGCAGCAAAGGGATATAGTTTGGCATCTGTGCAGTTCATAAAACAAGTCTAGATTTATTGTGGGCATACAGTGGAGTCTTTCATTTTATACAAATGTATCAAACCATGATATTTATAGTCTAAATCATAGAATATCAGGGTTGGAAGGGACCTCAGGAGGTCATCTTGTCCAACCCCCTGCTCAAAGCAGGACCAATTCCCAATTTTTGCCCCATATCCCTAAATGGCCCCCTCAAGGATTGAACTCACAACCCTGGGTTTAGCAGGCCAAAGTTCAAACCACTGAGCTATCCTTCCCCCCAAATAAGTGTTAGTGTTTTGCTCTGTTTCCAAACACAGATTTTGTTGCCAACCTGGCTGAGGTAGCTCAGGCTGCTTAAATGGTCGATGTCAATTCTATTGCCTTACTATAAAAGGTAACTTATGACCACACAACTTACCAGACAGTGTATTCAGTTCAGTTTCAGTTGCAGTGAGCTTTGCTGCATTTTATTTTATACATAATCAGATCATAAGATATCATTGTTACTATTGTAAGCTTGCATCCGCTCTCAAAAGTGCTCATTTTTGTTACATGCATGCACGATTCCATTTCTCACCAATTCACTTGCATGCTAGTTTACTCCTGACTAAGTAATGCCTGTTCTGATTAGCCTTTAGAATTTATAAAAAAAAAAAAAAATCAGAGTACTTGCTTACACCATTGGAATTTTCTCTGTGGTTGCCTGCTGCTCTGGATAAAGTTGATTTGTATCCTGCCTAGCTAATAGCTTTTTGTTTTAAAGTTCACTTTTGCCTATACTGAGAGCTCTTGTCTGACCTAATGCCTCATTGCTCAAGTGGTACCCCTTAGACTGTGGTCATAAATAAAAATATGCTCTGCTTTGTAACTCACAAAACATAGCCTGCTGGGCTTCAGGTTGTACCTTTTAATTGTTGAGAAAAGTCTGTGTATGAATTTTATGAGCAAGAGTAATTAAATTTGGGGGTTCCTGCCTACAACTTGGTTCTGTCTGTGAAATCGTACGTCTAGTCAGCATTTTCTTCATGAATTAGGGCTCAATTCAACTCCTACTGAAGTTTATGGAAGTGTTTCCATTGATTTCAGTGGGAGTTGAATGGGGCCATTATTAAATGAGTGGACAAAATTCCATTCTCCATTGACTTCATTGCCAGTTGGACATATTTATCAGTAGAAGAACCAGAAGCAATGATGACAAAGGGCTGACACATTCCACTGAATCCCTAGAAAAGAATGTGGGCATCTGGTTTAGGCCTTGAGACTTTTCTGCTACTCTTTTCCCAGAGTACAGTACAACTAACCCCAGGTTTTCAGGGGGTTGGGCTTTGTCTGGCTCTCCAGCCAAACTCAGTTACTCCTTGTCAGGGTAATGTCTCTGTGATGGGGTTCCCTGGACTGTGGGACCGCTGAGCCCTCTGTACCACCAATCTGGTGTATCCCTCTCACACTGTGATACTGTTGTTAAGCCACAAACCTCTGGCAGGTGCTGCACTTACACAGACATCCACAGGCAGGGACACACTCAACTGAGTTACATGAATGCTTTCCCAGTCACTCATGAACCAACAATAGAGAGTCCCCAGCCAATGCCCCCGCCGCTCCCCAGCCTTGTACCCCAGAACTGTACCATCTTTCCCTGGTCAGAAGCCTGACCAACGTAAGTTGATTACCCAGTCTGCACCTCCCTTGATGTGGAGAGGACACACACTAGCATTTGTAAACTGAGCTGAGATTTTCCAAGCACTTCAACCAAAGCACACTCTTTTAGGTAAAATATAAAACAGATTTATTAACTACAGAAAGATAGATTTTAAGTGATTATAAGTAACAAGCATAGAGATCAAAGTTGGCTACTTAAGAAACAAAAATACATTCGTAGTCTGTTCTACAAACTAGACAGGATTTGAATCAAACAATGCCTCACCCTGACAGCTGGTAAAACCACCCTTTCCAGTTCAAAGTCTTTGTCCTCCAGATGTTTCTTCCAGGTGTTGAGTTGGGGTGGGGGGGGATGAGAGAGGTCAAGTGATGATGTCACTTCTCTTCTTTTATAGTTTATTCCAGCTTGCTGGAAAGATCCATGCTTGTGACGTGGGGATCCGCCCCCTTTTGTCAAGCAGTGTCCATTGTCTACGTGCTCTCTCTGAGAAGTCTTCTGGGATGGCTGTTGGGAGAATGGATTCCCTTTAATGGGACATCAGCACATCTGGCTACTCCGTTGTTGCACCTGAAAGACTGGTTGTGAATGTTCCCAATCTCTCAACATATTTCAGTAACACACACATAGCAAAACTTCCTAACTTTATGTATAATGATAGCACGCACAATCCAACAGGATATTAATGTTCAGCAGATCAACACTTTTAAACTGATACCTCACAAGGTATACTTTGTACAAAACATATAATAACTTTATGACAGTGGTGAATTTGGGGACTCCAGGGGCTGCTGATCTCTTTATGCCCCAGGTCTATTTTCCTGATGCTTTTGTGGCAGTGTCCAAATAATAGTTAAATGTAGGGCTGTTATTTACTTATTTTTGTATATATTTACTATCACATTTCAGTAGTTTGTATAGCTTCCAACAATGTGACTATTAACAGGATGAGAGTGAGTGATAAAGAAAAATTCCTGTTGCTCTTGAGGCAGTATCTCCAAGTGGCATTACTCTTTGTCTCACTGATGGTACTCGTGGTAACATTGCTATTGGCAGTGTGTTATTGTCCAGGTGGCTTTGAATGATAGTGCCAGTGTTTTGCTTGAATGTGGTGATAATACATCTGATGTTTTGTTTTTCTTTTGGGGCTTTTGGGTTTTGTTTCTTGGTTGTTTTATTGTTGGGGAAAGTGAAGCTCAATGCAAAATCTGGACTCTGAACCTTAAAGCTCCTGTAATTTGACGTATGTCTACAAATGTTTGGTGGCTTGAATCCTTAGGCCCAGATTTTTGGTATTTTTCAAAGGTGATTTAGGCACTGAGGAACTTAAATTTCATCTACTGTCAATAGAATTAGGCTCCTAAGGTACTAAATCCCATTTTTAAATGAGACTTAGACTCCATAATCAATTAGGGGTTGCAATGCTGAGCACAGCAACGCCTAAATACTCTAAAAATCTGGGCTGTAGTGACTAGGACAATTGTCCAATTAATCTGTTAGAGGCTTCAGAATCACAGAAAAAATGTAAGTTTCATTATACCTCTCTCAGTTTTTCACTTGCAAATTGGTGACCCGCTTGATCTCGAATTTGTGCCCAACACTAATATTTTCTTCATCATTCTTCCTTTCAAAACCTGTAGACGAGTGGCACTTTAAATTTTTTAGTATTTTGTTATTCGTCGGGGACATCACCACTAACGTGTTTGCTTTTGAAAATTAAATTGTAACGAACTCTGCTATTGCACCACTGACCTCACTTGCTTGGGTGCATTTCGTTTGTATGGACTCTGGCTGTGTCACAATTTATATAGGTTTCAGAGTAACAGCCGTGTTAGTCTGTATTCGCAAAAAGAAAAGGAGGACTTGTGGCACCTTAGAGACTAACCAATTTATTAGAGCATAAGCTTTCGTGAGCTACAGCTCACTTCTTCAGATGCATATCGTGGAAACTGCAGCAGGCTTTATATATACACAGAGAATATGAAACAATACCTATTCCCACCCCACTGTCCTGCTGGTAATAGCTTATCTAAAGTGATTTCCAGCACAAATCCAGGTTTTCTCACCCTCCACCCCCCCACACAAATTCACTCTCCTGCTGGTGATAGCCCATCCAAAGTGATAACTCTTTACACAATGTGCATGACAATTAAGCTGGGCTATTTCCTGCATAAATCCAGGTTCTCACATCCCCCCCACCCCCATACACACACAAACTCACTCTCCTGCTGGTAATAGCTCATCCAAACTGACCACTCTTCAAGTTAAAATCCAAGTTAAACCAGAACATCTGGGGGGGGGGGGTAGGAAAAAACAAGAGGAAACAGGCTACCTTGCATAATGACTTAGCCACTCCAAGTCTCTATTTAAGCCTAAATTAATAGTATCCAATTTGCAAATGAATTCCAATTCAGCAGTTTCTCGCTGGAGTCTGGATTTGAAGTTTTTTTGTTTTAAGATAGCGACCTTCATGTCTGTGATCGCGTGACCAGAGAGATTGAAGTGTTCTCCGACTGGTTTATGAATGTTATAATTCTTGACATCTGATTTGTGTCCATTTATTCTTTTACGTAGAGACTGTCCAGTTTGACCAATGTACATGGCAGAGGGGCATTGCTGGCACATGATGGCATATATCACATTGGTGGATGTGCAGGTGAACGAGCCTCTGATAGTGTGGCTGATGTTATTAGGCCCTGTGATGGTGTCCCCTGAATAGATATGTGGGCACAGTTGGCAACGGGCTTTGTTGCAAGGATAAGTTCCTGGGTTAGTGGTTCTGTTGTGTGGTATGTGGTTGTTGGTGAGTATTTGCTTCAGGTTGCGGGGCTGTCTGTAGGCAAGGACTGGCCTGTCTCCCAAGATTTGTGAGAGTGTTGGGTCATCCTTTAGGATAGGTTGTAGATCCTTAATAATGCGTTGGAGGGGTTTTAGTTGGGGGCTGAAGGTGACGGCTAGTGGCGTTCTGTTATTTTCTTTGTTAGGCCTGTCCTGTAGTAGGTAACTTCTGGGAACTCTTCTGGCTCTATCAATCTGTTTCTTTACTTCTGCAGGTGGGTATTGTAGTTCTAAGAAAGCTTGACAGAGATCTTGTAGGTGTTTGTCTCTGTCTGAGGGGTTGGAGCAAATGCGGTTGTATCGCAGAGCTTGGCTGTAGACGATGGATCGTGTGGTGTGGTCAGGGTGAAAGCTGGAGGCATGCAGGTAGGAATAGCGGTCAGTAGGTTTCCGGTATAGGGTGGTGTTTATGTGACCATTGTTTATTAGCACTGTAGTGTCCAGGAAGTGGATCTCTTGTGTGGACTGGACCAGGCTGAGGTTGGTGGTGGGATGGAAATTGTTGAAATCATGGTGGAATTCCTCAAGGGCTTCTTTTCCATGGGTCCAGATGATGAAGATGTCATCAATATAGCGCAAGTAGAGTAGGGGCTTTAGGGGACGAGAGCTGAGGAAGCGTTGTTCTAAATCAGCCATAAAAATGTTGGCATACTGTGGGGCCATGCGGGTACCCATAGCAGTGCCGCTGATCTGAAGGTATACATTGTCCCCAAATGTGAAGTAGTTATGGGTAAGGACAAAGTCACAAAGTTCAGCCACCAGGTTAGCCGTGACATTATCGGGGATAGTGTTCTTGATGGCTTGTAGTCCATCTTTGTGTGGAATGTTGGTGTAGAGGGCTTCTACATCCATAGTGGCCAGGATGGTGTTATCAGGAAGATCACCGATGGATTGTAGTTTCCTCAGGAAGTCAGTGGTGTCTCGAAGGTAGCTGGGAGTGCTGCTACCAGCACTCCCAGCTACCTTCGAGACACCACTGACTTCCTGAGGAAACTACAATCCATCGGTGATCTTCCTGATAACACCATCCTGGCCACTATGGATGTAGAAGCCCTCTACACCAACATTCCACACAAAGATGGACTACAAGCCATCAAGAACACTATCCCCGATAATGTCACGGCTAACCTGGTGGCTGAACTTTGTGACTTTGTCCTTACCCATAACTACTTCACATTTGGGGACAATGTATACCTTCAGATCAGCGGCACTGCTATGGGTACCCGCATGGCCCCACAGTATGCCAACATTTTTATGGCTGATTTAGAACAACGCTTCCTCAGCTCTCGTCCCCTAAAGCCCCTACTCTACTTGCGCTATATTGATGACATCTTCATCATCTGGACCCATGGAAAAGAAGCCCTTGAGGAATTCCACCATGATTTCAACAATTTCCATCCCACCACCAACCTCAGCCTGGTCCAGTCCACACAAGAGATCCACTTCCTGGACACTACAGTGCTAATAAACAATGGTCACATAAACACCACCCTATACCGGAAACCTACTGACCGCTATTCCTACCTGCATGCCTCCAGCTTTCACCCTGACCACACCACACGATCCATCGTCTACAGCCAAGCTCTGCGATACAACCGCATTTGCTCCAACCCCTCAGACAGAGACAAACACCTACAAGATCTCTGTCAAGCTTTCTTAGAACTACAATACCCACCTGCAGAAGTAAAGAAACAGATTGATAGAGCCAGAAGAGTTCCCAGAAGTTACCTACTACAGGACAGGCCTAACAAAGAAAATAACAGAACGCCACTAGCCGTCACCTTCAGCCCCCAACTAAAACCCCTCCAACGCATTATTAAGGATCTACAACCTATCCTAAAGGATGACCCAACACTCTCACAAATCTTGGGAGACAGGCCAGTCCTTGCCTACAGACAGCCCCGCAACCTGAAGCAAATACTCACCAACAACCACATACCACACAACAGAACCACTAACCCAGGAACTTATCCTTGCAACAAAGCCCGTTGCCAACTGTGCCCACATATCTATTCAGGGGACACCATCACAGGGCCTAATAACATCAGCCACACTATCAGAGGCTCGTTCACCTGCACATCCACCAATGTGATATATGCCATCATGTGCCAGCAATGCCCCTCTGCCATGTACATTGGTCAAACTGGACAGTCTCTACGTAAAAGAATAAATGGACACAAATCAGATGTCAAGAATTATAACATTCATAAACCAGTCGGAGAACACTTCAATCTCTCTGGTCACGCGATCACAGACATGAAGGTCGCTATCTTAAAACAAAAAAACTTCAAATCCAGACTCCAGCGAGAAACTGCTGAATTGGAATTCATTTGCAAATTGGATACTATTAATTTAGGCTTAAATAGAGACTTGGAGTGGCTAAGTCATTATGCAAGGTAGCCTGTTTCCTCTTGTTTTTTCCTACCCCCCCCCCCCCAGATGTTCTGGTTTAACTTGGATTTTAACTTGAAGAGTGGTCAGTTTGGATGAGCTATTACCAGCAGGAGAGTGAGTTTGTGTGTGTATGGGGGTGGGGGGGATGTGAGAACCTGGATTTATGCAGGAAATAGCCCAGCTTAATTGTCATGCACATTGTGTAAAGAGTTATCACTTTGGATGGGCTATCACCAGCAGGAGAGTGAATTTGTGTGGGGGGGTGGAGGGTGAGAAAACCTGGATTTGTGCTGGAAATCACTTTAGATAAGCTATTACCAGCAGGACAGTGGGGTGGGAATAGGTATTGTTTCATATTCTCTGTGTATATATAAAGCCTGCTGCAGTTTCCACGATATGCATCTGAAGAAGTGAGCTGTAGCTCACGAAAGCTTATGCTCTAATAAATTGGTTAGTCTCTAAGGTGCCACAATTTATATATACACATATAGGAGACCATTTAAAATCAACAAATGGGGGTCTTTATGAGCAAAAGCGCTGCATGTGTTTTCAGGCTATACTGGAAATGGTTGCATTGTCTGTCTGCCTATTCAATAGGTATTTATATTTCACCATAATATCTGAGCACCTTATGATAGTCATAGTCCTTTATTTTCATTGTTTGCGCTTTCTGTTGTGAGGGATAGTTCTTACAATAATTGATCATAATGGCTTCAGAAAGTTATTCTTTGTATATTAAAGCAAGTGATTTTCAGTGTATTGATAAGTCTCCTGCATAATTCAGTGCACTGCCCTCAAGAATTTATTACTTTTTTAATCGAGAAGGACCAGTTGTATTCCAGATCTTATTTTTAAGTTATAGCCTCTCTACTGTCTTGATGATCGTTGGTTTTTTCACTGCATTGCTGTGCTTACAGTAGTGTTTCTGAGCTGAACAAAAGATAACCTTTTTACCTCCTTTCCCGACACCTCCTGCAGACAGATGTAGAGGCACGTATTGTTCAGTAGTCAGCTCAGTGTCAGAAAACAGAATTTTCTTGAAGGAAAAGGGTTGGAAACTGGTTCGTTAATTCTGTTCAGGACTAAACTGCATGAGCTGTTTGGATCCATGGACAGAAACAGAAAGACTTGTATTTAGATTAAGCAGATTTTATTTGATTTGTACTTTGTCTTTCAGGGCCAGCCAATAGATCAGTCTGCTATTTTCGCTCAGCAAGTACGTCCTTCTTCCCAGCTTCCACAGTATCCAGGGTTACAGCAGGCACAGGTACTGAGCTTCTCCTAGGGAACATTTGCTACAGGCTGTAAGGTATACACATGAAACTCACCTCAGTGCAGAGGGTCCAAGCAGTGCCCTACATCCCATTTAAGACCTGCATTAAAGGCTTAATTGGGACTTAAGTAGTGAGTCTTAGAATTTCACCCTTAATGAAAAGTTATTGACAGTTCTCTAGTTCCTGCATAGTTTAGTCAAACAAATCTTTTTGGCAGGCTTCTAATCTTTTCCCAATGATCTGCCTGTAAAGTCCGTGTGTGCCACAGTACTGAGTCTAAAATCCAGCCTGGTTAGAGTGAGGTTGGGATCACTGACTTTGCTCCCCTCATTGTGTCATCATGATGCTACTGATACCGAAAAGAAGTGTTGGTGCTGAAGACCCCAGATGCCACTCCTGATTAAGCACCGAATAACTAGGCAAGATATAAATTAAAAACAGAAATGAATGTGTTCACGCTGCAGCTGAGGGAGCCTATTAGAAAAAGAGAAATACACTATTAAAATATAAGGGTAATTGCTGTTTGGTATAATTACACAGTTGAATGTTTTACTGAGGGCTCCATTGTCCAGATTTTGCTTTTTAATAAAGGTTACCTATTTTTCTTTAATGGCTTAAGGATACGAACATGTGGCCTTTGTTAAATTGTACCATGGGCTGTTTTCCATGCAGACTGTGCCTCATGGATACACAATGTACAGTACTCAGATGCCTTTGCAACAACAGCAGGCTGGTGGTGTAGTGCTTTCACCCAGCTACAACCCCAGAACGTATCCAGCAACTCATTCCAGTCCAGCTCTAATGGAAAGACTAAGACAGCTGCAACAACAGCCAAGTGGGTACATTCAACAGCAGGCTGCTGCTTATATTCAGCCTTTAACAGGCACTCAGCGGTAAGGCTTTATATGTTCTTCTGGTTTATTATATTACAGGGACTTTGCGGTCTTGATATATAGCTCTAATACTTGATTTAAAATTATGTCCATTAATCAGAATGAGGTTAATGGCGAGTCTTGCTACTGTTACATTTGTTCTCCCTCCCACTTCCCGCCCATTGTTTGTTAGTCACTTGTTGCTTCTTGTTTTCAATTACAGTAGAACCTCAGAGTTATGAACACCTTGGAAATGGAGGTTATCCATAACTCTGAAATGTCTGTAACTCTGAACAAGACGTTACGGACTTCGGCCACTGGGGCGGAGGGGTTGGGGCTGGGGCTGCAGCTGCAGGGTTTGGTGGGGACAGGGCTCTGGGCAGGGGTGGCTTAGGGCTTATAGAATCATAGAACCATAGAATATCAGGGTTGGACGGGACCTCAGGAGGTCATCTAGTCCAAACCCCTGCTCAGAGCAGGTACAATCCCCAACTAAATCATCACAGACAGGGCTTTGTCAAGCCTGACCTTAAAAACTTCTAAGGAAAGAGATTTCACCACCTTCCTAGGTAACGCATTCCAGTGTTTCATCACCCTCCTAGTGAAAAAGTTTTTCCTAATATTCAACCTAAACCTCCCCCACTGCAACTTGAGACCATTACTCCTCGTTCTGTCATCTGCTACCACTGAGAACAGTCTAGAGCCATCCTCTTTGGAACCCCCTTTCAGATAGTTGAAAGCAGCTATCAAATCCCCCCTCATTCTTCTCTTCCGCAGACTAAACAATCCCAATTCCCTCAGCCTCTCCTCATAAATCATGTGTTCCAGTCCCCTAATCATTCTTGTTGCCCTCTGCTGGACTCTTTCCAATTTTTCCACATTCTTATTGTAGTGTGGGGCCCAAAACTGGACACACTACTCCAGGTGAGGCCTCACCAATGTCGAATAGAGAGGAACAATCACGTTCCTCGATCTTTTGGCAATGCCCCTACTTATACATCCCAAAATGCCATTGACCTTCTTGTCAACAGTGTGTCCTTGTTGCCTCATATCCAGCTTCTCGTCCACTGTAACCCCTAGGTCCTTTTCTGCAGAACTGCTGCTAAGCCATTCGGTCCCTAGTCTGTAGTGGTGCATGGAATTCTTCCATCCTAAGTGCAGGACTCTGCACTTGTCCTTGTTGAACCTCATCAGATTTCTTTTGGCCCAATCCTCTAATTTGTCTAGGTCCCTCTGTATCCTATCCCTACACTCCAGCGTATCTACCTCTCCTCCCAGTTTAGTGTCATCTGCAAATTTGCTGAGGGTGAAATCCAACCATCCTCCAGATCATTTATGAAGATATTGAACAAAACCGGCCCCAGGACCGACCCCTGGGGCACTCCACTTGACACCGGCTGCCAACTAGACATGGCGTCATTGATCACTACCCATTGAGCCCAATAATCTAGCCAACTTTCTATCCACCGTATAGTCCATTCATCCAGCCCATACTTCCTAAACTTGCTGACAAGTATACTGTGGGAGACCGTGTCAAAAGCTTTGCTAAAGTCAAGGAACAACATGTCCACTGCTTTCCCCTCATCCACAGAGGCAGTTATCTCGTCATAGAAGGCAATTAGATTAGTCAGGCATGACTTGCCCTTGGTGAATCCATGCTGACTGTTCCTGATCACTTTCCTCTCCTCTAAGTGCTTAAGAATTGATTCCTTGAGGACCTGCTCCATGATTTTTCCAGGGAATGAGGTGAGGCTGACTGGCCTGTAGTTCCCAGGATCCTCCTCCTTCCCTTTTTTAAAGATGGGCACTACATTAGCCTTTTTCCAGTCGTCCGGGACTTCCCCCGATCGCCCTGAGTTTTCAAAGATAATGGCCAATGGCTCTGGAATCACATCCGCCAACTCCTTTAGAAGCACTCTCGGATGCAGCACATCCGGCCCCATGGACTTGTGCTCATCCAGCTTTTCTAAATAGTCCCGAACCACTTCTTTCTCCACAGAGGGCTGGTCACCTCCTCCCCATGCTGTGTTGCCCAGTGCAGCAGTCTGGGAGCTGACCTTGTACGTGAAGACAGAGGCAAAAAAGCCTGAGAGCACCCGAGCTCAGGGCTTTAGATCTGGGGGGATCGCTGGGGCTCAGGGCTTCAGCCCTGCGGCTCCTTTCCCAGCTTCTGCCCTGTGGGGGGCTCTGTGGCTTGGGGCTCCCCACAGCTCTGCTCCCAGTTTCAGCTGGGTCGGGGGGTGCCAGGTCTCAGGGCTTTAGCTACAGGGTGAGGACTGGGGCTGAAACCGGCACTCCCCTCTTAGCTAAAGCCCCGAGCCCTGTCGCCCCACATGGGGCTGAAGCCAAGAACGGAGCCACGAGGCTGAAACCCAAGTGCTCCCGAGGGTCTGAAGCCCTGACCTCATCCCCTGCCCAGAGCCCTGACCCCCCTCACTCTGCAGCTGCCGCCCTAACCCCACCCTGGTTAAAACCCTGAGCCCCATGGCTAAAGCCCTGAGGCAGTAAAGTATTTAGTGTGTGTGTGTGTGTGTCTGCTGCTGCCTGATTACTTCCAGTTCCAGAGGGTGTCCATTTGATCAGGAAGTACGTAACTGGTGTTCATATCTTTGAGGTTCTACCGTAGATTATAAATTGTTTGGGCACAGACTGGGCCATCCTCTGTATTGGTGCAGCATCTGCACAGTGGAGCCCTTCTGTGTATAAGAGCATTTTGAGTCCATAATACACAGAGAACTTACCAAGTTAACACAATACCATAATCTGGTTTACAATCATAAATCCTGCAGGATCCATAGGGAAATAAATGCTGGAAAGTCTAGGAAACACAAGATCTGTTCATTCATTGAACTAGCGATGGGCAATTTTACTTTGCTTATGTTTGAATGCATTAGATCATTACTAGTTTGAAAGTTCAGCTCAGATGTAGTGGCATTTACGTTCTGCCTAGGAGAGACTATCAGAGAAGTCGCATAAAGGGAAAATCAAGAGTGGGAAAAGGATGTAAAAATGGAACAGAAAGCAGGCAGAGTGAATGGAAATTAAATCAATGGAGAGAGGGGGAAAGAGGGAAATTCTAATGAAAATGTAGGCTAGGATTTTCAAAAGTGCCATGTGTTGGCCTAACTCTGCTCCTATTGAAGTCCCATGAGAGTTTTACCATCAACTTCAATAAGAGCAGTGTTAGACCAAAGCCAAGTGCCTCTGAAAATCCCACTGGCACTGTATATACCAGCCAGTCACTTGTGCCAGCCTAGCTTTTAGAGCACTTTTCTGTCCCTACTATGGAGCAAATTTTACCCTTCAACTAGAAATGCACATTTTTATCCAAATGTTCCTTGAAAAAACAGGTTAAAATATAGGTGAAAAAGTTTTTCACAAACTCCAAATTGTTGTGAAAACAAAAAAACAAGTTTTCAAGATTTGCAAAATCTCAGACTCTACAAATTTATCTGTCCCTACTTGTAATGGGATAGAGTGATTCAAAAGGCTGTTTTTAAAAGGACACTTTAAAAGTCTTCCCACGCTTTGTTAAAAGTATCTCTGAGGTCACGTTAACTATGGGGACTTGAGGATAGAATAGTTGTTGGCTTTCTTTCACTGCAGATGTTATTTTTCAAAGTCAACATGAAGCACGTTGATTCCATTTATTAGTTATGTACGTTATCACAGTCAAAATGACTAATATGACCAAGGTTTTAGAGTCTAACACATGTACAATACCTGATATTAATCTTGCATAATATGCTGATTTGGGTATTGTAGAGCATTCTCAAACTCTAAGAATAAAGCTTCATGTTTGACCTAGGACTGTAAAATATTTCTAAAATATGCTTAATAACTTATGGCCTGATGCAGCTCCCAGTGAAGTCAATGATAGTTTTCCTGTTAATGAGATAGAATGGGTTAGTGGATAAGGCACTGAACTGGGCATCAGGATTCCTGGATTCTACCACTAACCTGTTGTGTGGCCTTGGGCAAATTGTTTCCCCTTCCTTTCCTCTATTTCCTTTTGCACACTTTGGTTTGTATTTTTAGACTGTAAAGACTTTGGTGCAGGGACTGTTTCATTATGTGCTTTTACAGATATTGCAATCCTATGTCTTTGAGAACCACTATATTAAATTTATTAAAGCTGTATGTAGGTTTGTGTCCTGCTCCTTGGGATGGATTACCACAGCTCCTCTAGTAACTAAAAACAGTAGGGGGAGACTACCCCGGGACCGTAAACAACTTTGGAGAAGCACTAGCTCCTGAGATTTGCATATGCTGATTCAAGCTGGGTTTGTCACCAAGTAAGCAATAAAGAGAAAAAGTGGGGTATTTAAAGGGTGAGTTTAAACAGACTGAGGACCTTTTTTCTGAGCGAGCAAACAGACAGGATTTTTGAAGGATAGGAAGGGGTTCTGGCTTACCATGCTCCCCATGTGGAAGATGGGTGAATTCAGGTATGCTTAGTAAGCCTTTGGTTTTATTGGTTTTTTATGTGTTTTCTCTGTGATGCTTTGCCCTAAGAATAAATAAATAAATATATTCTGCTGGGAAGGAGCTGTGTAGTAGCATATAACTGCTGCATATGCTGGTCATTCTCCGAGTCAAGAAAGCAAAGCACGGGCACTGGCCATAGTGGCATGCTGGGATGCTGGCAGACTGGCATGCTGGGGATATCACACTGTATGGCAGGGAGCTATACAACCTTAAACCCTGGTCAGAAGGGAGTGGGACATGGGTCCCTTCCCAAAGACAGATCATGGCTGGAGGCCTGAGACCTGACTGGGCACTCTGGGGGTGGGGTTGGGCAGGGTTGGAGAACATGGAGGTGAAGGGAGTACAGGGGCAGTTATCCTGAAAGTGTGAGACCTAGCCCAAAGCTGCTCCTATAAAAATAATAATAATAATTAATAATAACCTCAGTGGGAGCTGCATAGGTCCACAGGATAAAATAGAAAAGCCTTAAGAGTTGTTGCTTGTTTACATAAACTTTTGTATTCATGAACTTTTCAATTTTTTAGTAGGTGAATTGGTTGCTTAGAAAAACTAAGTAGCTATCAGTCCCGGCTAAAGACACTATTTTAAATAGATCATAGAAATAAATATATAGGTATTAAAGTATTGTAATTTTAATTTTACCTTAAAACTTCATTTTTATCATGACATGATCTCAGAATCAGTACCCCTTCTGTCCCCAGTGGTGGGGAGGCTGGCTGCATTTCAGGTTTCAGCCTCATGCCCATCACCCAGACACTCTGGAGATCTCTTCAGCAGGGTGAGGACTTGATATATTTCAAATCATGAAAAAAAATATGCAGGAAAAAATGTAACCGCTGCTTCCCCCAACTTAAAAAATAAAAAGGTTAAGGCCATTTTTATGCACACCAATGGAGCAATAAAAGGCATTTTCTAAATCTATTTCTGCTGGGATTTTCAAAACAGCCTAGGAGAATTAGGCACCCAGATTCCATTAAAATTCATTGGGACTTGGATGTTCAGTTCCCTTTGGCTCCTTTGAAAATCCTAGCCTGATTGGAATAGTTCCAAGAGGCCCTGATCAGGATCAGGTACAAATAGAGGTAGAACAGTCATTGCCCTGAAGTGCTTGCAGTCTGTTCTGCTTCACAGTTCACTTTAAATGTCCTCAGCATTGTTAAAAATTATAATCCTGGCCCACACATTGTAGAGTAACTGATTTTTATCCTTAAGGTCAAATATCCATTTTTTCATCTTAGCAACAGCATCAAGCTTGTGTCCAAGTTTTTCTTCTGTTTCTCCTTTCTTCTCTGTTGGTGAAGAGATAATTTCCATCTTCTGATGACTGCATAGTGGGCTGCTAACAACAAAGCATTAATCATCTTGGGTTTGTTATAAAAATGTCCGAGCCTTGGCCATGTTTCAAAACTAACTATCCTGTTAGGGAAATGAATTGTCTCCTTCAGTGTCCAACCAATGAGATATCCTCTAATTTGGGTGTATTTACAATTTTTACTGTAACTTTGGCATGTCTTTACCTCACCTGATTTTCATTACTAAATTACACCACTAGTGGAATACACTGACCACAGTTTTATTTAATCAGCTTACAAATAAATAATCATTAATCATCATGTCGAAATCCAGGTCATTCACACCATGAGAATGTATCCCACACTGAATTCTATCCCACATATTCTGGAGTAACACTGATTTATCAGTTAGGGAATAACGACCTATGCCCTGCTGCCTATGACACATGATGTTCTTCTTTCTCTGTGTGAATTCAGTTCTAAACCAATCCCCAGACTAAAACGCCCCTTTTGAGCCCAAATGTCAAAATGTGCCTAAATCACTTCCAATTTAAGAACAGCATTGTATTATAATGGGAGGAAATTAAAAAATATTTAGTGTGTTCAAAAATCAGTTTAATCTAGGACTACAGACATGAATGTGTATTAATCAAATTGTACATTTAATGCATAGTGTTGCTAGAGGGCAGAGATAAGGTTGTTTTGGTTTGCTCACTGTGCATTTCCATGCTTTAACAGGTTTGGATTTCTTTGAAGTTGAAGCTTAACTCTGAATGTCCTGGGTTTATAATGCTTGTTTTGGAGATAATTACATCATCCTTGCAATGTTTTTATTAGAAAATACTGATATTCTTAGCCTCAAGTTCATCTTAACATGGTTTTTGTCTAGAACTAAATCGTAAGGCTGGTGCAGAATGCCTGCTTCCTAGTTCTACAATAAATGTTACATGCAGTGTAGAAGCTGGCTGCTCATTCGAACAGTAGCTGGATTTCTTCTCTTTAATTTAATTAATGTACAGATATTGATTTCAACCACATATTACTATCCAGTTCAATTATTAGATAATAGCACTGTAGATGTTTCCATTAAATACTTTTTTCCTAAATATTCTTGCTTGAAAATACAATCGTCCTGTAAAATTTGTGTTTCAAATATACAAAGAACAAATTTTAATCCAGGGAGTTGAACACTCACACTTACTTGATCTTTGTCTGTAAATTAAATACTTACCCTGAAATAGATTCTTCTCATTCAGACTGACTCACCAACCTTTGCAACAGAGTTCCTTGGTCGGAGGGGGACTTGATACTGTACCAACCACAGCTCCTCACCCAAACCTTAATTCAGTACAGCTGCCTCAGGAACAGATGAGACAGAGACAACAGCAAATTCGACAACAGCGACTCCTTCAGGTGGGACACATGGTTGTGTTAATGAAAAGCATATGTGGGGCCTTATTCGCTGAATCAGGTAGTGGCTTTAACCTGGATCTCCCGTGTCACAGGTGAGTACCTTAGCTGCCATGCTGTGGAGTCAGTCAGTCAGTCTCTCTTGCTCTCCCTCCCTCTAGTCCAGTGAATATTTAATTATTTATACAAAATGGAAGAGCTCCAACAGGAGAGATTGGGAGAGACCCATCCCAGAATAGTCAATAGCCTGGTGGTTAGGGCCCTAACCGCTGGGCTATTGGCTATTCTGCGGTCAGTCTCAATCTCTCTCTCTCTCTCTCTCTCTCTCTCTCGTTTTGAACAAAAATATCATCCTGGACCTGAGAAACCTTCCCAGTGAATCAGCATTTTTCAGCAAAAAAATAATTTGTCAAAAGATTCGTGATGAGCCTTAGTTCCTCTCCAGTAACCTCCTCTGTGCCTCAGGCTATTGAGCTGTGACGATCGCAATTTATAGTTTTAGGTTTTTACAGTATTAATTGGCAATAAGAATATGTATATGCCAGAATTAAAGTTGGGTGGAAACAGCCCATGTCTATAATATTTTTGATTATTCTGATTTGATGATGTACTCCAATTTGGTAGTTAAATCTCAGTTTGGCAGTTAAAAAACAAAACTCCACCCTGGGGTTGATATAGAGGTAAAAGCAACACACATTAAAAATACTTTGTGTTTTTGGTGACGGTATAATTATTTTCATGCTTTAACTCTAATGCCAATAGCTCATTTTTAAAAATATTATCAAGAAACTTATGTGAGCATATAGTTAACAGCTGAATATACCAAACAGTCTTTTACATCTGTTTCTGCAGTGATGTTTCGACAATAGATATTATGAACACTGTATTGTAAATATTTGTTGTTCATCATCCATGATATGGCCAACACTGTGCAACTGGAGAGAACAGCAGGGTCCAGCTCCTAAATATTATAGTGAGGAACATGCCTTCCTCAACCAACACTAGAATCATAGCTTAGAAAGATAAGTAATGAAAAGGCAAATTCCATGATCTGTATCCCTGGAACAGCAAGAGGCTGCTATGCCTTCTCAAATCAAAAGGCGGCGGCTGCTGCTGCTATTGCTATTAATCATTTATATAATATTATACATGTATACATATTATTGTTGTTACCATGGCAATGTTCTTTCAGTTGCAGCAGCAGCAACAACAGGGTCAGCACCAGGCACTTGGTCTCCAAGCAGTGCAACCACAGCAGCCTTTGGTAAGCAGACGTATTAAAACCAGACGTTTTTGTGTGCACATAAGGGTGCTTATGGGGTAGATGTTGTTACTCCTGGAAGTAAAGCAATCTAGGAACAGTGCCAGTAAGGGCTGTATAAGCTTACTCAGACGGCTCTGCCTTTGCATGTCAGTGCTGATGAGCACAACCCTGTAGTTTCATCCAGGGTCCTCTCTGACAGTCTTGCCAAATGGTGGGATGGGTCTGATGATATGGCTAAGACAGGTTACCCAATGACTATCTTTTCTTTTTTTTAATGTAAAGCCCAGATTTGAACACGTGTCATAAAGCAAAAGGCTTGTGTATTAATCCTTTGCCCCACCTGGGCTACCTAAAACTCAGCATTTTAGTTTGTCTTTTAGAAACACTAGTTCTGGGACTGGTGTACCATGAACTACCCAGTTACCCCTAGATGTCAGTGTTCAGTTATACTGGGAAAGTTGGAACTGCTCTTACTCACGTCAAAACTGTTGAATAGCTAATTAACAGATGCCTACTTCTGTCAGTCTGGAAACTTTCATGAGCACTAAATTCATTTAATTATTTTAAATTCATGAGTTCATAGGCTCTGAATATATTATCTGAGTGTGTGTGATGATGATGATCAGCCTGGGTTTGGGATGACCATATTGCTTACATGCAGTGATTATACCTTACCCATGCTGATAAATCCTATATATTGCACCAAACTATCTTAGATTCTATATATGCCACGCACTTAACAGAAACTCTGTTTCTGGAACTGTTTGAGAATTTTTTAAAAATGTGATTGGAACTCCCTCTGTCTTACTTTTATTTTGTTCCCCCTGTAAAACCAGGTTGCTGAAAGGCCATGAATCCTATTATGCAGACTTGGAGGCAGAGAGAGCAATATAACCAATACATTTTAAAAACCTCTCAAATTCTTATTTGGATGCTAGACATTAAAATGCCACTCTTTCAAGCTCTGGTATAACAGCAAGGGCTGGTGTAATATTGGAAACCTGGGAATCTCTCCATTCTAGGGTGTAAACCGATAATGTATTAGCCTAGAAGGAATGAGATATTTGAACTTAACTTTTACTGCAGCAGCATATGTTGACCATATATTCGGTATATACTATGTATTTTATAAATTTCCTCATGTTATTGAGTAATAAAGAACTATCTTCACTTGCTATGCAGAACTCAACTTTACAGGAAATTTTTTGCAGCATTGCTAATGGTTTTAGCCTTACATTTTTATACAGATTTTTGTTTTAAAACTTTTATGTGAAAGCAGGATAATATGATTGAGGCCAGTTATGAAACTGTGTGCACTCTCATATGAACAATAGAATCCAATTGGAATTCTAAGGCGCTTTATATTTTCCTTTGACAATTTAAATATATTTGTATTATATTTACTTGATTTTTATGGGCTCTTCTGGTGTCTAATTTTAAACAGTGAAAATTCCACTATCATATTTAATCAAAAACTGCAGTTTGTAGCTTAATGCCTAAATATGATTCTAATACAGATAAACGGGTTTAAATCCTGAAGTAGTTGTCTTGATATACTGATAATGTGTGCCAAATGGTTAAAATATAGTCACTCTCTTGTATTTTTGAAACTAAGATGTAGCTGCCTGTTATCTGACATTTCAATGTGTATAAAAAAGGATCTGTGGCCGAACACTCTGGAATGCTGTTCTGGTGTTTTTGTGGGGATCCAGAACAGAGTAATGGCATAGTGCCGGAAGTGTGTTCTAGCACTTCTGTTTTTTGGTTAGGACTTGAGCATATAGTAACTCTGTAGAGATGCATTTTACTGATTGGTCATGTACTGCAGTTGCATGGAGAGTACCATATAATCATAGTAACTTTCAGAATATTTCTTTGTTAGTCTATAACATTGGAACCTTTCATTACATCTAAAGTATGAAAGTATCTTGGTAAAAACATTTGAATGACCTGGTCTCCTCCCAAACCATCGAGTAATTTTCTGCGAACATGTTGTTTTACCATGTACTACGTTTGTGTATTTACACTGGAATTTTGAGAACTTTCTATCCTTGGTTATATGTCTTTAAAAGTAGCTAACTAAAGGAACTCAATTTAAAGAGTAAGCCACACAAAAATGTGATTCCTACAAAAAGAGCCAGATTAGAAACAGGTTCCCAACTTAAATGAGCAAGTTTAAAGAAAATATCAGCCCTTAGTGCTAAATTGTGCACCCTGAGTTTTTGAACTAGAGTGTTTGTATTCTGGGGAACCAAGTTACCCGAATTGCATTGTGTTTAAGCTGGATGTTAAGTTGGATGTCTAGCCCTTTTCTTAGGTAGCTGGTTTATTATCATAGGTGTAACTTGTGGATTGTGTATGTCTGCGTCAGCTTCTCCTGAAACCGTAGTTATGAGCTGAAGATTGTACCATAACATGCAAAAAGTACTTTTCATTAGATTTACAATATGATCTTTGATGTGACCCATGTCTTTGAGCTCATAAAGTAATAGTGATTGTGACATGTACCATATAGCTAAACAAGCTGTGACCAGGGCCTTTGAGTTTGGCAGAGAAAGTATTAATCATCTAAGGTCTTGTCTACACTGCCACTTACAGCCCTGAAACTTTCTTCGCTCAGGGGTGTGAAAAAACACCCCCCCCCAAACAATGCAAGTTTCAGTGCTGTAAAATGGCAGTGTAGATAGTGCTACAGTGCTGGTAGCTGCGCTCCCGGTGCTGGGAGCTCTTCCTCTTGCGAAGGTGGTTTATTACAGCTCCGGGAGAGCTTTCTCCCAGCACTGGAGCCCTCACTACACAGCCAAAATCAGCTGTGTAGACATACCCTTAGAGGCAGAATCACTTCAGGTGGTGCAACACAGCAGGACTAGCCTATCAAGGAGGAATTAACATACTAGCAAATCTCAGGGAGAGAGCTGGGGTTGGAGCTGAGAGAAGGCAAGGGTGGAAATTGCTCCTTGCCCCAATTTCAAGATGCCTGAAATAAGTCAGAGTTAACACTGGTTTGGAACCATGGCTGAGGACAGCCTAGTATCGCCTGCCACGGCCTTCAAAGCACTGGATCTTCTTTGTATTTTCTTGACCCTGAAATACACCTCCCAGCTGTCTTTTACCTGCAATAAGCACAACACAATGCTCTACATAAAATAGATTTTTAAACAATTAAAATGATCTTTTGTGCCCTGAGAGTTTTTCAGAGTGGCTGAAAGGTGCTTCTGAAAAGGAGGAGAAAGCCTCTTTTGTCTCCTGTGAGCCCAGGAGGCTTCTGAATCAAACCCAGACCTGAAGTGAAGAGAAACTTCCTAGCTTATTCAGAAGGACCATACTGGTTCCCAGAGGCTCAGTCTAATCACTGAAAGGACCCTTTTAAAATTTTTTGCAGCTGTGTCGCTAAAAGTAAGGTAGTGTAAATGCTGTTTATCAGCACTTTTGCCGACAAAATTCTTCCCCCCCCCTACAAGCGGGGTTCGCGTTGTTGACAGGAGAGGGTTCCTGCCGGCAACGAGCCTTTTACACTGCCACTTGCCAAGGCAAAACTTTTGTCTTGGAGGGGAAGAGGGGGGAGTTTTTAAAGCACTTGTGAACAACAAAAGTTTTGTTGTTCAATTGGCAGTGTAGACAAAACCCAAGTGAAGATTGGACTGTCACCTAATGATCTGTTTAAGCTGTATTGTCTGTGTCTGTATTGTCTGTGTGCTGCTTGAGCAAAGACTTTCTGAAAGTAAAATATATTAGACTATGGAATTGCTGTGGTGGTATAGCTGTGTGGATCCCAGGATATTAGAGACACACGGGGGTGAGGTAATATATTTTACTGGATCAACTTCTGTTGATGAAAGAGCTGTGTAGCTTGAAAGACAGAAGTTGGTTCCGTAAAAGATATTCTCACCCACCTTATCTGATTAGACTATAGAAAGCTTTTGAAGCCTCATTGCTTTGGGCATCTAAAACTTTCTAGACTATGTCAATCTAATTTAATGTAAAGAAACAATCCTGTATTGGCTGGTGGGGCTATATCAGAGCTGATACAGTACATCTTTACCATATGTCACTTCTTTGCATTTGAGAAAAATCACCATCCTCCTGGGAAATTACTTCAATATTGGGAAATCCTACTGATGATCTGCTTAATGTACTTTCATTATAGTAACTTTTGAAGGCTAACAGTGATGGCTGATGTGCTAAATTAAATATCAAGGATACTTGCAAATACAGTGAAAAATCCTGTGACATGTTTTGTTACTAGAATTTGGGCAGTTACCTTTTTGTTTTAAAACACCTCAACCTGCATGAAGATATTTTTATCTCCTGAAATAAGTGTAAATTTTAAGGTTTATTTTGGCCCTTGCTGTTCTGTCTCCTCAATGACTTTTAGGTCTTAATCCTACAATAAGATGATGATTCTTTCCCTGCTCCTACACTGCACTTAAGGACATGCTTAAAGGTAAGCACATGCATAGCACTTAACAGATGTGCTTAAGTGCTGTGTAAGATCAGTGACAAAGTGCTCAGCGCTTTGTAGGATTGAGCCGTTAAAGAGCAATTACCCAAATTCTGGTCTCAGTCACACTGGTATAATTCAGTGGACATTCTCTGGATTTACAGCAGTATAATTGAGAGCAGAGTTTAATCCAGGGACTTTACAGAGCCTGAGCCTGTTATACTGTATATTATACCCAGTGATAACTGAATTTTAATGTGATTTATAAATTATTCTTTTTTCTGCCAGTTTTCCTAGCTTTTTCCTTGCTCTTATGTCTGAGACATAGCCATTTATAATGAAGCTTTGAGATAATGCCATAACTACAGAATTAAGATAGAAAAACTCTTTCCAAATATACAGTGAATATTCATGGCTTGTTTTGTTCATTTAGGGCCCAATAATACAGCCATTTCCAAGATCTCCTTATGTGATTAAGGGGTTACAGGAATGGGTCCTTAGTCTTTGGAAAACTGAAAGGAAAGTATCACTTTTAAAGAGAGGTTTGGCATAATGCAAACATCAGTGTAATGGTAACTCATTAAAATGCATAAACCATTGTAACCTCTTATTCTACCATGTAAGAATAAAACTCAGGTTTTACCAATTGAAACTATTCAGAATAATAACCTTTTGAAGTCAAATGTCAGTGGTGACAAAACCACACCATGATCCGTATTTACTCACTTTCTCCCATTCTATAATTTACCTTCTCAAGTTGCTATGAGTTGCATAAGGAACATCTGGAGTTGGGACCACAGTTGTTGTTCTAATTCAGCAGCTTGATTTTAAGATATATATATATATATGATCAGCTACCTACAGATAAAAGCTCTTAACAGAGAACAGTTTTCTTTAGAACTGCAGCCAGAAGCTTGGAAAATAAAGTGGGGCTAGTCCTGCTGTGTGTGTTAATCTGAAACCCAGACTCCTGTGTAGAAGGGCTGGGAAGCAATGCATGTTGATGGAGAGGCTAATTTAGGGCCAAATTCTGATCTTGTGCCAGTATAGATACAGAGTAACGTCACTGAAGTCAATGAAAGAACATTGGTCTAACCCCAGAGTAACTGAGAGCAGAATTTAGCCCTTAAGATTTATTTCCCACCAGTTTTCTATTGGTGTAATTCCATTTACTTGAAAGAATTTGCACCTATCAGCTTTGGACAGGGCAGATGATCAAATCACTTTAAAGTACTTTCCTGGATGAATGCTATCCGCTGCAAAGGTAGGAAAGATGGATGATCTGTTTGCAGAAGACTGAATCTATGTCTTGTGTCTGCCTGGATGCATGTGTGATATCTTATAACCCAATAGGAAATTTAGAAGATTCCAGAGACTGAGGAAAGCTCATAATTTATTGTATAAACGTTAACACTTTGTTCCATCTGTATTCACTATTTATTACCAACAATTTTGTCATGTTCTGATATCATCGATCTCCAGAAATGTCTCTTTCTAGTTGCTTTTGCTTTTGTTGCCAATTGCATATGGGATTTTCAGGAAGTGAGAAGGTTTTCTTTTCTTTTTACAGTTAACGCTTAGGGAAACTGAAAAGAAACATCTGCTTCTCCCTAGGATGTGATAGGAGAATCTGAGCAGTTTTGACTTCCAGAATGTGAAAGACATATATGTATAAATGCTCCAAAATTCTCTCTCTCTCTCTCTCCAAGGAACAATAGTCTCGGTGACAGCAGGGTCAGCACAAGCTCCAGAACTTCACTGGCGCATTTTGTTTTGTTACATAGAATCTTCTATCTCCTCATCTGCTATTTTCTGTACATGCCCAAAATCTCTATTATTGGGTTTGCAGTGCTTCCTAGCATCTACACTGCAGCTGGGTGTATGCTTCCCAGCTTGGGCAGACAGACAAGTGCTAGCTCTGCTTAAGCTAGCATGTTTAAAAAAAAAAAAAGGCAGTGTAGCTGGGGGTAGCAGGAGTGGCAGCTTGGGCTAGCTGCTTGAGTATGTTCCAAGGTTTCTGGTGGATTTGTATTCAGGAAGCTGCCCTTGGCTACACTGTTATTTTGAGTGCACTAGCTCAAGCAAACTAGAGTGTCTGTCTACCCGTGCTGGGGAGTAAGCTCCCAGCTGCAATGTAAACATACTAGTGACAGCAGTGAGACACCAGAGATTTGGAGACAAACTGGAAATTAAAGAGAGATGATGGAGGAGGAAGGGAAGAGAGTCTGGAAGAGGACCTGGCCAATTCTCCTCCTCCCTCTCCTCCTCCTCCATTGTCTTCAATAACAACACAAGAGGTGCAGTTCCCTTGAGCGCCAGTGTGATAGCTGTTTGGGAGGTCTTTTCACGGTATTATACATATTTAGTCCTGCTGTTTATTACTAACTGCTTACTACTCAAGCCAGGGATTGGTGAGCCAGATAGTCCAGGAAGGATTTCCTGTTTCCCCAGTTCATTAATATCTATATATACTGTTATATGTTAAATTCAGCATGCTAGTTGTTTTTTAATATATAGATATAATATAAACCTTCGCTTTCCCTTTGTGTGTTTTGAGAGAGGCATAGACCATACTCCTTTGATAAGACATTGATGTGTCATTCTGAATTGTATGAGCATTTTTCATCTTCCTGTTGCAGTTTCCAAGACAAGGTTTGCAGCAGACACAGCAGCAACAGCAGACAGCTGCTTTAGTCAGACAACTCCAAAAACAGCTCTCTAGTAAGTATGCCTATCTATAAGAGGCATCTATTTTTCTGCAGTTTCCTTTGCATATTTAAAACAAGAAACATGAAAATGTAAGTACATCATCCTATTGACACCTTCAGTTCTGGTCTCTAGTAAAAGGACAGTTCTGAAAATGATGTAACGGCAAACACTGAAGATCAGATTCTGGATGTGACTCAGTACCAGTGCATCCATTGGTTCCCATAGGTCTGAACAGAAGCACCAAGTCATTTTCAGGATTGGGGCCTGGATGTTTGTCATCCTGAGTTCAGTCAATGTTATTTTCTCCTTTCATGTCCTATTTTCAATTGTGGGGATAAATCAGGAACATCATGGCACTGAATTTTTTCCTTGTTTTTCTCCAGCTATTTCTTGCTCACGTTTCAAACACTGTATTGACAAATTTATTTTATTATTCAAAACAATTGTATGTATGTGCACATCAAGGCCAGTTTTTTACTAAATTTTTCATTTTTTGGAAAAATTTCTTAATGGTACATTTAAAAAAAAATGAAAACAAATATTTTTATTGTTTTTGTTTGATTTGAAATAGTGGGAAAATTTCCACTCTGTTTCCTTTTCCTTTTTCCGTTTTTTTTCTTTCTGGAAAGTTCAGCACATTTAGAGAAAAAATATTTTGAATTTGGGTTTTTTATTCCCCCCAGCACATTTTTTTTTACCCTTTTTTCCCACTGGAAAAGGTTTGAGAAAAGCGGAAAAGAAAAAAAAAAACTAACATTTTGAATTCCACATCCCTCTTTTCCCCCCTCTCTGGAAAAAATGGCAAAAAAAAAAAGTGAGGTGGGAAATAAAAAATGAAAATCTTCTAACTGAATTGAGATTTCTCAAAAAAATGTTTTAGAAAAAAAGGTTTGAGTTTTTTCACTGAAAAAACTGCTTTTTGAACAAAACAAAAAACATTCATTTTCGTTTGAAAATTAAAATTTCAACCACCATTAGTGTAGAGACTTCCTTTCAAGAGACTGAAAAGGTTAAGACTTTAGTTTAGAGTGGAGATGAATAAGAAAGTTATGTAACATATCATAGTATTTAGAAGATAAATTGGGTTCTTGTTCTCCAAGAACAAGGTTACAGCCAGTGAAATTGAAAGGCAACAAATTAAAAACCAATAAAAGGAACTACCACTTTACACAGCACATTCTCTGCCTCTGGAATTTATTGACACATAACATTATTGAGGTGAGCAGTGTTCTGAAAGGGTATGAGAGTTGTATGAAAACAACTAGTTTCTAGTGAAAACATCCCCATTTACATTACATAGGATTAAAAAATGAATATGGAATGTAATGCCCCCTTATGGTTCAGGGTGTAAACCAATGAGAGAGTGATGGGGGTTAGAAAAAACATCCCTCATGGGCAGGTTATTCCATTAGGGATGTCTTGCACCTTCCTCTTCAGTAGTGTCAGAGACAAGATATCAGACTGTATGCCCCTGGTCTGATCCAGTATGGCGATTCTTGTGTTGCTAGATAAAAATATTACAATTTATTGCAATCATTTTTTAAAAAAAGCTTAATTCTCCAGGACAGGTTGTAAATGTAAGACATAAAATAGTGAGTATGCGGCCTGCTATGATTACCAGGAATTGGAGCATTCAAATTTCCAGTGTTGTATAGTGCCAGTGAATTACCCATATTCAATGCCTACGGATCTTTATTCATCTATTTTTTTAAACAGAAGCATTATTTCAGCAGGACCAGTCCCTATGAGAACTGAGGATAGAGTCTCTAGTTGGAAAAAGATATGCAAATAAATTACTATTCAAAGACCTGATCTGGATAGATTCTGAGCACTCATGTCTCCTGTGGAATTCCAGCCAGAGCAGAGGTTGCTCAGACCAGATCAGGCCCTACATTTTTCAAAGTAAGCTTGTGGTTTTTTGGTCAGAATACTAACTTGATGGATTGATTAAAAATTTAAAATACAATGTCACTATTTTCATCTTTAAAAGGTTTTCAAAACATAAACAAATCTTTATTCATTGGCAGGCTTTTCATAGAAGTTTTGATCTGACTGTAGTAAGCTAGGTGTCAACCTATTTGTTAATGGAGTAGCCAGTGCGGCAGATAAATGTATTCTCCTGTTGTATTAATTTAAATGGAATGTATGGACCTAAGGTGTTAACTGTAACTCAGTCACTGTCTAACATTAAACAGTGTTAACCAAGATCCAGGGTTTGGTATACAGAGACCTCACCCTGCTTAGCATATGACACCCACTATTAAAAATCCTTCTAATCTTTTATTAAACATAAAGGAAAGAAGGAAAAAAACAGTTAAAGCATTTGAAATGTGAAGTATTAAATTAGGCCTTTGCTTTAACAACATCCCTTGTTCCCTTTCCCTTTAGCTGGAAAGAATTTTTAGAAGGGAAAACCCCCTTGTTTGATGGTCTTTTAGATGATGATAAAGTTAGTAATAGCTGTCCTTTTGGGGAAAAGAGAAGAAGTTAGTTGCGATGGGCTGGAGCTGCTGCTATTATGTTTAACATCTGATCCCATTTTATCCCAGGTGGTGTTATGGGATTCGACTGGAACTGGTAGAGTGGCATGTCATTTGGGTCCCTCTCTTTGCCCTGGTCTGGTCATGACTTCTCCCAGGATCAGGACAGTGAAGGTGTGGGGTCCCAGGAGAGGGTGTGGGGGTGGCAGTCAGGATGGTGAAGCTTGTTCCCGTAGCCAGTTTTTCTCCCAAAGTCTCTTTCTTTAAGGACCCACAAAGGGAATGGTGGCCACAATAGTCCATCCCATTTTTATTTTGTTCACCAAGTAGGTCTATTTTCTGACACACCGATTTTTGGTTCAAAGATTTCTGATTCCACACTTAATTTGTTTACTATACATGATCTCAACCCATACCGAGTTATATCAGTAAGACCCTTTAGTTTGTATATCAGTCTTTGTCTCCTTTTATACCTTTTCCCATTAACATTTGTTGTTATAGGTTATTGTGACAGCTTATGAACATGTACTCACGTTTTTCAGTTAGAGTAAACTTATCAGCCCAATTATCACAACACCCCTAAAGTCAGGACTGCAGAATGGACTTTCACTTGGGTCCCAGAGGAGAACTGTTTTTCATTACTAGTTAAGAAAAGCATTTTGACAATTCTATTATTTTTTCTAACAAATTGCAAGTATCAACATCCTGCTAGATTCAGTATGCATGATTAAGTAATATTGCTTTGAATGGACTTATTTATGTTATGCAGAATACTACAATTCCAGGATTGCTTCATATTCAAGATATCAATGCTGTGGAACTGCTATGGTTGGGAGAAGCTCCCACCTGTAGAGTGCTGGAAATTTTTTCTCTAAACTACTTGCAGGAAAAAAAAGAAGAGAGAAGAATAAATATTGTCTATTAGTAATAGCCAATTAGGTATTGGAACCTCATAATCTGTTAATTTATAGTTGGTCCATAGAATTTATTCTATTCGCCACGAGTTTTCAAAGATAATGGCCAATGGCTCTGCAATCACAGCCGCCAATTCCTTAAGCACTCTCGGATGCAACTCGTCCAACCCCATGGACTTGTGCACGTCCAGCTTTTCTAAATAGTCCCTAACTATCTCTGTCTCCACAGAGGGCTGGCCATCTATTTCCCATGTTGTGATGCGCAGCGCAGCAGTCTGGGAGCTGACCTTGTTCGTGAAGACAGAGGCAAAAAAAGCATTGAGTACATTAGCTTTTTCCACATCCTCTGTCACTAGGTTGCCTCCCTCATTCATTAAGGGGCCCACACTTTCCTTGGCTTTCTTCTTGTTGCCAACATACCTGAAGAAACCCTTCTTGTTACTCTTGACATCTCTCGCTAGCTGCAGCTCCAGGTGCGATTTGGCCCTCCTGATTTCATTCCTACATGCCCGAGCAATATTTTTATACTCTTCCCTGGTCATATGTCCAACCTTCCACTTCTTGTAAGCTTCTTTTTTATGTTTAAGATCCACTAGGATTTCACCGTTAAGCCAAGCTGGTTGCCTGCCATATTTACTATTCTTTCGACACATCGGGATGGTTTGTCCCTGTAACCTCAATAGGGATTCCTTGAAATACAGCCAGCTCTCCTGGCCTCCTTTCCCCTTCATGTTAGTCCCCCAGGGGATCCTACCCATCTGTTCCCTGAGGGAGTCGAAGTCTGCTTTCCTGAAGTCCAGGGTCCGTATCCTGCTGCTTACCTTTCTTCCCTGTGTCAGGATCCTGAACTCAACCAACTCATGGTCACTGCCTCCCAGATTCCCATCCACTTTTGCTTCCCCCACTAATTCTTCCCGGTTTGTGAGCAGCAGGTCAAGAAAAGCTCCCCCCCAGTTGGCTCCTCTAGCACTCGCACCAGGAAATTGTCCCCTACGCTTTCCAAAAACTTCCTGGATTGTCTATGCACTGCTGTATTGCTCTCCCAGCAGATATCAGGAAAATTAAAGTCACCCATGAGAACCAGGGCGTGCGATCTAGTAGCTTCTGTGAGCTGCTGGAAGAAAGCCTCATCCACCTCATCCCCCTGGTCCAGTGGTCTATAGCAGACTCCCACCACTACATCACTTTTGTTGCTCACACTTCTAAACTTAATCCAGAGACACTCAGGTTTTTCTGCAGTTTCGTACCGGAGCTCTGAGCAGTCATACTGCTCCCTTACATACAGTGCTACTCCCCCACCTTTTCTGCCCTGCCTGTCCTTCCTGAACAGTTTACTATTCATTTACAATTCATCAAGCAGGTCTCTTTCCAGTGGGGTCCCACAGGGATTGATTTTTGGTTCTACGCAATTTAACATCTTTATCAGTGAACTGGAAGAAAATATAAAATTATCACTGATGAAGTATGCAGGTGACACAAAAATTGGGGGAGTCATAAATAATGAAGAGGAGAATAGGTCACTGATTCAGAGCAATCCAGACCATGTAGTAAACTGGATGCAAGCAAACAATATGCATTTTAATGTGGCTAAATGTATATATCTGGGAACAAAGAGTGTAGACCATACTAATAGGATGGGGAACTTTATCCTGGGAAGCAGTGACTCTGAAAAAGGTTTGGGGGTCATGGGTGATAATCATCCAAATATGGGCTCCCAGTGCAACATTGTGGCCAAAAGAATGAATGTGATTCTGGAATGCATGAACAGGGGAATCTTGAGTAGGAGGAGAGTGGTTTTTTGACCTCTGTATTTAGGACTGGTATGACCGCTGCTAGAATACTGTGTCCAGTTCTGGTGCTCCCAGTTCAAGAAGGATGTTGATAAATTAAAGAGGGTTCAAAGGAGAGCCCAAGAATGATTGAAGGATTGGAAAACATGCCTGAGAGAGACTCAACTCGCTCAATTTATTCATCTTGACAAAGAGAAGGTTATGGGGTAATTTGATTACAGATTACAAGTACCTATATGCGGAACAAATATGTAATAATGGGTTCTTCAGTCTAGCAGAGAAAGGTATAATATGATAAAATGGCTGGAAGTTGAAGCTAGACAAATTCAGACTGGAAATAAGGCATAATTTTTTAACAGTGAGAATAATTTACCAACAGTTATGGTAGATTCTCAATCACTGACAATTTTTAAATCAAGATTGGATGTTTTTCTAAAAGATATGCTCTAGAATTATTTTGGGGAAGTTCTATGGCCTATGTGATACAGGTCAGACTAAATGATCACAATGATCCCTTCTGGCCTTAGAATCTATCAAATAGGCCCCAATCCTGGAAATACTTACATACTTTATTATCATGAGGAGTCGTATTGAAATCAATATGGCTACTCACAGTAGTAAAATTAAGCACATCTATGAGTATTTGCAATCCTGGGGCCTCAGTGACGAGCGAGTCTAATGTGACACTTGTCAACATTAAGTTTTAGAGGAAACACCTCAGCAATAGTAATTAATAACTGAAAGCAGTTCATACCTCTTGAGTCTATAGTGTTTCAGTCTGTCTACAGACTCAGGAAACCCTTTTGTACTGGTTTACATTTGGAAATTTTCCTTCGGATGATAAGAACTAGGAATTTTTCTTCATGCAGAAAGGGACTAAAGGATTACAAAAGGGGATAAGGCTTCCAAGAGATTTTTCTTGCAAAGATTTTTCTCCCGTATGGGGTTGAGTGGTACCAAGGTTTGTTCACCCACAAATTCTGCCGATTCCCTGATGGTCCAAAAGCCACTAGTTGTGTCCCCATTGTCCATGACTCCACTGAAGCCAAACTGCTGTAGGACAACCCTTGCCTGCTTAAAGGCAGGCACATCCCCACCATGAAGAAGGCACAGCACAAAGTTAACAGGGTCTGGGACTATATTATCTTTTCTCTCAAATCTCCATATGATGGGAAGGGGCTTAAGTGTATTCACACTCATCCTGGCGACTTGCAGGGTGTTGGAAAAGGATAGGATACTTTCTTGGAAGCACTGAGCCACCCTTTCAGAGAGGGGAAGTGTGATCCACATGTGGATCAGGGAAATACAGGTGCAGAGTCCTCCCTTTTTTTAATGAAAGGTTAAATGCTGCAGAAACTGATGAGACCATCAAAGAAATGTGGGTTATCCAGGAAAACAAGTGTTACAAAACCGTTGCTTTTAACTTTTATTGTTTTAGTCATCTCATTTGCTTGCACGTAATTATTGTTTGAAAGGTCATCTTAAGGGCCCATCCTGGAATTTTGTGTGTGGTGGGTGTGCAAAATCCAACCCTTAATTTGCAACTGTTCAGCCTTGAAAAGTCCTCATTTTCTGAATGGATTGCTCTGACCCTTGTTTATTGCTTATTATGGTGATTTGAAATATAGGTATTTATTCATGTATAATTTTGTACAGCACACACAACACACGTAAACACTTTGCTTTATTTTTGTTATTTAGGTAACCAGCCACAACAAGGGGTTAACCAATATGGGCATTCTTCACACTTCTGAATCTGGAAGGTGGAATCAAGATGTAGTGTTATGTTTGCACTGAAGAAAAATCAAAATTCAATGCACTAGTTATTGCTAGAAAGCAAATTTTTAATTTTTTTCTCTTTAATTTTTTCAATACGTATTTTTTGTGCTGCAATTGATGTGAATATGTAACTAAGTGAAAGTTTTTTGTTTTTTGGGGGGGTTTTTTGCATTTAACTGGAATTAAATGTATGATTTGTGGGCCTATTTAAAGAACACAGTTGTTGCAAAGAATTTGGTGCTTTTTAGGGTACTGTTACTTTAAAAGGGTTAAAGAATGTTGGATTTATTTATTTGTGGGAAACATTTTTTCTTTTTTTAAGAACTGCACTGGACCAAACTACTGATTTGAAAGGCACTTCCAATTTTGGCATAAAGATTGATTTGTTCATTAAAGTGTTCTCCTTAGTTCTTCAATAGTAAAATAAGCATTGATTTAAATCATATTAATTTTGACTGTTTGTAATTTTCATAAGCACTTTATAAAGTTCTTTGTTTAAAAGTACCCAATTTTCTCTTGCTTTCATTGTGGAAAGAAGGTGCTGAAGTGGGTTTCTTGCTTGTATTAGAACTTCCTAAGATTCATCTAAAAAGCTACAATGTAACATTAATAAACCTACTAGAAGTAGCTGTGCTTCACATTTTTCTTTTTAATGCAAATTTCATTGGAAGTGAGGGTACAAAATGTGGTAACAAAAGCCTGAATAGCCACAACAGATTTTGCTCTAAATCATTTAGGGCCTGAACCAAGTCCTGTTGAAATCTGATGGCAATATTTCCATTGACTTCAATGGGAATTGGATCTCTGGGTCTCGTGCTAGGTTCAACAAAAGTCTCTTTCCAGCTTTTGCCCTGTGGAAGCTTGTGCCAGGGTCGAAAAGCCCCGCAAATCCCTTTTGCTGTTGCCACAGTGCTCTAGCTGGGCCTCGCATATATTGAACTTGACCTAAATGAGTTCTTCCTCTAATAGATGTATTTATTATTTATTTTGTATGGTAAGTACTTAATTTTTTTAATTTAATTCTTAATGTTGGGTGATAGTCTTGGTTGTGTAATGCATACTGCATTTATAAATTTGGTGCAAAAGCACAAGTTATACATTACATTTATTATAAAGAGATATAACTATTTTAACTTTGTTCAAGTATGTGGTATATTTGCTCATATTAGAGTAAAAAAATCAGTAAATTTACTATGGGTACATGTAATTTAAGAGTTACTCCATATGATATTTTTTTAGAATTAGATGTACAAATTTTGAATGTGAAACCTGCAGGGCATTTCAAAATATATGGGAATTTTGTTCTCATGTTCTGTATTAACTCATCTTTTAATTTGCCATAATATAAGTGTACTGTGTAGTGTCATAGTCAGACTTACATTGAATAGAAGAGAGTCAACACTCAGCAAGCATTGTAGAACTGTATGACAGCCCAGATAATTAAATTTTCATAAACAGTTTAGTGTGGAAAATCATAATATCAGTAATTTGTATCTAATTCTGATTTCCACACTGCAGAGTCTTACCCATGAAAACAACCAGTAGGATCGGTCAGCATCTTTACTGAAATAAAATTCTTGTGAACTGCTTTGTACACTGTCAAAATTATTTAGCTCAAAAATTCTTCACTTGACCATCTCAGCTTGTATCAAAAGAGAGAGGCCACTCATTCCACTAAATGAATAGGTTGTCTGTTTTGAAAAGTTAACATGTACCTGTACATTTATTTTCTTCTTTTTTTTACATTAGGTATTTCAAAAAAAGCCTGATGAAAGTCGATATCCCTGTCCTTTCAAGTGACTGCATATTACTAGAATAGTATCAACCACAGAAAAGCAGACTTAAGACCAGTTTCTGTCCTCAGCCACATCCACACAACACCATTGACTACAGTGGGGCTTCGTGGTTTTAGCTGAGGGCAAAACTGGGAGGTACATGTTTACTTAGTAGAATTTGTTTGTTTACAAATTAATGGCATTGAAAGCGTCAGAAGCAAAATACAATTTTAACTTTAATTTTTCTTTCGGAGCAAAGATTTAAAACTGTGTTAAACAAAAATAACCTAGATTACCATATAATCAATGTTCAGTGGTCCCCGGGGACCTAGTCAACAAAAGGCTGCCTGTGCCTTGCAAAGCCCCAGAAGTTCTTGGGTCCTGACTCTGCTTGAGTCAAAGTTATTCAGCAAAAAAGATCAGGTTGAAACAAAAACTCTTTTAAAAACAAATGAACAAGCTTGCAACTTTTTGATCCTAAGGTTTTGGAGCTGGCTAGGAAGCTCATGTAAATAACTTTGCCACCAACTCATCGTTCCTAGTTACTTTTAACCTCTCAGCAAATCAGAGTAATGTCGTGTGTGACCACAATTAGGAAGACTTATTAATACCATATTAGTGGCAGGTCTTTGGATAGTTCTAATTTTTGCTGCTTTTTCGATGAAAATGTGTTTTGGTTTCCTGTGCACTGGGATTACTTCCCTTCACTGTCCCTTGAATGGTTTATAATGGGAGTGAAATTTTTGTTAATCCTCTGGGCCACTATCCTTTAATGCTCTTCACTGGGGACTAAAGACATTCCTGAGATTAAGCAAACAGACCTATTTAATCCAGCCAATTTTCCTCTACCTCTCTATCAGTACTAAGGAAGGAACAAGCAGCTATTATATATGTGGCTGATCTCAAGAAGTGATTGATCCACCACAAAACAGTCAGTCATGCTTTAGACTGTGGCCTCTTTTTAAAGTTTTTCACCAGCTGACTAAAATTTAGTCAAATGGGGTAGAATCTGCACTCAGATCTTGGAAACATCCTGAACATGTTCTGAGTATCAAGAGCCTGCATGACCTATGGATTAATTCAACTGATGGGTTGGGGGGGGGTGTTGCTTTGTTAGTGTACAGGGGTTTCTATTATAGGGCCTTTTTAATGTGTAATTGAGCTATACCTATTTTTTCAATGATAGTTTTAAATATTGTATGACATTTTGCTGATGTAAGGTACTAGGATGGTATTACATGGTAGGAACTGCTCTACACCATTTCCTGTATCTAACAGATTTTCTGTGGTTACTGCTAAAGAGGCATTAATTTCTACTCTGCAATCTATGATCCCTGTTGGAAGGGATCACAGAGCTCAGGTTATGGGCATGGGAACCAGTCGCAGCAAAACCAGCCTGCCATATTGCTGGTGTGGAAAGGACCTCAAGGAGTAACACTGAGGGGCTTCTGCTCCATGCATATGTCCCAAATTTGTGAGTTTAGGCCCAGCATTCCCTGCAAATACTCAGGTTCTGCATTGGTGTTGGAGCTGTGCCGTGAGCCTACATTAACACCTCTCTTAGAAAGACAAGTCAGTTAGTGATTTAAGCTTTTGAGGTTTATTTGCCCCAGGGAGTCCAAAAATCTTCTCCGGCGCAGAATGCGTAAGTGGCCATTTCCTGTTGAAACGGGGCTTTCTCCTGAATTTGCAGGAGGCAGATGCTTGGGAAGACTATTTTCTATTTGACTGAGCCCCTTTCATTCTGAATTCCAATACAAATTGATGCACTTATTTTTTTAATTTGATTTAATTTGATCAGAAGCTGAGCGTGTGGTGAAAGTGACGTACCAAGCTACTCTGTTTTAATAAGCAGGTTTTGTTGCTTTTGAATTTTTAAACAAAGATTAATAGAAACCCTATTGTCCATTTAGAGAGCATTATTAAATCATTTTGTATTTCTCCTACTGCCCTGGAAAAAGTTCTCCATTGTGAAAGAATAGAATGTCATATTATTTAAAATAGCTAAACACTTATTTTCTGTGAAATATTTATAAAAGAACTACAAAATATTCATACATATCAGTAAGGCAATTTAAATCACAGTAAAATTTCCTCTCTTTTGTTCTTAAATATTTTTGCATTATGTGTGCCATGCTTATCATAGTGATACAAGATGGACAATAAGAAACTAATATTAAAAAAAGGCCATCCTTTACTGAAGATTTTTCAGGTACATCTCTGGAAAGCAGTTTTATTTTGATGTTAACTATTTGTTGGCAAAATAAAAGTGCCTTATGTTTTTAATTGAAGTCCATTTGTCATTGAGTAAATCCATTCTAGTTCATACTGCAAAAATTTTTCCCAAGTCTTTCTCTTTTGCATGTTCATTGTACATTGATTATTGTAAATGTATTTGGATCCACCTACATGCTTCTTGGCTGCCTTTGATTAAACTTCCACAAATAAACTCAGTCCAGATGGAGACTTTGTTAACAACTGCTCAGCCTGTATTTCTCATTTCAAACAACTTGAATATATGTTATTGTGAAATCGCTGCCAAACTGATTCTTAGCTATGCACTTGTACATGCCAGAATCTGAAGATTTTGGATTCTGAATGATTAATGTCCCTTGGGGGTGAAGAAGTTCACCTCCAGATGGTCTGCCTTTACTAGCTGGGGAAAGCACAGAGTGGTCTGGCAGCTCCCATGTGATTTCTGGTTTTGGTATCCCCAGTGCCATACAGTTGAGCTGAACTGCTGCCCCAGCTGTAGTGCGTATACTCTGTGGTGGTCTATTTGTAATCCGTGGGGGATAGGCTACAGTCATGACAGGAACAGTTATAGACGACTCTCCAGCATTGTTCTGAGCCTTACACAGGTAGTTTCCTCTGTCACGAATGGTTGCTTCTCGAATAACTAAAGTACCATTTTCAAGTAATATGTATTTCCCAGTAATTTGAGGCCGATCTAGCACATAGCCACTTGGTACTGTCCATATAATGTTTGGTTTGGGGCTTCCATCAGAGAGACAGTGAAGGGATAATGATTCCCCACTGATGCTCTTTATTGGCCCTCTTGAATGGGTAAGAATAGTGGGCTTCTGACCAACTTCCAAGATGATCAGCTTTTCAATGTAGCCTACTTTATTTCTAGCTGCACAGCGATACTTTCCTGCATCATCTTTGGAAGGATTATAGATGATGAGGGTACCATTACTCCCTATGTGATACCGGGAAATTCTGGCTCCATTGGAAAATCGTGTGCCATTGGGTAATATCCAGATGATTTCAGGAGGAGGGTTTCCATCCACTGAACAATTTAATACGATAGTTTTTCCTGCTTTTGCTATGATTTTTTCATTGAATGGATTTCTGAACATTGGTCGTCTTAGCATTTCTAATACCTCCAACTGTACTACCAATATGCTTTCTCCTCCATCATTACGTACCAGGCATATAAAATCTGCTGTGTCTGAAGGCCTTACATTCCTAATTTCAAGTGTCCCATTTTTGTGTACTGTTATTCTGCTCCCATAGTATGGAGCTGTTAGGAAAATATTGTCAGGCATTATCCACATAATTTGAGGGGAAGGTGTCCCTTCTGACATACAATCTATTTGCTTCTTTGAGTGCCTTATTGCTGTTGCTTTAATGACAGTTTTGTTTGTATATAAACCATTTATTAGGGGTGGTTTAGAAATAACATCTAGTTTATAAAGTTTTGTGTCATCTCCACCAGGATTTCGGGCAACACATACATACTCCCCAGCATCCAACAGTTTCACTTTGCTGACTGACAGTGAGCCATTAACGTGCAGTAAATATCTGTCTGTTGAAGATGAGATCATGTCACTGGAAGGTAGCAACCAAAATATTTTTGGCTTGGGTTCTCCAACAACCTCACAGTCAAATACTGCATTATCCCCAGCTTTTACTTTAGCATATGTCTTGTAATTCTGCTTTATACGAGGTGAAGCTGTTACAACTGTAATGTGTACCTTCATTTCATCTTTTCCTAATGTATTTTGGGCATAACAGGTATAGTTGCCCTCTTCAGCTATTCCAACCTTGTTGAAATACAGAGTTCCATTGTCAAAAAGAATGTATCTCCGAGACCTGCGTCCATTGTCATCTGCTTGCATCACATTATTAATCATGGTGCCATCTGGCAAACTCCAGGAGATCTCTGGCTCAGGTGACCCAGAGGCTTTGCAGTCCACTTTGAAGTCCTTTCCATATGGTACCTGTTTTTTAAAATACTGTTTTTGGTCAATCTTTGCTGGTTTCATAGTCACACTGACTTTCATCAGGATCAAGTCATCTCCAATTCTGTTTCTTGCTACACATAAATAGTCACCTGCATCCTTTTCTGTGACTGCCTCGATAAACAAGGATCCATTAGGATAAACATGGATTCGACTTCCCATTCTAGAAGAAAAAAAGAATTGTTTAATATGTAGCCACATGCTAAAGAAGAACACTGAGCCCTAATAAGTGATGTAAAGATGTATGGACTCAAGTGGATGAATTGCTGTGGGTTTTTTTCTTCTATATCTTAAAATTGTGCCTATCCCGTGCTGTAGGTACATGTACACTATCCATTTTAAGGAAAAACAAAGATATATCAATATCTTTCCCAACCCTGTTCCCCCATTTTTGTGAGGACTAATTTATCTTCCCCCTTTGACCACATCAAACCGCCCCCCCTCAAAGACTGGGAAAATAAATCTTGCTATGTGCCATGAAAGTCATCAAACTTGGGCTCTATCAGATCAATAGGAGAAGAGAGATCCAGAATTTATGGGCCAGTACTTCAGCCAAAGCCAAAAAGCAGCTAGCATAGGTCAGATGGTTGTATGCAAAGCAGACTTAGAGCTCTCCTTTACACTTCTCCCTCCTGCAGCAGTTGTGGGTATAGACATTTTTCTCCTGCATTGTGTTAAAACAACCTGATGGCTGCTCTAACACCAGGGGGCTGAAAACACAACCCAGGATCAGCATGGCATAAAGGGCATCATGACTGTTGTCACATTTCCCTATGACAACTGCAGCAAGGGGAGTGCATGGTGTAACAGCCACTGCAAGATCATCCTTATAGTAAGATGATTGATTCCTGGATGCTTAAAATGAATTTAGAGCCAGTTTATGCTAGCAGTGTGACACATTAGTTAGAACATGCTGCACCAGATAATCTGGACCTTGGAGTCTGATTCTGATCTCACACCAGGTTTTGCACTAATGTAATTCTAATGACTTCAGTGGAGATTCTTCGGAGACTCAGTGGTGCAAGTGAGTAGAATTAGGCCCTAAGGAAAACATTCCTTCTACCATTTCCATCCTGTGTAAACTTGGGGCGGTGGGGGTAGAGTTATACCCAGGTTTTATAAATCATTTATTTGTCTTATAGTGAATAAATGTATAAAATAATAATCTGGATAAACATTCATAAAATGAACATTAAAGGGAATGTAATTAATTTTAAATGGGAAACCATTTATTATAGCTACCTATTTAATAATACATGCTTATTGGGTTATCACTTGTAAAGTGAGGGTCATATATTGCTCTTCTGCAGGAAAAATGCACATGGGCAAGAGAGATGGGCGAATTCTGACCCTTTACAGCTGCAGAAGAAAACCTTCATCTACAGTGTGAGAACATGCCTGGTTTTTTAATTAGGGTTTTGCCTTTGTTGCACACTGTATGAAAAGCTTTGTTTTTTCCTCTTCATCTCTCCCATTCAGCCTTTTTAAGACTACCTAGTCCGCACTAAAGAAAAAATTAGGCTAAATTATAAATGTTCTACACACCAAAATTTCAGGACCAGAGCTCATCTGAATCTGGTAATAACCATTCCATGCTTGCGGAACTTAGGAGCTCCTTAATACTGAGGTACCATTTTTGTGAAGCTAGTAAGCTCTGCCGCATCAAGTGATCCTTTCCGTTTTACAATATTGCTGAAAACTCTGGAAATGAAGAATCTGTGCAGTTGACACCTTCATAGACCTAGCTTTTCCTAAGTAAACCCTGTAGACCTACGTTTTCCTAAGTAAACCCTCAACAAGTCTCTTTTGGGAGGAATTCTAAAAGTATAGGTTTTATAATTGTGGAAGTTGTTCATATAATCAGAAATCTAATCTGCTTGAACTTTTTGCTTGGGAAGTAAGTTTCAGAGCATGAAGCAGTCTCTGGAGTTGTAGAATGAACCCGACCACCCCCACTGCCCTCCCCCCCTCCAGCTCTTTGTTCAATAACTAGATCCCAGAAAACAGGAGAAGATGAGTGAGGAACTTTAGTGGCAGGCTTTAATAAACCTTTCCTCAAAACTCTGTGTAAAAAACATCTTAATTTATAATGCTTCTAGCAGCCTATAAACAGTGATATATGGTGATAGACAGAAGGTTCTACAGCTTTTTTGGTGTGCAGGACATAGCTAGAAAGCTAGGACTCCCTTGCACTGAAAGCAATATCACGTTGAAACTGGCAGTAACTTAGACTCACTGGAATATCTCCTGCTCTACTGATTTTCAGAAACAGAATAGTTAAGTGTAGGTGAAGTCTTGCATTTAACCTGGGCACATCCCCTTGTTTCTTCCATCTAAAGCTCATCCACCATGTTCTTCTCCACTAGTGGCAGAATTCCAGATCTGGCCATTTAAGATCAGTGTTAATAAAGTGACTACAAAGGAAGTATGTTGTGTGTATGAATTTGGTAGACATTACAATAAACTGCAAACTTTTATTTAAATCAACTCAGTGTCAGCAGATTTGATTTTTATTTATTTATTTATTTTTTGTTAAAAATAGACTGTCATTGTTGAATTGGGCCTTTTAAACTGCTATTTACCATTTGAAATAATAATTTTAACACTGCAATGTAAGCTGTGAAACAATTAATTTCTTTGGTCATACTTACTGATTGCTGGTAACATACTGCAGTAAATTTGTTACCAACTTTCAGTAATTGGACTATAAACTCACAGGATTTTGCTTTTAATACAGTAAATGAGGTTTTATAGGTTTTCCCTGTAGGGGATATTTTCAATCTATAAGTAAACAAATGAATACTTTAGTAATGCCAGTCTGTCTGCAGCCAAATGGCTGGCAACTGGTGTATGCACATAGTCAAAACAAAGTATGTTAACTGGTACCCCAGTCTTAGCTGCACTCATTCTGTAACTGGCTAGGATGTGAGACATGTCAGCTCAGCCATAAAATACAGAAGTCAAAGCAGCTGTCAAAGGTTGCAAGAGTAATCAAGACCCTCATTTTATAAATTTGTGTTCTCACTATATTCCATTTGCTTTTCAGGAGAAACTATATTCACTAGATTCTGTTTCTTAATGAACTAGTAAATGGCTTTTCATATTTTTAGCAATTATATTAGTTTTGGAATTTTGCAATCAAAACTTTTATTTTGTAACAGTTAAACTGTCCCCACTTCTGCTCCAACAAATTTAGATTCTATTGTGCAACTGTTTTAAATTTTGTGATGGGAAAGCAGTTTATTTTTATAAAAATAAATTGCTAATTGTTACCAATTAAATATTTATATGATATCCAACTATATCCGTTTGCTTGCTACTACATTCACAAACTATCATTGTCACTGCTAAATTGTTTTTTTTAACAAGCAATCTTACAAAGCATAATTAAATTGTTACTATGTATACCAGATTTATAGTAAGTTTATTATATTTCTCTGTAGCCATTGTGCTCTGAGATGCCTTTAATTTAATTGATTTATGTTAAATCTCTTCTGTGGTACATATGGCATGTAAAAGCCTTTCTAAAGTAAAAATCCTCAAGCTTACTCTAAAGCAGGGGTGGGCAAACTTTTTGGCCCGAGGGCCACATCTGGGTGGAGAAATTGCATGTAGGTCCAGGGCAGAGGGTTAGGTGCAGGAGGGAATGGGGGGTGTGGTATGTGGGAGGGGGTGTGGTGTGCAGGATGGGGCTCAGGGCAGGGGCTTAGGGTGCAGGAGGGGTTTGGGCTCCAGCCCAGCACCGCTTACCTGGAGTGGCTCCGGGGTAGCAGCAGTGCGCACCGGTGTCAGGGCAGGCTCCCTGCCCTGGCCCCGCGCTGCTCTGCTCTGGAAGGCGGCTGGCACCATGTCCCTGCAGCCCCTGGGGGGAGAGGGGACAGAGGGCTCCACGCATTGCCCTTGCCTGTGGGTACCTCCCCTGAAGCTCCCATTGGCTGTGGTTCCCCATTCCTGGCCAATGGGAACTGTGGGGGGTGGTGCCTAGAGGTGAGGGCAGTGCACAGAGCCCTCTGCAATCCCCCCCACCCCCGGGACCACAGAGACGTGGTGCCGGCTGCTTCTGGGAGCAGCGCGGGGGTCGCGGCACTGCAGGGGTGGCAATCCTGTGGGGCGGATCCAGCCTGTAGACCATAGTTTGCCCACCCCTGCTCTAATGTATATATCCTGCATAAGGGTCAACTTTATATTAACATCCAAATCCTATTCAACTGACATACATATGTTGAGGATTTGGCCTTAAATCAGAACAGAATAAAATGACCTAAATTCAGCCATTGCATGAATAGATTAGGCTTCACTGATTTAGCTGGGCTGCACCCGCTTATAATAGGGCTGAATTTGGGTCATTAATATTAGAAATATAACAATAAAATTGCATTTTCTGTCACTAGAGATTACTCACTTTTATCGCGGGTTAAAAACAAATTTGGCTTCAGTTAAGCAGAGTTCCAGTACGTTAGGCATTTATGCTTGGCAATATCACAGGATTGACTCTTTAAGAAAATTCTTTCAGTGATTTGTGGTCTGCAATGTTAAAGTAAGCACTAGAAAAATAAAACGAGCTCAGTCACAAAGAAACATTCCTACCTGTGCCATTGGTCAACAACTGCCTTGGAAGGCAACCTCCAGATTATTCTGGGCTTTGGCTCCCCAGTAGCGGAACAGTTCAGAAGCAATCTGTCCCCAAAATTCAGCTGAGTCATTTTCAGAGATGCAGTTGCTATTCTGGGAATTGTATCTTTCTGTTCCACCATGAGATTTACCACCCTCCTCTCTGAGCCAGTGGAGCTTGTAGCTATGCATTCATAGTTCCCACTGTCAGAAGGAGCTATGTTTCTTATGTAGAGGGTTCCATTGGAGAACAGGAACAGTTTGGCATTTACAAAATGCAGAGGCTTCACTGCTGTTCCATCGAAGAGGACCCAGTGAACACTCGGATGAGGGTTTCCTTTTGCTGTGCAGGGGAGTTTCAAACTTTCACCCATAATTCCTGCAATGTGTTGTCTCTTCTCTTCCAAAATAACAGGAGGTGCCACAATCACCTGTAGTTTTACTGTCAGCGTATCTGCACCAGCTGGATTACTAGCCATACATGTGTAAAGCCCTCTGTCATAAACAGTGACTTCCTTGATTATTAAAGTGCCATCTGATTGCATAGATGCTTGTTTACTTCCTGGAAAAGATTCCGAGACATACGTTTTGTTTGCTAGAATCCATGAAATGGTAGGGATGGGCCTACCTTCAGCTCTACACTTCACAGACACAGGCTTTCCAGAATGGACAGTGATCACTTTTGACCTGCCCTCTAGGATCCTCGGTGGATATGCCACCACAGACAAAGTGACCAGGAGCCGATCTGAGCCATGCTGGTTGGCAGCAATACACAGGTACTGTCCGCGGTCCTGAATGTTCACATTCTGGATGGAGAGGGTGCCATTAGCAAATACTTCAAACCTGTTGTCACGCTTGCTTTTTGATACATCAGTCCCTAATTAAACAAAAAAAGTAAAATATATTTATATTACATAAGAAGCCTTTATTTATTTACTTTTGCTTTTTATCTAATACAATAATAATTGCTAGCAAAAAACCAGCTGCCTTGGTTTTTATCCTGCACTCATCACCATGGTATCTGAGCACACTTTTTGTCCCATAAGGGCTAAAGAACAGTGACAGGAATGAGAGGAATACCAGTGCATGTGTTTATGTATATTGTGAGAGATGTATTACGGAACCAACAAAAATCAGGGGGTGGGGGGAACAGAATTGCTCAGCAATGGAGCGCAAGATCTTATTACAGGTGGATTCTTAAGAAACATGATCTTCTGTATAGGCCTCACTACAATAATGCTATTGTTAACATATGCTGAATATGGTAAACGTTAAATACAGATTGACCTTTTTTCCTTTCTCTCTCTTTCTTGAAAAGCCATTTTATAAATACAGTAAGACACTTAAGGATGTATGTGCAGTGCTGGAATATTACTACTTTTCAGCCATATGTAGTATTCATCTTATTGCTTTATGGCTGGTATCCACCTAAAGCATGGCTATATCCCAGCATGGTGCACCTAGCGCCTGTCTTATTGCTAATATATAGTAGAAGACAACCTTTTAAACAAGGCTTATATGGCTTACCTGATGACACTTTAGTCCAGTGAATTGTGGGAAGGGGATTACCAGTCGCTTCACAAGGGATGAAGGCATCTGAATTAGCCAAAACGGTAAAAGCAGCCAGTTTTCCTCCCACTATTCTAGGCTTTGCCAATCTATTTTTATATAAAGAGTCTAGGGCTATGAGGTTGTTGTTGGTTTCTTGATCTGCTGTCTTGTCAAACCAGCTTTTGACAGAATTGTCCTTGTCCCTTCTCCTTGCAGGAGTGTATGGAGTGGAGCTCTGTGGGGATTTTAATGTAGTCAGAGTATTAACTGTTAATGTTTTGCCTATTTCTGAAACTTCAGGAGACTGTTTATGCCAAAACTTGTTTTCCCACTGGGGAGATAAGGTGATTTGCATGATACTTGCGTGTGGTGTCTCTGTTATTTGGGATGTTAATGGGGTAGGATGCTGTATGCTGGAGTTGATCACATGGGTAGTTACAGCAGGAGATTTGGTACTGAGCTCAGCTTTGTCAGGAAATGTTGCCTGTGCTGTATGTTTCTGCTGAATAACTCTCTCTCCCATTTTTTGGTGTGGTCTTTTACTTACCATTACAATAGTTTTGTTTTGTTGATTAGGCACTGATTCAGATGTTACAAAGGATGTGGCAGGTAATATTGTGGTGGTGTTGAAAGGCTTCAAAGAAGGTGATATGGCTGGGATTGTAATGGCAGGTTTTTCAGTAGAGAAAACATCAGATGGTAGTTTAACAGGTTGAGTGTTCCCAGCTGTTGTAATTCTAGTTAATGTTTGCATAGTTGTTACAGGTGAACCTTTAGTTACCTCTTTTGTGTGAAGAATCTGTGGCACAGTTGTAATTGGGATTACACTTGTGTTCTTATAAAGAAATTCAGTGGGTATGGGGATGGTGGGCTTAGTTAAAGACTTAGCTGTTGTCAGGATATACAAGGTTGTGTTCACCGATGAAGCACTGGTGGTGCTATGGCTTGTAGTAATGCTTTGTGAAGTCGTAATCTTCTGGGGCTTTTTCCTCCTTTGATCTCTCCTCCTTCCAGCTCTGAATGCTTTGATTTTAGTGATTTTCATTTCAGTGTGGGGAACAGTAGCAGATTTAAATGTTGGCATTGGTCTTGTTGCAAGTATTTCTTTCTTCATAACAGTTGGAAGATTAGAAGAATAGGCTGAAGATGGCAGTTCTGCAGTAGTAAGAGATGGAATGGGAGACTGTTTCTCGGACATACTATTGTCATGACTGATAGGTTTAGTTAGGGATAAGAGACCATCAGTTTGATTCACTTCCACTGAAATTGTTGTTAAATGTAAAGGAGAAACTCTATCTATGGATAGCGTTGCAGTAGTTTTAGGAAGCATGCTGGTTATTGCTGATGATGGCACTGTACTTGTTCGTCGTCTGGGTAGCTTCTTCAATAGCTCCTTTTGAATGTGTGTCTTTCCAAAGAGATGGTGCCAAGGAATTTTTCCTCTTAAAACTTTGGAAGAAGTTCTAATTTTAGTGGTTGGGAGGATGGATTTAACATTTGAGGATGTCTTGCTGTCTGCAGAAGTTGTAGTTTCCATAGATACACTAAGGGTCTGTCTTGCAGTTGTAGGGAGTCTGACAGTGTGTGTTTGCAACGGTGAACTGTCCTCTAGTTTCCTTTGCAGGGTACCCTGTGTGCTTTCACTATAGAAAGGCATTACAGTGGGAGTTGTTTTTTCTCCTTCTGCAGTGAGTCTGTTTTTCTCTTCAGCCAGGAATGCTGTGGTTTGACTTGTAGGCTGCTCTGATGTGAGTTCTGGTATATCCACTTTCACAGGTGGGGGCATATGTGTTTCTGGGCTAAGCAGTTCAAGTGAACTTCTGGAAGGAGTTGCGGGATGTGAACACAATAGACATTTTGTGTCCAGCTCCATAGCTGGAGGCAGAGTTGTACTTTCTCTACTGGATTCTTGTCTCACAAAATTATATCTATGTCCTCTGATAGCTGGAATTCGATCTGGTCTAATAATTCGTCTTCTACCAGAAATTTTCCTTCGTCTTCCATATCGTTGTCTTGACTGTAGTGTATTAGCTGTAACATCTCTAATTATCTGAATCTGCTGATGAGTAATAATAGTTGACCCTGGTGGTAGTTTAGGAGTTGTTATTTTTTGAGTACTGTGAAAATAAATGTGACCAAATTCAGTGTTTGGCTCGCTGACTGTCACTACAGATATTCGATGATCTGATTTAGCTGAAGTCTTATCAATAGACTCAGTAAATAAATCAGGTTTTTCAACTATGTTCTGGGAAGTGACAAGGCTGGTAATTTCAGTAACATCTGCTGTTTGTGTTGTAGATATGATTTTTAAATACTGATTACTTTCCCCGAAAGACACCAATCTGTGTTCAGGATTAAAGTCTTTAGCTGTACTATTCACTAAACTAGATGTAGTTAATGGCTGTATAATAGTTAATGATGTTTGATTTAATTCAGAAGTTTCCAATGAGTTTGGTCTTGTGACTGCAGATGTTAGATCTGCATTTGGCTTTTTGCTCTTGGGTCTTATAGACTGTGTAATCCATGGACTAACTGTTGGAGCTACTGCCTCTGTAACCATGACAGAAGTTGTTTTAGACTTGAAATTACTTGATGTAGTTTTAGGTTCTTCAGTTACAATAGTTGCAGAAACCTTTTTCAGAGTAGGTATAGTTGGTGCTTCAGATGCTAGTATAATAAATTCTTCTTCTGGAGGTATATGGTCACCAGATGTTTCTTCCTTATGCCCAGACACCTTAGAGGATAGATGGTCTGGTGTAGGTGATTTTGTTCTGGCATTTTCTTGTTTTTCTGGCAAAGTGGAATTCTTCTTTGTTTTTTCAACAAATGCTGCCCAATGTTGTGGGTCAATTCTCCTGGCTGAGGAAGGGAATTGTCTTCTGTGTCCCCTAAATCGTCTGTTTATTTTGTCCCCATTGCGTCTGTAAGTCATCTCGCTATAGTTATTCCATTTATTTGCAATCCCTATAGGTTGATTTCTGGATGCAGAATCAGTGGGTGCTTTACTTGTTACTGAAGTTTGCACAGTAGCTAATGGATACTTATGTTTTGTAGCAGCTCTAAGCTCCTCATGACCAGATCCATCTCTCTCTTCATTTTCTTCTGGAGCTGTCTTTTGTTTTTGTGAAGCACCCTCATTCACTTTAACTAGCACTTGGAAAATCAAAAAATCCATACCATGTTGATTGGCTGCTACACATCTAAAATAGCCACTATCTCGTTCTGTTATCTCTTGTATTTTTAGTGTACCATTGTGGAAAATATGTTTGCTTCTTACAGACTGATGAAGAACTGTGTGCTCAGGTAGGATCCAACTAATAGATGCATCTGGGACACCAACAGACTGACATGGAAGGTAGAGTGTGTCACCAATGAATGCCGAAAGTTGAGCCCCATTAACGTTGTTGTGTTCCACGTAAGTATCAATCACTGTGATCCTAAATGTTAGGACATCTGCATCGTTATAATTTGTGCCTATGCAGTGATAAACTCCAGTGTCAAAACTATCAGCTGTCCGCAGTGTGAATTTTCCACTTTTAGCTATTATGATTCTTCCATCTTCACTAACATATGGCACTCTAACTTTGCTCCCATCAGCTAATATCCATTCAATGGTAGGAGAAGGCTCACCAAATGCCTGACAGTCCAGTTCCACGGTCCCACCCACTAAAACTGTGTGTTCAACTCTTGTTTTATTATCTCTTGAAATTATGGCCCAGCTGTGTCTCAACTGTTTTTCATTAGCATTGGGCAAGATAATTTGAGCATCAGTTACATATCCAATATGTAGTGTGCTGAATGTGGTTGCTGTCCTGTCTAATTGTAAGGCCACCTGGCCTTGGAGCAGCCAAGAAGGTTCAGCTGTCAGTTCACTCTCTACACTGGTAAAAACTTCTTCACTTTCAGAGTACGTCTGTTTGTACTTATAACTGATGTAAGGCACTTTGGTCAGTAAGAGATTCCTTTCGAGTTTCAGGGGAGAATCACTGTATAGGGCCAATATGCTCCACAGCTGTTGAATGTGTTCATAATCAATACTACACACCAGAAATGTTGAAAATGATACTTTGAGTACTGTATTATCACCATCTTTGTCAAATGAGAGTGGGGACATTTTTGTGGGTTTTTGAACATTGCAAACCAAGTTAGCTTGATTTCCTGTTTGGTCTGTCATATTCAACATCATGGTTCCAATGGGAGCTATAAAATCTTTGGGAGAGATGGAAATGAAGTCCCCTTCATCTGGCATAGTGATGTTTTTAAATTTCAGGGAGGGGTCTATGGTTGGCTTACTACAGGTTAAAGATGCAGATGGGATGTTAACTAAATGTTTGCCTTTAGAATTTCTGGGATTGGCACAAACTGGACATTGCTGGGCACTAGAAGAACCTCTGTCTTTCTTGCACTTTATAATATCTAGGGGGAGGAAAAAATAATGTAAGTTTTTGTGATACTAGTTCCAGTACCAAAACAACAACTTATATTTTGCTGAAAGATCTTTCCTTGAATAAAGGGCTATGAAGTATTGACAACAGAGATCTTTAAGTCATCACCAAGCTTTATTTTAACTGTTGCCTATTCCATTAGTGAAACCTTCAGTATGACTATCATTGCTATCACAGCTAGTCAGCATGCCACAGCCTTGCCTTGGGAAGCACACAGCTCCAGCAAGAGCTGTAGGAGGCATTGTTCTATTGTGCCCAGATCCTGTTCAGGGGTGCAAAAAGGAGAAGAAACTCCTTGTGCCCTCTTCTTCACTTGTGCACCTTCCCTGTGGTCAGGCACAATATGGCCCTAATTAATTGAGGCTTACCATTGCGAGGTAGGCAATTATTACTTTCCTTCTTTTAATGACCACAAAGGCAAGCTTTGGAGAAACAATGGGACTTATCCAAGGCTGCCTTTCTTCTCCTTTAGCCAAAAGACAATCCTTCCCTTTTATCTCAAGCTTTCCAAAAAATCATTTGTCACACATCTTATAGTGGTTTGGTAACATCATCTGGTTATGCTTTGTCATGAAAACAATTTATCTCAAAAATTTGTCTGAAGAAAGCTGCTTATTCTTGTAAATAATTATTATTCCTGAGACTAAGACTGCAAACCATAATACCATAGTATGCTCTAAAAATATAAAAACTAACAAAAGTATTTGTTCTGGTTATCAAATTGTAAACTACACAGAAAATATTACACATTTAATGCATCTCTCTATCCGCACTTCACCTAAAATGTACCTCAGTCTAGCCCTAGAGGGAACCACTTAGAGAGAGAGAGAGGATAATTCATTCTCTTTCAACATTTTCACCTGTATAGAGAGAAGATAATTCATTCTTGAACATTCAGCTTTGGGCACTGCCAAAAAGGGTTCCATTTAGAGATACCTGAGCTTGGAAATGTATTGGGACCACTAACCTCAGTTCATTTAGGCCACTAAACAACATTCAGATATTCCGTTTGCATGCGTGTGCGTGCACCTTGCTAGCCAACAATAATGGAAATAAAAGAGATGCATGGTAATTTAAGGGAATAAGGCACCATGGGGCCATGGAATGGTAAGGAATAACATTTTAAACAGCTGACAAGGAAGTCACAGAAGATCAACAGAAAGTCACAGAATAAAGTGTTACACTTTAAAAAAGTGTTGTTATAGTAAATGACCAATCTCTTACTCTTCGTAAATAATTTAATTACTAATTTGCACACACACAAAAATAGATGACTACTATAATGCCTCTATCCAGACATTACTAACTGGTCATCATAATACTTTGCACTTAAATAGTGCAGTTCAATGAAGAATCTCAAAGCACTTTCAAAACCTGGAAGCTATTTTCTCCATTTTAATGGTGGCTTAGAGAGGTTATGGTCACACATTAAATCAGTGGCAATTAGAAACAGAACCCAGATCTCAGGCTCACCCTGTAGCAACTAGAGAATGATGCCTCCTTTGCAAAGACCCCATGGGAAGTCACCAATCTAGTAAGAAGGTATAAACAAACAGAAATCTTTCAGCTCGTACTGTACCTGGCCATTGTTCTGCCCAGTCTACAAACCATTGTAGATCACAATCACAGGACCAAGGGTTTCCATGAAGGTATATGCTCTCTAGTTCAGGCATGTAAGAAAACATCTCTTGTGGTAGTGATGTTAAGAAGTTGTCAGACAAGTATATATGCTTTATGGAGGATGTTTTAAATATCTGGATGTAGCGCAAGGTGACAAAAGCATCTGGATGAAGCTGTTTAAGTAAATTTCCTTCCAAGTGCACCAGCCTCAGTGATATAAACCCATAGAAAACTTCTGGGTGTACAAATTCAATTTGATTGTGGTCCATATGCAACCGTACCAAGCTCTTGAGACCATGAAAAGTGTCCTTCTGAAGTATTCTGACTTTATTATAGCTCATTTTTAAGACCTGTTGGTGAAAAGATAGGGATAAAAAGTCTAATAAAAACCTACATTATTTTGGTATTAGTAGAAGAATTCTAGCCAACTTTGAATTATTACTACTCAGGTGAAGTACCTAGATATATGAGTCATAGGCACTATGGGAAAAAACAACAGATATTATCATTTTTATAAGTGGTTATGGTCAGACATGACCTCAAATATTCAACAGGCCAATGTATGTATACACTTTACATACCAATAGTCCCAATCAAACTGCTTTTGTGAAGAAGGTAAGCAGGGTTGGACCATAAAATAAGTGAGTGTATATTTTTTTTCCTTCACTTACTACTACAATGCCTATACAAATATGGAAGAACAAGCTGGATTCTTGGCCAACAAATATTTTGTCTGACAAATAATGAAAAGAATTATTAACTTTTTTATGAGAGAGAATGTGCTAGCCAAACTCAACTTTCTGATGGCACTTTGTTTGCAGACTTGCAGTCTAAAATGAGCAAATTTGGCAAAAGGTCATTGAGTGCTAATAAATATGGAATGATAAAACCATTTTTGCAATCATTTTTCAGGTTGGAATCATACTTTACATACTTTAGTATGTATGTTCTTTACTGGCTTCCTAATCCTCACAAAGAACTGGTGATGCCTTTATGAATTACTGAATGTTGCAAATTAGCGAGTAAACAAACAATACAAAAAGCAACAATAATGCACAAAATCTACTTTGTTGAAGTATTTGCCAAATCTAATTGTTATAATTATTTACAGTCATACTTTGTGTTCTTCTAGTTAATAGCAGCTGTGGATCAAAGTTTCAGTTGGGAAACTTTTAGGCATTGTCTACATATGGAGCCATTCAGGAGTAGTTATTCCTGAATAACTCCATATGTAGACACTCTTGTTCCAAAACAAGAGTGCTTTATTCCGGCATAAAAGTGTCCACATGTAGAGTTATTCAAAAATGCTGTTCCTGACTAACTCCATGTGTAGACAGACAAGCCCTTATTCTCCTTAATTGCCAGAGGACTCTTGAAATACAAACCAACAAAAACCCTCAGCTCTCTACTGTAGCTTCCAGGCTGTTCAATGAAGTGCAAAATGCTCTGAAGTCCATCTGTTAGAGCTACCCCTAGTGAAATATGCACTAATACAGCCAGAGGCATTGCAGCAGTTACCTTAGGTGGAAAGTAGAAAGTCAATAATTTTAAATTAATATGTGTGAGCTGCACACAGAGTTGGTCTGAAGATAAGTATATTTTATTTAATTTTCTAATATTTCTGAATGGCACAATGCACCAGCTGCTTCAATGCAGAACTTCCTCTGAACTGGTAATTTACTTTATAAAAATAAAGTAATTGTTATATATGACCTTCCTATAACAATCTTCTAGGAAATCTCTGCAGAGACATGCTAAGAAACCCACTTGGTTCTGTGTGCAAATGATGGGATGTGCAATTTAGAGAAGATCTACTGTCATAAGTTTACTAATGTTTTATTTTAAATAAGCAATAAAGCACCAAATATTATAAACCTGTCTCATCCACTGTAAATAACATCAAAGAACTGTCCTTAATATTAGAATGTAGCATTTTCTTTCTGTCATACAAGGAGCTTTGCAGCAATACTCTCCCTTTTGTCTTGGTGGATATGAATAAGAATTGCAACTGCTAGAAGTACTAGCTAGGACAGTGCTGGCAGATATTCACAACACTCCTCAGCCTGGTATCTAAGTGCCAAGCTGGGACAGAAAGAAATTTCCCCTGTGGGTACAGTATTTCAAAATTAATTACACTGGGAAGGGGAAGAGCATGATTTCATCTGAAGCATTTTTCAGAATTACCATTAGAAACAGGATATCAAGATAAATGGACGACAGGTCTGTTCCTATAGATTTGTACCTTTTGTTGATTTTTCTGTAGCAAAACTAAGATGAGACCACCTTCTAATTTCAGTTCTTACCTGTAATGCATTTAAATCAGTGAATGTCTTGTCGGGGATTGTATGGATCTCATTGCTGTGCAACATCAACAACTCCAGTTTCTCCAGGCCGGAAAAATCTGTTTCGGTCAGTTTAACCAAGCTGTTGTAACTGTAACAAACATTTCATTCCAGATCTGGGTTTAGTCAGTCAGCTAAAGTTCAAAAGTAAAAAACAAAAGAAAACTTTCTTTTGCAAATGCATAACAAAGGTAGATTTTAGTTCTGATGTGACAAGGCAAATTCTAAATGCTTTTTTCATCTTAGCAGGTAAAACTCAAAGATTTTGCTAGTCTGGCACAGACTGATTCCTGTGGACTGTATTCAAGTAGGTGGGGAAATATCTGCAGTAGATGGATGCAAGAACATGAGAAGAAAATTGCCATCTTTGGACTCTTGTGTAGGAGGAGGAGAAGGAGCTTCAGTACCGGTAAATGTCTACAATAATGCATTGAATTTTTATGATTTTTTTTTCAAAATTATTCATGGCTGGTGAAAGGTGGGATCAGCTGGAATCTTTATTACACAGAAAATACAAGCTTCCCCACATTACCCCATCAACGTGCCTTAACAGCAGATGGAGTCGAAAGGACGTAGTTCACGGTCATTGCTCTCTGCTGCGATTGTTAACAAGACTAGATTAATCGTTTCAAAGGCCAGAAGAAGTGATTGTGATAATCTTGTCTGACTTTCTGTATAATGCAGGCCATAGAACTTCCCCAAAATAATTCCTATTCAAACTAGAACATACCCTGTATCTTTTTTTAAAAAGTCCAATTTTGATTTAAAAATTGCCAGTCATAAAGAAACCATCACAACCACTGGAAAATTGTTCCAGTGGTTAATTACCCTCACTATTAAACAATGTGTGCCTTATTTCCTGTTTTAATTTGTCTAGCTTCAACTTCTAGCCATTAGATCTTGTTATATCTTTGTCTGCTGGATGAGAGCCCATTGACAAATTTTTGTTCCCTGTGGAGGTATTTATGGACTGTGATCAAATCACCCCTTAACCTTCTCTTTGTTAAGCTAAATAGATTGAGTTCCTTGAGTCTATCACTATAAGGCATATTTTCTAATCCTTTCACCATATTTATGACTCTTCAGTATTGACTACGATCAGGGATATGGTGATGTGGATGCCTCCCCACCAGGACCTGGACAGAGAATTGAAGCTTATTTTTCATGGGCCAAAAAATCACCGAGTAGTGGTGGTAGTTGTTTTTAATAATTATTATTATTTATATTATCATAGAACCAAAAGGCTCCTATCAGGATTGCGGCCCCATTGTGCTGGGCACTTGATCACTATGGGCCTGATACCATGCCCACTTAAGTAGATGGAAAGGCTCCTGTTGACTTCAGTGGTCAAGATGAAGTCCTATCAGCCTGGGCTGGATTTGAACTGTGGCCACTGTTAGCCAGCCCTTTAGCGGGCCCTCTAATAATAATGATATGGATTAGACACACTCAGATACAGATTTTTTTAAAGTTGCTGGCTGGTCTTGTTTGATTGTATTATCAAGACTTTCACAACAGGGCATTACAGAAAAACAAATTTGAATAGATAACTTGAAGGTTAGTGAGAAATAAAAGGGGAGAAACCAGTATGGATAAAATAAACATCTATTCCCTCCCTAATTTACCCAATTATAGAACAGAATAGTTTCTGAGACAAATATTCAGAGAAGTGTTACTTCATATCCAATTAGCAGATAGAAACAGAGGAGGCAAAGTATCATATGAAAAGTTTTTCTCATGGTACAGTATGTGCAAAGTGGAAGTGCTGGTACTAATCTTCATAGTATCTGAGACCCATATATGTTAATCAATTTGTTCTCACAACAACCCTGTGAGGTAGAAAATATTATCATCCTCAGAAAGACTAAATGGCTAGCCAAATGTTACACAGGAAGTGGCAAAGCATGAATTTGAACAGACCTATTGAGTTTGCACTCCAGTCTTAACCTTTGTAAGGATGATCTCAATTCCAGGCAGGAATCCTCTGAATTCACTTTTACAGACTCAGTAGGTTCAGATAAGTATAAAAGAAAGAACTGTATACTCCAAATCCTTGGAGGTTCTTCCATCCCTAGTGATAACATGATTTTGCATTAAGGTGGTGGGGTAAAAGTAGTGGGGAAAATCAAGTCTCAGACTGCCAGTTATGGAAAAGGGAAAGTGGATGTCTATTCTTGTGCAAATTATCGTTCAAACCAAATACATTTTGTTTTTATCTGTTTTTAAAAATTATATTCCTTAAATTATTTAACAATTGGCCCCTAGAATCTGAAACCTTGAACTCCCAATCAATGTGGGAGAACATTAGGTTTTGCCAGCTGTTACTGTAATGAATTCTGAATACTGCAAAATAGTAGATTTTAAAGGTTTTTAAAATCAATTTTAACACAAACCCAGAAACTCTAATTATATTTTGCAAGGCAACGAGAGTTAACTGCACAGCATAGATAAAATGCAGATGTTAAACATACCCTAAATTGATGCGCTCCACGTTTTGGGGGATGTGTGGTGGGATGGCTGTGAGGTACCGGAATGTACAGTGTACTTCAGTAGGGACATAGCAGGCACAGAGCCTGGGGCAGGTACTACTGCTGGGAAGAGTAGCCAGGCAGAAACTGAAGAGAAACTCCAGCAAGCAAGGTTTGCTTCTGCCTTTTACTTTCATCCTGCGTGCTAATCCTAAAACAACATCCCTCACAGCAAGCACGAACAAATGCAACCCTGCAAACAAAACAGAAAACACAAGCAGTCATATTGTGAGATAAGTATCAGGTATCTTACACCCGGGTACTTGTACAACTATTATAGAAAAGTTTGCTACCATAAAAACTGTAGGGTTTTCCTCATTTTTCAAATTGATACAATAGCTTGAAGTATTTATAATTTTAAAAAATCCTGCACGGTTTCTTACTTTTAATGAGAAGCACTAGGCATGCTATTGCTTACAGGTGTAATAGTAGTAGAAGTAGTAATAAACCTGACACCCTAAAGAGACTATTGTTACAAATATATGATTTTGGTTATTTAAAACATCCATAAATCTGCTTGTGATTTGTTCTTGCCAAAGAACACGTCAGCTCCTTTCTTGCCAAATAATTACTCCAAACAAAATTAACAAATTTCAAAGAATCTGAGCTAGTTTAAAAATCAGCCTGTAGAAGAAGCATGACTAATGCCACTCAAATTTAATCCTGTTCTTTCTATTCTTTAGACTATATCCAAGCAATGAATCCCCCCTCCAATACTCTGCTTCTGCAAGGGTTGGCATAGAGTTCCACAGCAGAGATGGTTGTTCACCAGGAATGTCTATAATCAGCTACTAGAGTTTGGTACTTAACAGTCTGGTATTAAAAGCTTGTTGGGATCTAAACCTTCCCTGAACTGAGCTGCATTGGTAACAGTCTAACTACAGACAAGTTCAGAAGAAGAGACTATTGCATTATTTTGAACTGTGAATTTCTTTTTGTTCAAAAATCTGTGCCCTAAACCACGGAAGTGCTAAGCACCCTCATCTCTCAGTGAAATCAACAATTTACTCAGCATCTCTTTGGATCAAAATCCAAGGGATGTTGGGAGTTTAAAGAGTCTATAGGCTACATCCAGTTCCTTTGATTCTTGCAGTTAGCACAACTGACTGCAATAAGCCTGCTCAGGTGAATAAGAGAAGCCAGATTTGGTTCCAGAGCTGCCTTTTCACAGCACTTTATAAATGATGAATAAGTAAAACTCTCAGCCCTTTCAATGTTCATAAACGAACTTTACCCTTAAACCAGTTACTGTAAGTCCAGTCTTACCTGGGCAAGGAGCAAAGGTGAGACGGTCAGAGCGAATATTGCAAAGACCATACAAAAATGCCCTAATACCATAGAAAGGACCGTACCTGAGACTCAAAATTGTAATTAGCTGGTTTTTTTCTCCGTCAGTGCCGCTTTCGGTTTATGAATGGAAAACCAGCAGCGAGACACACGCTAGGGGGACGGGAAGACCGGCCCCCACTGGCACTGAGAAAAGGCCCTTTGCAGCAGCCAGTCAGGTGAGGGGCAGGGCGCGCCCGGGGCTCCGGAGGAGCGGTCAGAGGCGCTACCTTCCCCCCGCCCTCAGCGAGGCGCCGGCCCCCGAGCCGAGTCAAGGTGCATGGCCCGAGTGGCCGGCAAGTCTCCCGCGCGCCGTGTTCGCCTGGCTTCTGCTCGCGCACAGCGCTCCTCCCGCAGCCTGAACCCCGGGGTCCGGAGACCGTGCCCGTGCCCTGCCCGCCGGCTCTCTCGCCCCTCCCTGGGCAGGTGCCGGGGCTCTGGGCTGCGCCCGCGTGTGCGGCTGCAGCCTGGGGGGAGTGAGGGGCTCCCGTGTCCTCTCTTCGCAGCTGTCAGCCCCTCTCTGTGCCCTGCACTCCCCGCACGGGCTCGGCACGCCCCCCGGCTCCCGCGGCACGCTGATTGGGGGGAGAGAGGCGCCTTCTCCCGCGGCCGCCCCGGCCCGCTGCTGGGCAGCACCAGCAAGAGCCGCCCGCAGCCCCAGGCTCGCCGCTTCTCCTCTGGGCTGCAGCTACGGGACCTAGGTCCCCGGGGCGCCTCCGGCGCTCTCCTGATTCTGCCCCTCTCCGCCTCAGTCCGCCCACGCCGCCCTGGGCACCGGCCCATGTGCCCCCGCTACTGCCTGCGCTCCCCCCCGCACTCTAATTCCCTATCCCCCACCGGGCTTATTGCCCCGGGGCACGGCCCCTCTGCCCCCTCACTCTAATTCCCAATCCCCCACCATGCTCATTGCCCCTGAGCACAGGCCCCTCTACCCCCACCTCTCTAATTCCCCATCCCATACAGTGCAAAACTTCCTCCTTGTCCCTTCTCCCCACTGCCTCTGGTCCCAGAGTCCTTCCAGTCCTGCCTCCTCTGTGCGCTGGTGTGAAAGACTCTGGACCACTGTATCTGGTTTCTGTATACCTGTGTCATGGATAATGTTCTACTATACCATCATCTAAACATCTCAAAACGTCTCTGTAAAATCATATCAGGCTTCATCTCTCTTAAGGGTATGTCTACACTATGAAATTAGGTCGAATTTATAGAAGTCGGTTTTTTAGAAATCGTTTTTATATAGTTGATTGTGTGTGTCCCCACACAAAATGCTCTAAGTGCATTAACTCAGCGGAGCGCTTCCACAGTACCGAGGCTAGCATCGACTTCCGGAGTGTTGCACTGTGGGTAGGTATCCCACAGTTCCCGCAGTCTCCGCCGCCCATTGGAATTCTGGGTTGAGATCCCAATGCCTGATGGGGCAAAAAACATTGTCGCGGGTGGTTCTGGGTATATGTCGTCAGGCCTGCCCTCCCTTCCTCCGTCAAAGCAACGGCAGACAATCGTTTTGTGGCTTTTTTCCTGGGTTACCTGTGCATGCCATGGCAAACATGGAGCCCTCTCAGCTCACTGTCACTGTACGTCTCCTGGGTGCTGGCAGACGTGGTGCTGCATTGCTACACAGCAGCAGCTCATTGCCTTGTGACAGCAGATGGGCAATAGGGCTGATAACCATCGTCATCATGGCCTAGGTGCTCTTGGCCACCTCGGTAAGGTCGAGCAGGAGTGCCTGGGCAGACATGGGGGCAGGGACTAAAATAGGAGTGACTCGACCAGGTCATTGTCTTCAGTCCTGCTGGCAGTCGTAATGCACCGTCTTCTGGCGAGTAGCCAGGAGATGAGGATGGCTAGCAGTCCTACTGCACCGTCTGCTGCCAGCCAAAGATGTAAAAGACAGATGGAGTGGATCAAAACAAGAAATAGACCAGATTTGTTTTGTATTCATTTGCTCCCCGCTCCCTCCCTCCCTCTGTGAAATCAATCGCTAACAATTGTTTCCATGAGGTCTGTCAGGGGCACCTTGAAAAATTTAATGGAGATTCAGTCCTGCCTGGAATACAGAGGGGAGGGATAGCTCAGTGGGTTGAGCATTGGCCTGCTAAACCGAGGGTTCTGAGTTCAACCCTTGAGGGGGTCATTCTGTGTGACAGTTGTTCTTGTTTCTCCTTGATGTAAAGCCACCCCCTTTGTTGATTTTAATTCCCTGTAAGCCATGTCATCAGTTGCCCCTCCCTCTGTCAGAGCAATGGCAGAGAATTGTTGTGCGTCTTTTTTCCACGTAGACGCCATACCACGGCAAGCATGGAGCCCGCTCAGATCACTTTGGCAATTAGGAGCACATTAAACACCACGTGCATTATTCAGCAGTATATGCAGCACCAGAACCTGGCAAAGCGAAACTGGGCGAGTAGGCGATGTCAGCATGGTGACAAGAGTGATGAGGACATGGACACAGACTTCTCTCAAATCATGGGCCCTGGCAATGCATGCATCATGGTGCTAATGGGGCAGGTTCATGCCATGGAACGCCGATTCTGGGTTCGGGAAACAAGCACAGACTGGTGGGACCGCATAGTCTTGCAGGTCTGGGATGATTCCTGGTGGCTGCAAAACTTTCACATGCGTAAGGGCACTTTCATGGAACTTTGTGGCTTGATTTCCCCTGCCCTGAAGTGCCAGAATACCAAGATGAGAGCAGCCCTCACAGTTGAGAAGCGAGTGGCAATAGCCCTGTGGAAGCTTGCAATGCCAGACAGCTACCAGTCAGTCGGGAATCAATTTGGAGTGGGCAAATCTACTGTGGGGGCTGCTGTGATGCAAGTAGCCAACGCAATCAAAGATCTGCTGATATCAAGGGTAGTGACCCTAGGAAATGTGCAGGTCATAGTGGATGGCTTTGCTGCAATGGGATTCCCTAACTGTGGTGGGGCTGTAGATGGAACCCATATCCCTATCTTGCCAACGGAGCACCAAGCCGGCGAGTTCATAAACCGCAAGGGGTACTTTTCAATAGTGCTGCAAGCACTGGTGGATCACAAGGAACATTTCACCAACATCAACGTGGGATGGCCAGGAAAGGTATATGATGCTCGCATCTTCAGGAACTCTGGTCTGTTTCAAAAGCTGCAGGAAGGGACTTTCTTCCCAGACCAGAAAATAACCGTTGGGGATGTTGAAATGCCTATAGTTATCCGTGGGGACCCAGCCTACCCCTTACTGCCATGGCTCATGAAGCCATATACAGGCAGCCTTGACAGTAGTCAGGAGCTGTTCATCTACAGTCTGAGCAAGTGCAGAATGGTGGTAGAATGTGCATTTGGATGTTTTAAAGCACGCTGGCGCAGTTTACTGACTTGGTTAGACCGCAGCAAAACCAATATTCCCATTGTTATTACTGCTTGCTGTGCGCTCCACAATATCTGGGAGAGTAAGGGGGAGATGTTTATGGCGGGGTGGGAGGTTGAGGCAAATTGCCTGGCTGCTGGTTACGCGCAGCCAGACACCAGGGTGGTTAGAAGAGCACAGGAGGGTGCGGTGCGCATCAGAGAAGCTTTGAAAACCAGTTTCATGACTGGCCAGGCTACGGTGTGAAAGTTCTTTTTGTTTCTCCTTGATGAAACCCCCCACCCTTTGGTTCACTCTTCTTCCCTGTAAGCTAACCACCCTCCCCTCCCCCCTTCAATCCCCGCTTGCAGAGGCAATAAAGTCATTGTTGCTTCACATTCATGCATTCTTTATTAATTCATCACACAAATAGGGGGATAATTGCCAAGGTAGCCCAGGAGGGTGGTGGAGGAGGGAAGGACAAGGCCACACAGCACTTTAAAACTTATTGAATGCCAGCCTTCTGTTGCTTGGTCAATCCTCTGGGGTGGAGTGGCCAGGTGGCCGGAGGCTCCCGCACCGCATTCTTGGGCGTCTGGGTGAGGAGGCTATGGAACTTGGGGAGGAGGGTGGTTGGTTACACAGGGCCTGTATCAGCGGTCTGTGCTCCAACTGCCTTTCCTGCAGCTCAGTCATATGCTGGAGCATATTAGTTTGATCCTCCAGCAGCCTCAGCATTGAATCACGCTGCTGCCATCTATCAGCTTCAGCCCTCTCTTCAGCCCGCCACTTACCCTCTTCAGCCCACCACCTCTCCTCCCAGTCATTTTGTGTTTTTCTGCACTCTGACATTGTCTGCCTCTACACATTTGTCTGTGCTCCGTCAGTGTGGGAGGACAGCATGAGCTCAGAGAACAGTTCATCGCAAGTGTGTTTTTTTCGCCTTCTAATCTTCGCTTGCCCTCTGGGAAGGAGAAGATCTTGTGATCCTTGAAGCACATGCAGCTGGTGGAGAAAATAAAAAGGGACAGTGCTATTTAAAAAGACACATTTTATAAAACAGTGGCTACACTCTTTAAGGGTAAACCTTGCTGTTAACATTACATACATAGCACATGTGCTTTCGTTACAAGGTTGCATTTTGCCTCCCTCACTGCGTGGCTGACCCCTCCCCCCTCCCCGTGGCGAACAGCGGGGAACATTTCTGTTCAGCTACAGGCAAACAGCCCAGCAGGAACAGGCACCTCTGAATATTCCCTTTGGAAAAGCACCCTATTTCAACCAGGTGACTATGAATGATATCACTCTCCTGAGGATGACACAGAGAGAGAAAGAACGATGTTGTTTGAATGCCAGCAAACATATGCTGCAATGCTTTGTTCTGCAATGATTCCCGACTACGTGCTACTGGCCTGGCATTGTAAAGTGTCCTACCATGGTGGGTGGAATAAGGCTGTCCTCCCCAGAAACCTTTTGCAAAGGCTTTGGGAATACATCCAGGAGAGCTTTATGGAGATGTCCCTGGAGGATTTCCTCTCCATCCCCAGACACGTTAGCAGACTTTTCCAGTAGCTGTACTGGCCGCGAATGCCAGGGCAAATTTAATCATTAAACACGCTTGCTTTTAAACCATGTATACTATTTAAAAGGGTACACTCACCAGAGGTCCCTTCTCTCCCTGGTGGGTCCGGGGGGGTACTGGCTCCAGGTCCAGGGTGAGAAACAGTTCCTGGCTGTCGGGAAAACCATTTTCTCCGCTTGCTTGCTGTGAGCTATCTACAACCTCATCATCATCAGCTTCCTCATCCCCAAAGCCTGCTTCTGTGTTGCCTCCCTCTCCATTGACGGAGTCAAAGCACATGGTTGGGGTAGTGGTGGCTGAACCCCCTAAAATTGCATGCAGCTCATCATAGAAGCGGCGTGTTTGGGGCTCTGACTTGGAGTGGCCATTTGCCTCTCTGGTTTTCTGGTAGGCTTCCCTCAGCTCCTTAAGTTTCACGCAGCACTGCTTCGGGTCCCTGCTATGGCCTCTGTCCTTCATGCCCTGGGAGATTTTGACAAATGTTTTGGCATTTCGAAAACTGGAACGGAGTTCTGATAGCACGGATTCCTCTCCCCACACAGTGATCGGATCCCGTACCTCCTGTTCGGTCCATGCTGGAGCTCTTTTGCGATTCTGGGACTCCATCATGGTCACCTCTGCTGATGAGCTCTGCATTCACCTGCAGCTTGCCACGCTGGCCAAACAGGAAATGAGATTCAAAAGCTTGTGGGCCTTTTCCTGTCTACCTGGCCAGTGCATCTGAGTTGAGAGTGCTGTCCAGAGCGGTCACAATGGAGCACTCTGGGATAGCTCCTGGAGGCCAATACCGTCGAATGCATCTACACTACCCCAAATTCAACCCGGCAAGGCTGATTTCAGCGCTAATCCCCTTGTCAGGAGTGGAGTAAAGAAATTGATTTTAAGAGTCCTTTAAGTCAAAAAAAAAAAAAAGGGCTTCGTTGTGTGGACGGGTGCAGGGTTAAATCGATTTAACGCTGCTAAATTCAACCTCAACTCCTAGTGTAGACCAGGGCTAAAATGGAGAGATTTTTTATCACCTACTTTTAGTTCTAAGATACCCCTTGGGCTCATTAGTCTGTCTTTGCTTAACTCCCAAGGCCTGAGAGACAGGAGGATAGTCAAACTCAGCACTTCCACAAAGGAGAGCAGAGTCACTAAGACACTGGGCTCTTAGTGATTATTATTAATTTTAGTATGGCAGTGCTCAGCAGCTACAATCAGGATTAGGTAGTGTACAATCAGGATGGCCCATTTCCAACAATCACTACAAAAGTTTTTTTTCTTCTGCTGATAATAGCTCATCTTAACTGATCACTCTCATTAGAGTGGGTATGGCAACACCCATTTTTTCATGTTGTCTGTGTATATCTATCTATCTATCTACCTCTTCCTACTGTTTTTTCCACTGCATGCATCCGATGAAGTGGGTTTTAGCCCACAAAACCTTATGCTCAAATAAATTTGTTCGTCTCTAAGGTGCCATAAGTACTCCTCATTCTTTTAACATTAAATACATTCCTTCATAATACAGCATGAGAGAATATAAAAATCAACATAACCGCTATGGGTCTGTATATGACCAGTGTATGTTTTCTTATCAGTGTTAGCGGGAGCAAAAGTGTTCATGTCACTTTGAAACAAAACAGACCAGGATGAGCCCTAAGGATTTCTCTCAACTTGGTTTTGTATTTTATTTTATTACATAAAATAGCCATCAATAAGGGAATGTATGCTAAACAACTCATAAGCATAAAATATAAAATGTGTAACTGTGTGAAGCTCTTCAAACTTAAGGGGAAAGTTAGGTTAGCAATAACTCAAACAATATGAACTGTAATTGCATTGTTGTTTTTATTAATAAGTAATAATTTTTGCATCAATGTTTCACTCTCACATGGCCAGTTGTATTCTTTCTATGTTAAGAGGCTGCTGCTGGCCAATTTCAGTGCTGGGAGTTGTCAGGGCTCTTGCTCCTCCCTTGCTGTCAAAGGCAAGTTGCATTTAATTTTTTTAATTGTATAGTTTTACTGTTAAAAGTCTTGTTTAAAATAATTGTTCCTTTTAACACATGCTAGGTAACTAATTAATTATGCTTTAGCTTGGCTAGTTCAGCATATGTTAAAGGCAACACTCCTTGTCTGCACTGGACTTTAAAACCTGTTAGCTAACATGCTAGCATAACACTGTAAATCCTAGGCTAAATAAAGCCTATGGTATCCAAACGCACTACATAAGCATATTAGTTGGATGTTTCTGCTAAAATGATTAGTAGTGAAATGGCTCTTATTGATGTTTAAATTATCCCTGAGTTTCACTGTAAACACTGCATGCACTGAATGGGGGCAGTTTACATCTCTTACAGCTTATTGTCTGTTTGCAGACTCTGGAAGACAGCCATGTATCTATCACTTTATTTTCAGTTCAAGTTCAGAAGGCTTGCTTTGCAACCATAAGAGTTTCAAGCTTTTCCCTTTAAATGAAAACTTAGACTCTGTAGGAGCTGGAAAGCCACTGGTTAAGATTTGGAATGATTTTATAGCCCATCTCTTCTACTTTCAAGCCTTCTTCCTTTGGACTTGAAAAATGTGATTATCCAAAACTCATGTCATCACAGATACAATATGAGTTAAAAAGACAAAACAACAACAAATTATGCATACTCAACATCAACAAGACTCTTCTAAACCTACCATGCTTTTGGTTCCTAGGCTCTTTATAAATTTAAATATTTTAATTAAAAATTGGCTGATTTAAAAACTGCCTACATTATTTTTGTTGTAATTATTTACTTTTCTCTATTTAGGCATTTCCTCATTTTCAGATATCCCCCTTTCTTCTGCAAAAAAAAGAAAAAGAAAAAAAAAGGATTGGTTAAAAGTGGCAAAAATTGTCTATTGGTCATGGGGGGGGGGCAGTTGAGTATTTATGGCTGCTTGTTTTCTTAAGAAAACTCTATCTTCCTTTGCATTGTGTTCTGCCACAGACTGAAAGGGAGTAGTTTATGAATTATTTAGATTTATGTTGCTTGTTCACATACTCTCTGATACTGTATTTCATTTGATGTTATTGACTGGGAAGGTTATATCCCAGCTGTAAACTAACTGAGGATTTATGACAGTTTAGTGAGATAGAATGAAATGCAGTCCATTTTCCATCACTTCTCTTCAAAGTTATCTGACTAAACCAATAGTTCATGATAATTAATAATATTCCACTTTTTTACTACTATGTGTTTGATGCTGGAAACCCCTTTCCACACAAACAGTCCTTACTCATCTGAGTAGTCCCAGTGAGGTTAATAGGGCTGGTTCCATGATTAAGGATTACTCACATGAGTAAAACATTGCAGGATCATGCCATGATGGATTTGTGTATGTTGTCTATACCTATATCAAACTACAAATTCCATTTTGTTTTGTGAATGCCATTGTCGTTGTAAAAGAGTTCTGAGCCTTCAAATGTGGTGATCTTCTTGCACTGAAAACCCCAGGAGGTATCAGGAGAAATACCTATACCTAGCAGAGGCTAACAATGGAAAATAATCAAGAAGCATTAAACTGGATCATTGACGGGGTGAAAGTAAAATTTCTCTCTTACTGGTATGGGAGTGGAGGGAGGTCGGCTTTGCCCCCCTCCCCCCTGGATGGGGTGGTGCCTCAGATGGAAGAGGTGGGGCTGAGGGGGGTCAGCGTCCCCCAGCCAGCCCATCTGCACTGCCTGGCCCGTGCCGCCCGGAGCTCCGCCCGCACCGCCCGGGGCTCCACCCACTGGCGCTGTTGTCAGCCCAGGGGGCAAAAGGGGCAACGAAAGTGCTGCCGCAGCAATGCTTTAAAGTCAGCTGTATGGGCCGGTACTGGCAGCTACTTTTTACTAGTATGCTGTACTGACCCATACCGCCTTACTTTCACCCTGATCATTGACCATTCAAATGGAAGCACCGTAAGACAATGAGCTGGCTAGAGCATAGAAGAACCAGTTCTCCCAGGTGGGCTTGTAACCAAACAACAGCTCACCTGATGAGAGTCTTGTTCATGATAGGTTTCAGAGTAACAGCCGTGTTAGTCTGTATTTGCAAAAAGAAAAGGAGTACTTGTGGCACCTTACAGACTAACCAATTTATTTGAGCATAAGCTTTTGTGAGCTCGCTATAGCTCACGAAAGCTTATGCTCAGATAAATTGGTTAGTCTCTAAGGTGCCACAAGTACTCCTTTTCTTTTTGTTCATGATAATCACTCAGGAGAGTCACTTGACAGAGGAGGCTAAAACCTTATAACAGGGAGGGCTTTCTCACTGGCCTCTTTTAGACAAGAGATCAGAAGCAAAAGGCAAGCGATGTAGATCCTGGACTCCCTAGAAGACACTGACCAAAACCCAAAAGGCTCTCAGAGTGGTGAGGAAACTGAGGCCAGAATTTGCATGCAGGTTTTTGTTATTTTCTTTAGATGTGTATATCTCTTGTACTTTGTGAGTTCAGTGTTGTTGGTTCAAAATTCCTTTTTCCTGAAACTGAAACATTTTAGGTTGGTTTGACGTTAGTCTCTGTCTGGCTGAGCTATCATGGTGCCTTATGGGAGTTGTAGTTTGGGTGCCTCAGACACTGGTTTACCTTTATGGGATAAGCTCATGGGCTGGACTACATGTCCCATTACGTAGGGGAAGAAACACAAAAATTTTTAATAATTAAATGTTCCAGACATATTGCCACCCTCTACATAAACATTAATTTTTGAAAATGATATGCTGACTATTACATTAAAGTACTTTTTTAAACGAAGAAAATGCAGAAATTATGTATACAATAATATTTTAACTGCCGGATCTTTCAACAAGATTAATAGTAAAAATGAAATATGCAGCCAGAGGAATTAACAAATGTTAGAATAATTATCTACAGATGTTGAAAAATACTTAAATATCTGTTTTGCTATTGATTTCCATTCAAGTGCTTTTTAAATACAGTGGAGTACAAAGCTTACTATTCTGGGAGCTTGCTGATTTATAAAAATTAAAATTTCCCTGAAGCAAACTTCTTCAAACTAAAAGCTGATAAAATCACAATGGCTTTTGTTAAATTTTCAAAATCAACAGGAATATACTATTGTATCTTCATGACAATATCACATGCTGGCAGATAAAACTGGGCTATTGTAATAACAATAGCAAAGGAGTGAAACTAGGGATGTCCAAATAAGTTAAGGATAACAAAGACAAACGTGAACGTCTTGCTACCATCAAAGCAAACATGAATGTTTATGAAGTTTAGGTCAGTGCAGATACATAACCTAAGAAAATCCTCCAAGCTCATCTCGAAGGGTATGCTACCTGTCACAATAAGTTTCCCTACACAGTTGCTTGGAGATACTGCCTAAGGTCACCCAGCATGCCAGTGGCAGAACCAGGAATAGAATCCAGGTCTTTTGTGTCTCACTCCAATGCTCTATCCAATGGGCAACAGATCATTAACTTTTTTACTGAAAAAAATACTTACTGCCATTACTATCTCACTACATTTCAAAAACAAATACAGCAGTGTTGCATGCTGGCATTGCAAAATAATCTATATTAAAACTATGTGACAAAATTGCAAGCAAACTATGTTAAAATTATTCACTGACACTGCAGCGGTCTTTCTGGGGTTGGTGAGTAGACATTGCCCCAAGAATGCTTCTCAACATATTTGTAAAAAGGTAGCCAGAAGAATGGTCTTTTACAGATTTGAAAAATTGATCTTTTAATGTCCACTAAAATCTCTTTAGAATTACTATCAATTTTACTTAAGACCAATAAAGGACATAATGGGAAGGGATAGCAAACCAATGAAACAAAACAAGTGCCCTGAATTCTGACACATGCTGTGCCCGCAAGGGCTGGGGGGAAGATACCAGCAAAGGAGGACACTCAGGCCTAAGAATAGTAAACTATGCTTTATTGAAGGAAGGAAGAACTTATGCTCCAATCTGCACGGGGAGCCCCTAGGATGCGCGGAGGGACTGCAGGGGACTCTGGCCGTTCGAGACAGCTGACCAGGCAGGACTCCACCCGGGGGGAGTCCTCTGTGGCGCTATATTCTCCGCGCTTATCTCGGAGTTACATGGGATCAACAGCCGGTTACAGTCTTATGTGTATAATTTATGCTTATTACATAAACTGACTTGTTTACAGGCAAAAATATGCTGAGCTATGCTACAATATCTTTTGGCAGGGTCTGCTGGACAAAGTTCATTGAAACTGCCTGCATCCTCCGCTTACATCCAGTCACATACTCAGTCCACCACTTAGCTCCTCGCCAATCTTCCTCAACCTTGCCCCTACACATGCACTCATGGAAGGTTTTTGTTCTTGTTTGCTGGAATGGTTAAAAATTTCAGCAGTGGTTGGCTCTCTTAAATTATTTAATTTAATTGGCCTAATTCTATGAATAAGTGTGCTTTAATCCCTCAGGCTTTACTTATTCGGGGGGATAAGCGAGTCATGCTGTGTATCTTCATTGCAAACACTGAGACTGAATAGTGTCATCAGTAAAGACAAGATAAAGCTTTTAAAGACATTTTGAGATTTCTAAAAGATTTCAGGATGGTTTCACAAGAAAACAAATGAGTGTTTTGATAAATCTTAATGTGGTTCTTCATGCTTACTTATTCAGAACAGTTCAGTTGGCTTAAAAAAAGTTTTCACGATTTCTGAAACTCTAATATTGTAGCAATGTAGTAAATCTTTCTCTGATGGGCTGTAAATGCCTCAGGAAATTAGTAATGGAATACATTGCCTTTTACACCTAAGTCACTGATAGAAGTCTTTCCTAGGTAAACACCATGTAAAAGTCAATATCATTTCAGTGGTGTATTTGTGAATTGGATAGGTCTTAGTCCAATTCCTAAAAGCTGCTCAAGAAACAAGAAACGCCATACTGGTTGTATTAATTGGCTTCCCTGCCCCTCAGTCTCAACAGCAAGATCAAGCATTGAGTGGCATTGAACTGTTCCTCTTTGGTAAATAAATCCTCTTCCTCTTTGGTAGATAAATAGAGGACTTCAGCACTATCCATCAGGCACCTTTTGTAAGTACTAAATTTAGTCTGAAAAGAAACAAGTGAATCACTTTCATGCATTATTTTGCTCTGCTAACTGACTGAGGGTGAGGCTTTTGCAGTGACACATATTGATGCTGCTTTTCTTGTTGGTGAAAATGTGACCTAAAAGAAAGTGCAGGAATGATTTTTGTACAAGTCATCATAATTTGTGGTGGAAACAAGACTGCATTTTTCTTAAGACAGTCTCCAAAAACACATACTTCAAAATCTGTATTTTTCTTTTTTATAATACAATGTATGTAGTTAAAACTTAAGAAAAGAAGTATTCATCTACATATATGCTATACATTTTGTAATTAAATCCCAATTCTTACTATGCATCTCTGAAACACAGTATTCAATTACAAAATATACAAAGTTCTTCCCCTAAGAAGGTTGCTGAAAAGTATATGGGCTATTTTACACTGTAGTGTGGTTGTGATTTAATGGGGCTGCCTTAGAAAAAATATAATGGTTAGAGAAACCCACACTGTTGTCTCTGTTTTGCTAACAAATCCTGGCACATGTATGGTATGGAAAGATGTTGCTTTGGATGGAATTCATTACTGGAGAGAAGCAAGGGAGGTTGTTTTTTTTTAATGAAACTATTTTGGCAGGATAGATTGGCTCAAGGTAAACTCAGCAGTACTAAAAGAAAAAAAGGGAGCGAGTGAGTGAGCAAAATACTCTGAAGTGGAATACTAAGTCTACAGAGCAAAAAAGTATATGAATACCAACATCACCACACAACTAAAGAAAGCAGTTCCGTATGATTTATATAACTTTGAAAGCATAAATCATTCACAAAAGTAAGGCTGTGTTCTTTGCTGCTACCTCAATTAAAAGAAACCCAGTTGCAAACAGAATTCTAATACCATGCTTTTCCCCATACGTATAGCTTATATGGCCTATTATTCGGCCCTCCGCAACACCTATTGTTGTTTTCTTAGAATCCTGTATCTTAGGGTATTTATTTGTATTACAGATGTAGCAACCAAGATCAGGCTCTCATTGTGCCATATGTTGTACAAACACATACCATAAACCAGTTCCTACCCTGAAGAGATTGCTGTTTAAATGGACAAGGTAGAGAAAGGGAAGAGAGGAAATATTATTATCCCTTTCTTTGTAGGTGGGAAATTGAATCACAGAGAGGTTCCCAGACATGTATGCATGTGAGTAGTCCCACTGGCTCCAGTGAACTACTCACACATTTAGATTTAAGCATGTGTATAAAAGTACCTAACTCATGTGCCCAAAGTCACACCGGAAGTCTGTGGCAGACTAAGGAACTGCACAAGCTCTCCTGAGTCCTAGTTTAGTGCCTTAGCCACAAAACCATTTTTCCTAGGCTTCGGACCTGAGCTCCTTACTCAGGCAAAAGTCTCATTGAAATCAAGTTGAAGAAGTGAGCCCTATGGTTGAACTAATAGCTATTTTGTAGTTATTTACTACTTAGTATCTTTGGAAAGAGACACCACTCTTTAAGATGTTTATTTTAGTAGTGGATGATCATGCTTATCTAAACATACATGCTCTCTCGTAAGCTGTACATCTCTGAAAGGCGTCATGGTATTATTGTTCTCAAACTACCTACAATAGTTTGTCATTAGTCCTCTCCTCTCCCCTAGCAGAAATGGAAAATGAGCTAAGCTAATTTATAGAACAACTTCTTTTGGTTCTTCTTGTTCTTGACATAAAAGCAAAATCATTCTATCATTTAAATATTCTAAGATTTTCATTTCTCTACCTGCCATAAAGGTGCTTAAAGAAGAATCCTTAGCTAAGCAATTTTTTTGCCCAACTCCCTCATACACAGATTATGTAGTGTTCAGGAGACAGAAGGTTTAAAAACAAAAGTACATTGAATTAGATCCATAAGGGTTTACTGAAAGTTGTAGATTTATATCTAAGCAATAAATAAATGTCATCTAACAAGCTGTCCCAGTGAGTAAGCTTCTGTAAAACAATCTCTGTAAATATCTTCAAGTATACCAGTGCACGTAAAAAATATAGAGAGCATTCAGAGAAACGCCTCTTAAAATAGTGCTCAGATACACTGGTGATGAGTGCTCTATAAATAGATAAAATGGATAGCATAACATATTGCAAACACATACTAATTACACACCAAGTACTGCTATTACAAAACAGACATATGTTGGATTATGATAGGAATACTTCACTATATTCAAAAATAGTTATTTATTATTTTGCATAGCTCCTAGGACCCTAGTCAAGGACCAGGACCTCATTGTGCTAGGTGTTGTACAAAGACAGAACAAAAAGACAGTCCCTGCCTCAAAGAGTTTACAATTTAACTCTTAATCCTTGAGCTTTACACAATCTTTTAGATATGCTAGACTGAGGCCACTGGGTGCCTTGAAGCTAAAGAGAAAGATTTTGAGCTTGACTTGATATTTTACGGGAAGCCAATGAAGAGAGCAGAGGACCTGTCTGAAGTGTTCACAGTAGCCTGTGTTTCTGAGATGTGCTAGAGTGTCCTGTATCAGTTGGAGTTTCTTAAAAGCCCAAGTATATTGCATTGCTACAGTACAGATGAGAGGTGAAAATGGCATGTATAATTGATACCAGGTCATTGTCTGCCGGAGTGGGACAAAGTATCTTAGTCAACTGGAGATGGTAGAAAGCATTATTCATAGATGCTGCTGTGTGCATACTTCATGTCAGTGAGGAACCCAGGAGAATTCATGTACTCTGATCTTAATTGGCCAGTTGTGGGTATGTGTCTTCAAAGGAGACTGCACTGTATCTGCAACTCTTTAAAGTGCTTTCTCTGCCCACCAGTATAACCTCTGTCTTGTTAGTATTCACCATCAACAAAATGTTCTTCATTCATTAGCTAATCTTGTACAGGCACTGTGCTATTTTGATGGTAGTGGTAGAGTCGTTTGTGGTGAAAGATGGGTAGAGCTATGTGCCATCTGCACACATGTTGTCTGACCAGTTCACCTAGTAGTTGCATGTAGGTGTTGACTTGGGACCAGAGAGAGAATTATTCCTTGTGGGATTCTATAAGGGCAGGGTCTGGTGGGAAGCGGCAGTTTTCTCTCACTACTCATTGGGTGCATCCCTCCAGGAAGGACTTAAACCATTTTAGTGTATTTCCCTGGACTTCGGTCATGTCTCTCATGTGAGAAAGCAGTCTCTCATGGTCAACAACACTGACTGCTTCATAGTGTCCCAGGAGGATGAGAATGGATGTCTGCCCTCCACCCATAGACAGCAGGAGACCATTCACTGACACCACCAAAACTATTTCTGTCCCATGCCCTGGCCTGAATCTAGGTTGTGCCAAGTCTAGGATATTAACTACAGTTGGATGGCTTTGGGTTAGCTTCTCTGTTAACTTGCTCAGGAATGGGAGATTTGACAATGGGCAACAATGATTACAACTGATGTATTCAGGGTAGGTTTCTTCAGTATTGACTGGATTATTGCATATTGAAGAACAGAAGGAAGGATTCTTTCCCCCCAATGAGGGGTTAGCAATTTTGAGTCCTGAATGGCTTTAATTGCTCATGACTCTTTCACAAGCCTAGAAGGGCATAGGTCAGAATCACAGGTCTTAGGTCAAGACTCCTTTACGATGTTCAGGGCCTCTCAAAGAGTTAATGTACTGAACTCTGGGAATGTAGGCAGGCTGCTTATTGGCCATATTAAAAGGAGCAGATCCATACTATTAGAGAAGCCTTTCCAAATGTCCGTGATCTTTTCAGAGAAGTACGTTAATAGTTCTTTGCAGCACATGGTGCTGTGTTCTGCTGTGAGCTCTAGGCACTCAGGATTGAGAAGGTAGTTTACCAACTTAGATAGCTCCTTAAAGCAAAACTTGGCAGCTTCAGTGGAATGTAGTAGGAAGGTTCTTTTGGCCTGTAATACAGCTTTAACAAAGGCTAGAAGAAATTCTTTGTTTCAGACTCTGGTTTCTGCCACCAGCACTCAAACTTTGACCCACTCTCTTCATCCATAACAAGGTGTCATAAAACCAAGATTTATGTGTGTGATGGAGAGCAATAGGCCATTTGGGGGCTCGCATGCTGATGGAGGTAAGAAGGACATTTGTCTCCCTCTCCAGTATTGTACATTAGATGGTAGGTGCTTTATGGATTTATTTTCTTGTCGCTGGTGGACACAAGGCACCGGACCTGATGATCATATGGTTCTATCCAATATAGGAAATCCAGTGTTGTTAAACATGTTTATTTGGGATAAAAAATTCCAAAAGTGCACATGTGACTTAGAAGCATAAATTCCATTTTCAGAAGTGACTTAAGCACTTAAGTGGAACTACAAAGGTCAAGCATAATAGTACAGTACCTTCTTTTATATGGTTTGTGACAATACAAAGTGTACATTATACTCCTGTTTATCCAAATAGCACTGGGGACACAGATTTTATTTGGATAATCAGGAGTTCAGATAATTGGGAGAATAGACTCTTATCCCAATGCCCTTGAGCGCTCTCCCTTGCAGTCAGAAACAGTAGGACAGGGTACAGGCTTTGCTGTTGTCACTAAGCATGCATGGTAACAGCAAGGCAGCAGACTCTCTAGCACCTGGGTTCCTACTGTGGCTGCTCAGCTTGGCATGTCCCAGCAGTGTCTCCTGAGGGCCACCCAGGGAGCAGCATAGAGGCCATGTTGAAGAAAGAGCTGGGCACTTAAGTGCTGCATCAGTCAGGGTTGGAGCTGTGACACCGACCAGGTGAAGAACAACACCATGGTGGAGATGCAGGGACAGGGAAGTGGGCAGGGGGAGGGGATGTCCATGCAAGCACAGGTGGCAGGGGTTTCACTGAGGTGTTGCATGCCAGCAGCTGGGCAAGGTGGGTAACTTGGGGGCAGGGGTTGCACACATGCAGTTGTTTTTGGGGGCAGGGACAAGGAAGCGATTCGGATAATGCAGTGGTTTGGGAAGTAGGGTTCAGATGAACAGGAGTATACTGTGAAATATTTTTACAGCACGCATAAATGTATTATGACTTCAGACAGGTCTCATTGGAAAGCTAATTACAGACATACAAAGCTTAATACGAAGACAGTATATCTGTGTCTGTTGTTCTAACTAAACGCATTAGCTGGAATAATGCAATTAAAAAAATCAGTCCTTACTGAAGCAAACCATCAATTGTCCTCAGTGGGAATTCTGCCCAAGTAAGAACTGCAGGATTTGGTCCAGTAAAAATCAAATGAATGAAACAAACATGGTCAGGAATTGTATTTCAGCCCCTTGGGTTCTGGGAGTGGTTATAGTTCTGCTGTTTTGACAGAAAGCAGGCTCCAGTATAACTAACCACAAATAGTCCTCATCTATTGAAAGAAAAAATTATTTAAATAAAATTCACAAAGTCATCACTGATGGAATGCCATTGATTTGAGTGCAGATACACTAGGGACAGACATAACCGAACATGTTTTGGATTATCTGCTAATCATATTTGTTGTTGCTCTTAATTTACTTTCATATTTTAAATAAATGCAAGTTACATTTTAAGAATGAAAATTTTACATCTTCCTTTTAATCAAACAGTTCAAAGTTTATAGCCTGGATTCAATAAGCAAAAAATTGTCAAATTTCACATTGTAGATTCCTGTGTAATGTTGTATAAATTCGAAAAAAACACAATTCAGATTTCTTTGCTACAATTCGTCTTTTCAGTGAAATTGGTGTTTTTGAAGGAACATATACAGTGGGTGCACTGGAAAAGTTCATTCCAGTTTTAGTGATATTGCTGGTTCCAGTTATGTTTTAAATTTACTTAAAATGTGAAAGGCTGCTAGAAAAGGAAATATACCTAACAAGTTCATCCAACTATTAAGAGCATCCACTATAATGAAACCTTACTCTGTTTTGGCCATTCATCTATTGTCAGATGTTCTTATAAAGCATTTGTTTTATTTATCATAGTTTTTAAAATGAATTTTTAGGACAGTTGTCTCGATATTTTCTATTTTGTAGGAATTATCAGGATGTGTTTTTGAGAAACTAGATTCTTTTGCATGTCATTTGCATAGAAAATATACTAATAACAGCTACAGCCACTCCAGGTTTATCAGAGAGTCTTGAAGATGGCAGAGTCTTTCACGGTTTGGCAAATCTGTAGTATGAATTAGAGAGAGAATGGTGTGTCTGTTTGGTGGACTCTGCAGTATAGCTCTTCTCTTCTGGGATCTGGATAGTGCAGACCTGTTTCATCAATGAAAATGAGCTATGGAGAATCTCAACTTCTCTCCTGGGACATGAATGGCTTCAGTGGGATTTGGATCAGGCCTTTGGAGGTGGATTTCCCTTCCAACTTTTGTGAAATATCATGTGAAATTATTGTGTGCTAAGCTATTGCTCAAAGGCTATTCCTGACTAAAGTCAGTGATGCATGGATTCAGTTGTCTGGTGTCAATTTCTGAATACCATAGAGACACAGGATAAGCTCAAGTGACTGTGAAAAGGACTTAGGGGTCATGGTAGTTAATTAACTGAACATGAGCTCTGAGTGTGATACTGTAGCTAAGTGGGCAAACACGATCTTTGGAGGCATCAGAAAGAATATCAAGTAGATGCAGGGAGGTGGTATTACTTCACTATATGGCATTAGTGAAACCATTACTGGAACACCATGCCAGTTATGCTGTCCACGTGTAACCCATGCGGTGGTCTGTCCCATCAAGTGGCACTGAGACCACTTAGAGAGAAAATGAGTCTGCTCTACAGCCTTAGCTAACAGCCAGTTTGCTTTTAGCTCAGGTGATAGAAGCTCATGCACTAAGCTCCAGAGGCCCAACGTTTGATCCTGCCCACTGATGACTGTCGGCGTTACACACGCTTCAAAATAATTGGAAGGGGTTCAGAAAAGAGCTACAAGAATGATTCAAGGTCTGGAAAACATGCCTTATAGTGAGAGATTTAAGCAGCTCAATCTGTTTCTTTTATCCAAAAAAAGGAGGATTGACTAAATGATCATAATGGTTCCCTCTGGCCTTAAAATTTATGGATCTATGAAAAAGAGGGGACTAGAAAGGTGCAGCAAACAAGATGGGTGAATTTGGTGATGGGTATAATAATCTCCATTTGTATTTAGTCTGAAAATCAGGTAGGAGATTCTTTGGGATGTAGTATGTAATGTGATATTAATAATATAGGGTATGATCTAAAGACCACTGAGGTTAATGGGAATCTTTCCATTATCCTAAATGGGCTTTGCACCAGGCCTGTAGAGAACTAGTGGATACTCTGGCCTATATCACTCATGACATTTAAGCAGATCATCCACATTTCCTTATATATTTTTCACCATGGGCATAACGAAGAATGTGGGGTTCGGGGAGAAGACAAAGTGACTTCAGCTGTGAGTTTCAAAATGTTTCTCAGGTCCCTGCAAGTGGCACAGGTCTGCAACCATTAGACTGTCACTTGGGGTGTTCCAAGAAGTATTGTGTCATTTATAGTCACCCAAAGTCCATTTCTTATTCCAGAAAAATTTGTACAATTGAAGTGGGATGGGGATGTGACAGCACCTTGGGCAGAAATAAATCTTCAGGTCATGGAGTAGCATGTCACTGCTACTTCAGGACAGTCCAACAGTCACAGGGATGTGACCTAAGAAGTTTTTTTTTTTTTTTTTGTTTTTTGGTCACTTATAGGCAGTCAAAGCCAGCTCATTATTTGAAGAGCATTTTCAAAATGGAAATGGGTTTGGGGTGTAACATGTGGCAGCATTTTGAGCAGGAATATAGCTTTGGGTCAGGGGGAACTGCATGTGCCAGCTCCTTCAAAACAGTTTAAGTCTCAGGGATATGTCTCTTGGAATGACTGAAAAAGTATTTTGTTATTTATATATCATCAAATATCAGTAACTTTTTCAAATTTCACCTTGTGGGACTGTAGTCTTGCTTGAATATATATTGTTATAAAATTCAGTCTCATTATTTTGGTGAAATTTCTAAAAAAAACCCCAAAAAACACTTACACTGGTGAATTTTAAAAAAAACATAATTTGGCCTTTGACTAAGGAACTGGAACCAACTTCAGCTTCATGCCAAGACAATGGTGGAGAAAAATCTTCGCTCTACATTTCTGAAGAACGATGGAGTGAGTTTTTCTTAATTTTTAATACTTGAATTAAATCAGGAGATTTTTTTCAATTAATTTTGATGTATCTACATATTTTTCTTAAGTATTTTGGGATTTTCTTACATTTTATGATGATGATTCACTTGCACTTGAAGGAGAGAAGAACGAGTATCAGCCTTGTATTTCTCATGCTGAATTCACAAACAAACAAAATTAGCCTGAACATTGATGATCTATTATTGAACTTTGTAAAGTGTTCCCTTTTGATAAAGCGTAAACAATTTTTGTTACTAGTATAGGGAGAACAAAGTAACTGACTATAGAAAAAAGGGAAAAACAAGATTCCCTTCCTATTTCCTAGGGCCAAAATATTGTGATCATCATTCATTTAGAATTCGATCCGGCTCCCATTGAAGTCGGTGGCATAACTCCCATTAACTCCAGTAGTGTAGGATTGAGTTTATAATGCACTTTTAATTTAGTGGGCCCAGTTCTTTTCTCTGATCCTGGTATAATTTAGGAGCATCTCCATTGGCTTCAGTGTAACACTACACCAGTGTAAAAATGGTATGAGAGGAAAATCAGGCCCTATGAGTATGCTCCAGCCTATGATGACAGTAAAATATACATTACCTTCTTGTACCAACTAGAGCAAAATATCTGTGTTTTGGAATTATCACCTTTAAATAAGTATAGCAGGTCCTTTTTGAGTTCTAATGTAATATGACATGCTTGCCAGCTAACATCATATCACAGAGTGCAACTTAAACTGACACAGCCTTGTCTCTGGGCAGAATTTTAGAGCTAGCCAAGTTGAAATACTGTCTTTTTGATGTGGAACTTACCACCTCCTGACATCAATATTGATTCTTCTCAGCTCTTTGTAACATTTCAGAACATTGTATGTGGTGTCACTTTTACTTACTTGAGATACTGCTTATGGAACTGAGTGCTAACTGGGTGTTGAGTCATAGCCATTACCAGAAAGAAATCTTTTCAGACAGAAATGAAATATGACATGCCCAGAATGTTTCTCCTAGGTGTCATGGATAAACATGCACTGGAGTCTCACAAGACTGTAAGAAATCTTATGGGGAAAAAAAGTGTGTGTGTGTGTGTGGATGGATGCCCATAAATGAATATACAGATGTGTTCTCCTGTGGCATTTGAGAGGTTGTCTTGATATATGACAACAACAATTTTTGTGCCTTGTAGTGGCATCTGAGGAAGATTGCAGTTTTAGTTTTGTAATAAAAATAGTTCCAGACCAGTTATACCTTTTTGGATTCATAGTGCAGATGATACCACAATAGTTTGAATGTGTGCTATTTTCTATGAAATCTTTGTCCATAGAATTGAGCCATTGTACATGTGAATGTTCTTTATATATAACTCTCTTGCAAAATAAGTGTCACGTTCCTTTCTAGTGGTGGTTTCACTAGGTAACAGCTTAGTTCTGTTGCCAGCTAATAGAGTTAATCCTTTAGCTCCAGTGGTAGGGATCTGTGCTTTGCTGCTGAAGCTCTCAAATTCAAACCTGATAAAGGAGCCATTCAGTGGCCCATTCCGTGTGGTTTAAACAAGATATCAACAGCCAACTTTTCAAAAGGTCTTAATTCTGTAAGCCTGTGTACGCATATAAACGTGGGCCAGATGCCGGCTTTGTATATGCAAATGCTCATTTGTGTATGCAAACTGAGGATTTTTGTTCACAAATTTGATGCGCTCAAAATATGGAGGTCCTTTGAAAATTTGGTGCTCAACTTTTAATAGACCTATAGGTTGTATAGGTATCTCGTATATATGTTGTATCTTGTCATGATTCTGTATGGTACATCAATTGGCTGTCCTTTCTATCTGTGATCAAGGTGGGCTGTGTTTTGGCCTGCTTTGGTTTCTGAACAGTCTATCTTTTTCTGCAAATCAGAAACTAGAATTGTTCATCCCGTACCTATGCACAAGTCCTGGTTCATTCGAAGGTAAAATAACTTGATCTAGAACCATGTAACTTTAAATGACTATTATTTTCTTTCAAGTCTTTTTCACTTATTAAAGTTCATGTTTAAAGTGCAGCATTCTCTGTGAATATTTGAATGTGCTAACAATAGCTATAAAATTATATTCTTGTTTTATGTCACACTATTTCAGATTGTGGCTCCAGTACCAAAAAATGCTAGAACCGAGAAATTAGTATTACATTGACACCATGATTTTCTGTTATGTGCCTCTTGAGTTTTCCTTATGCTTTTTGGATTTGTAATTCTGGTGCTCGCCGTTGCTGCACCCTGGTCTGACTTTCATTTAAGTGCCTACTGGCAGAAACATGAGGCCAGATCATTCTCTCGCACTAGCTTAAGGTCAGAGTAATTCCATTAAGTCTATGGAATTACACTGTATAACTGGTGTGAGGGGAGAAGTAGACCCATAAATGAGTAGTGTTGTTTCCAGATTCTTTAATGTAATTTTCCTGAACACTCTTGTATGTTTTTTCACCACTAAATTGTAGTTACAAAAAATTCTAAATTGTATATTTTGGTGCTTTTCTAGTGATACTGCTATTGGTTATGCCATCATACGTACCCATCTGTTTTAACTTATTATTAGGTTTTAGAACAAACTGATCATCTAAACAGTAATAAGTCACCAGGACAAGATGCTATTCACTCAAGAGTTCTGAAGGAACTCAGCTTTGAAATTGCGGAACTGCTAACTCTACTGTATAAGCTGTCATGGAAATCAGCCTCTGTACCAGATGACTGGCAGAGAGCTAATGTAATGCCTATTTTTAAAAAGGGCTCCAGAATTGATGCTGGCGATTACCAGCCAGAGAGCCTAATTTCAGTACTAGGCAAATTGGCAGCAACTATAGTAAAGACCAGCATTATAAGACACACAGATAAACATGATTTGTTGGGGGAGAGTCAACATGGCTTTTGTGAAGGGAAGTTGTGCCTCACCAATCATTAGAATTCTTTAAGAGAGTCAACAAGTGTGTGGATAAGGGTGATTCAGTAAATATAGTATCCTTGGATTTTCAGAAAGCCTTTGACAAGGTCCCTCACCAAAGGCTCTTAAGCAAAGTATTCAGCCATGGGATAAGAGGGAAGGTCCTCTCATGGATCAGTAGCTGGTTGAAAGATAGAAGTCAAAGGGTAGGAATAAACAATCAGTTTTCACAATGGAGAGAGGTGAGCAGCAAGATTCCCCAAGCATCTGGGCTGGGACGAGTTCTGTTCAACATATTCATTAATAATCTGGAAAAGAGAGTAAACAGTGAAGTGGCAAAGTCTGCAGATGATACAAAATTATTCAAGATAGTTAAGTCCTAAGCAGACTGTGTGGGGTTACAGAGAGATCTCACAAAACTGGGTTACTGAGCAACAAAGTGGCAGATGAAAGTAAAATGTTGATAGGTGCAAAGTAATGCACATTGGAAAAAAATAATTCCAACCTATTATAAATTATGGGTTCTAAATTAGCTGTTACCACCTGAGAAAGAAATCTTGGAGTCACTGTGGATAGTGGTGACTGAAAATGTCTGCTCAATATGCAGCACTGGTCAAAAGCTATAATGGTATGTTAGAAACTATTTGGAGAAGGATAGAAAATAAGAGAGAAAATATCAGAATGTCACTATAAAGTGCCATGGTGCGCACTTGAATACTGTGTTCAGTTCTGGTTGCCACATGACAAAAAGGATATAATGGAACTGGTAAAAGTTTAGAAAAGGACAACAAAGATGATCAATGGTATGGAATGGCTTCCATATGAGGAAAGACTAAAAAGATTAGGGCTGTTCAGTTGAGAAAAGAGATGATTAAGGGGGGATATGATAGTCTACAAAATCATGAATGGTGTGGAACAAGTGAATAGATAAGTGTTGTTTAACCTTTCACATAATACAAAAAATAGAGGTCACCTGATGAAATTAATAGGCACCAGGTTTAATACAAATAAGAGGAAGTACCAGTTCACTCACCTAACCTGAGGAACTCCTTGCCATTGGGTGTTGTAATGGCCAAAAGTATAAGTGGGTTCCAAAAAGAACTGGATAAGTTCATGGAGGACAGGACCATCAATGGCTGTTAACCAAGATGGTCAGGGATGCAACCCTATTCTTTGGGTGACCCTAAACTTCTGACTACCAGAAGCCAGGAGTAGAAGATAGGGGTGAATCACTCCATAATTGCCATGTTGTGTACACTCCCCCTGAAGCGCTGGTATGAGCCACTGTCAGCGACAGGATAGTGGGCAAGATGGACCATGGCCTTACCGAGTAAAGCAGCTCTTATGTTTTTATCAGCAGGAACAGTGAAAGAATCTGAAGGATTCTTTTGTGGCTTCAGAATGCACTTCAAAGCTAACCTGAAGAGCTCAGCAATTGCGTACTAGAGTTTAAAATCCATTTTCCTTATCCCTTACAAATTAGTAATTGTTGCACAAAAGAGAGCATATTTTTCAGATAAATGTCAAAGATGAGTTATGAAAAGAGCTAAAAATAGGAAAATTTCTAAAAGTTTTCATTGTCAAATATAATTTTTTGCATTCAATAGTATAACATTTGTAATTTGTCAGCATATCATAAATGAATTTCTTCATTGTGTGCAGCTAACTGTAGGATTGGGGCATGTATTTGCATCAAGAATCCATATCTGAATTTCCATTAGTTTTGCGGTGTATGATTCAGATTTTTGACTCAGTGTAGAGAAAACAGGCATTCACGAAGTGCAGATCTGGACCTAGACCCAAGCTTCCACAAAGTTTAGGGTGATGAGGTCGAGGAATTTGTATAGAGCCTATTTCCTCTTTTTCCAAAAGCTGTACAAGTTGCAGTGAAGAGGAAGGAGAGAACCCGGCAAGCAAGCTCTGTGGCCCAGACTGTCTAAAGGCATTAGTACCCATGTGAGAGCCTCATTTTCAAAAGAAAAGGAGTACTAGTGGCACCTTAGAGACTAACCATAAATTGGTTAGTCTCTAAGGTGCCACAAGTACTCCTTTTCTTTTTGCGAATACAGACTAACACGGCTGCTACTCTGAAACCTGTCATTTTCAAAAGAACTTTTTTTTCCCTTTTAGCCCCAAAATAAATGGGCAGATTTTCAAAAGCACTCAATACAGATTAACTTGTTGAATACTGTTCCTTTCTGAAAATCTGTCCTTAAAAGTCACAATGAGAGCTGAGCACACTTGAAAATTTGACCCTAAATTCCTGTTTGTATCGATTTAAAGTTAACTTTTCTTAAATTCACCTAATGTAAGTGATGTAAAGAAATTCAAATGGTGAAACATGACAAGCAACTCTCCCAAGAAATGGTCTAATTGCCATTGTTATAATAGTACAGTATATAGTCAGTTTCGTACTGTCATCCTGGCAAACTTGAATCAAATACCAAACAGCAAAACAAAATTCCATATCTACGTTCCTTTTTACTTTTATTTTGAAAACTCTTTTCCCACCCAAAATTACTTCCGCCATTGATGGACAGAAAGGGTGAAAATGCTGACTTTTTTGTTGGTGTCTTGTTTACGTTCACTGGTGAAAACAACTGGGTTTCAACCCAGATCAATAAACACAACATAAAGAAGAATTAGTGGGATTATGGGTTTATGTAAATTCATAGTAGAAACACTTCTTTCTTTATAAACAAAAATAGACTTCAGCCTATGCAACACCAGTTTAATCAAATGTGAGCTAAATGCATGATTTTATTTACAAGAACACAATGAAGATTATGCTGTAATAAAAGGGGAGGTGGTTGAAATTATTACTGTATTACAATATCTTTTTAATATTCCTGTGTATCTGAGATCAAGCATCTGCCATGGGGATTGCAATTATTTTCAGAGGTGTATAAATAAAAAGAAGAAATCCTTTGCAGACTGAAACTGGACCATAACATAGATGTTGTCAAAAAATTGTTTTAAAAAATCAGTTTGTCATCATTTGTTGAGGAGGCAGAGAAGGATCAAAAGGATATGCACTTTTATTGGTTTCAGCTGTCTTTTTTCTCTCCTAGCCAAATATAGTCATGATTTTGCCTTTAATATGCTATTTTAATAGTTTAAACAAAATGCGGTCAGTGTATCCAAGATACAGATGCTATAAAGGTGGTCATTGCACGTACACAGCAATTATCTTTCATAAAATGTTAGCATATGCAACTCCAATTTAAAACCTGACATGAAAGAGGACCATTGGTATTAACTATTTAATGATTGATGTGACTGAACATAGTAAAACAATGTCTCGTTCACTTCCATTGCAACTCCAGCTGAAGAACCAGAATGTATTAGAGTTTTTTAATCAGATTTTAAGACCTCAACAGTACAAACAGGCCTTGCTTATATTTACGCTAAGGCCCCTTTACGCCATCTGGCAGTGTAAAGGAGACTTGGAGTGGTTGTAAACTACATAATTTAGTATAAAGGGGCCCCTTAGCGTAAATAAGAATCAGGTCCATAGTTCATAAGCTCGCAATGATACCTTTTATATTGCACAGTGAAAGAACTAAAACAAAGCATTTCAGACACATTTTGGAGGGTTTCTTTTCTTTTCTTTTCTTTTCTTTTCTTTTCTTTTCTTTTCTTTTTCTTAAGTTTCCTTTAAATTGTTATTCAAACTTGCATAAAAATATAAAAGAACTAAACCCCAAGTGACATCAATGTAATGATTAAGGTTCTAACTTAAAACTACAAAAGCAAAGAAATTCAAAGGTAAAGCTGACATGGACCATATGTTTTTTTTCATACTTAACCATAATAAGGCATGACCTTAGCTACTTTCTAACAATGCCTCCTTTTATGCTTAAGTATTAGAGGACATATGGTACATTTCAGTCTTGCATTTGAATTTCCTTGCCCTTGTGGATTTAGCCTAAACCCTTCTCATTTTCTGGGTCTTCTTAGGTCATTTATTGTTAAGGGTCTGATTCTGGCATTGAGCAGCACATACTCTTGGGAGCTCTCCCATGAACTGAAGTGAGTAAGTACCACTCAACCTGAGTAAGGCTAGTTGAATCAAACTATACGTGTTTTAAGAACCAGAACCCCTCTTAAGCAAGCAATAAAGTTTTGAGATATTGGCAAAATATATAGTCAGACAATAAATACAGTGCTGGATGAACAACACTGGGGACAGAAAGACCTAAATAAAAGGCAGATAATTGTTTAGGCAAGAAAAGAAAACAATTTGGTAAGTAGATGGAAAAGCCTTAACACTGGTTCTGTTTTTGTTATAGAGTTTAAGGCTAGAAGGGACCACAAGGTCATCCATTCTGTCTCCCACAGGCCACCAGCAGCACACACACACTAAACCCAACCATTGAAATTAGACCAAAGGATTACAACCCACAGAAGACTAAACTATTATGTTACACAAGGAGAAAATGTGGGGACCAAGGTGCACCAGTGCCCAAGGCCCTTGCAACAGAAGGGAGATGATTAAGTGAGAGATGCACAGATAATCCTGGCGAGCTACCTGCACCCACATGCTGCAGAAGAAGGTGAAAAAACCCCAAGGTCACTGACAATCTGACCTGGGGGAAAATCCTTCCCAATCTCACATCTGACAATCCGTTAGATCCCAATCATGTGAGCAAGAACCAGCCAGCCAAGCTCCTGAGTGAAGAAATGCTCTGTGCCACCTCAAAGCCCTGGCCCTCCCTGTCCAATGCCCCATCTCCAGCTGTGGCCATCTCTGATGCTTCAGAGGAAGGAGATAAAAAAAACACAAAGAACCCTTAAAAGTCATCCAGAATACTCTTGAATCCCTCCCTGACCCCGTCAGATAATAAATAATAATTATATATATGTATTGCAGGGGTGCCTGGATTTGAATCCCCTATTGTGGGAATTGTGCACTTCTACCATTGCAAGATGAGGAACTAACAGGCTAAGTATATGCTGTTAAACTGCAGCAAGGAGACAGGAGGAGCACAAAGTAACAGTGAGGTGATCAGAATGAGTGTAATAACCATCAGTTGCAGAATACCAAGTTCCCTGCTGCTGGCAAGTGATGTGCCCTTTTGTCTGTATTGCTATCTATGGTATGAGAAAAGTAGATGAATGGAGAAGGAAGACAGAGGAGGAAGACGAAACCAAAAGGTATCATCCATTAGTACAGTCTGATTTGCGTCTTCTGCTGGGAAAAATAACTTGTCTCTGAGTAGGATATTTGGGCTTAAAGATGGATTGAAGAATGTGGTTTTGAAAATAATGTTTAAGTGAAAATGATACCTTGTGACGAAGACACTGTGGAAATTGCTGTTCTCCATTACCAATATGGTTACTGCTGTGGCATAACACAAAAAGCATTGGCCAAAGTTACAACTTTGCTTTGAGAAAGTTTTTCTTGCAGGAATACTGGATCTCTTCCACACTGAAGTAGTTATGAATGCATCTCATACTTTAATTCCATCCTCCTTGGGGAATGTGAAACCTCTAGCTGTGTAATATGTGTTGAACTCTTTATGGCTCCCCAGTTCTGCTCACAATGAAGTAAATTGCAAAATTCCCATTGACTTTAATAGTGCAGAATGAGGTCCTATAAAAGTGTGTTTGTATATGTATGTAAAAGTTGATTAATGATACAAACATGATACTGTTTTAACTGGATTCTCTTCTTGACTTATTCTATGTTTGCATAGCTGAAGGTTTTAATTTAGTTAATATAATATCTGTATAATTTAATGGGTTACTAAACTTTGATTAGATGGCAAAAATATGAATCTCATGTCAGACTTCATCACACTGAAGAGTAAAGAGGGATACACATCTCTATTGGACTTTGTGGAAGAAGTATATAACACTCAGATCAGGCAGAAAAGGGGCATTTCAATCTTCTTAATAATGAAAAACGAGCATGCCTGGAGAAAATCCCAACCCCAATATATATTGTACAATGCCAGCAGCATTTCCATCAGTTTATCCATGGTGAGTGACCTTTGCATATGTTTTCCCACTGGCCTACGTTGTTCATTTTCCTGGTATATCTGGAATTCCCGTCCCCTTCAAATATGGCCTATAGCTGTTCCTGCACTGTGGGCTCGACACTGGTTTTGCACTGGGTTGGTTCAAAACAAGAGTGGATCCTGTTGGACAAAATAGTTCCTTGGCCAGTTGGCGAGGTACCTGCAGGAAGAACAAGAAAAGAGCTTATTGCATCAAAGAGTTACAAACCCATCATTCCAGGTTTCAGAGTAACAGCCGTGTTAGTCTGTATTCGCAAAAAGAAAAGGAGTACTTGTGGCACCTTAGAGACTAACCAATTTAACTAACAAATTGGTTAGTCTCTAAGGTGCCACAAGTACTCCTTTTCTTTTTGCGAAACCCATCATTGTCATCACCAACACCATCACTAATGCCTGACTCCTGTGATGCTGGGATGTGTGATGCACTGTTTTACCAAGCCATTGAGGTATAAAGAATTTGCACTCAGTGTGTGTGCCTGTTACCACATTCACAGCATTGCCTTTGTACACTGCTTGACTGAAATCCTTAGCCAGATTTTCATCTCCTCTTAACTGTCAAGCTCCCTTCTCTGTGGCCTACCGGAGATCTAGGTCCCCAGACTGCACCATTTACAGAATGCAGCTCTTGTTCTCACATGTAGTCAAGGATCTCAGCACTCTCGTGTGCAGATACATTCACTCACTCCATTTATGTCAGGCCAGAGATCAAACCTGCCCTCTATGTAGTTAAAATCTCTTTTTAGACTTATTCCATCTGACCCCACAGAGCTTGGGCCCAATTCTCAACTACATTTAGGGCATGACTACACTGGAAACTTCAAAGTGCTGTCGCAGGAGCGCTCCCGCAGCGGTGCTTTGATGTGCGAGTGTGGTGGGGCGTGAGCGCTGGGAGAGAGCTCTCTCAGCGCTCCTGGTAACCCACCTCCATGAGGGGATTAGCTCTGAGTGCTGGGAGCGTGGCTCCCAGCGCTCGGAGCCTGTCCACACTAGCGCTTTAAAGTGCTCAGATTTGCTGCTGTCGGGGGAGTGATTTTTCACGCCCCTGAGCCAGCAAGTTAGAACGCTATAAAATGTAAGTGTAGACAACCCCTAAGGTTCCTTTACATCGCTCTGGCAGTGTAAATGCATCTTTAAAGTGGGTGGAAATGGCCCATGTATCCTCCCTGGGTAGAAAGTATTCTCTTTGTCTAGTGTAGAGCTGGCCTAAGGGCTCTATCCCTGCTTCCAGGCCCAGCCTATTGGATGAATTAGGGGTGTGGTGGGAGAGCGTGACACTATGGCTATTCTCTCCTTCCCAAAGGTTATAAGAATGTTAGTGAGGGCAGCCCTAAAACTGCTCTAACTTACACCAAGGGCTGGGCAGGGCCCTACGTGGCCCCAGAGTATGGGGAACAAAAAAGTGGGTTAAAGCCATATAAACCTGCCCCCACCATCCCTACCCCACACACAAGTATGGAGTAATTGAGAATCAAGCTCTTTGTCTTCTCCTCTGGGAGTTCTGGAGGTATATCTGTGTTAGAGCTGTGCAAATAAGTGATTATTCAGTTTTTCTGTTCTGAAACAGTCTGCACTTGTGGGGAGAGTTGCCTAGTGGTCAGGCTTAGGACCTCCAGCATGCGGGGAGGAGGGGATGCTAGGGGACCCCAGACCCTCCCACTCCACTGGGTTCTGGCACAGGGCCCTGTGAGTAGGATTGCCAGGTGTCCGGTTTTGGGCTGGAACGCCTGGTTGAAAAGGGACCCTGATGGCTCTGGTCAGCATCGCTGACCGGCCCATTAAAAATCCGGTTGGCACAGGGCTGATAGACTCCCTACCCAGCTCTGTGTGGCTCCCTGGAAACAACAACATGTCCCTCTGGCTCCTGGGCATAGGGGTGGCCACGGGGGCTCTGCATGCTGCCCCCACCCTGAGCGCCAGCTCTGCAGCTCCCATTGGCCTAGGAGCTGGAGGGACTTGCCACTGTTTCTGGGAGCCACCTGAGGTAAGTGCCACCCAGAGCCTAGACCCCTTTCCCCTCCTGCACCTCAACCCCCCAGCCCCAGCCCTGAGCCCCTCCTGCACTCCAAACTTGGCCCCAGCCCAGAACCCCCTCCAGCACCCCAACCCACCTGCCCCAGCCCTGAGTCCCCTCCTGCACTCCAAACTCCTCTGCACCCCAACCCATTGCCCCAGCCAGAACCCCATCCCATATTCTGAAGCTCTCAGCCCCAGCCCAGAACCCCCTCCTGTACCCCAAATCCCTCATCTCTGGCCCCACCCCAGAGCCCACAGCCCCAGTCATAAGGTGCTCTTGGCAGTCAGACCCTTGTGTTGCCCCCACAGATAGGGTTGCCAACTTTCTAATCACAATCACAGAAAACCCTTGCCCGGCCCCCTATCCATTCCCTGAGGCCCTGCCCCGTCTCCAAGTCCTCGCCCTCTCCTGCATCCCTGCCCCAGCCTGGAGCCCCTCCTGCACCCTGAACCCCTCATTTCTGGCCCAGAGCCCACACTCCAACCTGGAACCCTCACCCCCTCCCACACTCTAACCCTCTGCCCCAGACTGGTGTAAATGAGCAAGTGAGTGAGGGTGGATTGAGTGCAGGTGGGGCAAGGGTGTTTGGTTTTCTGCGATTAGAGAGTTGGCAACCCTATCTGTGAGGGCAACACAAGGGTCTGACTGCTGGGAGCACCTTAAGGCTGCCCTTCCTGGGCCACTTCCTACCACCCCACTATTGTCCAAACTTCATAATCTGTAACAAGGAGGCTGTGCAGAGGGTCAGCTCACTGCTTGGCATCTCTCCAGCTCCCTCTCTCTTGAGGCAGAAGCTGCCTTCTCTTGTGCCTTGGCTCAGCCTCTCCCCTTCCAGGGTAGTCCATAAACAAAACATAGGAAATCGCCACAAATCAACTGGGCTAGTAGGTTAGCTGGAGTCTGAACTTCCTCTCAGGGTAAATCAGAGGCAGGTCCTCCCTTCTCTCAGGCAGTTGTTGATGGGCAAGATCCTGCCTTCCCCTAGTCCTTTCCTCAGGAGCTGCAAGGTGCTGGTCTTCTCTTCCCAGCCTGCCCACAAGTGAACTATTCTGCTCCCTTTAACTCCTTCTCTAGCTTGAGCATCTTTTGCAGGTGTGGCAGAGTGGGGTAGGCTGAGCCCAGAGCAGTTCCTTAACCCCTTGTTTCCCAGAATGGGGTTTGTATACCAAGCCCATGGCTGTTCTGAAAAACAGAAAAAAAATGTGTATTGGGTCAATCCCAAACAGTTTTTAAAACATTTTTGGTGAGCTGAGAATTAAAAAAATTAAAATTGTTTTGGGTCAAACTAAATGTTTTATTTAGTTTTTGAGCTTTTTAAAATGTTTCTTAGTTTTTTTAATAAAATTGAACTACATTTCAAAACAAAATGGTTTCAAATCAGTCAAACTATTTTGTTCAGAAAATGTCGAAAAGGAAACATTTTGAGAGCTTTTTACAACCAAAACAATTCAGCGAATTTGACATGAATTTGTGAAATGTTTGTCAACCTGAATCTGTATTTTTCATTGAAAAATGTTTTAGTGAGTCACCCACTCTAATCAGGGTGCCTCACTACCTCTTGAACTAATTTAAAATCGCAGGTGAAAAGCTTGTGTTCTTTGCTCGTCTAGAACTCTTTCTGCGCTCGATAATTTATTATTTAACACTATAACTATATTATGTAGCACTGCAAAATGTTTTGGGGAGATGGTTTGTATGGAAATTTGGCCTGAATATAGGATTTTATTTAATGACCATCTTTCTTTAGCAGTTGTAGTCTGATCCTTCCTCTTCTCACTGGTATATGCCACCTTGTCAGTGACCATATGCTTGTTTGTTGACTTTGCATATGGGATCTTGATTTATGTTTCATTTACTTGAACTATAAAGTGTGTCTTCAGAGGGAAGCAGTGGAAATGACCTAGCTGACTGATTAATGTAATACATTAGTAAACTACAAGAATAAATCATAAAAGAATAGGTCTAAACCCATAGCTTGCAATCCCCTCAAACAACATTAAATCCTGGTCCCATTACAGCTATGTAGAGTCAAAGCTGTAAGCCTTTGAAATCTCTCCATTTTTCCTGTGCATCTCCTCTCTGCCAAAGGGCTGGAGGGCTTGATTCATGAGGAAAGATTAAAAGAGCAAAATTTATATTGTTTCACTGACCACTCCGAGGCAGACAAGGTAATAGCCTGCAAGTTCTTGAAGGGTTTAGACAAGAAATGAGAGGAATCATTAAGGTGGTCAAAAGGTACAATACCAATGACAGAGATCAGGGTGGTAGCTATGTTAGTCTGTATCAGCAAAAAAAAAAAAAAGAGGAGTACTTGTGGCACCTTATTTGTGGCTTAAATAAATCTGTTAGTCTTTAAAGTGCCACAAGTACCCCTTGTTCTTTTTAATGACAGAGAGTAAATTTTAAATTGGTTTAATTAAACTGGTGCAAAAGGCTCCACAGACACTCTTACTTCAGTTTAAACCAGGCTTATTTTGATTTAGCTTGAGTCTGTTAGGGTCTGGTTTAAACTCAACTGAAATAAACTGCTTTCAAACCAAATAAGTGTACACGCAGGGGTTTGCACTGGTTTAACTGAACAGATGCCAGTTTCTGTGTAGACAAGGACTACATGGATAAAAGCCTGGGGCCCGATTTTTCCATCGCTTTTCATCTTGTACAATCACTTAAACCAGTGTAAAGTGAGTGTGAAATTACAACCATGCTGATTTAATTTTGCACAGGTGTAAATTATTGCACAAAGTGTAGGACAGCAGTCAATTGGGCCCTAGAAGGATTGTTATCCATTGAGTTTGACGTGTCCCAAGCAATGGAGCTTGCTGAGATTCTCCCCCTCTAGAGAACAGATTGTAAAGAACTGCCCTGTATTGACTCCCAGCAATAGTCTCAACGGGGGGTTGGGCTCAGCAGTGCTTGCTTCACATCTCATGTGAATAAACTGATACTCAGTACATCAGAGCTTATTTCCCCAAGAATCTTGTTCAGATACAACACTGGGTTTTCCAGCAAGATTCCTAGTTTTACAGAAGTTTCATGATTGGGTTGATTTGAAATGCTTTGGGAACGGGGGCCAGTGGTGGCTTAGAATAGCTAATCCTGCCTTCAGCTCCAAGAGGACCTTCTGATCCAACTAGTTTCCTCCCCAAAACACTATGGAAGTGTCTGTTTGACAAATGCTAAAGTATTTTGGTATTGATTTAAAATTCCTACAGTGCATTATTAGTGGGGAGTTGAGAAGGGAAGAAAGGAAATAAATTTTACAGGCACCAGGATCATACAATTTAGCATTACACATCTTCAAAGAGCTGCACAAACTTTGACTAATTATTCCTCATGCTCCCATGAGGTAGAAACGTGAGCTGTATTATCCCCATTCTACACAAGGAAACATGTATAGAGAGTGGTCCTGAAGAAGTGAATGGGCCTACTCATGTGATTCAAGCTACACACATGTTCAAGTGCTTTGCTGGATCATGGATCCTTAGCATACATCTACAAAGCCTGCAGCAGTGAGCCTCTGAACCTGGGTCAACGGACCTGGGCTCCCAGGTCTTATGCTACCATGTTAAAATGCTGTGTAGACACTGCAGCTCAGCCTCTGAAGTCTGAGGTGTGGGATGGGTTTCAGAGGTTGAGTTCCTGCCTGAGCTGTAACTTCCAAGCACTCTCTATACCAGCGGTTCTCAACCAGGAGTCTGAGACCCTCTAAGAGGCTGCGAGCAGCTTTCATGAAGTCTGCCAAGCAGGGTCGGTGTTAGAATCACTGGGGCCCAGGGCAGAAAGCTGAAGCCTGAGCCCCACCACGCAGGGCTGCTGGAACCTGAGCCCCACTGCACAGGGCTGAAGGAGCTGAAGCCCAATCCCCACCTTGCTGGTGAGGGGCTGGGGCTGTACAGGTTGGCCAGCTGGCTGGTGGAGGGGCTGGGGCTGTGTCTGTCAGCTGGCTGGTGGAGGGGCAGGGGCTGTGCAGGTCGGTGGAGGGGTTGGGGCTGTGCTGGTCAGCCATGACATCAATGAAAACAAAGTAGCAAGCCAGGATGAACATTGAGCATGACATGCGTGTGTGCTTGTCGAAGATATCCCCACATCTAGACAGAATTGTTGATCAGCACTAGCAACAAGTTTCACACTAAGTAAAACAAAAATAATAATCAGATTTTTATTTTTGTACCTATATTATTATTTTCATTTTTATATTATGTGTGCGTGTTTAACTGTATAACTATCAAGTTAATGCAGCTTTTAATCTACTGGATATGCAGAAAACCAGTTGTTGTCGCACAGGTGGGCTGTGGAGTTTTTATAGCATGTTGGGGAGCCTCAGAAATAAAAAGGTCGAGAACCCCTGGTCTACACAGCTGTTTTTGAATGGCAGCGCAAGCCCTGCGAGCCCGAGTCTGTCAATCCAGGCTGAGAGGCATGCTCCCGAGGGCTGCTGCTGGTTTTGTAGATGTATCCTTAGTGACTTGCCCAAAGCCAGAAAGTGGAATGAGTGTGAGTATGGAATGAACCAGGCCTGGCCCCTGATCCTATTCCAGCACAAATCCAAATTCATCAGCGCATTACTCACCTCATCCGCATTGTAGCAGGTCTTGTTGCCTCTCATGGCAGACGGGGACTTCAGGAGAGGGGACATGGTTGTCTCTGGAAGTTTCCAGCAGCCAATCAGGAGTCGAATGTGCACTTACTTTGCCTAGGCCATTTTCCTGAGGTGATCCTCAATAGCTGGCCACTACTTGGGGAAACTAACAAAGATCACAAAGGCATGACTCTGAATTATTAACTAAAATGATGATTGCCTGAGATTTTTTAAAAATAACTTGACCCAATTTTTCAGAATTCCCTAGTGATTTTGGGTACCCAAGTTGAGACATATTAAAGAAGATTTTCAGAGAGTGGGTGCTCAGTACGATTGGAAATCAGGTCTCTTTAAGGCACCCTTAACCTCGCCTTTTGTTCTTATGAGGGCATATGAAGTACTGCATCATATGTTACTGGATCAGTATAACTTACACTGAAGTCACTGAGCGATACAGGTAAAGCAGGACTGCAGTTAGATGGAGCTTTTCTTGTATGTAAGGTCCTAACCCACAAAACTCGACACCAGAGAGAATCTACTGTCTAGTTGCATTTTAAAGTTAATTAAGGTAGGGGTCCCACTTGCTAAGCTTGGTGTCCATCATTTCTGGGATCTTGAATCAGCTCTGTGCTCCCAAATTATCGGAGCAGCCCTTGTTTCAGCACCCAATGGACAATTCTGTCACTCCATCAATGTCTGTTTCGTTTCTGACTTTCGTTTCTGACTTCCACTCAGCTAACAACCTCTTCACCTGCTGCAGTGCAGAGAAGGCATCCATCTGGATGGAATGGGACAAGCTAGAATACACTCTTAACTTGTGTGGATCTAGTCTTATCTTTATCTCTCTGGTGCCCTTACTGTGAAAATATTCTTATTAATAGGGACATTTTTCAAGAAACAAAATAAACACCCTCACCTATCCCTAGTGATCTGGAAACCTGTGACCTCTGCTGTTTACTTTCCCACTCATGGGTGCACAGGCCTGCTGAACCACATGGTTAAGCTATCTTAAAACTCAGGGAGACCTGTGATGATGCTAAGATAGAGACCTTGGAAGGGTTGGTGTTAAAAGGCTTTGCAGAATTCCCAGCAAGGAAAGAGGGAGAAAGTTAGAGCTTGGATCTTTCCCAAGTGGCATTATTATTAGTTGTATTCTTGTAGTCTCCTCCCCCTCCCCCAACAAGTCAGGGACCAAGATTCCATTGTGCTGTGCGCTGTTCAAACAGAACAAACAGTCCATGCCCCAAAGGGCATAAGTATATGACAAATATAAAACAAGAGACAACAGATGGATACAGACAGATCGGTGAGTACAAGAAACAATGAGACAATATTGGTCAGCATGATAGGCTGTGGTCTCAACACACCAGCAGCCAAACCATTGTCACGCTTTTTGTAGGCTTCATAGCAGAGGAAAGTTTTAGGGGGACAGTCAAAGAAGAAGAAGAATAAATTAGTTTTGTGGTGTTTATGGGGCATTTCCTTACATATTTTAACTTGTAAATCCAGGTTCGTTTTCTGCTCACACTAATAGCTCAGGCCACCATTGCTGTCCTACACTCACTGCTCATTGACTTGAAAGTTACCTGTCTTTAGGATCCTGCTGCTAAATGTGCAAAGGATCAATGAGCATATAATCTTCTCACCTGGCCAAAAAATTCTGATGTATCTTAAATTTGGATTTCCTGGTTCTTAGAAGTCCAAGTCTGAAATACCTTCACTCTTCATTTCCTGGGTTTTTGAGTTTTTCTGAACTCTACATTCTGGAAGGGCACAATATAACACTGGCAAACCTTAACTTTCTATTAATGAAATTGTTGGTTAGTGAATATGGTGTATGCCCAAGACTTCAATTAACTATATGGGAAGTTTTTGAGGTATCTGCATTAAAGTGTTGTTGAAGTCATTCCAGACAAAGAAAACACTCAAACAGATACTAAACTTCTTAAAAGACCTAATTTTAACTAATTGTAACTGAAACTAAGTAATGGATTTACTTGTAAAAACTCAAAAAAAATTATTCAGTAGTCAGAAAGCAAGTGCTGTGAGTACAGGTAGGACTTTGAATTCTTCATACAAAACAAAAACATTGAATCTATGTTTTAACTACAAAATTTAACTGAACCATGAGGTCATGCTTGGATAATGTTGCTGAATGACAAAACTCAAATCTGAGAAACTGGAATAAGCCTATGTTTTTTTAATAATGCTGCCATCTCCATTTCCTTCTTTGTCCCTTCCTGTGGTTAAAAGAAGAAGGGGAGAAAATCTCCAGAAGGATCCAAACATGGAGATTTCTCCCCTCCCTCCCCCCACATCATCCCGGTAAAAGTAGGGAAGGGATTCCAAGGAGGCCAGGTCATCCATTGGGATCCTGTGTCTCTGAACTAAATCTGGCCATTGGTGGATGACCCTGACTCCATTGGAGCTATGCAATGTGGGATTCCAACTGGCTTCAGCTTTCATTCTTAAGGCCTTCTCAAATGACATAGATCAGTAACTTTGGAAGCTAACAGAGCAACCACTATGTAGTAACAGTTCACATAGACATGGTGTTAAGAATTGCTTTTATTGAAAGAGGAGCAGTTGGCCAGGATGCCAGGTTTATCTACTACTCTTCCTTGAATATGCCATAGAATCTTCAACTTTTATCTGGACACAGACATGGGCAGGAAGAGCTCATTTTGTTTGTGAGAAAAGATGATTTACTGTTTCTTGCACTTGAGAAGTAGATCTGCTATCATCATTACAGGAATATATGTGCACCTGATCAATTAAACATGCATTGCACTGTGACAAGTACTATCAATAGTTCATATGCTTTAAATGCATTAATTTCCTTTCAGATGACCTCGGAAGCAAGGACTTCATTGTTAGCCTGCAAATGTACTCAAGCAGCTGAGATAAAACACAGATGCTCCTGTTAAAACTATTTCACAGGTGCAGACTTGATGTTGTGAATATTAGTCCCAAGTAAAAGCAGGCTAGTATTTTGATAGTATTCATTCTTACCCAACAGCAGTATTAGAGTCAGAATTCTGGAACCCTTTGTACATCACTCACTGCAGATAAACTAGGAGAATACTTAGTCTAGTATGATATTGCTTCTCTAAATTCATTGTAGGTGGTATGTGTTCTCACATAATGATAGAAGAAAACAGGTTTACTGTTTTGTCATGTTAAATGCATTAGCATAATAGAACTGTTTTATTCCAACTACTTTATTGAAATTTAAACTAAATCAGATCAAGTTGTTCTGGCAGGGAACAATTCAGCAGTGCATAGAGTAAGCAAGCTAACAGAATGAATGTAAGATATGCTACAGCACCTAGCATCTCATGAAGCTTTATCATTCTTAGTAACAAAAGAGGCACCAGAGTGGATCAAATTCAGGCAGTCTCTGAGTCGAGCTCACATGCACATTATGCACAACATGATACCCAGTGAAAAATCTCAGATGGACAAGTTAATGAAACTTCAATCTCTGGATCACCTCAGTTTTTGCATATGAGGATGAGCCAATCGAGTGAGACACTCTTCTGGCAATGTTTATCTGAGGTCACAGTAACCATTTTACATGTTGATTATCAGCTCCAGTGGATCAGAATATGTTTTTCTCCCAAACATTTGAACAAGAACTGTGGATTGACTGTATTTTCAAACTTCTTGTCTGGTCCAGTTTTATAAATATCCAGTGCAACTTGGCTTTATAGTAGGATATAAACAACCATAGTAAAATGGTCATGTACACCGTGAAAAAATTCTCTTTGATGTTCAAGACTAGTATAAGGATCAGTAACAGATTCACAAAATAATTGCATAGGAATTTAGGTATTGCTTTAGTGAATAAGGAATCTAATCAGGTATCCTGCTTCCTGATGCTTGAGACATCCTTCCTCCTCTGATTCTGCCCTTAGAATTATACTTTTTGTCCTTCATAAACATGAATGGAAGAAGAAGTTTGCACTACATCCATGGGGTTTTTTGTGTGACCTTCTGCCACATGTACAGTGTGAAGTGCAATCAATGGCATTTTGGAAATAGCAAGGGTTGGACTATTGAAGTCATGGAGGCTGAGGATCTCTGAGAAAGCCTAGTCCAAACTGTGTGTGCCTTGGTGCTTGTATGTATAGCATCGGGAACATGATGCTTCTCTCACCATCCACAAGTACTGTCAACGTGGTTCTCTCCTGTATGCTACTCTTTTTTCCTCCTTTACCTTGGGTTCCAGAATCTGAGGAAATGGAGGATGAAATTAGAGCGAGGGTAATAAAGGCCTGGGCTCAGATGGAGAGAGATAAATAGTGCACTATGTGACAGGAAGATACCAGGAAGCGTAAAAGGGAAAGACTAAAATGGTATCCAGTTTTAATGTATGGCACTGAGCGTTGGGCAAAAAAGACAAAACATGAACAAATGATCTGTTCCACAGATATGCGAATGTTGAGCTGGATGAGTGGTGAAAGCAAGAACGATCACTTGAGGAGTGTGCATGTTAGAGACGTACTCAGAGTAACTCCCACAAACAAACAAAAATGAGGGCGCGCAGGCTTAGCCGGTTTGGTCACATAAAGTGCAGTCCTGCCAACTATGTGGGTAAGAGAGTCCAACCAATCAAGACTGAAGGAAAAAGATAGAGAGGCTGACCCAAGAAGAAGTGTTGGGATGTCATAAAGGAAGACATGTCAGCATGTGACGTGATAGATGACATGCCACTGAACAGAGCACTTTGGAGGGAGAGGACTTGTACAAAGGGACCTCATTTGATGGGATTAACACAAGCAAGTAGAAGAGGCTTCATTGTGTGTGCTCATGTGTTGCCCTGCAGCAGGCTTCACAAACTATATAAAAGATGCTTATTGTATCAGACCATGTGGAATTTATGGTGTGTAATGATTCTCCAAGGGAAGTATTTCACATGTGGAGGATGTTCCTTGACTTCCCCCACTTCCTGCTGGCCACCCCCCTAGCTTTTGCATTTAGCTTTTTTTGGTATACTTTCTGCAGAGAGGCTGGTGGTAGCCAACAAAAATTTTCATTTGCCTGCAATATTGGGCTTTGGCTGACATGATGAAAGGAAGAGGAGAATTAAGGCATTGGAGGAACATGCACAGAGCTATAAAATGTTCACAAAATTAACTCCACACCCAGGAATAATTAAATATTGCATTTGTCGATCTAATCACAGTTTTGTAATCTCTTGGATGGGCCTTGTAAATGTTGTTTTTCTTTACTGACTATAATAATTAAAAGTATTAGCTTGAACTTGGAGAGCTTGTCTTCCTTGTGGATGCTTTGTCCCAAGTTTCCATAGCTCTAGCTTTGATCATGATCTAAATGAACTTTCCCTTGGCACCCCACTCCCACCCCCCAGAAAAAACCTGTATATTGTTTTAATGTTAACTTTATCTTTAAAAAATTGAAGTGTACAAAGTACTCATATGGGTCAGGAACTCATTTATGGTCAGTTTTTGTTTGATCTCTGGCACTGACAGAGGCTATTTGTGTGGTTTCTACCATGAATTCACATTGTTTGATCTGAAGCAAAGAAAATATTAGGGAAAGGAGATTCCTGAAGCTGCAGTAAAAAAAGAAACCTTAGGAGCATGTAGAAGCTTTTCCATTCATGTATCTGTAGAAAATTACATCCAGATGCCTTTCAGTCGGGTATTTAACCACCCTTGTTGTTTGGATACAAGTAGTTGATGCATGCAGTGCTATAGCTGTATCTTTCCTGCACCATGCTAATTTTATTTTGATCATTAGAGTAGCTTTGATTAATATGTAAGAAGCTTTTGAACCAATTTTGAAAACACATATTTTTCCTTTCACTCACCCATGCACCAATTGCTTTGCTTTGGTTTCATTTGAAACCTTTCATTTTATTTTTCTTGTTTTAGTTTAAAATACATTCTTGGTTATGTCAACAAATTATCAGCACTCTTAAATCAATATTTAACTGCCTGAAAAGCAAATGGACTGCTACATGTGGATTCTGAGATAAAAGGCATGTAATTGTGGAATTATGCACATCTTGCAAGACCCAAGAAACATTCTCTGCCCCTTGAGCATCTCTGCAAATCCTTAGAACCCATCAGTTTGGTTTTTTTTTATTTGTCTCTTGGGTCACCTCAATGCTCATCTCCTGAATTGCCTGACTCACTGTTGCCTATATAGCTGGCCTTTTGGGGACAGTACGCCCTGAAAGACTGTCTGTAGGGACTGTCTGTTGGGGTGTTTAGGGCCCCCAACTCCCATCCGGTTTAATGGGAATTGAGGGCACACACCAACCCACAGGTCAAACCTATAATTTTTTCTGGATATGGTTCCTTCCTACAGTTTTTTCACAAGCAAAGCCCCTGCTGTCTTCACTAAGAATCTAATCCAAACCCCGCTGAAGTCGGTGGAGAGATTTCCATTGACTTTGGCTCAGGCTCTAAAGGACCAGTCCTGGAAGTTGCTGAAGGAGGTGCTGCGAGTTGCTGAGTATGCATTAAGGGTGCTTACCTATTAGGAGGTGTCAGCACCTAGGAGGCATTAAATAGTTACATTGCTATTTCACAAGATATTGAAGTGCATTTTAAAAACAAGCATGAAATGCCATTTGACTTTAGGTGTGCTTTCGGTAATGCTATGAATCACAGTCCATCTCACCACACCATTAGGTTATATAGCCATACATCTCACACTGTTTCTAAAGTGCCATGTAAATGTGCATTGGTAGGTAAATTGTATTTAACAACATAATGCATAAACATAAATTAAAGTTATATTGTATTAAGTTTTAGGAATAATAGCTGGTATAGTACTGAACTGTTTGACAATGTGTTTTAATAATAAATAGTAACATTAAAATATTAAATTTTTCAGTATCTAATGCCCTAAGTTATTTGGGAATCTTAACCAAAAACAACAACCTAGGAACAAAAGAGAATCATGTCTCAGATAAACCACTGAGTCCATCAAAGGGAACAAACACCCCAGCAACCCACTAGCACAAATATTGCATAATGCAAACAGCATGCTCAGACCACATAGGCAAAATGAAAAGGGAACACAAATATTCTTAAGCCTTTGAGTCTGATGGATGCCACCAATCAATTTTTGTGTCCAGTGAAGGGAAGAGAATTCCAGAGTCAAGGGCTTTCAGTGAATATGGTCCTACTGACCTCAAAAGCTGTGACAGGATAGATATGGAACAGGTGGTCCCTCAAGGAGTGAGCCTCTAGTAATGTTTAACCCTTTAAATACCAAAAAAGCGAAACAAACATAGCACATTTATTTAGTTCAGTTACACAGATGAGAGAATCCCATGGTTTTATTCTAATTGTACTTCTTTATTTTTGCTTTTTTATAATAAAAGCGGAGCATAGTTTCAAAAACATATGCAGTAGCATCTCAGTTATAAAGTGAAGCCTTTTGATGCTGTAGAACTTAAACTCTGCTGGCTTATGACTCAATAGCCAGCACCTCCCAATTTAAACATATCTGCAGTTAGCCAAAGGAAACTCCTGTCCATCATGTTCTTAAACCTGTGCCGGAGTTTGTGTGTGCATCCATTGGGCCTACTCACATGCTTAAAGTTGGGCACAGACTTAAATCCCCTGCTGAATTAGGGCCTTTGGCTGTTCTGTATCTGAGTCACTCAGTAGAATAGCTTGTAGGCATATGGTTGAAGACAGGAGGAGTATGCATTGTGAAACTCTTTCCAATGTAAACTTTTCTTGCATACAAAGTTCTTTCTAAGGGCAGATCTACATTGGAAACTTTTGCCTGTTGGAGTATGGGGTTTTTTGGGGGGGTGATATTTCTGTATTGGAAAAAGCCCTAGATGCAATTATACTGGCATACAAGTGCTTCTAACAATGTAGATTATTTAGCTCTCTGAACCAGTACAAGTTATATTGGCAAAAGCACTTTTTTGCCAGTGTAAGATGTGTCTGCACTAGAAGGGTTCGCTGATGTACCTGGCAAACCTTTTTGAGGGTAGCTTTTGTCTAATGCGGCTAGATCAATAAAAGCATTACTCACTTGTTTCAAGTAAGAACACCTCCACTGATAGGTACTGATTGTGTGCATGGGGGGGGGGCGGACCCTCAAGTTTCACTTAGTGCAATTAAAACTTAGAATAGTCTGAGACATGCAGAGAAGGGCTACCAAAATTATTAAGAGTATGGAACAGCTTCCATATAAGGTGCTATTAAAAAGATTGGAACTGGAGCTTAGAAAAGAGACAACTAAGGGAAGATACAATAGATACAAATCATGGATGGAATACCCAGTGAAATTAATAGGCAGCAGATTTAAAACAAACGTAAGGAAGTTCTTCTTCACAAATGCACAGTCAACCTGTGGAACTCATTGCCAGGGGATGTTGTGAAGACCAAAAATAAAACTGGGTTCCAAAACTGGAGGATTGGTCCATCAATGGCTATGAGCCAAAATGGTCAGGGATGCAACTCCATGCTGTAAGCGTCTCTAAGCCTCTAGAAGCTGTGACTAGATGATGGGATGGATCCCTTGATAAGTTGCCCTGTTCTGTTCATTCTCGCTGAAGCATCTGGCACCAGCCACTATCAGAAGACAGGATACAAGGCTAGATGGACCATTGGTCTGACTCAGCAAAACCATTCTTATGAGTATTTTTTCACCCTGAATACAATATAAAGAAAGCATTTTTTTATGTATGCTTATTAAAACAGAAATATTCTTTGAGCCTTAACTTGCCTCTGGGCTTGATTCTGGTGGTGCAAGGAAGACAGGAGCAGCCCTAAGATGTTATTTTGATTGACCTGTTGGATAAAGGATTGGGGAGCAGGAAGGTTTCTTAGGGTCACCACTTCCACCTCCCACCCAGGGCCCTGCAGTGAGCATAGTTCAGCCAGATCTGGGGATTTGTCCCAATGTCTTCTAATGTAAAGACGCAAGGTTCATAAAGTTCAAAACATTTTTATGTGAAGACAATCTCATAACCCATACATGGATTTGTAACAAATCAAAGAAGTTATTTCTTTTCTGATTCTTTTTGTAGCCTGTGCTAGCTGGACCTTAGAAAACAAGTTAAAGGTTAATATTATTGCAGCAGATTCAGTGTTCAACATAGGTTGTTTTTAGGAGTCTGCTGCAACAGTTGTGTGCCCATGTTAATATTAACATTAACAGTCAATATTAACATTGAACTCCCTAGATTTTGACTGTGTGTATCACAACTTTAACATTATCTAAAAGGTTGGATTATGTTTCTGGTTTATTAGTCTAGCCTTCTCTATAAAGAACCATTTTAAAACAAGTCTGTCCTTAACATCAACTTACATGATTTATACACTGAGATCTCTGTATTTTTCAGCATAATCCACATGTTGTATATTAAGTTCTAGCATTAAGTAATATTGTGCAATCTCTCTGCTCTTATAATCATCCTGAAAGATAAACACAGCCCCAGTTAAAACTACAGTTCTAGTGTTTGAATGAAAAGGGGCTGTGTAAGTGATGTATATAATGTTTACAATAAAATCTACAAGATTTTTCCATTGTAAAGATGATACAAGTATGTTTCAAAATCCGTTGTCAACCAAAGTGACATTTCTATGAAAGTTATACAAACATCTGCAGGACAAGTAAACTTGATCATATCTAAAAGTATAAGGTGGGAGTCTCAAATGTGCTCCTCATTGGATTAACTGTGTTCCCACTGAAGTCAACAGTAAAATTCCCATTGAATTCAATTGAAGCAGAGTTAGACAAATGCTGAGCACTTCTGAAAATTTCATGCCTAATTTATACATCAATTATGCTGACCGGGAAGAAAGCCACACATTTTATTCTTTCCTAAACTTAGTTTGGTATATTTCTATAGCCTAGTGATGAACTTTGCCTTGCAGAGGGCTTTTATTGAAAACTAATCATAATTGCAGACATTTTAATCATAATTCTTTATTTCATCAGTTTAAAAATATAACACTTTTATTCCACGATAGTACTGAACCTGCTTGTTTAACTTATTTAAAGGAATATAGCTGTGTTGTATTTTTCTTCTAAACAATTTAACATTTCTTATTTGTTCTTTCAGCAAAACTATCATTGACAGATACCAGCTCAAAAATGCAGTGACTTTAGCACAATTACAGAATTACTTTATGGGAAGGATATATTAACGTAAAAGTTGACTAGATCAGCAGTTCTCAACCAGGGTTCTGCGGCCCCATGGAGGGCTGCGAGCAGGTTTCAGGGAGTCATTCAAGTAGGGTTGGCGTTAGACTTGCTGGGGCCCAGGGCAGAAAGCTGAAGCCCGAGCCCCGCCATGCAGGGTTGGAGGAATCCAAGCCCTAGCTTCAGTCCCATGGGGCTGAAGAAGCCCGAACCGCAGCTCTGCTGTGCTGTGTAGTTGGTTGGCTGGCTGATGGAGGGGCTGGGGCTGTGCAGGTCACCCGTGACACCAATGAAAACAAACTACTGAGTCAAGGTGAACATTGACCATGACCCGCACGTGTGTTTGTCGAAGATACTCCCACGTCTGGACAGAATTGTTGACCAGCACCAGCAACAAGTTTCATGCTGAGTAAGTAAAACAAAAATAATATTCAGATTTTTATTTTTGTACCTATATTATCATTTTCTTGTGTGTGTATCTGTCAGTTTAATACAGCTTTGAATCTACTGGATATGCAGAAAAACAGCTTTTATAGCAAGGGGTGTGTGTGTGTGTGTGTGTGTGTGTAGGCTCAGAAAGAAAAAGGTTGAGAACCTTGGACTCGATGACTGAAGTATTTTCTAGTGATGATAAACTGTTATGCAGCCATTGTGGCAAAGCAAGGGTTTCTATGAAATCTACTATAAATCATATATATGTAGATTGATTAAACAGTTTCTAAAGTACCCGTGGTTCAGTAACACATTACACACATTTACTGAGATTCCAGCCAAGTGGTACAAAACAACATCTTATGACAGATTTGTGAATAGAACCTGTGTTGTCTGGTGTTACAAATTCAATTCCCAGTGAGGATTCAAACTAACAGTATATTTCCTGATCTTGGTGTAGTGGGGGCAGTTACCCTGCTCCTGGGGAAAAAGGTAGGCTGATTGGGGAAGCGGCCACAGCTCTGGCCGCACTCAGTCAAGCCACAGCCGGCCCTGACATAAGGGCTAAGGGAGAAGCTGGGTCAGTCTCACTCCAGCCTTGGACCTAGCTGCTGGGGAGCACAGGGTACCTGAAGCAGAGCAGTAATGGCGAAGGGCAAGAGGAGCTGGGGAGCTCCAGCCTGGCAGCTCCCCAGGCTGAGGCCTTGTTAAAGGCCTAAGGAGGTACTGGGGCTGCAAAGGTGCAGCCCAGGGATAGGCAGAGGCAGCCAGTCCAACCCCCTTGCCAATGATAAGTGGCCATTACAGACTGCAGTTTGCCCCAGAGGAAGGGGGCTAGATGACGACTGGCAGTAACCACGGAGGCAAGGGGGGATAGGGTTCCCCTGGGAGGGGAGATCCAGAGTGTGGGGGCACTGCTGTGGGGCAGAACTCCAAGGAAAGGGGCACTGGGGTCGAGGAGAGGCACTCGGAGTGCTAGAATTGAGCTAATTCCCAGACGACCAGCAGGAGGCGCCACGGTGATGAGTGCTCGACCTGCTACATTTGGGCATGGTAAGATAAGGTGACCAGATATCTTGACTCTTCTAGTTTTTTGTAAAAGTTTTTTCTTTTCTGTTTTAATTCAACATAGGTATTTGTTGGCTTTGTCTGGAATCTTTTGCCTTTCTTTTCATTGATGGTCGTTTAGAGTTCAGTCCTAAGAAGTTCTGAAACTGCCATGGGGCTCAACTTATATACGTGTAGCAGGACAAAATGATGGGGTTAGTTCTGTAGGAACTCAGTCCTGCAAGGTGCTGAGCACTCTGGCCCAGATCTAGTAAAGTAATTTAAGCTTGCAAGTAGTCCCATTGAATGAGCCCTTAAAGTTAACCAGGCGCTTTGCTGATTCAAGCCTTTGGAGAACCAGACACATCATTGCTCATATCACAGTTTGAGCCACATGGTAGTTTCAAAGTAGCTTACTGGAACAAGTAAGAAAATGGTCCATTTTGAAGATCTTTCCACAAAGATGGAATCTAATCTTTATAAGAAGATTGTCTTTATAAGAAGAGGAAAGTTAGTTGGCAACAGGACTAGTAGAACTAATTCAGACAAAATATAAACTCCAACCTTGGACTACCAGAAGGTGGAACTGGACAACAGGGGATGGATCACTTGATAAATTGCCCTGTTTTGTTCATTCCGTCTGAAGCATCTGGCAACAGCCACTGCCAGAAGACAGGGTACTAGTCTAGATGGACCATTGGTCTAACACAGTATGGCCTTTCTTATATTCTTATTTTATTTTACTTGTAACTCTTTCTGTCTTCAGTCCTTATACTATATTTTGTTTGTTTTATGTTCATTATAAACCACCTCAGTGTTTAAAGGGGGACGTGTATTCACCAGTGAAGTTAATAAGCTGTCATGTGTTGTGTATTTAGAAGAAAAAATAAACCATATTATTTCTCTGAACTGTCCAGGAGAGGGCTGGACATTACAGAACACCCAGTTTAGAAAAATTCCGAACTGGAAATATGTTGCGGTCACCCTGCAAATAGTAACCAAAGCTGGTGGAAGCCAGAGTGGGGCTGTCCACAGGCTGGTGGGGTCAGAGCTGCTGCACTAGGGCTGTCTAACACACAGTCACTCACTTGTGAGCAGCCCAGGGCAGGAGCGACGGCAGCAAAGCATTCTGAGACTCCCAAGGTTACAGGGCAGGCAGTGCCACAACCCCCACTGGTTTGGATTGCACCCCAGACTGTCACTTTGGACTCTAGAGCTGGTGAGTTCAAACTTTGTACTGCACTGAGGCTTCTCTGTTAGTCAAGAACGTAGTGGTGAGATGTACATGCCTGTTTACACGTCTATGCATGCACCTTGGTTACAAACAATGGCATAGCGGGGAATAAGGCACTTTTCCAATAGTATGCACATTGTAACTGTAATGTTTTCAAACCTGCCGCAATAAGAATAGGTCTGAAATTTGGAATGGACACAGTCCTTACTGAGGATTTAGTATGTGGCTCATTAAAATGTAGTGTTGGATGGACATGCAAGTCATTGGCATAACCTATGGATCAGAAATGGCTGAATAAAGCGGAGGCAACTGGTCTTTTAAGTTAAACATTTATTTGAAAAAAGAGACCTCCAAAGTTTTGGCCTAAGAAATTCTCAGAATATTACATCTTAACATGCCAAAACCTAAATATAATACACAAGAAAATGATTAGTAGGAGAAACCCGTTTATGGGCTGGGGATTATTTCCTTAACGTAACAATGATATTTTCTATAAACATCGTTTTGTGATTCTTCATTTCTGAGCTAAATAATTTACAGAGACAAAAATAAGATAACTGTAATGCATTTGGAAGATCTGCTTTTGAAGCTTTTCAAAATGTATTGAAAAAATATGGTTTGTATAGAAAATATAATTGGGAGAAAGACACTAAACCACACAAGTATAGTTACAAAGAAAAACTGTCCTTTTTTAGTTTTGGATATGGAATCGAAAAAATGCAATATTTTAAAATAGGCTTTGTTCTTGAAACATAAACAACAGTAAAGACCATTTTTCATTGGTTTTTGTTTTTATTGAATCTCTACTGTTTTTAGCATTGAGAAGAAAATCCAATAGTCTGTATTCAATGTAAGTGAAACAAGTGATATAAGCACAATATGTTGAGCTCTTCACAGGGTTCTTTTGGATAAATTGATTATGTTTTAAAATGAAGAAATGCATCAAGAAATCTTCACTTTTGCCTGGATGATTCTATTTATATCTTGTAAAAATATGACTGCTGTTGAAGTAACACTCTGCAGGAAGTCACAGGAATTTCTTTTTGGCTCCTGTATTGTCATAGATCATTTTACAGAAGTAGAAACAATAGTTTCCAAATTGTAAAATAAAATAAAACCAGTTGTAGTGTCTTACCACAACATTTTCTGTGAAGTTAATGCATTTAAATCCTTATTTAATTCAGATGTACTTATGAGCTATTTCATGTCTTTCTGAAGAAGTCCCTGAATCTTCCAGTTGTATACAAAATATGCATGGGTAATCTGACCTCCATGTTACACAAAAGAATCAAAACCTGGGGCCAAATTCATTCCTGGTGTAAGTTCGCTATGTTTTCCGATTCATAGTTAATATCCAAAAGAAATAGCCTTTCTAACTTTTTGTTCCATTTCTTTATCTTCTATAATAAACACTATGTTTACCCTTGGAAACAAGCATATTTTATGCCACTGAATAGATATATGGCCCCTTCATAATACAATTTTTCTATTGGATGGTGTTTTGTGGATAAATCTTTTATTAAACTAAAGGTGTAAAGTGCATAACTACATTGCTGATAAAAAGAAAAGGAATACTTGTGGCACCTTAGAGACTAACAAATTTATTTGAGCATAAGCTTTCATGAGCTGTAGCTCATACAGCTCACGAAAGCTTATGCTCAAATAAATTTGTTAGTCTCTAAGGTGCCACAAGTCCTCCTTTTTCTTTTTGCGGATACAGACTAACACAGCTGCTACTCTGAAACCTACATTGCTGATGCCATTGCAGAATAGGGAGTTAAAGACACTTTTCATCATTCTTTAAAGTAAAAGCAACATGACACAACTTTATTAATTGAGGGATCACTCAGGACTTAAGCTTTGCAATTTCGTATGGGAAGGGTGGTAGCCTTTAGCAGTAATTCTAGCGCTGCCCACCCCTTTTCCCTGCAGATACCTTGAGATATGCACAGTTCCTGATAGATTAGCCCAACACCATCCATGAGGAAGCTCCGGGGCCCTCTGGTGCTAAGTACCTATGGGACCTGTGCTGTCAAGATTTCTTTCACTGATACCTGTGCCCCCAGATCCCAATGAGATGGTTCAACAGAGAGATCCATGGGAAAGGTAATAAAAGCTGATGTTAGCTTAATATGGATTTAAATTACAGGAAGAACAGGTGAGTGAGGTAATAGCTTTTACTGAACCAACTTTTGTTGATGACAGAGACAAGCTTTCGAGCTATACAAAGCTCTTGTTTTATGTAAGCTTGAAAGCTTGTCTCTCTCACCAACAGAAGTTGGTCCAATAAAAAATATTACCTCACTCACCTTGTCTCTCTAATATTCTGGAACGAATATGGCTACAATCCCACTGCATAGAGGAAGAAAAGGTGAATTTTAACTAGATTAAGATGTTATAGATCCTTGTAGATTAAGCTTTGAGATCCTTGGTTATTGGGGTGAATTGGAAATTGCAAAATTACCAGATTAATAATTCTAGAGTTTTCTCAAAGAGTTTCATTAAGATGATATGGTTGTAAGTGTATCTGGATGTATTAGCATAACTAGTTGGTATCCTGCTGAAGCATTATGAGAGGGAAGGAATGAAACCAGATTTCCTAGATTTGTTGGCAGTAACTAGAATGAATTAGTGTGTTCTAGTGCGTCCTTATTTATCATAGACTTCTACTGTGAATAGACTAATTCTGGATGAGTTGACCAATCACAATTCAAAGCATATGGTTTTGTAATGTAATTTATTTACATATGTAACTGGCTTTAGAATCTTTGCTCTGTCAGTCTTTGCTCTGTCAAAAAAGTAAAAATTATTTTTTTAAAAAATCACAATTCTTGTATAGAATTTTTGAAAATTCTTTCTATGAGCAAGGGGATGTTGGGTTTCTTATGTGTAATGCTTTTACTGCTCCACTCAGTTTCCTAGCGGACAGTGGCATTAATTGACTTCATTGTTGGTAATCTCAGTAGAAAGGACCAGGATTGGCTGGGCAAAGAGACCAAAATAACTTTGCATTGAGGTGATTCTTTCAGGACAGGGCTGAGACACATTGGGAGGTTGATGTTATGAAGCGTGCATTACCACTGACTGAGTTGTACTGATTCTTTGGATTCACAGAAGACATAGGTTCTCAGAGCTGTCAGTCTGGCTCCTTCCAAGATCATTAAATTGACTTTTAACAATTTAATTGTTTTGGAGCAATAATAAAATGTACAACTCAGGATATTTTTCAGGCCCCCTTGTTTCTCTCCTAGCTGAGAAACAGTTCATAGCAAATCTTACTGCTGCTCCAGAGAGAAGTGGCATACTCCTTCATTAGTACATGCTGTCAACCACAGCGAGAGCCGGGGGCCTGTCGTATCTGTAGCTAGTAGACCAAATCCAGATAGCTGGTGTTCCCTATTCATAGTGCATTAGCAGGATGACTCAGACTCTCCATGCCAGCAGCACCATTTTGCTTTCTCTTCTAGAGCTAAGACTCATTTTGTCTTTTGGCTGTAATAGGCCAAATTTTCAAAAAAGTGCAGGTAGAGATCCAAACACAAAAACATGTAAGACCGTGTACAACACCTACATTTCCACATAAACACTGCTCCCACCCTGCTGCAGGCAAGGTGTTTATACAAGGTATTTATGCAGGTGAGGTATTAACTTGTGTAGGTGCTATTTAGTCCTGCAATTACACAATACACGTGCAAAAGGAGTTGCAATGAAGCAAATGCAGAGGGTTTCAAGATTATGTAAGTGTTAGTAATCTGTTTTTATTCTTTATGTTTCTATTAGGGATGTGGAATAGAGTTGGGAGTTTGGAAACAGCTTGGCAGCTACTAAAATAAACATTCTTTTTCTTTCTTAGCTTGAACTCTCAATGGTAATAGGAGTCTTCTCTTAAATTTAAAATTGTGAATATGTTACTGAATTCTTTAACTAATAAAGTTCAGATATGAAAACAGAAACCTGGTGATTTTAGCTTTCTACTGCACCAGGAAAAAAACAATGAGGAAATACATTTACTTAGCTTTGTGCATTAATCTAAGTAATCTAAATATACGTAGGCACTTAAGGCATCAAAAGAACATTTAATTTTAAACAATTAAATCTGAATTGACTTTTGTTTTATTCCTGCTACATAAATCAGACTAGCTGTAGTAAAACTGAAATAAGTCAAGCATGGGTTCGCTAAGCTAAAGCTGGTGAGCCTGGAGTCTGGTATTTAAGCTCTCAGAACTGATTTCTCTGTTTTTGCAAGCACTCGACCATAACCTTGTCCTTGCCAACACCGCAAATATTCAACAAGTCTGCCAGTCAGTTAACTTTTATTTATTAGCATAAGATGTAACATACTAAAATTTAGGACAAGTTCCAAATAGGCAGTATAATCCTTCACTTTAAGACATCATAGGTTTGTTCACCATATAGCTTACTGACAGGTAAAAAACACATTCTGCACATATCCATTAGTTTGTTTTCTTTATTTAACCTACAGTATGGCATGAGCTTAGTAATATTAAGCATTTGTGAGTAAGATGCAAAACAAAAGGGGGATGTTATTCTAGAGGGGCATCACATTAGAGGGACACAAATGGGGACACCAGCTCGGGTGGGCCTGCATGTTAAGGACAATGACATTATTCAGTTGCATCTGTCCCACTGATGACTGGAGATGATTTTTAAGTCTTCTGAAGCCGGTGAATGAGTTCAGGATGATACTGGCACAGTGAGAAGGATTCTTATACATTTGCAGTACTCCAGAAACATAATGCTTCCAGAGTACTGAAAATGAATCTTTAATTTAAGCACCATCATTTTGTATGTATAGTTGGGATTATATTTTGCCATGTGCATTACTTTGTATTTAACCTTGAATTTTTATGAATTTCATCTGCCATTTTGTTGCCATTCATCTGCCTTTGTAACTCTTCGCAGTCTGTTTTGGATTTGGGTATCTTGCCACCTCACTGTTTTCCCTTTTTTGCAGATCATTTATGAATATGTTGAACAGCACTGATCCCAGACCAGTACAGACCCCTGGGGACACCTCTATTTACCTATCTCCATTCTGAAAATGGACTATTATTCCTACCCTTTGTTTCCTGTCTTTTAACTGGAGATCCTGGGAATGCTTTCAGAATCATCTAATGGTCCTTAATTTAATTTAATGACAAGCCTTTTGTTCTCTTAATCGCCCTGCCTCTGTTTATAAACAAACTCCCAGAAGTTTTAGCAGCACAGAACTCCCCACATTTCACACTCTAGCTCTGACTCCTGGGTGCTGTTGGACCTTTGCTCCCCCCCCCCAAGTGATTGAGGAGGGTCATGTGAGCCTTCAGCGCCCCCCCCATGTCTCCCTTTTGCAGCATTGATGCTTCTGCATTTGGTTTCAGAGTAGCAGCTGTGTTAGTCTGTATTCTCAAAAAGAAAAGGAGTACTTGTGGCACCTTAGAGACTAACCAATTTATTTGAGCATAAGCATTTGGTGTGTGCCATATAATTTGAAGCACTTCCTTAATAGAACTGTGTAAAACTTGCCCGTTTCTAGTCACGTAGGTTTTGACTAATTCTTATGATTTATGTAGTTTCTTAAGTTTCTCTAAATTTCAGGTTAGAGTTATTGAAATCTTCTATGGTGAAAGCAAAACTGAAAACTAAACCAAGCTGTACATTGTGTGTGGTTCCATAAGAGTTCTTAAGTGTTTGCTCAACCCAGAAGAGAAGATCTTTGCTGTGACTTATGGGGTGAGCTAACCCTTTAAGGGAGGGATGGAGGTGGTTTAAGGCTCAGCCCTCCCCTATGCCGGATTTAGCCACTTCCCAAGGTGCAGAAAATGAAAGTATGGGTATAATAGACCAGGGAAGGCTAAGCCTTCCCTGGCGCAACCACCGCTGACCTGCTGCCGGACACCTGGGCTGTGGTGGCCCCGCCTGTGCTCTGCCTCTTCCCTGAGGCACCCACCACCTGCCCCTGCCTGGTGAGTCCCTCTTGCTTTATAGCAGTAAGGCTAAAAACCGTCTCTAGACACACAGTCAGTGAGATCCAGGAGAGAAACCTTAAGCTCTTTAAAGTGACTAACAGTAACCCTGAGTTACAAAGTTAGAAAAGTTTCAGAGTAGCAGCCGTGTTAGTCTGAATCCGCAAAAAGAAAAGGAGTACCTGTGGCACCTTAGAGACTAACCAATTTATTTGAGCATAAGCTTTCGTGAGTTACAGCTCACTTCATTGAAAAGTCTCCACAGGGTAGAAATACTCATGATCCTGCATTAGAATCAGGTTTAGGGAGGGCCTCCTATAAAGCTAGTTTTGGGGAAAACCTTAAAATCCAACCACTTCTGTCAGTGATGGTTGGTTTTCACGTAATGATGCTTCATCATGTATTAATGTAGAAGTGTGATGCAGCAGCAGCAATCAAAGCAAACTTGTGATTCTTAATAGTTCTGCAAGTTGGGTTCACAGGACATGGAATAATGGAAATTTGGACTGTCCCATAAACTCTGGAATAGGGGAAGCACCGTCTTTATTATCAGGGGATCTCCAGCATTACTGAGGGCCCATCATGGGTATCGTAAAGCTAAAGAACTGTGAATAAGCTGCCAAGGATATGACTGCTTCTTGGAGAAGAGCTATCCACTGAAAAAGGTTTCTCTAGAAGGTGTCCAGTCCCAAAGTCAACAGAAATGCTGCGTAAATCTTTGTTTTGAAACATTCAAGCTTCATCACTTTCCATGTAATTTCAGAGACTGTCACCCTCTCCGCTCTGGTATGAAGAATACATTGAACTGGGCATATAGCTTTCTTTTCTTTTCTTTTCTTTTCTTTTCTTTCTTTTCTTTTTCAGCTTTATTCATTTATTTTGGTTGCTGTACAGGGTAATACTTCTAAATATATGAGGGCCGTTCAAGTTAGAAGCTCATAAATGTAAGAAAAGAAGTTCCATCCAAAAAATAGCAAGCTTGCTTTACCCACGTTTGTAAAATGCTTTGAGCTTTATGGATGAAGATTGATATAGAAGGGCTCATCTATATGAACACTTAGTTCATGGCAAGCTGCGAGTAAATCTACTTTTCACTAGCCTGCTGTCCACTAACTGTCTGTGTATCCTGCTGCCACTCGCAAAAAGTTCCGTAATGCACTTTGATCTACTACCATTTCAAAATGGGGTACAGAACATTTAGTGCATGGAGCAGGGTCCACATGGCCAGTTAATGTGCAGTAGGCTATTATGAGGTAGATTTACACCCCAACTTGCCACACACTAATTATCCAGGTAGGCAACCCCTAAGTGTAGCTTAGAATACAAAAAAAAGGCTAGCTCAGAGTACTTTTCACACTTACGCTGGAGCACCGGTACCACTACAAAAGTAGACAGTGTACAGCTTCCCCCTCCTCAGCCAAGGAGTTGTCGCAATGTAATGTATTCTGAACTGATTGGAATAACAAACTTGATATTTGCTGTCAAACGGGATAACAAATGTGAGGCTGGTCTGATCCTGTCGTCTATACTGTACTCAGGCAAAAGTTCCACTGGTATAATAGGTGGAAACAGAACTACAAAGTGCCCCCCATAACTGCAGACAGCCATACGTAGCCAGCTATCTGATTAATTTTTCCAGAACTGCTCAGACTGATATTACTCAGCTTGGCTCCCTCTTGTCTGCATTGGATTATTCCATCCCAGGGTCTAGACTGTTCCAAGGCTTGCCTCCTCTACAATGAGACAGCCGTCCTCAGCCAAACCACTGGCTTGTTTTTGTTCTAAAGACCAGTGGCAAGTTAGGAGGAGAGTTCATTAATCTTCTTCCAGAAGTTCCTCGGCCAACAAGGATGGGGATAGCCATAAACAGCCTGTTATTGGAAAGTACTCTTCTCTCTGGGTTTTAGTATTGCCACCAGCCAGGGGGCCATTTTACATCTTTGACAGAGCTAATTACCTAAGACATAGAAACAACAATATCAGATTTTATAAAGATTTTAAAATGGAGCCTCTCAATACTTTAAATCAACTTAATTAGCTTTCTAATCCTGCTCTTCCTTCTGTTGTTGCATCAGTAGGGATTTAAAAAAAAAAATTTTATCTATGCGAAAATATATACGTGGACCCAATACCGCTCCAACTGAAACTATGGCAAATCCCCATTAACATTCATTGGAGCAGGGATGAACCTCTTAACATTCTTCTCCTAAATGAAGGACTTTGGTGTAGGAATATCTCTGTTCTCTTTGATATAGGCTTGTTGCCCAAAAGAACCCATTCCCCAAGGTTAATCACCGCTGTCTAATGATCAATTTCTTTATATGCTTTAGCAGTCTGTGACTAAGTGCGGGGTGTAACTGTTTCTGCTTAGCTCTGATTTGCCAATATTTTGTTAAATGCAAAGATCAGAACTGGAAGATGTGGCAGAAAGAAGATGGAAGGGTCATGAAATATAGCTTTTAAAGTGATGCTATGGGCCCAATGCACAGTGGGCCAATAAAGGTCACTTTTTTGTGACACACAATTTTGTCTAAAGTCAAATCTGTAGCCTAGTTATTAGAAAGAAACCAAAACTCTCACATAACTAATGCTACCTTCTCTAAGCCCTGTACCTCACACTTAAACTTGGCCTATGTTGATGCCAGCCAACTCTAGGTTATTTCTGTTTTTCTGATAGGAAAACTGAGGCACGGAGTGACTTGTTCAGGCAGTCAGCAGCAGAAAAGGGTGTAGAATACAGCTCTTCAGAGTCCCTGTGCTGTGTTTAAATCAGTGCTGTTACAGGGACAGGAACAGTGAGATGGTGCTCCTAAACCCATAGAGCCGCAGTTCTCAAACTTTAGCAACCTGAAGACCCCCATTTTGATTTAAAATTTTTCAGGGACCCCGAATCCCCTGCTAAACCCCCCATTCAGCCCCAGGCCCCACCCCTTCCCCCAAGTGTGCCCCATCTCCGCTTCTCCCCTTCCCTCCCAGTGCCTCTGGCGTGCTGTTAAACAGCTGTTCCCCAGCATGCAGGAGGCACTGGGAGGGAGGAGGAGGTGGAGTTAATCAGCGAAGCCAGCGGCCCCAACATGATTCCACCCTCCCCCCCCCACTTCTCCCCCTCCCTCCCAGCACCTCCTCCACTATGCTGAACAGCTGTTCCCCGGTGTGCAGGAGGTGCTTGGAGGGAGGGGAGGAGTTGAGGGAGAGGGGGAGGAGTTGATCAGCAGGGCCCCTGGGTCCCAGTTTGAGAAACACTGCCTTCAAGCAGCAGTTCTCAACCAGGGGTCCGGGGCCCCTTGCGGGGCCATGAGCAGGTTTCAGGGGGTCTGCCAAGCAGGACCAATGTTAGACTTGCTGGGGCCCAGGGCAGAAAGCCAAAGTGCCACTGTGCAGGGCTGAAGTCCAGGGCCTTGAACCCTGCCACCTGGGGCTGAAGCCGAAGCCTGAGCAACTTAGCTTTGCGGGGTCCCCTGTGGCATGGGGCCCCAGGCAATTGCCCTGCTTGCTCCTCTCTAATGCTGGCCCTGGCTTTTATACGCAGAAAACCTGTGCACTGATGGGCTGTGGAGTTTTTATATCACGCTGGGGAGTCCTCAGAAAGAGAAAGGTTGAGAACTTCTGCCTTAGAGTATTATGAACTGTAGCCCTGGCTGTGAATGACAGTCCATGTAGACATACCTGTGTTAGCTCACTAAAAACAGAAGTGAGGACGCCCCTGGGTAAGTACCCCAGAAAAGCTAAAGGCACAAGGCCCATCACTTAGGTGGGAATGTGAGCTCAGATACCAGAGAAAAGGTTAGAGGTGCAGCTAGCCCTGGGATTTAAAAAAAAAACCCAGCTCAGCATTGGTATAACTTTGCTCCCATGGAAACAGCTGCAAAACTCCTTAATAGGAACAGGGTTATGCCAACACTGAAGGAATTTAAAATGCCAAATTTTTATCAAAAGGCTAGACATACATGCAGAATATGTAGATGAGGCAGAAGTTTGCAAAAGCATTTCAGTAAGTATCTTTATACCTCCACAGATACCAAACTACTGTCCTGTTGTCTCTTACATCTGGGCCTAGGCCTCTCTAACTTACTTACAGCTGTGGGAGCACTTTATTACTGCCCTTCTCTTCCTGCCCTATCGGCAGCTTGGGAAATTATAACCTGCTGCTGACATTACTCTCATTCTGTTCAAGTGCCTGTAATTTGTTCTTCCTTCACTCAAATATAAAATCACTCCTCCTTATGATGTGTGCACATACAGGACAGAGGGTGAGGCTGTGGAATGCTCACCATAAGCGTACAGTGATCCTAGAGAACTCAACAAATGTATTGTGGATAACTTAAAGTGCCCTGGACCACTCTCTTCCTCCTACAGTTCTTCATATCTATAGAGAGAGAATTTCCTGATTTCACAATATAGTTCCAGTATTATACTTCCTCTGAATAAGCTGCTGAGTCTGGCAATTTGTCTTGGTGCTCTATTTCTTTTGAGCTGGCTGACAAATGTAGGTCTATGGGTCTGTACTCAGAAATGGTTCATTCATTATCTGAGGGATAGATTTGTCTCCTGTTTAGCACAAGTCCTTATGCACTGGATACTCAGTGGCACCTTAGAGACTAACCAATTTGTTTGAGCATAAGTTTTCATGAGCTACAGCTCACTTCATCCGATGAAGTGAGCTGTAGCTCACGAAAACTTATGCTCAATAAATTGGTTAGTCTCTAAGGTGCCACTAGTCCTCCTTTTCTTTTTGCGAATACAGACTAACACGGCTGCTACTCTGAAACCTGGTTACTCAGTGCAGACTCATCAAGAAGTATTAATCATACAGTATGTGCTTATGTCCTAGAGCGAACAGCTGTTGCCTTTTTCTGCAGCCTTGGTCAGTCCTCGGGTTGATGAGTTTGGACAGTCCTGGGAGCGTAGGCCTGTTGTCTATAATTAGAGGAGGTGATCGGCAGGCTTTTGAAGTCTCTCCTTAGGATATTCAAAACCTAAGAATTAATTTCCTTAATTATCTGAGGCTATGTACACACTACAGCTTAGGTCGGTGTAAGTTCCTCAGTGGTTTGAGCATTGGCCTGCTAAACCCAGTGTTGTGAGTTCAATCCTTGAGGGGGCCATTTGGGATCTGGGGCAAAAATTGGAGATTGGTCCTGCTTTGAGCAGGGGGTTGGACTACATGACCCCCTGAGGTCCCTTCCAACCCTGATATTCTATGATTCTAAGTTTATGTTGCTCAGGGGTGTGAATAAACCACCCCTCTGAGCGACATAAGTTACACTGACCTAAGTGCTGGTGTGGACAGCTTGTCCCACCAACAAGGGGGGCTGGAGAAATGAAGTCAAAGGCTTAGAGCTACAGTGGTGCAGCTGCAAGGGTTCTCAGGGCCAGGATAAATGTCTGGTGACAGAGAGTCTCCAGAATAGCCAACAGCCCAGTGGTTAGGGCTCTCACCTGGGATGCAGCAGACCCAGATCAAGTTCCTGCTCTGAATCAGGTACACATCCCAGCTGAGTGCCCTAACCACTGGGTTGGTTGGTCACTCTCCATTTTCCTCATGAAAAACTTCAAACAGTCTGTTTCATTCTGTTGCAAAATGGAACTAGATGCAAAACCTGTAATTTTTTTCACAAAATGGAATTATTGGTTTTCAGCCAGCTCTGTCTCAGCAGCTCTGCTCTGCTGGCTGGTTGTGCTCTTAGCATTGCTCTTCTGCTACATCTTGGATTTAGCCGCTTTCTCTCCAACATAACAAAATTGCCACTTAGGGAAATTTTCAGTCCTCAGATACTTTATTGATCTCTGGGTGGCTATTGCCATTCCTGGTTCCTTTTAGTGCAATGTTCCCCAAGAATACTGTCCAGGCCGGAGGTAGCCTTTTACATACTTAGTGATCAATATCTAACTTGGTGCCGTATCTGGAGATCTAGTTGTGTGACTAAGACGTTATCAACATTTGAGACGTGACTGACTGGGTGGTGGTTACAAGAAATGTGCATTGGTAACATGTCCAATCAACTCAGCATGACATGGAATTTTGCATGCCGTGTCATAGTGAGCCATGGCAGTGGCTAACTACTGTTTTCCAAGGAAAGGAAGACGAGCAGAAGTGGCAGCTTGAATTGGCCATGAGGGGATCTCTGAAAGTAACACATGTCACCACCACTATAAGTATGCTGGTTCTGATTACCTCAGGGCTTGGCTACAACTCTGTTTTTCAAAGAGTGTAATTAACTGGCAACTTTTTTATATCTGTAAATAGTTAGACCAGTACTAACTATTTTTATACCTTTCTCGGCTAAGAATACATTGCAATGTGAACACTGCAAGAATGTTTTCTGTTAAAGGCTAGTAACTTTCCACAACAGTAAGCTGAATATTTTATATGCAGAAAATGAGGACAATGCTCTTAATTCTTCCAGCAATTTTTAAACCACAAATTCTGCAAGTCTGTACAAAAGCCCGAGAAGAATATTTAATTTGTTTCCATACTGCTATTCTCCAGTTTTGATTTTGAAGGCTTCTCTCTTCATGGTATGAAGAGAAACTGCCTTTTCACTCAGTGCTGTCTTTGGGCTGAGTGTTGCACTAGTAACATGAGTAAACTTGCACTGCCAAGTGTCACCTTCTGTAACCTGAAATAATGTGGAAATGTACAATACTCAATTATGAGCCTGGGATTCATTGCCATAAACTGGACTTCATAAAAGAAGTCATATGTGCTGCTTTGCAGTGTTTAGCTACTTTTTTAGCCCAAAGTCAATATTAATTTATGGACTGAAACATTTGTCTCTGGCTGAAGTTTAAATATATTTTTAAAAGACTTGTTTGTATTCGAAGCACTTGAAAAAACAAATCTATAAATGCCAAACTCATTCCAAGAAAACCTTAAATTTAGCCCTTGAAGATTTGGATTTTAAAGTTAAAGCATCTTGTACAGTTTTCTCTTAGGTGTGTAACCATTTTATGAGACTAGAAATACTAATTACGTGTGAGATGCTATTTTTCACAGCAAGATATAATTGTAACCTATGTTTTAAAAGCAACATTAATGATTATTTTACCAAATGTTCTGCTTAGAGGTGCATTTGAAGGAGACTATACCAATACATGTAGTATTGTTTGACAAATGGTACTTAGGACTTGCAATATTTTACTTTTTCCAAAGTGGTGTTCAAACATAAACTCACTACATCCTCTCAGAAGCTCTGTGAGGAAGGTACAACTACCCATTTTACAGCTAGGAAAACTGAGGTTAAAAAGCTAAATATAAAGCATAATGCCATTGAGCTACTGATACACAACAATTTTGCTTCTCTAAGGCTTTATAATGTCTATAAGTCATGCAAGAAGCTAGAGGCTGTGGACGTGAAAGAATTAATTGTCCATGTCACATTTCTGTGCATTATCTGTGGTGATCTGAATAGTCACAAGAGATTGTGGAGGAAGAAAAGGATAAAAATGGAAAATGTTTCGAATCGTTATTTGAAGAGAATAATTTAGTAATATTAAATCTCGTTGACACTTGACAGATACCACGACTACCACACAACTCTTTCAGCTCTTCTAGCATAGTCAACCACTTGCTACAGAATTTCCTTTCCATTTTTCTTTTTTGCTGGGTGTGTTGGGGTGTCCACCCTACACAGGGTTAAAGGAGGTTAAGGTGGCCAGGAAGATGCACCTGGAGCAGGAGTCAGGGAGCATGCCACTAATAAGAAGTAGGCTCACCTGTGCAGGAACAGGTGGGGCCAGTATAAAGCCCAGGAGCAGTAAGTAGCAGGGAGGCTTCAGGAAGGCAGGGAAATAGACTGCAGTTATTCCCAGTGGGAGTGCTGGGAGGCTGGCAAGCCCAGAGAGGGGGGAAGCCAGGAGAGTAGGAAGACGACCAGGGAAACAGCAGTAGCAAGGGGTCAGACTGTTCAGAGACTGGGCTGCTTGTTATAGGGTCTCTGGACTGGAATCCAGTGTAGAGAGTGGGCCTGGATCCCCTTACCAGCCATTTCTCAGTGGTAAAGGCATTGGAGACACCAGCCAGACAGCAGGTCTGGAAGGACTTTGAATGTCCTGGAAGGGAAAACCTTATTGACCTGGCTGGAGGGCCAAGCCACAAAGAGGAGACTGCAGCTCCTAGCGTGAGTGGGCCAACAGAGCAAGACAGCATTGGGGAAGACACCACAAGGGGGAGCATGCAAGCCTGGTGGAACCAATTCCCAGAATGGCCAGCGAGAGGTGCTGCTATCGGCGAGTGGACCCCGTGACGCTATGCCACTGATGCACTGCACCGTGTGTTTGTCAGAGTTGAATTCTAAAGAACAAGGTGTGAGTACCTGCATCTGGCAGATGGACAGTCTCAAGCAGCCTCTGATAGTAAAGTACACATATAAACATAGTGCCAACTGCCAGCATCATTCATGCACCAACAGACAGCAGCAGCCACTGCCAAACTGAATTGTAGGATGTTGTGGTAGGACTTCATGGAATCGTTGTGAAGTATGCCAATTTCTAGTAAACTTTATAAGCTGTTCTGATACTAGTATACTACTATAATGAGTAGTATTCATTGGTTTTTAGGGTAATATTCATAGGTTTGTTTGTTTTTTTCAAGGGTGGTCTGTATAGTGAGAAAATGGGGGTGGAATCCTTCTGCTACAGGCAGCTCTGCAGCAGGTACTCTGGCCTGAAAGATGCATTATCCCCTGTGGCTGCAGTGTCTCTATGCATTTCTGCTACATCATCTCAAAGCAAAGCCAACCAGCTCAGATGCACAGCCAGATCAAAGCTTTATATTGTAGATGTTGCTGAATACAATATTAAAATGTTGTGGTCTCTTAATACTTCCCTGTCACTGAAAGACTATTACCATATTCACATATCTGAAACCTGTACAGTCGTCTACTTCCACATGAGCCTCCAGTCTATCAAATGCTGCTTTGCAGATGGCCTTTGCTAATGTTCACTTTTCTAGTTCCCTGCAAAACAAATATTGGCTAAAGTAATCTAAAATTATATCCAGAGTTCATTCTCTGTTTCTATAGACTATTCCCCAGGAAATACACATAGTAAATAGTTGGCTGGTTGTATACAGTCTGCTTAGCTTTCCTTATCAATAAGGCTAAGATTTTTGTCATGGTTATTTTTAGTAAAAGTCATGGACTGGTCTTGGGCAATAAACAAAAATTCACGGAAGCCGTGACCTGTCTGTGACTTTTGCTGCTGCAGCTCCGTGGTTTCTCCTGCCACCATGGTGGCTGAGAGCTGTGAGGTTCCCTCCCCCTGAGGAGACTATCACCTGTTGCTGGAGCCTTGTCAGGGCCCCTCTGGCTGCCAGTTCCAGTCCCGCAGCCCCAGAGGTTGAAGGAGAAGTCAGGGAGGTCTGTAACGGATTCTGTGACTTCCATGACATAAACGTAGCCTTACTTATCAATAGCAGGTACTGTACATAATATGGGCAAGTTCTGATCTCCAATGAAGTCTCCCTTCAATTTCCATGAGATCTGAGAAGTTAACAGAAGAATTATTGTCCAGTCATTTTATTCTAGTGCTAAAAAAAAATTGACTTTTTAACTGAAATAATTTTTAAAAAATGACCTGTGTATAGGAGGGAGAGAAGTATTTGGAAGATGTAAACACAGTGTGGAATAGTCTCCAAGGCAAGGGGTGGAACTCTAGTGTTGGCTGGCAGATCCATATAAACTGAGATCCAGTAACTCTGCCTCTCAAGTCCCCTCTATTCTAGGGCACTCTCACGCAACTGTGTTCTGTTGGGTGCATGGGGTACATCCTATTACCTCAAAGCAGAACTATTCATGGTCTCATATGGCCCTTACTTGGGCCATGTAACCTGGCTCTTGGAAAGTCACTGATGAAGCTGACATAGCATCTGGCAGGTGATCTCACTGTATTTCCAATTCCCACATTATTTCTGCTACATAAATGCCTTTTTGAGGCAAAAAAAAAAAAAGCCAGTTAAAATGTATTTATAATTTAGTGGTGCCTACAGATCCCAGCCAAGATCAGGGGTGTCATCATACAGTGCCTAATACAAATAGTTGGAGACAGTTCTTGCACCAAAGACCTTGCAACAAAATACAAGTACAGGGATATTTGCAGTTACTTGAGTACTGAGAAGCAGAACTGTAAGTTATTACAACTTTCTTTCATACTTAAATAAGGGCAGTTTGTGGGAACAGGAAAAAATGTACATTAATAGCATGTTTTTTTCCCTTCCTTCTACAACACTGTGGAGGAGTCATGTCAGCCTTTAGAAGCTGAAATATACCAGTGCAATGAAAGGTCAAGGCATCTGAAGATCTTTTTGTGTAGTGGGCACTGAGAAGCACCTTTGTAGCTGACTGGGGGAAAATAGCCAGTCTCCAAAGTGCTTGTCAGTCAGCAAATACTGTATAGATTTTTGAGCTTGCAAAAGCATGGTGGCAGATCAAAGAGCCTGGCTTGCTTTCTGGAGGCAAACTGACCAGGCACATCTTAATTGTCCCTTTGCCTTTAACATCAAAGGACAAGGCAGAAGGTGCAGATGGGCAAAGAAGCTTTCAAGCAGGAAATTTTTGTAACATTACAGAGGACTGTACAAAAGTCTGACTGTTGAGTTGCTACATGAATGACAGTAACACTAATGTGCCATATGTTGTACGCTGAGCTGACCCATCAGTAGCGCCTGTCAGCTATCAGCTATAGCGTGGGTTTGAAATGAGCAGATCTTCTACTTTCAAGAGATAAAAGGCCACAACTCAAATCCCTCTTTTCCTTTTTTAGTATGCTTTTCTCCCTCTTTGCCCTCCTTTCTGTTTCATTAATGGAAACTGACAAACCACCTTTATATGTAGCGTAGTTGTACTGTGAGGCGGAAGGGCTCCAGAGCTCAAGTTGCAGCCCACGCCTGAACATCTACATCACAGTTTTACAGCCCTGAAACCCACGCCCCGTAAGCCCAAGTCAGCTGGCACAGGCCAGTCACGGGGTTCAATTGCCAAGTGGACATACTTCGCTTGACAACCCCAGAGTGAGTAGCCTTAATGGATCTTGTCTGCTCACCTTTGGGGAGTTCTGAAAGCAGTTTGAAGACAGTAGGGTCAGAGAACCAGACTGGAGAGTCTCACAGGCAGATCTGGAAGAATGTAAGCTTGTTCTGTTCTGCTCTTGTAGCTTAAGAGGAAAGGTGGCTTAATTTAGCTTGTAGTGAAGCATAAGATTAGCTGTCACTAAAAGTGCGCATTGGATGTTCATTTTAAAGAAGACGTTGGTCAAAGCATTTATTGCAATTTTTAAAAAATGAAGTGTTTTTATTTAGCAGTTGGAACAGTCTCCTGGTCACAGTTTCCTGAAGGGAAGACACACAGGAGTTTGAAACCGAAGCTGGGCTGGCAGACTGATAAGCGATTGGAATACACAGGAGTACTGTGTCCAGGTCCAGGTCCAAGAGTGGAAGAATTGTGAGATTCCACCCTGAGACAAGTAAGGCAAAGAGGCCCAAGTCCTGATGTGGGTGCTTTTGAAGAGATTGGAAAGGGAACAGTGGGGCAGCTAGCCCTATCACTGGCCCTATCACTCTCTTTGGATAATTTATTTGAGGCCAAAACTGGAAGTCCTTATTTCATTCATTGAAATGAAGACCCTACGTAACTGTCATGATTACAGGCCTGCTTGAACTTCTGTCCCGTTTTTGGTCTCTACTGAATGCATCAGGTGTTAGGCCTCATATCTTTGGCTGTCGTCAGAGGGGAAAATGCAAAATTCCACCCCAACTCTTAGACCAGGGACGCAAACATACCATTTAACTTAAATTACTAATCTCATTGATGGGAGGAGTGAATCGAGAGGAAGTGAGAGTATGGGGAGGACAGAAAGTAAAGTACTGGTGCTTTAAAGGTAAATAACGAATAGTGATATTCCTTGCGAGCAGTCAGAACAAATGACTGCTAAAACTTGTTTGCTCAAACTACTAGTTAACTTGCTTGATATTTTGCAATCTCCTTGCAAGCAATCTGCAGATAATTTGCAAATTAGACAAGGTTAAATTAAAAAAAAATAATTCTGTGTACAAAAGGGGAATACTTCCATGCTGCCACTGAACACACACACTTGGCTTGGGCGTTACTTTTGGTTTTGTAACAAACACATGATAACTTTTGAAATCTCAAAGCACCATTAAGTTATATGCCTGATTTTTGGAAAAATATTAAAACCAATTTCTAGGAGGCTCTTGCAAAAATGCAAATACAGGGGTCCATGACATTAAGAAAATGAAGGGAAAAGTAAGAAAGCCACACTCATCCCTTCCAGTGTTTGGTTTATATATGTAAATCGGATTGGTAGTAATGAAAATGTAAAGATAGGAGTGAGAAGAAGCAAATAATGTTACTTTTCTTTTTTTTTTTAGGCAACTGGAAAACAGTTGCCTAACAGCAAGGCTGAAACGACATGATTTATTGACTCAGCTAAACAGGTACACATGGGAGGGTCTGTGTCTGAAAACTTCAAAGTGAACTTTAATTATGGGGAGGGAGCTCTACAGAGCGAGTTCCCAGGAGACCTATTAGTTAATGTGTAATGCAGCTATAAATTACATACAGACAAGCTAACATGTGAAGCTAAAATCAACAGATTGAGTGGGAAACTTTTAAGGCATAAATGGGAAATTTAAAACACAAATTTTCAAGACCATGGCATTTTACAACTGTAAAGGACAGACTGTGCTTTGCAATAAAGTTAGAGGTAAACTAGTTGCAGGTTATAAAGCAAAGTATGGGACATTTTGCATAAAAAAAACTGAGTGGGCAAAGAGGGTATTGCATCTGATTTGTTTTTTGAGGACACCGCTAAATTGTACTGAAACTCAGCACAATGGATGCAGTGGTATTCATGCATATATCTGATTTTGAGTCCGTTAAATTCAACATTAGGGAGATTTTTGTTCTATGTTTCAAATTCAAACAAATAAATCTCAAAACAAATCAGCCAAAATGGATGGGCTTCACCTGCTTTGGTTTAGTCAAAACCATAACAAACCCCAAATTTCACATATTTTGATGCAAAATCAGAAGTTGACCCAGCTTCACTTAAAATATTTTTGAAGCTGGGGAAAGGGCTTTGTGAGTAGCAGAGAAATAAAAGGACAAGGTTTCCAGAACAAAGTTCAGCATCTTGTATTACAGCAATATGGACAAATTCTCTATGCTCAGAACAGGCACACTGGCATTGCTATCTTCTCCAGCCTGCCCTGCTAATACACTCAACCCTGACCTGGAAGGTACAGTGCAGTAAGTATCAGATGAAGTATTTTATTATGTAATAATGAGGCAGAAGTTAATTTCATACTGATTGCTGAAAAACTACTTCCAGGCACTGTTTATCAGTTGGGAGGGTGAACTAGTAAGCTACAGGTGAAGTCCTCTGCATTTAGTTACCTGTTTTCATGCACTAGATTATCTGTTCTTGGTCATAGTGTCAAAACTTCAGAAAACTAGGACCCTACGTGTAATAGAATCCTTAACTCACATGCAGAGTCAGTACAACTGCAAGAATTTGCCAATTTGGTGAGGAACTGTCCCTTTGAATGTGCAAATACCCAATTACTAGGCAAATTACCATAACTGCATAAATCAGACATGCAATAATTTTCTGCTCCAAAGTTTTTGAAAATCTGCCCATTTTGACAGTTCAGAATAGCCAGCATGGCATGCTAGACAGCCTGAACATTTTAGTTTCATTTCCTTTCTAAACTGACTTGACAAAGGAAATGGAAGTTTCCACTGCCTTTCTGGATGTACATACTGTTCTTCTTAATTCTGCTCCTTTTTAATATTCTCTATATATTATTTGAGCAATAGTTTTATACTAGTACTGAGATATTGCACAGAAGCAACACAATGGCTAGAAAGGATTATAGCTGAATTTTATTTTATTTTTAACATGTTGAATTCTCAAAGCAAGATTTAAGATTTATGGCACTTGACCCACCTGCACTCCTAAGCATCCAAATGTATACTGTGCCTCACCATACTTCTCCCTAGCATTGATGAGAGCATAAACAGTGTCTTTCTATTTTCATTATATGGTTTCTATGTTTCCCCTCTTTCTTGCTCTCATGTAACCAGCACTTAAGTTTGATGTGCAAGTAGCATAGAATAAATCTCATCAGCATATCATGCAACTCTTAAACTTGTTCTGACAGTAAACCGTTCAGCAGAGATTCAAAAATCCATTTTACAGTTGCAAGTCCACCAACTGCAGAGCTTACTGATTTATGGATCTCAGTGACAAGCAAGCCTGAAAGCTGGAATAAAGCCACTGAGGAATAGTTTAATTTGTCTATCCCTGGAATACAGAGAAGAGAGATGTGGGTGGAAAAGCATCACTTCAATTTGCAATAAATCTAAATTGAAATGACTACAACTGTTACAAATCATCCAGTATATTTCATAATGCAAAAGCTCTATTAAAATTTTATAAGTGCCCAATAAGCATTTCTGAGCACCTTCTGAGGCCAGGTGCAGGGAGAATTGAAATTACTTAAGCCCCTCTATCCCTCACCCCACCACTTACTTGCTTTATTTGTATGGGGCAGAAAGAATGGCTAGAGGCTTAGTTTTACTTCTCTTTTATGACACAATTAAAATGCTTATTTTTATTCTGAGGCATTGTCAAGTAGTTTCAGTCCAAAATTTAAACTGCATTAAAATTGTCACGACCAATAGCAAATGTTTACTGGATACTTAAGGGTCTAGTTTGCAAAATTCCCCTTCCAATTTTGCACATGATTTCCCCTCCCCCTCTCCTCCAGGACTGGTTGCTGGTGCCAAGATTAATTTTGGAGAGTCTAACTGCATCAGTGTGCCCACAAAACAAGCGTTTACATGTCTAAGTGCCACTTGAGCCAGCAACTAATTGCAGGCAAAAAATGCAGTAAAAATTAATAGGCTTTTAACAAAAACCCTCAATAGCTACAAATGGCAAGAATCAATATTAAAAAAAGCCACACTTTGAGCTGGATTGCACTTCAGGACACAGTGGGAGGGAGAAACAAGCCTTCTCCCCTTTGACTCATTTAGGATACATGGTTTTGTTGGAACCCTTTCTCTTGGTTCTGATTCTTGATGCATGATTTGCAATCCCAAGAGTTGTCCTTTGTGCTTTGGACTCTAATAGTGCACTGGATTCTGGAACATCTTTCATGCCCTGTTTCAGCAAGATATTTAAGTACATGAGTAGCTCCATTGGGTGAAATTCTGGCCAAAATGAAGTCAACAGCAAACTCCCATTGACTTCAACAGAGCCAGGATTTTATTCAGTGGGGCTGCTTAAATATGTGCTTAAATACCTTGCTCAACAGGGGCCTCAGCTCTAACTTAATGCAGCAACACTGGTGGCAATTGGGGGAAGTCTTTTTGGTTCAGCAGCTGCAAGTATTGCTGCATCTTACCCACATACAACTCCCAGAACTTTCAATGAATTTTATTTGGTGGGGGGGAGGGAGGAAACTACTTTATATCCCCCATCTCCAAAGCCAGAAGATGCGGGGGCAGAGGAGAGGAGGAGAATAGGCACATTTTGTAGCATTTGGAAGAGGCTGAGCTTGTAGTGGTAGTTGGCCAGCAACCAAGTATACATGGAAAGTGAGAAGTTTGTGTAAAGGGTACCAGGTGATTTCCTTTGTATCTGAGAATATATCAAAAAGCAAAGGTGGGGATTGAGCAGGTAAACTGAAACTTGACCCAGTCATTGAAGGATTCTTGACATTAGTCAATCCTTAGACTGCCTAGGCCAAGTTCCAGGTTTTTAGGAAAGCCTTGAAATGGGGATTCTTCCCCTGGTTTTGTTGTGTTGTGCATAGCTCTATAATATGAATTAACTCAGCATGTGGAAATATTTTTTTCTTTTTTGATATGAATCTTTGATAGGAGTGGAGAAAGAGAACTGGAGCGAGCCAAAACAAAATGAGCACACTTTCTCAAAACACTTGAGTGGATTGATCCCTTGCTGAGTATTTAAAAAAAAAATAATAAATTTTGCTAACTCATCTTGCTCACAAGCATATCAGAATACAGTCCTAAAAAATCAACAAACATAAAGTGTACTTCTCTTCTTATACACTCTGAAATCTGGGCTCCAAGATTAATTAGATCTCTTTTTGCTGGGTAATTTCTATTTAGTCCAACCATTTGCCTATGAAGAGTAGCTAGCTACATGAAGAATATATTCTAGCCCTCTTTCTAGGCTAGTTATATACCAAGCAACGTGGTTTCTGTTGGGACACTATTCCACACTGCAATCTTGCTATGAGAAAGTTTTCCTAATATCTACACTAGATCTCCCTGAACTTAATCCTGCAAGTCCTAGCTATAGCCCACTGTATTACACTATATAATTTATTTCTTTGTTGTTTTCACCCTTCAAATAGCTATGGAAGTTATAGTGTCTATCCTTAGATGACTTGGCTAAACTCCACATTTTGCTCTTTCTTTGCCAAAAGACAGTAAAATCTTCCAGTTAGTATAAACTAATAGTGTGTGTTATTTTATTGATAGGATTTTGAGTGGGTGGTGTAGATTACTGGGTTGTTTCACAGTTTCTCCAGTGGGATAACTTTAAAAAAATTGTTTTTACTCGTTTTTCTCAGAAATTATAGTCCTCCTAAATGCTTTGGAAGATCATTAGACCACATGACTCCACTGAAATAGATTTGATGAAAAGAAAGCTGATTACAATCACCAGAGGAGTATGTTATTCACCAAGAATGCAAAAATGCTGCCAGAATCTGTGAAACATTTTCCCTTTTGGCCCTCTGTTCAACTGATTTGTCTGTCTGATGTGAAGGGGTGTTGTATCTATGTACAATTCTTGATATGTCAATGACTTTTCTCAATCTTGAAAATAAGACTGGACCATATGTGGTTGTAGAAGGTTCGAGTGTAACTTTGTGGGGTAACATTACATTTCATAGAATCTTAGAATATCAGGGTTGGAAGGGATCTCTAACCCCCGCTCAAAGCAGGACCAATCCCCAACTAAATCAATTTAATACCACTCTCATCTGCTTTGTTTTGTCCCTTACTTTCCGCCATCTATGACTACCCACTCCATCATTGCTTCATAACTCCTTTACTATGGTCATTTAAATTAATTGTCTACTTGAAGCTGTACTGATTAAAAGGTTACAGGGGTTGCGAGGGTGTGACATGGAGCCCCCTTGGCAAAGGGTTCCCTGTTCTTTGCAAACTCCTCACTTCAGATTTGACAAACTCACTACACCAAACAGATACCTTACACATTACTTTTTATGGATAAATATGCTGTAAGACATCTACAGAAAGCTCATAACCTGTCAAGATTCCTAATAATTGTGAGATGTATGCATGGGTAATAATTAAGGAATAATGTAGCTATACTGAAAGTATGCTTTATGGACTTGGAGTAGAAATTAGTCACCAAGAGATAATCTCTCTTGGTGGTCACCCATTCAAGCAAGAGGGAGTTGGCACCCTTCCATAGTCAGCTGGCGAGGTAAAGTGAAGTTCTGTTGTCTAACCTTGCCACATCCCAGAAAAGTCAATGGATAACCATAAAAGACAATTGCAAACTATCAAAACCACTTGGAGGTGAAAAGGAACATTACCACAGGCAGGAGATCGCCCAGGCTATGAATAAAGACAATAGACTGTTGCAGTATAACAGAGTATAGGGAAAGGCACTCTGGATCAATTCATTGAGGAAAACTCCTTTGTGGAGCAGGGGTCTTTCAATAATGGGAAATGAGCCAGCTATGCAATAGACTGAAATTTGGTGGGGGGAGAGAGAATTTACTGTATTAGATAGGCGAGGTACCTATTGGTACGTGTAGATCCAGGTTTGTGTTTTGTGATTTTTATTTTGTATTGTAAGCGTTTATTTCCACTGTTCTCTTGTTTCCAGCTAACTCTCTATTCTTTCTTAAATAAGCTTTACTTTTGTTTTATTATAAGTGCTCACAAGCACTGTGTGGTCTGCAGGAGTGGTGATTTAAGGTGAAACTGATAAACTGGGGGACATTGTTCCTTTGGGGTTGAGGATCTGGGGTTTCTGTGAGTATCCTGGGTTCAGGGGATGGATATCACAGGGGAATTACGCAAAGGGACTTGGGGACAGGGGTGCACATATTGTTACGGTTAAGACAAGGTTGGGATAGCCCAGAGGAGAGTGGCTGACAGTCTGGTGATGGTAGAGAGCTGACACCCAGCTACCACAAGAAAGACTCCCTTTCATTGGAGTCAGGGGGTAATAAGGTGACTCTCAGTCCTGGTTGCCCCAAACATTGTCACAGAGGGTTACAGCTTCTCTTCAAAGGCTAAGCATGTCACCTTCAATGTGTCTGGTCTGAACTCCACAAACCAAAGAAAAAGTCAAAGATACACCCAAGCATCAGCAAATTATTGTAAAAATGTGTACATCTGTTGGGCTGCTGCTGCTCTACTGTGCAGTAATGCCTCTGCAAAAACAAATGAAACATTCCCAAATTATTTCAGTAATTTTCCAGTGGTGGTGGGAGTACGTGTAGCCACAGCAGATATTGGTCAGAATGTCACAAGGCACCCCAGTGTTCTGTTATGCTACTATGTATCGGAGTGGATTTGTAATGTTGTCTCTGCAATGAAATATAATGGAATAACATCTTACTGATGGTGTCTGTCACAGTTGACGATAACTGCATCTGTATTTCCCCTTAGTGGCCGAGCAACGGCACCTGATCTTAGGCTTGCAACTCCCCAGCTCTTGCCTCTCTTCAGTGGAGACCCGCGTCCCTCTCCCTTCTGACTGGGGAATTTCCAGGCTGCACAGGTACCTGCCTACACTGTGTATTTCCCAGCACAGATACGTTGCCCAAGGATACCTGCTTGCTTTCTCTTCAGAGAGCCTTAACAGGTGTAAGTGCAACAGCTATAAGATACAACACAGCACTTTATTCGTAAGGTAAAAAAGCATTACAGAGAAAACACATTAAAAACAACAAAGGAAGCTACATGCATGCTAATACCAGAATTCAATCAAATTTGATCTTAATTCCATAAGGTTTATTTAGGATATTGTCAGACTGTCACAGTGTCAAAGAGTCAAACACTTTATAGGACAGTAATACTTTATAACATGTATTGAGCATGTCAGGCAGCCATGTTAAGTGCTAGGAGTCTGATCCTGAGAGGTCTTAAGCCCTATTAAGTTCAAGTGGAGTTATGAGTACACAACACCTCACAGATTCAGGCCACAAGTTCCTCCAACTTTTTGTTCCCCTTCCTATTTAAAAAAAATAGGTTTAAACTAGAAATCTGCTTCTGTTTTTGGTTTGTTCCCATGTGTCTAAAGAATAAAAAGCCATTTAAAAATAAACTCATTTGCTATGCCCTTCCATATGCTTCATCCAGCATGAACAAAATACATGCCTGAATTTTGTGGAGGATGGTAATGTTAATACTGTGCATACCACTTGATGCAGTCTATTGCAGCAGACAGTCAAAAATGCTGTACATCTAGTCACAGTTGGAGTCAGACTGGTAGTTTCCAAAAACTAGGGGTGAATAACCAGTAACCCTTTCCTATCCCCGCTTGATACTTGTATTTATTGTACAGGAATGCTACCTATCTGTTGTCCTCCTTTCCTCCTGTCCCTATTCATGTATGTCTTTCCTATTTTATCATGGTTACCTACACCCTAATATGTTATGCTTATATAATATTGTCTAGTTTTTTAGTGTCTGCTCTTGCAGCTTTGTAAAATTGCAGAGAGATCCTGGGAAATATGTGATATTTGGAAACACAGACAAGCTGTAAGCCTACCTTTTTGTACTTCATTGTCTGTTTCTTTATGGAAATAAAAAGTTAAACTCTCTCTCTCTCTCACACACACAAAATATTCACATTTTCTTCTCCTGCTCAGGACCTCTCCTTAAACAAACTAAAAACGTAATGGCTTGTTTCATCCCTAACCAGGTGTTACTAACTTTTCTTTACTTCCAGCCCACAAATTTTCCCCCAACATTCTAATTCAAAACATGAAAGGAACTTACGAAAGCATCTTTAGTTCCCTTTCTACTATCTAGGAATATTGATGGACTGTTGCAGGAGTTTTAAATCTGGTGTCTGAGCCTGATGAAACTCACTTATCTGAGCAGCTTTATTCAAAGTATAATGCTGACATCTCTAACAGGCCCCGGGGGAGTGGCCCAGTAGCAGCACCAGGAGGAAGAGAATGTAAGGAGGAGTGTTCAGTTCAGCTGCAAAAGTAGAGGACTTTTTATTTTAACTTTGGCACCTTTATTTTTAAAAGTAATCAACTAGTTCTTGAAATGTTAATTCATTCTTAAAATCTCAACTCATTTATTCAACATAATGGGTTTTGTTTGCATTGTCTTTTTTTTTTTTAATCTATTGGAAATTCTCTAGTAGTCAGAGTTATATTATGCTTCAATGAGCTCTGCCAGTTTACGCCAGCTGAGGATATGGCCAGATGTTTCTACAACAATGATCTCCCCCTTCTTCTCTTGGAAGGCACACAAACACTCACTTCCACTCTTCCAGGTAAGAGAAAATAAATGTAAGCGTTCTGATTTCTAATCCTTGAAGTCTTGTGGAAATTACATTAACATGAACTCATTCCAGTAGACTCACTATAAAGTACCTCAGAAGCTGTAGTACTGAAAAAATACACTTGTGGTAAAAGCTCAAAACAGAAAAGATTCTCCCATTTCAGAACAACTGAAGGCAAGCCTGGTACAGGTCTATGAAATGTATTCAAGTCACACACCTTACTGTGACATTCCAAACAGGGTAATTCTGTTCTGAATGTATTTTGAACAACACGCCCCAGACTTCCCCCCACTGTCACTCATGGCACCTTATGTCGTTTCAGAAGAAACAGTGGGTTTTAACCAACATTTTTAGGAAGCTCACAGCTGGCCCATTCTTCACCTGCACTCTTTGGAGAATGGGGGTGTGATAAATGAAGGGGCGCAGGGAAGCTTCCTTTTATGGGCACCCAGCCAGCCGCTTAGCTATAAAATCCTTCTTGGTAGCTGTTCTCTACTTGCTTTACTTGTAAAGGGTTAAATAAGCCCATAGGTAAAAAGAAGGGAGTAGGCACCTAACCAAAAGAGCCAATGGGAGGGCTAGAACTTTTTAAAATTGGGAAAAAACTTCCCTTTGTCTGTGTTGTGGTTCTCTGGGGAAGAGGGGAACGGGGCAGCAGTTATGCTGTGAGAAGCTGAAGGCCAGGTATGAAAATCATCAGACTCATACCTACAATTGCTTATTTAGAAACCCAGATATGTAAGTAGATCAGAAATGTCTAGAAAGACGTGATTAGGTTTATTTCTTTTATTTTGTAAGGCTTGTGGACTCTTCTGTGCTAATCCCAAATGCTTTTGTTTTGCTTGTAATGTTTAAGCTGGACCTTAAGAAGGTTATTGTTGATGCTTAATTTTTGTAAGTGGGATTTTTAAATCTAGTAAAAGCCTAAGATCCAGATGCATATTCTTTCTTTTCGTTTTTAATAAAATTTACCCTTTTTTAAGAACAGGATTTGGATTTTTGTGTCTTCAGAGGTTTGTGCAGATTTTTTTTTTAGTTAGCTGGTGGCAACAGCTGATTTCTTTGTTTTCCTTTCTCAGCTCTTCCCCGAATGGGGAGCATGGGGGTGAAAGGGCTTGAGGGTACCCCACAGGAAGGAATTCCCAAGTGCGCCTTCCTGAGTTCCAAAGGGTTTTGCATTTGGGTGGTGGCAGCATCTACCCATCCAAGGTCAGAGAAAAGCTGTAACCTTGGAAATTTAATACAAGCCTGGAGTGGCCAGTATTACTTTTTAGAATCCTTGCTGGTCCCCGCCTTCTGCAATCGAAGTGCCAGAGTGGGGAATCAGCCTTGACAGGGAGCTGGCAAAGTAGCCCACTACCTGCCCTTTCCTCAAAATCCTCCCCCCGTCCCCAATCCTACAGCAGCAGGATAGGAACACCAATCTTTCCTTCTATACTAGAAACTACTCAGTTTAGGGGTGTGCATGTGTGTGCTGGGGGTAGGGGTTAATTCTTATTTTTGACACACATGGTAATATTCTCACAAATTAAGATCAATAGGTTTCTTTTTATGTCATATTTTACAAGTATCATCCAGGCTGACTGGAAGAATCTGTTCTATATGTGCCTGTGAAGTCATAGCTAAGTTGCCAAAAAAAATGCTTGCAGCCCTTAAAAGCAGCTTGTGGGTTTGTTAGTGATGGGATCCCATTTTTTGTTGATTGCAAAGTGAAAAGCAGCTGCCTTATGTTTCCTGGAGTATTTGCAATGCTTTTTTTATTCAGACACTTATTTATTTTATGCAAACATATTGGAGCCAGCTAAAAATCAAATCTACAGTTTCATCTTAACCACAGTTAACGGTACAGAGGCAAAATACCATCTGTAGAGGAGTTTTGGGAATTGGACTCAACTGAATGGTAAGCTTTTATTTTCCTTTTACCTGTCATTGTGTTGTGGTTCTTCCTTGCCAGAATTAGAGCAAATTATCTTGGCATTCACATGGGTTGAAAACAAGGTCTATGCTTGAAGACTGCAACAATCCTGAGCTCAAAACTTGTGCTCTATTCAAAATGGGCAGTATACTCCCTTGCACATTCATAATGCTAAAAGAAACCTCTACTCACCGTTTCTTTTCTAAAACATATGTAGTAGGGTACTAGGATGTGTACTGAACTGGGAAAGGGCAGGACAGGCCATGGGAGAAACTGAGTACTAAGGTGAGATTAATACACATCTATAGAAATTTCACTGTCTCAGAAAAATCCTTGGAGTTGCTTGGGACCAACAGATCACTAACAACAATATCCTTGATAGAACTGGCCTACAGTCTTTGCAGACTACACTGGATGCTTGCAGGCTTTGCTAGCTGGAACATGTAGAGCCCATGCCTCAAGATCATCTGCCTAAGACTGTGCTCTACGGCCAACTCAAGAACTTCCCGCAATGCAGAGGAAGGCCAAAGCTCTGATATGGCAACAAGGTCAAGCAAGGTCTCAAGAAATTCAACATTCCCACTGACAACTGGGAGAACCCTGTCTGCAACCGCTCAGTCTGGAGAAGCCGGGTCAAGGCTGGCGCAGTCGTTGCAGAGAGCCATCGGAGATCCCAGGCTAAGGGCCATAGGCAAGCCAGGAAGCAGAGTGTGCTCCAACCTCCATCTGGTGAGTAGACTTGTAGCCACTGTAGGAGGGTCTGTTGCTTGGGCATTGGGCTCTTCTCCCACACTACTGTCAAGCACCACTGACTGATTTTGTCATGTTTCCTTTCATCGGTCAAGATGTTGGATGGCCATATAGAAATTTAATAGTTATATAGAAACTATTTGAAAATCTTATAAGATTTTTATGGAGAACAATCTCCTTCCTTTTTGTTTTATTTTTTATCCATTCTATAGAATTGTAACTCAGGGATTTTATTATCTCCTAAATTCTATCCGATGTCTTTTTATAAAAAAGTTTATAGGAAGTTTATCACTTTTCTACTAAGTCTTTAAGAGCTTTTTATGCGGGAACTCCTGGATTAATACTCAAAGTACAGATCAGCTCTGCCACTGCACACAGTTTGGACTCTGGCCTCTCTTCCTCAACATGAGCTTCAGCTATGGAGAACCAGATTTAAGTACAAAATACTTTCCTGGTCTCCAACACTATAATTCCATTTTGCTTTACTTCATTGCTTTACTTCATAAGGATCCCTTCACCCCCTATATTAATTAGTCCTGAGAATTGGAACTGGAGGTGTTTCCTGCTAATTCTTTTTTGAAGGCAAAGGCCCATGTTGGGGGCCTTTTCCATTGGCTCCTGGCTTCTTGCTCTCAGGTTCTCACAATCACCACTGCACCTGCACCTTCCATACCTCACTCAGTATGGAATATGTCCCCAGCATGGAAAGGGAACCTACCAAGTTATTATAGAACATGTCATCCATTACTTGCACGTCTGTGATCCACAATCTCCCAGATTTCTAAGTGCTTAACTAAAATTGTTACCTGGATGAATAGCAGCTGGCTAAAGCTTAACCAAGGCAAAATTGAGGGGATGATGGTAGGAAGAGGAAAGCACTTCAGAAAACTTGCATCCTCTGTACAATCTTCCACTATTTACAGTCTCTGTACGATGTCCCAGGTCTTGACCCCAGGCCTGGGAGTCCCCAGACTGCTGCTGGCCTCCACCCAGTGTCTGCTGAAGCCTGCTGGACTGAGGCGCTAGTAGGACTGTAGCCTCAGCCAAGGCTCCACTCATGGAGATCTGATTGGAGGATCGCCCAGCCCCAAAGTTTGGTCCAACCACCCTATTTAAGCCAGAAGGAGGTACAGGGAGTTTGTCCAAGCAACAAGGTGTTTTCCTATTGTGCCTGCCTACTTCCACCTGTGACTGGCAAGAAGATCCTAGCCCATCCTATTGGACACAGACCTTGCCATTGCAGCAGTCCACATATTTATGACCTTGGAATGAAACCATACACCTGGAAAAGGATCCAGCTGGTACAAAACACAGCAGTCCAGCTGCATAACAGTGCAGGTAACGATGAATATGACCCCACTATGTACTGACAATAAATACAGACTCCAGTTCAAAGTCTGAGTCCTGATATTCAAAGCTCTCTATGGGTTTGGCCCTAGCTATGTGAGAGATCACCTGTCCCACAACAACTCTGTTCCACTAGAACAAGGAAACTATCAACTAAAAAGGAGAGACCTGTGATCATTGGAGACAGAACTTTCACAAGAGTTGGACCTACCCTAAAGAACTCATTCCTTCAAAAGAAGGAAAAACACAATGCTTTGACGTGACTTTCCCTCAGTATGTTCTTCATGTATACAATATACTCACTCTCAACCACACACAGCCCTGTAAGCTATTCAAGACATTTCTTCTGTAGGCTGAGAAGGAAGAAAGGTGTATGTTAGTGGTGGTATCTATCTTAAAATACCTCAGAGGTACTCATCTTCAGCAATGAGGACCATAGAAATATTTCAGAGAGCATGCTGCAGAGAGCAGCTGGCCTGCTCCAAACCCACATAGCTGGATCTCTGGAGCCCCTGGTATAAATGAGGATCACGTACCAGAGCGGATTCTCTCCCTTTAACCCCCTGAACTAAAAGTACTTGTGACAGCAGAGGGGAGCATCATGTTCTAAGTAAATGAGAATAAAATCTCAAATTATGGGATCACTTACAGGGGGTTTTGGTGTGTGTCCTTCTCCCCCCGCCCCAGTTGCTTCTGTATCTCCTTTCAAAATATAAAGTATATATCTAAGGCCTGGTGTACATGAGAAAGCTGCATCAGTTTAACAAAAAAAAAAAAAAGCTTTAAACTGGGATGAACCCTTGTATGGACACTTACTTCAGTTTAAGGGTAGCCCACTTCAAGTTGGTTATAGACCCTAATCAACTCAAACTAAATTGAAATACCTGATTTTTAACCTGGAATAACAGAGACCACACAGCTTTTTGCACCAGTTTAAATCAAATCTCTAGCTAACTCAGTGTGACTTTCTTATGTAGACAAGATTTAAGGCTCTCTTAAAGAATCATTTATTGCAGTTTATAGACCACTCTGAGAAATCTTGCAGGCTTTTCAGTTTTAACTTTTCAGGAAATATGCTTCCCCCCCCCCCCCCTTCGTGTATGTCTGCTTTTGGGACTACATAGCTGTTCTATGAATACCATTCTCCTGACTGCAGGGAGTAATTAATGTAGAATTCCAACAAATACATTCTTAGATACTGGGAAATTGTTTCTTATAACTAGGAGAGGTACAGCAGGGCAGTTTTAATTCCTGGCTTTTTAGCAATGTTGCATGTTGAAGTCTGGCTGAGCTCTGGAGTGAAGAGACATTAAATGTTTGATTAGATCTGACAGCTCCCACGTTTCTTTACTTAAGTTTACACTGGTGTAATAACTTTAAAATATGCTGTGCAACTTTCCCATTATACATGTTGTTGCTACAATATAATAGACAACATGGGAAAGTTGCACAGCAGAGAGTGTAATTATTACACAAATGTAAATTAATATTTTGGTAAACGTGGGGCCTATTATGAGCATCAGAATATATTTAATAATATCCAGGAAATGGCCACTATGATTACCTTTGATGTCTCTGCAAGAGGATTTTTGTAACACACTGTTTTACACAGGGCCAGTTTTAGGGATGGGAGAGCAGAGCAGTCATCTTGGGTGCCAACTTTAATGGGCCTTGAGTCACCAGGGCTGTTTTTCGTTCTATTGCTCTAGGGTTGGGAAACAGTCAAAATGTTTGCCACCCTGGTCAGCAAAATGCCCAGGGCAAACACTGTACTCATACATTTCTACTGAACTGCATATTGCGTAACTACTTGCTATCCAGTTAGCAATGTGTTTCTTCATCCTGTGATGGTCTTTGCTAGGAAAGCACACAGACATAGTACTGTCCAGGTTCTCCACCATCAGCACAGTGCTTAAACTTTTGAGTTGCAAACATGGCAAGGGAATGTCGGTTTCCATTGGCCTTGTTTAAAACAAGCTCAGAACCATATCTCTTTTTCTGAGGCTTTGTAAATCCTTTTTATGAACCCCCAGTCTGAGCCAAGTATGACCTTACATCCTCCCTTTTAAATGTGTGTGGTCGTAGGGACATGGGATGAAATATACAGAGTGGGGAAGAGGCATTAGAAGCTGAGTGGAGGAAGAAGGAGTTTGGACCTGACCCTGTGTAGAGGATTTTCATTTGGCTGTCTAAAAACTTTCAGCATCCCCTGCATTTGTTCTAAGAACAGTTTTCTAGAGCTTCATAAGTATCAGGGAGTGGAGTGGTGAGCTGTGCTGGGAATAGCAGCAGAAGAAGGAAATGGACTGGAAGAAGCTAAGTGATCTGGCAAGGGCAGGTGAGAGCCAGGCTTGCCAAAAAGGGAAAGGGAAGAAGACAGAGGTGTGGAAGCAGAGAAAAATATTTGGAGAGAGAGAGAGAGGAAGGAACAGAGTGGAGTAAGAGAAATAAGACAAAATGGCAACAAGTGGATTATAAATCTGACTTTATTTAAACTTATATTATAAAATGGAAAGTAGGCAAATTAGAAAATCCTGTGTGATGCATATGCTGAATAAACTCTAGGCAATGTATTTTTTTAAACACACAAAGCACTCTACTATGCAATCATTAAGATATTTGAAAAATGTAAGAACGTCTCAGAACTTGGAGCCTTGTAGTATCCTTCTAGTCACATTTCTTTTCCCTATGGAAAAGGCTTTTTTACTTGGTAAGTTGTAAAATTTGTTTTCCTGTATTTTCACTGGCATAGTAAGTAAAATGAGAATTTTTCATAGATTATGCATGGTTCCTTTTATTTGGATTTTTTTTAAATGGATGTTTAACATTTCATATAAGAGTGTGTTTAATATTTTGCAGGAGATAAAGAAGGGGTTAAGAAGCAGAGGATGGCAAGAATAAGTGCTACAGAAGGAAGAATAGTATTGCCTTATACTATCTGGATATTTCAATGATGTGTTAGAGAGGAGTCCAGTTTTGAATGAGTAGATGATGGTATTGTTTTTCTGCTGTTGCTGCTCTTAGAAGTTTACTGGACAGCTCAGTATAAACAGTAGCTTTCAGTGTTAGTGTTTACATTTGTTGCAACTCTTCTTCTGAACACCTACTTCAAGGAGGACTACCAAGAGATCAGAACATTCAGCTTTCAAAACACTTTCAAATTATTTAGACGTAAGTTTGGAATGTTCAGGAATTCCATTCCAAATCAGGGATGTAGACAACTTTCTTTTATTTGGAGAGAAGTGATAGAATATTAATAATAATAATAATGAATAAAAATTTGTTGACTACTGCTTTAATTAGTAGTTTTGTACAATGACTAAAGTTGTCTAGTTTTAATAAAGTGAGAGAAATGAGCTTCTGTTCCAAACTCAGGATTTCCTTTCATGCAATCCCTAATTTTCTTTGGGGGAAGCTAAAGCTCCAAGTTCTCAATTGTCTGCACCAATGGAAATAAAATGACCCAATGAGTAAGGCCCTACCATATTCATGGTCCATTTTGGTCAATTTCACGGTCATAGGATTTTAAAAATCATAAATATCATGATTTCAGCGATTTAAATCTGAAATTTCAGGTGTTGTAATTGTAGGGGTCCTGACACAAAAAGGAGTGTGGTGTGTGTGTGGGGGGGGTCACAAGGTTATTGTAGGGGGGTTGCGGTGCTGCGACCCTTACTTCTGCTCTGCTGCTGACAGCGGCACTGCCTTCAGAGCTGGGCAGCTGGAGAGCGGCGGCTGCTGCTGGCCGGGAGCCCCGCTCTGAGGGCAGAGCCGCCGCCAGCAGCAGAGCAGAAGTAAGGATGGCACGGTACGGTGTGGCCACCCTTACTTCTGTGCTGCTGCCTGCAGAGCTGGGCCCTCTGTCAGCAGCTGCCCCTCTCTGGCTGCCCAGCTCTGAAGGCAGCAGTGCAGAAGTAAAGGTGGCCTGGTATGGTATTGCCACGCTTCTGCGCTGCTGCTGGCAGGGAGCTGCCTTCAGAGCTGGGTGCTCTCCGGCCACACAGCTCTGAAGGCAGCACAGAAGTAAGAGTGGCAATACTGCAACCCCCGTAAAATAACCTCGTGAGTCCCCCTGAAACTCCTTTTTGGATCAGGACCCCCAATTTGAGAAACGCTGGTCTCCCCCGTGAAATATGTATAGTATAGCATACGTGTACACACAAGACCAGATTTCACAGGGGGAGACCAGATTTCATGGTCCGTGACACATTTTTCATGGCTGTGAATTTGGTAGGGCCCTAGCAATGAGGCAAAGGGAGAAAACTAAAATATCTAGAGAGTGTGTGTGGTTTTGGGAAAAGGGTAACAAGAAGATGGAGCTCTGTAGGTCTAGCTTTGCATTCTTGTTCAAACAAAACTCCCATTGACTTCAGCGGGAACTGGAACAGGTCCTTTGTATTTTTGTAAAGCAATTGCAGATATTCTAAAATCCACTATAAGAATCTAGGATGATAATGAGGAGAACTTTAATTTTGCAAAAACTAATTCTTCTAAACAGTCTAGTTTGTGCATTGCACATTGTTGCTTCCATGTTACATATTTTTTGGTATTGTGTGCTTCACTTGCTCTCCAACTAGCTTGATTAGGACAAACTGTAGCAAAATCTACTCTTGTGGTTCACAATTATAGTCACTGTCTAAGTGTCTTGACATTGTGACATTGTCTAATTAAGATATAACCATGCAAATCGTTATTGCTACCACTGTTTTATAATTGCAACAAATCTAAAGCAAAGTGTAACACATGGCCGGAAAGGTTAAACAGCTTGCAGGCTAACTAAGGTGACCAGATGCCTGATTTTATAGGAACAGTCCCAATATTGGGGGCTTTTTCTTATATAGGCGCCTATTACCCCCCACCTCTGTCCCGATTTTTCACACTTGCTACTTGGTCACCCTAAGGCTAACTAACCCAAAGCCAACCTTTAAAGACATGTTAGAAAGTATGCAAATGGTAATTAGGGCCATTTGACGCTAAATTGGCTACAACTTTGAAATGCAAACCTATATTGTTAGAAGTTAGGGTGATACTAATTGTATGTGTGTACTCATAAATGTTAGCCATGTAATCAGACAGTACCTGTCTGACACTATAGCTGTTGATTCAAAGATCAAAAGGGAATATTAACATTTAGATAAATCTTGAGTGCAATAAATGTCATTGTCTATGTGTCTCTTTAAAGTTTGTGATAAACTGTTTTGATAAATTGTCTTATGTTAATCCATGTAGTTAATTACTAGTGAGGCTTAGGAAACAGAAGGTTACATCAAAACCCTATTGTTCGCTCAGGACTGTATGGTCAAGTGGCTGATAGAAAACTGTGTAAAAGTCCCTTGGGACCTGATGCTGTCATCTCAGATCTGCTTGAGGCTTGGTGCAGGGGAAGCCTAAGCCATAAGGACTGAGTTCCCGGTCCTAACTGGACCACCCTGTGTATAAACATTAGACTATAACCTATGAACTATTTCTGAAAGAGCACTTTGCATCTACAAAGTTCACCATCTGTGCTATGAATCTGAATCTCAAGACTGTATTCATGTCTGTATGCATACTGATCTTTTAACCAATACGCTCTCTCTTTTTTTTTTTAATACATTTTAGTTTAGTTAATAAGAATTGGCTGTAAGCATGTATTTGGGTAAGATCCGAAATATTCATTAACCTGGGAGGTAATGTGTCCCATTCTTTGGGATCGGTAGAATTTTTTAATATGATGAATAAGATTTTCAGTAATTCTCATCATAGTTGACTTGGGTATCTGGGAGGAGACCTGAGGCTGGGTTACTTTAAGGGAACTGTGTTTTTGGCTTCTGGGTAACCAGTGAGGCAATATAGAAGCTGTTTTGTGCTGGCTTGATAAATCTAAGTATCAGAATATCCACCAGCTTTGGGGATTGTCTGCTCCATTCTTTGCAGTTCACCCTAATTGAGTGACCACAGTTGGCTCCCCTGGGACTCCGGTCACAGACATATACAACCTCTTAGCAGGGCAACAGGGGAGAGAAACTCAAATCCCAAGTCATGGGAAAGGTATGTGTATGAATGTTCTTGGAAAATAATACAAGTCCTGGGCCAAAAGAAATAAATAAAATTACTGGAGGAAAAACTATGGTCCAAATCAGTGGAGCAAACTCTAATACCAACTGAAGCGGTAGTCTATTGATTCAGAATACCTATTATAATGAAGCAAAGAGAACACAATTACAGCAAGAATGGTGGACAAGTTCTTATAGGTCAAAAAAATCCAGTTGAAAGTTACCCAAGGAATTGATCCTTTTAAGTTGCTAAGCAGCCTGGATTCCCATTGCATGGAAACTGAGGTGCTCTGGGCCTCACAATATTGGGCTCATTTTTAGCTACTGCAATGGTTCCCACCCCCCGGCACCTGCAGAGGAATGCTGTCCCGTCTTAGAGTGGATTGTGGGTAGAACTATGCACAGTGAGGTATAGTTCAAAGACCCCTGAGAACACTCTTGAGTTCTGCCCTCACCATACTCATTTGTCCTAGATTATAGTTTTGTTTGGATGGACACATTTGGAGGAAACAAACAGAACCAAGCAGAAGGAAAAATGACCCTTTTCAACAGCTCGTGCTATGGGGCTGTTTCATCCCTCCAGGCAGTTTAATCAGAATGAGAGTTAGCTAATATCTGTCTGGCCTGCTGCACTTCGGCATGTCCACTCTCTGACCCCTCCCTTCTCTTGGCCTCACTAGAGAAAAACATTGTCAGGCAGCAACCTTTCAGATAGGAATAATGAAACTGTGATGTGGAATAATATATTTGCTTTTGTTGAAACTTTGGCTGGTATTTTTCTTTTCTTTTTTCTCTTTTTTTTTTTTAAATCCACATTTGGCTATTTGCCAGTTCTCTGGTTTTGTATTCCTGGTAGGGCCTTCTGGGAGGAAAGGTAGAGACTCCAAGAGGAAGGAAGAGCATGTGGGGGTTAAAAAGCTAGACTGACCATCTGTAGCAACTACTAGTCCCAAAAGGGACTGTCCCAAAGAAAGAGCCAGCTAACAGGAATCTTTACAAAAGGGCTGAAGAGAGGAGGCCAGGGAGCTCTTCCGAGGGAGGAGTCCACCAGAAATCAGTCTGCCTAAACCTTTTCAGCCAAAAGCAAGGATTATGGCAATTAGAACCCAGTAATGAATTATTGCAACAAATGTTTGAAATTACAGGCACATAAACCGGGGAGCTATTTCATGGGAAACATTAATTCCAAATGATTTTTTTCTTAAATTACTATCAGCTTCCCAATATCTAAAAATAGGGATTAAAGTGTAGAGAGAGAAATTCTTTCCTTAATATAACACACTAGTTTTTCTTTCCCCTTTAAGCTCTTAGCCACATAACCATGGAAGTAATCACATGACTTGGCACATGGAGCGCATAGTAGAATGTGATTTGTGTCCTGTGCATATGTAATGTGTTGTGCAGGTTGAAAATATATATAGAGAGATCTTATAAACTGGCCAGAATCCAGCAAAAACAATAAACTGAGGTCTCAGTTGACAGGTTGCAATTTGAAATGACATGCAACCATTTAGAAATGCCTTTGTTGAATTGAATACAGTAGAACCTTAAGAATTTGCACTTGCAATGACTGGGCAAGACCCATTGGCCACTGTAAATCCCAGTGAAAGTTGCTCAGGATATTATCTTTATTAGGCAAGTTCCCCAGGCTTTCCTCAAAAGTGCAATTCTGCTCCACGTTGACTAGAAGGCAATAGGCAAGAGCGTCACTGTTGTAAATCAGCAGAGTTCCATTGACATCTACTGAGCTACCCCAATTTGCACCAATTGAGGCTATATAAGGCAATCAGTTTTTGTTAGAACAGATTTTACTTTCAGAGTGTACTGATCAAATAAAAGAACAAGGATAGGGCAGCACAAAACAAACATTTATTTATGATTGAAAATGAAATTTGAGAGCCATAGTTTTGTTTTTAATTTCTGGTCATTCTTCATTGTATGTCCATAAATATGTTATACCAAAAACATTTAGTAATGTGAGACCTCACTTCTGTGCTGTCTCTGCTATTACATTTTTAAAATCTGGGGAGGGATTACTCACTTTATGCAAGTTATAGTGGGTAAAGATTATTGTTGTAGTCTCTGGCATAGTTTCAACTCTTCTTTCACTGCTACCCCTCTTTCTTCTCTCCTCTTTACCCTTCTTTGTTTGCCCAGACTTCCTCCTCAGACCAGTTATTGCTTCCACTTTGACCCTATGTCACTGCTGTCACCAACCACATGCATGACTTTGATTAGTGCTCTGAAGTGACTGATCCAAAGCCCTTTGACATTTCCTCTCTTCCTTGGTGAACACCTTAGTTAGTTTTTGGCACCTGAATGGGTGAGTTGCTTATCATTCAAGCTCTGTCTTTTCCTCCCAGATTAGTAATCCTTCTCTTTTCGGAGAGTTTGAAATAATGCATTCCCACCATCATTGAACTTATCCCTCAGATCATAGATTTTGCAACAAATAGTGTAGAGTGTGGCATGTTTTCCTATGTCCAGTGTGAGAATGACAAAAAAAGAGAAAATGATTATTTTATTACATGGAATTAAATATTAGTCAATGTGATTGTTTTCTCAATGTGGGTTGTACCCTACTATTTCTGTCAATAAGTGACTTCCATAATCAGAAAGAAATTGATCCAATCCTATGAGGAAATAAGGAAATTGTATAGAGCAAGAAAATCCAAAATGCTTGGGCTATCCATAAGCAGTAGTGTTTTTATAACCCTGATCCAACAGCACATGTAATTGTTTTTTTATTTGTTTTGTTTCTGATGCTGTCATCTTCTTCAGACGAAATGACAGACTATTAATTACACTTGGCAACATGCTGGCTGCATGCATTTTGTGTGTGTCCAGGAAAGTGTGTTTTCTTTACTGCCTTGAAAATAGGCTGGAGCCATTCATTTAGAACTTTGAAATCAATGGCACATGTTTAGCAGAGATAATGTTGCTTTTGGCCAGTTCCCCTCATTCTCAGCTGCCTTGGGTTTTCTTGTGTGTTTTGCTAAATTAGCCTAATGGTTGAAAAGGGAGTTTTGGTTTGTGACACTGTAAAAGTCCATTTCTTTTTCTGTGCTTTTAGGGATGGCTGCGAGGTATGGCTTAGTTTATCTTTGGCAAGAATTCAGGCTCTCCGTGCCTTTTTGTCTGGTTGGTGACTGATTAATAACTTATTGTTGAAGGTGGATCACCTCTTTTTAAACTTTGTATACAAATTGTGTGTATTTTGATTATGGATTAGCATTTTTGGATGTACACCTTTTGAATAAAAATGTTGGATTTCTCTTGCAGTTTATAACATACATTTACATGAACAGAGCATCTTTCTTTCTGAAGCTTGTTGTAAACTATGGCCCTGATTCAACTCCTATCAAAATGAGTGGAAAGTACCCTATGGGACTAGTATTGAGCACTATGTACTCACAGCACTAATGAAAGGCTGCCACCTCTGGGAAGTTGGGTGACTGCTGGTGCATAGCACATTGGATAACATCTCTCTAGAGAGAGGTTTGAGCCCAGTACTGGTTATCTGTTCATATATTAGAAGGACCCATTAAATAACCTGAACTATTTGGGACAATAAAATGTGTGAGTCAGGTGTTAGTTACGTTTTAGTAACATCTTGCCCCTAAAATGTGGCTGGAAATTGTTGCTCAGCTGGAACTTGGCAACACTGCATAGCCTGAAGGAGAGAGAAAAACAACACAAGACAATTGATAAAAGAGGAAAGCAGGAAGAAAGAGCAATTGCTTATATTAATAACTGTTGGCAATTTTAGGCCAGATTCCCTGGTGTGGTGCAGCCATATTACACCACCCTGCTGGTATATTCTGGCCCTAGACCAAGTTTAACTGGTCTAGGGAGGATCATCCCAGTATGACGGTGATTCAGCAGCATCAAGCCAATAAAAGGAGCTCTACCCAACTCTCCCTCCCTACAACTGGCAGAACAGGTAAAAGAGGGCATGACTGGAGGAAGTGCATGTGGCCAAGATGTCCCTGTTTAATGGAGGGGTGGGCAAACTTTTTGGCCCAAGGGCCACATCTGGGTGGGGAAATTGCATGCAGGGCCATGAATGTAGGGTTAGGGTAGGGGGTTCAGGTGCGGGAGGGAGTAGGGAGTGTGGGGTGTATGGCGGGGGGCTCAGGGAAAGGGAATCGGGTGCAGGAGGGGGTGTGGAATGCAGAAGGGGGCTAATGGCAGGGGTATAGGGAGAAGTTCAGGAGAGGGCTCAGCATGGGGTTGGGCTGCAGGAGGAGTGAGAGGTGCAGCGGGGGTAGGGGTGCAGGAGGGGTGTGTGATGCGACAGAGGACTCAGAGCGGGGGTTGGGATGCAGGAGGCGTTCGGGGTGTGGGCTCGAGCCCGGTGCCGCTTACCTGGAGCAGCTCTGGGGTGGCAGTGGAACATGCCGGTGCCAGGGCATACTCTGGGCCCATGCCACTGGGGGAGCAGAGGGCTCCATGCGTTGCCCTTGCCTATGGGTACCACCCCTGAAGCTCCCATTGGCCACGATTTCCCGTTCCCAGCCGATGGGAGCTGCGGGGGAGGTGCCTGCAGGCAAGGGCAGCGCGTGAAGCCCTCTGCCCCTCTTCCCCCAGGGGCCGCAGGGATGTGGTGCCGGCTGCTTTTGGGAGCAGTGCGGGGCCCATGGCACCATGGGGATGGCAATCCCACAGGCTGGATCCAAAGCCCTGATGGTCCAGATCTGGACTGTGGGCCGTATTTTGCCCACCCTGCTTTAATGTATCATCGCTTCTTACTCAGTCTTGAGTTAGCTCAAAAGCTAGGTTCCCTTTGCCTTGAATACTGGCCCGTGCACTGGTGGGCATATATGTTTTGTTTTAGTTGCCATTCAAACAAATGACCATAAACCTTCACTAAATCAGAACTTCTTGCTCACATCGATAAAATGACATTTTGCTTCCTAAAATGGATCAGGATTTTGGTAGCTGTTCTCAAACAGACATTTCAGAAAAATGAATGGCAAATTTAAAATTCTTTTCCTACTCTAGATATAGCTTCTGTGGCATATTCTGTAGGAACAAAGACTGAAGTTAAAAGAAGCCAAGGTGAGAATGTGATGGAAACTCATAAGAAGTTTTTTTATTTTTTGTCATTCAAAATTAGCAGAATTTTGCTTCAGAGAGCCATACAATTTAAGGCCATAAGGTACCACCAGATCATCCAGTCTGATCTTCTGTGTATCACAGGCCGCCACCCAGGGCCATCCATAGGGGGGTCCAGGCCCTGGGACATAGGCGCCAAGTCTCTAATCTGTGGGGGGGATGCTCCCCCCAGCTCTTCCCAGGCCCAGCCCCCACTCCACCCCTTCCCAAGAGGGGGAGGGGAAGGGGAAGACACTGATCAGTGGGGTCTGCCAGCAGGCAGGAGGCATTGGGGGAGGGATCCTCCTTGCACACCCCATCCGCCTTCTGCTCGCCTCCCTGTTTGCCTCCTCACCCCGCTCGCCCGCCCACCTCCTCACAATTTTATCGAAGCGCAGGGCCTGGGGCAGTTGCCTCGATTTGCCGTACCCAAGGGACAGCTCTGCTGCCAGCACCATAGTAAGTATATTATCACATTTAGGTTTTGACACATGACACGATGTTTCAGTAATGTTTATTGCACGGAAACTCTTTCAAAAGCAGAGGTGTTCTTAAACGAAGTAGAGAATCATTTGGTGAAGGAAATTCCGTTGTCTGAATTTTCTGAGTGGAAAGTAAAAATCAAATGTTTTTCTGTTCAGGCCTGGAAAGCATAAATGTTAATGTTTTGCTGAACTGGGGCCTTATTTCCAGACATGCTCAAATGTTTATTGGTTCCTGACTGCCTGTTCAAGTAGCTCATCAATTTAGAGCAATTCTGTTCCCCAAACCACTTATAATGGAATTAGGTGATGACCATGTTCCCTGTGTATTTACATGGCCACATATCACTAGGCTTTGTTTTGACTGCTGTCCCCCTGTTCATTAGTGCCAGCTAAATGGTTGCTCTTCTTGCCACTTGCCACTCCACACTCAACCTTTTTCTTCTCTTTCAAAGAGACATTTGAAGCCTAATTTTAAGCACACAAGCAGTCCCTTTGAAGTCAATGGGGCCATTCACATGCTTAAAAGTAGGCATGAGCTTGTACGGGGGCTAGAAGGCAGTATTACAGTACATGTACTCAAGCCCACATGTTATAAAGGCTTCAAAGTCTTTCAATCCTGATCTGAGGACTTCAGTAACTCAGCCAGAAGTTAGGGATCTATTTTACAGGAGTGGGTGGGTGAGGTTCTGTGGCCTGCAGTGTGCAAGAAGTCAGACTAGATGATCACAATGATCCATTCTGACCTTAAAGTCTAGGAGTCAAAGGAAAGAGAAGGGGCTTGGAAGAGTGAGTGTGTGTGTGTGTGTGTGCGCGCTGGAGGGTGCAGAGAAAGGAAATGGAGAAATACAGCTGGGAGCAGAGAGAAAAGGGGCATGAGAGTGACTGAAAGCTAGAAGTAGAAAAATATTTCTGTGTGGAGAAGGCCTGGAGGACAGAAAGTCTCAGCCTGGTGACCTCATTATGGTATTTCATACCATATGGCAGGTGTGGCCAAACCGTGGCTCGTGAGCTACATGCGGCTCTTTTACAGTTAAAGTGCGGCTCGCGGAGCTCCTCCACAACCCTCCCCATTCTCCACTTACCAGACTTGGGGGGAGCTCAGGACCCCTGCCTTACAGCGAGGGTGGTGGGGTAGGGACTTCTGCTCAGTGGGGCAGGGGGGTCTCCGGGGTTCAGCGCTGCGGGGTTGGGGCTTCAGCAAGAGCAGGGCTGAAACCCTGAGCCCTGGCATGTGCCTCCCGAGGGGCTGAAGCCCCAACCCCTGGCAGGTGCGCCCCGGCTCTCGAACTTCTGAAGATTGACGTATGCAGCTCGGTGGGTCAGTAAGTTTGGTGATCCCTGACATATGGCAACAACCACTGGGGATGAAACTCCTCAAACCAGACTTTGTGTGATGAGTGTGATGTGCCCTCAGTATTTTTTTTTAACAAAACCATGAGGTTTATTGCTGTACTTTGTCCTACCCAAACATCTTCTGCTAACTTGCCTGCTGACCAATATTGGCATGGGTCGTGTCCTCCACAGGTAAGGCAGGAGTGTCACAGCTTCAGGAGTAAAAGGGAAGAGAAGTCATAGGACTCGTTGCTCTCTTTGGACCTGGTCTACACAACATGGTTAGGTCAATGTAAGCTGCCTTGTGTCAACCTAGCTGTGGAAGTGTCTTCCCTTACATTTGGTGCCCGCCGACATAAGGGCCTCTCTATGCAAGTTTTGTAACACCACCTACCCGGGTACCGTAGAGTCACAGTTGATGTAACTAGGTTGATGCAGTGTCAGGGTAGACACTGTGTTGTTTATGTTTACTGTTACTGGCTTTCAGGAGACATCCCATGGTGCCCCACACTGACAATACAAGCGCTCCTGGTGAGGACGCGCACAGCCGATGCAAGGAGCAGGGTGTGTGCACACAAGCTTTTTAGTAACTATGGTGGCTGTATGCCAAAGTTAGTTAGGTTGACATAATTTTGTAGTGTGGACATGGCCTCAGTCCCAAAGTTACCAATGTTCCATGTAAATTTGGTACATGTAAATTACAGTACATGTACTCAAGCCCACATGTTTTATATCCTGATCTGAGGACTTCAGTAACTCAGCCAGAAATTAGGGATCTATTTTACAGGAGTGGGTGGGTGAGGTTCTGTGGCCTGCAGTGTGCAAGAAGTCAGACTAGATGATCCCTCACTCTTACTGCTGAAAATTATTTACATCGGAAATGCAGAAACAAAGGTTGCAATAAAAATTTTCTACAGTAAAGGAAGGAATCCCACAGCATTTAAAACTTCCCCTGGAATGATTTCTGTGTGTGTCCTCCCCCTTTTATTTGGAGTCTTTGTCAAACACTGCACCTCAGATTTGGCCCATGGCAGGGTGAGAGGTATGCTACATATTCAGATATAGGAGGAACTGGTCAACCACCAAATGACAGTGAGAGCTATTGCATGTAACATATATTATAATAACCAGAGAAACAAAGGGTGGATGAAGGATATTTTGGTAGCTTTAACTTTATTTCATTTATGTCTCTGCCTTAATGGTTTTAATTTCAATTGTATTAATGAATGCTGATTACAAGAATGCACTTTGAATCCCAAGGGTCTCTCAAGCTCTAGCAACCAAAGGTAAAAATACAACAAAACAAATGTCTATTATACTCACAAGTGCACACCAGAATGTGAGTTTTGCTCAGTATGCTTATTATGGACAGTTGAAAGTTTAAGACTATATTTTGCTTTGGCCACTTGTCATAAATATAAAGGGAAGGGTAAACCCCTTTGAAATCCCTCCTGGCCAGGGGAAAGCTCCTCTCACCTGTAAAGGGTTAAGAAGCTAAAGGTAACCTCACTGGCACCTGACCAAAATGACCAATGAGGAGACAAGATACTTTCAAAAGCTGGGAGGAGGGAGAGAAACAAAGGGTTTGTGTCTGTCTGTATGCTGTTTTCTGCCAGGGATAGACCAGGAATGGAGTCTTAGAACTTTTAGTAAGTAATCTAGCTAGGTATGTGTTAGATTATGATTTCTTTAAATGGCTGAGAAAAGAATTGTGCTGAATAGAATAACTATTTCTGTCTGTGTATCTTTTTTGTAACTTAAGGTTTTGCCTAGAGGGGTTCTCTATGTTTTTGAATCTAATTACCCTGTAAGATATCTACCATCCCGATTTTACAGGGGGGATTTCTTTATTTCTATTTACTTCTATTTTTTATTAAAAGTCTTCTTGTAAAACACTGAATGCTTTTTCATTGTTCTCAGATCCAAGGGTTTGGGTCTGTGGTCACCTATGTAAATTGGTGAGGCTTTTTATCCAACATTTCCCAGGAAAGGGGGGGTGCAAGTGTTGGGAGGATTGTTCATTGTTCTTAAGATCCAAGGGTCTGGGTCTGTAGTCACCTAGGCAAATTGGTGAGGCTTTTTACCAAACCTTGTCCAGGAAGTGGGGTGCAAGGTTTTGGGAAGTATTTTGGGGGGAAGGACGCGTCCAAACAGCTCTTCCCCAGTAACCAGTATTAGTTTGGTGGTGGTAGCGGCCAGTCCAAGGATAACGGGTGTAATATTTTGTACCTTGGGAAAGTTTTGACCTAAGCTGGTAAAGATAAGCTTAGGAGGCTTTTCATGCAGGTCCCCACATCTGTACCCTAGAGTTCAGAGTGGGGGAGGAACCTTGACACCACTCCATTACTGTCAGTGGAAGAGTGTGCTCAAAATGATAGCCAAATCTGAGCCAGGAGTTAAAATGCCTGTTGTTCTCTGCTACCAGGAAGCAAAAGCAAACTACAGGTCTTATGGCTCAGGTTCTTGGGTCTTTGCATTGTGGCTTGTAAGCTGGCATGGCTAGCGAAGAAAGGATCATGTTAGCCCCTAGTGGCACAGAACCAGTTTAGAGGCTCACATGCCATTCCTGCTTCTGTGACATAAGGTGAGTGGCTGGGGTAAAGGGGACATGGCTTCCCTACACTGATCCTAGCCTCTCTTGAACTGGCACAACTGGACCTTGATCTGAGGAGTGCAAAGGCCAGCTTTTGCATGAACCCCATCCCCCTCCAGCCAACCTGTAGTGTGTGTTCCCTAGCTGTACCCAAGGATCTGGCCTCTTTCTGGGAAGCACTTCAGTACTTCTGAACAAGGGCAGGGATGTCTGGAACTGCAACCACATGCTTAATGGTACAGCAGGTAACTTTTCGTGTGGCTACTTGGTCTCCTCTCCATAACACTGTAGATTTGCATATTCTTATGCATTCATATGCATCAACGTTGGCCCAAAATGGATTACTCTGTCTCCCTGTAGTAATATAAGGTATTTGTCAGCCTTGAACGCTCAGTGCTGAGGGGAGGCAGAATAAACATTTTTGTGGTAGAAATGGGGCAGGGGGTTCAGAATCGTGGGAAATATTGGTTTCTGATTGTGTATTTGTGCCTGGCTGGGAGACAGGAAGCATGCGGTCTTTGGTATGCAAAATACAGGGTGAGAAGAAATAAAGGCCAAACACACCATTTCTTAAAATCCATTCAAAAGGTTGTCAAAGTGTTTAAATATGTTTCAGTGGTTTGCATTTACAACCCTTTTCTTTAGTCTCTAGCTGGCTAGTGCATTGGATAATTAGAAGTGTGATCAGGACTAGTAAGAGGAATAAACTATAATAGTCAAAACCAACTTAACATTTTTTTTTCTAACTAGTCTTCTTAGGGTGTTAATGCTTTTCTTTTACATTCAGTTATGTACAGTGATCTGAAGCTTTCAAAATGCTTGTTAAATCCATAAAGGAGGAAAAGGTAATGAGGTCTGTCTTGTTTCTTACTGTTATCTCAACTGATGCTGGCTACAGAATCTTTCTCTCTGGTTGCTTGTTACATGGGGGGAGGGATAGCTCAGTGGTTTGAGCATTGGCCTGCTAAAAACAGGGTTGTGAGTTCAATCCTTGAGGGGGCCATTTCGGGATCTGGGGCAAAATTTGGGGATTGGCCCTGCTTTGAGCAGGGGGTTGGACTAGATGACCTTCTGAGGTCCCTTCCAATCCTGATATTTTATGATTCTATGTAGTATAAGCAGAGTATCTGTCATAAAATTACATGATTAATATTGTTACAGCTATGTCACCTAATGCTGTGATGTACCACTGACAGTATAATACAAGCTAATTACGCTATTTATGGTAGTCTGGAGAAGGAGCCGTGGTGATAGAGTGAAAAAAAGTCAGAACAATTACTGCAATTCAATTCAGTGTAGAGAACTTTTCATTAGTATGGGCCTAAGCCTGCAGCTTTTATTTATGTGAATAATTCCACTGACTCTTATGGGATTGCTCATATAAGTAAGGTGTTCAGGATTGGGGCCAATAATAAGGCATATGGGCCAGTTCTAGGTGTGTGAAATTTATTTTTTAATTATTTTCTGAAGGAATTTGGAATGATCTAAAAGTTGATATAGAGGTAAAACTGTGATAATCACCTTAAGACAGTGGTTCTCAAAGCCGGTCTGCCACTTGTTCAGGGAAAGCCCCTGGCGGGCCGGACCGGTTTGTTTACCTGCCGTGTCCGCAGGTTCGGCCGATCGCGGTTCCCACTGGCCGCGGTTCGCCGCTCCAGGCCAATGGGGGCTGCGGGAAGCAGCGCAGGCCGAGGGACGGTGAACTGCGGCCATTGGGAGCCGCGATCGGCCGAACCTGCGGGCGCAACAGGTAAACAAGCTGGTCCGGCGTGCCATGGGCTTTCCCTCAGCAAGCGATGGACCGGCTTTGAGAACCACTGCCTTAAGAGACATCATTTTACTGTTAATCAATAAGTAGTAAGGATGTGCAACAGTGTTTCTCCTAACTGAATTATTTGAATTTGAATTCATTCAGATCCATGCACAAGCAAGGTAACTTGAATATATACAAACTCCTGTCTGGGTCAGACTCATTTGCAGATCAGGCCTGAGGCCTCGGAATGAAAATACAGAGCCATAAATTCACAACCTGACTGAAATATAAAAACTTTGATGTTAACATCAAAACAAAATCGTTGAAAGACCCCAAACAGCTAAAAGCTCTTTGTATTCCATTATTAGGTCTTAAAACCCAATGTTTATTGATTCAAAGCCAGCACTGTGACCAATTTTAAGGTTCTATAAATGGGGGAATATCAAAAGAATTTACTCTTAACTACATCCACTCGTTATGGCTGCCACTTTAATAGGGCACCTGGAGACTTGGCCAAAATATTCCTCAGACCAATTCAGTTTGCCACAGTATACTAACCCTGTTCAGGAAACTCTCCCAGAGTAAAGAGAGAAAAGACGTGTTAGCAAACATCTTGAATTTATGATGGAAAATTGATCTTGTTCCAGTTTAACTACAACACAACATTAATTTAAACATAATTACAGGGTACATTTTCCCTTTGGTCCTGGTACAGAAAACCTATCAACGTAACGGGAGTTTTGTGTGCAGAACAATAGGAGAAATTGCTGATATGAATGGAAATATCCCTGAGCTTGTAGCATGATTGTAGTCCGTTTGGAATAGAATTGTTTGGATCTTGTTTGGAGCTTTTAAAGGATCAATGACATTTAGACATTCAGGAGGAATTCTGTCTCCCCTGTTCGTTCCTGTCCTGCTCTGCTGTGTGACTCTGGGGAAAAAGAGGAAAGGAGCAGTATTAGCATCTCTCTGAGCTCTGGAACTACAAATATGTTTGATCATGACATGCAAGGTAAATCAAAGGATCATGGTACCCTTCCCCAGTCATCTTCATGCATCTATGTAATGGCTAGGTACAATCTGGCCCTTTTATGGACTCACAAATATTAATTGTGGGCAAAGCAGTTCAGATAAAATAGGGATTGATCACATGCAGCTTTTGACCCTGACTAGAACTGACTGAATTGGACCATTTATGAGGTTCAGAAATTTTTGTTGTGTTTTAAATGTTATGTGCATCAGTATATCAACAGAGTTACTCATGATTTACACCAGAGGGCAGGATCAGAATTTAGCTCAAAGTACTAATAAAGTCTAGAACAAAGGTCAACTCTGAACCTGAATTAGGGGAAAGTTACTTCTTGATATCAAGCTGCAATACAAAATCAGGAGGTAGGTCAGGTTAGTCATCGTCCTAGACAGATTGAAGTTCTGTTTCTTTACAATTCCTGTCTGCCCTGTCCAAGGGTCAACACCTTAAATTGCAAGCACTTTGCAAAGGTCAATCATATGACTGCACAATCATGTGATAGACTAGTGTTGACCAGTTACAGCAAACGCTTAAAGTTATACTTTTGTACACAGTTGTCCTTTAAACATTGGGGAAATAGAGTTAAGTTTGCATCCACTAACTGTGATGTTCCTAGGGATCTTTGAATAGATAACTGCTTCCTTCTGTGCCCTTGGAGATGTGTGCTGGTGTGGAAGAAAACAGTATATGAGGCCTTTCTCCTGAGTCTCTGGTGGAAGTGTGTTAAAAGGAGAAGGCTCTTTTTCCATTCACACGACCAGGTTGTACTAAAATTGCACACAGACACCTGGCATAATCCAGTGTGGTTATGAGAATGATTTGCGTTTTCAGCTGTAGTTTATTAAATAGCATTTCTTTCAAGCCCTGGCACAGGCCAAGGAGGCTGAATGACATTGTTAACACATTACCTCATTTCCAGAGACAGAGAGTTGTTTTCCTGGCTTTGGTGACAGACTGAAATCCAGTTCTTGTTTGTGATTTCTTTGAAAATTTGGCAGAAGAAAGTGCTGATTTTGCTGAAACATTCAGTCATTCGGGGCCTACGCAGATGGCTTGTGGGGGAGATTGTCTGGAGGCCAGGTGAAGGATGGCCAGGTCTGGAAAAGCACATTGAGCCAAATTCTTCCCCGATGTAACGCCATTGACTAATGACTTTCAGACCCACTCTGCTATTTACTGAAAATGCTAATGCGCTAAAGGGGAAAATGTTGAATTTAGAGCAGACATGTTCAGAAATATTACATTCAATGTAACAAAAGCTGTCCATGGTCATTGACTGCATTGAGTCTTATCTTAGACACCGAGCCATAGGCAAACAGCCAGTTCTAATCCATTGCTTTCAATGGAATTACAACAGGGTGGAGTCTATTCATATGGCTTTTGCCATCCAACTGGTGGGCACTGCCTCAACAGGAATTTGTCAGCTCAATGACTTATTGCGTTTTGTTACTGAAAAATGAATGAGTGGATGGTAAGTCGCTCCCGCCCTCTCCCTGACTGATGTTTTCTTTCCTGGATTGCAGTTGCTGCTTTTATATAACACATCTGTTTCTGTGTGTTGCCCTTTAAGTCTGATTCTACTCTGAAAAGTTACTCTGTTTTAAAACAAAAAAAGCCCTGTGTAGTTCCAAGTCTATTGGATCTCAGTGATTTCCATATGATATCTGCTCAGTTTATATAAGTAAGGTAAAAAGATGCTGAAGACAATTACAGGAGCAATGACCTTCTTTCTCCATCCATCAGGTACACTTTGTTTTGTTTTGAATATATTGGGCTATTTTATGCACTGGCAACATGACAATGTATTTTAAGCAGGCTGTGTGTGTGTGTTCACAGGGAGCTTTATACCCTTTATAGCTGAGAGGGTTCATTATGCCCCTGCAGATGCAGAGCTGCATTGCTAAAAGCAGGAGTACTTTGCCTTATTACTCCCTGTTGCCTGGAAGCGGTATGTAAAGCGTAATGCCTCCAGAAGCACTAAGACAAGCATTGTGGGCAGTATAATTGTTACTCAGGTACAAGTGTAGCCAATATTTCCTCTGCTACTCTCCTGCGGTGTGACAAAAGAATTAGGATCTCGCACAACACCTGTAGGACCACTAACGCTGCAGGCACCGCCTGCCAGCCCCTCTCTTCTCACCCCCATCCAGGCAGCTAGCTAAACTATGACGACCTCCTGCCCAGGTTCACTAGAAGTGAGAGGAAACGCAGTGCACCCTCCCTGTGCTCTAGTGTGCCCGTGCGGGACCAGGCATAGTTTGGCCCTAACTATTTTTGGCATTACACTTAAAGGTGCTAATGTTCTGCCAGCAGAGGTCTTGGGTGCAAGACAATCACAGACCTCATTCAGAAAAATGGGTGAGCTAAAGCTGCGCTCTGTGCCAAATAGTAGAAGTAACTGAGACTTTTTTGTAGTGCAGACACCAAGAGAAGGGGGCCGGGGAAGCGGAAGGCCATGTTGGGGGAGAGTGTAAAGAGTAAATTCCAAATGCTGGGACTAGAATGTTGTCCCATGCTGTGTGAGTGAGCAGAAGCAATTGCAGTGTGACCCCAAAAATAGAGAAGCAGAGGGATAACTCTTGCTTGGGTACACAGCTGGAGAATCTAAGGTGTGTTTCTGTGAGAGCCTGTATGAGGCTGTCTGTATGCTGTTCAGGGGAATAGGACTTGGTGCAATCCATTGATTTTCAGAAATATACTTAAAGCATTAGCCCGACTCCATGTCGCCAGTTTCTCATCCAAACAGGAACTACCTTTCAAAGCCCCTGAATTTCTCCATTGCGCTTAGTTGGGGAGGCATCTGTATGTTTGTTTTTTCTGCTTTAGATTTAAGTACAGAACCAAAATCTTTAAGTACTATTATTAATTTCTGTTTCTGAGCTTTAATTCCATACAGTAAACTAAATCCTTAAACATCATCTGCATAATGATTTTATCCAGGTTTTACTGTATCTATTGTTCTATGTCTGGACTAATTTCCTGAAGGATCAACATTAGTCCTAGTTAGTTGGTTATTCTTTCCAATTTATATTGTTGGGGAAGCCAGAGAAGAGGAGTCAGAAAAATCAAATAAAATCAAAATTATAATAATTAGTCTAGTGGTTTAGACAGCTTTGGGAGTGGGAAATGATACTCACTTATCAGGGGTTTGGAAGAATGGATATATTTTTTTAATGACCTTAACGTCAAGACATTGAAATATAAAGCCCCTGGCTAGAAAACCATTACTCTGCCAAGCAGATTCCTATTGATTTCCATGGGACTTCTCATAGTAGTTAGGATCAGGTTTTCTATACTAGTTTAATCAACTCGTTTGGGGCCCACTCTTGCAAGACACTGAGGGTATTGCAGCTGGTAGCATGCCTCTCAGCCTGAGTAGACAGACTCTCAGTAGGTCTGCTGGAGCTAGCATGCTAAAGATAGCAGTGTGGACGTTGCAGCATGCGTGGTAGCTCATGCTAACTGCCTGAGCCCAAGACCTCCTGAGCCCATGGGTTATTTATTTTTAACCTACACGACTAGCCTTCTTATCCCTAAAGCTTCACTTTTCACCATCTCTTCCCTTTCTTCTTTTCTATGCCCTATGTCAGAAGTCCCCAAACTTTTTTTTTTTTTTTTTGCTGAACATCCCTTCCCCATGGGAGTCACAGAACAGACTCTATCCTTCTCCACCCCCACCCCCCAACTTGCCCATTCGGGGCAGAAAGTGTCCCACTAAGGGGCGTGAGCAGCAGCAGGACCCATCTGGCTCCATCTCTAGAAAAGCTCATTGCAATGTGGTGCAGAGCCAACCAGGGCTCCTTGCCCTGTCTGCCCTTCTCCCTGCCTCCCCCCCCCCCAAGGCTCCAAAGAGTTTAAAATACATGGGGCTGCAGCCAGCTTGGGAGGGTCAGCAGCAGGGGAGTCCCCAGTGGTCAGAGAGGCGGTGGAGGGGAAGGGGAGCAGGCTGCTGCTGCTTCTGGGGTGGGGCTGGGCTGTGCTCCCCCCATACCCAATTGCTGGGGATTCCCTGTGTGTGCTCCTCCCTCTGTTGTCCTGGGGACTCACAGCTGTGCACTACAACTTGTGCCCCCTGATAACCTCCTCATGCTCCCCAGGGCGCAGGTTTGGTGCCCAGGTAATGTTACAGTAACTGAAATCTGAACATGCTTGGGCAGCTGGAAGTTATGCTGCAATACTGTATTCACATTATGTATCTCCTCCCCCTTGACTCACTGAACAGACACTGGCAATTTAAATACTGCATGACACTTGGCACCACATTTTGCTGATCTAAGCTGTGTGTTAGGGCTTGTCTACACTTGAATGCTGTTCTGGGTTAACTTGAGCTTTTCAGGATAACGTGTCTTGTGTCCACGCATGTTTTTGTTGCGAATCATCCTACAAACCCATGTTAATGAACCCACACGGGAAGCAGGGTTACTGAGTTTTCATACAACGAAGTAGGTGACAATGCATGTTGCGTCCCTATCCTGAATCAACTGTTCTCTGACAGTCCTCCAACTGCTATCCCATGCTGCTTTAGCTGGGTTGGTCTGTCTATGTGCCCTCCACTGCTCCTCAGGTCATCTTGAGAGGCTGCCTCTCTGGCTGTTCAAAACGTCTGCCTGCCTCCTTCCCCCCATCAGCAAGGCTCTCCCTCATTTTCTCACAGAGGTTGTGCAAAACACTGCAAGCAGCAATCACCTGAAGCAGATATTATCCATTGCACCGTTAATGTTCATAGTGGTCCTCAGAGCAAAAGTCCATTTCTCATTGCAGAACGGGCCAGAGTTTGTAAAGATCCTGGCATCACGAACCTTTCCAGACCAGATCACATAAATATTCATGAATCTTCCATAGTGATCAGACTGGCCTTGCAACACCATGGAGAAATACCCTTTTTGTTGATGAACTCTGAGGCCCACTGTGGGGTGAAAGAAGAGGCATGCCAGTCCCATCAATAGCCTCAATAAAATTTGGGAACTTCAACCATGCAAATCCATCAGTAATCTCCCATGCATGGTGAAGCCTAATGACCCAAGGGAAACAGCATCTTCATAGCAGTGAGCACCTCCATGACAGCAGCCTCACTAGTTGATCTACCAATGCCACAACAAATTAGCTACTGAATGGAAGCCACTGGGGATAATGAGCTTCCAGATGGTGAATGCCATGCATGTCTTCAGTCCGAGGGGAGCATTCTTGTAGGTGTTCTGCACAGATTCCTAAGAAAAAGGCCTTTGACGTCCTGAAGTTCTAGAAAAAAAATCCGTGTTCACTCCTAAAACTCTGCTAGCAACAGTGTTTAAACATCATTAATAGAAGAATGGTGTCATGTAGGCCTGGTCATCACTAGTGATATAAGTTCCTGTCACTTTAAAAAAGTTCTTAAATATATTCGGCTGGCATGCAGCTTTTTATCTGAACTGCTGCTAAAGGGACTGTTCACCCCTAATCAAATGCACTCTCTAGTTGATTATACTAATTATTTACAAATGCCATCCTGATTTACACTCTGTTTAACTTCATCAAGTTCAGTGGAACTGGGGCAGATTTAAGTTAGGGCAGAATGTAGCCCACTAAATATTTTGAATCTGAGTCTATGGTGTTCTCACACATGGGACATCTGTTGTCCTCATTAATGTGCTCTATCTTTAAAAGGCTTGTGTCACTGTCAGTTCTGCCTTTTTATTGCTTTCCTTACTTTTCATGTTTTTCTCTAAGCTGTCTCTTAAGGCCCATTTTCTTCATCTACAAGCTCCACCTGGGAACTTGCAAAAATTTTGGATTTATCTGTGACCTTGTGGTTGAGCTCCTTTCAAAGAAAGAGCAGGAAGAGTTCAGATGCTTCCAGTTCCTTGTTTTCCCCCTCCTGTGATACAAAGAAGAGCCAAGATGTGAGGGGAAGTCAGGCTCATGTACTTTAACATGGCCATTGTGGTTAATAGCTAATTTGTTTCTGAAAGTGGTTGCCAGTAAAGTACTTTGCAGTTTTTTGTATTAACACTGGTTTTATGCTTACCTTTAAAATATAACCTGATTAGGTAACAGAATCCAGAATCTATCTTCCTTTTGCAGCCAAAAAGAAATTAGTCTCTGGAAAAACCCGTAAAATTTTTCCACATGGCAAGAAAGCAGATGGGATGAAGTTTCTCAGGAACTCAGAGTTTCCACTTATACACAGGCTGTGATAATTTTATATTTGCCTCTTTGTGGTTTAAAAATAAGGTGGTTTTTTTTAAGAAGTCAATTTTCCTTTTCATGTTATTGAATCTAGATATTTTACAATTAAAAAATTCCTTGTAAAACTGTGCTTATTATAGCAAAGTCTGCAGACAATTTTTAAATGAGGCACTTTTCATGGCCTGCAGTAAATGCTCTATATTTGGATGCACTGCCGCACAGCTACAAGGTTTTCAAAGTATAATAGCATATCTTTTATCGTTTTACAAAAGGTATTGCCATAGCCCAATTGTGCTACAAGAGGAATCTTTCTATTTGCTTTAATGGGAGTTCGATCAGGCTCCAAATCAACACATTCAGCAGGATCTTTCATGAAACATTTTTTTTCTACAGCTGGCAACTGACTAGCATTACTGTGGCTCACGACTTGTGCGGTCTCCCCAAAAGTCTCATGATGTGGTTCACACGTTTTTCCATAAATTGCTGCAGGGTGTTTAAATACAAACCCTGCCACCCATCCATAGCCTTCCAAAGTCATTAATGACTTTGGGTTAGTCTCTGAGCCATTCCACCTGGCTGTAGCATAGGAAGAGGCAATTTTGCTTCTACAGTTGTGGTAAGCTAAAGCGACCTCACACTTTCAGCGTTGCAGAAGACTGAACCACACCACTGCAACTGAACTTAATAGAAGTTGTGTTGCTAAGTCCTGTGCAAGTCTCAAAGTGTAATGACCCAGAAGCAGTCAGCCTGTTATCTGTGATCTTTATGTAATAAGGAAACATTCAGATTTGCTAATCCAGCTGTCTGATATGGAACTGGGACAAATGTGCATAATCTTAAGGAAAGAGCTAAGTAATGAGAGAAAGAATAACATTAGCTGCTGGTGAGATGCTGCAGTGGTTAAAACACCATGTACTCCTGTGTAAAATAAAACTTCTACCTCTAATGGCATCAGTGGAGCTTCACCGGAGAAGAAAAATGACTATGTATTTTCCCAGTGTAGACATAGGCTTAGGGAACCAGTGCGGCTTTCCTTGTATACACAGAATTCCCATTGACAGTAGGACTCCTGGGTGCAGAAAGAATATAGGACATGGCCCAAGGACATTGCTGACTTTGTAATATAACTCGAGGAACTCACTGGGTAAGATTTTGACCTTAGATGATAAAACTCTGTTGCAAGGGTAGCTTGCTGAAGGACACAGGTTAGTATTGGACTGAGAAGGGGAAAACTGGTTGTCAGTTGGGATTATTTAAGAAGTGAGATGGTATGTCCATGTAATCTGCAGATGCTGTGCTGGTAGGAAATTCTCAGAATGGTTTTCCAATGGAAAATGCCAATTCATCGAAACATTTTCTGTGAGATTTGTACCCAACTCTGATGAAGGTCTTATGGAACTTAGGCAGGAGTGTGACAGGAGGCTCCTCATTAGTCAGCCAGGTAGGTCATTGTGAACAGGCAGGGTGTGTGAACTGTGAAGAAACCGGGAAGCTAAGAGCCTGGAAGTGCTAGCTTCTACACGCCAAGGCTCCCAGCTCAGCTGGCACTCACTCACAGGATTTCCAAGCTCCTGGCTCCCTTTCAGACCGCCTGGCAGGCTCGAGGGGATTGAGGAGCCTGGAAGTTTGAGTCAGGAGTCAGGGCTTCAAGGCTCCATCTCTCCTTCAGCCTGCCAAGCAGAATTTCCTCCATGAAATAGAATTATCATTCTCTGCATAGCTCTATTCAGGCGCATCTTTCACCTTTGACACATTCAAATTCTAAGTGTTTGCACCATGGGATTTTTGGACAAGTCTAGAGACTTTTTAGGTGGAAAAGTTAGCTTACATTCTGGTACTGATTTCATTATCTCAGAAAAACACTGTACAAAGAAACCGGTTCTGCAAATCTATTGTCAACTTTGACCTCAATTTACATTTTAGGGCCTGATTCTCAGAAGAGCTCACTACCCACAACTTCTCTGGACTTCAGTGGGTCCTACATCTGCTTGGCTCTTCTAAAAATTGGTTCTTCAGTAGATTGTATATTGGTTTGCTTGTTTCTTTAAATGTTCTTTCTAGAGTTGGAATTGTCCTCTGGAAATTCACTGATGAGCGTGTTTGATCCTACCTGTATCACAACTGCTCTGAGAAATTGCCATCAGCAGAGGGGTCACACAAATCTTTGGTTTTTGTTGCAAATAAATAAATAAATTCCAATGGAAACTTAGTAAAACCTGCTAAGTTTTGCCTTGTTTCAAGTCAAAATCATGGAGTTTTGCATGGTTAACCTCAAACCATAAGTTACCATGAGTTTGCTAAAAACTTAGTGCAGACTTGCCAAAATGTTTGCAAACCTTGACAAGTCTTTTGTTAACCCTGTGCTGAATTTTAGGTTTTTAACTCAACTGTTTGACTTGTTTCATTTCTCAGTCTGAAAGTTAATACCACCATTAACTTTCTCTGCTAACTAGCAAACCTTGTATGAAAGTGAAATCTGCTTTGAATGTAGAACCGGTCCTACATGCAGCCTGCATATATGGGGAGCCTGTCCCATAACTACCTCTTCCATCATCACACCTCTGGTTCAATATGGGACCGGTCAGCTTCACAAATGTTCTCTCAGGCTGGTGCATGGTTACTTTTCAGGTCTGTTCTTGTAGCATTATGTTCCCATGAGATGAACCGCCTTTCCTGCCCAGTCTGCAAACAGCAAACTGAATTTCTTCTTGCACTTCTTTCTAGTGAAATAAACCTACGCTAATGTGCTCTGGTTTTCTGCTCTTGTCCCTTGCCAATGATACACAGAAAACGTAACTAGGCAAGAGTCCAAGCCTTTGCTCTTTTAATTGTGGCAAGGCTGTACAGATGCTCCAGTTGAGGGGCTGCATTCTTTAGCCCCCTACAGTTTTCAGAATTTTCTTTGGTGTTTTCAAACTTGGCTTTCCTATGAGTCTCTACAATATTTGCCTGTTTGTTAATCAAGTCAACCCCATCATCTTTATCTTGTCCCTTCATCTCTCCTGCTTCTACAGAAGACACAGAAGAAATTCAGTCGTATTCTTCCATGAAAGCCAGCTGAATCCATAGAGCTTAGTGTAAAACTGTAGACTCAGCAGCATATTTATGAAAAACAGATTTATCTAAAGCGGATTCAAAACATTTCCCCTCAATCGTGCCAAAATGCATCTTTGGTGAACTAAAGCTGTGGTGCCAAATGTGATACAGCCTTCTTTATGATGTCCTTAGCAGGAAAGAGATCCTGAATTTAGGCGCCAATAGAGTGTCCAAAATATCTCACACTGAATCACCCGTCGTGTGCTTTGGAGATGTTTTCATTTATTTAAAACCCTACATTATTCATAGCAATATGCTATTAACTATTTGATTTAGTCATGAAATATTTATTCAACACTTAAATCTCTAGTGAACTGTTCTAGCACTTTAATAAGGTGTTCTATTACAATTTCTACCAGTGAAGGCAATCCACCAATAACATGTTGAAATGCTGGATGGGGGAGAGGTAAGGGGTTTGTGTGTGTGTGTGCATGTCTAGCCTGATGTTTAAGGTGGAATTCTACCTTAAACCCCATCATGCAGACGTTTATGTTGGTGGGGTAGTCTCAGGCCTTGTCTACACTGGTAAGTTTCTGCACAGAGGTGACCTTGGGAGCCCAGTTTCCCTCTTTGTTATCACCGGCTCAGTGGATGCACAGAATCAGAAAGCGGCCACGAAGACCTAAAGAGGACTTTCTGCGTGAAGTCATGATGCGCTCCATGGCCGAGAAACAGGAATTGAAGGAGTGGTGGGACAGTGAGAAAAGGGACCGAAAGGAGAACGCAGCATGCCAGAACAAAGTCAAGGAGCAGATCTTAAACATTATGGAGCGCCAAGCGGACACGCTCCAGGCACTACTGCAAACTGAGCAGCTCCACGCCCACCCTCCTCTGCAGCTGCTGTCGCAAAACTTTCCCATGTGCTCCCCAACACCCTTTTATCAACCTCCTGGCTCCTTTGTACAGTAATTCCTCACTTAAAGTTGTCCCAGTTAACATTGTTTCGTTGTTACGTTGCTGATCAATTAGGAAACATGCTTGTTTAAAGTTGCGCAATGCTCCCTTATAATGTTGTTTGGCTGCCTGCTTTGTCCACTGCTTGCAGGAAGAGCAGCCTGTTGGAGCTAGCTGGTGGGGGCTTGGAAATAGGGGGGACCGGCAGCCCCGATATCAGCTCCCCGCTCCCCTAAGTTGCCTGTGCAGCAGCCACCTAGCAGGCTATCAATTGCCAGTTCAGCTGTCCCTCCCCACAATGCCATGTGCTGCTCCTATCCTCTGCCTTGGAGCTGCTCCCCAGAGCCTCCTGCTTGCTGTGTGGGGGCAGGAAGAGGCAGGGAAGGAGGGCTAATGGCAGAGTGTCCCCCTCCCTTTGCTCCTGCCCCCACTTACCCCTTCATATAGAGCAGGGTGGGGACACAACAGGGCTCAGGACGGAGGGAGCTTCCTTGCAGCAGCTGCTGTCTCAACTTCCTGATATACTTAAAAAGCCAGAGTACTTAGAGTGGGGTCATCCTACTTAAAAGGGCAATGCGCATCTCTCTCACACACACATACGGTGTGTGTCTCTGTCTCTGTCTGCCAAGCTGTCTCCCCTCCCTCCATTCATGCTCCCTTGTAGCATGTGAGGCTATATTAACAACGTGTCAACCCTTGAGGGCTCAGATGAATGCTAGTTCATCATTTAGCAGTAAGGCATTCCCGGGGAAATATCCCACCCTCTTCCCTCTAGCTTCACCACATCAACCAAGCTTCACAATCATCACTGCTGTGTACAGTATTAAATTGTTTCTTTAAAACTTATACTGTGTATATGTGTGTGTATATATATATATATATATATATATATATAAAATGTAGTCTTTTGTCTGGCGAAAAAAATTTCCCTGGAACCTAACCCCCCCATTTACATTAATTCTGATGGGGAAATTGGATTCGCTTAACATTATTTCACTTAAAGTCGCATTTTTCAGGAACATAACTACAACATTAAGCGAGGAGTTACTGTACCCACTGCATTCCACTCCTGCCCTGTCACCGTCCAGCACTGCAGACTCCCAGTACCCACTGCACTCAACACCCATCCCTCTGCAGGTTAGCCCTGCTGAAGTACAGTAACTCCTCACTTAACGTTGTCCTGGTTAATGTTGTTTCACTCTTACGTTGCTGATCTATTAGGGAATATGCTTGTTTAAAGTTGCGCAATGCTCCCTTCTAAGGTTGTTTGGCAGCTGCCAGCTTTGTCCACAGCTTGCAGGATTCTCTGGAAGAGCAGACCCTCCTCGTGGGGATTAGAACCGGGGGGGGGGGGGCAGCAGCCCTCCCATCAGCTCCCCTACGTTCCCTCTAAGGTATGTGGCTCGGCAGCTGCTCAGCAGCAGTTCAGCTGTCCCTCCCCCCATGGCCGTGCTGCTCCTGCCCTGCCCTCTGCCTTGGAGCTGCTCCCAGGAGCTTCCGGCTTGCTGGGGGAGGGGAGGAGAAGGGTGCTGATGTCAGGATGTCCCCCTGTTCCTGCCCCCGCCCACACTCCATACCCCCTCTCCACAAAGCGGAGGAGGGGACAGGGATCAGGGACAGAAGTGGCGGGAAGCTTGCTGGAAGCTGTTGCTTCCTGTCGGTTGATCTGCTTAAAAAGGCAACGTACTTAAAGTGGGGTCAGTGTACTTAGAGGGGCAATGCACGTCTCTCTCTCTCTCTCACTCATGCACACACCTGCCAGCACTTTGGAAAGTCAGCACCTGTGCAGCTGTACATGTGCTGTCAGGAGGAGGGAGTGGTGTGCTCCAGCTGGATAGCATGGGCTCATCATCATGTTCAGCTTTTGCAGGGAGGTGTTTGCAGCTACTGCCCTGCATCTGTTGTGTTTCCTCCCTCCTGCCTCAGTCCGTGCTGTCTTGTCGAGTGTGAGGCTACATTAACAACAGCATATTAACCCTTGCAGGCTCAGCCGAGTGGTAGTTCATCATTTAGCAGCAAGGCATTCCCTGGGAAATATACTCCACCACCTCAACTTACTCCACCACCTCAACCAAGCTTCACGATCATTCATCGCTGTGAACCATTTTAAACTGTTTGTTTAAAATTGTTTAAAACTTATACCATATATGTATATAATGTCTTTTGTCTGGCGAAAAAAATTTCCCGGGAACCTAACCCCCCCATTTACATTAATTCTTATGGGGAAATTGGATTCACTTAACATTGTTTCACATAAAGTCACATTTTTCAGGAACATAACTACAACATTAAGTGTGGAGTTACTGGACAGTACTCACTGCATTGTATTCCAAAGGAGAAGGTTGTTTATGATACCTGGACATATACAAATCTTTAACTGGCCCCGGGACCCCCACCTCCTCCTGGGATCCTCCCTTCCCCCAACCTCTCAGTGCTGATGTGTGTTTTTGTTTGTCTCTCTCCTCCAGTGGATGTTTTTTAATAAAAGAATTGTGTTGGTTTGAAATCTTTATTCTATTAATTGAAAGCAAACAGAGCCCTGCAAAGCAACGGGCATTTTTCTTACACCTTCATAGTGCATCATCTGCACCAATCACAGTCACCTCCTAGCATTATAAGCACTGCAATCCCAAGCATATCAACAAATATTAGTGGCTTTCAGCTTCAAATTGCTGCCTCAAGGCATCCCTGATCCTTATGGCCCCGCGCTGCACCCCTCTAATAGCCCTGGTCTCTGGTTGTTCAAATTCAGCCTCCAGGTGCTGAGCCTCAGTGATCCAGCCCTGAGTGAAGCTTTCTCCCTTCCCTTCACAAATACTATGGAGTGTACAGCACACAGCTATAAACATAAGAATATTGTCATCGGCCAGGTCCAGCCTCCCACACAGGCAGTACCAGCGGGCCTTTAAACGGCCAAAGGCACACTCACCAATCATTCTGCACTGGCTCAGCCTGTTGTTGAACCTCTCCTTGCTGCTGTCAAGTTGCCCCGTGTATGGCTCCATAAACCACGGCATTAAGGGGTAGGCAGGGTCTCCCAGAATCACAATGAGCATTTTGTCTTTGCCTACAGTGATCTGCTGGTCCAGGAGGAAAGTCCCTGCTTGCAGCTTCCTGAACAGGCCAGTGTTCTGAAACATGCGTGCATCATGCACCTTTCTGGACCAGCCTGCAGTAATGTCCGTGAAGCACCCACAGTGATCCACAAGTGCCTGGAGAACCATAGAAAAATACTCCTTCTGATTTATGTATTCGGTGGGTAGGTGGTCTGGTGCCAGAACTGGAATATGTGTGCCATCTATCGTCGCTCTGCAGTTAAGGAAGCCCATTTGTCCAAAGCCATCCACAATGTCACGCACATTGCCCAGAGTCATGGTCTTTCGGAGCAGGATGTGATTAATGGCCTGGCACACTTCCGTCAACAAGGGAGTCCAAAGGTCAACTTTCCCACTCCAAACTGGTTAGCGACTGATCGGTAGCAGTCTGGAGTAGCCGGCTTCCATAGTGCAATCACCACATGCTTCTCCAACAGCAGGGCAGCTCTCATTGTCATTTACTTGTGCCGCAGGGCTGGGGTGAGCTCATCACATAGTCCCACGAATGTGGCTTTCCTCATCCAAAAGTTCTGCAGCCACTGCTTGTCATCCCAGACGTGCATGATGATATGATCCCACCACTGAATGCTTGTTTCCTGAGCCGAAAAGGGCGTTCCACTGTGGTCAGCACCTCCGTGAATGCCACAATCAATCTCATGTCATAGCTACTACGCATGGCAAGATCCATGTTGAACTCCTCTTGCCTTTGTAGTTTAAGGAATAACTCCACTGCCACTCGTGACGTGTTAGGCAGAGAGAGCTGCATATTGTTCAACAGTGCAGAATCCATTCCTGCAGACCTAAGAGGCAGAGTGAGCAGTACACACACCATTGAAAGATGGTACCAAATGCGATGGAAGCACAGGGATTGCTGGGATGCGAAGCAATGCATCACGGGGCACTGGGACAGGACCCAGGATGCCCCGTGCTCCCCTCTGCCTTTCCACAACTCTTAGCAGCAGAAGAGGAAGAGATGCTCTGTGGGATAGCTGCCCAGAGTGCATCACTCTGAATACCGCTGCAAGGGGGAACATGCTGTTGCGCAGGCAGCTGACTGTGTGAACACACAACAGCGGTTTCCCTTCAGCGCTCTCTGAGTGGCGCTGTAACTGCGGGTGCTGCCAGTGTAGACATACCCTTAGTATTCTCCTTAAAAGCATTTTAGAAGTGTGGCTGTTTCTACAGAGGAGGGAAAATGGGAACTGATACTTCCTTCCCTTGGAGACATCTTTCCTAGATGGCAGAAAACACAAGTCTGATTTTATAAAATTCCCATATGTCAGTGGTGTTTAGAGTGAGACAAAGTGGGTGAGGTGATATCTTTTATTGGACCAACCTTTGCTGGTGAGGGAGACAAGCTTTCCAGCAATACAGAGTTCTTCAGGTCTGGGAAAAGTACTCAATGTCACAGCTAAATACAAGGTGGCACAGATTGTTTAGCACAAGTAGTTTGCATGTATTCTAAGGGACCATTCAAGATGATTGGCCCATTAAGACATCTTCAGTCATAGGACAAAAAGGGGGGGGGGGGTTTGTGGGCTAAAGATTCTTGTATAAAAATAAGCCACTGTATTTTTATGGGTAATTTTTTTCCTTCAATTGGCTTTGCATGCCTGAATTGAGGAGTGAATGGCAAGTTACCTGGAGATCAGGTAAGGGCTGTTGAAGGCCCTGAATACAGTGGAACTAGTTATTTCACATAGCCACCTGCCCAAATGGGGGAAAGAGGAGGAGAGACGGGGAAAAGACAGGCCTAGCAACCACAAGCACTACTGAAACTCTAATAATGGCTGCAGAATAGCCAAGCAGAGTGCATGCCATCACTTTCTCACCTGTCGTGTTGTTCAATTTTTATTTTTAGAATTGGAAAAAAGTACAGTGTCCAAAAATTTTAAAAACATCTAAAGAAGGGTCAAGGAACTTGCTTATTGCTGTTTGTTATATGTTCCTGTTTAGAATGTGGAGTAATTATGATGTAAATAACCTTTATAGAAAAATCAGTGAGGAGCACATTGTAGAATATAAACAAGAAAATGCATGGACTGTTGAACTAAGTAAGAAAATTGTTCCTTATGTGAAGTATGTGTTTGCTCTTCAAATTAACTTCACTTTTGAAAGATTTGTCCTTGAGATGGTTTGGTTTTTAGCACACACAGGTTTATTTTATTAGAATGGTAAAATATTTGCATTTAATTTCCCATCTCTCCAAAGCGCCTTCAAAATATTTTGTTTTAAAATATATCTGCAGATAAGGAATAAGAGAGGAAGATCATCTTTTTGTATGAAAATATAATTTACTTTAAGTTAAATGAAGTATGACTTGCTATGCTGAATAACCAGCACAGTATGATCATATAGTTACATTAAGCTTCATAAAGAAAATGTTGTAGAAAGGATCAAATTTTTTTTAGCTGGTCCTTGGGAGCAGTATTTGAAATAGATTTACAGCCTACTACATAGTATTAAGCTCCAAATAAAAAGGAAGTGGAGGTTTATGATTGGGATTTGTTACTGTGCTACTATTGGGAATATCATGGAATTCTCAATGCTAGCTTATTAACGTCTAGTAATATAGAAAAGGAATACTTGTGGCACCTTAGAGACTAACAACTTTATTAGAGCATAAGCTTTCGTGAGCTATAGCTCACAAGTGAACTGTAGCTCACAAAAGTGTATGCTCTAATAAAGTTGTTAGTCTCTAAGGTGCCACAAGTACTTCTTTTCTTTTTGCAGATACAGACTAACACGGCTGCTACTCTGAAACGTAGTAATATAGAGTGAGCACCATTCACAACTCATCATTTGTCAGTTACCAGGCAGTGATATCACCACAATTTTCCTAATACTTTGTTGAGATCTGTGACAAGAGTGTAGTACTGGTTGGCAAATGCTGACTATTCCATTGCAGTGTGTTTCTGGTGTATCAAAACTAAGAAACTATACAACACTATTTCTTCTTAACTTCATAACTGATTGGTCTAGGGAAATGAGCACTTCAGGGACTCAGGAAGGCCTGAGATTTAAGCCTATGTTTACTACTACTAACTCACCTTTCCATCTGAGTTTCCCCTCCTCATCTGTAAAATAGAAATTCTTGCCCATCTTCTTACATGAATATTGTGAGGATTGGCTAATGTCATCATATCGAGACTGAGTTAAAGAGCAACACATTGAGGTTTAATTAATTGACAACTGTAAAGCAAACCTCTGAGTTGAAGTAACCCAGGCACAGAGATTATGAGCCTTATCCCATATCACTAAAGTCAAGAGGAATTTTGCCATTCACTTCAATAGGTACAAGAACAAGGCCTGAGTGGTATGCCAAAGATCACATGGGAAGTCTGTAGCAGAACATGAAATAGAATACACTGGATACTTGGTGATTATACGTGCTCAGCAGATTCCTTGAATAAGTCTTCAGTCAGTAAATGCTACCAATTAGTTATTGCTAATAGTGTAAAATGGACTGCATGCTCATTAGGGGTATTCAATATTGCAACATTTTCCTGACATCAGTGAGTTCCTCAAATATTAATTCCAGTGTATACAGAGCCATAAGTCCTTGATGCACACTGTCACATTACTAGAAATGTATAATATTTCCCAGGAAAACAGAGGTATGGAACCAATTGATGATTAGACTAAAATGGCAGTAATCTATTAATCCATTGGAAAAACAGATTGGCTGAACAAGAGTCATCCAATACATCTGATGGAACTCTTTTGCAATACCATAAATAAGTTTGGCAATAAAATAGAAGTGGGGATAAATTAAACAAAAATTCCCATTACGGATTTGCAACAGGGTATTAGGATTTATGTATTTTTTTATCTATGTTTAAACGTTTATGAAAGATTTACTATTCCCATAAAATGTATTAAGGGTTTTTTTCCACTGTTGTAATGCTGGAAATATTTTAATGGAAAGAAAGAGCTCTGGGAATATGCTAAAGTTTAGTCTGCATGAAGTTGTAGTTAGAAATTCCCCCAGAATAAATAAATGCTATGTGAAGAGTCATCATTTTACGTTATTAGGCCTTGTGATGGGGTGTTCACACCACACCTGCCCTGAAGGGGTTAAGGGGGCTCAAGAAGTAGCCATTTAACCTTATAGTCCACACCTGAAGGAGAGCCTGGCTTGACTGATAAGCGCTAAGTGAAGGTGAAGCCCAGGTAGACAGGAACAGGGTAGGCTAGTATAAAGCCAGGTAGTTGAAAGCAGAAAGGGGCTATAGAGAGAGAGTCTGCAGTTGCTCTCTGGGTATAGCTCTGGGATCCTGTCCCTGATAGAATGGTTTTGAGGAGTTGTAGAACAGGAAGAAGCCCAGGAAAGAGCTGTGAGAATTGAAACTGTGTAGATCTTGGCTGCTGATTATAGGGTCCCTGGGCTGGAATCCAGAGTAATGGGCAGTCCCAGGTTCCCCTACCAGCCGCAGGGAAAATGGCACAGACCAGGAATTACAGAAAACTACTGGTTTGGAATGCTGGCAGATTGTCAGGTGAGACTTCCCTTCCCTTCCCTGGAAGGGGAAAACTATATAGTGACCTGGATGGAGGGCTGAGTCACAGAGAGCAAGAGAGGCTGTAGGGCAAGCAATTGATGGAAGGGGGTGCTAGACTGGAGGAGAACTGATCCCTAGATCCAGCCACAAGAGGGTGCTCCTAGCAGTGAGAGAGTCTGTTGCAGGCCCATTAATCTCTAAAGCAGTTTTGCCAACACCAAATGTCCAAAAATCATGAGATTATGTAAAAATAATAGATTTGGTGTTCTTTTTATTTGCCTTCTGCTTTTTGAGCCTTTAGCTTGGGCTCACATTTTGAAGCTTTCTTCACAGCTACATGGGCTAGAAACTTACTTTTTCTTTAATAATAAAGGCTGAAATCATCACACATCCACTTGACTCCAGGAGCTGGGGCTTTAAGGAAAACAATAATTATCATGAGACTCATGACAAAATCATGAGTTGGCCCCACTGCTAAAGCAATACATTATTACTATTACGGTCTTAAAAAACAGGCCAAACCTCAAGCTACAAAGCTGTTGGATTATATGGAAATTGTACATGCAAATACAGTACTGGTAGGTTTTATAAATCTGTACTAAATTAATGAAGAACACACCACCTTGCCAGATCATACTGTGACTTGTCTTTTGGTAACTAATTTAAAAAAATGGTGGGGTCACAAATGGTAAAATGTAGTAAGAGGTACAAACAGTGTATTCTCACTGGCTCGGTTACAGAAAACTCTTGGGTAGCTTGCTGATATTTAGGCGAAACATATTTTAAATTACATTACAAAAACAAAATATCGCATAATAAAATAGGAAAATAAACACTATTGCTAGCCCCTTGTATAGGAAGAAAGGACAGGTGTGGATTTTTTCCCTTCTTCTGACCCCACTTGGTATACCTAATGCCAAGAAATCATCACCGCTCCTTTCTGGTGTGAGATATACACGCAGGAAGCCATTTGCAGTACTCGGCAATACGTTTTAGTCATTCTACAAAGCCCAGGAACTATGCTACATGTTTCTGTTTCTGCTTTATTAACTATATCTTGGATATAGATACAGCATTCTCAGAACACACTTTTCCACTCCAGTAGTATTTGGGTAGAAGGCTCTATAAAACACAGAATCACTTCTTCATTGTTTAACATAAACTGATAACTTAGACTCTAAGGGGCAGCTCCTTGCATAGCTATGTGGTGTTTGATGGAAGGATTTGAAGAGCCTGCCCACCCTCCTTGTGTGGCCTGCATCAGAGTAAATTGCAGAGCTCCTGTGGGAGTGTGCAACATTCCAAAGGGGTGGAAAGGAGGCAGGGATATGACTCTACCTTTTTCCATGCAGCTGCTAACAGAGGGAGGAGTAAGCTGAACCCTATAAAAGAGGGTGCAGAGCCTGAGTCAGCATGTCTGGGAGATCCAGGAGGCATGTGGCTTGCTGGTGCTCCCACAGGGTAGGAGAGCTCTGCCTCCCTTTACTACAAGCTGTATGTAAATGTTAGAGTTAAGCCCTATGTGAAGCTGCCCATTCTTGCAGTAAATAACGAAAAGGACTGGTCACCGGTAAAGAGAACTGGATTGACTGGCAAGCTGGATGCAACCTATGCATTTTCATACAGACAAATGTAAATGTAGGCTCCTAGGAATAAAGAATGCAGGCCATGCTTACAGATGGGGGACCCTATCCTTGGAAGCAGTGACTTGGAGAAAGACTTGAGGGTCATGTAGGATAATTACCCGAACCTGAGCTCCTTGTGTGACACTGGCTAAAAAGGCTAATGCAACCCTTGGATGTATAAGCAGGGGAATCTCAAGTGGGAGTAGAGAGATTATATTACTTCTGTATTTGGCACTGGTTTGACTGCTACTAAACTATTGTGTCCAGTTCTGGTGTCCATAATTCAAGAAGAATGTTGATAAAGTGGAGAGGGCTCAGAGAAGAGCCACAAGAATGATTAAAGGATTGGGAAAACATGCCTTATATTGAAATACTTTAGGAACCTAGTCTTGTTTAGTTTAACAAAGAGAAGATTAAGAGGCAACTTGACCATAATCTATAAGTATCTGACGCTTCATTATTGGTAACCCAGTGAGCAAGGGATTAGTGCCAGACATAGTGAGGCACGACAGGGTACAAACAAAATCCAAAGTTACATAGAAACTCTTTTCCCTTATTTACATATACACATTTTATTGCATTTACTATACATTGATTTTACACATTTTGGGCTTGGCTACTTAATGTTACCCGAAATTAGGCCAGCTAGTAAGCTTAGGGAGGACTAATGACCCACCAGAGTTTGGCAGAAAGCAGCACATTTATTGTATTGATAGCTAAGCTCAAAAGAAGTGTTTGTGGGGGTCACACTCACATACTCAAGCTCCCAGGACAGGCACAGCACTGGAGACGTCAGGATCCTTCAAGGTAAGTGTCCCACAGCACAACGATGGACGGTGCAATGAAGGTAAGTCTTCCCTTGGCATGATGGAATGCAACGCGGCAAACCACTGGCCAGGCAGTCCGGGCAAAGGCCATCATGGGAGGTACAAGCTTGTGAGTGCACTCCTGATCACATGGCCCCTTCCCCTTTTAAGGATCTGCTCCTCATGGCCTGTGACTAGAGATGACTTGGCTGCATCTGGTTGGTTACACTCCACCTCTGGCACTGTCCATGCGGTGTCCCTGCATTGGGTGTGTGAGTGCTGCCTAATCAGGGTCCCAGATACCTTGTCTACCTGGGAGCTCTTCTGATCTTCCAGCTGTTCAAGCAGCCCATTCGTCCCACAAGCATTCCAGGAGGAAGGGGGAGAGGGAAAGCCACTTCACAGGTATTCAAAGAGGGAGAGGAGAAAAAAGGGGGCGGGGAAGTGTAACACACCTTTTGAGCATACAGGTTATACATAGCATAGTCATACAGAGCACTGCTCTCCTACAACACTTTGTAGGAACCAATGCCTGTATGCCATGCTCTGTCCATCCGCGGTTTACTCTTTACTTTATCTTTATGTTCCCAGCTTATTTTGTCCATTGTTATCTTGTTCTTTGTAAATGGTTTCCTGAGTGTTCCCTCCCCTTATCTTAGTTGGTTCAGACATTCTGTCACTCAGCTTACTGACCCATTTATCAATCTTAATTAGCGTAGACATTCTGTTTTCAGCCTGCTCATCTATTTACCTCCCTGTCCTGTCCCAAGAAATGGGATACTCCCCTGTCCAGCTGTTTATGTGATACCAGGTCTACAGAGACAAGGATCAGGAATCAAATCATGTGGTGGTGATGGTGGGGAAGATACTGCGATCTTGAAATTAAGATTGGATAGTGTATCCTTACTATTTCATGCTTAGCCTCCACATTACATTCTCCTCCTCTCTTCTTTAAAAAAATACTCTCATAAGATTTAAAACAATGCTATATGGGTAATTTGGATAATATACCTAAGTGGAAATATAAAGCAGAAATGCATCTGTTTCAAATAGAATTGTAATTACTTACATTCTGGATAATTGCGGGGACCTTTTTCTTGTGCCTGGATATATTGTGCTTGCTGGAACCATGATTGATGTTTTACATCATATTCTGCATTTACTTAAATATCAATCCACCTTTGCTTAGAACAATATGATTTGTCATGATCTTGACCTATGGTAGATGGTCTGGGTGAAGGAGTTCAAATAAGAAATCACCTGAAATCTTCTCTCTTTCAAACTTGTACCTCTCTGCCACTTGAAACTTACTCATTACTGATTTCTATTGGTTTAGCTCTGCAGCCAGTCAAAATTCAGATAGCAAACCCATTGATGTCAGTGGGAACACTCACCTGCTTAAAGTTATACTAGTGTTTTTCAGTATTGGGGCCTTTGAGTATATGGCTTTGGTAAGTGAGTAAGCAGCTATACTAAGTTTAAAGAGAAAAGTAAGTTCTGAACAATTGGGATGCCTCTAATGTAGTATTTTTATTACACGCATCCTAGTGATGGGACAAACCACAGAATTTTTTGGTTTTGGATAAACATCCAAATTTTGTATGATTTTCATTTTATCCAAACCTCTGTGGCCTGGAATTTCACTAGCTTTCCAATGCTTTCTGGTTCTGACTTAACCACAGAAGCTGTGAGAACATTGTTTCAGTATGTTTGCCCCTAGCCAAAACCTGAAGTTCAGACGCACATGAAAATAAATTAAAAGAAAATAAAAATATGTTCCTAAACTCTCTTGAATAGTTTTGGTTCTAGTTTTGAACAAACATGTAATTCCCACTTTATCTGAACCAGTTCTCTCATCTCCGTTTTATTCTCTCAACTTTTTAGAACATGAAATACAACCTGCCTTAAGCGATCACATGACTGGGTGAGGAAAAACTGGAATTTTCATAGTGATGGCTTTTCACAAGAAATGAAATAAAATTTGAGACACTTTGGGGTCACTGGTTTAGTGTGATGGCTTTATCCATGAGAGTTTCCTATAGCTCAGGTTCATTGCACATTGTTATTCCTGTGATGGGTTCGGTCACAGAGACCCCCTTGGGACTGTCACCTGATGTGCTGAGACTATCTTTGAGCCAGTGTGGGCCTCCAGGACCCTGCCTTGTTGAGCCATACACGCCAGTCTGCTCCAACACAGACCCAGGGTCTGAACCACGTGCCCCAAAGCTGCAGACTTAACTGAAAACAGCTTAAGAAGTGCTCCTGTCTCCAGCACCCAGATACCCAGCTCCCAAAGGGATCCAAACCCCAAATGAATCCGTTTTACTCTGTATAAAGGTTATACAGGGTAAACTCATAAATTGTCTGCCTGCTATAACACTGATAGACAGTTATTTGCCCTCCCAAGTATTAATTACTTACTCTGGGTTAATTAATAAGCAAAAGTGATTTTATTGAGTATAAAAAGTAGGATTTAACTGGTTCCAAGTAATAACAGACAGAACAAAGTGAGTTAACAAGCAAAATAAAACAAAACAAAAAACATGCAAGTCTAAGCCTCATACATTAAGAAACTGATTACAGATGAAATCTCACCCCCAGAAATGTTCCAACAAGCTTCTTTCACAGACTGGACTCCAGTATATGTTACTATTTGTTTATATTCCTAAGCAGCTTTTTAACTCCATTCTGATTTATTAGTACCAAGATGAATGTGGTACTCCAGAACATTAAAGTTGCTGTTAAGAAATAATCCCAAAGCCAGTGACTGCACCAGTTGCTCTCTGAAGTTTAGGTGATCTGGCTGTGGTAATGTTTTCTCATGGGTGGTTTTTTTGGGGAGGAGGCAGGGGTGGGAGAGGGGGTTTGGTTGTTTTGTTTTTTAAACACAGTGATTCTATCAGGTCTGAAGACAAAGTTGCTGTTTGAGCAAACTAAATACACCTCATGAAAGTATTGAAAAAGCTTCAGAGCAATCAGTGAGGACACTGTAGCCTTTCAGAAGGAATTCCTATAATATTTCCTGACAATAACAGAGGGTTTGGGGTAGATTCTCTATTGGTAAACAACTGATGTTGCTATGATTTCTTCCAATGATGAGATAATTGGTAGCCCAGCAATTTTTAAACTTACTCTAACCTTTCTGTTAGAAATCAACTATACATTATTTGCAGCAGTGAGGCTAAAATTTCTGTTGCATAAACAAATGTCTCCAAAGTCTCTTGTGTTAGTGGTTTTAGCAGATGTTGAATATTACTCCTGATTGTTTTCCTTTCTTCTCACTTTCTCAAGATGATCATTTTGTGAGGCAAGGTTTAACAGCTTTAAATAGAGGAGGAAAAACACTAGAATTGAGGACTGCATATAGACTATGGACTGTTTTTAAAGAATATGTGTAACCAAGGGGAAATGTGTATTTTTCAGTGCACAGCATTTCAGTGAAGACTCAGGTCAATAGCATGTGCACTTACTTACTCTGAAAATATGAATACTGAAATATCCCTGTGGAAAAATATATAATACCCTATACTTAGGGCTAAATTTTGTACACAGTCTTATGTGCATCAAAGGGCAGAATCTGTTGTACTAACAATGATTTCTCTTGTCTATACTGGGAATACCAAGATAAGCTTTGGTACGGGTATTAGTTTGGCTTTATTTCTCACTGTACATAGGAACCTTGTGGTAGCCCTATATTTATTTAGCTTTTAAAATAGACATCTGTCCAAAGGCACCCTGCTTAATCATACAATACATGCAATTACATTGAGCAATGGGAGTGCTGAAGTGAAAACACAATATATATATGCCTTTCTTAAGGAATTGCTGGAATATAGCCTAGACAAGGTTATATTATTCCACTGAGCATAAAAATTTTGGGTGGATTCTCCACTTACAGTATTTTGGGCAGATTCTCTAGCTGTAAGAGGGCTACACTGTTAATGTAATGTTGGGCTGAAATTAAGGGATAGTCAGTCTCCTAGTGCAGCTGGTTGGAAGATGAGGTTTATGAAACTCTTTGACAGATGTGTTTAAGGATCAGCTTGGCTGCGTCTAATTCTACCCCTCTCCCCGCTTCTATAGGAAAGTGTTTTGACTTTCAGACGCAGTCAGGTGGCCAGACCTTGGAGGCAACGTTCTGAGACTGTTCAGAGGACATTGCATAATCTGGTTGTTTTTTTAATATTACACTTCAGAGGTTACATGTACACAGTGAAGAAACCAAGGCTTCCCTTTGTGATAAGAACTACTCATTAATTTGTAGTGTAGCCTGTTTTAATAAGGTTGATGTCTTTTTGTAAGACTTTCCATTATACAGAAATTGTTCCGTCTTCCAGTAGGTTCATGGGGCTAGACTCGAAGATATTTAGGTGTTGGTCCACTCAGCATTGCAACACTAAGTCTCTTTTTTTAAAAGTGACTTGGGCACCTAGGACCTGTGGCAAGATGGCCAATTTTAGTCTGGTGGGTCTTGCACTTTTCTTGGCGGGGAGCTAAGATGCCCCCCTTTGCCCCTGCTCTTGGGTGCCGAGGGCCCCGCTACTAGCCCGGGAAGGTGGTAGAGGAGGGAAGCAGGGGAGGGGTCTGGGTTTGCTCCTCGCTCTGAGTCCCAGCCCCTCTCAACCCCTGTGGGTTTCTTACCCTCTGGTGGTAACCCCTTAGGTGGGGTTACCCTTGGTCCTTAGATGCTGGGGGGAAGGGTCTCCCTGTCCTGCTGGGCAGGGTCTCCCTTACTCAAATTCTCAGGTCTTCCAAATCTCTCAACACACCTCCAAGCTACAGTGCTTTCTCCTTCCTCCTCCTCCTCTGTCTGCCTGATGCAGGGGGGTTTATTAGGTTCCTAACAAGGCCTTAATTGACTGCAGGTGCTCCAATTAACCTGCAGCCACCTTCCCTAGTCTACAGGGAGCCACACCTTAATTAGCCTTGAGCTTATATATCTAGCACTCTTCCACTGCTCCCTGGCCCTCCCTGTATCACAGACCCTTAAACCCATTGACTTTCAGTGAGACTCAGGGTATGTCTACACTGATAGAGTTACAGCGCCGGCATTTACAGCGCCACTCAGGGTATGTCTATACTACCTGCCGGATCGGCGGGCAGTGATCAATCCAGCGGGGGGGGGGGGGGTCGATTTATCGCAGGTAGACTAGACGCAATAAATCGACCCCCCGAGCACACTCCTGTCAACTCCTGTACTCCACCGCCGCAAGAGGCGCAGGTGGAGTGGCAGTACTCAACTCATCACAGTGAAGACACCATGGTAAGTCGATCTAAGTACATTGACTTCAGCTACGTTATTCATGTAGCTGAAGTTGCGTAACTTACATCAATCCCCCCCCACACACTGTAAACCAGGGCTCAGAGAGCACTGAAGGGAAACCGCTGTTGTATGTTCACACTGTCCACTATTGTACAGGCAGCTTGTTCACACTTGCGGCACTTCCAGCGGTATTCAGAGTGGTGCACTTTGGGCAGCTATCCCACGGAGCATCTCTTTGTCTTCTGTCGCTAAGAGTTGTGGGAAGATGGAGGCGGTGGCAGGGTACCCTCAGTCCTATTCTGATGCCCCATGATGTATTGCTTCGCATCCCAGCAATCCCTGTGCTTCCATTTGCATTTGGTGCTGTCTTTCAATTGTTTGTGTGCTGTGCATTCTGCCTCTTCGGTCTGCAGGAATGGATCCCGAACTGTTGACCGGTATGCTGCTCGCTCTGACTAACACGTGATGAGTGGCAGTGTAGTTATTCCTTAAACTACAAAGGCAAGAGGAGTGTGACATTTATCTCGCCACAAGTAGCAGCTATGACACGAGGTTGCTTGTGGCATTTACGGAGGCATTCACAGTGGAACACTACTTTTGCGCTCAGGAAACAACACTGAGTGGTGGGATCACATTGTCATGCACGTCTGGGATGACAAGCAGTGGATGCAGAACTTTCAGATGAGGAAAGCCCATTCATGGGACTGTGTGATGAGCTCACCCCAGCCCTACAACACAAGGACACGAGAATGAGAGCTGCCCTGTCATTGGAGAAGTGCGTGGCGATTGCACTGTGGAAGCTGGCTACTCCAGACTGCTACTGATTGGTCGCTAACCAGTTCGTAGTGGGAAAGTCGACTGTTGGACTTGTGTTGAAGGCAGTGTGCAGGGCCATTAACCTCATCCTGCTCCGAAAGACCGTGACTCTAGGCAACATGTGTGACGTGGATGGCTTTGCACAAATGGGCTTCCCTACCTGTGGAGGGGCGATAGATGGCACGCACATTCCAATTCTGGCACCAGACCACCTAGCCACCGAGTACATTCATCGGAAGGGGTATTTCTCTATGGTTCTCGAGGCACTTGTGGATCACCGTGGGCATTTCACAGACATTACTGCAGGCTGGTCCAGAAAGGTGCATGACGCATGCATCTTTCAGCACACTGGCCTGTTCGTGAAGTGAGGGAGTCAATCAACAGCTTGTTCCGCCGCTCAGGCTAGGCAAGTGGTGGGAGACGAGCCTGCATTCTGCAACCCTCCTGCCCCCAACAACTCACTTCAGCGATTCCCAAAATCAGATTCACTTACCAGGGGCCTCCTCTCCTGTTTGCGTTTCACTAACATCTGACAGCTGTGACTGGCTAGCCTCCTCCGGGTCAGAAAAGAGTTCCTGGCTGCATGCATCTCTGACCCTCGAGTCATCCTCTGCCTCTGGGTCCCCTTCCCCTCCACATCCTCATCAAAGATTTCCTCCTCCTGGCTTGGTTCACTCTCGACTGGCACACAAACCACCAACGTATCCACGATGGCCTTCGCAGTGGAGGTGGGGCTGCCATCGTATATCGCATCCAGCTCTTTGTAGAACCGTCAGCTCATGGGCGCAGCACCAGAGCGGCGGTTTGCCTCCTGTGCCCTGTGGAGGGCGTTCCGCAGCTCCTTCACTTTTACCCTACACTGCACTGTGTCCCGGTCATGGCCCCTTTCTGTCATGCATCATGAAATCTGTCTGTAGGTGTCATAATTCCTATGGCTGGAGCACAGCTGGGACTGGACAGCTCCTCTCCCCAAATGCTGATGAGGTCCAGCAGCTCGGCATTGCTCCAAGCAGGGGATCACCTGGTACATGGAGCAGACATGGCCACCTCAAAAGATGCACTGAGACCACTGCACGCGTCACCGAGCGAACAGGAAGGGGACTTTCAAAATTCCAAAGGAATGTACGGGGTGGGGATGAAGGTTCATCACCTGAGGGCAGCGCAGTAAAGTTCAAACCAATGACCAGAGAGGCGAGAACAGGCATGGTGGGACACCACCTGGAGGCCAGTCGCAGCACTGCAATCGACCAGGGTGTCTACCCTGGCACCGCAGTGCTGTAGCCCCAGTGCAGAACGCTGTACGCCTCTTGTCGGGGTGGGATTTCTCTGCAGCACTGCAACCGTGTAGTTTCTGCACGCTAAGTGGCCTGGCAGTGTGTGCACCTCGGGGGTTACAACGCAGCAAGCTGCTTTACTGCGCAGAAACTTGCCAGTGTAGACAGGGCCTGAGGCTATGTCTGCACTGTGCACCAAACACCAGCACAGCTGTGCCGGTTCAGTAGTGCTACTGAAAGGTCCCAGTGTGAGCCGTTCTTTGTTGGCAGGAGAGAGCATTTGTCTCTGATTACTGCCGGTAAAAGGATATTAAGTGACAAAGCCCAGTTATGAATATAGGTTTTTAGGATCATCTTGTAGATTTCTTTAAAAACTAAGTTAAAAAAAAAAAAAAGCCCTGAAATGTCCACCCCCCTTGGTGTCACCATGAAATCAATACACCAGAGTCTGCTGTAACCAAAGACTGGAACAATTACAGCAGAGCTGTGAATGTCCTCTATTCATCAGTGTGGGCTGTTAACTTCAAAGCCTACTTGTGAGCACTTAAACACTAACACTTTTAAACACAGTCAAAACAAATACTCAGCTCAGTCACTGAAAGGTAATTATAAGGGACAGCTGGGTCTAGACTTGGAGGGCACATGCAATTGAAGATAAATGCTAAGTTATCCATTTCAGAAGTGAAGAATCAAGGGGAGGAGGGGGAAGTGTATACATGACATTTGAACAGCTGACACTAATCTTTTACATAAGCATAAATCATTTTAACAACCACACAGCAGAGAAATTGAGAAATGTGAGGCAAACTATTCCTGGACAAAAACAGTTGTTGTTCTGGAGTTTGTAAATTGGAAGAATGTAAGGCACTAAAACTTAACAGAATTCATTTTTAAAATATACAAACTGCTGAAAGACAAGGAAATTCATAGTTTCAAGTTACACTTAATAAAACAAACTCTAAAGTATAGAGATGTTGAGTTGAGCAAAGTTGCTGCCCCAACTTCCCCCCCCCCCCAACTTGCTTTGGTACTGCAGCAACTTTTGCCTCAGTTTCCCCCACTGTCTTTCGGCCTACCTCAGCTGTAGGAATGTTCTGGCCAGATCGCTTTACAGATTTCTGCCCTTTTTGGGCACCTTTACCAAAGTCTAACAAATATAACCAAAAACCCAATGTTCAGTCTAGTTAGCTTTAGATGGTCACCTCCTTTTCACAAGCCTTATCCATGACAGTTTGTTCCCATGCCTTGGCTCAGGCTCTTGTTCCTTCAACAAACCCATTGTCCAGGGGCTGGCACGTTTCTTTTTCACTCAAGGATTCAGGCCTACAGTTCCTCAGGGTCCCTATCTCCATTCAGGCTTCTAGCTCACCCCTGGAATAGCCTCTCTGCTCTCCTTAGCCTTCTTCCTGGCTGCTCCCCAGAAAGCAGGCTCTATTATTATTTAATTTTATTTTCTCAACCCCCCCCTTCCCTCCGGCCTCACTGAGCTTTTTAGAGACAAACTCCAGCTAGGCTTTATTTCTAATTAGTTCTGGATTACCTTCCATGTGCACTCAGGGTGGTTAATTGGCCTCACAGGCCCTTATTATCCTTGTCCAGCCTGTGTGAGGTAAACTCCTCATCATATATCCCAAACAACATTGACTCCATTTTCAAATACCAAATATAATGTAGAAAAGGATCAAATTATCCTGGTTGTGGGAGGGAGTCTCACAGTGTAGCCTTACTTTTTACTTTCATTACCTGAATGTTTTTAAGACTATATTAAAATATTAATAGATATTGTTAGGGGGCTTATTTCTTCACCCGCTTACTTCTCTGGTCCTTTTCTCATGAACAGAAAGCAACACTACCCGAAGTCCAAAGGTGCAAACAATTTGATGTTTATTGGGGTGATGTTTATTTCCAGCAAACAATGATTTCAATTTTCTTCCTTAGTGTCCCCCTTCCCAGCTCTGAGCCTTGCATGTATCCCTGTTCCCATTCCCATTCCCCCCCGTTAGCAAAACATGATTCCAGTTCCCGCACCCCCATTCCCTGTTCCCATTCCCCTCCTTACTTCCTGACTGACTGCAGACTATATAGTAAAACTTGAGTTCTGCTTAGCTATACCTTAACCAATCATTTTACTGAAATTTAACCAACCAATCCTAGCATGTTGTAACATGATTATCTAACCAATTTTATCCCACCACCTTAATTAGTTTACACCCAGCAAAATTAATTACACAGCAGACAGAAACAATCACAGAACCAGAGATTATACATACAAACAATAAGGAAATGGGGACTACAGTGATAGAACAACAAAGAAATGAGGATTTCACATCCCAGCTATTGATAAGTGAGTTCTTCCCAGACAGGATGCTATTAAACTAAGTTTCCTTTTCCATATTCTAGGCTCTTTCCTTTATCTGAAGGTGATCGGCATTATTCGGATAGGATTGTATTCCTAACAGCCCAATAGCACCTTATTTGAATGTGACTAGTTTGGAATGTGAGGATGTGACCATTCGCTTCCCAGATTATGGCTGCCTCTGCTGCTTAGCCAAAGAACACGGCCTTAGACTATCATACTGAGAGAAGGCCCTATACAGGCAGACTGTGATTTTGATTCTTTCTTTTATACCTCTATACCTAGCTAAGTGATAAGAATATACCTAAATACTTAAAGTATAGGCCTTTGCAGACAGGCCTGAATATCTATATCCTAACCGGTATGTATAGCATTAGCTCCATTTTAACAGAGTTTTTGTGTCTAGGAAACTCCTATATTTAAGGATTAATACAGGCAGACCCAGAGGCCATTTGAATATATCCTTTACTTGCCTTAGGGCTTGGCTACTGTCATAAATATAAAGGGAAAGGTAAACACCTTTAAAATCCCTCCTGGCCAGAGGAAAAACCCTTTCACCTGTAAAGGGTTAAGGAGCTAGGATAACCTTGCTGGCACCTGACCAAAATGACCAATGAGGAGACAAGATACTTTCAAAGCTGGAGGGGGGAGAAACAAAGGTTCTCTCTGTCTGTGTGATGCTTTTGCTGGGAACAGAAAAGGAATGGAGTCTTAGAACTTAGTAAGTAATCTAGCTAGATATGCGTTAGATTCTGTTTTGTTTAAATGGCTGATAAAATAAGCTGTGCTGAATAGAATGTATATTCCTGTTTTTGTGTCTTTTTGTAACTTAAGGTTTTGCCTAGAGGGATTCTCTATGTTTTGAATCTGATTACCCTGTAAGGTGTTTACCATCCTGATTTTACAGAGGTGATTCTTTTACTTTTTCTTCAATTAAAATTCTTCTTCTAAGAACCTGATTGCTTTTTTATTGTTCTTAAGATCCAAGAGTTTGGGTCTGTGTTCACCTATGCAAATTGGTGAGGATTTCTATCAAGCCTTCTCCAGGAAAAGGGGTGTAGGATTTGGGGAGGATTTTGGGGGGAAAGACGTTTCCGAGCGGGCTCTTTCCCTGTTATATATTTGTTAGACGCTTGGTGGTGGCAGCAATAAAGTCCAAGGGCAAAAGCTAAAATAGTTTGTACCTTGAGGAAGTTTTAACCTAAGCTGGTAAAAATAAGCTTAGGGGGTTTTCATGCAGGTCCCCACATCTGTACCCTAGAGTTCAGAGTGGGGAAGGAACCTTGACAGCTACACTTACATTTTATAGCGCTCTAACTTGCTGGCTCGGGGTGTGAAAAATCACCTCCCTGAGTGCAGCAAGTCAGAGCGCTTTAAAGCATGAGTGCAAACAGGCTCCCAGTGCTGGGAGCTAATCCCCTAGTGGAGGTGGATTACTAGGAGTGCTGGGAGAGCTCTCTCCCAGTGCTCGCGCCAGACCACACTCCAAAATGCTGCCACGAGAGTGCTCTTGCGACAGCGATTTGAAGTTTCCAGTGTAGCCATGCCCTTAGACTGCATTGCTGGTACATAATAGTTTCCAGGTGGAATACAGAAAGATTGCTTTTTAAGGATAACTTTTCAGATTAGATCATGAGCAAAAGAGTTGCTGACTTTAGTGGCATTGCACAGCATGCATATCAGCATAGGCTTTAGTCCAGTATCTATTGCACCTATCTTAAATGGACATAATGCTTCAGAATTACTCCATAAATGCACCGGTGTCGTGAACTCTCTGAACTGGCTTCAGTCTGGCTAATTCTTTCTACTTTTAAAGATGTTACAATGGCCACAAGATCTACATTGATTTAAGCAAAATGTATTTCAAGTCTGATTTGGTGATTTTTACCTAGCAGAAATTGATTGGATGTGTTGTAGTCTTTGTGTGTTTTAAAAAAAAAAAAAAAAAAAAAAGACAGCCACGTAAAACCTGGAGATGGAGAACTTGCAGAATGCCTGGTTTCCAAGGAATTCTTAAGAAGTCAGTGTATGTCTATAACTCCTCTTAATTTGTATTTCTATTTTTATGTTTATATACAATGCCTTTAATCACAAAGGGAGATAAAGAAATCACTTCATCTCTCACTGAAATGCAAACATCTCTGTGGTGAAAACACAACAGCTGTTTAATACTACACAGCAATATTACAGAACGGTATATTATAAATCGGGAAATAAAAAATGATACCCAGACTGAAATTTCAATGAGAATTTTAGCTCTATAGAATGTGATTACCTGAGCTGGAATGCCACAGTAAATGTTCCTATGCTTATATGTGCCCTGGGACCTTCATTGAACACAAGTATGCATCTTTGTTTCATATTTCATTCAAAAAACAGAGCACCTTCCTTCACACACTGACAGACATTCAACATAGATTTACAGGGAACAGCAAATGCTGGAGCACTTAATGTTCTTTAGAGGTATCCCATATTGACTTGGCCCAGCTCCACTTAAATTATGAAATGGAATCACAGCACCCAAACTTCATAGACTCCTTTGCTACTGTGTTTGAGACTCAAAGGGATGTTTGTTTTTAGCCCTTTAGTAAATATTGACAATTACAATTTAAAAAAAATGAATTTAGTCCTCTTGAAAGCTGCCAACTTTGAACACTGAAGTCCTCTATGTGTAGGAAATAATTATAAACATTTCCCTACATTAGCCAGCTAGTGTACCTTAAATCTGAAAGAATGAGAGCATAGTTCATGTTCTTCCTGTTCATTTAGTCATTTGTCTCTCTGCCGAGACTGGGAGGGTGCCAGTTGTGGTGGTGGTTTTTGAGAAGTAGACTTCTGAGTGTCTTCATTTCCCCTATAGCCATCCTTTTGCAGAATAATTTCCCTTTCTATTAGCCAGGAACCAACAACCAAAACTCCTTTTTTTTTCCTTTCCCAAAATCAGAACACGACAAATGACTGTATGTTCTTCTACAACAAAAACTAAACTAAAATCACTCTAAGTTTACCTATCTTAATACATTTAAGAGATGCCTAAACCGCACCCCAGTTCTGAATGCCTTCTGTACATTCTATCCTGGGCCCTTCTCTGATGTAAAAGGAAAAAATAGATATTAACTAATCTTCTGAAAAGGATGCCTCAAGATTGCAACGAGAAAACACAAAAGGTGCAGTTCTAACCGCTTTTACTCATGAAAGCATCACTTACTGTGGGACTGTTTGCCTTGATTCATGAATAAATACTACTCATTGTCAGTAGGGGATGTCAGAACTGGGCCCACCTGCAATGACACTTCCTTGTGGGATGATGCAGTTTACTACTTCCTTGTAGCTGGACAGCTCTACTGACCAGAGCAGTGAGGAGGGATGGAGTTATGGGCCTTCCTCCCTCCTTCCCTAGCTGAGATACATAGATTATATAAAGATAGAAGGGACCACTGCAATCATCTAGTCTGACCTCTTGTATGAGCCGGGGTGCCTGGGGTAGCCCTCACTAGAAATGCCAAGGTCAGGGCAGGCTGCAAACGAGAGAAGATATTCCCAAGACTGGTGTGCAACACTAAAGTTAAACTCCCCAACCAGTCACAAACTGTGCTTATGATACCCACATGGTTATCAAGAAGGGCGCAAAAAAAAAAAAAAAGACAAAAAAAAAAGAAGGAGGAATCACACAGCCCCCTTTATTGCATTCCAGTTCTCTGGCACCAATCAGCACCTAGGTCAATATTAGGTTGGATCTTACCCAAAATACCACACTGCCAGCCAATCCTTTAGTAACTAAAACTAAAGGTTTATTATAAAGAAAAAAGAGAGAACAAGAAGAGAGTTAAATGGTAAAGCAGGAAGGTACATACAAAGGCTTCAAAGTCCATGTATCAGGTTCTTAGCAGGATTGGTGAGTTTGCTGGCTTGACAGTCCCTCCTATACTTCCTCTGTCCCAAATACATGTGTCACAGCACATGGCATGGAAATCCTTAGAGTTCTGTCCATAAGCATACATAGCTTGCTACATAGCTACATAGCTTGGCTACATAGCTTGCTGAGGTGTAGTCCCTGGTCTTTCAGTGGTATTTATTGTACAGCTGATGGGCTAGCAAGCAGGCTAGGCAGTGCTGATGCCAATCTGTCTGGGGGTGTCACCCAAATGTAAAACACAAGTTTGAAATACAGATATACCATACATATCTATTAGTTATGATACAAATATGTAAACATTATTATCATACATGGAAAATTATAACATTTTTGCAGATACTTCCCATAGCATATCTGGTTGGATTCCTTGCAATTTTATAATATTGGCATTAATGATATCATAAAGTATCTCACCTATTCCATCCAGCGTCACATGTTGTATAACACAACCCATAGGACTTCTGTGATTTAATTCCTATGCTTTGCTCCTGATGGAAAAGGATGGAATCTCTTCCTGCCCTCCCAGTATATAGGGACTGAAACTCTGTGTGGGCCTTACACAGGCTATGCGAGTTGGCAAAGGGCTTGTTACATCCTCCCACACCTTCATTCCCACTGCATGCCCACATGAGATCAGGCAGAATCTGAGCATGAGCAGCTGTCACTGGCACAGTCAGAGATGCATGATCTCAGTGTCTTCTAGGATTTAGTCCAGTCTTGATATTTAGGTAGAACTGTTGACATCAGTGGGAGTTCTGTATGTGGGTCAAAGACAGGGCATGTCCTTCCTTGAAACCGCATACCAACTTCTTCAGCTTCTTGTGTGCTCCTTCAGCAGGAATGTATGCCATAAAACTACTGGACAGACCTGGCGCAGGGGCAGTTGGGGGTTTTGCTCCTTTCCCTCCTGCGCGGGGCAGCGGGGAAAGGAGCAGAACGCTGGCAGTGCCTTTGGTGGCTGTACCGCTCCCAGCCCCGCCCCGCACTCCCAGCTCTGTCCTCCAGTGGGGTTGCTGCTGTACAGATGGAGGAGACGCAGCTCCGTGGAAGGGCAGGGGGCAGGGCTGGGAGCGGTAACTTGGCTCCAGAGGAACTCGGCTCCTCCTGTGTCTTTCTGGTACACCGTACTGGCTATAAATATCTTGCTGGTACGGTGTACCAGACCAGTTTGCCCTACTTGCACTGCTGACTAGTGCAACAAACACTTTTCAGAATATTGGTTTCAAAAAATAAATATAAAATGTCAAATTAAAACTTGTTATTCATCATGTGTCTTTCATCTGCTGTTGAAATTACAATAAAATACTGCTGGTATGATTCTGCACCCTCTCCCCATCCCTTAAATTCCCCTGCAAATCAATTGGAAAAATATACAGACTTTCTTTTTCACTATCATCCTCATCTCATCTTCTAATTCCACTGTCCCAACCAGTTCCTGGTTTCAGTATTCACTACTTTCAAAAAAGGAAATAAACACTTCCTTTGTTAAATTTCTTTAGCATCTGTGTTCTTCTTTCATTTGTCTCCTATCAGCCATTTAGTCCCATCTTCCAGATAAGCACTTTCGTCATGAACAAAGGAAGATAACTAAAGCAATCATGATAAAGTGAAAATAACAAGGAACTGTTCCAGTGACCTCTCTAATTCTCTTTTAGGTCCGCCATTGTTGTAATACGTTTCAGAGTAGCAGCCATGTTAGTCTGTATCCACAAAAAGAAAAGGACTTGTGGCACCTTAGAGACTAACAAATTTGTTTGAGCATAAGCTTTCGTAAGCTACAGCTCACTTCCTTGGATGCATTCAGTGTAGCTTACGAAAGCTTATGCTCAAATAAATTTGTTAGTCTCTAAGGTGCCACAAGTACTCCTTTTCATTGTTGTAATGACAGTCTCAAACCTCTAACAACCCATTTCCTGTTCCTGGATTCAGGAATTACTTTTTTTAAAGTTGTAAGTAATTAGAGAGTAAATAAATAAATGAACTGTGTGAATGCTGTAGGGTGGGAGCCCTGAAATAGGTAGGAATGAAGAGGTGTGGGGGAAAGTGAATGTTGATGTTTGTTGGCTTTTAAAATGATTTATTTTCAACTTTGAATGTAACAACCAAGGCTGGGTGGAATTAAGCATGTTAGGGGAGAGAGTAAGACTTGGGAATAAGCCTGAACACAAAAGTGACCCAAAAATGTATGTATCATAGAATCATGTGTATTTACATTGCAAATTAAGGGCCTACAGAACATGTATGGTTAGAAAGTTTGCTCTCTTGACTTGTCTCCAAATCAAAGCAGTGACCATGTCCATTCTGCTTTCACCTAGCTAGATTGTCTCCATGCCAGCATGCTTCCTTTACAGGGAGCACTCTGTGAGTTCAAGGATTTGAACAGGTGTGGAGAAGATGGGCAGTGGCAGATAGCATCAAGTAGAAGTCGGTTAGTAAGGTAATACAGCCCATGGGGCTGTACTATTTTTCATGACTCTACAAACTCCTTGCAGGGGGTTACCTGAGAGAGCTAACAGAGAGCAGGAAAGAGGCAGGGGATACAACTGGCATGGAGGCAGAGATACTGTGTGTGGTCTGCATTTACTGTTTTTAGTGAAGTAGATATTTTATGAAGAGTATATTGTGCTATAATTCCTCCCCTACAGTGTCTTTACTTGAGTAATGACACAGCAAATTCATTCTTTACATTTCATGAGGCAGGCTAGTTTACGGCCACATACACAATCATATTTTTCATACATGAAAACATTCATGGAAAGGCAAGTTGTCATATGAATAGCTCAAAGAATCTTGACTGTAGCATTGGTTACTTGCTTGACTATCCCCATCCAGTCTTCATGGTGACAATGCATTCTTATATAATACATGAGCTCTTCTGGCATGTACTGTACTTAATTACATAACTTGATCCAGTTTATGTTCAGAAATTAACAGTGCTAAATTTCACCTTCTTTTTCACTTTAGTGAATTGCTGCTTGTTCAGATGATCAAGTATGAAAGTATTGTTGAGTAAGACATTTGTAAGACATTTACATAACTTATAATTCACTGATAAACAGATGGAAGAATGAAATCCAGAACTCCTTTGTTATAGACAAAATCTTATGATCTGTCTGTCATAAAAATATGCCAAAAGAAGCAGTAGTAGTCAGAAGTAGTAGCAGCATCCATTCAAAAGTAATGATGATACAGTTATAAGAAAGGCCAATGAAGGAAAAAAGCAAAAACTCTTCAAATAACTGTTATAGTCATTTATATGATTCAGTGAAATAAATACAGTAAAGTTTGTGAAAACACTGACAACTCAAACTGTTCAATTCCAATTGAATCAAACCACACAGAGAACATAGTCAACATTTAGCTGGAATTTTCAAATAGAATTTTTAGGAGGAACTCCACTAGTGAGTGTTTGAACAAAAATGAATATTTTTGCAAGTTGGGTCATTCCATTTCCCCCCAGTACATGCTTCTCTGTCCCGCAGCTATTGATTGTAAACATAGAATAAAAACATGCAAGAGGGCTCAATGCCATCAGTCAAATCTTGAGCTTCGAGCCAAAGGTGCTATATTACTAAAATTGGACACAGGGTTTTTTTGTTTTGTTTTTGTTTTTTTGAACGTGTAGAAAAATGGAAAAGCACATGCTGGCTACCTGCAGAGAGAGTGCCTTGAACGTGAACCCTATCTTTCTGTTTTGTATGGGGTACTTTGTGCTATAGTCATATGCAATCTATCACATGTGCAATATGTATGGATCTCTCTGTTAGTATGTATATGTATAAATAGCATGTGTGATGTGCCAGGGGGAAATCACACAAAGAAATGTAATAGACATTTTCCTGTGCCTTTTCCTGTATTGAATATGTCTCTCTCATTTATTTCACTCTATAAAGTTTAAAAATATAGTGAAAGAGTAAGATACAAGAACCATGCCTTACAGTGAGAAACTTAAAGAGATCCTTCTGTTTAATTTATTTAGAGAATATTCAGAGTTGACTTGGTCAGGGTCCATGGGGCTGTTTAATATATCAGACTGAGGCATAAATGTATCTAATGGCTGGAAGCTGAAGCTAGACAAATTAAAAATCAAGTGCACATTTTTAACAGTGAAGGTAATTAACCATTGGAACCTGTTTAGCAAAGGATGTGTTGAAAACTCCATCACTTGAAGTATTAATGTTAAACCCAATCTGTTGTCTTATTTTGCATTCAAAAGATGCCTCCTTGTCAACTAGTTAGAATAGCTACTGCACACTGTACATATTGTACCAAGAACTAGCTATGAAAGATAGATATTACCTTCTTTCAGGCTCCATAGTGTTCTATTTACACTTGTCCTGTGGCTGATCTATTTGCAGACTTCTTCTTGTCTTTTAAGAGCCTGATGTTGCATGTCTTACTCACGTAATCAGTCTGGCTAAGTCAAACTGTACAAGCTGCGTTAGTCCAGGCATTCCTTTTTCACTTCTGCCTGGCTCTTTAACGATTGAGTTTTAACTATATGTGTGGTCCTTGCTTTTCTTGAAACTTTTGAGACAACTGTATCCCTACAACAAACATTTCTTGGCAGCTTTTGAGAACCCTGAAACATGGATTTCAATGGAGAGGAGTGGTTTGGGCTTTTATGATACTGTACTGCCTCTTGGTGGCTTGTTAAGTTATTTCTTATAATATAATAACTTTAAATATGAATCAAACATGTTACATATCACATACTGATGTGAACATTCAATTCTGATATTTTAATGGTTTGTTGGCTAAATAAATCAGATGATGGGACTATCACACTGGTAGCTAAATATTCAATTTACTGAGATTTGACTCTGGTGATGTCAGGTTTTTTGTCATATCTTACGTAGACATTGTGCCTGTGAATTGCATTGAATCAAACAGTGGTTCCAATCTGGTAAGTGCTGTGTACCTGTAACAACTGTTGTTCCAGTTTCTAGTCTCTAGGAGTTCTGCATTTGGAGGGTCAGGCCAGCATAATTTGGAGGCTTGCTGGTTGGTGGATGGTTTATATTTAATCTAGAATATGACTGAATTCTGGTTTGAATTCACTTATAAAATATATACATGATTCCCTCCATGTTTTATTCTGATTGGTTATGAAGCCTCCTCATATTATTGGACTACAGTATCTTCTATATAAGGTAACATTTGTTTAAGTATTTCCTCCATTTGCCAAGTCTTTCATTAAAACTTTGATTCCAGCTATTAGCTTTAGGTGCATGTCAGTAGTAAAAGAGCTTAGTGCTCTTACCTAAATTGGTAGGATCTCAGATCCTGACTTTATCCCCTATAATTATGAAGGGTGGATGAGTGGGACAGACAACAAATTAAGAACAGCAACATTCTTAAAGCAATGCCATTATTATTATTTTACATTAACTTAATCTGGTGTATTATTTTGTAACATTAATTGAGGTACTAAGATGTTCCATATAAGATTATTATTCCAACATGAAAGCCTAAAAGACAGGCCTATTAAAATGTTTGCCATGAGTAGTTCACACACCCATGTTTTGCCTCTGTTCAATCAGTTATATTTTGCCTATTTCTTTACAGTTCAATTCCCTAGCCAGTCCATGACTCACGGAGAATAAGCACATTTTATTCCTTTATTCTCACCATACATTGGAATCCTGTTCCTTCCACCCAATCAACGTCCTCTCTGCTGCTTTCAGTTTATCCAGGACTGATGGAAACAATGTGCCCAATTCTGCTTCCACTGAAGGTAATGGTACTTTTGTTATTCGTGTGATTGGGAGTAAGATCAGGCCCAATGTTAGGAAACCAATCTCACACCCCAGAAATACTGCCAGGTCTTAACAGCCTGGGACCTGGACACAGTCAAATCAGTTCCCTCTGAAATATAGGAATATAACAATAGCCATACTGGATCAGACTAGTGGCCTGTCTTGGACAGTTGCCAATGCCAGATGCTTCAGAGTCGGGCAAGAGGCAGCTCTGGAACAATCCGCCCGGAAGGAAGATTTTCTTACTCCATTAGTTATTGGTGGGTTCATCTCTCTCTCTCTCTCTCTCTCTCTCTCTCTCTCTCACACACACACAGAGAGAGAAAGAGTTTAGGAATGCTTTTTGCAGCCACTAGACTGCCAGGTACCTTTGCAGTTCTAAGCATGTTAATTACTAGCTTATTCCCTTTCTGTTCCTTGAATACTAATGAACATGTTGCTTTTACACTAGCTATGACACACTATGTTATCCTTTTGCTGTTTCACAACCTACGTCAAATGTGTTGGTTGCCAGTGCTGCTATCACAGAAAATCACCTTTTATACCTGATACTCTTCGGCTTGCCCCTGGTTTCACAGAAGTCAGTGGAAAAAAATCCTACTGAATTCAATGGGAGCAGAATCTGTCCTGGGGTCAGAGAGATTAATGGTCGAATCAGCATGGAGACTGAAATGCCTGTTGTATCTAAAGTTAGTCCACCCAAAACAGCACAAGTACATTGGCAGGGAAATGTGGAGAAGCTCACATGGTGACTACCTTGGCCCGTTCTGTAGACAGAGGATCTTGCTCTCCACAGCTGTCAATCTGGCACATCTTACAAGGACAATGATAAATTCACTTAATATAAGAAGACCGTAAAGAAATTGGCTCATACCAAAATCAAGTGTCCTTTTTAGTGCAAATTTAATTTTCTTTACAGCAGAGACGTTGCTACAAACCAGAACTTATTCACATTATGCACCACTCTAATGCCTCAAAATAGAGTAGTCAGTGGAGGGACCATGCTGCTCTCCTTCATGCAACCACTGGTCATTTGAGTTGATGGGACAAAGAGGGCCCAGGTATACTTCAAGAGGAATCATTGTACCTTTTTAAGGGACAAGACTTCCTGGAATTCCACAAAGATGGTGGTGGTGTAACAATTGAGCCTACAAATTTACCCTAATTATGAGTGCAAATGTAAAAAGTGACAGCTTAGGTCACAATTTATAAGAATACATCTTGATGGGAAAAGGTATGATCAACAAACTGAATTAGTCCACACAAAAAAAAAGGCCTATTGATATAACTCACACTGTGTGAAGATCATGCCTGGTAAGACAAGTGTGGGATCAGAAATCAATGAACCAAAATTAGTGGACAAAATAATGATGGAGTGGGCTATTCCACCCATTACTCCATTTTGGGGTCCTTTAAGACTTTAGGGAGAATAATTGACTACTGAAGTGAGCTTCACCACCACAGCTTCCACCCCCACCATCTCCTGGGCCTTTGTCATCCTATTCCTGAGAGATCCTCATCTTATTATGTTCTGGGGTCTCTCCATATGGTTTTCCTTTGACTTTTTTTCTGCTGAGTGAAAGGTCCCAGTAGGACAGTCTCAGATAAGAAGTTAGTGCAGGAGGCTGATGGCAACAATGTCATTTGAACTTTTAACATCTAATTCATACATTTCTTTGTCTTTCTGTCTCTTCTATAACAATTATCTGTCACTGAAATTAATGTTTTTCTCTTTCAACATGACTCCAAGGAACTGGGATATTATGATACTCAGGACCAGGAGAAATCCTATCATATTGGAAGCTTTTAAAAAACAGATTTTAGCTCTAAATCCTTCCTTTTGGGAACCCAAATTCTGCTTAGGGCACAAGAGAAGATGAGCTGGGTAGTTTTATTCTCGTCCATCTTTGCTAAAGCAATATCAGTTTGGTATATTTCAGCACAATTGACAATTTCTGATCAGGAGAGACTCTGAAATTAAATAGCAAGAATAGTTTTAAATTGGAATTGAGGTGCATTGGCAAAGCTGTGTGGGAAACAGAATACCTGATGATACCAGGAGGGCACAATATAAAGTTGGGGGTGGGGGATGTGTCCCATGTGTCGCCTCTGGGAGGAAGCTTCCAGCCCCATCTCCCTGGGCCAGGGCAGCCAATCCTGCTAGTTCCTGGGGGCAGGAGCAGCAGAAGCACCCTTTCTGGCTCACTGGGCTCCCTTCCCTGGCAGCTGGGCCTAGGCAGGGGTGGAGGGGTGGGCTGCCTCCACCTCCCCAGCCAGGCTTTCCCAGGCAGCCGCCTCACTGCACAGAGGCAGTGACTCAGAATGGCCACCCTCACCTGGCAGGAGAAGTGGCTCTATCCCAAGCCCTCCACTCCCCGCCTGGCGCTCAGCTGCCAGGGAGAGGGGCTGAGCAAGCCTGAAATGTGCTGGGAGGGGGAGGCGCAGCAGAAGGACAGAACCCCCACCCCTGGTGGCAGGCTGAGCAGAACAAACCGTGCAAGGGCAGCTCAGTGCTTGCAGAAATCAGGGTGGGGCGGGGGGATGTGATCCTACGTGCCCCCCCCCCCCGCATTGCCTCTGCCTATATAGCATCTTCCTATTCTATAGCTAGCTCTAGCCTGTGATATGATCAGAGGTTCAGCCACATACAAACAGAGGTGGTGAGAACAGCTGTGAAAATGCCTGAGCCCAGAAGCCATAATAAGGGAGAAATAAGCAGGCCGGTAAAAGCTAAGGTGAAGAGAATATGTCCTTTCTGTTCATCCCCACTGGAGGTGCAGATAGTATTGGTCTCACTTTAATGAGAACCAGGTTCCTATAAAATCCATTGAAGGGGGGAAATCTGATACTATTTTGAAAGTCATGTTAAACTAACCTAAATTTTGCTAATTAAAAATACCATACATCTTACTGGTAAGAAACGCACAGCTTTCCATGGCTACTTTTCCATTTTAATCTTTTTACAGGAAATAAGTCTGATGCAGCAAAACTAGCTATTTCCAGCAAATGTAAACTGAGTTGAGTCACCCAACAGTAGGTGGTGTACGTGAGCTTTTCACAGCTTGGTATAGTTCATGGAAAATCAGAAAGAATTAAGGAAATGTATGCTTTGACGCTTGTTTACATGTTCCTGTAAGTGGCTTGGTGATGTAACAGTAGGACTTTTGATTTGAAGGTACATTAGCAAACACTTTAAAGGTCGGCTGAGCGGAAGGTTGGAGCATTAAGTAGGTAGCTTGTTGTTCTAGCTCTTCCCTCTGCATCTGATTTATAATGTTGTATGCTGGCAATGAGGCTCTCAGATTTGTGCAGCCCCTGGGAACCCTGTTCCCACTGACTCAATGGCATGATATTTTCTATTTGCCTGTCTGCTACCAGCCTGCATCAGACAGTCAATATAATAAAGCTGTATGCTTGCTGCCTTCACTCACTAAAGATAAAGGGTCTTTTTATAAAGATGGAGCTTTGTGTATAAAGGATTTACATACTTAATACCTCTTCAAACTCATTGTACCCCTTTGCTCCCAAATATTAAACTGTGGTAACACAACATGGTTCCCTGATTTCATGGTTCCCTAACTATGCAAAAACTTAGGTTCATTTAGGCAGAATCTGTGATGAAATAACAAATAGAAGGGGCAGAGTACTTTAAAGATAGTAAGGGGGCAAATGAATTCACTCAGTGCAGTTTAGGGCTGGAGTAAAATAGCAATAGGAAAAAATAAAATAAAACTGTAGCTGCAATTAGTTAGGAGTAGTGGGCTTAAGTGTAAGATGACATAGATGTGCTCCATACTGCATGTGCCTAAGTATTCTAAAGGGAGGAGGGCAAGTGCTAGAAACAAACCTTTTTCCAGGAAGACTAACAGCTCACAGACCAGGTTCACCTCTGAATACTCTTCGAGGCAAATGAGGTGTGGGAATCGTAAACATGCATGTTGGAAACTCCATTGGAAACTGGAAAACTAGAGCAACTAATGTTGATACTTACAGGCTTCCAAATCAGACCATTGACTTGTTGCAGAAGATGCAACATTTGACATGCCTGCCTGCCTGCCATCTAGCTGGGATTTCCCTGTTGTGAATCTGCCCAGCCAGCAGGGATTGCATGACAAATGCATGGCAGTCAGCCAGATGGCACCCCTGCCGCCTCTTTTGTTGTTCTTCCTGCCAGATTTGGAGATAAGTCCTGTGACAAATAGGGCAACTGTGCGCAATATCTTTGTGACTGGAGACCATATTGTGCTAAGTGTATGAATGGTGTATGTACATTGTGGGCCAAGGACTCTGAACTACATGGAAGGATGGTTACGGCATCTTCTGTGGGAAGGAAAACAGGAGGGTGGATGATTAAGGCAGTATCACGCAAGTTGTAACACCTCAGAAGAGGTACTCCTTCCTGGAGAGCTTGCAGACTGTGGTTCAAACTGGGTTCTCCAGAGACCAACACATAAAGAAATGACTTTTGGATAAACAGTGCACGCGTAAACTGTTGCAGGGCCTTTGTTCTGGTTCCTGATCTAAAGAGTGATGTGCACTTGTAACTGCAGGGAAAACCCAGTTGTGGGGTTTGGAAGGACTGATGCCTATCAGAGACCTAGGCTGGAGTTGGGGGTGAACTCTGGTAAGCTTTCTAGCATGCATGGAGGCTTTTATTGTGTTTAATATGCGTTCTCTAAGTCTTCTACCTGAAGAATAACTGTGCTTGCTTAGAAGGAGCTGTGGGGTAACTTGTAACTGCTGGCGATACACTGGTCATAGCCCTCGGAGAGAAAGCAAAGCACCAGGGCTGGCCTTTTAGGCAGCCTGGCTTGCTGAGGATATCAGTGTAAGTCAGAGAGCTATGCTGCCTTAAAACCCCTGCTCAGAAGGGAATGAGCTGAAGGTCTCTTCCCAGGAGAGGTGATGAATGGGAGCCAGAAAACTTTAAGCTCTCAAGGGACCACGGAGTGAGAGACATAGGTGCAGTTATCTAGATGCTGACAGGTTCTGTGGCCCATTCTTTGAGGGAATAAATCCCCATCATGTGGGGAATCACTTTTCTCCCCAGGGTTTTACCAGCTGAGGGGATGATCCAGCCCTGTGTAAAAACAAGAACCCTGGCTTATGATCCCAGACACACTCTATGTCAAAATAGGGTGTAAGACTCAGAGCGCATATCTGTAATTTACGGTACAGTAAACTACAGGAATGTTCTAATTATCCCCAAACCAATCCCGATAAACCAAGGAAATCCTGAGTTATGGGCAAATTTAAAAAATCCAAATATGTTCAAGCATGGAAATATATGGTTTGGGCATGCAAACAATCTTAACTCTCCTGCAGTGGCATCATCCAATAACGATATGATTATGATAAAGCAGTTTAGTGTTAGTGGTTCCAGGTTAGATTAAAAGATATTTTTAAGGACACGTTTGGGTTTTTTTTCCCCACATGGTTTCACTACAGAGCAGAGCTAAGGTTTTTGGGGTCCCCTACTTGTATATTTCCATACTTGAACATGTTGGGATTTCACAGGCTGCCTTCAGTGAAGATGCCCTTATAAAAATCTTCCATGGAAGTAAAGCCAAGCTGCCCTCTGGGATTGACCCCTCACTGCCACAAGGAGAGAAACACTGACAAACAGGTTAATAGCAACTGACATCCTTACTAAGGGCAGCCTGTGACCTCAGACCCATTGAGAACATTAGGAGATGGCAGACATTTTGGAAGAAGGCAGTTCTTCATGGAATTCTTTGAAATAGAACATTCTTCAGCAGAAACCTTTAGTTAGGAAGAATAACTGGGGAAGGGACTTTTTTTTTTTTAATGCCTACACAAGATTTCAATGGGTTTTAAGTAGATGGGAGTTTGAAGAGTCACCATTAGTAATGGACAAAAAAAGGTCTGGCTCAAGGTGCTAAATTTTTTAAAGGACTCACTTTAAAATTAATTTTAATGTTTACAAGTAAATCCACTAACTAGTTTTAATTCCCCGAAAGTGCATCCTATACTCAGAGTAAGTACTTTTATTTTGGGAGGACATACTACATTTTATTCATAACAAAGGAATTTTAATCCCTGCTATAGCTGAGCTGAGTTTTGTACTTAACTGGTGGCTCCCTAATTATATCTTGTCTAGTAACTCAAAGAATTTCACAAGGTGCTAGTGTGACATTCCTTAGGGTACAATCTGGACAGTGAACATCTGTGTCCTCTCAATCCACCAACCTGGGGTTCCTTTCACACTGCTTTGCTGTTAACACACCACCTCTAGCTTGTAAATTAACTCCCAGCTAAATGAGTGGTTCTAGCCAGCCACTCCTCAGTTACATTGCAGTGACACCAGCAGATTCCCAGTCTCAGACTTGTCCCCAGAAATGTGCATCTTTCTTTCTAGACAATACAAGCTATGCACAAGTCTTGTTTTCTCAAATGGAGCTTCCCAAACACTTCAATCCAAACACGTCTGGCTTAGATAATAATAAAACAAGTTTAGTAACTACATAACCATAGATTTTAAGTGATTACAAGAAATGAGGCATAAAAGTCAGAATTGGTTACAAAGAAATAAAAGGTAAAACACAAACTAATACCTAAGTGAATTCAAAGCAAAGGCTTTTCTCACCGCATGCTTGTACTGCTAAATTCCTTCAGTCAGGACCACTCGCCCAGTTCAGTGGTGCTTCCTTTGTCTTTCAAATGTTGCTGATGCTGTGAGCAGAGAAAAAGGGAAGAGAAAGGTGATTTGGGGCTTCTATTCCTTATTTTTTTTATATTTTCCTCCTCTTTCAGAATTATCTCCAGCTGCGGTGCAGATGACAGCAAGTCTGTTTGGGACAGGAACCCCCAGCTGTTTGTTTGCCAATATGTAATTTTCTCACTTACAGCCTTCTTCCTGACAAAGAGTGGCCACTTAACTCAGTAATAATCTACTTGATTATCTTGACACCACGCCAAGGTGCTAGCTAATCTTTTGTCTCTGAGGAACTGATTTGGGCTGATTTTCTAAATTTAAAGCACATCTCAGCAATGTCATACAATAAAATGTTATAAACAGTGCTTAATTTGTGCTCTGGCACCTCTAGGCTTGGCAGTTCATAGCCCAGCATCTCTGGGCTTGCTATGTCCGTTATGAAGCTAAAACAATTGCTTGAGTCCCAGCACCTTTTCATTACAAATTAAGCACTGGTCATAACTTTACATACAATGTTGCCATACATACTTTACCAGGACAATAATGATCAGTGAATTATGAGTTTTCAAATGATATCCCACAAGGCATACGTTTACAAAAGTGATAAATTTTGGAAAACTGATGAAAATAATGGTACAGTCTGTCACAGCTAGTTACCTTTCTCCTTATAAATCCATAGTCCTTTGTATCATTCTCAAGACAAATTGCTTGAGGACTTTTGCTGCTGCCAGAAAAACATCTGCAAATATTAAATCTGCTGCTGTAAAATAATTCCCATTCCACTTTGTAATCAATAATTAAATGCCATTTGAATGTAATCTATTATGTGTATTATCCTTATGCAGTAATGAAACACTCAACTTTTAACACACTTTACAGCTAATTTTCAACTAATTTAACATTACCCCTCTGGTGTAGGCAGATTCATAGATTTTTTTACACCCAGAAGGAACCATTACGTTCATCCAGTCTGACGACCTGCATAACACATGCCAAAGAACCTCATCCAGTTTTTGCAGCAAGCTCTGAATTTATGTTTAAACTATTGTGATATCTCTTTTAGAAAGATATTCAGTCTTGACTCAGTAAGTTATGGAGAATCCACTTCATTTCTAGGCAAGTTGGTCAAATGGTTAATTACAATTGGAACAATGCTGATTTAATTACTATTAATTAAAAATATCTTATTTCTAGTCTGAATTTTCTAGCTTCAACTTTCAACCATTGCACGTTGTTATGCCTTTTTCTGCTATACAGAACACCCTTGCGATTACAAACCCCCTCGGGATCCAAGCCAGGGGGTTGTTATAGAAAAAGAGACCTGCCATGGGGGTGGGGGGGGGTTTGAGAGATGGGATCCAGGAATCAGGTTCATTATATCCGAAGGTTTGTTATTATGAAGGGCATTATAGTGAGGGTATACTGTATATGAAAGAGCTGTCTAATGTTAGTAACCTCACCCTTACATATGCAGACCATGATCATCTTTTAAATTTCTCTTGGATAAACTAATTAGACTGAGCTTCTTATGCATATTTGTCAGACCTCAAATCATTCTTGTAGCTCTTCTCTGAATCATTTCCAATTTTTCGACATCCTTTATAATAATAATATCTGGTTCTTCTATAGGACTTTCAGGTTTGGGCACCAGAACTGGACACAGTATTCCCATAATGGTCTCACTAATGCCATAAACGGAAGTGACACAACTTCCCTACATGATATTCCCCTGTTTATGTATCCAAGGATTTTGTTCACCCTCTTAGGTACAGCACCACACTAGGAGCTCATGATCAATTGCTGATCTACCATGATGCCTAACTTCTTTTCAATAGCTGCATTGCAGGATATTGTGTCTCACCTTGTTACTATTTACAATCATTCTTACATGTATTGTTGTTCAAACATGTATTTGTTCTTTCTTGCATTTGGCTGTATTAAAATTCATGATGCTCAAATGAGCCCATGTTATCAAGTGATCCATTTCACTCTGTATAACTGACCTGCCCTGACCTTCTTTTACTATTCCACTGATTTTTTTTTGTATCTTCAAATTTTACTAATAATTTTATATTTTCTTCAAGATCACTACTAAAGATATTGAATAACAGGTAAGTAAGCATTATAATCCTGGTAGTGGTGTAGGGGAGAGGAATCAGACACACAAAAAGCTCTAGTGATTTGCCCAAGACCATGCCACAATAGTCTCAGGCTCACAATTCTATTATCTAGTTTTAATGCTACCTTCCTGTTCTATTAAAACCATTTAAACAAGACCTAACTAAAATATTAATATGCTTGATTTATTTTGTGATGCAGTAAGGGGATCTTGTAAGATTGGTGTTGCATTAGTTAAGATTTTGTTCTTGTTTATCATAGGGAGGCAGGTTAAGTTTCAGTTAATATAAAATTCACAGTGCTTGAGGCTTTTCTATCTGCTTCCATTACTGTTATTTCCTAATTCCTTGACTCAAAGTATTTCTCCAATTCCTCCCTCCCTCTCTTTACTAAACACCCTGATTCCCAGTGTATTTGATCTCCCAGAAGACCCACAACAGTGTGGAACTGGCAGGTTAAATTAATCTTCTGTTTATAACACTTAATAATAATATGTAACTAGCTGAGGGACTTCTCTCAGGAAAGAGCAAAATCAACAAATCTTTGGATATGCTTCATGTCAAGTTATATTTTTGCATTTCAGTGGCCAGCTTGGTGGTATACGTTTTTTTTACGCTCAATATCCTCATCACCACTATTATTCTGGGCTCACAATAATTCAGAAAAAATCCAGTGCAATCTGTGCCTAAAAGAATTTAATAGGATGAGGGCAGCCTTTTGATAAATGTACCATTTACTGGCTATCTATGGCTTTGCTAAGGAAACTCAATTTAGATGGATTGTATGAAGTGCGCAAGCTTCTTTCCCAGCAACAAATCTACGTGATCTGTCACTTGTGTGAAATGGTCACCAGATGATTGATGTAATAAAACAAAGACTGCTTTTAAATTAAGTTGTCTCTAGATGTGTAGCATAGCAGATAGGTAAATCTGAGTACTGTTGTGCTCTGTTGTCAAATTGAAATTTCATTTGAACTCATTTGTTAGTACTTTATTGACAATTCTGGACGTTCTGTGTATTCAACACCAAATACAGTTTGTAAACTGTAATACTACTTCAAGACAGAAAATTTTAAGGCCCCTTTAAAAGCTAGATTCCAAAGCAGGCCTGCAGTAAGCAGGTTCCACTCATTAACTTAATTGGACCTGGTTACATCCAGCTTAGATTTGGCCTTAACTCAAATATATGGTATAACTCTGGTTTCAGAGGAAAAAAACCTGACTACAGTATAATTTTGAGATGCTAAGGAAATTAGATATTTTCATGCTAGTTTTGATTTTATTAGGAATGGTACATATGGACACACAAGGACTAGTGTGTTTAGTCATTGAAGACTGTTCAGAGGAAATTAAAGGGGTTCATGAGAGAAGATGGGAATATAGTATGCTTGGGCTGATAGTTCACTCATAGTGATACCTGAGATACCACAATTTTTATCCATGGTATATTGGGAAGGTCTACAGTATTTCAGATAGTACTGTATAGATTAACAACATTTCAATAGGTCTTATGTATACATGACCGGTGTACGCCACTATATGTATAAAAGACCAAGCTGCAAGATCTCTACTTATGTAATGAGGAACTAGCTGAGCAGAAACAATATATTAAGGAGCGAAAGGTATTTTTTAATGAAAGCAATTTGGCATGGAGTAAGCACGATGACTAATGGAGTGCTGCTGGGGTCAATGTGACAAACAATTTTGTTAAGTTCATGCATTAGTGACCTGTAAGAGTGACTGTGCTGTAAGATGAAGAAAGCAGTCAATGTCATAACACTGCAGGAGAGCTGTTAATACAAAGGAAGCGGAGAATGAAATTCAGAATAACTTGAAGAAATAGGATGATGGATACACATGAGCATAGTAAAATTGGTGGGGCAGGTTCCCACCTTGGTCTGGAATGGGTTAAGGAACTCATCTGGGCACAATCAGCCCCACCTGTCAGATTCACCTGTAAGGCCTGTTGCACCTAAGAGGGCATCTCCTTAAAGGGAGGATCCAGCCCCTGTGGAGGGTGGCACACGGAAGGGAGTGGAGGTAGAGAACAGAGCTCCTTAGCCCCACAGAGATGGGGTTGCTTCTTTGGAAAGCACCTGAAGAGCCTTGACCTTCTGCAGAGGTGAAGGGACTATCTTTTCTGAAGTAGATCTCAGAAGGCTCAGCCCTGGCCTCTCACACTCAGGGGATTAGGAACCTAGCCCCCTTCACAGACACTGTTTACCTGTTGCCTCAGAGAACAGTTAGCCCAGACTGTTGTCGGCTGCAGAATTCTTTTGTATGCCTCTTTTCCATGTTAACTTGTGGTCATGCCTTGAAGGAGGAGAGCTGCCTCCCTGAGACTTACAGCTCGGAGGCTATATTCTGCACTCCAAACACTCATTACAGCGTCACTTACAGCCTACGAGGGATGTTGGTGATGAGAGAGGCATCCCCTCACTTTCAGGGGGGTGCCCTAGTGGTACAATCTGTGACACAAAATAATAGCCCCAATCCTCCTCTACTCTAGTGGCACAAAGTAGCAGGTGTAACTGTCCACAGAGCTGGCGTACCATCTTTGTACCCCACTTCTAGAGCTGCGCCAAGCACAGTGCTGGCATGTCTCAGGAAAGAGCCTTATATTCTTCTTAGTGTCTATACAACGTGCCTCTAGTGATACGTGACCAGGATTCCATCACTGTATTTGGTCCATGCAGTGGACCTTCGCTCTCCCACTCGGAAGGAGGCCACTCATTCAGGTTGTCTTTGGGCTTGTCTGGCCAGTCTGAACAGTCTAGGGCCCTTGTCTCCACCCAAGGTGGAGCAAGGCCCCCTAGGCCCTCTAGTTCCCAGCCCCACAATAGAGCTGGGCGCCAGACCTTCATGGCCAGACTTTAGCCTGGGCTTGGGGAGGCTCAAGCTGCCAGCAATTAAACACTGGTTACAGGGGGCTGGCTTCAGCTGGGGCGGGGCTCTGGCCGCCAGCAAGGCAATCACAGTCTATGGAGCTGGTGTGGGCCTGGGCTTGAGGAGGCTCAGGCTGCCAGCAATTAAACACTGGCTACGGGGGCTGGCTTCAGCCTGGGGGGGGCTCAGGCAGCCAGCAAAGCAACAGTTTATAAGGAGCTGGTAAGGGAGGCTCCTTCAGAGCAGGAGCTTCCCTGCACAGTGTAGGGGGTTGGCCACCCCGACGTGGGGTGGCAGGGGGACACAGGCCCACCCTACTCCACCACGTCCCAGCTCAGGGGCCTGGCAGAGGCAGGATTGGCTGCCCCTGTGTAGGCGGGGATCCAGCCGCAACACGCTGACTGGGCCATACCTGGCTCCTCAGCCGGTTGCTCCGTGGCTGCCCCTGGGCCACTTTCTGCCTCCCCAGGGTTTGGTACCTCTTGCTTCCAGGGCTCCTTGGGGTACGCTGCGGCCAGTAGTCCAGGCCACTCCTCGTCGGGGTCTCCCACTTCTGCAGCTACGAGACAGCCGGGTGTAGGTTCCCCTCCTGAGTATGTCAGGAGCGTCTCTCTCCTCTGGTGATTCCACCCCAACTGGGCTGCAGGGCCTTCCTCTTATAGTTCTGGCCCTGCCCCAGCACTTCCGGTGAGAGGGGTGGGGAAGAATAGGCTCTACCCACCAAGGGGAGTGTAGTGGACCCTCGCTCTCCCGCTTGGAGGGAGGCCACTCGGCCTCACTATAGTCCGATGGTTGGATCATTAGCTTCCCTGGCTTGGGTCAGGTACTGACTGGGAGTGCAACATGAGCACTGAGATATGCCCCCCATAGCCTAATGAATTCCAGGGTAAAATATGAGGTAGGACAATACTCACTGGGGGTCAGATTCTAATAATGAGGGTATCGTTACTGGGCCCTCAATTTGAAAACTCTGCTTGAAAACTCTGATTAGGAGAGAGATATCAGAGGTAGGAGTAGATAAAATCCTAAAACTTACAGGATAGCACTGAAAAAACTCTGAATAAGTAGGGCCAAATTAAGAACATTTATATAGCTCTGGAGAAGACAACCACGTGCTCTTAGCATCCCCTTGTTAATAAGAATCTCTCCCCTCCCCAGGGACCAACTTTGTTGCAACTCATGGATTGGTGCCGGTGACTTGTACCTGGCTGCCATCTTGTCTCCCACCATAAACTTTTTTTCTTTCTTCAAAAGGAGGAGGTTGCTTTTCCAGGGCCCCCTGAGAGGAGGGTTGGTATCCAGGGGACAGAGGTAGATCCCGATACTGGCTCATATGGACCCTTCCCATGCTACTAGGTTGGTTTGGATATTCCCATTTCCTCTTCCAGAGTTTGGGTCTGTAACCAAAGGATCAGCTTTACTTGAGACCCAACTGGGAAAATGAAGGCCAAAGATCCCAGTAAGCACTGGATGCTACATAGATTTGGTTAAGCTGTTGTGGGGTATACTGTAGGACTAGCTCACAACATTGTTTCCCCTTGAAAGTTTGGGTCTGCCATCTGTTTAATTATTCATCAGAGCGGGATAAGTTAGTGGGGAGCACAAGTTAATATGATGATTCAACATAAGAGAAACCTCTAACTGTTGAAAGCACCAGGTATCGGGTGCAATCCTGCTGCTGCCCAACTTATTCTTGCAATGATGATAGAGAAGTGAAGATAAATCTAAGTGAGATGACAGTCATAGCTCCTTAGATCTATGTTGTGAGTTACATGTTGTACAATCACCTACAATTTAGGATGGATGATGGTCATTCATTGGACAGCCCCGCCAATATATTTTCTTCCAGAAGTTTGTTTCCCATTTGGGTTACCTGGCAGGATTTGGAAAGTACGGATCCAGCAGTTTGCTGATGTTCCTGTGGCAGGAAGCCCTTACAGCAGAGGATGACAAGGCATGGATTCCTTTTCCACAATTCTTAACATATTTGGGAACAGAAGTCCCAAGGTCAATGGATAAAAGGCATGGAGGAATGGTGGAGTATGTCACCATCAGGCACAACTCTATTCCTTGAGAAAACCTGTTCCTCACCACTGATTTGGTTTGGGAGTTGTAGCTTGGATGTTTTCTGCCTTTAGAATCAAGGGTACGTGGTGGAGTAAATAGTTTCTACAGAAGAGAATTCTGGATGCTGGGCAACAGTGCAGCTTGAGTAATTTTATCTCAATAAAAGTTGCAACCTTGACTTTTAATCCAAATACCAGTGTGCAGCATTTTCTTTCCTCCTCTTCCAGAGTGGCATCAGTGAAAGCATGTTGTAAAAATGCAGAAGGTACAACAGAGGTCACACTGAATGACTCACAAACTTTTATTATTTTCTAATGCAAACAAACTTAAATTCTCTACTCTTCTTGAACGAATAGAAAGAATAAAACAATGAGAAACTGTACAACGTGAAGGCGGGAATGATGAGGGCAGATGTTAGAAGGATATAAGCAAGTGAAATGCAGGTACAAAAGACATTCAAGAATAACACAGTGAATGATGAGTATATGGGATAAGTCTACGTGTTAAGATATGTTTATTTTGGCATTGCTTCACCTCTTTCTCGTGATAGATACCTTGTATGTATCATGATTTCACAACTCTAATGTATGTGCCAAATGGTGTCCAGAAGTTTCAACACTGTTTTAAAAAAAATACAATAATATATTTGTGAGTATGCAAATATCTCATTAAATAATTTGCATTAAACTTCACGCATGCAGCCATACAAAGCCATGCATAAACATCCATATGCCTCAAATAAGAGGATTCCTTTACTAGGACTGCCTGAAGTAAAATCTACAAATGCCCTAAGTGCAGTGATTTTGTTACAATACAATGAAGACCAAAATAACAGCTCCTAACCAGCCTCTAGGGGCATTCCAGTAGAGGGGTATAAAGATAATTGTGTCGTCTGGTAATCTCTATATACTGTCCTGCCTGCCTGCAGTCTGATGCCCCCTGATAGCAACAAGGTGTGTCTCTGCCCAGCTCTTGGCCTTCCTAGCTGCCTACAACCAGCCTTTCTGTCCACAGTCAGCTACCAGGCTCCTGCCTCTAGCCTGCCTCCTCTGCCCTTACACAGCCTCAGTATTTTTCCTTTGCCTGAGCTAGGCTATACTTCACTTTCTTGTACTCTGGGTTTATGGAGGTGGATGAGGAGGGAATTAAACAATGCCGGGTAATGAGTCAGCTGGCTTCTTGCAATATGTTTCTTTCTTATGTTTATGTAGTTGTGAAGATATCCAGAAATTTGGGGAGAGATGCTTTAATTCCGAGGCCCACATGGGAGTCACAAAACTGCATCCCCCTTAGTTGATCATTCCATCTTAACAGAAATATGGTAGATACGTAGGATGTGGTTAACTCGGGAACTGACCATGGCAAAATAGTTCTGTGAAGAAATGGAAAAATAAATATCCATCCACTGAAGCAAAGTAATCTGTACTCAATATAATTAGCTGCAGATAAGGAGGTGGTATCTATCAACAGATTCAAACACAACCCTTGGACCATACAGATATAGATATCCAGGATACTACAAATTAATAGTTACAGAATGTACAAGGTCTCATGCAACTGGCTCAGATAAAAAAAAAAATCTAACTATATGACCTGAACACACACTGCTTTGAGATTTAAGAGTTAATTTAACTTAAAACGAATGTGTGACATTCTGTACTTTATTTTGCCCAGGACTGGAACAGAAGTAAAAGTTGTTTAGAGCTATTTTAAGAGCGACATCCCATTTGTGTAAAGAACAACTTCTGCTCTTCTTCCACCCCTACACATTTTCCCCTACACAACAACTGGCTAAGCAGCAGTTCTGCAGAGAAGGACCTGGGGATGAGTCAGCAGTGTGCCCTTTTTGCCAAGAAGGCTAATGGCATATTGGGCTGCATTAGTAGGAACGTTGCCAGCAGATCGAGGGAAGTGATTATTCTCTTCTATTTGGCACTGGTGAGGCCACATCTGGAGTATTGCATCCAGTTTTGGCCCCCCCACCACAGAAAGGATGTGGGCAAAGTGGGGAGAGTGCAGCAGAGGGCAACAAAAATGATCAGGGGGCTGGGGCACATGACTTACGAGGCGAGGCAAGGGACCTGGGCTTGTTTAGTCTGCAGAAGAGAAGAGTGAGGGGGGATTTGATAGCAGCCTTCAACTACCAGAAGTGGTGTTTCAAAAAGGATGGAGCTTGGCTGTTCTCAGTGGTGGCAGATGACAGAACAAGGACCAGTGGTTTCAAGTTGCATTGGGGGAGGTCTAGGTTGGATATTAGGAAAGGGTTGGACGAGATGACTTCCTGAGGTCTCTTCTAACCCTAATCTTCTATGATTCCATGGCAGGATGCTGAGTGGTGAATCCAGTTGTGGATCTATCACTGTAGCTCTACAGATTGTCTTCCCCTGTGGAGAGATGATGCAGCTGGCCTGCAAGCTTCTTTAGCTTCCTGCTAGTAAACCTGGTTGTCAATCCAATACTCACTCCTGACTTAGATCTGAGCTCTGATTTCAAAAGTGCTAAGTGGTATGTAGAATCCCATGCTGTTCCTCTGCACAGAGGTGATTTTCATGGAAGGGGTTTCATTTGGAACACACATTTTCATTTCAGAGCTGTTTTGATCTTGAGCAGACAAAAGTTTATATTTCCCAATAGTGTCCACATGTGTTCATTGCAACAAGAATCTACTAAATTGAATATCATGGATATTTAAAGTAGCTGACTATTTTTATAAGTAATATCTGTAGCCATGCAACTTTCAAACTAAAATAATCGAGGCAATTAAATCTAATCATGTCAAGGACTAAATTGATTGTCTGCATGAGCCAGGAAGGATTTTATTTCTGCCAAGTAAATTACTGCACAGTTGGCTTGCTGCTTTGTTGTTGTTGTTGTTGTTGTTGGGGGAGGGGTGAGAGAGATGAGGGCATCACCTTCCTTGAAGTCTAAGGTATTGACCACTGTCAGAAAGGGATACTAGACTAGAAGGATGCATGGTTTGATCTGTTACGGTAAATTCTATTTGAGCATAAGCTTTTGTGGGCTAAAGCCCACTTCATCAGATGCATGCAGTATTCCAAAATACAGTTGGAAGATACGTATATATATAGACACACACAGAGAGAACATGAAAAAAATGGGGTTGCCATACCAACTCTTCATGAGACCAATCGATTAAGGTGGGCTATTATCAGCAGGAGAAAAAAAACTTTTGTAGTGATAATCAGGATGGCCCATTTCAAACAGTTAACAAGAAGGTGTGAGTAACAGTAGGGGGGAAATAGTTTTTAGTTTGTGGAAGGACTCATCCACTCCCAGTCTTTATTCAAGCCTAATTTAATGGTGTCCCGTTTACAGATTAATTCCAGTTCTGCTGTTTCTTATTGGAGTCTGTTTTTGAAGTTTTTTTGTTGAATAATTGTGACTTTTAGGTCTGTAGTTGAGTGTCCAGGGAGGCATGCCCCTCTGCCATGTACATTGGTCAAACCAGACAGTCTCTACAAAAAGAATAAATGGACACAAATCAGATGTCAAGAATTATAACATTCAAAAACCAGTTGGAGAACACATCAACCTCCCTGGACACTTAATTACAGACTTAAAAGTTGCAATTATTCAACAAAAAAACTTCAAAAACAGATTCAAACAAGAAATAGCAGAACTGGAATTAATCTGCAAACTGGACACCATTAAATTAGGCTTGAATAAAGACTGGGAGTGGATGAGTCCTTACACTAACTAAATACTATTTCCCCATGCTAATTTTTCCCCTACTGTTACTCACACATTCTTGTCAACTGTTGGAAATGGGCCATCCTGATCATCACTACAAAAGTTTTTTCCCCCCCCCTCCTGCTGATAATAGCCCACCTTAATGGATTGGTCTTGTTGAGAGTTGCTATGGCAACCCCCATTTTTTCATTTTCTCTGTGTACATATATCTTCCTACTGTATTTTCCACTGCATGCATCTGATGAAGTGGGTTTTAGCCCACGAAAGCTTATGCCCAAATAAATTTGTTCGTCTCTAAGGTGCCACAAGTACTCCTTGTTCTTTCTGCTGATACAGACTAACACGCTACCACTCTGAAACCAGTAAATTCTATATCTCTACAAGTGGGACAAGCGTTTGCATTTATTTCAAGTTCCCTGCATAGTGATGAAGAACAAACTTATCAGACAGGTGGACCTTCCAGGGGCTTTTTTGCTGCAGCTCTTAATTCATATGCTGCACTCCGTATTTATTTTTGTAACTGCATTTTCCTCTCCATTCTTTCAGAGCTGTGGTTCTTGTTAGAAAAGCCCCTGCGTGATATCCATGTATTTACTTTGATGTTTAATCCTTACATTTAAATATTGGAGCTGAATGCTTTCCGCTTAAACACACGTTTCCCCTCTGTGTAGCAGAACGACCTCTGTTCAGGGTGATCGGATGAGAATTCACCTACTGGGCGTGATCCAAAAATAACGACAGATTAACTTTGCCCTATCAGCGTGTGCTGATTTGCAACTGTTAAGAGTCAGAGAGAACGTGTACTCTGATCAGTCTTGAAAGAAGTGGATAGTAAAACATGGGAACTAAATCCCTGTGCCTTCTTTTGGCGTCTGTTCTGGTAGCATATTATGTTTACACACCAGTTCCAGAGACTATTGAGGAACGCTGGAAACTGATGCTCATAAATGCTGGCTTTAGAAGTGTAGCACATGTGGTAAGTTTAGAATTTTATTTACTCCAGGTGCTTATGTATGAAATTGAGTTCAAGTAATGTATTAATGTGGAGAAAAGAAAAATACAGATCAAAGAATAATATCAGTGTCTGGTTAAGTAATATCCAAAATTATATCTAAGAATACCTGAAACCAAGCAAGGAACTTTAACCCTGACACTAAATAAACTATTACAGAAAAATCAAATCTACGATCATAAGTATATACAATAACAGAAATATATTAATTTGAATGCAGATGAGGCAGTTCAAACTTGTAGTTGATTTGCAATTTACTCTACAATCCTGTATAGCTAAATTATTGCTGTTTGTTTTTTCTTCTCTCTTGAGCCTAACTAGAAATATTGTGTCACACTTCGGAGGAAGGAAAGCGAGAGGTGCATTTAAATATGGTACATCATTGGGGATTTAGATAGTCCACGCGCGCAGGGGTGAGGTGATGAATAAACACCAGCTAATTATAGAAGTGCTAATGTAATCAATCACATATAAAGCTCTGAGACTTTCTAATCACTTTCCCTGGGTACTGATGCAAGGTCTAATTGTAATCTTGTGCGATAACGGGAGAGGTGGCTGACTCAGCAGCACAGAACTGTGTACAGCCTTCTAGAAAGGATCGGTAGAGCAGTGTGGCTCTAATGGCTACACAGGGCGCATTTAAATATGTGCCCCTATGCGTTTGTCTCTGTTTATTACATTTGGGGCTTCATTTTAGTCATATGCTATGCAGTCATCACTAACTCTTGCCATGTACACCACGTATACTTAACAGGGCTTTTTCTTCCTGTGTGAATAAACAAGGCTGCAGTTTCCAGCTCTGGCTAGTCAACCCTGGAGAAGTATTGTGCGTGGAGCGGTTTAAGAAACATACATCTTAAACTTCTGATATACTCAAGCTCCCCCTTGCCTAAAACGCAGCCTGCATTTGCTAATCAGCAGAGGCTGCAGCAAAGTTGATCTTTTGTTATGCACTTTTGTCGGAGCTAGCTATGAAGGTGGTGGTTGTTGAGGGGGGAGGTATTGCTCTGTCTATGGTAAACATGGAGCGGGGGAGGTTACGAACTTAGCTTGAAAGGTGAAACTGAAAGGTTGCTCGGCTGAGGCTGTAAACGCCAGGGCTCAAGTTTCAGGAGTGCTCTTATTTCGGGGGGGGGGGGGGGCTCGTTGTCTCAGCTCTTTGGTGCCCAGCTTGAGATGCTTGGGTATGATTTGCAGAAGTGCCGCGCATCCACCTCTTTCACTGACTTCCCTTGGAGTTGAGGGTGCTTCTCTCTGAAAACTAAGCCCTGCGTGTCTGGATTTGTTCACCCCAAATTATTGTCCAATTTTGAGCACTTTGGCATGGGAGAATAGGTTTTTGGGGTGGTGGGCGGTCTCCTATTGGTGTTAGTTGGGAAGTGAGTTGTGGGATCTAGGAGGGGGAAAACAATCATTTAGTTAATTTATAAATAAACTGGGCTCTGCTCTTTGATGGGCTTTTGTTTTGGTCTCTGTATCTCATGCATCCTGCACTAGATTGTTGGATCGGTTCCAAATCTCGTCTGTGTGCAGGATAACTCTTGTTTGCCTTATGGACTTTGCAAGCCTGAAAACCTCCATTAGAGAGAGACCCCTCACCCCCTGCAGTAAAAAATCCAGTGTGAGCAGATTTCAAGTTATCCCCCATGCTGGAGGGACTGACTAGGATGGCTGCAAAACTGCAAATTTTAAAGTAGTTGCTATAGTATAATTTCATTATGGGTTTTGTTTGGGGTGACCAGATAGCAAGTGTGAAAAATTGGGACACTTTCCCCCCCAGGGGATGGGCTGGGCTATAGTTGCCTATATAAGGCAAAGCCCCAAATATTGGGACGTCTGATCACCCTACATTTGTTTGTCATGTGCCAGGTGAGTTTGAGGTCTGATTGGTGAGGGCTAAGAAAGAGCGGGGAAAACTAACATCCAGTCCCCAGACATACTATTGAAAGTATTCTTTGTGTCCAAGTAAATAAAGAAGTGAGAGGCTACTTAACAGGGCCCATTGTGAAAAGCTAAGACTAAGAGTCTAATTATCTCCTTTAAAACACAGACTGGACATACTGTATTGTCTATTAAGTGAAGTAAGATGCATAGGATGTGATTCTGTGTCTGAGGGAGTTGGTCCTTACCCATTTGGGTAAGATTACTAATATCACAGGGAAACAGTTGTGTCCAGGGTGTGAGTGTGTGAAACAAAGTTTGTGGGCAGAAACACATTATGGTATGAGTTTGTTTCCAGGGCGAGATACTGACATGCTTGATTGTCTCAGTTCAAGATGCTCAAGAGTGGAATGTCAGATAATGAAAGTCAGGGCAGATGGGCATTAACTGAGCTTTATGGTGAAGTTCGAATAGTGTTTGCAAGTATGTTTGGCTCTTTGCTTTTATAAGTAATGTATTCACTCAATATTTAAAAAGAAATTCTTTCCAGTAGAATATTCTATGGGTGTGCCCTAAAACTCTGCACAGAGCTCTTTGTAAAGTTGATGATTACACAATGTGACATGGATGATTTCAACAACTCTGCATGGACCCTGAGTGTGAATGAATACTGTGTAATAAAATGAAAAAAGCAGCATGGTCTAGAGTTCTGAGAGTCTGGAGAGCCTGAGTTTTAATCCTGGTTCTGCTGCTGACTCACTAGGTAGCCTTGGGCAAATCATGGGTTAATCTCTCTATGCTTCAGTTCCCCATCTGTACAATAGGCATCCTATCAGCCTCTCAGGAGCACTGTGGATTAAACAGTTAGTTTGAACAGTACTTAAAATGTAGAGATGTTTATAATGTTGTAACAGAAAAACATACCATGGCTTTTTCAAGTGGAAACAATTTCTCACACACACTAATTGATTTCTATACCATTTCTGACATACAATACATAGCCTAATTATTACTTGTCTAGTCACTTTTGTCAGATGTGCTAGGAAAAATAGAGTGAGAAACAGGATTGTTTTAAAAGTTTATAACTCATGAGACCTCAGCAGGGACAAAGGAAATATATATAATTCTAGATGTTAGTGCATAGTTACACATATGTTGCAATATGCAGGCCCAGCTGAAGCAAATCATGATCTGCTTGCAAATTCGTTGGATTGGATGGGCAAAACTTCTTGAGTAACATCATTCACCTCTAACCTATCCCAAACTTGTAGAATATGTGATGATAGGCCATAAGTAATGTGTCTAATACAGATGTGTATGTGGTTTTGAGGGGAATTGAGGGAGTTGTTGGTAAAGGTTTAATGTTAAACCAGAAGAGGAGAAGCCTGCAATATACTCCAGCCCAGGAAATGATAAAAGGGAGAGCTCTTTAAAATGGACTCAAGTTATTATTATGACAGAGTTTTGTCACAGTGAAATGGCGCATACAACACAGTGTGCATTGCTATAACACAGCTATCAAACATCACACTAGTACTTGAATCTGTCTGAGCAGGACACCAAGAACACCCTGCAGCTGTAGAGTTGGCAGCATTGTCTGAACAAGTTCTGGTAATACGTTCTCATTTTTTTGACAAGTACAGTGTTTGACAGCATTACTGGGTCTAGTCTGCAAGAAATTCATGCACATGCGTAACTCCTATTAATCTCCGTGGGAGCTGTGTGCATCCAGTGCATGATCCTACTTGCATTGAACTCTCCTGGACTTTAACAGGGTCGAGCCCCTATAAATCGGAGAGAAGATGCATTGTTACAACTACAGCAGTGTCTTCTTTTCATTTTTAAAGTGGAATTGGTACTTCTGAAGGATGTTGCATTAACTGCACTTGGGACTGAAGTCTTTTCTCCATAGAATTGGTTCAGTGCTGGCACCAATAGTGCAAATTTCCTCACATCAGTTGGCCAGATTATGATCTCACAAACAGCAGTGCAAAGCTGGAGGAACTCCTTTGACTCTGATAGTTTCTCTGGATTTATACCAGTATAAATTAGATCTGAAACTGGCCCAAAGTGTCTTAAACCTGTTCTGGATGGGAAACACTAGAAGCCAGATGGTAAGTTATTGTACTCAATCCTTGGCTTTATTGATCAGACTCTCAGCAAGGGTTCCACTTGTGATGGTGGTTTTTGAGATTAGGTCTCCTATCTACTATGAACTCAAAAATAATCACTTGCTCTGATGAATAATACTCTGTGCTTGGTGTCAAAAGCAGCCTTTAGCACTGTTGTGTTTTGGTTCTCTAGAGATGACCAACAGCAGGATTGGATGCTTTGTACTGGAAGGAATGTCGTATTCCAGTCATTCTGAATAAAGAGGCAATCCATAGAAAAGTCTTTTTTATGTATTCCTGTTTTTCCTTTAGGGTTAATACCAAAAATCCCCACCAAGATCACTTAGCATGTGCTGCTGAACTGCCATATGACCAGATGGGAATGCTTTGTGGTCACTTAATTATGGGTCTGAATGTGAAGAGGTGATCTAATTTGAAAGGCTGCATGTCTTTTGAGTCTTCCAATTTCTTGTTTTGATTTAAAAAAAACAAACACAAATTGCATCAAATACCAAGATAAAAGGGCAAATGAAGCTGTGAAACTGCAAACTGAAGTGTTTTCTCTCTTCCTTACAAATATCATGAGGAATGTTGCCTGTGCTTTCCAAGCCCACCCGCAAAGATTTCCCTGGTTTCAGATTTCAAGGGCCAGATCCTCAGACGATGTAAATTAGCATTGATACACTGAAGTCTATTCCTGAGTGTGGATGCAATATATAGTCAGCTTCACTTTTACCTGGACACGTTGATATGGCATGCTGTTGAGTTTTAAAACCAATACCATTGAGTTCCACTCTCCACTACTTTTGAGTCTGGAAAGGATGCTGCAATGGATACAAGAATTCTGAAGTAAAGGGGGAGGTTTACACTTCCATCTTGTGAGTGGATCCAAACTAGCAGGCACATGTGTGTCCAGAGTCCCACTGATTTCAGTGGGGCTCTCTTTGGTCACAGGATTCCAACTGTGTGGTGCTGATTACAAGATGATGGACCTTAGTTTGCTCATTTATATGTTAATACCAAGAATAGTCTTCCAGTTCTAAGCTATTTCATAGCAGAGCTGGGGTCTGATCTCTAGGAACACACTGGAAAGATGAGTGATGTATGGCTACACAGGGCTCTGCGAGTGTTTTCTCTCTGTGTAATAAAGTAATTGTATACAAGGGTTAAGTCAATGTGTGTAAGCAGCATAAAGTGTTGTAAAATGTTTCGATAAAGAGGAGTTTCTTTGTTGCCTGAGTCTACACTTTGTCAAACATTTTTCTTGCCTTCAGGACTCTGGATTCCCCCCCCTCTTCCCCCCACGCTGGACTTTAGAATGTCCTTTATGCTGAGTTCTCATCAGTCTTTTTGGTAAATTGACTGCTTATTCAGCTACGCGGATTTCATCTTAAAGGGACACCTTGAACTTGAAGTCTTTTCAATGAGAAAGAACCAGAACAATTAAAAGCTCTTTTGGGCAGTGCACATGGCAATTTTAGGTGTTTTATAATCAGAGTTCCCTGTTTTTAAAAATATTTTTCTCTTGCTGTTTGGAAAAACCCACACCAAAAGAGGAAAATCAATTTACTATTCATGGCAAATTGCGAAAGTAACTATACAGAAAGTGCTGTCAAATGGACAAAGTAAACAAACTGCAAAAATGGAGGAAATTTTTTCTTATCTGCCAGTTATAGAAATCTCTGGTGTTATAATAGTAGTAGGGATAGAAGTGACATTTTAAACTGATATCTCTTGACACCTGAGGAAGTGGATTGACAATTAAAATTCAGTAAAAAGGTTGAACACTTCTTGGGATTTAAAAAAACATCAACAAGGAACAGAAAGTTCACAGCCCTGAACCTAAGAAAAATTCTCAAGAACATATGATAGGCCAGATTTTTAGTACATTAATAGAGTTACACCAGTGATCAATTTGGCCAACTGTATTTAGTTTTAGGGAGAGTAATAAAAGGGTGGAGTATTCATATAAACTGTGTAATGTGTATGACTATACAATGTAGGGGTGGGTGGGTAAGATTCTGTGTATATATACATCAGGGTTGTCAATTAATCAGAGTTAACTCACACAATTAACTCAATATATTAACTGCAATTAAAAAAAATAATCACGATTAATTACACCGTTAAACAATAGAACACCAGTTGACATTTATTCAATATTTTTGGATTTTTTTCTACATTTTCAAATATATTGATTTCTATTACAACACAGAATACAAAGTGTACAGTGCTCACTTTATATTATTATTTTTTTACACATATATTTGCACTGTAAAAATGATAAGCAAAAGAAATAGTATTTTTCAGTTCACCTCATAAAAGTACTGTAGTGCAACCTCTTTATTGTGAAAGTGTAACTTACAAATGTAGATTTTTTTTTGTTACATAACTGCACTCAAAAACAAAACAATGTAAAACTTTAACGCCTCCAAGTCCACTCAGTTCTACTTCTTGTTCAGCCAATTGCTAAGACAAACAAGTTTGTTTATATTTAAGAGAGATACTGCTGCCTGCTTCTTATATACAGTATCCCCAGAAAGTGAGACAGGCATTCACATGGCACTTTTATAGCCAGCATTGCAAGGTATTTATGTGCCAGATATGTTAAACATTCGTATGCCTCTTCATGCTTTGGCCACCATTCCAGAGGACATGCTTCCATGCTGATGACGCTCATTAAAAAAATAATGTGTTAATTAAATTTGTGACTGAACTCCTTGGGGGAGAATTGTATGTCTTCTGCTCAGTGTTTTACCCGCATTCTGCCATATATTTCATGTTATAGCAGTCTCGGATGATAACCCAGCATATTGTTGGTTTTAAGAACACTTTCACTGCAGATTTGACAAAACACAGAGGAGGTACCAATGTGAGATTTCTACGGATAAATACAGCACTCGACCCAAGGTTTAAGAATCTGAAGTGCCTTCCAAAATTTGAGAGGGATGAGGTGTGGAGAATGCTTTCAGGTTTCTTAAAAGAGCAACACTTTGATGCAGAAACTACAGAACCCGAACCACAAAAAAAGAAAATCAACCTTTTGCTGGTGGCATCTGACTCAGATGATAATGAACATGTATCGGTCCGCTCTGCTTTGGATCATTATCTAGCAGAACCCATCATCAGCCTGGACGCATGTCCTCTGGAATGGTGGTTGAAACATGAAGGGACATATGAATCTTTAGCGCATCTGGCATGTAAATATCTTGCAATGCCGACTACAACAGTTCCATGTGAATGCCTGTTCTCACTTTCAGGTGACACTGTAAGCAAGAAGTGGGCAGCATTATCTCCTGCAAATTGTAACCAAACTTGTTTGTCTGAGTGATTGGCTGAAATAGGACTGAGTTGTAGGTTCTGAAGTTTTACATTCTATTTTTGAATGCAGTTATTTTTTGTACATAATTCTACATTTGTAAATTCAACTTTCATGATACAGAGATTGCACTACAGTACTTGTATTAGGTGAATTGAAATATACTATTTCTTTTGTTGTTTACAGGGCAAACACTTGTAATCAAAAATAAATATAAAGTGAGGACTGCACACTTTGTATTCTGTGTAGTAATTGAAATCAATATATTTGAAAATGTAGAAAACTGCCAAAAATATTTAAATAAATGGTATTCTATTATTAACAGTGCTGCAATTAGTTTTTTTAATCACTTGACAGCCCTAATATACATTCAACTTACGTAGAAATACACAAGATAGAAAATGTAAATTATTCTGCATATACCCACAACCACTTGCAACAGCAGTCACAGATACATTCTCTTATTCTCAGTTACCTCTTATTGTTTGGGTAGTTTGGATATGAAGTATTTAGATCTTTATTTCTGAAACAGATTTTCAGATCTTGAGTTGTTTTGGGGAGCTTGGATATTACTACATTCCAGATTGACTTTCATGCTTACTCCTTCCTCAGTTTAGTATGGTACTTGCCTATCCTGAGCTGGTGCTGCGGTGATTCATCTGCTAAGTTCTTTGATGGAAAATGCTATAGAAGTGCTCAACATTATTGTTACTGTAATAAAGTATTTGACAAGCTGAAAAAAATAACAGAAGTCGGCACCTCGAGGTCTCTGGTTGGAAGCTGAAGCTAGAGAAATTCAAACTAATGATACGGCAGTATTTTGAAAAATTCTTAACCATTGGAACAACTTACCTAGGGACTGTCACAAAGTCTTTAAATCACTATTGGCTATCTGACTAAAATGATATGCTATAGCTCAGAAGTTATGGGCCTGATGCAGAACTTACTGGGTAAGGTTCTCTGGCCTGCGTTGTGCAGGAGATCAGACTAGATGATGATAATGGTCCCTTCTGGCATTCCAAATCTATTGGTCTGTGAATGCTTATCTCCACTTCCCTCTCACCACCTCCACTAAATGGACAAGTGTCAGAGGTGAGAACGGAAGCAGGTACATTTTAAGCTAAAAGTGCTGCTTGATGTTTAGAGCTGGGGGAGATATTTTTCCATTGTGACATACAAGTTCTTCCCATTAACATGACATGCCTGCCAGGAGAATGTTTCTTTCACATTTGGAGCAGCAGAGAGAAGTCAGCTTTAAATTTTCAGACTGAACATTTCTCCCATGAAGTTAGCGATGGATTGATAATGCTTCCGAAAATTCTGCTATGGTGTCACCATTATTCAAACACTAATAAATGAACTTTGTGTACATAGTTCTACCATTCTGCTTACTCAAATATATCTTTATGTTCCCATTCACATGCCTTTGGCTTTGTAAGGCATATCTTCAAATCACTGTGCAGGGTTTTGTTGTAGGTTTCCCACTGTCAACCGTTTTGATGCTTTCCACAGAATGTGTTTTAGCATTCCTTGGACAGTTTCACTATATGTGTATTTAGATGCAGGGCCTGATTTGTGAAGGACACCTTTAGACACCGAAAGATGCATATATGCACCTAGGGGGATTTTCAAAAGCATCTAACTCCTAGAGTTAGGTGTTCACCCACCTCGTTAAATTTTCAAAAGCACCTAATCACCTTGAGTAAAACTGGCTTGTAGTAATTTAACACCTCTTTCAGGGCTTATGTTGAGTTACACGATTATTTCTAGAAATTAAATGGAAGTTAGTAATTATGTTTGGTTGTAAATTCATTAAAGTATTAAACAAATTTTCAGAAACAGGAGATTGCTTAGGCATCTAATGCAGAACCAATTTAAATAAACCTACCAGGTTTAAAGGTAAATGCAGTGTAAAGGATTTAGCAGATAATGCTTGATGCTTTTTTTAAAAGAAAAAATCCTACAGATGCTAAAGCTCAATGTGCCTTCTTGAATTTATGGCAGATTTTCAAACTTGGGTGCATGAACTTAAGCACCTAGCTTTAGTTGTGGCAGAGCAGGTTGTCTGGTGGACCAGGAGTTTGTCCATTACTGTTTACATTCCAAGTTTTTTGGGACAGGGACCATTTTCTACTATATGTTTGTACAGCACCTAGCTCTATATGGCCCTAGTGCTGATGGGACGTTGGGATATGACTGGAATATAAATGTTAAATAATATGGTGTTAAATGGATAGTCTGGGGAACAGAAATAGGAAGTACAGGGAGTGTGAGAGAAAACACACAGTGGTTAAATAATTTTAATTAACCAGTTACCTCTACTAGATTCCTCATTGTTCTTTGGATCTTTAGCTTAAGTAATGATCCAGGCAGGATCATTATTATTTTTATTTGATTAGACAAAATAGCTTTTAAAGCAAACAAGAAATTACCTACAGCCAAATAAGAATGGTTAGATAACAGTTTAGTGTCAAAACTTGAACTCAACATGGGATGTTACATCTTTTAGTGATAATAAATCAGTTTAATTCATTCAGCACCTTATCACAATCTTCTTACAAAGGCAAGCTTCCATGTGACTTCAGTACCAGTCTGAGCAGGTGATTTGTTGGTACTAACATGGAACTGTGGATTCTTTCTTAATTCCTATCAGGTTTATCTACCAATGGAATGATGGCATGGCTCATGTCAGTTCAACCAAACAGTTCTACAGTCGAATCTAGAACTTTAAACAAGCTACTTAATTATCAAAGAATGTTAATTCAGTTCAAAATTACCTTGCGAAGGAGATACTCGCAGCCAAGCATTGTCTTGTGCATGTGCACGACTATCACACATTAAACAAAAACAAAATATGCAGGTAATAAAGTAGAAAAGCATCAAAATTCTCTAGAATGTGTCCCATACTGCCAGCTCTTATACCACTTTACCCCAAAGATTCAAATTGTGATAAATATCTAGCTTGCAAGCCAATTGAAAGCTCCTTCCCTCTTTGAAGCTGTTAGTTCTTTTGACCAAAATCAGCCTCAAAAATCCCACAGAAAGACTCAAGGTTTCTTGCAGTAACTCTTGCTGCAGGGAAGCACAACTTTCTCTGCTAAATAGTACTAGATTTAATTAGTGTAATGAGTTTCTCCAGCTTCAGTGCTCCGTTACTTTTGATATAGCATAATTTCTAGACAATAACAAGACTAGTTGTTAACAGAAGGGTCAGTCTCACTGGCCAGGCAATAACAGATCTATTCAGTCTCTCTCATCCAGATGTTTGGGCTTCAGGGCACGATGTATTGAACAACACAGAATTTTGTACGTTTTTCTGCTGGGTCCTCTTTTTGGCAAAGCTGATGTGGACTAATCAGAAACTGACCCATGGTTCTGATAAAGATTTGAAATGTCCAGCCAGAATCTGATGTGTCCTTTCTCAACATCCAGTGAGAAAACAGGGTGTCTCCTTTATGGCTTCTTGCAACTTGCAAATTCCAGTGTCTTTGTGCAAAAATCTCATGTCGTAGCAGTTTTTGTAAGATATGTTGAACCATATGCTGAAAACCTGCTCGTTTAGCTGCAGTCAGTAAATCTCTCATACAAGTTACTTTCTGTGAGCCCATTTGCAGTGTGATCTTTTGGCCAAATTTGCATGACTCCATCCTCTTTCCCTCACCCACTTTTGAACTTTGAACAGAATCTTTATGTAAAGTCTCATCACACTCCTTGATGGTTTTGTCCATGTTTAGTAGCTCACCCTGCACCAATATAAAGTCATTTGACCCATTTGTTGTTGTTTGTATTACTGTAGCGCTAGGACCCCTAATTATGGACCAGGACACGTTATGCTAGGTGTTGTGCTTGGTCAAACCCTAAAAGGAAATAACAATGAAAGAAGTCAAAACAGCTGTACACACTTCTGCAACACTACAGTCCCTGAACTTCAGTGGCAAGGTGAGGGAGTCCTGCCTATGAAATGATTCTAGTCTGCATGACATACCAAACATATGGTTGATCAGGGCTTATAAAACTTTCAGTGATTCAGCTCAAAGATTTACACCTCACATTGTCTTCTCTAACATGCCATTTGAATGTCTGTTTGTTTCATGCAAAATAAATACCCCATTAGATATTATCATTACATATTTTTTATATAGTGTGACAAAGTTCCTCCTCTGCCTTGGTGGGTCCTGCGCTTATTGGCGGATTTGCTCGCCTCAGAGGTTCACGGCAGCCCTCAGTTTGCATTTATACACAAAAGCAAGAAGCCTGGGAAACAAGCAGGGAGAACTGGAAGTCCTGGCACAGTCAAGGAATTATGATGTGATTGGAATAACAGAGACTTGGTGGGATAACTCACATGACTGGAGTACTGTCATGGATGGATATAAACTGTTCAGGAAGGACAGGCAGGGCAGAAAAGGTGGGGGAGTTGCACTGTATGTAAGAGAGCAGTATGACTGCTCGAAGCTCCGGTATGAAACTGCAGAAAAACCTGAGAGTCTCTGGATTAAGTTTAGAAGTGTGAGCAACAAGGGTGATGTTGTGGTGGGAGTCTGCTATAGACCACCGGACCAGGGGGATGAGGTGGACGGGCTTTCTTCCGGCAACTCACGGAAGTTACTAGGTCTCAGGCCCTGGTTCTCATGAGAAACTTCAATCACCCTGATATCTGCTGGGAGAGCAATACAGCTGTGTACAGACAATCCAGGAAGTTTTTGGAAAGTGTAGGGGACAATTTCCTGGTGCAAGTGCTGGAGGAACCAACTAGGGGCAGAGCTCTTCTTGACCTGCTGCTCACAAACTGGGAAGAATTAGCTGGGGAAGCAAAAGTGGATGGGAACCTGGGAGGCAGTGACCATGAGATGGTCGAGTTCAGGATCCTGACACAAGGAAGAAATGAGAGCAGCAGAATATGGACCCTGGACTTCAGAAAAGCAGACTTTGGCTCCATCAGGGAACTGATGGGCAGGATCCCCTGGGAGAATAACATGAGGGGGAAAGGAGTCCAGGAGAGCTGGCTGTATTTTAAAGAATCCTTATTGAGGTTACAGGGACAAACCATCCCAATGTGTAGAAAGAATAGTAAATATGGCAGGCGACCAGCTTGGCTTAACAGTGAAATCCTTGCTGATCTTAAACACAAAAAAGAAGCTTACAAGAAGTGGAAGATTGGACAAATGACCAGGAAGAGTATAAAAATATTGCTCGGGCATGCAGGAGTGAAATCAGGAAGGCCAAATCACACTTGGAGTTGCAGCTAGCAAGAGATGTTAAGAGTAACAAGAAGGGTTTCTTCAGGTATGTTAGCAACAAGAAGAAAGTCAAGGAAAGTGTGGGCCCCTTACTGAATGAGGGAGGCAGCCTAGTGACAGAGGATGTGGAAAAAGCTAATGTACTGAATGCTTTTTTTGCCTCTGTCTTCACGAACAAGGTCAGCTCCCAGACTACTGCACTGGGCAGCACAGCATGGGGAGGAGGTGACCAGCCCTCTGTGGACAAAGAAGTGGTTCGGGACTATTTAGAAAAGCTGGAGAAGCACAAGTCCATGGGGCCAGATGCTCTGCATCCGAGAGTGCTAAAGGAGTTGGCAAATGTGATTCCAGAGCCATTGGCCATTATCTTTGAAAACTCACGGCAATCGGGGGAGGTCCCGGACGACTGGAAAAAGGCTAATGTAGTGCCCATCTTTAAAAAAGGGAAGAAGGAGGATCTGGGGAACTACGGGTCAGTCAGCCTCACCTCATTCCCTGGAAAAATCTTGGAGCAGGTCCTCAAGGAATCAATTCTGAAGCACTTAGAGGAGAGGAAAGTGATCAGGAACAGTCAGCATGGATTCACCAAGGGCAAATCATGCCTGACTAATCTAATTGCCTTCTATGATGAGATAACTGACTCTGTGGATGAGGGGAAAGCAGTGGATGTGTTATTCCTTGACTTTAGCAAAACTTTTGACACAGTCTCCCACAGCATTCTTGCCAGCAAGTTAAAGAAGTATGGGCTGGATGAATGGACTATAAGGTGGATAGAACGCTGGCTAGATTGTCGGGCTCAACGGGTAGTGATCAATGGCTCCATGTCTAGTTGGCAGCTGGTATCAAGTGGAGTGCCCCAAGGGTCGGTCCTGGAGCCGGTTTTGTTCAATATCTTCATTAATGATCTGGAGGATGGCGTGGATTGCACTCTCAGCAAGTTTGCAGATGACACTAAACTGGGAGGAGTGGTAGATACGCTGGAGGGTAGGGATAGGATACAGAGGGCCCTAGACAAATTAGAGGATTGGGCCAAAAGAAATCTGATGAGGTTCAACAAGAACAAGGGCAGAGTCCTGCACTTAGGACAGAAGAATCCCATGCACCGCTACAGACTAGGGAGTGAATGGCTAGGCAGCAGTTCTGCAGAAAAGGACCTAAGGGTTACAGTGGACAAGAAGCTGGATATGAGTCAACAGTGTGCCCTTGTTGCCAAGAAGGCCAATGGCATTTTGGGATGTATAAGTAGGGGCATTGCCAGCAGATCGAGGGACGTGATCGTCACAATAGGTATAGATCACATTTCTATTTAAAATTGACAGCATGGTCCAGACTGCTTGCGTACTTCTATGGTTGCCTAGGCCACAAACTGAAATGAAGCGTCCTCAAATTGAAGAGCTCTATTAAGAATACTTTGATAGCTTTAATCTTTTGATACAGTTTTTTAAATCTTAATTGTCATCTTTCAGGATTATATCTTGTGAAACTGTAACAAATATAATAATGTGATCTACTCTGTTACTAATTTAGTCTGTTACTAATGTAAAGTATACAAAATAGGAAAAAGGGTAACAGAAGAAGTTACATCATAATTTTGCAAAAGTTTGTGGTTGACTAGCTAATTAGCTGCTGGCATTACTCAATCTCCTGGGTGTGAAAAATAGAAGCAGAATGTGCTGTTTGATTATCTTTTTTAAAAAACTCTGACACCTGTTTTATGCCAAAAATTCTGGGCTATGCATGAATTTATATAACATCTTTGTTATTAATAAGTTCCATATTTTCTGTGTTGCAACTGCAAAAGTATATCCACAGTTTGGTTTTTAATTGCATTAGTGGAATCTGGGCCTACTTGTTGACGACGGCCCTTGGCAAATGTTGTGCTATCTTTATCACTCATTCTGTGTTCCTTTCTGATATAGCTTTTACTGCAACATATTTATTCCAATTTGCAATTGCATTTAAGAAATTACACTTCAGACCTATACCTTGCCAATGAGAAATTTAGCTGAAACACATTTTTGAAGTTTGCTCAAGAAATTAAGGTATTAATTTCAATTAAATGGAGTTAATACATTTAACTGGTTACACCCATTAGAGAATTCTCAAAGCTGATACTTGAGTCGTGGAGACTTTTGTTTGAAACTTCAGTTAGGTTTAAACATCCTCAGATAGTGATAAGAATAAAGCAATCAAGTTTTGGTGAGCCACATTTGAGGGTTTGTTTTGGATCCATCACTCTTAATTACACCTTTAGCTTTTAGTACAGGGAGGAAAAATGTAAAGGCACACACTACCCTCTCCCTGGTGATAGAACCCATGGGAGAAGAGAGAGCTCCAGAAACTCCATTTGGCTCACCTTGCGGAGATCTTGATGCATGCTCTCAACAATGGGAGAGATTTGAGAATGGGAGAGAGAGAAGGTTTAGCCTCTTAATCCTGCAGATCCTCTGGACCAAATGGAAAAGGAAGCTGGAAACCTGCAGAGTACCAGCTGTTCTGTTGTGTTGCTCAACCTCCTCAGAATTTCTGGCAGCGTAGCTCCCTCAGAGGAAATGCACTCATTGCCTCTACTTGATTGGCATGTTCAACTGCCCATCTTGAGAGAATAGCAGATGCTTAGGGGACAGCATAAGCTTCAGAGAGGAGGAAAATGCCACAAAGAGACCATTGCCCAGTTTCTGCTCAGACCTCTCTCTGAAACCCTCCAGAGGCCCTGCAGTACGGAGCTGGTTGGCATAGGTGTACTTCTGTGGGTCACAGTGAGTGAAGCAGTATGAAGTTAAGGAACCACTATTTCTCCTCTGCTACTGTTCTGGTGTTTTTTATCCATTTTAATGTTATTTGCTCCAGTGGAATGAAGCAAAGAGCTCTTAAATATGAAGTCTGTGGGCAGATTTAAAAAATAAACTGACTATAACCTGAGACGCATATGATCTTTCTGAATTCTACTCTAAATACAATTCACAACAAGGCCTTGCATTTCTATACAGCTTTCTCCATCAGCTTTAATTCTGCATTTTAACTATTTCTTTATAATTCTGGGGTTTAACATAGCATCAAATAAACGTCTACCTTTTTAAAAAGGTGTCACTGGAGAACACTCTTTTGAAAATTAAAGTTTATTAAAAATCCAACAAAGGTACCTCTTCATGTGTATTTTACCACTGGCAGAATCCTAGAAATTAAAGACAGAAAAGTCCTGTTATGTGATCTTATTCAATCCATCTGCCAACACGGTATTGCTTTCTTCAATACTCCTGAGCTTTGTTAAATGATTTGGATTAAACCCATCCAATTATTGAAAACCATATCTTACTATTAAATCAGAATATGTGATGGTGGATCCTTGGGTCTATTTAGTAACATTAAAATGTGAATCTAAAATAGCTCCACAAACATCAGTGAAGCTGCATGGATTTATGTTTGTAGTAATTGAGATCAAACTCTGGCTTGCTGGGCTAAATTCAGCAGTGACTTAAATAGTGATGCAAAAGTTGCATGTGTGGTGTAAATTGATTGTAAATGTGTAAGTGGCAAAAGTGTCACTTGCACAAAATGCCAGATCTGTGTACGTGTAAAATGAGTAACTTACATTTGAGGATGTGGAAGTTGCTGTGTAGCAGGAAAAGTAACAACCTGAGGGTATAACAACATTGGAGAGGCCTTCATTCTGCCAGAGGGATGCTTTTTCTGTGACACTTCTCTTCAGTCCCCTTTGCACGTAAGTTACTCATTTTGCACATCCAAGTTAGTATAAATGACACTATTTTATTGCTTACACCCAAATTCTGTATGTCACTGCCAAATGTGGCCTGTTACCTACTTGCAGGTTACTTGGGTATCATCAGTAATTGGTGTCTAGTTTTACTAATACTAGAACTATGGTGATGTGGTTGATACCAAACTTCCCTTGGGGCCAAGGTCAATGAAGCACTTGTCATTCCTGTGAAACAGGTCATGGAAGGCAGTTCCATTTTCAGGAGATGCAGAGAGCCAGGAGGGTTCTTGGTCTCCAAAACTGTAGCCCACCTACTCCCCCTAAAATGATGATGTTGCAAGTAACATTTGCAGTAGGAAACTCTTGGAGTTTCTTCTCTTCTCCAGCCCCTTCTTGTGGGCGTTTCTCATAATATGGAAAATCTGATCCAGATTACATAGACTAAATTATATAAAGTAGTGCTACCTACCAAAAGGATAGTCAGTTATTAAAATATAAATCCAATAAGTGAGAGGAGAGAACAAAGTGAAAGAGAATAAGGAAAAATACTGACAAACTGCACTTCTGGTCACACAACTGCATAACCACCACCCCTGGGTCAATGAAAACAAGATGGAGGAAGGGAACCTCTATATAATTCTTAGCATGAGTTCTGCTTTCCAGATCATATATTAAACTTTCACAATAAACTGCAAATTCTGCTACTTGCATGTAGCATGATTATGGGGGACACCATTTTCCAAAGTTTAGTAATGAAGGAGACAGTTAACTCACAACTAAGTTATTGCTAGCTGTCTCAGTGGCAATTAGAACTACACTGTAATGGCCACAAATCATTAATAATACTCACTTTACGGTCCAGACTATATTCGGGTCCTTCAGCTGAGAGAAAATACCAATAACTCATTGCCAAAATGTGCTACAATTTCAGGGAGCTGGCACATGATATGGAGACAGCATAATAATCACTCCACATAATTGAGATCAGAATCTGGCCCAATGTCTCTCCCTCAGCCGCCCCCTCAGAATCACTTGTGATAAGCCTTGTATGATAACGCTTAGATAGTGTCTAATTCTAAAAGAGGCTGACTTTAATTTCAGAAGCTGAATCCCTGATTTGCTTGCCAACCACTGTGGCATTGCTCTGTTATTCCATTGCTCATGTTTCATAATCTCATCATGTTCTTGCTAAACATTTTAAAGCAACATAAGAACTAGGTTTCAATATTTTTAAAACCCAGAGTTCCACTGGAAGGGGGGGTAGGGAGGAAAAGCAAGTGGAAGAAGAAACAAGCCAGAGAAAACACAAGACAGATTTTTTAAATAAACTTATATCCTCTCTGTTTACACTGTGCATTCAGAAACAGCACAGAGGAAACTTTACATCTGCTGTACCTGAATGTTTGATTTTGGAGAGATTAGTTGTAGGATGTGTGTGTCAAACACAATGAAGAGTAAATAGGAATGCTATAGCTGTGACTGACATAAATACTTTGACAATTTATTATTTGTGAAATCCCTGGCTTCTGAACTGAGATGTTAGACTGGTAGTGAGCAAAGAATGTGAAATATCCTGTGCTTACCACTGACCACTTCAGCTGGAGAAACCTGTTTGTTTTTTCAAAAGACGTGTGACATAACTGAGCTACTGCAGAAAATTCAGAATGTTTACATTTATATTCATGTGGTATGGCAGAGAAAGGGAAACATCATGACTGTGGCCTTTCCCCAACTGTTACACCAGTGCTGTTACACGCTTATCAGTCCCAAGCCTTAGATGAGCTGGATAAATTTCATTCCCTCTGTCCATCTGGGATGGCAGTTCTGCTGGCACTTTTCAGCAGGATAAGGAATAACTCTGGTGTCTAGATATTTCTATCAAAATCTACTGAACTGGCTTATAAAAATGGAAAGTAAATTATCTTACCCTTCTGAGGAATGGAATAGAATACTAAGTAGCTGATGCATTCATTATCCCAGACAGAATTGGAAAAGTGACAGAATAATGGGGAAAGGGCACACAGGTCTACTGTGATGTATATTAGAGATGTTTCGGATCTTATTATTCATGCCCTGTGGTTGGCAGACTACTTAAATCAGGCAAAGAGAGCATTACACTAAAGGCAACATTGAATCAGCACCACAGGTAGCGTTCAGTCAGTGGTTCTCTGCAGGACTGGGGAGAAAAAATCCTGTGTATAACACATGATTGGCAAGGCAGAAATAGAATGCTGAAACAGAGTCAGCCTGGCTGTCATGAGCTTTGTCCCAGCATATAACCTTACAGGAGTTACACATGGAAACATAGTGAAGAATCACATAATTCTTTGCAGTACTAACGATATATATATTTCTAAAATCAACTTCTAAAGGCTTTTCAAATGTTCTAGAAACATTACCATACACGTACTTTAACTCTCTGAACTAGCAGCAAGAATGCTGTGACCTAAACTTGCATTTCATCACTAGATTCAACCACCTCTTTCAGAAGATTAGATATAACATCTAAAGAACAGCAAGGGCATACATAATACTGTGTACACTTTTCTAAAAGTGTACACAGGGAGAATTTTAGGGTTGTTCTCCCTCAAAGGTTGGGTCTCCAAAATCCTCCCGGCTTTTGAAGCCATTTAACTGAATGTGACAGAAATAATGTATTGTCTAAGATTGAGAGAGGACATACACCAATCCCATAACTAGATACCCACAGACCTTCAAAGCAATGATAAAGGTGATGTGTGCTGAAAAGTATGTAGTTCACCTGCTGGGTTTAAATATCCTTGCACCAAAATGAAGAGAGTGTTTTCAGATAAAACATTTTATCAACAAATGCCAATTTGTGAAACCCAAAACTTTTTGTGGAAATGGAAAGGTTTTGGAAAAAAAAAAAAAAAAAGTTGGGAAGGTTTCTCAGATCCAGGATGTAATTCCTGGTCAAAACAGGAAGGAGAGAGAGTGACCCCTAGGTACCCAATAACCCAGTGGTAAGGTTGTTCCCATGAGATATGGAAGAGACAGGGTCAAGTCCCTATTCTGCCTCATTTGGAGCAGGGACTTGAATGTATGTGTCTCACACAGAGAGTTTTGTTCTGCACCAAAACAAAAACAAAAGAAACCTCCCAATTTTTCATGCAATGAAATCCTTGTTTTCCTAGTTAGGAGTAAACTTTAGTCCTTCATATCTGCTTTCCAAGACCATGCGGAATAGCTCTGTATATTCACAGAAGATGTGTTCCAACTGGAAAGCCACCCAAACTCACAGGAAGTACACTGTGAAGGCAGACTGCTCCTCAGCACCTCTCTATGCCACAGTGATTGTGCTACGGACGTTCTGTGGGAACCCCCAGAGAGGGGGTGAACTACAGAAGAAGCAGTGAAATTAGCCCAACTTTCCCTTGAACTGGTGGCAGAATTTTAACAAGACATTCCTATAAGACCCCAAGTGTCTCTTCTAGCATGTTGCCGCTCTCCCTACCTCCACCTGTGTAGGAAAACATCTATACAGAGAAGCTTCAGTGGTGTCTGGTAACAAGGGGAGCATAATTATATGGCTCCCAATACCGTAATATCTGAACTCCCCACAGTCTAATCTATTTATCCTCACAACACCCTGGGGAGTTAGGGAACTTCTTTATTCCCCTTTTCACAGACTGGGAACTGAGGCACAGAGACGCTAAGCATCACAAGAAGACTGGTGGAGCAAGAAGTTAAACTTGGTACTCCTGAGTCGTAGGGTAGCGCCCTAAGCACTGGAGCATCCTGCCTCCCTGCTGTTCCCAGCTAAGAACAACATGCCCTCCCTTTTGGCAAACGTTGGTATCCACCAAACCAGAGGCATATCCACCATCATGAAGTCCTTCATTCTTAATTTCCTCCTGTTGTGGGGAACAGAGACTATTTCAAACATTTGGCAGTTACTGATTTATTGTTAACCAATTAACCAAAAAGCGTCATAGATTTTAAGATGATTGTGATCAACTAGTTAGTACTGCACTATATCCTGGTCTTTTACTTGCTCCTGCAATGGAACCTCAGGGGCAGCCCCCGCAGCAACAGCAGCTAGTATTCCTATTACTCCTGAGGCCCCCAGTGGCACAGATCCATTAATTAGCAGTTTGACTTTAAGCAAGGTTGATATAGTTTCTAATTATTAGATCCATATAATCAGCGGAGGATGAAGGCCATTGCTGACCACTGTCAGCTGTACCATTAAAACAAACAAACAAAAAAAAAACAAAAAAAACCCCAAACCAAGACCATAATAGCATGTTGCCTGCTTTCAGATATCTGGAAGCTATGGATATTTTTAGATCCAATGCCAGTTCTGTTTGGTTTGTATTGTTAAGTTACTCTTTTGCTGTGTCATTGTCCATAAAGTTTTTGTGTTTGCATGTAATAAAAAAGACAGTGCTGGTTCTGGGCAGTTAAGTAAGTCAGAGAGATTTATGGTTCGGAATTTCATTTTAAACACTCCTGGGGGTTGAAACTGTCCTAACAGATAAGCTTCCAAGAGCTATTTAAAATCTATTTACAGAATGTTTGGAGGGAGAAAGAATGTGGGCTGATATGTTTCAGGCACTGTGAGATGCTGGTAGTGAAAGGTTATCTACTGGATCTTCTGTTTCTGTTCATCTGCATTCCTAATAACCGCAGTAGTGTTCCCTCTCCCCTAATATGAATCTACAAAGCATGGAATGTTCCCACACGGGTAAGATCCAAAGGCAGCAGCTCCTTTATGACGATTGCTGCAGAATACTGTATGTATTAATAAGGAAGGGCTACTTTTGATGGAGCGATTGAGTGAACTAGCCTCTTTGTCTCTCCACCCAGAGGGAATTTCTTCTCCTGTCAGAGAAGGTATGGCTTCATTTAAAATTCCTATGCCTTTTGGGTATGGAGGAGAGAGCCACCAAAAGTCTCCCTATAAATTTCCTGCTGCTACCTCAGGAAGGAGAAAAGGCTTCCACTGGCCACATCTTCCCTCTTATCCTGTTGGCATAGAAGGCCCATCTCACTTGTAATTTGTTTGTTTTTGTATTGATTCATGTGGTATTTTTGTGCATTGCTACAGAAATGAAGGTATAAAACATGTAATACATGTAGACAAAATAAAATAAATATTCAGGACCATATTGTACCATCATTTTTTAAGCAGAACTACAATGAAATCAGTAAAGAGTTTCCCTTCATAACTGATGGTATAAAATGTCCCATGCTAATTAATATTCAAATGAAAGATTTGAGTTCAGTTTATTGTACATCCATTTTTGCCATTACAAGACACCATGAAAAGACAAACCATTTAAAATCAATATTTAAAAACAGAAAGGCTGCTTTGGTAGGGGTGTGTGTGTGGTGGTTGTTTTTGTTTGTTTTTTTTTAATTATCTAATTCTTAGGACAGTGATTTCCAGCCAGTGCCTAACAGTACATGTCCTTCCATGTTTTGGGAGTAGGTCTCTGATCCTGGGGTCTCAAAAGGGCACAAATGAATACCAGACATCAGTCCAGTTCCAAGATCAACTCAAATCGTTGCTTTGTTTCGGGGCTGCAACAGCGCCAAACAGGCTGTTCCAGCAGACCAGGCTGCCGGGAGCACATCAGCATTCTAGCCACACCACCTTCACCCTAAAAGTCCAGCTCCTGCTCTCTGTCTTAATGGTAATATGCTTGTGCGCTGAGTGCTGGGTGCTGGTGCTCTGCCCACCTTCCATTCAGTTATGAGTTTTGGAAGAGCCTAAGTTCCAATACAGATGACAGCTCAAAAAAGAGATGGGGGAAATAGTGGGCAGTGGGTGGTGCACCTGGGGACCTAGTATGGCAAACTGATACAGTGGCTCAAAAAAGTTGGCAACCACTAGTTTAGAGAATGAATTCAGTGGGAGAAGGATTAATGGCAAAACTCCTATTGACTTAAATAAAGCAAAGGATGGCCCTTATTGTACATAGCCTGTACTGTACAGGTAGGATTCAGTCTATACTTGATGTACTGATGTTAAAACTTACTTTGTTTTCATTTCCTTTGACTTTAGGCTGAGTTTGCTGAGTGGCTGGGTCTGGTGCACTACATGGAAGTTCTGATGATGATCACAAGTATAGAGTATACTGCACCAATATCAGATGAAAATGTGACTGTCACTGACACAAAATTTAACAATGTTCCAGTCCGTTTGTATGTACCCAGGAAGCAATCCAGTGGGTTGAAAAGGGCAGTGATTTACATTCATGGTGGAGGCTGGTGTGTAGGAGGCTCAGGTAAGTCCAAGGACCTCTTCTTTTCACTAACAAGAGTCTTGTACAAAAGGTCTCACCTACTGTTGTAAGGTGTTAGTTTTTTGTATACGATATTGCCTTCTAGTCACTGGCCCACAAAAATGATAAGGGACCTGCTACTAATCACAGTTGTAATAGCTCGCTTGTAGCTCAGGTGACACAGGTCAATGTCTTTTGAGGAGAAGAATAAAGGTTCTAGTTCCACATTCCTGTGTATATGATCACATAAATCTTATCTGCAGCACATGGATTTGTTACACTAAAAAACAGGAGAAAGGAGCAAGAATGGGAATAGCCAGGCCCCTCATAAGGGAGAAGAGCATCTAAATGGGGAAGTCAGGTGCCTCCCAAAGAAGGAAATCCTTATGAAAGGCTGACCCACAGATGGGACAGTGCTCATGGTGGAGCCTCATGGGGAGGGAGAAGTGTCCATCACAAGGGAGGGACTGAGTTTCTCTCGGGTTAACTGTGAGTGATGGGTCAGTGTTCATGGGAATGGGCTGAGTGCAGAGGAGAGAAGTGTCCTGGAGTCATCGGGATCTCACAGGGGAAAGCGCAGAGACAACGCAAGGGAAAGGAATGGGAGGTAGAGAGGAGCTCTGGCTACCAGATGCTTCTCCACATGATTCTGCTGTCTCCAGAGGAGGAGAGGGAAAGCAACCACCATCCTCTCTGACAACCTAGAGGGCAATCTGGTATCTTTTGCCACCTAAATTGTATTTTGATTGGCCCAGATCCTAAGATTCCCCATGCCTTTTAAGAATGACCATAGAGAGAAAATGGGAAGAAATCAAATGGTGCAATGCAGAGGTTGTTAGGCCCTTATGATTACTTTACATCTTCTGATAGAAGGTACATATTCAGAATGCCAGAATTAGGAAGCATACCTAACAAGTGAATGTGTAGTATATATTGGAGGGTCCCCTTTTCCTCACGAGAAGACAGAGTTATGCATTAACTTATATGTTACGTTTCTTTCACCACTGAGGGTGATTTTAGTACTCTGCGTGTAGGAAAGGCCTGAATTAAGAGATCATTTTCAGAAATTAGAGCAAGAGCCCTGTCTGTCTTGTGTTTTCACTGGCAGGGAAAATGTGTTACAAAAAAAAGAGAAAATAAGTTGTTACTGCACTCGCTTCTTCAGGTACCACTGCATTAATTGTATTTCTCCATGTCCGTCATGGTTCCCCTGGGGTGCTATGTTATATAAATAAGTCCAAACCACATGTGTAATTTAAAAGGGTCTCTTCCATTTAGGGAAATCTTTTCCTATCAGTTCGGCATTTCTGATGCTGTGCATTCTCCTGGAAGAAGGAAAAGTAGATCTCTTTTGTTTCAGTTTGCTATTGGAGACTATCTCTCTGCTTGTTTTTGCTTAGTCTTCTTCCACATTACTTCCAACAAGGCATTTTAAAATGTTTTAATTTTTTGTGCTGTGCGTTTGCTAGTATTATTTAATTGGAATGATTTCTCTTGTCTCTCACACTCACACCCAGTCATGTTTTCCCTCATCGCAAACATTGTCTGCTTCTTCTTAATGTACTTTATAATCATTTATTACAGTCATTAAATTACCATTTTAGGATGAGCAGCCAAACTGGCATCACAAACAAAAGCATCTATGGCTTAAATTCCTAATGATCACTAAATAGCTTACCTTGCATTGCTCCCTATGTACTAGGGAGGGTGGTTGCTAGTCTGCCAGAGACTTAGACAAATTTCTCATCTCTAACACACATGCAACCCCTTTAATTTCAGCATGGTTGCACACATGTGACTGAGAGATAAATCTGCTCCTCCTTGGTGTAATTTTCATTCCTTTTTTGTCTGTCATAAAATCCAAGCTTTCATGAGTTTAAATAATACATTGCTCTTTCATGGATGTCTTCTTGGATAGTGTTCAAGCAACAGTTGAATCATTTGTTTACTTTGTGCTTCTCGATAAAGTTGATTGTACAACAGTTGAATTGCATTGCTGTGAAGGCACTGAACTGTGGAGATTTTGGAAAGAGACCAGAGGACTTCTGCCAAGAGAAATGTGGAGCTGTTTACTTATTTGTGTATAAGTGCAATCAAATATACTTTAAGTGACTTATTTCATTTCAGCCATGGAGCCCTATGACCTCCTGTCAAGATGGACGGCAAACGAGCTAAATGCTGTTGTCATATCAGTCGAGTAAGAGCGATTCTGTTTCTAGACTGAATTAGGGGTTGGGATAAATGATCCTTTGTTTACTATATATTTGTGTTTTGGGGGTGTGTTTTATGTGGTTAACGATAATTACTTGCAAACAAAAACTGCAAAGATTTTAAGAGTGAACACTCTCCTGGTGGTGGTGCATCGGTATTCTTTTGTGAGGGGGGTGGGTAGCTAAACTTCTGCTCTGTACCCTGTGCAAGGATAATCCCTACTTCTCCAGATGTGCCCAGCCCATAGTTATAGGCACTTTCTATTTAGGACAAATCTTCCCTGCAAAAAAGTGAACAGACAAGAGCCAAGTCCTGCAGATCCCTTTCCAAGGAATAGGTGAGGAAGGAAAAGAGCAGCACCTTTCCTGAATGCTTTCCCTTCTCCTTCCAGAGGGCCTGATCCAAAGCAGCTCATTCAAATAGCTGGAAAGACTTGCATGGAATCCACACCTTTATAATGCCATTACAAAGTGAAATTAAATTATGTTGGCTTGTGCAGGGGGGAGGTAGGGTTGCCAATTTGGTAATATTTAAAAACTGGACACTCTCCGACCCCACCTCTTCCACCCCAGGCCCTGCCCCAGTCCACTCCTCTTTTCCCTTCCCCTCATCGCTTGCTGCTTTTCCCCCTCCTACCTGCATGCCCCACTCTCCTCCTGGGTCAGGAGAGACACCCCTGCAGAGCCAGGGCTCGGAGCTGCAGCTGCCCAATCCACATAGGAGGCAGCCCCGGCTGAGCAGGGGCAGGTGCGGGTGATGACCCAGTGCCTCCCCACCTCCCTCTCCCACAGTAACCAGACTTTGGGTGTCTGGTCAGTGGAGCTGACTAGACGCTGTCAGGTTCCCTTTTCGACCAGACATTCTGGTTGAAAAGTGGGCACCTGGCCACCCTAGGGTGATGATGGGATAAGCTGATTTTCAATTAGCTCAGTATTTTATTTAGTTGTGTCTTTGTCTATTAAAAAGAATGGGTCCATGTTCAACAGGCATATACAATATGGGGGAAAATCAGCTAAAGTTTGGAAGCCATTTTTTGCACCTTTTAAAAGGCATTTGAAGCTGTTCTGTTTCTCCTTTTTCATTTTTATAACTTTGAAATATACAGTTTGATTTTATTTAGAAAATTGCGACTCCCCATTTTAACCAAGTTCACACCAGGAATAGATTTTTTTATAGCTGAATTCTATATCCTTGAAGCAAGAGATTTATCACAGGAACTCCATTACTAGGGTGTTAGGCATAGTAGAAAAGCCTACACCCAGATCACTCATTTCTGCAGAAAAGTTCATGGGAAGTATTGCAGAGGAAGGAAGTTTCCATGATCTGCTTACTGAATCTCTCCCCACTACACTTGCCAGGCTGGTGCAGGGGAGTGCAACATGGCATTTCCCTCCCCCAAAAAAGACTGCAATGGCAACCCCAAACTTGATTAAACCCCCATGTATTCATGTGAATCTCTAGAAATCTGCAAGCGGCCAGTGCTATCTGTGTGGAGGCCCTGTGCTCTGTAATAGGTCTGACCCAGGCAGTACCCCACCCCTGTTCTTGGCAGTGCACATCCATTATATTTAATGGTATAAGTAAAGCATAAGAATGGACATACCAGATCAGATCAATAACCCATCTAGCTCATTATCCTATCTTCAGACACTGGTCAGTACCAGAGACTTCAGAGGGAATGAACAGAACCGGGCAATTATCACATGATCCATCCTCTGTTGTCCAGTCCCAGCATCTGACAGTCAGAAGCTTAGGGACACCCAGAGCTTGGGTTTCCATCCCTGACTATTTTGGCCAATAGCCATTGATAGATCTATCCTCCATTAACTCATCTAATTCTTTATTGATCCCAGTTGTACTTTTGGCCTTCACAACATTCCCAGCAATGAGTTCCACAGGTTGACTGTCGGTTGTGAAGCAGTACTTCCTTTTGTTTTAAACCTGCTGCCTGTTAATTTCATTGAGTGACTTCTGGTTCTTGTGTGCTGTGAAGGGGTAAATAACACTTTCACTTTCTCCACACCATTCATGACTTTATAAATCTCTTTCATTTCCCTCCTTAGTCCTCTTTTCCAAGCTGAAAAGTCCCAGTCTTTTTAAACTCTCCTCATATGGAAACTGATCCATACCCCTACTAGTTTTTGTTGTCGTTCTCTGTACTCTTTCCAATTCTAATATATCTTTGTTGAGCTGGAGTTACCAGAACTGCATGCAGTATTCAGTGTGTGGGTGTATCATGGCTTTGTATAATGGCCTTATGATATTTTCTGTCCTATTGTCGATCCCGGTCCTAATGGTTCCAAACATTCTGTTTGCTTTTTTGACTGCCTCTGCACATTGAGCAGATGTTTGCAGAGAATTTTCCACAATGACTCCAAGATCTTTCTTGACTGGTAATAGCTAATTCAGACTCCATCATTTTGTATGTATAGTGGGGATTATATTTTCCAATGTGCCTTACTTTGCATTTATCAACATTGAATTTCATCTGTCATTTTGTTTCCCAGTCACCCAGTTTTGTGGGATCCTTTTGTAACTCTTCACCATCTGTTTTGGACATAGGCTGTCATATGTAATTACTTGAGATAGTTATGTAACTATACAATACCAATGCACCCACAGAACCCAAGGCCTGTGCATCTTTTTGAAAAAGATTGCCCATAGGAAATTCATTATTAATTGTCAAACATGGATTTTATTTTCAGATCACCATCCAAATGTTACTATCAGAGAGCCATTTGTAATGCTGAGCAAACCACTGATGACCATGGATGGCCTAATTACAGAAAACCTGCAGTACTGTGTATTAAGCACACAATAATGCAAACAATTGAAGACTACTTCTAGGATTGCCATTGTTTCCATACCCACCTCTTTGCAACAGGAAATTGGCTTGGCACACCAGACTCCACTGTAGTAATTACATTGTCTTGTAAAACTAACATTAAATTAACAGGCACTCCATTAGATTGTTAAAACTCATGTTAATCGCCTTATACTGTGAATCAAGATTTCCCAGGCACCAACCCCAACTGTCAGCCATGGTGATGTGGCTGTTCATCAACCAAGGGATTAAGTTTTCATCCACAAATACCCTATTTTTCTTTTAAAATCCTCTGGATAAGAAATGAAGGGCTGGGACATTAAATTTGAAAGAGAGCAGGAGTAGGGAGAACAACAGCACTGCTCTGATAGGACAGCATTTTACCCTGTGTTCCTGGATGCACTCCAGGGAAAGGATGCAAAGAGGCTTTTTGCTTTTTGCACACCTCTGCATGCAGGTGAGCAGGATTAGAGGAAGCAATAGGAAGGAATGTATCCACCAATGATCTGTCACCCCAAGAGCCACAGCCAGGCAGCTTGAAGGTTTCCACTGTACATATGCTGCAGGCACTCACAAAATTATTTGTGCTGACTGTCTCTTTTAAGATCTGGACTAAGACTCAGTACACAGCCCATTCGACCAGGGCTCTTCTGAGCCATACTATCAATAGGCTGTCTCAGGGACTCACCATGGCACCAGCACCATTCATTCCCCGCCCCCCACCTAATTTCTAAAACGTCTTTAAAAATGTAAAATACTTTGAATAGTGACAATGGAAAATGGTGCCTTCTTACACAACAAATCTGTTCCCTGTGTGTATGTTCAGAGCCCCATCTGCTAACTTTAGTGACTGAAATAAATTTTTTGCTGATTTTTTTTTTTTTTTGCCTTCTGGGCCACAGTCTGGCAATAAATACAGTCTCCTCACCCAACTACTTGAACATAATGCATCCCTGCCCAGGACCTAGCCTGTCCTTCTGGTGTCTTCAGTGATGGACAAGTAGAGTGTTTCACAGTATTTTATGCATTTGGCTAGTTGTCTACTTGGGACAGAGTTGTGCTTTAACTCCCAATAGTGGCTTCATCATTCATGAACTTTGTTTAAATCAGTAATCACCCAGAGGTGATGGGATTTTTCTCCATGTTTTCTGTAGCAGCACAATGATTGTAATGAGTGATATATGCTGATATGCAATTATTTTCATTACACAGATCTGTAGAACAGTAACAATGCAATGAATACATTTACATAGCATTAGAATGGTCTCAAAATATGCGGGGGGGGGGAATTTCTTTAATCACAATAACACCAAACCAATCATATTTAGTAGTACTTCTTACCACAACCCCTGGAACAGAGAGAACATGATCGAAGTGAAACAAATCATTGTATATATTGTAGTCAGCTGGTAATTGCATAACAATGGAAGTTCATGGCTAATTTTGAATACATTAGGGCAATAACTACCAGGACCAGGATTTGTTTATATCTTCAGTGGAATGGAAGGAGAGAAAAGCCCCACTGGCAAAATATTGCCATTTCAACTAACTCTGATGAAAACTTCATAGATTCATAGAATCTCAGGATTGGAAGGGACCTCAGGAGGTCATCTAGTCCAACCCCCTGCTCAAAGCAGGACCAATCCCCAATTTTTGCCCCAGATCCCTCAATGGCCCCCTCAAGGACTGAACTCACAACTCTGGGTTTAGCAGGCCAATGCTCAAACCACTGAGCTCTACACGTGACCCCCAACGAACAAATTTCAACCTTTTAGTGTCAGGTTGAAAAAAAAAATAGGTGGAAATGGTAAAATTTTGCTACTGGAATAATTGTGTGAATTTTTATGAAGATTAGCATCTTTAAAACGTGTTTGTTTTGCCAAGCAGCTCCAGCTAGCCCATTTGTTTTTCTTCCCCAAAGGTACAGATTAGCACCTCTGCATCATTTTCCGGTTCAGTTCGAAGACGTGTACGCTGTCGTGAAGTTCTTCCTCCAAACCAGCATTCTCGCACGCTATGGGGTGGACCCAAATCGGGTCTGTGTTTCAGGAGACAGTGCAGGAGGCAACTTAGCTGCAGCAGTGGCACAGCAGGTAGGTTGTTCATATTTTACAGATCTAGAGAGTCGTTCCGCTCATTTTCCTTACCGGGGTAATTGAGCAAAATAGCTCCTAAATTTAAACATCTTAAGTATCTCTGTTCATTAAAGAAAAATATGCCTCCCCATTAGTTTTCATCTCTATTTACGCTGGTGTCGGTGAGAGCTGAATCAGACATAAGTGGGTAGATAGAAAACATCAGTTCTCAGGTTGGTGACTGTGGTTTTTGTATCTCAGATTGAACAACCTGCCTCAGCGCAATTTACTTGAGTTGCTCTTATTAGTGCTGCCACTTGATAACACTATAGCAGTTACAGATAAACCCTGTAGCTGATGTCACAACGTGCTTGGGGGGCGCCTTCCAAAGCTGCATACCCCCGGAGAAAAAAGCTCTACTTAATAATATAATAATTAGTCTCATCTCAAATCGTGCAGCCCTTATTCAGGTGAAACCCCATGTAATGGGGACTTTTTAAAAAAAATTGCAGAATTTGGTCCATTTTGATTAAAGTGCTGCTGCAAAAGGTGATTAAATGTTAGTAACTGGTCAGTATAGTACAGGCTTGTAAGCAGGTTGTTCTGTTTAGTTAAGATATTCTGTACTGAAGTGAAGATGTTACTGCCCTGAGAAGAAATTATTTATATTTTGTAATGTTGCTGCTTTGCTAATCTTCCAAGTTCCTGGTGGTCAGTACAGCCGGGAGAAGGCTAGGATGACATTTAAACAACCATGATGTTGAATTCATTTCATATACTTTCATTTTGTTCTCCATGTGTTAAGGATGCATGAAAGCTCAATTATTAGAGCCCTAAATCTCTCCTCAGATTTAATAAGACAGAGTGGCTAAAGCTTATGTGGTGCAAAATAATTAATGAAGTCTCAAAAGTCTGTGCTTCATAAATCATGGATAGCATTTTTTTACTAGTTAGAAATGCACCAGTGACTTCTAATTAATGCCCTTTAAAGAAGAACATTTTCAGATGTATTATTTTCATTCAGCGCAAGAAAGAATATGGAACTATTTCTTTAATTAGCACTTTACATAGGAAAACCATTAATGTCATTCAAGATATTCTCAGAGCTTTTATACAACAATGTAGTCTTGGGTGACCTTCCTATGAACTTATGCTTTTTATTAATCTGTTTTATTTTGCTTATACTGTAAAATAAACATATTCCGTTTCTTATAGGATCTTCAGTCACTGTCAGGGAACTGAAACTTTTAATTGATTGTGTAAACATTTTAATTTTTACAGCTGCTAGATGACCTGGAAGTTAAAGCTAAACTTAAGATCCAAGCTTTACTTTACCCTGCTCTTCAGACCCTTGATCTGGATTTGCCCTCCTATAAAGAAAATGAGAACAAGCCGATTCTGCCCAAGTCATTGATGGTCAGATTCTGGAGTGAATACTTTACTACTGATGTCTCTCTTAAAGAAGCTATGGCTTCCAATAGACATGTTCCTGCAGAATCAAGCCATTTGTTTAGGTTTGTAAACTGGAGCAATTTGCTGCCTGAAAAGTTTAAAAAGGATCATGTTTATGCCAGCCCCATTTATGGAAGTTCCAGGCTTGGAAAAAAATATCCAGGATTTCTGGATCCAAGGGCAGCACCACTCTTGGCTGATGATACCAAGTTATTTGGCTTACCTGTGACATATATCCTCACGTGTCAACATGATGTCTTGAGGGATGATGGAATCATGTATGTCTCACGACTTAGGAAAGTAGGCATTGAAGTAATACATGACCACATTGAGGATGCAATTCATGGGGCTCTAATGTTTATTACAAGTCCAACTGATTTAGCTCTAGGACATAGAGTAGCAAATAAATATATTGAGTGGTTAAATATGAACTTATAAAGTAAAAGAGGGTATTTAATGCATTTGGCTCTTATTCACTGGGTCTGTATTTGGGAAGAAAAGGGTCCCTGTTGAACATTGTGGATGTGAAAATGCCATACTGAAACTATACATTTCTCTACAATGTTTGGGTTCAGGTTGGCTTCTTGCCTACTCTGGCAGGTGACTTAGGCTGTCTCTAATCTAAGTGCTCTTTCATCACTGGGATAAAAAATCCAAGTACACTCGCCCTTACTGCCATCAGTTACTAGCCTTGAATTTCTCTACACAAGAATACAAGTTCCCCTGCCCCATATCTTTTTTACATCTAACTACCACTCCCCACTCTGCCCCCTTCCTTCCTCTTTCCATTCTATAGGTTCTGCTGCTGACTTATCACAGCAAATCATACTCCCCAAAGTGTCTTTATCTTTCAATACTTCTCTATTACAATCCATGCCTCATAAGCCTGCATGTGTGCTGGCCCATCTTAGTGTCCTTCCCCCGGCCCTTGAATGGATATCAGTGGGATCACTTAACAATAGAATGTTTGTTGTAGCCTATTTAATCTCATCAGTGGTGGTCAGTTCCCATAGTCATCAGTGAGAAACGAGTCTGAGGTACAAGGGAAGGGTGGAGACAAATGGCAGTTCAGGGACCAAATTCCATGGCTGAGGTAAGGAAACAATTTTGTCTAAGCCTGAGAAGCCTTTGTGGCTGGCACTTGTGTGGGTATGTTTCTCCTCTAGGCAGCATTCAAGGAAGCAGTTGAAAACATAACTGAATTTGAATGGCTGTGAATATGACAGCTGTTATAAATATGTAATTAGGTTTTGGTGCCGTTATTAGACTTTGTCTAATCACATTCATTAACTTTTTTGTTTACTGCAAAAATAAAGTGTAATTTAACCGCATTGGATACTGTATCATCAAAACAAATAAAACGCTGAAGATTACAACCTTGCAATAACACCATTTTATGGCTTGTGTTTCTCTTATTACTCATTATATGGTAAGCCTTATGATTTTAAGTTAGCTGAACTTATTCCATTTGTATAGCACATTTTAAAATTTAGGCTTAGACATGATATGGACTCAAACAAGACACAAATCTCAGTCAGTCTATATTGCATGAATAGGCTTTAACACAAACATAAATATTTTGTACATTAAAAATAGTGTCCTAAAGGTTTTGGAATCATGAAAAGTCACAACCCTGAGTTTTTGTTTGTTTGTACATGTGGCATCCATTTGAATATTTATTGATTTTGATGTGCTGGTAACATGCTGTATTTTCTCCCTAAGAAAAACACACGATCTTCAAGAAGTCAACATTTTTACAGCTATGTATAAAAACAGAATGTGTGTGCAATGATTATCATATTTTTCCTTAATTTTTCATTATTGTTATCAAAATTAAACTTGCCTTTGAATCCACCACGATGTACTGTACGTCTTTCAAACTTTGCATTTACAGAAGATTATAAAGAAGCTCACTTTGCATAGATAAAAATAATCAATATAACCAGTTTGGGACAAATCCTATTAGATGATGGACCTCCAGTACTGATTTCAATAGAGTTGTGGTGCTCAGCACCAGGGCTTTGGAGCTGTGCTCCGGCTCCGCTCCCACTCCAGGCAAAAACCTGCAGCTCCACTGCTCTGGAGCTGCTCTATGCTCCAAAGCCCTGCTCAGCACCTCTTAACCATCATGACTCTTGAGGACGCTTATCTCTTCTGAAAGAAAAGTGGTTAAGAAGATTTCCTTTTATCAACAACAAAAAGAAAGTGCTGGGAGCCTGGGATTAAATATGAATTATACTAGGTCCAGAGCTGGAACCCTGTCTGTATTTGGAGAAATGTTCCTGACAAAGCTTTGTACAATGTTGACAACCAGGCATAGCCTCAAGCAAAGGAAGTGGGGTTCCTCTTCTCCAACAGCAAGAGGATGGATGGAACTGAAGAATTCTCTCTTGCTCTCTGTCACTGGAAATTAGTCTATTAAGTTTCGATGTTTTTCCAAAGAATTATCTTGCTAACGCTCACCTACATCTTCAGGCTGACCTTTTTTATTGTGATATAATCATTTGTAGTGGAATTGCCTATACTTTGGTTTTGGAGTAGAATATTGTCATAGACACATCTAAAAATACTAAGGCGTGCTCTGAATAGGCCATATTTTATCCCCATTCGATTATCCTTGCTCAAAATCATATACAACAGAAATTGGCCTTTTCTCTAGTTTCAGCAATAGAAAAAGCTGGTTTCAAAGTGAGACTATAGATATCATTTTTATGGATATTAGCTCAGGGAAGAAGGAAGAGGTGCACAACTAACCACAAACATGGAGAACAGGGAGACACTGAATTTTATGGCCATTGTTACTTATTATTTTTAATTGTTTTCATCCACACAAGCCCCAAGGCACTGCTGATAAAAATGACATTATTCTGACTGAAACTGTTTAGAAAAGGTCACTCCTCATTCAGTCTGTTAGAAGAAATCAAATAACAAACAGAAGAGTGGTTGTTCCCCCGCAGGGACTGAGACTAGGGTACATACTGATTTACAAGGTGCTAATGTCTTAAAGCACTGCTGGTTTTGCACATGTGATCCGCTCTGACCTAGATAAAAAAAGACTGCATTGTCCCTGCTTTTTGGTTCTTGAGAGTCTGGAAAATATAGAATTTGGCTTTAGCTGGAAAACAACCATTAGTTAATTTTAAGCCTTAAATATTTTGTTGGATTTGGAGAGAAAAAACAAACTTCCCAACACAACACATATTAGAACTCATTTGTCCCTTCATTGTGTAAAGGTGTCTAGAGTTAGGCCTTCGGTGTGAAAGGAACAAAGAATGAAAAATTGGAGTTAGGCAGAAGGTTGGCCTTACCTACATTTCTAATCTATGTGTCACTGAATACTGGAGTTAAATTGGTTAGGATTGTATAGTTAACCTTAGAAGGTGACTTCCATAGTTTTTAATGTTTTTTTTTAATTGACATACTAGTAGTAGTTAGAGTTGCATACCGTAACTACAGCATAGCTGGGTTTCTGTAGCTTTTCTTAGCTACTAAAAGTGCATAGAAGGTAGCAAGAAGCGTTATATAGGTGGGCAATGGGTTGGTGACATGAGGTATGATATTTCAGGGTGGGAAATAGAGGAGTGAGGGAGGAGCATAGGGAAGCAGTAAGGGCAGAGTGATTGAAGGATGGCTTCAGTGGGTGGTTAGATCAGAATTGAGGCCAGAGAGAGGTGGTAGGGCAGTGAGGATGTTGCCTGGGGGAAAGGGAAGTGGGTAAGAGGGCATGAAAGGAGATCCTGTTCTGCTCCTTCCTGGGAAAAAGGACCTTGGTGTAGCTTTGTGCTGAGTCATCTGTAAAGAGGGACAAGGCTGTGGGTAAGTGGGCTTGTTTGCTCTGGTGCTGAAGTTCATTCAGCCCTGAGGAGAGAGGATGTAGGACTCTGGAGCCAAAAGTATAAGACTCTTGGGTTATCACTCTTCTCCCCTTTCCCCCTCCCGCATCCTTTCTGTAAAGGAAGATCTGGATTTTTTTATTCCACCCTGCTCAGAAGGGTGCTTTTTATGCTTATTTTTCCTACCAAAAAGGAGGCTCAGAATTACACTGTTTTTAGACCCTGCTAAAAGAAAACCCATTACAAGGGAAAACTAGCTCTGTTTATTTGGCTCATGCTGAAGAGAGAATTGTGAACCTGCCAGTTTCCCTGCTAAGCAAGGCAGCTATTATGAACTGTTCCCTGCCTTATAAAAAGAAAAGATTTTGCATATTAAGACATTTTATTTGTCCCCTTTCATTGTAATTGACCCCTTGCTGTAGGCAGCAGCCTATTAACGCCTAGGCCTAGGGCAGCAAATTTGCAGGGGCAGCAAATTTATAATAGCAGCCCTGGCACCGGTTCGCGCCCCCGGCCCTGCCCCAACTCCACCCTTTCCCTTACCCCATTCCCCGCCCCCTCCCTGCCCCTATTGTTCCCCTTCCCCAAATCCCTGTCCTGGCCCCACCTCCTCTCCTGAGCGCGCTGCGTTCCCCCCTCTTTCCCCCTCCTTTGCAAAGCTGTTTCACGCGCAAGCACTGGCAGGGAGAAGCAGAACCTGGCGGTGTGCTCAGGGGAGGAGGCAGAGGCAGAGGCGGAGTGGAGGTGAGCTGCGGCGGGGGGACTGGGAGCTGCTGTGGGGTGACAATTATTTCAGGGTCTAGGGGCAGCAAAATCGTTAATCCACCACTGGCTGTAGGAGGTGTGGTGATCGCCTTTATGAACAATAGTGTGACTTGAAGATGGCCAGATTTGACTCTTCTTCCATTAGTATGTTTGCTTATTTGTTTGTTTTGTTTAGCTACAAGGTAAGGGAAGGACTATAACTATGTGTGTATATATTAGGGCTGCCAATTAATCGCAGTTGACTCAAGTGATTAACTAAAAAAAAAATTCATTTTTTTAATCTCAATTCATCATGATTAATTGCAGTTTTAATCAAACTGTTAAACAATAGAATACCAATAGAAATTTATTAAATATTTTGGATGTTTTTCTACATTTTCATATATATTGACTTCAATTACAACACAGAATACAAAATGTACAGTGCTCACTTTATATTATTTTTATTATAAATATTTGCCCTGTAAAAATGACAAAAGAAATAGTATTTTTCAATTTACCTCATACAAGTGCAATTTCTTTATCATGAAAGCACAACTTACAAATGTAGATTTTTTTTTACATAAGTGCACTCAAAACCAAAACAATTTAAAACTGTAGAGCCTACAAGTCCACTCAGTCCTACTTCTTGTTCAGCCAATCACTAAGAGAAACAAGTTTGTTTACCTTTACGGGAGATAATGCTGCCCACTTCTTATTTACAATGTCACCTGAAAGTGAAAACAGACACTCACATGGCACTTTTGTAGCCAGCATTGCATGGTATTTACGTGCCAAATATATTAAACATTTGTATGCCCCTTCATGCTTTGGCCACCGTTCCAGAGGACATGCTTCCATGCTGATGACACTTGTTAAAAAAATAATGTGTTAATTAAATTTCTGACTGAACTCCTTGGGGGAGAACTGTATGTCTCCTGCTCTGTGATTTACCCGCATTCTGCCATATTTTTCATGTTATAGCAGTCTCGGATGATAACCCAGCATATTGTTGGTTTTAAGAACACTTTCACTGCAGATTTGACAAAACGCAAAGAATGTACCAGTGTGAGATCTCTAAAGATAGCTACAGCACTTGACCTCGATATGAATCTTTAGACCATCTGGCATTTAAATATCTTGCAACGCCGGCTACAACAGTGCCATGCAAATGCCTGTTCTCACTTTCAGGTGACATTATAAGCAAGAAGCGGGCAGCATTATCTCCTGCAAATGTAAACAAACGTGCTTGTCTGAGCAAATGGCTGAACAAGAAGTAAGTCTGAGTGGACTTGTAGATTCTAAAGTTTTACATTGTTTTATTTTTGAATGCAGTTATTTTTTGTACATAATTCTACATTTGTGAGTTCAACTTTCATCATAAAGAGATTGATCTACAACACTTGTATTGTGAATTGAAAAATACTAATTTTTATTTTTACAGTGCAAATATTCGTAATAAAAATAAATATAAAGTGAGCACTGTACACTTTGTATTCTGTGTTGTAATTGAAATCAATATATTTGAAAATGTGCTAAACATCCAAAAATATTTATATAAATATTATTTATATAATATTTATATAAATGTTTAACAGTGCAACTAATCGCAATTCATTTTTTTAATCACTTGACAGCCTGTGGGGGGTGTGTGTGTGTGTATGTACAGTCATAATGAGCTCTGTACAAGTGTATAGAAAAGAAAAACTGAATGAGGCTTAAAAGAACCTAAGTAAAATTAGTATAACCAACAGCAGTAAGTTATATATGTATTAAAAGTTTAGTCACATTGTAAGTTTATAAAAATTTTCTTGACTAGAATGTTTCCAGATTGGAAATACTTAGTAAGCTGAGCAGTGAAACAGTCACATCTCTAGCCTGACATGTTTGTGGAAACTCTTCTAGCAATCATTGCCGCTAGTCATGTTCCAGAAGAGTCTCAACGCACCGTAGCTACTGCAATGAGGAGGGCACAAGCACTGTAATTAACACCCCAGTTAGGGGGTTAAAAAGAGATTTGCCTGCTGTACTGTCCCAGGGTGCATGAACACTGACAGCCAGTCCCATCCACGTAGGGTGGAAACCAGCCCTCAGGGGAACGCTTGCATCCTGTGTGTAGGCAGGAGGGGAAAAAAGCCGGAGGCTGTTTCTGCTGACAGCCCTCAGGCGCTCCCTGTGAGTCAGCTGGTGAGCTGATGGCCAGAGCAGGAAGCAGATGCTGCAAGTGTGCCCATCTGCCGCTAGGGACTGTTCTATTGCCCTGCTGTGCAGACTGCTTGCTGGGGCCACAGCTGACTCACCCCCACCAGGAACCCTGAGTGCAGGGCAGACAGCGTGATTGGGTGGCTGCAAGGGGTTTAGGAACAAGGCAGGGCAGAGTGAGAAGGAGGCTTGGAGGGAGTAGGCAGAGCTGACAAGGTTGGGGCAGCTCCAAGTGTGGCGTTATGTAAATTACAGCATGAGCTGATTTGCATAGTCACAGCTAATTTGCATATCACCATAAACTTCATCTTATGGAAAACTGTGCAGTATCAGGGCTGGTGCCTGAATCCTGCTGTGTATCTGCAGGGCAAGCTTCCCACCCACACGCTACCCTGGAGCGTGAGTTCAGGCTGCATAACCCAGGCAGTTCTTGGCCTCTCTAAGCAATTGTCAGACAACTGCGGCCAATCGTGGGGATAAATTATGACATACAGGTAAAAGGGTTTGTAGCTCACTAGCAAATGCATTGGTGCATCCCAGTCCCTAGTAGATGCTAAGTCAGAAGCTCACACCCTGAGAATTCTTATATCACACTTAAAAATCCCCCATAGAAGAACTTTGAGGTTGCAAAGTCAATCACCCAAAAATTAGAAAATGCTAGTACTAATGTGGACCATGCAAACCTAATTCTACGTGCTTGTATACGTTAGGACACAAGCCTAAATTACATCACATAACAGGATTTGAACCTGGGACCTTCCCATCTTCTAAAAGTCACGGAGACTTGCACTGCTAAGGCATTTGGGTGCTTTTGAAAACCCTATACAAAAAGGGAAGCCTCTACTGTGGCCTAGTAGGTTAGCTGGCTAAGGGAATTGTTCCAGTATGTATCATAAATGAACACATCTGACATTCAAGCTGGCAGAGACAATGCTACCTTCTGACTCAACTGATACTGCACAACCATCAGCTCAGAACTGACCTTGCTTCAAGTGGAAGTTACTGAGCGCAGCGCTATATTTAATGTCCAATCCTTTCATCAAAGCATTATTTATACAATGGTGGTTGTATGTGGAGGAAAGCAAACTAGTCTGTACTTGCAAAGGGGAGGGGGGAATAAAATATCCCCTCAAATTCTTTTTCTTTAACGATAAAACTGCTGTTACACTACTTAATGTACGGCCTAAGCACCGCACATACTGTAAATATAGCTCTAAAACCCAGTGACAGAGTATTCATCTGTGAAACAATTTTTTGCATGTACAAAAAGAAGTCCAGTCAAATGAGCTATGCGTACCATAAAGGCTTCAGAAAAATGTTCATTAGTGTACATCAAATTTAAGCATAAGCACTGGAGCTTGACTGGCTCAGGAAATGAGAACTTTTAACTCAAAAGCCACACAGTTACTGCATTTAATTATGGAGAAAGGCATGAGGCCTCATTGACATGAAAAATAGAGTGGCCATAGTCCATATAGGTTTGAAAATGGATTAAAAAATGTCCATGGGAAATTTCTGTTTGTGTTTATTCTTGGAACTGTTAATGCAGCTGTTAATATCCAGTTAGAAGTTACATGTTATTGCCTAATCTTTTGGGTACAAGTATAGTAACCAATTATCTCTCCAGTTTGCTTTGGTATGATTTCTGTGTTCCCTGTCACATGTTATTTGCATGGCTGTGCTTAGCTCATTCTTTCTTACTCAACTTTAGGTAGGATTCTCAGGTGGTGTAAATCAGCAAATCTCTGATTTACTGATATTTATTATTTCTATTCTTGTAGTAACTAAAGGTCCTGATCAGGACCATTATTCTAGGCACTGAATAGACATAGAGTGGAAAGATGGTCCCAGCACAGTTTACCTAAGTATATGTAAATTTCAACATGCGTGCTTTCATCAAGTGTTCTGAAAGCCGGGTATATACAGTGTTTGGAAAATGAGAACCTTACAGCTTTGAGACTTTCTGCATGCTGACACTTACTACCAGATGGCATGTTTACTGCACGTTGAGTTCTGTGGGACTACTTGCAGCTGTAAATATTATGCTAGTACGAAGAGTTTGCAGGATTGGGGTTTTCTATAAAGACAACCAAGATGTCATTCAAAGTGAGAAATAACCATTCAAGTTGTATTTTCAATAACTTTAGACATAAACCTAGTGCTGAAAAAACAGCCAATAGAGGACAGTATACCACAAAAGTATATGACAAATGAGTATTGCTGTGATACATTAAATTTGTTTATCTGCTATAATACATGAGTATTGTAATATGAAATGTTTTCCTGAAAAGGAGAGTAAATTAATACATTGGCAGCCTGGAGAAAATTGAAGATTATATCTGAGCCTAAAACCAGGCCTAGGACTTGCACCAGTCTTAACAACAACAACAACAACAAAGCGATATAAATTTATGGGAAAATAGGCCACTGTAGCCATAAACAGTTTTGGGAAATTTTCATGTGTATAACATCAAAACTAAAAATCACGAAGAAGCTGTGAGTAAACATGCATAGTGTACTAATAATGAGAGCAAAATGTCTTGGAATGCTTTACACATTACACATAGGCTGAACGCTAAAGTGTGTGACCAAGTATTTTAGGAATAGTCATATAAGAACAGACTGTTGGCCCATCAGGTTTAGTATATCTGCTTGTAGCAGTGGCTTTCATGTGACATTTCAGAGGAAGGCTGTGTGCATCTGGCAGGACATCGTTTTAGATCCCTGCTGGCAATTGGGTCATACCTTGAAATATAAGGACCGGTATCCTTTGTGACTCTCAAATCTACAGAAGCTTGTGTAATTACACATATTATTTCTTTTGATATAACTATGTCTAAACTTTTTTTTTTATACACAGATTGGCTAAAGAATTTGCCTCACAGTAATTAGGGCTGGGGAAACATCTGTTCAGCTGTTGTTATACATTATTTGTATTACTGTAGGGCCTAGAAGCCTTAGCCATAGACAAGCATCCCACTGTGCTAGCTGCTGTAGAACGCACATCTTCGCACAGAATTTGAATTCAGCCTAGTCGTTTTTAGATGTTTGGTTAACTTGTTTTTTTCTTTAATTTCTTTAAAATGTTTGTGCGTCTGTGCACACATGTTGGTATGTGCTGAAATGAGAAATGAAGTACTGCAAGACTAGCAGCTATTCCTTTCTCGTGGCATTTCTTATCAAACGGAAATGATGAATGCTTAGAAATCTTCCAAGGCAGCCCTGTTTTCACAAGAACTCCAGATCAGTTTTCAAACCAATTCTAGAGACTTTTGAAAACGTGCAGATAAGCTTTGGAGGTTATTATCCTCCGCATTATTCATATTATGGTAGCACCTGCAGGCCCCAATTGCTGCTGTGCTGTACAAACACTAACTCTTACAAACTTGTAAGAAGCAGTAACTGTCCCAGGGAACTTACAGTCCAAAGGCTCGATCCTGTAAGCTGCTAGGTTCCTAGTTGAGAGTTTCTTACATGATTGAACCCTAACTGCACAAAACCGACAAAAGGGTGTGAAAGGAAACGAGGTGAACTGACTTGTCCCACATCACACACAGCAAATCAGTTGCAGCGTGGAACTAGATTAATCTCTCCTGAGTTTAAACTACTGCCCTATCAACTAGACCAGTAGTTCTCAACCAGGGGTACTCATACACTGGGAGTATGCAGAGGTCTTCCAGGGGGTACATCAATTCATCTAGATATTTGCCTAGTTTTACAACAGGCAACATAAAAAGCACTAGCAAAGTCAATACAAACTAAAATTTCATACCAACAATGACTTGTTGATACTGCTCTATACACTATATACTGAGGTGTAAGTACAATATTTGTATTCCAATTGATTTATAATTCTATGGTAAAAATGAGAAAGTAAGCAATTGTGCGGTAATAGTGTGCTGTGTCACTTTTGTATTTTTATGACTGATTTTGTAAGCACGTAATTTTTAAGTGAGTTGTAACTTGGGGGTATGCAAGACAAATTAGACTTCTGAAAGGAGTACAGTAGTCTGGAAAGGTTGAGAACCATTGAACTAGACGATGCTGTTCTTCCATTTCTCTCAGCAGTACCCTGCAACTCTGAAGTCCACAGGATAAGTACACCGTGGGAGATGGGGAATATTTTTTTTCATTTAATAGTGTGTATGGACCACATTGTATTGGTATTTTCTGCCAATAAAGATCACAAAAGAAGGCAACGAAAGAATTACAGGTACTGTTACTAAATTTGCTAACATTGGACAGTAGCAGCTATTGTTTTATTTGTATAATTGGATGGCCTAGAAGCTCCTACCGAGATTAGGGCCTTATTGTGCTAGATGCTGTACAAACATATAGTAACAGACAGTCGCTATCTCAAAGAGCTTACTAATTAAATAGACAAGACAGATAAATGCTGGGAGGCAAAAAAAGCATAGAGAAGGGAAGTGACTTGCTTAAGGATTTTAGAAAGATATTTACATTTTGATATAAACTAAAAGTAACCCGTGATGTTCTAGAGTATCATGGAATTGTGCAAACAATTCTTGGTTTGGAAAAGCTTTATTATAACTGAAATTTAGCTAAGGTTATTTTTAATTGGGCAATATGGTATATTACTATTCCCTGACTGGATTAGAACAACTGCTTAGATTTAGATAAAACTGGACCAGCTTCTGTGGGTTGAACCAGCTGGTACCTTTCTTTAGTGGCTGAATTTTGTGCTCCGGAGTCTGAGATTTCCCTTTTAACAAAAAAATGTTTTTAGTTATTTTGGATACAAAAATCAAAAAGCAAGCAGTATATGAATCAACATGGTAATGTTGGCCCACAGTTGAAAACAATAGATCTAGGGCATATTTACATTGGAATACTCAGAAATACTCAGAAAAGTTAAGACCAATGAAAGAAAAGTGTGAAGTTAAAGCTCATTAAACCCCAGTTCTTATTCACAAGCAAAGTGGCTTTAGTTTGCTTTACTTTAATTTTAACGGATTAAGGAGATTAAGCCCCTAAAGTAGTGTAAGCTCTGCCCCTTTTTCTGTTAGATGAGTGATTATGCTAAGCCTATGGAAATGTCCACATTAACTATTTCGTTGCGGATCACAGCACACAAAGTAAAGGTAGTCAGGTGTTATGAAGTTCTTCTCAATTAAGTAAAAGAAAAGGAGGACTTGTGGCACCTTAGAGACTAGCAAATGTATTTGAGCATAAGCTTCCGTGAGCTACAGCTCACTTCATTGGATGCATTTGATGAAGTGAGCTGTAGCTCACAAAAGCTTATGCTCAAATAAATTTGTTAGTCTCTAAGGTGCCACAAGTCCTCCTTTTCTTTTTGCGGATACAGACTAACACGGCTGCTACTCTGAAACCTCTCAATTAAGTGTTATTTTGGTCTTGTGAGTCTGAGTTGTGGCTGGAGTTTGGGAGAATGTCAGAATATTATTTTGTCCAATCTGACCTTTTTATAATCTGTTTTCTGGTGCCAATACCAGCATTTATTGCTTCAATATTTGTTTTCCACAGATATTCTCCAATATTTGCTGAAAACACACTGAGTTGGGGAACATTTTTCAACTAATTTGTCTGCTAGAATATCTGTAGAAAGTGAATGCAAAGGGAAACAAACATGAAGGGAATTCATTTAAAAACTCAAATATTTGCAGGGTTGGGGAGGGGGGGAGAGTTTGGTGCTGTTTTGTTTTGCAGTATTTTCCTATCTCCAGTCAGAAATTATTTTACAGCCACCAGAATCACTGACTTAGAAGTACTTCTGGTAATCAAAAATCCATAAACCTCAAGCCCCCATCAATCTATTGCCTTTGTAAACAGGGCTCAGTCTTTCAAAGAAGGAAATAAGATATCCTTGCAGGTTTCTGAAACAAGTACTTTGAAAACTGGTTGGTGATTTATGAATGCTGAAATACAAATGTGTCCCGGAAGAAGAAAGTTTCAGACTAGATAAACATTTTTTTCTGACTGTCATGGGGATAATATAATTTTGGATCACAGAGTCACTCTGAACAGATTGGTCTGCATCCTCCTCCTGACATTGCTACCGATCTTGTACCACTAAGGCTGCTCAAATGAATGTGTCTTGCAATAATACAGTGCCTGGGGCTGAGCCAGCACATTGTAATAGAGGCATTGTTCCCCACTGGCTTGGGCATCACATCAAAGCAACTCTTTTGAAACTGTCTGAAGGCATTTGGTTACCATAACGATGGGTGTGCTATAAAACCCCAGGTGGCTTAAAAACTGTCCCCCCACAAATTTAAACTTAAACTCAGTCAGACAAGATCTGCTGAGTGGTTTCAGCCTGTCAGGAAACACCATAAGTGTCAAATGAGTCTCTCTTACTGATCTGGAGGTCATGATTCCATTGAAAATCACATCACGGTTCTTGGAAAGGGCCATTACTTACGCCCATGAAAGAGCTGACATTTAGGACTCAGTGTGGTTGGGGAGCTGTTTTGATGGCTGACTGACTCCCTTGGGTTGCGAACCAGCCAAATGGAATGTTTCTGGGATGGGACAGTGGGCTATTTTTGCTGCAGGAGGAGAGTGAGAGTCAGGGATTTGTCATAAGGCGCGTGAAGGAGACTCTCGGAATCCAGCCTGAGGGAAAGGAATCCTGGGTGAGCTTTGCAGAAGGGGCACCTTTCATTTTTTTATGAAGGGAGAATACAAAATCAGCTTCTGAGAAGTGACCAATAGAAATGTCTCTGTTTGATTCAGTTAAGAACAAATGGTTTAAGGAGCCATTTTGGCTAAGTGAGCCCAAGGAGGGAAGCTTCACTCAATAAACCTTTGTCATCATATTATACTTTTGGTGATAGGTGCCACTTCTAGCCAGTTTGACACGAGTAAGGGGAGCTTGGTCAGCCTGTGGCCTCTTTGCTTCACAGCACCAGCACCCTGTTGCATGTTCTCATGTGTAGTGGGCTCTATGCAGTTCATAGGAGGAAAGTCTGGACTGCAGGCTCAAAATTTGATGATGATGATAACGGAAGGAGACACTCCTCTGAATTATAAATATTTAAAGTAAAACAATAATAATAAAAAGGCCCCTTACCTTAGCTGTGAATAAAAACAAAACAAAAAAATAAAACCAAAAAATGAAATAGACAAATATGTCGCTGGTGTGGACCTCATACCGGGAATAATACATCTAGCCCAGTGTTTTGTCCCACCCTGCTGTTTCTGTGTGTCCAGTTAATTGACAAACTCTATTAGCTATTCTGACATCAGCCAAAGATGCTGGTGAACAAACAAAGACATTTTGGTATAGAAAAGCTGCAAATAACTAAAGTTCCTCTTTTCTTTTTTTTAGAAATCTGCTTCATTTTAGTTCCATTCAAAGCATAAAAGAGAACTGATGTTTGCAAAAGGAAATGGACAAAATGATTTTACATACCAACAGCCAGTATGAAGATACAAAATCAAAATAGAACAATTACTTTCAACTTTCTGAGAGAGTGATGACTAAGCAATACTTAGCCCTGACCTGCCTAGTGGCTCTACTAATTTACCACAGTGGTAACCAATACCTTCACTCAGCCAACGTTCCTAGCCTGTATCATCTACCAGTAAGCTTCTGCCTCAAATGGCTCTTGCTCTTTCTCCTGAACCACCTTGTATACATGGTGAAGACTCCCTGAAAAAATCTTTACTGTCATTCCCTTAAGCTCCTTAAGGCTCATTTGTGCTGTGATGCCTATAAACTCTACCTGCTGATCATAGCTAGACAGCTGATGAGATGTCATTTCCCGCATTTCCCCCTTTCTTCTATTTTTACCTTCTCCCTTGCCCTTACTGAGTGCCCCTTTCCTGCCATTTTCCTTCACCCTGTGTTTACCCTAATTAAGAAATAAACAAACAAACCTACCCAGCAACACCAAAACTTTGCCTGATGTGTACATGCCAATGATGTGAACATGCATATGCAAAGGCACATTTTAATAGATGTATGTGCATTTTCAAATGTGCAGGTTCATTTCTAAAAAGAATGTTGTTTTGTTGTCATTTCTTTGGCTTGAAGATATAAACGTTTTATTAAAGCTAATGTTAAAAAAATTATATAGTACACAGGTTATGAAAAGAGTGTCTGTACATTATTACTACATAGAAGAAAAGTGCTGGTTTATTCAGGCCTCACTCTACCTGGTTGCCTGAAGTAGCAAAATATTTAGCAGCTGTTTAATATGTGAGTGACTAGGTAGTGTAATGGGAGTACCCTTTATAGTTTGTCTGCTATAGAAGTAATCAATAAGTCAGACTTAACCTTACAAAAGAAATGCTATCAAATCATGATTATATGTGAATACTTTTGTATAGTTCACATAAATCCATTCATCTAAATGAATGAAGAAAATATTTAGCAGATGTGTAAGTAACTTTTCAAAAGCATATTGCTTTTAAATTTTAGCTGAGCTAATGGGTTTGTCTCTCCAGAGAAAAGATAAAATATACTTTTATACCCCACAGAGATAACCTATTTACCAATAACTTAAATGCAAATCACTTAAAAGGAGATGTGACTTGAAAGCAAAATTAAAAAGCCACTTTTGAACCTGTTCATGCTAACTGACAGCAATAGTTACAATCTACAAATTGGGAGTAATAAAATACATTTTATTTTTCTCATTCCTGCGGTGGTAATATTTAGACACTGCTTGTGTGTGTGTGTGTAATTATGTATAAGTTTTTGATCTTTCTTTTAACAGCCACTCCAAGTGTTTCTGCTTTATGTTTCTTCTACTTTCAAGGCCCCATGCTTCATTCAACATCCTTTCCATTAAGATGTACCGCTGCTCCTTGGGACCAGTCACTATCATTCTTCATTTAGAGGATTTGCTGTTGAATGACATAAGGCACTACATTAAGAGAACTCCCAGCTATGACCCAGATACATACCAAGAGCCTGGAACCAAAGATGAATGTAAGTATATGATGTGGTAGGAGAAAGCACAGCACTGTCATAAGGCAAATGAGCCAGTCCCCACCATGGTATTTTTAGTTTTGTTTTAAGTAGATGGACTGTGCGTGGAGACTGCCTTATCTAAAGCTGATAAAAATTTGAATCTTTGCATACATTATATAGTATCTTCCTAGCTCTTTGACTTAATTTACAAAATGTGTCATAATATGGGAGTTTTATTGTCTGCAATTTATGTAAGAAAATTGTAAGAAGTAGTCAAAATAAGTTTCAATAGATTCTGTGTAGTGTCTCCCACCCAGTTTGGCTGAAAATTAATGTCTCTCTGCTATCCTCCAATTGGATATCATTTTAATTGATATTATGCGGTGTCTTTCTTTACAGAGGGATCTCAAAGCCTTGTATGTCAATGGGATTTGATGATGAAAGAAGTGTTCATTTCTAGGGCTACCTGTTATCTGGAGATACATGTTGTTTCTGCCACCTAGTGGATGCTGGGACACTAACAACTCTTGTAACCTTGAGCCCTGAGTAGGGTTCTACCAAATTCACAGTCCATTTTGGTCAATTTTATGGTCAGAGGATTTTAAAAATAATAAATTTCATGATATCAGCTATTTAAATCTGAAATTTCATGGTGTTGTAATTGTAGGAGTCCTGACCCAAAAAGGAGTTGTTTGTGTGTGTGTGTGTGGGGGGGGGGGGGGGGGGTTGCAAGGTTATTGCAGTGGGGGTTACAGTACTGCAACCCTTACTTCTGTGCTGCTGCTGTTGGCGGCACTGCCTTAAGAGCTGGGCAGCTGGAGAGCTGTGGCTGCTGGCCAGGAGCCCAGCTCTGAGGGCAGAGCCGCTGCCAGCAGCAGAGCAGAAGTAAGGATGGCACGGTACGGTATGGCCACCCTTACTTCTGTGCTGCTGCCTGCAGAGCTGGGCCCTCAATCAGCAGCTGCCCCTCTCTGGCTGCCCAGCCCTGAGGGCAGCAGCACAGAAGTAAGGGTGGCATGGTATGGTATTGCCACTCTTCTGCGCTGCTGCTGGCAGGGAGCTGCCTTCAGCGCTAGGTGCCTGGCCAACAGCTGCAGCTCTCCAGTCCCCCTGCTCTGAAGGCAGAGCAGAAATAAGGGTGGCAATAAAGCAGCCCCCCCCCCAAATAACCTTGTGACCCCCTGCAACTCCCTTTTGGGTCAGGACCCCTAATTTGAGAAACATTGGTCTCCCCTGTGAAATCTGTATAGTACAAGGTAAAAGTACACAAGAGACCAGATTTCATGGGGAAGAGACCAGATGTCACTGTCTGTGAGGCATTTTTCATGGCCATTAATTTGGTAGGGCCCTAGCCATGCCCCTCAAGAGGAATAAGAGTCCTCCTGAGTAGAATCCTTCTCTGGTAATAAGTGAGACGTCCAGTTAAGTTTAGAACCCGGAGTAGGCAGTCTAGTTCCTGCCATCAAGACACACCTTATAAATGAAAAAGGAGACTCTGCTAGATCCCAAACGTTTTAAAAGCATGTTTCATATTAGTTACATTGTATGACTTAGTTACTGTTAAAAGTTAGTCTTAACGGTCTAATATAAAATAAAATTACATGTAAATTATATCACATTTACAAAGATGTTTCTGAAAGGCCCCAGCTGGACTTACTTTCTCTTTATAATTGTTTGCAAAGTCCAAATAATTATTTTCAAATATTCAGTGCTCTTTATTCCATGTACACTGAAAAGAGGTCGGAGCTGAGGTGATTGGCAATAGGATCTGATATCTGTAGATCCGTGCCCACAGTCAGGCGCTCAATAGCAACCCCTAAGTAACAGATCATTATGCTCACGCAGTGCAGGAGAAAGCAGATCTACATTTCAAACTTCTAAACTGTTGTTGTAAGGGGGAGAAAAATGATCCTGAAAATGATAAATTATGAGTAAGTCTTTTAACAAATGTTTAGCAACATTGTACCGATGTCTCAATCTTGAACAAGTGAGCAAAGCCTGGCAAAAATGTCTTCCTTGTGAGGAACTGAGAGAGATCTGAGGGGAGGAAATATCACAGAATGGAGGGCTCAGGAAAATCCGTGTAGGCAAATTCTGTCTACTTAATGCTGTGCATGGATGGGAGAGGTGGATATGGCCTTTCAGTTCCATTGCTGAGTGTTTTGACTCTGGTGAATTCAGTCCAGGGTCACTAGTGACCAAAATTTGTTACAATTGTGTAGGTGTTTGCTACCCTTTTAAAAAATGTGTGAGGTCTCAGTCTAGAGAGGATAAATCCTGAAAAGACATGAAAGGTTGTTTACTGTTTTCTGACCCCAGGATATAGATTCCCCTTCTCAGAAGAAGAATGGGGAAAATGTCCCTTGCACTATTTCTGCTACACCTGTTTTGCAGATAAAGGGGGTCTCAGGGCTTTCAGTCCAGCACTTTTTGTGAGCACTAAGCATAAATGTTTCGAAGGGGTGGAAAATTTTCAGTCTTTTTGGTTCTTGTCATTCTGGTTCTTGCTTTATGTCACTATGACAATACTGTATTTATTTACATCGGCATCACAAGGTATTGCATTTTCTGTGCTGCAACTGGTGATGTATCATAGTCACAGGCCTTGATTAGTGAGTAGGATTTCTCACTGTTCTTTTAGCAAAAGGCCTCCAAGGAGTAACAAGTTCCTTTGATTTAGTCACTTTCTCTTTATCTTCTCCAAAGTCCACTTATCTGCCTGACCACTCGGTCTTGGCAACTATTACAAGTTGAGCTAATTATGTTTTAAATCAAGTTTAGTGTTTAGGAGAGATTGACAGCACTTCAGCCTGAAATGTTTTATTTGCCCATGGAACAGGTTCAGTATGACAATAGTCATACACATGTTCCTCTCTGTCTCCAAATGTGCCTTAGCCCTGAAGACAGAGACCACCTCCAGGAGTGAGAGTAGTTTGGACACTAAGCCCATTCAGTCCCTTGCATCTCTTCTGAGACTGCCAGGAATGGCAGTAATAATATGTTATGGTGTGGAAGAGGGCTGAGATCACTTTTGGTCACTAGCAACTTGAACTGAATTTGAGTGTGTGGCCTAGAGATGAAAAGCTCTGAATGGTATCCTGTTCCTAAACGCTTTGGCTATGCTTGAGGCTCCCTTTTACACATGCACATGAAAAAGATTATGAAAAAAATCACTTCTTAAAGCCATTTAAACGTAGTGGAATGTTCATAGGCTTATTCATGCTACAATATGAAGTCTGCGTACTACTTACCAGCATTTCTTAGCCTTTATACAGGACTTATCAGGAGCTGACCTGAAAGCATTTTCACAGAGGTTAGTAAGTGTGTTAGCCTCATTCTAAGAAAGGAAAACTGAGGAACCGATAGCATAGGTAACTTGCCCAAAGTCAACAGTACAGCCAGGAATAGAAGATCCAGTCAAGTGTCCTATTTACAGGATTTACCATTGTAACATTTGCAGGGTGAACGTTTGGTTGGAGTCCAGCTCAATTATGATATAAGCATGAGTTTCCAATGCCGTGCTGACATATGAAACCCCCCTTACAGGGGATGACTTGCACCATATTTATCAAAAGATAAACTGTCTCAAAGGCCACACGTGCGGTTGCTCACTTGGGACTATAATGAGCTATAGTGATCTCTCAACCTTTCTCTGTAAGCCCCACTCTAGGTATTTTTTTACTCATGCATTAGAGAGAATGTTAGACAACCAATAAAGCATTGTTCGCTGTAACCCTGCCTGAACAATAGGTATTTACCCACTGGAAGATTGATTTCTTGTTGTTTGGTTTTTAAATGTTGAGATTTTAAAAACAAACTTGAGAGAGAATTTGCAGCTCATGAAGGGAAAGAGCTACCCAGCAATGGCTCATATCATGTATAATGAAGACAGGTAGTATGCAAGCTTGCACTGGCAGAGCTGCATGCATCAGCCCTTGGAAAGGTGCACTATAACCTCCAATTGCAATTTCCATGTTGGGCAGTATTCTTCACTTCCTGATCTAAACTATTTTGTCGTGTTTCTGTTCACTATTAAAGGGTTGCAGTGTTCCATCCCACATGTGGCAGTAGTGGATAAAGTCATAGACTTGGTGTGTCCGTTTAAATTTGTAAAGACCTTTGGCTTCTCTCAGGATACGTTTGCAACCAAATATAAAAATATATATGGATACTATATACATGAAATAGAGGAGATTCTGTCTATTATTTACAGGCCCTCCATGTAATTGGTGCTTTACAAAACACAAATATCAAGGCAGGTCTTGTCCTGCGGAGAATACAACCTAGACAGTAATAAGTATTTCTTTACATGTTGTGAGATGACATAAGATTTGCCTGTGTTGAAGGATAGCTTGTTTGTACTTACTGTATACATTGCAAAGCCTGCAACAAGATGAGAGGTATGAAATAATTTCTCCAAGAGTTGGGCTGTTGTGAATACATTTTAGCTACTTTACATGAAAATGGCATTCCGATCATCTGGATCTTTCTGGGCAGCAACAAAGTATTTACATTTAATCTTTGTGAATCTATGTTCTTTGTGCATTAATGCTGATTGCTCCTGATGCTTGTATACCTCTGCCTCCCTTTTCAGTCTGCAAACCCCATGATGATGTATCAGACAAGCTCCCCATTGTTCACCAAGTGTTTGGAACATACGGATGCCCTGTAAAATTACACAAGAGAGGCATAATGCATGATCTTTCCATGTAATTGAATGGAATGCCCAGTGTAAATGGGATATGCTGGGGATGAATGAGAACATTTCATCTAAATGTTATCACTCTGCACAGATAGCTACTGAGTGATGTCAATCTATTTAAAGCAACAAAGTTTTATTAGCGTCTAAGAATTGTTTTCACATTCCAAGCAGTGAAGTTGATGATGGTATAGTATGTTCTTTATTTGGAATCTATACGCTAAGCAAAGCTTTCTCTAGCACTAGAAATAGACATCGTTTACTGCAGATCATATCAGTATTGCTAGAGGAATTATCAAAAATAAACCAATTCACTACTAACACAGCCTGGGAGGAGTGTTAAATTCCCAGATTAATAAAAACAATGTCAACAATAAAATTCACAACCTCTTATCCCTCCCCGCCCCCCCATCTTGGAAATGACAAACACTCTTTACTCTTGCTGCCTTCAGTTTTCCAGAAAAGGAAATTAATAGCAGAAAAGATTGGTGATGTTTTAAATACCAGGTGCTTAAATTACGCACACAAGCAGGTAGTTGTGTGTGCAGCATAAATATCATCTTGCTTCAAAAAGGTACTTGAATCACCCTTTCCCCTGTCACTTGTATATTACATTTGCAAATATCATGACTGCTCATGTGTACACCTATTTTTGCAGATACAAAGAAGGCATTGAAAACCAATTCTCACTTCTGGCTGAAATGAGTTCAGCACAGGTTAGAAAGGAAGAAGAGCAAAGGCGGCTTTATCCCCTATGCACCAGCAGTCCATATAACAGTGGTGCACAGAAAATTGAGAGGTCTTAACCTGGATGGAGCACAATCTGAGAACATGAGTGTGAGAGAGCCACAGTGACATGTTCTTCAGATAGAATGGAGGAAGTGTAAAAAAAGGACAGAAATGTGGCAACTTGTCATTAAAGGCCTGAAATTAAAAACCCAGGGGCTGGTATTTATTGCACCAGTGTAAATCAGAAATAACTAAACTGAAACCAGTGGAGTGACCTAAAGTGTAGAGCCATGGTTAAGTTTGATCAGAATGAAGTCTCTAGTCCCAACCATCCTATGTCCCCCAAATGCTGTGTTCTTTTGGGGCCTGGCCAGGCTTGGCCTGCTGGGAAGTGCCCAGGCTAGATATATGGGAGCCAGTCAAACCACAACAATGAAACATCTAACCAGCCTACATATTTCAAAATACTCCAATTAACTCATCCTTTTGTTAATCAAACACTGCATTTCTCACCTCCTATCTGTGAAATTCTGTACTACACACACAATTACTAAATCTGGACACTGCTTTCAAACACTTAAAGTCACTGTCATTACCCCAGAAGCTCTTCACAGTATCCTGTAAGTTATGAAATTATGGCCAAATAAACATAAGACTTGATGAGTCAGAACAAAGGAAGATGAGTAACTAATATACAAATCAACTATCTTTAAGAAAAAACAAGTTGTTTCCTGTGGGCATTGAAATGCAAAAGGGTGGTTCTCCATAGCTTTCGTCTTTGGTTATTTTTCCTTTTGTCTCTGTGAGCCTACAATAAGGGAAGCATACCCTCAGTATCTGTCCATTTCACAAATTGTACCGCATTCCCTTCCCTGCCTCATCCCCATCTCCCATTAGCAGATCACAGAGCGTAACTTGCGATGCTGGGGTAACTGGTGTGTCCTGGCCAGTGTCAGCTAGCAAAGGTTGTTTCTGACGTGGTAATGGTTTTTTAAAAAATAAGAAAGGCATCACAAGTGCTGCAGTGGCCCTTTCTCTGGTACACATTCCTTTTCTGCCACATTTCTCATATAGTTAATACAAGTAGGCATACTCAGGAGCATCTTGCCTTTTGTGATATCTTTTCTGGGTCCTGGGTGTCCATAGGTTCCTTCTCTTTTGACCTGTCATACAAACTCATAGTGGCTGTCTGCTGCATGCTGGGGACCCAAAACAATGTAGAGAACCTAATCTATTTAGGGTTTGACTCTGTGCCCATCCCTGTGGTACCTAAGTATCTCTAGCAATAAACAGGCACAGCAGCAATTAGATACCATGGCCTCTGAAAATCTTGCCAAAGTTTCTACTTTCAGAAAATCCAAAGTGTTGAGCACACAGCTGGAGGCAGGGCCTCAAGACAGGCTGGACAGCCAGAGAGAAGGCTGAATTTTAAAAACTCTACCCCACCCCATATTTAGCTTTGAAAATTTCCCAGATTTCCTAGAGCTAATTAGTACATACTAACCAAAAGTTGGTGGATTTTTCCCATATGGCTCAGGGACAAACCTTAAACTAGCCTTTTCTTTGCAAGGTTAGTAGCCCAGCAGAACTTCAATGACAGTCTTTGCTTTATCACATTAACCATTACTTAGAAAGGGCAAAAAAGCTGGAAATGCAGGGAAAAAATGTGACTGCTCACAAAATAGGAAATAAGTAAATGCAAAATCATTATAATTTATTTCCCTCTTGGTAGTACCCTTTAAACCTCTGTTTCTTCAAGAAAGAATATTCTGCTCTGTGAATCTAAAGTATCTAAGAATAGAGGTAGAATGCTCTGTTTCCTTCCTATGAACTGTAGAAGTATGGATTGGATAAGCTTTGTGGGTGAAGTCATGTATCCAGCAAGTCAGAATGATTTATAAGTAGCTGATAGACACAAGCAGACTAGTCAGAGTGGAGAAATTAGAAAATAAGTACAGCTGTCCTTCTGAAATATTCTCTGAGAGCATGAATTTGATGCTAAGAGCTGAAAATGGCACTTGGATGATAACAAGGGTGTATGGGAGGAGAGGGAAGAGACAGGGTTTTTTTATAAATGAAAATTGTATACCCTTACATTGCTGTTCCTTGCACCTGTTTATCTGATGGCTCAGCATCTGCTCAGGATGGTAAGAGTACAAAATATTGCAACAGTCACCGAGGAGGAGTGCAGTAGATTGTTTTAAAAATATTATTTGTAAGGGACTTATTGCTGATGTAAGATTTAAATGATCAGTCCTGAAAACTGAAATCCTTTGTTTGTTTTCAGAACAGGTTCAGCATGAGGACATTTCCCCACCAATGTGCCTCAATAAAATTCTGAGTTGCGAAGTACCCTTTCCAAGTACATTCAGTTTTTGATGCCAGCTGCAGAGTGGCAAGTTTTTGTGACATAGACAGCAGTCCACAAGGAGCTGTTTAGACACCATCAGGTAGGTCTTTTCACAAAGGCCAACTACCAGTCATGACCAACGGGGGGCAGGTTTGAACTGGGGATGCAGAAACAATGGCCCCCATAGTGCATCTTATCATCAATCCCCCATCACATCCAATCCCTATCCCTTTGGAGTGGTCTTCAAAACATTTCACCAGAACTTTGGACGTGTATTCAGAATACTTTGGTTTATAAGAGATACAAATAGAAAATTTGTTTTGTCAGCCATTACATATGTAGATGTCATTTAAAACATAAGAAATGTTTTATTTAGTGTAGTGAGGTGGTGTGGCTCCCCGCTGCCCCAGAGAGGGACGAGCCCATCCAGAGGCCAGGGTGGGCGGAGCTAGGGAGCCCTGAGCCCGCCCCTCAAGGATCAGGTGGCGACCCGGAAGTATAAAGGCTCGCCCTCAGAGCTCACTAGAGGGCGAGCTGCAGGAGGGAAGCCAGACGCCTCCAGCCTAGCCCGCGACTGGGAAGCCCCTGTGGCCCAAGGTGCATGCCAGGACTTGCCCTGCAACCGCTACCCAGAGGAGTAGTTCTGGTCTCAGGCAGCTGACAAATGAGCATGCGAGCATACTTGGCAAGCTCAGCAGCTCTCTAAAAGGGATGAGTTTGAGCTAGAGACCGAAGGTAAACAGTAAGAAGAACAAGGCACATTTTATGGACTAACATAAATTAGCCAAAAATAAACATTTCACTCAGTCCTTTCTTTGCAACCAAGCTAGAACGACAGCTGGCTGTAATGTTCTGTAATAACAGGGTTTGTACATACACTACTTCCAAACCCCAATACACACTGAAGTGAAGCTAGAGAAGCAATGTGTGTTACTTGGCCATTCATGCACAATAACTACTTCACTTCCACATGTCACTTAAAAAGAGAGCAAGGTTTTCCCCCTTAGTATTACTTTCAGACATAATAAGCTTTACATGTTCTTTGTTTGTCCCCATTGGGATAAGGTACTGTCATTTATAAAAGGTCTTTGGAAATAGCAACACATTTCACTATAGTTGAGACTGAATGACTCAAGCAGTTCATAAGCCACAAGAAATCTAATTGAAATGTATGATTCAAATAATAGACCAAAGTCTAATAGAAATTGTCTAAAGTATATTTAATGACAGATTAGTCCACTTTCGACTGTATATCTAGATGCAAACTACTATAATAGCTTGAAGCCTTATAGGAAAAGAAATAGGAAGGACTCCTGTAAAATTAACAGCTGTGTATTAGTCTATTAGTCAAAACATACATTTGTTTCAGTGGTAGTTTAACTTGAGTGGTCTCCAGGTTAGCAGGATTTGGTCTCCAGAGTGGAGCCCTCTCGCTGCTCTGGTGAGAACTGCTGTACACAGCTATCAAAGCTGTGTAGAGAAAAGTCTGATTTTAGTTTAACTGATATGTGAAAAAGGTAACGTGATACTAGGAAATTTTGTAAGTAATGTTAGCCTGATCTTTGACTGCTAGGCTGAACAGGCTTATCCTCCATTTAGAGCCAAGTGTGAATGTTGGATTTTCCTACTTCTAAACTAACTCTTCAGTCAGGACTCTAGATTTTTGTCACTTAGCCACAAGGATCTTCTGTATGCTGTTAGTATCTTATATGTATTTCCTTTACAACTCTGTCCTTTCAAAGTGTTAGACTCTCTGCTGTGTATAAAATGGAGGAAAGGTTTAGCTTACTGTGTGTTTTACTGTCAGTTTCATGGATGGTAATACAGTGTTAAGTTGTGCTCAGGCCAGGGAAAGTTATCTGCTATTTCACGCAACTTCACCCCCAAAAGCTTCATCTAGAATAGATAACCAGTAATGGAAACATCAAGTAAGAAACATTATATTGTTAGATCAGGCTCTCAGCCTATGGCTTTTGTGTCAAGCTGCACTTAAATTCTGTAATGCTTTGGCACAGCAGACTAAAAGAGAGAAGTGAAAATATCTTTTTTGTTTGTTTACTTTCTATTTGAAAGCCCTTGGCTATAGGTAATTTCTCAGCTTCCCCTCTAGTTTGTGTCGGTCGCACACACACAACACTTCAGGAAAAAGTATTTTTAAAACTAAAATGATGTGGCTATAAAACCACAAAAACCGGCACGTGGCTCATGAGTAGGCACAGTACCAGAAACAAATTTTAGCTCATATCTTGCAGTTTGCAATATTTGCTAAAGATTCCTGTGTGAACGTGGGCAAGGCATGACATATCTTTGTGCTTCAATTCCCCAGGTTTAAAATGGTGCTAATAGTGCTTCTTCATCTCACAGGGATATTGTGAGGTTAAGTTCATTAACGCTTGGGAGGTACTCAGACATTACGATCAGGAGGAGTCTCTGGCAAATTTAATGGCCACAGAATCCTGGCAAATGAACACTGACCATAATTTACATGGACATGGCTTCGAGCAGTTTCAGAAAGATAGCTTCCACATGACATTATAACAACTGTATATCATCAAATCAAAGGAAGGTACACTTTTAAAAATACTCCTTCAAAGGTAAACGGGCACACTGAAGCTAAGGCTTCTTCTTAAGTGCTTGTTATTCCTTCTCCAAGATGTACTAAATGCAAAGGTGAAAACAGGAGGATTCAAGATATTGCTAATCTTCTCTTTCTAGATCATTTCAAAGACTGAAGGCTAGGGTCAGCTAGTACTTGGAGAGCTTATAATGATAATTTGCACTTCCATCCTATTGCATTTTCTGCCTTATCTGATATATGCGCCCCTTGCTAGTAAATGGAAATTTACCAAAAATGCAGAGGAGGTTTATGTGGCATAAGATTTGTTCTGCAACAATAAATATATATAGCTGAGCTCATTCTTCTTCTGTGGATTCCCATATCCAAGATACAGTGACTTAAATAACGGAACGTGGTGTTCTGAGTAGGATTTAATCATACTTTCTAAAAACACAGAATAATATTCAAAAATGACTGCAGAATGTCAGTGCTATGCCTTTAGCTTCCTTGACCACAGTGGCATATGGAAAAGATTTTAAGACAAGAACTAGTACACTATGAAAGATTATATTGATAAAAATAATCTCATGCCACAAACCAATCTAAGGCCTGGTCTGCACCACAAAGTTAGGTTTACATAAGCCACCTTGCGTCAACATAGTTGCATATGTGTTTATGCTTAAATTTGTCTTCCACTAATGTAAGTGTTCTGTTACAGTGATGCAGTAACAGCACATCGCAAGCGGTATTGAGCCATGGTCGAGTGTAGACACTGTGTTACTTATGTTGACCCTAACAGTCCGCCAGCAGCTGTCCAACAATGCCTGACATAGACCGGTCTGGTCACAATTGTGAATTCCACTGCCCAGGGGTCATGGGGAACGAAGGCCCTCTCTCCCCTATAAGGCCCTGCAAATGTTTGAAATCCCTTTTTCTGATTGTCCAGCTTGGAGAGCACACCTAGCAGCTCTCCATTCTTGTGTGCACCTGCCCAGCTGACTGAGCTGGCTCCATACTCCAGACATGGCTTGGAGTAGACAGGAAATATTGGATCTCTTGGGCCTTTGGGGGAAGGGGCTGTGCAGGTACAGCTATGGACCAGCCATAGAAACATGGACATCTGCAAGCAAATTGTACTGGGGATAGAGGTAAGGAGAAGGGGTATGGCAGAGACCAGCAGCAGTGCTGCATGAAAGTGCAGGAACTGTGGCAGCCATCAGAAGGCCAGGGAGGTGAACAGTCAATCTGGTGCTGAGTCACAGACCTGTGGTTTTTACAAAAAACTGCATGCGCTATTTGCCAGAGACTGCACCCCCGCCCCACAAACCACCCTGGATACCTCTAAGAAGCCTGAGCCACAAGAGGTGGAGGAGAAACAGGAGGAGGATGGGGGTCTAGCTGTGCCATGAACCAGGACTCTTTTGAGACTCCACCACAATCCAGTCAGTCCCAGCAGTTGAGCACAGGTGAGTCCGATGCAGGGGAAGGAAACTTGGGTAAGTATGTAACTGTATTTCAATTTCATCATTTCAATGATGTATGTACTGATTGCACCCCCAACTTAACAGGACACAGCCATTGACTTTTCATTATTTTACTCGCACTAAATGAGATAGCAGTACAACAAAGAGGTGGAGTTATCTGCTTTTCGTTCTTCTGTAGAATTAGATAAGGAAGGCCGTGTGGAGAATTTTGTTTATGTGCACAGGGATGTCCCTTGCAGCCTCCTGAGAGATCTCAATGAAACTTTCATTACTTGGCAATCCTCCCCCAAAGGTTTTGAGGGATGGCAGCCTTATTTCTTCCTCCATGGTAGAACACTATCCCTTCGTCAGGCACCATTGCAATGGAGGGCTTTGGGCTGCCAGTGCTCTCTGTGCTTGTGTTACCCTTAGGGGTGAGATATCGGCTAAAATCACCACCACCTGTGGGAAAAGGTGCTAGTATTCACTGCCATTGCCCTGTACTCATAGGTTCATGCAACTGAGCAATTCTCTTGTCATTTCCTGGAGGGCCATAATCGCCATCACTGGTTTTCTGAGTGGTGCCATGCACAAGCACTCTGAAGCAGAAGTGTCAATAGGCATGTCTTGTTTAACACTTTAGGGGAGCAAGGGAAGGGAGTTCTAAATCTTAACTTTCACTTTCCATTGCGACTATACCGACAATGGTACCTCTGTGTTTTATCTGTAGCTGCTGCCATTGCGGCCTTGAGGGGTTCCCACTCCACACCTGTAGAATGCCTACGCCAGGTGAGAAGGAGAATGAAGAGGACTTGGGATGACATGTTGTGATGAAGTGAGAATATTTTGGTAATATTTCCGAGTCCTGTTTGTGCCTCAGTTTCCCCTATATACTATATTGTTATCCGGGGAGGTGGGGGTGTGGAAAGGGACTGTTTGCTCTTTGGGCAGGCTAGGAAATGTAGGTGTGGGTGCTGTCTGGGGCTAGCCTAGTCGTCAGGGGCTAGCTTCCTATATGAATGAAGTATTTGCAAATCCAATCGCTTGGACACTGACACCTAGCAACCAATGACCCAGAGGGATATGGATTTCCCCGCCTCTCCTTAGGGAAGCTGAACAACCATCCCCAGCTCAGGAACAAGGGACTGGAGAGCTATGATGTGGGGGGATAACAGTTGACTGCTGGAAGGCATCAGGGCTCTTATCTGGAGTCTGACGATGGAGGGAAAGAAAGAGCTTATACCAAAAAGTTCACCTCACCTTGGCTGGGTTCTGGGCTAACCAGAATGGACTTGGGCTATGTTTTAACCTTCAGTTTTCCAGGCTACCCCAAATGACTTCCTGTGCTGTGTTCCTGTGAACGAATAAACCCAACTGTTTTGCCCATGCTGTCACTGCAAATGTTTGGTGAAGTGCATTAATCTCTGAAGAGTGTACAAGTTTCCAACAGGAGTCAACCTCAGTTGGACTCACTGAATGGAGCTCACAGTGTGAAGCGGGAGTGCTGAAGGCCCAAAGGTGTAGTCTAAGGCGGCGGTGAAACCACATGGCTTACCCTTGAGGAAGAGTGGGGTCTGGTACACTGAAGGGGTTCCTCCTACAGATTGTTCCAAAGATGAGCACGTAGCACCGATCCTGTGCATCTGTGACACATGTTCAATGAGATCCGGCAAGCCAGTGCTGCATCAGACTGCAAGCAAAGGGCCTGGAGGGTGAACATTGCAGACAGCCTGGAGAAGGAAAGAGCAGACAGGGGAAAGGGCCAGGAATCCCAGCAGGAAAAGGAGAGGGAGATGCACCAGTGCATAATGGGGCTTCTCCAGCAGCAAATACAGATTCTGCAGGTTCTTGTGGACCTTAGGGACAGGTGAAACAATCAGTGACTCACCTCACTTTGCAGCTCATGGAGAACTCCATTACAGCACCTCCCTCCATCTCCCCTCAACATTCCACATGTCACCAGGGGCCACCTCCCTTCCCTTACTACTTAACCTTGGAGGACAGTAAGGAGAACCACAGCTTGGCATACACTGACCTGGGAAAGCCCAGTTGCTGTATGCGTAGGGAAAAAGGACATGAATGTTCTTCCCCCTTGTTAAGTTCTGTTCCACTAATTAACTTTTTAAAAATCTGGAATGTATATTGCTGCGAACATCAAAAGCAACATCTATGGCTGCATGATACTTATAAATGGTGGCAAAAGTCAATGAAGGGAAGTTAAAGTTACCAGGACAATTTGCCCCAGTTCATCTGAGAGCATGCATAGGTGACTGGCCACTTCTCTCGTGTATGTATTGCAGTACGTGCATTCTTGCCATACACAGCGTATGCTACATATACATTGGGGATGTGGATAACCAGACGGGAGTAGTATTAGAGCCTGCCAATGTATGTGAAGTCCGTTTCCTGCCCTCTGTGCCCCTGGTCACATGCCACTGTGGTTAATGTGTTTGCTCCCCTCCACACCATGCAGCAAAAGACATTCATTCTCTACTAGAACAGGTTTCTAGGAAATAAGTTAATACTATTTATCATGTTAACATCAGTTTCCCAGTAAATAGAAGAGTATAGATGAGATTTTAGTAATTAGGGCCACAGAGCCTGGGACAATGGACATTCCCACATCATCACTGGCAGGCCATGTAGTGCTATATACAAGGAGCACTTTGGAGATTAGGCAACACAGGAATTATTGCTCACAGCATTCAGAGTGACAGCACCATGTGGTCTTCTGATTGGCCATGCTCACTATTTAACTCTGGAAGGTGCCCCAGGAAGTGGTCTGAGCAACCATACAGACTTCCATACAGTCCTGATGTGACTTTAGATCTCCCCTCTCTTTCAGATCCAGCCTGACTCTTACCTCCTGATTCCATCCTGGTAACTATTTCTGGTCTCCAGCTCTGACCTCAGCCTGACTCTGACACTTGCCTATCCATCCCAGCTCTCGCCATACCTTGGGTCACATTAGTCCAAATACCGACATTTAAAGACCACGTCAGGAAGCTGAAAAAGAAAGTGAACTCCAGGAATGGTGTACTCTAGAAACTGTCCAATACAAAATGGGGAGCTGACCCCAAAACACTCCAAGCAATCTTTCTCACCCTTTGTTCCTCAACTGCAGAGTACTGTACCTCAGTAGGGTCGTGCTCGAGCCAGGCACACAGACTGATACTGAACTCAGTCAATCCTGCAGGATCATCTCAGGGACTTTGAAACTGACCCTCAGTGAGGTGGAATGTGTTTAGTAAAAAGGAGGTGGGGGAGAAACAGGTGAATGATCCAATATATCACATTCCACTACCCAGGAAGCTGAAGTCCAGAAATAGCTTTTCCTCTGAAAATCCCTTCCCCCAAAATATCACTCTGAAATGCTCCAAAGCAACAAAATGGTAGGAAATGCCAATAATCTTAGAGAGTGGTTCCTTGAGAACACCACCTCTCAGGCACTGACCTCAAGTGAAAACACTGGTATATCTACTTTGAGTGAGAGCTGGGATGGGAATGACTGGTGACAATGTGACCAAGTGGAATCTGAGAAATGACTCCAAATGTAAATGTGGAGAGCCTAGCCAAAACATTTTAACTCTGCCAACATCTTGTGCTCCTAACAAATTGTTTGACATAAGTGATACCACCAGGTCTTGACTGCAGCTTTGGAGTGACAAGCTTTTTGACTGCCATTTATGGAGGAGGTACTCCTCATGCAGACTGCCAGTACAAGTCCTGCCACAAATGGGCCATGTTGCTTTGTTAGTAAAACACCCCTCTTTTAAAACAAAACACACAAGGTGACAAAGGAGTGAGGGGTAAATAGCTTCACAGATCCCATTATGAACAGGAAAGTCATAACATTATCAGTCCAGTATAATTCTGGCTGTCAACTGGAAATGGACTGTGTAAGAAATGTTAATGTGCACACACTGCAAAAGTGTTTAACATGCAGCCATCATCAGGATTGACACAATGTCGTGCAGAGTCCCTGAATACATCTTATCCTGAATTTTACAGTTCAGTTGTACCAAAGATGTGTAGATTTGAGAGTAGTTCATTTACTTGCTCTCCTTATGAAATTGAAATTAAGCAAAGTAGCTGTGTAAAATTATGGTTAGGTATAATATGCTGTCTTTTTTATGTTGCTGCTAGATCTAGTCATTTAAGGAAAATATATCTTAAGCCTTTTCATTGTCTAACCTCTGTGAATCAAAGCTAGTCCTCATATTGAATAACAACAACTCAATCAAAACAGACTTTTGAAAGCGAGGATTAAACTCTATTGCATGACACCTGATATGCACTAAGATGGCTTGTAAATCCTATGGCTTCAGTCATGAATTCATTTACAACGAAATAATGGCAGTCAAGTAATATTTTACTAGTCAATTTGCTTTTGACACATTTGCTTTGTTACCATGGTTCCACTGGTGGTCTTATATATTGCACAAGTCATGACATCCGGTACTTTGGAGAGATTGTCTATATTTAAGTTGGCCAGATACTGTATCCATACTACTGTGTGTGTACATTGATTCTGTTTCCTAGTTGTGTAAGAGGGGCCATTATATTCTTCTTGGTTACCTAGTGAAATCAGCACAGCTTTTTGAAGAAGTTGCATGCTGTTATTATACAAAGTTGTGGATCATTCTGCTATTAGTCATACCTGTATTTTTCTTGGTCATGGCCTTGAGTTAAAAACTCCTCTGGTAAAAATGTTTAAAAGGCTATATAATAGTTCAAGAGACAGATATAGCTTTCACACTTATTTTCAGCATGGTATCAATCTTTGCTGGTTTCCAGTTTCACTTCATATGTATTCATATTCAGCTACGTTTTTGTTGGGCAAGTACTGCAAATCATACAGCAAAGAAAACCAACCTTGAAAAAGACTGAAGCCACTTACACTGCCTTAGTTCTGTTTACCCTGGTTTTGTTTTCCATTCCTTGCCGTCTTTACCATGCTAGGAGAAATGTGAAATTAGCTTCTATACTCTCTGGTTTAACTAACTAACTAACGACAGCTGTTCCATATAAATTAATCAGAACAGACCAATAAGCAGTTTCAACGGTTGTTTGTATCCTGATTTTTTCCTCTTTAATTTCCCTATAGCAGATATGTTTTTAGAGACTTTGTTTGCTTACTTCACCAAGGTGAGATAACACTGAATGCATTTGTGTACTGCTTATTTTGAAAACTTCAAAAGTGTTGGAAGCTAATGTGTCATTTAATTCTGTCGATTTTGCTGATGTAAGCAGAGACAGGGTGGGCTCCACCCTGACATCTGGTGGTGAGGTGTGGCAAGTTGTGGAAAAGAACTTCAGGGGCTGATCTCATTTGCATAGGCACACCCACCCTGCCTAGAATGAGGCCATAACTGCCCAAATCGTCACTTTGGCTGCTGTGGGATCCCCAGTGTCTCTGTTATTGGGGCGGGAAGAATAAATTGTTAGTACCCTGATTATGGGAACTGTGCTTGGAACTGTACTTGGCCTTTTTGTTATGATGGAGGACTCACCATCAACTGAGTAGCACTCACTAGGCAAGGGACATGGGTTCCAAAACTCTGTGAATTGAGAGAGACTTGAGACAGGTATTAGTGCCTGGTGGTGTAGGCCCCTTTTGTGAGGGCCTGAAGCACCAATTGCACCTCTGTCTCTCTCCACTGTGGAATGTCAGAGCTAATTTTGGGTCTATTAAGAGTTTTGTTACAGGTATTGTGCTGAATTCACTTCAGCCTTATAGTGCACCAGCACTAAGGCTCCCACTACTATGAGCTGAAATCACTGAGAGCTGAAATCACTGAGCACTGTGTCAAGTAGGGGGGAGCCGGAAGTTCTAGTGTGCAGTGGAGCCGGTCGTGAGACAGCAGTGTGTTCGTGAGACGGCGAGCTGAGCGGAGCCGGTCGTGAGACAGCAGTGTGTTTGTGAGACGGCGAGCTGAGCGGAGCCGGTCGTGAGACAGCGGTGTGTTCGTGAGACGGCGAGCTGAGCGGAGCCGGTCGTGAGACAGCGGTGTGTTCGTGAGACGGCGAGCTGTCTGGAGCCGGTCGTGAGACAGCGGTGTGTTCGTGAGACGGCGAGCTGAGCGGAGCCGGTCGTGAGACGGTGAGCTGTGCAGAGCGGAGCCGGTCGTGGTGGAGCGGAGCAGAGCCCTGTGGGGCAGTCAGCTTCAGGACACGTAAGGTGCCCCTTACCTCTTTCCCCCACACCCAGGCACATTTTAGCCAGATTGGGGAGTAACACTCTGCAGGTGAACTTTTGAACTCCGGGGCTGGACTTTTTTTGGACTTTGGGCGATTAGTGGATTGCTGGACTCAAGAGACGTTTGGGTTCTGGGACTCAAGAGCCTGAGGGAAAGGATGTGGCCCAAATTTTCTGGGGTGGGTCAGTGTTCATGGTTTGGTTAATGAACACTAGTTGTGGTGTTTCCCCAATTTAATGCTGATGTTGTTTGCCTCATGTTATTAAAGATTCTCTACTACACCAAGACTCTGTGCTTGCGAGAGGGGAAGTATTGCCTCCTTGAGGCGCCCAGGGGGTGTGTAAGATTTTCCCAGGTCACTGGGTGGGGGCTCGAGCCAGTTTTGCATTTGCTTTAATGAGAGGGAACCCCTGTGTATTGAACCCGGCCCTTGCTGCTATCAACTTGGCCTGGCAGAAGGGTTACATTTGTGGGGGCTCGTCCGGGATTTGAACCCGGGACCTCTCGCAAGCACATCTTAGGTGAGTCATTAAATTGGGAGAACCCAGAATCTGGTTGTTGTTGTTTTGATCTGTTATATTTGGGAAAGAAATTACAGTTTGTATAATGGCCCTACATTTGCTAGAGGATTGGTGCAAGGGGATGAATATTAACCCTAGGAACTGTGTCCTGGTGACCGGGGTGCCGGAGGCATTCGATGAAGGCTCAATAGAGCCTACCTTAAGGGCATCCACTGAGTACCTGAGTAAGTGTAAAATGCGTGGGCGCATATTTGTGAGGGAGGATGGAGATTTTGCTGTACTGTGTGAGCTGCCGTCGGCTGTGGACCCTCTACAGGTTCCAGGCACGATAGCAGTGGAAGATGGTGAGTGGAAGGTAATAACTACTGGGAGCCAGCCCTCACCGGCTCCTGCATCTGAAGTGGAGTTTTTAAAGAAAATGTCAGCCTTTTTGGGGAGAGAGGGGAAGACCTTGGCTGATATGCCGGGTCTGTTGGGCCTTGACCCAGGAGTCCCAACCCGGGAGGCTGCTCCATCACCTGATGAGTGGGTGAAGGCTTTGGGGCAAGCATTGGAGAAGGTCGTGCCACCCCACCCTGAGTCAAGCCCCTATCGTAAACTGAGGCTGTTTTCTGGGGGTCCCACCCCAATACCCGGGGAGGAAGCATTTGAACCCTGGCTGGAACACACCACTGAAATGCTGCAGGAGTGGGCAGTACCTGATGCTGAAAAGAGAAGGCGACTAGTAGAGTGCCTCAGGGGGCCAGCCCTAGATGTGATTCGCACCCTGAAGCTCAGTAACCCTGGGGTCAAGGTAAAGGACTGCCTAGAGGCCCTTGATCATGCCTTCGGGAGAACCGAGGGCTCAGAGGATGTTTATTGCAAGTTCCTCAATGCCAGGCAACAAAAGGGAGAGAAAGTTTCTGCCTACATACAGAGGTTGGAGAAATTATTACAGAGAGCCATCATGAGGGGAGCAGTAGCGGTTGAGCAAATGGACCGGACTAGATTGGCTCAGATTGTGAGGGGAATTCAATATCAGAACCCAATCCTTCTCCACCTTCGATTAAGGGAGCGCCAAGACAATCCACCGGGTTACTCTCGACTGATAAAAGAGGTCCGAGAGGAGGAAGAGAGGCAGGCAGCTGGTGAGGTTTGGGAGGTTCAGCCACCCCAGGCAACTGCCACAACATCCATACGAGCGCCCAAGGCGCTGATGGTGAATCCTCAAGAGGAACTTACCCAACGAGTGCAGGTCCTGACACAGAAAGTGGCTGAACTAGAGAATACCATCGATTCAGCAAAGACTTCAGCGTACAAGGAACCCCCTGTTACCACGGTCCAGAAGACTACATTTAGAACCTCTGCCCCACCCCGGCAACACGGGAAAGGGCAATCCTTCTTCTGCTACCGGTGTGGCCAGGATGGGCACATTGCTGCCAGGTGTCAGAATGCAGAGAATCCCCCGCTAGTATACCAAAAGCTGAGGACCACCTGGGGAAAGTCGGGAAACGGCCCCAGGGCCTGGGAAGGGAGCCGCCTAGGCCTGCAGGGTTCGGAGGCTCCCCTGCGAAGAACCATGCCACCCGAATCCCACCAGGATTGATAGGACCTCGAGCTGAGGTCACTGTAAAGGTTGAAGGGACAGAATGTAGAGCAGTGCTTGACACGGGATCCCAAGTGACTATCATATTCCAGTCTTTCTACCAGCAGATGCTTATGCATCTGCCTATACAGCCCTTGACAGGGCTTGGCCTGTGTGGTCTCAGCATGGATGAATACCCGTATCAGGGGTATGTCATTGTACACCTGGAATTCCCAGAAGAGATCGCTGGGGTAAGACAGGAGGTGGACACTGCAGCTTTAATATGCCCTGACCCTAAAGGTGTCTCTGATGTGTCCGTGCTGATAGGGACCAACTCCAGCCTCTTTAAGGTACTTGCAGATTACTGCAGACAGCGAGCAGGGGACCAATACCTGAATACCTTGGTGATACACACACATTGTGCTGCAGCCTACAGAAAAATTGAGGACGCAAAAAGAGTGATGCCTGATTTGCCGGTGGGAGCACTGAGGTACGCAGGCCCGGTCCCCTTAGTGGTGTCTGCAATGACAGAAAAGGAGGTGATTGTCATGAGTACCTGCCTGAAAGGCAATAAGAGAACATTAGCAGTGGTGGAGCAGCCAACTGAGGGAGGGCTCCCTGAAGGAGTGCTGGTTCTTAGTGGAGTCATAACCCTACCTGCTGAAGCCCAGGAAGAGGTGACTATACTGATTGCTAATGGGACAAGTCGTGATATTTTTGTGAGGCGAGGACAAAAGATAGCAGACCTCTTTGAACCCGAGTCAATTGTAACCCCCCAGTGTGAAACGCAAGTTCCGACGATAGACCCAGCAAAGTTTGACTTTGGAGATTCACCAGTGTCCGAGGAGTGGAAAGATCGCCTGAGGAAGAAACTTTGTGAAAGATCCAAGGTGTTCTCACTGCATGAGTGGGATGTGGGATGTGCAAAAGGAGTAGAACACAATATCAGACTACATGACTCTCGACCTTTTAGGGAGAGATCTAGGAAGATTGCTCTCTCTGAGATGGAAGATGTGCGACATCATCTTCAGGAGCTGGCTGCGAATGGCATCATTACAGAGTCCCGCAGCCCATACGCCTCGCCCATTGTGGTAGTCCGTAAAAAGAATGGGAAAATCCGGATGTGTATTGACTACCGCACCCTAAACAGCCGTACTGTGGTCGACCAGTACACTATGCCTCGAGTGCAAGATGCCTTAGACTGTCTGCTGGGAAGCCAGTGGTTCTCTGTGTTGGATCTTCGAAGTGGGTACTACCAGATCCCTCTGGGAGAAGAAGATAAGGAGAAGACCGCCTTCATCTGCCCATTAGGGTTTTATCAGTTCGAACGCATGCCCCAAGGGATTTCTGGAGCACCTGCCACCTTTCAACGTCTCATGGAGAGAGTTGTGGGAGACATGAATTTACTGCAAGTGTTAGTTTATTTGGATGACCTGATTGTGTTTGGAAGAACCTTAGAGGAGCATGAAGAAAGACTTCTTAAAGTGCTTGATAGGTTGGAGGATTATGGTCTGAAGCTTTCAATTGACAAATGCCAGTTCTGCAGAACCTCAGTGAAGTATGTGGGTCACATCGTATCCCAAGAGGGTGTGAGTACTGATCCTGATAAAATAGAAGCACTCACTACATGGCCACGTCCAAGTAACTATAGAGAACTCAAGACCTTTCTTGGATTTAGTGGCTACTACCGCAGGTTTGTGAAAAACTATGCTACGATTGTAAAGCCTCTGAATGATCTTACCAGGGGACATCAGTCCAGCAAGAACAAATCTAAGACCAGGAATAAGGGGAGGTTCCCAAAGCCTCCTGTGCAGAGAAACTATGGCCCCTTTGCACCATTTGGGCCACGGTGGGATGAGAGATGTGAAAGGGCTTTTCGAGAAATCATTACTTGCCTAACTCATGCTCCAGTCCTAGTTTTTGCTGACCCAAGCAAACCATTTATCCTGCATACTGATGCCAGTTTGGAGGGTCTGGGAGCAGTCCTGTACCAGGAAGTGGAAGGCAAACATAAACCTGTAGCCTTTGCCAGCCGAGGATTGTCTGATAGTGAAACTCGTTATCCCACCCACAAGCTGGAATTCTTGGCCTTGAAATGGGCCATCACTGAGAAATTTCGAGACTACTTGTATGGTGCTCAGTTCCAGGTGTGGACAGACAACAATCCACTGACCTATGTGTTAACAAGTGCTAAGCTGGATGCTACAGGGCAGAGATGGGTGGCCGCCTTGGCTAGCTATGAGTTTAGCATTCAGTACCGATCAGGGAGAAGCAATGTAGATGCAGATGCATTGTCCAGGCGTCCGCAGGCTCCAGAAGTTGCTGTGATACCTACAGATGGAGTGAGAGCTATTTGCAGTGTGAGTCGTCGAGAGCCAGAGGCCTGTGAGAGCCTTCAGGGATGTATTGCAGAAGCTTTGGGCCTGCCCCCTGAATGCATGCCTTCTGCCTCAGTGAACTATATTGCATTGGACCAATCTCCTTTGCCCATGCTCAATGCGGCTGACTGGCAAGAAGCCCAGCGGCAAGATATTGACATTCGTGATACACTACTTGCCAAAAGGGAGGGGCGAAGCCCAGCTGCAGTTGTCCCACCTAACCCGGAGGGTAAACTACTATTGAGAGAATGGACCAAATTAAAACTGATTCAGGGAGTGCTACACCGAATGACCACCGACTCTTTACAAAAGCAACGAGCACAACTAGTACTGCCAAAAAGGTACAGAGCCCTGGCCATGAGGGCCCTGCATGATGACTTTGGGCATTTAGGGATGGAGAGGACTCTGGAACTTATTCGTAGTAGGTTCTATTGGCCCCGAATGGCTGAAGATGTTCGCAGGAAATGTGAGACTTGTGCTCGATGTGTTCAAAGGAAAACTCTGCCCACGAGGGCTGCATATCTGAAGAACATCACCAGCAACAAACCTTTGGAGTTGGTATGCATTGATTTCTTGTCTGTAGAGGTAGACAAGAGGAATGTTGGGAACATTCTAGTAGTGACTGACCATTTTACACGGTATGCACAGGCATATCCCACACGTGATCAGAGGGCCACCACCGTCGCTCGAGTATTGTGGGACAAATATTTCTCAGTCTATGGATTCCCGGCTCGGATACACTCTGATCAGGGGCGGGATTTTGAGAGTCACCTTCTGAAGGAGGTGCTGAAGATAGCAGGAATTAAAAAGTCTAGGACAACGCCTTATCACCCCCAAGGTGATCCCCAGCCAGAGAGGTTCAACCGAACCCTATTAGATATGTTGGGAACTTTGCGACCAGAGCAGAAGGCAACCTGGAGCCAGCATGTCGCATTTCTGGTGCATGCCTACAATGCCACAAAGAACGATGCTACGGGAGTCACCCCATATCTTTTGATGTTTGGGCGAGAACCAAGATTACCCATAGACTTGTGCTTTGGTGTATCAGAGGATGGAGATAGCTATGAAACTCATCAGCAATACGTATCCCGACTAAGAGAGAGGCTGCAGGATGCTTATCGCTTGGCTACCGCTGCGGCTCGGAAGAACGCAGACCGCAACAAACATCGATATGATGCTAGAGTGCGTTCGCAGGAGCTCCAGCCGGGGGACAGAGTCCTGCTGCGAAATTTGGGTATCGCTGGCAAACACAAGATAGCTGACAGATGGAAGGCAATACCTTACCTGGTGATGGAAAAGCTGGGAGATCTGCCGGTCTACAAGATCAAACCTGAAGACAGTCCAGGGCAAATAAAGACGGTGCATAGAAACCTTTTGCTCCCTGTGGGGGAATTGGTAAGCACCCCTTATGAGATGGGCCATGACAGGGCAGCCGGGCAGAACAGAAGTGCTAGACCAAAGCTGCCATCCAACACAGACAGTGAGCCTCCTGCAGCTAACTTACCCCTATTCTGCACATCTGAGAGTGAGTCTGAGGAGGAAGACACAACCCTGGTGTATCCTGGGATGGAGACAAGATTTCAGTCTCGACCAGCTGAACCGAATGAGAGTTCTCCCTTTTCCACCCTAAACCCTATGGCGGAATTATTTAGGCCCCTTTCTGACACCCCTGTGCCGCTGATGAGACCCCCGTGTGATGACACACACAGGTTATTGGCCAGTGGAGACACTCAGGTAGAGGATGTCCTGGGCACCTTGGACCCTCCCGCGTTAGAACTAGGAGTGCAGGGGCCTACGCCAGTAGCCAAGAGACCCTCAAAGGAAGCCTCTCCATCCATCAATCAAGAGGACGTTCCCCTTACCTCAGCAACAGAGATTCTCAATAGACGAGACAGGGTGATAAGACCAGTAAAACGGTTAACTTATGATGCACCTGGGGTGACTAGTGAGGAGCCAATACATTTAGCACACAGGATTGTGGAAGCCAAAGTGGGCTTTCTGAGGCCTTTTGGAGGAAATCAATGAGTTGGTATAAAGGGAGTATGATTTGTCGGGACGCCAAATTCTCGGCTGGGGGGAGGATGTAAGCAGAGACAGGGTGGGCTCCACCCTGACATCTGGTGGTGAGGTGTGGCAAGTTGTGGAAAAGAACTTCAGGGGCTGATCTCATTTGCATAGGCACACCCACCCTGCCTAGAATGAGGCCATAACTGCCCAAATCGTCACTTTGGCTGCTGTGGGATCCCCAGTGTCTCTGTTATTGGGGCGGGAAGAATAAATTGTTAGTACCCTGATTATGGGAACTGTGCTTGGAACTGTACTTGGCCTTTTTGTTATGATGGAGGACTCACCATCAACTGAGTAGCACTCACTAGGCAAGGGACATGGGTTCCAAAACTCTGTGAATTGAGAGAGACTTGAGACAGGTATTAGTGCCTGGTGGTGTAGGCCCCTTTTGTGAGGGCCTGAAGCACCAATTGCACCTCTGTCTCTCTCCACTGTGGAATGTCAGAGCTAATTTTGGGTCTATTAAGAGTTTTGTTACAGGTATTGTGCTGAATTCACTTCAGCCTTATAGTGCACCAGCACTAAGGCTCCCACTACTATGAGCTGAAATCACTGAGAGCTGAAATCACTGAGCACTGTGTCAAGTAGGGGGGAGCCGGAAGTTCTAGTGTGCAGTGGAGCCGGTCGTGAGACAGCAGTGTGTTCGTGAGACGGCGAGCTGAGCGGAGCCGGTCGTGAGACAGCAGTGTGTTTGTGAGACGGCGAGCTGAGCGGAGCCGGTCGTGAGACAGCGGTGTGTTCGTGAGACGGCGAGCTGAGCGGAGCCGGTCGTGAGACAGCGGTGTGTTCGTGAGACGGCGAGCTGTCTGGAGCCGGTCGTGAGACAGCGGTGTGTTCGTGAGACGGCGAGCTGAGCGGAGCCGGTCGTGAGACGGTGAGCTGTGCAGAGCGGAGCCGGTCGTGGTGGAGCGGAGCAGAGCCCTGTGGGGCAGTCAGCTTCAGGACACGTAAGGTGCCCCTTACCTCTTTCCCCCACACCCAGGCACATTTTAGCCAGATTGGGGAGTAACACTCTGCAGGTGAACTTTTGAACTCCGGGGCTGGACTTTTTTTGGACTTTGGGCGATTAGTGGATTGCTGGACTCAAGAGACGTTTGGGTTCTGGGACTCAAGAGCCTGAGGGAAAGGATGTGGCCCAAATTTTCTGGGGTGGGTCAGTGTTCATGGTTTGGTTAATGAACACTAGTTGTGGTGTTTCCCCAATTTAATGCTGATGTTGTTTGCCTCATGTTATTAAAGATTCTCTACTACACCAAGACTCTGTGCTTGCGAGAGGGGAAGTATTGCCTCCTTGAGGCGCCCAGGGGGTGTGTAAGATTTTCCCAGGTCACTGGGTGGGGGCTCGAGCCAGTTTTGCATTTGCTTTAATGAGAGGGAACCCCTGTGTATTGAACCCGGCCCTTGCTGCTATCAACTTGGCCTGGCAGAAGGGTTACACTTATCTTAGCTTTATTCACGCTAAATATTTTACAGCTACTGTGACAGACTCATACCAGAAGGATATAAATGTGGGTGAAGCACTAGCTCGCCCACTGCTGAAAGCCCCTCCTCCAGCCTAGGGAGGGGCTACTAAACCCGGAACCCAACTGAGTTCGGGGGACAACAAATGTGATAACGGGAACAGGCGTGAAAAGGGCCAAAACCAGGGAACCAGAAGGGGACACTGAGCAGAGAGCCCTGGACAGCACCCACTGCTCCTCGAGGGCATCGAGAGAGCCAGTGGACACTGCCCAGGAGGAACTCTGCCCTGCTGCGTGAACAGATAAAAAAACGAAAGACAGCCCCGCAGTTGCAGGGCCCCCCCTCTGCCAACCTCCTCTCCCTGGTGTTACAGATGGCCACTTTGGCCATGGCTAGGAGGAGGTTGACAAGGCAGTACTGCAACTTTGTGGGGCCTTGAATCTGGTGTGCATAAATAACCAAGTGCGGGGAAAAGTACAGCCAGAACCTTAATAAGGGGTTCTGGAGGAGCCGGAAGACAGGCTGCAGCCTGATGCACTAAAGATACGCATGCGCCAGGGTCTCCCTCACACCACAGAAGGGACAGGCTTCAGGGACGGAGGTGAACCATGCCAATTGCACGCCCATGTTCACGGCTCCATGCAGGAGCCGCCAGCTAATATCTCTGGTGGGCTGCTGGATTAAGGTGGAATATAAACTGGCCCACCGGAGTTTCCCACCCTCCACTGCTGGTAAAAGGTCCTGCCACTTGGTATCAGGGCAGGACACAAGAGTGGGGTTATGGAGAGCGTGCAGCACAAGTGCGTATAGATGGTCCCTTGGCGCGGTGTGGAAACGAGCTGGCTGCATTGTGCGCAGCCAGTACGAGGAAGGGGAGGCCGGAAAGGTTCATGGGGCATGGGGCCAATGGAAAGATCTGGAGAGCCTGGAGTGAGGGGTGGGTGGGACGCACCCTCTCACAGGACCTGCTCAAGGAAGAGCCAAGGCATGGGAGGCAGGGCTGCCTCCACTTCCTGGAGTATGCACGGGGGAGGGGGGTCCATAAGGGTGGAGAGCCCCATGTGCTGACCGAGCGCCTGGGGATCCACCCAACTCCCCAGGTTGTAGTCTAGGAGGTCTCCGATTTTAGTAACTCCTGCCAGGACCAATCTCCGGCACACCAAGGGGGACTCCGGCACCTGCACAAGAAGATGGGGATTGTGTAGCAGGGACTCCATGAGGAGATTTACCCCCTCAGTGGCCACAAAGGACCTGGGCTGCTTTCAGCGACTCCAGGCCTGGAGGAGGTCCTGGTAGAAGACCGGCAGCTCAGAGAGGTCTTGCAGAAGACTTCTCAGATGGAGAAAAAAGAGCTACCGGTCATATTGGAGCCCTCACAGGCGGCGGAGGAAAGCATGTGTCAATATGCTCCATGCCAAGCCACCTGCACTAGAAAGGAGCCTCTGCAGGGCCTGGAGGTGGAAGACATGGACCTGCGTGCACATACATATCAGGCCCTGTCCTCCCTCCTCCGGAGGAGATGAAGAACCCCTGCAGAGACCCAGTGCAGTCCCGGCCAAAAAAACTCCTGAACCAGCCTCTGAAGATTGGCCAGGAACACTGGGGGTGGGCACAGGGTGTTGAGTCAGTGCCAGAGGGTGGACAGGACCAGTTGGTTAAGCACCAGTGCTCTTCTCCCAAGGGAGAGGCACCAGAGCCATCTCATCCAGCCCCGCAACTGCCCAGTCACCCTGACCTCTAAACTGGGCCAGTTCTCTGGCAGAGATAGATGCATGGCAGAAAGATAAATGCCAAAGTAGAGCAGTGGACCCACGCTCCACCGGATGGCCTGAAGCGCAGGTGGAAGGGAGCTCGCCCACCACCCGACCCCGACCGCCAGGCCAAAGCTCTTGACCCTATTGACCAGAGCAGAGGAGGCCGCCGAATAAACAGCTTGACAGGCCTCCACCCGCACCAGATCATCCGGGTCCTGGACCACAAGGAGCATGTCATTGGCGTACGCTGCCAGGACCAGCCTCACCTCTGGCTCACGCAGCACCAACTCTGTCAACCTCTTGCGAAGGAGACGAAGGAAGGGCTCAATGGCCAGAGTGTACAGCTGACCCAACAGCAGGCAGCCTCGATGCACCCCTCACCTGAAGCTGACAGGTGCGGTCAGGGTCCAGTTGAGCCTGACCAGACACTCCGCCGAGGCATACAGCACCTGGAGAAACCCCACAAACCGGGGCCCGAAGCCAAATGCCCACAGAGTGCCCAGGAGATACCCATGGTCCATCCGGTCTAACACCTTCTCCTGATCCAAGGACAGGAGGGCAAATGACAGACCATCCCTACACCCAAGCTCCAAGAGATCCCAAACAAGATAAAGATTATCGAAGATGTTACGGCCTGGGATGGTGTAGGTCTGGTCAGGGTGGACCACGTCCACCAGCACGGACCACAGCCACAGCAAGATGGCCTTCGCCGTGATCTTATAGTCCGTGCTGAGGAGTGAGATGTGATGCCAATTCCAGAGATCAGGGAGGTCCCCCTTCTTCTGCAGCAGGGCGAGCACCACTCGCCTGCATGACAGAGGGAGGACCCCGCTCTCCAAAGACTTGGCCCAGACGGTGGCAAGGTCCAGGCTGAGAACGTCCCAGAACATGTGGTAGAACTCCACGGTCAGCCCGTCCATGCCCAGAGATTTATTGGTTGGCATGAGACGGAGGGCTTCCGAGAACTCAGCCAGAGTGAGAGGCAGCTCCAGCTGGTCCCGGTCGCCCGTGCTGACCATCAGGAGTCAGTCCCAAAGCACTCTGCAGGCATGGGCATTGGTTGGATCCAGGGAGAAAAGGCCAGCATAGAAGGCCCTGGCCCTCTCGTGCATCTCCACTGGATCCGGGAGGGGGGCACCATCCTCCGCCAAAAGGCAGAGGAAGTGCTTTTTCACCCCACTCTTCTTCTCCAGGGCATAGAAGAAGTGGGATGTGCAATCCATCTCCCACAGGAGATGGATGCGGGATTGAATGAAGGCACCCCGGGCCCGAAGATTGTCGAGGGCCTGGAACTCCTCTCGCTTCTCCTGGTACACTCCACAGAGGGGTGGATCCCCGGGGCTGGTGGCCAGATGCCTCTCCAGCTCCAATAACTCCTGCTCTAGCTGCTCTATCACCACATCCCTCTGCCAGCAGGCACCCTGGGTGTGGCTACAGCAGAAGAACCGGCTGCGCACCTTCCCCACATCCCACCACAACCACACTTAGGGAAAGGTACGCCTCTGATCCCGCCAGGCCAGCCAAAATTCCTGGAAGGACGCCACAAATCCCACATCCTCCAGTAGGCTGTTTATTGAAATGCCAATAGGCCGGCCCCAGCCTCTCTGAAGAAAGAGAGGCTGTCACAGGAACGGGGCCAGCCGGATGCTGGAGAAGTGGGCCTGCAAAAGATGACATCGAGAGAAGTAGATGCGATCCAACTGGGAGTGGCTCAGCCGTTGTTCCTCCACCCGGACAAAAGTGAATGTAGAGTCATCGTCTGGGTGGTGGTCGTGCCAGACATCCACCAGGGAGTGATGGGCCACAATCTCCCTGTGGATGTCTGCGGCAGCCATGCTCGGCTCGATCCCCGTGAGGTCTCACTCCTCGAGGGTGCAGTTGAAATCACCGCTCAGGACCAGGCACTCGCGAGGATCCAAAGAACCAAGGAAGGCAGATGCCTGCCGAAAGAAACATGCTTGCTCTGGGTTAGATGCCGGGGCATAGACATTGACAAGATGCAATGTCAGCCCCTCCACCCGAACCTGGAGGTGCAGCAGGCTACCTGGCATGAGCTCGGTAATCCCCAGCACCTTCGGCTGTAGGTGCATGGAGAACAGGGTCGCCACCCCAGCCTGACGGGCTGAAAGGTGACTAAAGTAGACCATGTCCCTCCACTCCAGCTGCCAGCTGGCTTCAGCAGCTGAGTCCGTGTGGGTCTCCTGCAGGAAAATAACTGAGTACTCCCCCCCCACCCCGAAGGAAGGAGAGCACCTGGCACCTGCGGAGACCCAGCCTACAGCCCCAGGTGTTTGAAGTGGCAAAGATGGATGGCAACATAAGGAGGGCTGGGGATGATCCTTGCGGACAGGAGTGCTAGCGGTCCCCATTGGGCCCTGCAGAAAAAAGTGACCAACCCCAAAAGCCATCAGGGTGTCACGGAAGCCGAGGGCCCACTGGTAAGCCGCAGCGTCCTGCTTCCCAGTCCCTTTTCCCTCCCCCATAATGGCCCTCAATGGTTTGAGAACAAGATAGAAATCGCCCCAGTGCTGAAGAACGAGATGCACTCTGTTCGTGGAGCCACGAGCGTCCTCCAGGAAACAGCGCATCTTGTTCCTCCATGAGGCAGGGACCGGGGTCACAGCGTCACCCCCTGCCAGCCCCGTGGCCTTTCGAGATGGACAATCAGGGTTCAGATCCCCGCCACAGAGCCCGTCCCTCCGGTGCCGCGCCACTCAACTCAGTACTTGGCCCTAGGGACAATGGCGGAGGGAGAACTGCAGCCCCGGATGGGCCAGGAGAGGGAAAAACAAAAAACGCCTCCCAGGGGCCCTCATAAAAAGAAAGTGAGGCAACCCCGGGGGCAGCAGCAACAAGAGGAGGGAGGGAATAAAGGGTAGGGACAGGCTCAGGGGCTGCAACGGGGTCAGGGACAGGACACAAATCTAGGACAGGAGTAGGGTCAGGGCAGGGAACATGGACAAAATCAGGGGCCTGAGTGGCAGAGCCACCAGGACACGGTGCCTCTCGACCTGGCACGGTGGGCAAAGGGACAGCAAGGGATTGGGGTGCCCCCACAGCGCCAGGATCAGATGCCCCACTAAACAAGGAACCCACAATTACAGCACAGGAAGGGGACAGGGGCAGCAGCCCCACCTCACAGGGGAGGGCACCCGTGGGCTCAGAGCCCGGCCGCTCGGCATCAGCCATCACCTCACTGGTCACGGCAGCGTCAGCCAGATTACCATCTGCGGCCAGGCAGATGGTCAGGTCCCGTGGCATTGTAGAGGCCAAAATGAGAGCAACCGCCTGAGGCGGGGGGAAAGGGGCAACAGATGGCAAGCACCCTGACTGAGGCCCTCTAACTGGGGGGCATCCACCCCCTCGGTGGTTGGGGTCAAGCCCAGGGCCTCGATCTCGTCAAAAATAGTCAAAGTCCCCACCTGCCTCTATGGTCCGACTCGACAGCAGCCAGGGCAGTAGCCACTTTGGCGCCTACAGGGGGCACAGATGGCAAAGCGGTACAGCAGGGACCCCCTCCAAGATCCCCTCAGGGAGGGATTTGATGGGAGAGGTGGCACTACTCGCCTCTGCAGCTGCAGTGACCTCGCCTGACTCAAAATGATGAACAGCAGCAGGGGAGCCAACGGAAAGCCCAGCACCAGCAACCCCCCTCATAGTCTAACGGGGTCCCTTCCCCCTCACCAATGAGAGGTGGGTGCTGGGTCCACGTCCCCTGCTTATGGCACCTCCCTCACATGAGCTCCCAGCTCCCCAAAGAGCGGGGCTGGCCAGCCGGGTCAGAGCCTGGGAGCGAGGGCAATGACGGGAGGGTAACGGAAGACGAGGGCAGGACAACAGGGAAAGGGACAGACTCCCCTTGAGGCAAGCCCCACTCAATTTCAGCAACTGCCCTGCCACCCTCTCCTCCACAGGCCCCGGTCTACTACCCACCACAGCAGCAGGGCCCGCACGCTCATCTGGGCACGCTGCGGGGGGGCCTCCCCCAAGACGAGTTGACAGTGGTCACGGATGGAGGAGGGGCAACGCCAGGGACTGGGCGATCAGGGCTGCCGGTGATGGTGGAGCCGATGCCCTTCTGGGTATCAGGAGTCCTTAGTCCCAGGGTGGAGAGGACCAGCAAAAAGGCGGCATTGGGGAGGAAGGGAGGAACAGAGGAGACCACCACCCATACACTGAGGTCCTCCAAAGGCTCAAGGGGGACACGAACGCCCCCCACCGCCAAGCCCCTCTCCACCGCCGCCTGGGCGGCGGCCTCCAACACCAGGAAGAACATCACCTTCCCAAACAGCTTAGAGGCTGCCACCATGGCTGTGGGCCCCACCACCTGCGCCAACGCCTGCACATAGGTTTCTACGTGGGGCAAGGCCCACACCAGGAGGCAACGTACCCCATGCTCCCTGGTGAGGGTGGGAAAGGGGCCCCGGCCGCCAGGAATGGTATTCTGGGAGGCGGCTGAAGCAGACGGTGAGGCGTCGAGCATTGGGGTCGCAGCCACCTGGGCGTACGCCCTGGGGCCCGAGGGAGCGGCACCCCCAGGGATGGTGGAGGGAGCAACAGGTAAGGGAAAAGGGGGAGCTGTGGCGTTGATGGGGCCGCAGCGGGAGAGGGATCCACCGCCACAGGAGGTTTCGCCTTCGGGCGGGGCCCTTGCCCTTTTTCGTACCCCGGCCCTCCCACCGGCCAAGGGAGAGGTTTTGGAAGTGGAGGTGGCAGAGGTCGTGGCAGCAGCAACAGAGTCTTGGGAGTCCCAATCCGTGCCTCAGTGGCAGTGCTGACAGGTAACACAGCAGTGGCAGTCAAGGCAGCCATCGCTGGGAAGGGCATGGGGAGGAAGATTGAAGGGGAGCTGCACGGGTGCCCAGCAAAGTCCCGCCCCCTGAACCACCCACCACAGAAAGGGAGGGAGTGGGACAGCCACTGGGGCAGGTAAAGGGGGAATGGAGGGTAGGAAAGGGCAAGGGTGAGGCTGGAACAGCTACCACACCCCACCCGCTAGGCTGAGAGGGGGAGCCAACAGAAAAGGACAGAGGGAAACAAAGAACACAACTTCCAGCACAAGATGAAAAAAACCCCGGCTTCCCCGGCTGCACTAAGGAAAGGAAGGGAAAACTAAGACATTGTGGGGGAGTGTGCAACAGTGAAGGGATTAACAGGGGGGAGGGGGGAAAGAGGGGGGAATCTCAAGCGCCAACTGCGGAATGTGGGCATGCAGGCAATGAGGGCAGACTGGGGGCGGGGGGGGGGGGGTAAGGGGGCGAGAAGCAAAGGGTTGGAATGAAGGGGACAGTCACATCAGGTATGCCTTAGGCATGGAGCAAAAAACCAGGGTGGGCTCAAAAGCAACCAAACCAAAGGGGGAGAAGCGGGGCCAGCAACCACATCTATACCGCAGGACAAGGGCAGGGCAAACAAAACCAACTAAGGACCAAAAAAACAGAGCAGGGCAAAACAGAGCAAACAGGGCGGCTAGAAGGGGGCGGGCAGGGCAGGCAGCAAAGGAGAAGGGGACAACCAGCTGCAAGAACAGGGCAGTGCACAAGGCAGATGGGAAGGGAGCCCACTGGCCAAATACAGCAGGGGAGGGAGGACAAAGCCAAGGAAAGGGAAAGGAAACGCGCACCCAGGGGTGCCCGAAAAACAAGTGCCTGCTAGCTGCCGCTACCGTCTCAGGATAGATAGAAAGGCAGAGCAAACTGCTGGGCTGGGAAGTGGAGAATAGAGCTAGAAGGTAGGTGGAAAGGGGCAGCCTAGGGGGAAGGGCTCCATGCCACTCCCCCAGGTCCCTACAGCAAAGGCACCTACCACCACAGAAGCAAAGATGTTACAAACCCCTTCCACAGAACAAGGCCTCCTCCATTCCCTCCTCAGCTCCAGTAGCAACGACAAGCTCTCTAGCAGCGGCAGCAGCAACCCAGCCAGACGAGGCCCCGAAACGATAGACCACCGGGATCTAATTTGGATATGGATAGAGCCCTTTTTAATGTTTTTAATAAAGTAAATACTAATGGAAACTGTGTGATCATGGGAGACTTTAACTTCCCAGATATAGACTGGAGGATGAGTGCTAGTAATAATAATAGGGCTCAGATTTTCCTAGATGCGATAGCTGATGGATTCCTTCAACAAGTAGTTGCTGAACCGACTAGAGGGGATGCCATTTTAGATCTGGTCTTGGCGAGTAATGAGGATCTCATAGAGGAAATGGTTGTAGGGGATAATCTTGGCTCAAGTGATCATGAGCTAATTCAGTTCAAACTGAATGGAAGGATTAACAAAAATAAATCTGCAACTAGGGTTTTTGATTTCAAAAGGGCTGACTTTCAAAAATTAAGGAAATTAGTTAGGGAAGTGGATTGGACTGAAGAATTTATGGGTTTAAAGGTAGAGGAGGCCTGGGATTATTTTAAATTAAAGCTGCAGAAGCTATCGGAAGCCTGCATCCCAAGAAAGGGGAAAAAATTCATAGGCAGGAGTTGTAGACCAAGCTGGATGAGCAAGCATCTTAGAGAGGTAATTAAGAAAAAGCAGAAAGCATATAGGGAGTGGAAGAAGGGAGGGATCAGTAAGGAAAGCTACCTTATTGAGGTCAGAATATGTAGGGATAAAGTGAGACAGGCTAAAAGTCAAGTAGAGTTGGACCTTGCAAAGGGAATTAAAACCAATAGTAAAAGGTTCTATAGTCATATAAATAGGAAAAAAACAAAGAAAGAAGAAGTGGGACCGCTAAAAACTGAGGATGGAGTGGAGGTCAAGGATAATCTAGGCATGGCCCAATATCTAAACAAATACTTTGCCTCAGTCTTTAATAAGACTAAAGAGGATCTTAGGGATAATGGTAGCATGATAAATGGGAATGAGGATATGGAGGTAGACATCACCATATCTGAGGTAGAAGCGAAACTCAAACAGCTTAATGGGGCTAAATCGGGGGGCCCAGATAATCTTCATCCAAGAATATTAAAAGAATTGGCACAAGAAATTGCAAGCCCATTAGCAAGAATTTTTAATGAATCTGTAAATTCAGGGGTTGTACCATATGATTGGAGAATTGCTAACATAGTTCCTATTTTTAAGAAAGGGAAAAAAAGTGATCCAAGTAATTATAGGCCTGTTAGTTTGACATCTGTAGTATGCAAGGTCTTGGAAAAAATTTTGAAGGAGAAGGTAGTTAAGGACATTGAAGTCAATGGTAAATGGGACAAAATACAACATGGTTTTACAAAAGGTAGATCATGCCAAACCAACCTGATTTCCTTCTTTGAGAGAGTAACAGATTTTTTAGATAAAGGAAACGCAGTGGATCTAATTTATTTAGATTTTAGTAAGGCGTTTGATACTGTGCCACATGGGGAATTATTAGTTAAATTGGATAAGATGGGCATCAATAGGAAAATTGAAAGGTGGATAGGGAATTGGTTAAAGGGGAGACTACAACGGGTCCTACTGAAAGGTGAACTGTCAAGTTGGAGGGAGGTTACCAGTGGAGTTCCTCAAGGATCAGTTTTGGGACCAATCTTATTTAATCTTTTTATTACTGACCTGGGCACAAAAAGTGGGAGTGTGCTAATAAAGTTTGCAGATGATACAAAGCTGGGAGGTATTGCTAATTTAGAGAAGGACAGGGATACCCTACAGGAGGATCTGGATGACCTTGTAAACTGGAGTAATAGGAATAGGATGAAATTTAATAGTGAGAAGTGTAAGGTCATGCATTTAGGGATTAATAACAAGAATTTTAGTTATAAGCTAGGGACGCATCAACTAGAAGTAACGGAGGAGGAAAAGGACCTTGGAGTATTGGTTGATCATAGGTTGACTATGAGCTGCCAATGTGATATGGCTGTGAAAAAAGCTAATGTCGTCTTGGGATGCATCAGGAGAGGTATTTCCAGTAGGGATAAGGAGGTTTTAGTACCGTTATATAAGGCACTGGTGAGACCTCACCTGGAATACTGTGTGCAGTTCTGGTCTCCCATGTTTAAGAAGGATGAATTCAAACTGGAACAGGTACAGAGAAGGGCTACTAGGATGATCCGAGGAATGGAAAACTTGTCTTATGAAAGGAGACTCAGGGAGCTTGGCTTGTTTAGCCTAACTAAAAGAAGGTTGAGGGGAGATATGATTGCTCTCTATAAATATATCAGAGGGATAAATACCAGAGAGGGAGAGGAATTATTTAAACTCAATACCAATGTGGACACAAGAACAAATGGATATAAACTGGCCACTAGGAAATTTAGATTAGAAATTAGACGAAGGTTTCTAACCATCAGAGGAGTGAAGTTTTGGAATAGCCTTCCGAGGGAAGTAGTGGGGGCAAAAGATCTATCTTGCTTTAAGATTAAACTCGATAAGTTTATGGAGGAGATGGTATGATGGGATAACATGGTTTTGGTAATTAAATATTCATGGTAAATAGGCCCAATGGCCTGTGATGGGTTTTTAGATGGGGTAAGATCCAAGTTACCCGGGAAAGAATTTTCTGTAGTATCTGGCTGATGAATCTTGCCCATATGCTCAGGGTTTAGCTGATCGCCATATTTGGGGTCGGGAAGGAATTTTCCTCCAGGGCAGATTGGAAGGCCCTGGAGGTTTTTCGCCTTCCTCTGTAGCATGGGGCACGGGTCACTTGCTGGAGGATTCTCTGCTCCTTGAGGTCTTCAAACTACAATTTGAGGACTTCAATAGCACAGATATAGGTGTGAGGTCTTTTTTAGGAGTGGTGGGTGAAATTCTGTGGCCTGCATTGTGCAGGAGGTCAGACTAGATGATCATAATGGTCCCTTCTGACCTAAATATCTATGAATCTATGAATCTATGATAGAAAAAGTGGGGCCTTGCACTACCCTCTGAGGGTTACACCAGCAGGGTCCTCCCGACAGCATCAGCCAGGGAGCAACCAGCCAGCAAGACAACCTCAAAAGAGTAGAAGACAGGTATATCAATCTCAGAATGAGCAGGTCCCTATTCCCTGGATAGCCAAACAAAGACTACTCCAGATATCAAGGTATCTGACACCAATTAACCAGTTAAGACCATTAGGCTAATGGAGACAGCTGGAACCAATCAAGGTCTCACTCATACTGCTTAAAAGCTCTCCTCCCCAGGGTGGAGAAACTGAGGTGAAAGGAGCTGGAGGAGAGGAAGTATTGCTGAATCCTGAAGTAAGAGTAAAGCTTGGAAAAGGGGACCACAGGGGAAGTGGCCCAGGGAATCAAAGCAGCCTCAGTGATGAAGGGAAAGCCACCAATAGCTGCTACCATTAGGGTCCCTGGGCTGGAACCCAGAGTAGAGGGTAGGCCTGGGTTCTCTCCCCTCCCCCCACTACAGAGATCCACTGGAGAAGGAAAGCAGGACTTGGTCCAGGCAGGAGGCTGAACTGGGCCTACTGAGCTCTACGGAACAACAGAGACTGTGGGGTTATTCTCCCACCCCACCCCACCCCCCCGAACCATCTCCCATACTGGCTGGTGAGGAAAGTAACTCAATAGGCTGTGACTCTTGCCACTACACTGAGAAAGGGAGGTCACATTGGGGCTTTAATGAGTTCCTGAGGCCACTGAATCCGCCCAGAAGTGTGGGACCCACCAATACAGGCTCAGAACTTTGTCACACTATCTACATAATAGCAATTTCACTATATGACTTCATTCTCTTTAAACGCATGTTTTAAAGATGAGGCATGCAAACACTGGTTTAAATTCAAGAATGCTGAACATGCAGATGTCAATAACTTTTCTTCTCTGTGTGTTTTCTCTTTCTCCCTGGTGTACTTTGCATTCGTAATAAAAATATTTCCAAACAAAGTTGACAAATAGTAAAGTGAGCTACTAAAATCCCCAAAGGAACATAAATTTGCTGTGATGAAACTGATGCAAATCTAAGCAATAGTTCAGTTTTCCCTTGGTGATTCCTACCAGGGTTCATATGTTAAGTTTTGTACCATATCATGTGTTCATGCCAGGGATCTTGTTTACAGTACCGGTGCCTTTTCTTCAGATTATAAGCTACTAAAGTTAGGGGCTGACTTAAACTTTATCTTGTACAGCACTGAGTTCACTGTTGCTGCATGTAAGCCAGGGACAGATATGCCAGCTGGGGATGGTAAAATGAAGGCCCAAAATACAGTTCAGAAGTGCCTTTCCTCAGGTTTGTCTTTAACACAAAGAAGATTCAAAAACAAGAACACAGACCACAACACTTGGGCTCAGATCTGTAATGGTATTTAGGCACTTAACTTCCGTTGATTTCACTGGGAGTCAGATGCCTAAATACCTGTGAGGATATGGGCTTTGGTAACAAATAGCAGAGGCCTTTCCAGCTGTCAGCATGCTGGGAGGGGAGAGGACACAGCCTTCACCCTAAGTAGCCTCCACTGCAGCAGTTTCCCCTTTGCTTTTTACAGCAGCAGTATCCAGATCCCCCATGTGACAGGAAGAGGACCTGGACTCTCCCTCTAAACCCTTACATGCTGGGAGCTAAGAAGCACCGTTATAGCTTGACACAGTGAATATTGAATAAGGGTATGTCTACCCTACGAAATTAGGTCGAATTTATAGAAGTTGGTTTTGTAGAAAGCGGTTTGATACAGTTGATTGTGTGTGTCCCTACACAAGTGGTCTAAGTGCATGTACTCAGCGGAGTGTGTCCACAGTACCGAGGCAGTCGTCAGCTTCTGAAGCGTTGCACTGTGGGTGGCTATCCCACAGTTCCCGCAGTCTCCGCCGCCCATTTGAATTCTGGGTAGAAATCCCAGTGCCTGATGGGGCTAAAACATTGTCGCCGGTGGTTCTGGGTACATATCATCAGGCCCCCGTTCCCTCCCTCCCTCTGTGAAAGCAAGGGCAGACAATCGTTTTGCGCCTTTTTTTCTTGAGTTACCTGTGCTGACGCCATACCACGGCAAGCATGGAGCCCGCTCAGCTAACTGTCTCCGTATGTCTCCTGGGTCCTGTGAGACATGGTACTGCATTGCTACACAGCAGCAATTAATTGCCTTTTGGCAGCAGACAGTGCAGTATGACTGGTAGCCATCATCGACGTAGTCCTGGGTACTCTTTTAATCGGGCGCCTGGGCAAACATGGGAGTGACTCAGCCAGGTCATTTCCCTTGTTTCGTCTTGTGGCGATTCAGTCCTACCGGCACTGCGCTGTCTTTTAACCTCCAGCCAGCAGAAGATGATGGCTAGTCGTCATACTGCACCGTCTTCTGCCGAGCACCCAGGAGATGATGATGGCTAGCGGTTGTACTACACAGTCTGCTGACAGCAAGATGTATAAAGATAGATGAAGTGGCTCAAAACAAGAAATAGACCAGATTTGTTTTGTATTCATTTTCTCCTCCCTCCCTCCTTCCCTCTGTGAAATCAACGGCCTACTAAACCCAGTTTTGAGTTCTATCCTTGAGGTTTTGAGTTCTATCCTTGAGGGGGCCATTCAGTTTTCGCAAAGCCACCCCCCTTGTTGCTTTTAATTCCCTGTAAGCCAACCCTGTAAGCCATGTTGTCAGTCGCCCCTCCCTCCATCAGGGCAACGGCAGACAATCATTCCGCGCCTTTTTTCTGTGCAGACGCCGTACCATGGCAAGCATGGCGCCCGCTCAGATCACTTTGGCAATTAGGAGCACATTAAACACCACGCACATTATCCAGCGGCATATGCAGCACCAGAACCTGGCAAAGCGATACCGGGCAAATAGGCGACGTCAGCGCGGTGATGTGAGTGATGAGGACCTGGACACAGACTTCTCTCAAAGCAGGGGCCCTGGCAATGCGGGCATCATCGTACTAATGGGGCAGGTTCATGCCATGGAACGCCGATTCTGGGTTCGGGAAACAAACACAGACTGGTGGGACTGCATAATGTTGCAGGTCTGGGACGATTCCCAATGGTTGCGAAAATTTCGCATGCGTAAGGGCACTTGCATGGAACTTTGTGACTTGCTTTCCCCTGCCCTGAGGTGCAAGAATACCAAGATGAGAGCAGCCCTCACAGTTGAGAAGTGAGTGGCAATAGCCCTGTGGAAGGTTGCAATGCCAGACAGCTACCGGTCAGTCGGGAATCAATTTGGAGTGGGCAAATCTACTGTGGGGGCTGCTGTGATGCAAGTAGCCAACGCAATCAAAGATCTGCTGATATCAAGGGTAGTGACCCTGGGAAATGTGCAGGTCATAGTGGTTGGCTTTGCTGCAATGGGATTCCCTAACTGTGGTGGGGCCATAGACAGAACCCATATCCCTATCTTGGCACCAGAGCACCAAGCCGCCGAGTACATAAACCGCAAGGGGTACTTTTCGATAGTGCGGCAAGCTCTGGTGGATCACAAGGGACGTTTCACCGACATCAACGTGGGATGGCTGGGAAAGGTACATGACACTCACATCTTCAGGAACTCTGGTCTGTTTCAAAAGCTGCAAGAAGGGACTTTCTTCCCAGACCAGAAAATAACTGTTGGGGATGTTGAAATGCCTATATGTATCCTTGGGGACCCAGCCTACCCCTTAATGCCATTGCTCATGAAGCCATACACAGGCAGGCTGGACAGTAGTCAGGAGCTATTCAACTACAGGCTGAGCAAGGGCAGAATGGTGGTAGAATGTGCATTTGGACGTTTAAAAGTGCTCTGGCACAGTTTACTGACTCGTTTAGACCTCAGCGAAACCAATATTCCCACTGTTATTACTGCTTGCTGTGCGCTCTACAATATCTGTGAGAGTAAGGGGGAGATGTTTATGGTAGGGTGGGAGGTTGAGGCAAATCGCCTGGCTGCTGGTTTTGCACAGCCAGACACCAGGGCGGTTAGAAGAGCACAGGAGGGCGCGGTGCACATCAGAGAAGCTTTGAAAACCAGTTTCATGACTGGCCAGGCTACGGTGTGAAAGTTCTGTTTGTTTCTCCATGATGAAACCCCCCACCCCTTGGTTCACTCTACTTCTCTGTAAGCTAACCACCCTCCCCTCCTCCCTTCGATCACTGCTTGCAGAGGCAATAAAGTCATTGTTGCTTCACATTCATGCATTCTTTATTCATTCATCACACAAATAGGGGGATAACTAGCAAGGTAGCCCAGAAGGGGTGGTGGAGGAGAGAAGCACCAGGAGGGGTCGTGGAGGAGGGAAGGACAAGGCCACACAGCACTTGAAAAGTTTAAAACTTTAAAACTTATTGAATGCCAGCCTTCTGTTGCTTGGGCAATCCTCTGGGGTGGAGTGGCCGGGTGGCCGGAGGCCCCCCCACCGCGTTCTTGGGCGTCTGGGTGAGGAGGCTATGGAACTTGGGGAGGAGGGCGGTTGGTTACACAGGGGATGTAGCAGCGGTCTGTGCTCCTGCTGCCTTTCCTGCAGCCCAACCATATGCGGGAGCATATTGGTTTGATCCTCCAGCAGCCTCAGCATTGAATCCTGCCTCCTCTCATCACGCTGCCGCCACCTTTCAGCTTCAGCCCTCTCTTCAGCCCACCACTTACTCTCTTCAGCTCGCCACCTCTCTCCTCCCGGTCATTTTGTGCTTTCCTGCACTCTGACACTGTCTGCCTCCACGCAGTCGTCTGTGCTATGTCAGTGTGGGAGGACAGCATGAGCTCAGAGAACATTTCATCACAAGTGCGTTTTTTTCGCGTTCTAATCTTCACTAGCCTCTGGGAAGGAGAAGATCCTGTGATCATTGAAACACATGCCGCTGGTGGAGAAAAAAAAAAGACACAGTGGTGTTTAAAAAGACACATTTTCTAGAACAATGGCTACACTCTTTCACGGTAAACCTTGCTGTTAACATTACATACACAGCACATGTGCTTTTGTTCCAAGGTCGCATTTTGCCTCCCCCCAGCACGTGGCTAGCCCCTCACTCCCCTCCCGCCATGGCTAACAGCGGGGAACATTTCTGTTCAGCTACAGGCAAACAGCGCAGCAGGAAGGGGCACCTCTGCATGTCCCCTTAAGAAAAGCACCCTATTTCAAGCAGGTGACCATGAATGATATCACTTTCCTGAGGATAATGCAGAGAGATAAAGAACGGATGTTGTTTGAATGCCAGCAAACATACACTGCAATGCTTTGTTCTACAATGATTCCCGAGTACGTACTACTGGCCTGGTGTGGTAAAGTGTCCTACCATGGTGGGTGGAATAAGGCTGTCCTCCCCAGAAACCTTTTGCAAAGGCTTTGGGAGTACATCCAGGAGAGCCGCAAATGCCAGGGCAAATTAATCATTAAACATGCTTGCTTTTAAACCATGTATAGTATTTTAAAAGGTACACTCACCAGAAGTCCCTTCTCCACCTGGCGGGTCCGGGAGGCAGCCTTGGGTGGGTTCGGGGGGGACTGCCTCCAGGTCCAGGGTGAGAAACAGTTCCTGGCTGTCGGGAAAACCGGTTTCTCTGCTTGCTTGCTGTGAGCTATCTACAACTTCATCATCATCATCTTCCTCATCCCCAGAACCTGCTTCTGTGTTGCCTCCATCTCCATTGAAGGAGTCAAACAACACAGCTGGGGTAGTGGTGGCTGAACCCCCTAAAATGGCATGCAGCTCATCATAGAAGCGGCATGTTTTGGGCTCTGACCCAGAGTGGCCGTTTGCCTCTCTGGTTTTCTGGTAGGCTTGCCTCAGCTCCTTAAGTTTAACGCAGCATTGCTTCAGGTCCCTGTTATGGCCTCTGTCCTTCATGCCCTGGGAGATTTTGACAAATGTTTTGGCATTTTGAAAACTGGAACGGAGTTCTGATAGCGCGGATTCCTCTCCCCATACAGCGATCAGATCCCATACCTCCCGTTTGGTTCATGCTGGAGTTCTTTTGTGATTCTGGGACTCCATCAAGGTCACCTCTGCTGATGAGCTCTGCATGGTCACCTCTGCTGATTAGCTCTGGCCAGCGTGGCAAGCTGCAGGTGACCATGCAAACAGGAAATTGAAATTCAAAAGTTTGTGGGCCTTTTCCTGTCTACCTGGCCAGTGCATCTGAGTTGAGAGTGCTGTCCAGAGCGGTCACAATAGAGCACTCTGGGATAGCTCCCGGAGGCCAATACCGTCTAGTTGCGTCCACAGTACCCCAAATTCGACCTGGCAAAGCTGATTTAAGCACTAATCCACTTGTCAGAGGTGGATTAAGGAAATCAATTTTAAGAGCCCTTTATGTCGAAAAAAAGGGCTTCATCATGTGGACGAGTGCAGGTTTACATCTATTTAACGCTGCTAAATTTGACCTAAACTCCTAGTGTAGACCAGGGCTAAATAGTGTTGTAAACAGTATTTGTAGGACTTGTTAATTTCCACTGACTTTAAATCTCTTTCTATTTAGTAGTCCCTAACTGCTAACAGGTATGGTATGTGTTGCGTGGAGCACGTTCCATTATGTTAGTCTGCTCATGATCCCATAGCCTTTATATCCGTGGGACAATTTTTATGAATAAAAGTTGCAGGATCATGCCCTTACACACAGCATAGTAAGGCCCTGCTCCTACAAACAATTCTGCATGTATTATTTTTTCCTGCCCTAAGTATAGGGGAAAAGAGAAGTAACTGTTGACAGGCATCTCTTTTGATGGTGACCTCGTTAAATATAGGCCCAAGAATGGTGGGATTGAAGGAAAGGAAAGAGAGGCTTTGTTTGTTTTTTCCTGAGTGAAAAAAATTGCAATGAGACAGATTTTGAGTATTTTTAAAGGTGATAAATTCAAGACTTTTCGTGGTAGGGGAGAGAGGAGACAAATTTCACTAGTGCTAGTTCTGTCCAGGCTGATTGATGGGCTGCAAGGCCCATTTCTGCATGGCATTTGGGCCTTTCTGATAATGAAAACCTTGAAAAGAAATCTCTTGTCCTACAAGGAAGCCTGTGCCATTAATGCTGCCTGCACTTTGTGAGACTGAGACCTATTTTCAATTCCAGGCAATGCCCTTTGGCTTCTCCCCTATTCCTTATTTGTTTACCAGTCTGATGGTATCTGTGATGGCCAGTCCATGTTAGGAAGCTTATAGGAGACTTGTTGTTAATCTAATCATGTGAGATAGTATCTGTACTTATTGACTAGTCTTTCAACCTCTTTAGTCCCTCAGCTTCTTCAGTTATTTTCAGAGGAACTCTTACTGCTCTCTCACGATCTGTCCTCCCTATGGGAGATCTGTCAAACACTTCGGTTCCAGTGTCTAAGGAAAAGAATTCACAATTTTTATTTCTGATGGTGTCATAAATATAAAGGGAAGGGTAAACACCTTTAAAATCCCTCCTGGCCAGAGGAAAAACCCTTTTACCTGTAAAGGGTTAAGAAGCTAGGATAACCTCGCTGGCACCTGACCAAAATGACCAGTGAGGAGACAAGATACTTTCAAAAGCTGGGGGGAGGGAGAAACAAAGCCTCTCTCTCTGTCTGTGTGATGCTTTTGCCGGGGACAGAACAGGAATGGAGTCTTAGAACTTGGTAAGTAATCTAGCTAGATATGCGTTAGATTCTGATTCCTTTAAATGGCTGAGGAAATAAGCTGTGGCTGAATGGAATGGATATTCCTGTTTGTGTCTTTTTGTAACTTAAGGTTTTGCCTAGAGGGATTCTCTATGTTTTGAATCTAATTACCCTGTAAGGTATTTACCATCCTGATTTTACAGAGGTGATTCTTTTTACTTTTTCTTCTATTAAAATTCTTCTTTTAAGAAACTGAATGCTTTTTCATTGTTCTTAAGATTCAAGGGTATGGGTCTGTGGTCACCTATGCAAATTGGTGAGGATTTTTATCAAACCTTCCCCGGGAAAGGGGATGTAATGTTTGGGAGGATTTTGGGGGGAAAGATGTTTCCAAACAGACTCTTTCCTAGTAATATACCGGTTAGACGTTTGGTGGTGGCAGCAAAAGTCCAAGGGAAAAAGGTAAAATAGTTTGTACCTTGAGGAAGTTTTAACCTAAGCTGGTAAAAGTAAGCTCAGGAGGTTTCATGCAGGTCCTCACATCTGTACCCTAGAGTTCAGAGTGGGGAAGGAATCTTGACAGATGGGAACTCCTCAAATGTTTCCCTGTATGAAAGTGACCAGGTGTGGAAAGTATTCCATGGGGGTGCTGTACTACACCCATTTTCCTGTCTGTCAGTGGAATTGCCAGAATCAGAAACCAAATTACCTTCTGTACCCTTAAGGGAGCTCAGGTAGGCCTTTAATTCAAGGCAAATGGCTGTCCAAGAAAGCTTATGGGAACAACGTCCTAAAGTTGAAAATAGTTAAGAAGGAAGCTTTCTCTCTTGTCTCAAGATTCCCTCTGGATTTAGCTGTCATTCAGGTGACAAGCAACAATAGGACCTTTGTGACATATTGGCACTTCCAGGCAAGAACAAGAAAAGGGAATACAAATTGAAAATCCTGAATGAAGCAAGGGAAATTCTCTTGCTCCTGGAGCAAGAGAAGTTTGGTTGATTATTTCTCACATTTACAGTCAGGACTGTCTTTAAGTATACACAGTATATGTGGCTGCATAGGGCACCTGAAAATTTGGGGCACTACCAGGACCATAGGCGCTGACTTCTCGTCTTGCTGGAGAGTGGTGCTCGACCTTCCCCTCCACTCTAGGCTCTGCCTGCACTCCACCCCTTCCCCAAGGCCCCACCCTGCCTCTTCCTTGTCTCCTCCCCTGGGCATGCCCCATCCCCACTCCAGCCCGCTCCCCTCCAGAGCTTGAAAGTTGTGAATCAGCTGTTTGCAGTGCTCCTGAAGCACTGGGAAGGAGTGGGAGGAGTTGGTAAGAGCAGGGCTGCCAGTGTGAAAGAGGCACTGGGGGAGGGGTCAGAAGGGGGGAGCTTGGCCTTAGACTAAAGAAAAGCAATGAGAAACTGATGCCCATTTTTCTTCCAAGGTATCATCAGATCTGCATTCTTTATCAATAAGGTTGTCCTGAAAGAGCAGTTTTCTCTTTTCCCTTGTTTTTTGTTGTTTTTCCTCTATTCTGCCTCAGTCTGCCTAGGTAATAGCTACATAAGGATCACATTTTGGGTTCTCTCGCTGGACTTAGCCATAGATACATTTTGAACAGACTGCTACCTTCATCAGAAAACACCCTTAGTGTGAATTTTCTGAGGGGATCATGACACAGCTGAAAAACATTGAATAAAATAGTTGGCGCTACGTCAATGCCTCGTGAAGCGTGGGATGGTGTTTCTTCTGTACCTCTACACTTCCACCCTCTTCTCCTTGCAGATATTATATTATTTTTCTCACTATCTACTCTATACTTAACTCACCCATCACAGCCTGGCTATAGTTTTCAAGGTGAGCTGCCAAAAATTAATTATTGACAAACATTCACATGCACCTCCAGCTGTGGCCCATAATTTTCTTTACACTGAGTGTTTGCTCAAGTCTCTCACATTTAAGGCTGCACCTGATATCTTTAATATTAAAAACAGGATACAAAGATATGGTATATGAAACGTGTAGGACCACATCTTTCCCTTAATTACAAATACCTTTAGTATTGCATGTGTATAGGTGAAGGAATGATATGGGTGGTAATCTTCTGATACTGTACAGTATCTGACATCTTTCTTGATTGTGGCTGCCATCCTGTCCAACAAATGCACAGTAACATCCACATTTATTCACTAGCAGGCAAAGTATTAAAACTACAACTTCTCTCAGCTCGGTAAACAAGGCTGTCATCATAACCAGGGAAAATATACAGTGATAAAGTAGAGACAAAGATTTAGAGCCCAATCCTGTCATCCTTGACTTTCACTTTGAGTAGATGACAGGTTTGGGTGAAGAGCATATCACCTCTAAAAACAAATTTAGAAAAGTTTATCAAAAATGTCTCCTACAAAGAGCAAGAATTCTTTCATTGAACTCACATTGAGTGAGTATTGTCACTAAATGCGCCGTAAACATGACTGCTCTTTTGTTTGCTTCATTTGCATTAACCACAAGGAAGGTTGTAGATAGTGAAGATAAAAAGGAAATATTTCTTCACACAATGCACAGTCAAACTGTGGAATGCCTTGCCAGAGGATGTTGCAAAGCCCAAAACCATAAGAGGGTTCAAAAAAGAACTTGATAAATTCATGGAGGATAAGTCTATCAATGGCTATTAGCCAGGATGGGCAGGAATGATGTCCCTAGCCTCTGTTTGCCAGAAGCTTGGAATCAGCAACAGGGGATGGATCACCTGATGATTACCTGTTCTGTTCATTCCCTCTGGGGTAATTGGCACTGGCCACTGTTGGAAGACAGGATACTGGGTTAGGTGGACATTTGGTCTGACCCGGTAGGGCCGTTCTTATGAGTTTGGATTCACCAAGTGCAAGTTGTTTTGTGATGATGCAAGTGTCTGGGGTCTCCTGAACAATTGGTGTCTTCCCAGTACTACTCTCTCCGTTAGCATTGTTCATGTATGAACACTTACTCTGGGGCACATTCTTCTGTCCAGTTTTCTCTGATGTTGGATGTGGTTGTAACATTCCCATTTCTTCATAATACTTTCCTCTTCCTAATAACATCCCTTTTAATCTTTCCTGGGTTTAAGCTAGCTTTCTTTTCAGTTTTCATCAGACAATTGAGCAGTAGCCTTTTCTTTGTTGAAAGAGATTTAGAGCTGGAATCATTGTCCTGCTAATGACACCATAGCCTCAATAATCTTACATGAATAGGATGTGTGCTTGAACTGAACTCCATGGGGCTCTGTACGTGAGCGTCTTCACATGAGGAAGAACTTTCCCTAGTATTTTCAGGGACCCACTTGAAGTTACAGGGACAAACTGTAAAGAAGAGAGGTGTGGTGCATTTTCTGTAGAGCCAGTGAGGCTGTCAAAAACTCTGTTGATTTTTCTCTGCAGAGAAGGATGAGAGGACATGCCAAGGCCACTGGTGAGGATATCACACACTACCCTCTGGTTTTAAAATGCATGCTCCTTGAGTCACGGACCTATTATTTGTTTTGACACAGTACATGTAGTGGAGTGTCATGTACACTAATAATGCGATCCAAATATTAGATACCATCAGTCTCAGAAATACTGCAATGAATATCCTGTTTATGTCGCAATCTGATTTTGATCATTTAAAGTTTAGCCTTAGTTACAAGCAATCAGTGCTCTGTAACTGTACATATGTTACTGAGCTGTGGGAATTTATTGCACAAATGTTCTGAAAGTTCTACAGTATTTCCTGAGGGGCAATCAGACTTATTTTCTTGGTCTCATACTGCCCTCCCCATCTCAATAAATAAATTTTGGGCCACTGTGGAGTATTATTGATTTAAGGCCAGTCAGTAATTCTTGGGAGGCTGCCATTAGCTGGGCAAAAAAAGTAATTCTTCTTTGTTTACTTGAAATTCAGACCTAATGAACTTCTTCACAAAAACATCCAGTTTAAAAATAAATAATTGTGAACCTGGGCCTGCAACCTTCATGTACAATATAATCTGAAATTAGTGGTACTTTTTTGGTGTGAGACAGGTCTATAGGTCTTATAGTCAAACTTATTTTTAAACATACCAAAAAAAAAGTTTACTGTTAGTTTTCAGTGACAGTTGATCTTTACCTAACCAAATTTGGCTATTCCTGATTCACTATACAGGGCCAAAAGTTTGAGTGGTGCCAACCTGACCTGTAAAACTATTGATTTATTTGCCTTAATTTTTGTGCACACTGTCTATCATGACCAAATTTTTGCACATGCAAAAACATTCAAACTTTTGCTTGCAAACTGAATTTGTGTGAAAATAAAATTAAAGGAGTGCAACAAACCAATATGCATATGAAAATCAAGCTTGAAGATAAATAGCTGAGGGTTTTTTTCATGTGAAACATTTAGTCATGTAAATCAGCATATGTGGATATCTCAGAGTGAAAATGAGCCCGCATATTTTGAAACTGAGGGGTAAATTATTCACTGGTATAAATTAGCTCAACTATATTAACTTCAGTGATGCTGTGCCAGGCTACAGTAGCAGAGTATTTATCCCTGATTCAGAAAATACATTCAACACTTTTCTACAACACTGGAGTGCAAAATAAAAAGCTTTGGAAGTATTAAAATGTTTTCTGCTCTAATAGTGTAAATTGTAATAACTAAGACAAATATTTAATATGGGGGACTAGTTGGTCATTAGGGCTAGGATTATATTTGTCTGTGTGTTGCATTTATTTTTAACTGTTAACTTGACGAATGTTTCCTTGATCCTTAGAAAACTGAAATTAATCTGGCAATAAAACATACAATGGTTTAAACTTTCCTTCCATCTAAGGATCTCAAAGAACATTATGAATATTGATGAATTAATTCTCATAACACCTTCAGGAAGTAGGAAAGAGTCATTTTGCTTATTTTGATGGGGAAACTGAGGCACGGAGGTGGGTTGATTTACCCAAGGTCAGTGAATGAATGAGAGAAATGTCGTCATAACCCAGATCTCCTGACTCCTAGTCTTGCGATTCAGCCACAAGGCCATACATATCCTCCTGCTGTGAATATTTCATTAGTATTAGGAAATAGTAGTAGTTTTAAACATCTGTTTACTGAATTCAAAATCTTTTTAAAAGATGCTTTCAGCATTCTCCAGCCATTTAAAAATAAATATGATAAGTAAGCACACCAGAAAATTTCTGGCTACTTACGGCAGCGCACATAGTCAGATTTGAATAGGTCTCTGCAAAGAAGAATTATTTCATTAGTTTTTTAGTTGACTCAGAATAAGTTTTGCAATACTTTTCACTTCAGTGAAACTTCCCACACAGCAAGCTCGGACAATTTGCCCTGTACTCTTGAATAATTAACTACCTTTGCATGATATGCAAAATAAGCTGAGACAACTGTGCTCAGTTGCACTCTAGTAAACCAGAAGCTTTCATCTGGTCATGAGTGAAGGAGTGTCTACTAAGACAGTACTCATTCCACAAAATGGTAAGTTGTAATCTTTAGTGAGTTAGACTTTCCTATTAAACTGTTACAGTGTTGTACTCTTTAAAGCTTATGACAAAATGTTAAAATTTTGTCCCTTCAATAACAAAATTTAAAGATGTGGCAAACCATATAAAAACAACTAAATGAAGAGTGCACCGCATTCTGCCTTTGTGTTACCTGTACCCTGAATATTGCTCTGAAGCTGATCAGTAAGTCTGTTTACAGGATGTACATGGAACAATGGGGCTTTCAATATTTTAACTTTTTTTTTTCATTCAAAATGTGAATGCTTATGTAGTATGCAGTGATCTGGTTGCTTAAACTTTTTTATTTTTAATCAAAAGGTTTGAGTTTGTTCCTAATTGTTTGAATTGTAATGGCTAGCTAAAAGCAGTATCCGGGGTTGCTTTAATCAAAGTCAATAACTTGCAGTGATTCTATCAATATTTTTTATAAGAATCTATTAGTACATGATATCTGTGTATACATTTTTGTTTCATATAACTACTTTCTCTCATAGCTTTAAAATAAGTTTTGTTTGTTTTTCTTGCTGCAATAGAGTATCTTGCTATCAGCTACCCATATAATTCAGTGACGGATTTTATATATTTTAGACAATATAAACAATAAATATACAAAACATTTAAAATAGGAATGTCAGAGAGAGAGCATGTAACTATCTTAAGGACCATGTGTATAGCAGATTTTGAGACAATGTAATTTCCCTTCTTAGGAAGTGTTAATTGAGACTTCATTGAACTTAAATTGTAATCTAATTTCTATTTTTCTTATATTTCATTTTCCCTCCATATGTTGTCAGTGATGTGCTGCCAATATTTTAATAATGGGCTCCTCCAAAAATTCCCTCCTTAGCCTGTAATAAGAGAATCTGTTAATGTTCTTCCCCATTTAAATAGAAAGAATTTCTCATAACTGTAACCTATGAAGAAGGCAAAACTGCTTGGCAAACAAACTTTCACTAGGTATACTCTAGCAGAAATGTTTATACTTGTTCCTGAAAAATATATGGAGTACATTGAAGATACAGCACAATAGTCAACTTGTGTCATTTGGGGAATATAGAAGCAGCCTTCCCCCAGATTTGTCCCACCCCAAAAGTTGATACTGGGTGCAATCTACTGCATTTAAAGGCAAAGCAATGTTTTTGAGCCCAAGGGCTAATTTGCATTTTGTTGGGGAGAGGTGGGTGAACTGCTTCAGAGACTTAGTATCCCAGTCCTCTCTGGAATTTTAACAAGGGTTCTTTAGCCCATCGTGATATATTTTATTCTGAAATCTAAAAGGAGAATAATAAACAGTTTTAAATAACCAAGTAGAAGGTGAATAAACTGTGGATGTTATTCTCAATTAACCTGGGTAATTTGCCTTTTTAGAGTTATTTATATTATCAGGGAATTAAAATTGTAAATGTAATTATTTATAGATAGGCCTACACTAAAAAGGGATGCTGAACAATGTATTTTCACAACTTTGCAAAGTGAGTGAATAAGCAAAATTGTGTGCTTATATTCCCTTAATAAAGCATTTTCCTTAGCATGCAGCAATCGAATAGTTACATGTTGGCTAAAATACAGAAAACATACTACGCTGAAAGTTCTCCAGGACAGGAACTGTCTCGCAACTTCACCGCGCTTGCCAGAATGGGACTCTGGGCACTCTGTCATACAAATAATTAATTATAATAAAACGCCATACAGAGAGCTGAATAGATCTCTGGGGTTTACTTGTAAAATGTTTGCTACAAAAATTGTGAACTGATGAAAGTTTACAGATTACACCACTGAAATTTCACTAATTTTATTCTGAACTTGAATTTAGCTAATGTCTTTTCATTGACTTCAGTGGGATTTGGATCTGGCCCTGACTCTGCCAACATTTGTGAACTTTGGATTTAATCTGTTGAGCATTGGCTCGTATTGTGAAAAACAGACAAATAATGTTATGGTCTATGAAACTGCAAGTTCCAAGATCTCCATTTCTTCAATGTTGCCTCTGAATTCCTGAGACACGCACATGTAAACTGCAGTACATGCTGTAGCTACCTTATTTCTTCTATAAGACTGTTTCCATGTAATTCTGACAAACAAGATTATCATTAGTTTATTACTGTGAATATATAAATAGCAAATATTCCTATTGGTTAACAAACAAGTTTGTTGCTTTTTTTTTTTTAAACCACCATGACTAATAGAAACTTCTTCAGAGCAGAGTTATACCAGTTGCTCAATCCTGTACTGCTGCTTCATTCCTTACTTGGGCAAAGGTCCCATTGGAAACGATGGGATTTCTGTCTTAGTAAGCAGTGAGTAAAATGTGGGAGTAAAGCTCCACAGGCACAAAAGCAGATGATTTCCAAAAAATGCTGTTGTGAGACAGATTTTACTTATTTGTATTTTTTCTCTTCCCCCTCCGATCGCACTCCCTCCAGCCCAGTGCTGTGTAAGTATAACATAATGCTTTTAGTTTACACTGGTAGCGTAATGGACACTAAGAATCAGAATCACCTTTGTGCTCTGTCTTCTGGGAGACTCTCAGGAAAATAAATGTTGTCATACAAAATCCCGAAGTCCTTACTCAATTTCCTACTGAGGCAGAATTCTCTCTGGATTTCATCTGTATGTTTTTATCATTGTGTTTTTACATCTCTTTGATACCAAGACCTTAAACTTTTTTGTTTCAAGTGTTTATAAGACACATTTTTTGCAGAACTGGAAATATTCATTGTGATATCAAAAAATAAAATAGCACCGTAATTGTCATTGTATTCTTATTATTGATTTTACTTTTTTAACTTCCCAGGCTGTGAATAAGACAGGTGACTGCCTGGAGATGGATAACACCCTGCAAAAGTATTACCTTTCTACCATGTATACCATTGAGTTCATTTTTGGCATCATCGGAAACAGCATTGTTGTCTTTGGCTACATATTCTGCCTGAAAGTTTGGAAAAGTGGCAATATTTACTTATTTAACTTATCATTATCAGACTTTGTATTTCTATGCACACTTCCAATGTTGGTGACAAGCTACTCCAAAGGAAAATGGATATATGCTAACATTTTGTGCAAAAGCAACAGGTTCATGCTGCATGTAAACCTATACACAAGCATCCTTTTCCTTACTTTTATCAGCATTGATCGTTATATGCTCATTCAATATCCTTTCAGAGAACATTTTCTACAGAAGAGGAAGATAGCTGTTGTTTTCTCTGTTGCCATATGGATCCTTGTTATACTTGAACTGGTGCCAATAATCACCTTCATAGAATCTAAAAATACTCCCAGTGGTAACCAATGTACAGATTATGCAAGTTCTGAAAATCCAAAAGAAAACCTGATCTATAGCATGTGCCTGACTCTTCTGGGGTTTGTAATACCTCTGTGTGTTATGTGCTTCTTTTACATGAAGATGGTTATCTTTCTTAAGAAACGTAGAGAGCAGCTCACAGCTGCTCAGCCCCTTGAGAAACCTCTTTCTTTAGTCATCCTAGCACTGGTTTTCTTTTCACTATTCTATACTCCATATCACATAATGCGCAATGTAAGGATTGCCTCCCAAATGGAATCCTGGAAGTTATCCGTGTGTACTCAGAACATCATCAACACCATTTATATTATCACAAGGCCTATTGCATTTTTAAATAGTGTAATGAACCCTGTCTTTTATTTCCTAATGGGTGATCACTTCAGGGAGATGCTGATGACTAAAGTAAGACAACTCTTAAAAAGGTTTACACCCACAGCAAATGAAGCGATGACAAGGCACTCGGACACAGGAACACCCTGAGGAATAAAGGACCCTGGTTTATGGGACAGCTTTTACTGCTGTATATCGAGGCTTTATGTAGCGAGCTTCATTTAGGGTTGGTTAGTACATACAAAATGAAGCCATTACTAAGCAACTGCATAATAGACCTTATCTTACTATCTTTATTCAGGCAAAACTCTCACTGGCTTCAATAGCTGGTTATATTAATAAGGGTCACTGGACTGGACTGGACTAAGTATTGCTATATGATAGAAGAATATAATATTTATGCACTTGTCTGTTTTTAACTTAATGGAAATCTAATGTCTTGATGGTGTCTGTCAGAGGGCAGAGAAAATATATGCAGTGGTGTTGTAGCTGTGTCGGTCCCAGGACTTTAGTGACTAGCCTTGCAGCTGGCCTGGCAGACATATTCCACATACTGACCGAGGGCTGACCTTACGCACCTGTGACGTGTAGCAGAACTAGACCCCGCACTCAACATTCACCCCATGGCCCTCTCTTTGTTCTTGTTTCACACTGTTTCTGTGTGGCTACAGACCATTCACCTTTAACAGTAAGTGGCTGAGCCACTTTCAATTCTTGGTTGAACTGTGGAGGGAGTGGTGCATCCCAGGATGGGCTCAATAGTTTTATAATAAATTATCATATGTGTGAGTGTTTGGTATTTGTTGAATAACTAAAAAATGGTGAACCTTGCTTTTGGCGCCCAGGTATTATCGGGTACCTGACTTGGGCTAGAGAAGTCCAAATCTCAAGCCAGACTTCACTTTAATGCACTCCACAGGATGATGAAGTACTGTACATAAAAAGATGGTTCCTATTGGGAACCAAACGGCCTGGTTTAGGATATGGCATCTCGCTGTTGATAGTTGTGGACCCATAAAGCACTGGGGCTCTAAGAGTTGTTATGCAAGACGAGTTAAATCCTTATTGTAGTATTCCTCGGGTGACGCTCCAGTAAGTAAGAACGTCAAGGTATGGCCCAAAGTTTGTTTTATTTTGTCATCTGATATAGTTTGTGTATTTTTAAAATTTGTTTTCTACCTGCCTGACAATAAAACATGCAGCATGTAAAGTTCAAAAACCTGTTTTGCTTTTAATATGTATGTTCCCACAGCTTCTTCTGCATTTCTCAGTACACAGTACAATCCTGTAAACTGAATAACTCAGCATGAAAATTGAAATGTTTTGAATATGAAGTACATTTGGACACTATTGTCTGAGATCTCTGCCTTTGTCTCCTATTTGACACATTTGAATATTTCAGACCAGACTTTCAATGGGTGTAAATGTTAACTTACACCAGCACAGGATCTTACCCTCAATGCCCTGTTAAGTATCAGAGCAGCAAATTGCCCAACCATCTACCCTGTACATTGAACTGAGCTATTTGGTTTGAAATTCAGCAGGACCATGAAACTATTTTCACCCATCCTCCATCAGCATCTCCCATAGAGTGTAATTTGGGGGAGAAAGGGTGGCTTTTGATCTCTGAGCAAAAACTCCATGCTTTATTCATTCACATGGTGTTCTTAAACAAGTTTCTTCTGCAGAAAAGTTACAAAGTAAATTTCATCTAACAATTTCAACTTACTTAGAAGCATGAATTAAGCCTTGCAATAAGCCTGCGAGGTAGATAATCATTTCTGTTTATAGATAACCCATTTTACTAGCTGCCACAAAAAACACACTCTGAGAATCTGCGGTAGACAGGTAAAGAGAAGAGGAAAGTCTGGTAAAAAGGAAATTTTTTCACAATTGTTATCTGCAAAGCACACTGTGGGAAAAATAACTTGAAGACTGTACAGTCCTCATTCATAGCAAACTCTAGCTGAACTTGATGCTCCCTTGCAGGTGAGATAGTAATCTGCATTCCACTTTAGTCTGCTAATATCGTAGCTTTTTCAATATCATCAAAAGAAAATTGGCTTCTACAGCCAAATGAGACCAATAACAAGGAACATAGCTATTAGAGATGGAATCTAATCCAGCTCCAGCCAGGGCAGGAGCTTTTCCCCCCTACAGTAAGTTTTCTAGTATGTATCACTGATCCTTCCTTCCCATTCTAGGTATGAATGTTTTTATAGATGACAGGTGTGTTTGCCATATTTGAAAGAGTTCTTTAAAATAAAAATAAAATACATATTTTTAGCATAGCCCCTGTAAACTATATACTAAGTGTTCACTGCATTATCTTACAATATTTGCACTCTAATCCAAACAGGTTTTGATTTGAAATGAGTAATGTGCATAAAACCTCCATTTCTACACTAGTTTGTTTTCTGCATAAAACATCAATGTTGACACCCACTGATTTTGTAACAAATCTGCATAATCTCAAATCACCTTGTCAGTGAGGAAAAAGATCCATCATATGAACTATGGCAGCACTGCATGCTAGCCTTGATACAGATAAGACTGCTTGCATTTTCATTATCAAAGTTTCCTGTTTTTGTTTTGGTTTTTTTTAAACCACAATACTTAAAACTAAGCAGCCATTATTCACTTGAGCCTGGAACTTGACATAAAACATGCTCAGACCAAAGGACAAGTGTTTATATGCAAAATTCCAATAATCTGGTTAAATGTTACATTTTAAAATAGGTATTCATCCATTTTAAAAGGGGCTTTCACAGAAGGAAAACACTCAGATGTTAGGTTCAGGCATAGATAACACTTGTTTTAATATAAAAAAGTTATTAGCATCAGTTAGGAAAGACACTTGGTTTAAATAACGGTTTTTTCACTTCTCCTCCTGACTAGTCCAGCAATAAAGTCTAAGCACAACACCTGTACAACTTCTCATGAGACTTTAATTTAGTCTGTGCTTTCACATGTCTTGCAAAAGATGGGTTTGTTCTGAGATGCTGAGTGGCTCCTGCAAGCTGCTGAGTGCTTTCAACTCTCTTCCTCCGACTTTCCCCCAAATCATCTCTTTCCAGGGGAGTTGAATGCATTTAGCTGTTACAGATGCAATAAGTAAGCCACAGGACTAGGACCTAAAGCGCTGTCCACACATAAACTTGCCTTGGTTTAGTTAAACCAGTGCAAACCCTTGCATGGACACTCTTATTTCAGTTCACCTTGAAGTGATTCCTAAACAGAATTAGCCCTGGTTTAAAGTAAACGAGGAGTGCCTCTGGCAGTGGTGTAACTAAATTGGTTGAAAATCAAATCTTAAATTAGACCAGTGCAACTTTGCCTGTAGACCAGGCCAAACTCTGCAACATGTTTTACAGTCTCATAAAAAGAAATCCAGGGACAGGTTTAATAACTGCTTTATTAGCAAAGCTGCTGCAGCCAATAGCTTGTTGGTAGACTGACTAATAGCAGCAATGAGCTTCTCAGGCTACAACATTAGGTGAGCTGGAATACTTGTGGCACCTTAGAGACTAACCAATTTATTTGAGCATAAGCTTTTGTGAGCTACAGCTCACTTCATCTGAATGCATCCGATGAATTTGCCTTTTCTTTTTGCGAATACAGACTAACACAGCTGCTACTCTGAAACCTGTCATTAGGTGAGCTGTAATTGATCGGAGTTTGCAGAGCTCCTCCACTGAGCCTCCCTCCTGAGTGTCAGGCTGCTCAAACTCTGCATAAAGATACAGAATAATTACTACTAACTCACATTGGTAATTAGCTTGACTGGAACTAACAAAGTCTATAATTAAGAGTGGGCTGTTTCTTCAGACATGGGGAATTGGAGGCTGAATCAGAGGAGTCCTACAGAGAAACCCTAAGCTTTGCCAGAAGGCTTAGGTGACATTTAAGGTTTTTCTGGTGGTTGTTGTTGCTGGTATGAATTACCAATAAAAACCAAACCTCAGGAAAGGTGCCGGTATGGTCTGTATCTGATGTATTCAGATGGTTTTTAAAGCAGGATGTGGACTTCAGTTGTTTACACAGTATTAAGGGACTCCACGTTCAACAGCAGTAAATGTACTCTGAATGATCTATACAGCTCACGGAACATTGCCTTGCACCTGTTGATGCAGGGCCATAATACAATTTGAAGGTAAGATTTTATTTCCACCCCATAACTAAACCATTCTCACTTGAGGCTTGTGCATGCCATAATCAAAAATGTTGTTTTCAGGGTTATTTAAAATGTAATCCTGACTCAGGTTTCAGGGTTTCTGCAACCAGAGGCATGCTGATTCAATCTCATCTAAATCCAAAAGAATGAAACAGATATAAATGATTACTTTGCCACTACATTGTTGTGGAAGTCAAGCTGTTGGACTGTTTTTACCAGTAGTTTAAAATGAAACCTAAGTAACATCCTGGAAATAGTTGATTCCCATATCAACCTTAACGCTGCCCACTTACTTTCACTTCACCACATAAAATTACATGACAGTGCTAGCCACGGAAAAGAAGTGTAAGTCTTCCCTGTTGTACTTATGAACTATTAGGATGACAGACTCTGCACCTGCTTATTAATTTTTCCAGTAGGACTTAAAGACACCCCCCCCCCCCCTTATCCTAGGCACTCTACAAACACCTGGTAAGAAACAATCCCTGCCCCTAATAGCTTTCAAATTAAATAGACAAATAAAGGGTGGGTGAATGACCTCACCACACATTAAGCTGGGGGTGGGGTGCGTTGTCTGGCTTGTCGGAAAATATGTGTGTGCCCTGTTAAGAGCCAGAAAATGACTTGCTGTGGCAGCTTCATACCTGGTCAGCCTGGGGATGCTGACCCTTCTTCCCCCTACTCCCCCATGACCAGAAAAAAGGGGGAACTATTTATGTTCATGCCAGTGCAGAATAAATCTCTTTTGCCAGTCTCTGGCCCAGGCAGAGCAGTATCAACACTTCCACCCATGGAGATAGTTAAATAGCAGGTTTTGTCATGCTCCACTGTGGACCTTACGCTAGTCGCTCCTTTCTAGGAGGTCTGGGAAGGAATTTATCCTTTGCTACCAGATTGGCCAAGGCAAGGTGGGTTTTTTGCCATCCCCACAGCAGGCTGGGGGCTTAGTTGGGGCAAAAAGGAAATGAGGGTTAAGTTATGATGGCACAACTCATTATGCAAGTGTGGGGTGGATGGCCAGATACTCTGTATGGAAGAGATACAGTGATCAGATAAAATGGATTGGTGGAGGTATTCTTTAAAGGAGTGGAAGCTGGGGTGGGGGATAGAGGAGGGAAGGGCCTCAAGGCTTCTTTCACTGGTACAGCAGGTACCCCTTCTCCTTTATAGGCCCCTTAATGCTCATTCAAGGGGAAGTGGGGGGTGAGGTCCCAGCAGCAGGTTGGCTGGGGGACCAGGATGGGTAAACGGGGAAGGCGGACAGCAGCCCCACCTAGCTATATGTAAATGATTATGGAATTACCTGCAATGTACTTCATCTACTGCATACTCCCAGATATTTAGCAATAAAGGTGTAGCCTAATTAAACCATGTCTCAGTGTCTCCTGTGCTCCTGGCATAGCCAGACAATGGAGGCATGGATGTTAAGTGAAATAGAACCTCCTCTCCTGAGTGTCAGGCCAATGCTCTATGCATTAGAGCAGGGGAGGGCACACTGCAGCCTGCAGGCCGGATCCGACCCAATCAGGCCTGCCGGATTGCCAACCCCGTGGTGCAGCAGGGCTAAGGCAGGCTTCCTGCCTGCCCTGGCCCCATGCCGCTCTCAGAAGTGGCCGGCACCACATCCCTGAGGCCTCTGAGGGAGTGGGGGGCAGAGGGCTGTGCGCGCTGCCCTCGCCTACAGGCACCGCCCCCTGCAGCTCCCATGGGCCAGGAACAGGGAACTGCAGCCAATGGGAACTTCAAGGGTGGTACCCACAGGTGAGGGCAGCATGTAGCAGTGTCGCCTGCCCCACCCCACCCCCAGGAGCCACTGCCGGCCATGCTGGCCGCTTCTGGGAGCGGTGTGGAGCCAGGGTAGGCAGGGAGCCTGCCTTAGCCCTGCTGCGCGCCACTGCCACCCCGAAGCCACTTGAGGTAAGCAGTGCTGGGCTGGATCCTGCACCCCGAATCCTTCCTGCACTCCGCACCACAATCCCCTGCCCTGAGCCCCCTCCTGCACTCTGCACCCCCTCCTACACCACGCACTCCCTCCCACACCTCAACCCCCTGCCCCAGCCCCACATTCATGGCCCTGCATACAATTTCCCCACCCAGATGTGGCCGTTGGTCCAAAAAGTTTGCCCACCCCTGCATTAGAGCATGCTGTCATCTACCTTTCTAGCCATAAGGTATTCTATTATCTCAATAAGCAAATGTAGGGTATCAGAGTCCATCTGGTCAGTATATTCAGGGTGGACAATGAAAATCTGATCTCTGGCTTTTGAATAGAGCATGTCATCTAGTGAAGGTGATCTAGTGGAGTATCTAGCTTTTAGTGAATAGAAAAGAGACTCTTTTATAGGCTAGATGTGAAGGACAATATTTGAGATGATACAGCTTCTGGGCCAATAGTATAAGAGTGGGGGTTGCCCTGGTCTCCAGCCCCTAATCAGTGTAAAGTTTGTGTTTTACAGGCTAGCAAGGAGTTTTCTGCAGCTTTAATGGGAGACTGCAGGCTATCACTGACCAGTCAATGGTCAGGTGCAAAGAGTCAGAGTAAACGTGAGCATTTGCTAACTTGTATGTATGCACAATACATAAAGGATATCGAAAACTCTCCTGAACTGTGGTCAGTCATCCAGACTGTCAGGGTACTCTGACATGATTTTAGACTTATAAGGGTTAGCCAGATTGGATTGACTGGGATGATTTGATGTTCAGCTGAGAGCATAAAGCTCAGAACAAAATGGGTAGCAAAAAACTGAAGAATCGGGCCACATCTCATGCAATTTTTGAGACACAGTATTAAAATGCAATGGGACCAAACAGCCTGGCCTTGGTGTTTTCAGTCTTCTTGACAGGGATTTTGAGACTGCGGGTCCCTCTAGCTCAGGATTTGCTTTCAGGAAGTCCCTTAACTTTTTCCATGGTGGTGAAGAAGAGTCAACCATTTTTATAGCTGAAGGCAATTCCCACTTCATGACAGATCTGTTTCATTCGTGCCTTTTTATCTAAAAAAATAAGCAAACAAAGAACCCCACTCCATTTCTATACTTATGTCAAGGATTCCAGTAGTTTTCTCTTTAAATGTCAGATTTTCTGATTTCTTAACTGCTTTTTCTCCAGATTTTAGACAGCATATACATATTTCCATTAATGTTTGAGATTTTTGCATTTTGCTTAACATTTTTACCAATTTGTGAACAAAGTCAATTGCACATGTGAATATTCAGAGAAAACAAAAAAGGAATATTTCTGAAACATATTGTTGGTTTTCATTCAAACAAATGTTCAAAGACTTTTTTGTAGTATTCTTCCTTATGTAGCAAATAACTACACAGACTTTTGTATTGTGCTGGGACAAAATTCTACACACCAGCTTTTTATGTTTATGAAAAGATTGTGTGTATCTATCTATCTACCCATCCTCTGACTACTAGAAGATGGGACTGGACGACAGAGGATGTATCACTTGCTAAATTGTTCTGATCTGTCACTTCCTCTGAAGCATCTGGCACCCGCCACTGTTAGAAGAGAAGATACTGGGCTAGATGGACCACTGGTCTGACTCAGTATGGCCAGTCTTATGTCGTACAGACTTCATTTTCCATGGCTGTCAAATCAAACTGCTCTAGAATACACAAATTCATACTAATAGTTTTGTTTAATATATGCTTTTTTCAAATTAGTGGGAAATAAATGATCAGATCTCATTGTCATGGTCACCTTCATAGATTCAGAAATAGATTTTGTTTCTTGATAAAGTTTTTCTTCTTCTTTTGGAAGCCAAGGTGCGGTGTTCAGTTTCATTTTTAAAACAAGGGGTGATACATTTTCTGTTATAACGAGAAGAGTTCAATGTCGCCATGTCTGCACGCTTCATTTGCATAATTGCCAGGTTAGTATTTTTAGCACAATGAGTCTGTTCAGAATCTACATCTCAAAGAAGCTCAAATGAATGAAAACTGTAGGGGTGCGGTGATGTACTGGTTTACATTTGCTGCTAAGGACTCCCTACTGTGAGGGGAAAATAAACAAAACCTTCAGACTTCAGTAAATCACCAGAAACCGGCTCATCCAACATTCAGATCACGCAGCTCATGCAACATCTCAAACAAGGATGTGTACACGCAGAAGAAAAGTAGATTAAGGCATCCACAACAATCATTTGAAAGTGTCTCTTTCATTAGGGTATATTAATCGCACATTTTAAGTTGCAACATACTTTTAATGAAATTAATAAGAACTCTCTGTTCTGCCATCTGGTCTTAGCCTACTGAAAATACCCAAGTTGAGAGTTGCCCTTGGATAGTGTACTTAATGAAGTTAAGCCGAATGGCCCATTTAAATTTGTTCCAGCCTACTGTTTGAAATGAGAATTGCTACAGAGTAAACTCTTTCCAACTACAATAGCATGAACTAAGATTTACAGTGTATATTGTTCCTTGCCTGTACGGTAATATGGAGAAGTTTTTTTAAAAAAAATAGGGCTTGATTCTCACACCTATATACATCAGGAGCAACTCCACTTGAGTTAGAATATAAGAATGGCCATACTGGGTCAGACCAATGGTCCATCAAGCCCAATATCCTGTATTCCAATTGTGGCTGGTGCCAGATGCTTCAGGGGAGTAAACAGAACAGGGCAATTTATTGAGTGATCCAGTCATCCAATCCCAGCTTCTAACAGTCAGAGGTTTAGGGACACTCAGGGCATGGGGTGGCATCCTGACCATCTTGACTAATAACCATTGATGCACCTAGACAAATTGGAGGATTGGGCCAAAAGAAATCTGATGAGGTTCAACAAGGACAAGTAAAGAGTCCTGCACTTAGGAAGGAAGAATCCCATGCACTGCTACAGGCTGGGGACCGACGGGCTAAGCAGCAGTTCTGCAGAAAAGGACCTGGGGATTACAGTGGACAAGAAGCTGGATATGAATGAGTAGTGTGCCCTCGTTGCCAAGAAGGCCAACGGCATATTGGGCTGTATTAGAAGGAGTATTGCCAGCAGATAGAGAGAAGTGATTATTCCCCTCTATTTGGCACTGGTGAGGCCACACTGGAGTATTGTGTCCAGTTTTGGTGCCCCCACTACAGAAGGGATGTGGACAAATTGGAGAGAGTCCAGCGGAGGACAACGAAAATGATTAGGGGGCTGGGACACATGACTTACGAGGAGAGGCTGAGGGAACTGGGGTTATTTAGTCTGCAGAAGAGAAGAGTGAGGGGAGAATTTGATAGCCTTCAGCTACCTGAAGGGGGGTGTGATGCAGCAGGGAGTGGGGCGGATATGACCTGGGAATGTTGCAGGGGAGTTTCTTTGGGGATGGGAGACTTCCCTTGAGGGAAGATACCTGAGCCTGTAACCTGAGCCAGGAGTGGGATTGGGGCGAGGTGACACCTTCTGCCCAGGAAACTGGACAAAGGCTTGAGGAGGAGCTGCAGGGGAGGCTGGGTGAGATGGCTGGAGGGGTTTCCAATTATGGGGGAGTTGGCTGGGGAAGAGGAGGGAGCCCCAAGGCTGGGGTCTAATCTCCCTGCCCCGCAGAAGGGCCTGACTAAGAGATCCTGTTTATGCCTGCAAGCTCTGGTTTGAACTGTGTTCCTGTTTTCTCTTATAAACCTTCTGTTCTACTGGCTGGCTGAGAGTCACAGTGAATCGCAGGAAGTGTGGGTGCAGGGCCCTGACTCCCCTTCATGCTGTGACAGTGGATTCCAAAGGGGATGGAGCTTGGCTATTCTCAGTGGTGGCAGATGACAGAAAAAGGAGCAATAGTCTCAAGTTACAGTGGGGGAGGTCTAGGTTGGATATTAGGAAACACTATTTCACTAGGAGGGTGGTGAAGCACTGGAATGGGTTACCTAGGGAGGTGGTGGAATCTCTATCCTTAGAGGTTTTTAAGGCCTGGCTTGACAAAGCCTTGGCTGGGATGATTTAGTTGGTGTTGGTCCTGCTTTGAGCAGGGGATTGGACTAAATGACCTCCTGAGGTCTCATCCAACCTAATATTCTGTGATTATATCCTTATCTAATTCTTTTTTTAACACAGTTATACTTCTGGCCTTCACAACATCCCCTGGAAATGAGTTCCACGTGTTGATTGTGTGTTGTGTGAAGTACGTCCTTATATTTGTTTGAAATCTGCTGCGTATTCATTTCTTTGTATGACCTCCAGTTCTTTTGTTATATGAAAACATAACTACTTCCCTATTCATTTTCTCCACGCCAGTCATGATTTGATAGATCTCTATTGTATCCCCTCAGCTGTCTCTTTTCCAGTTGAACAGTCCCAGTCTTTTTAATCTCTTCTCAGTGGATGTTCCATACCCTTCATTGTTGTTGCCTTTCTTTGTACCTTTTCCAATTATATCTGAGTTTTTTGAGATGGGATGACCAGAACTGCACACAGTATTCAAGGTGTGTGTGAAGGGTTGGGTCACAGAAACTCCCTCAAGACAGTCACTAGATGTGCTAGGATACCACTGAGAACAAACCCCCTCCCAGAAAAGGCTTCTCTCCACTCTCATCTTGCTGAGCTAGACACACCGGTCGGATCCAGCACAGACCCAAAAAATTGGACCAGGCCCCCCCCCCCGACCCCCGCAGTTCACAGAAACTAAGATTCACTTAGCCCAAGGACTTCTCAGTTAACAGGGACTTTCCCAGCACCCAGTATTCAGTCTTTCTAGGAGCCTACACCCCAAATTAATCCATTTTACGCTGTATAAAGCTTATACAGGGTAAACTCATCAATTGTCCGTTCTATAGCTGTGCATATCTCCCCCATATCTGTTTGCTTCCCCAGGTATTAATTACTTTCTGAGTTAATTAATAAACAAAAAAGTGATTTTATTAAGTTTAAATAGTAGGATTTAAATGGTTTCAAGTAATAACAGACAGAACAAAGTAAGTTACTAAGCAAAATAAAACAAAACGTGCATGGCTAACTTATTATTTGTAACTAGATCCTTAGTAAAAAGAAAAGGAGTACTCATGGCACCTTAGAGACTAACAAATTTATTTGAGCATAAGCTTTCGTGAGCTACAGCTCACTTCATTGGATGCATGCAGTGGAAAATACAGTGGGGAGATTTTAATATATACAGAGAACATGAAACAATGGATGTTACTGTACACACTGTAACAAGAGTGATCAGGTAAGGTGAGCTATTACCAGTAGGAGAGAAAAAAAAACTTTTGTAGTGATAATCAAGGTGGGCCATTTCCAGCAGTTGAGAATAACGTGTGAGGAACAGTGGGGAGGAGGAGGGGGAGGGGGAAGGGGAAATAAACATGGGGAAATAGTTTTACTTTGAGTAATGACACATCCACTCCCAGTCTTTATTCAAGCCTAATGTAATGGTATCCAGTTTGCAAATTAATTCCAATTCAGCAGTCTCTCATTGCAGTCTGTTTTTGAAGGTTTTTTTGTTGATGAATTGCAACTTTTAGGTCTGTAATCGAGTGACCAGAGAGATTGAAGTGTTCTCCGACTGGTTTTTGAATGTAATAATTCTTGATGTCTGATTTGTGTCCATTTATTCTTTTACATAGAGACTGTCCGGTTTGGCCAATGTACATGGCAGAGGGGCATTGCTGGCACATGATGGCATATATCACATTGGTAGATGTGCGGGTGAATAAGCCTCTGATAGTGTGGCTGATGTTATTAGGCCCTATGATGATGTCCCCTGAATAGATATGTGGACAGAGTTGGCAACGGGCTTGCAGAGTTGGCAAAGGATAGGTTCCTGGGTTAGTATTTTTGTTGTGTGGTGTGTAGTTGTTGGTGAGTATTTACTTCAGGTTGGGGGGCTGTCTGTAAGCAAGGACTGGCCTGTCTCCCAAGATCTGTGAGAGTGATGGGTCGTCCTTCAGGATAGGTTGTAGATTTTTGATAATGCGCTGGAGAGGTTTTAGTTGGGGGCTGACGGCAATGGCTAGTGGCTTTCTGTTATTTTCTTTGTTGGGCCTGTCCTATAGTAGGTAACTTCTGGGTACTCTTCTGGCTCTGTCAATTTGTTTCTTCACTTCAGCAGGTGGGTATTGTAAGAATGCTTGATAGAGATCTTGTAGGTGTTTGTCTCTGTCTGAGGGATTGGAGCAAATGCGGTTTTATCATAGAGCTTGGCTGTAGATGATGGATCGTGTGGTGTGGTCTGGGTGAAAGCTGGAGGCATGAAGGTAGGAATAGCCGTCAGTAGGTTTCCGGTATAGGGTGGTGTTTATGTGACCATCGTTTATTAGCATCGTAGTGTCCAGGAAGTGGATCTCTTGTGTGGACTGGTCCAGGCTGAGGTTGATGGAAATTGTTGAAATCATGGTGGAATTCCTCAAGGGCTTCTTTTCCATGGGTCCAGATGATGAAGATGTCATCAATGTAGTGTAAGTAGGGGCATTAGGGACGAGAGCTGAGGAAGCGTTGTTCTAAGTGAGCCATAAAAATGTTGGCATACTGTGGGGCCATGCGGGTACCGATAGCAGTGCCACTGATTTTAAGGTATACATTGTCCCCAAATGTGAAATAGTTATGTGTGAGGACGAAGTCACAAAGTTCAGCCACCAGGTTTGCCGTGACATTATCAGGGATACTGTTCCTGATAGCTTGTAGTCCACCTTTGTGTGGAATGTTGGTGTTGAGGGCTTCTACATCCATACTGGCTAGGATGGTGTTTTCTGGAAGATCACTGATGGATTGTATTAACTTCTCACCCTAGATGTTATCTCAGGTATAATCTTTTTCAGACCAACATTGTAGTTTATGGCCTGGGTTCAGCAATCACTCACACCCCCACAGTGTTACAGTCCTTTGTTGCAGTTTCTTTCAGGCATCTCTTTGGGGTGGAGAGGCCACCTTTGAGCCAGCTGAAGACCAAATGGAGAGGCTTCCAGGGCCTTTTATAGTCTCTCTTTTGGGGGCAGAAACCCCTTTGTTCTTTTGTGCAAAATCACAGATAGAGTTTGTAGCCACCTGGGCAAGTCACATGTCGATGAACAACTCAGCTTTTTGCAGGCCGACACCATTGTTTGCATGTTAGTTTGAATCTTCCCAGGAAGGCTCAGATGTGGATTGGCGTCTCCCAAAGTCCATTGTTAGTTAAGTGCTCCCAATTATTTGAATAGCCCCTTCACAATATATTGGCCAAACCTCCCTTATGTGTTTCCCACAGCAAACATTTCAAATACAAGCATAGAGCCAACGCTCATAACTTCAGATATAAAAGTGATATATGCATACACATAGGATGAAAATATTCAGTAGATCATAACCTTTGCAAAGATATGTTACATGACATATCTAGCACAAAGCATATTCCAGTTATGTTATATTTACACTTATAAGTATATACAGTGCAACTTCACAGTGGGTGTTTATCATGTATTTATATAATAGCATTCTATTTTCTGTCTCATTATCTATCCCTTTCCTAATGATTTCTAACATTGTTAGCTTTTTTGACTGGCGTTGCACATTGAGCAGATGTTTTCAGAGAACCATCCATGTAGGGGATTGGACTAGATGACCTCTCGTGGTCCCTTCCAGTACTATGATTCTATGATGAGTCCAAGATCTTTAATTTAGACCCCATCATTTTGTATGTATAGTTGGAATTGTTTTCCAATATGCATTATTTTACATTTATCAATATTGAATTTCATCTGTCATTTTCTTGCTCAATCACCTGGTTTTGTGAGATCCCTTTGTCACTCTTTGCAGTCTGCTTTGGACTTAACTATCTTGAGTAATTTTGTGTCATCTGCAAACTTTGACACCTTACTGTTTCCCCCCTTTTTCCAGCTCACTTATGAATATGTGGAACAGCACTGAGCCTAATGCAGATCCTTGGGGGACTCTGTTATTTACCTCTCTCCACTGTGAAAACTGACCATTTATTCCTACCCTTTCTTTCCTATCTTTTAACCAGTTACCAATCCATGAGAGGACCTTCCCTTTTATTCTAGGACTCCTTACTTTGCTTAAGACACATTGGTGAGGGACCTTGGCAAAGGCTTTCTGAAAGCCCAAGTTCACTATATCCACTTGATCATCCTTCTCCACGTTTGCTTCTTCTTCGAGTGGTGTCCCTGCGGGTGTTCCACTCTAGGTGTCAGTGTGTCCCTGTGCCGGAGATCGGAGATTTCTTACAGCAGTATTCGGTCAGGGAAGGACGCACAGGAGTCATCTCGTGCAGCTGTTGGCACCTCCTGTAGCGCGCGCTTCCCTGACTGTCCCCTCAGTTCTTTGTCAACCGTCCTTGCCTCCAGATGGAGCTCCACGGCAGTGCTCTCTTTGACACTTTCTGAAGAAAAAAAAGAAAGTTACGAGTTACTAGGAACTTCTTTTTAGTCTGTACTTAGTTACATTGTTTAGTTAGTCCTAGTCTACATGTAGTTTCGTTAGTTCCTCTTCAAGGTTTTTCTTAAGAAGAAAGATGACTACTTTTTCTCTCCTTAACTCCCCATTCAGGAACAGTTTCTACAGTTTACCATTACAATTAACTCCCACCCTTATCTCTCGAGAAGGGGGGAGAGGCTTTACTGCAGTCAGACAGGGTTCAACAGGATTTTAAAAGTGTGACTCCTGCTGTGAACTGATGCCGGTCTCTGACGGCCACACATCCTGCATTTGCTGTCTGGGAGAAGCTCATATCTCCCAGAAATGCATATATTGCACCAATTTAACAACCAGGGCAAGACATCACAGGGATCTCCACTTGAAAATGCTTCTGCTGGAGAAATCCCTCCAACCTCCACAAGAGACATCCTCGGGGAGTCTCATAAATCGAGATCCCTGAGCTCCGACTTCCAAAACTATCAGGAAGCAAGCCTCGACCGCTCTAGTAGGGGTCTCTCAGAAAAAGAGAGCTTCCCCAGTGAGGTCTTTACCCTCAGTGCTCCACTCATCCAGAGTGAGCACTTACGAGGCACCAGGCCCCTCCAGCACTGTCCCTCAGTGGACCCCGGCCGAGCCCCAACACGCGGCACCAGAGTTGAGACGTCAAGTCTCCTCCACAGCACTGACTACCCTGGTTCAGAGCACGGCACAGGCAGCGGCACCGTGATCAATGCTGCCGCCACCGGCAAAACAAGTCGAATCTGGCACCGGTCAGCGCTCAAACAGTCAACCGCAACCCCAAGGTGGGATCAGCGCAACTCCTGCATCCTGCTGACACAACAGTTTCTTTGGCACTGCAGTCACCACTGCTCGGCACCGAACATTCCCCGAGCTACATAGCACGGTACCATCCTTCATCTCCTGCACCATTCTCCAGGCATAAAATATCAGCGTTGGAAGGGACCTCAGGAGGTCATCTAGTCCAACCCCCTGCTCAAAGCCGGATCAATCCCCAACTAGATCATCCCATAATGGCAAGGAAGGAGACATGCAGGACAATGGCTTCTCCTCTCAGTGTTCATCCCCATCATAGATGAGACCTGCATGGAACGCTGTGAAGCCTAAGCCTCATCCCTCCGAGCATTCACAGCCCTGGTATGCACAGCACTGGCCTTATCCATTACCACCTTACCTCGTGCAATGGCCACAATGGGGTCCTTGGCCCACATACTAGAACCCCTATTCTGGTCCCCCTTCCTCAGCAACAAGAGGTTCCAGAATACACCCATCATTACCACACAGAGAAACCTCTTACCCCCCTGAGACAGAGATAGAAGAGGAAGAGATACTATCTCAGGCAGACCTGGATGATTCACCACCTGCCCCACACTCATCTTCTGCACCAGATGAAGCGGTGATGTCATTTTCCCCTACAGCACAGATGACCTGAAACAGTTCCAAGAACTCTTCAAAAGAGTAGCAAATAGCCAAGAAATTGCCTTACATGAGGTGCAGGATAAACGTAAATTGTTAAAAATCTTACAACCGGCATCATCGACCAAGATTGCCCTCCCAATGGATGAGGCTACAATGAAGCCTATGGAGGTAATATGGCAAACACTGGCATAGGCACCACCCACCAACAAAAGGGCTGACAGAAAATACTTCATTCCAGCCAAAGGCATGGATTTTTTGTTTTCACACCCTCAAGCCTGCTCTCTGGTAGCAGAGGCTGTTAATCAGCACAGGAAACAGCCTAATTTCCGCTCCTCACTGCAAGATAACGAACACAAGAGACTGGGCCTCTTTGGGAGGAAAGTTTACTCATCAGCCACCCTTCTGCTAAGAGTTGCCAACTATTCTGCTCTACTAGCAAATTACAACTACTCTAACTATAGTAAAATACAAGAGCTCGTGGAGGACCTCCCCGAGCACAGACGTCCTCAACTCAATGCCATTATCAATGAGGAACAGTTAATAGCCCGCACTGCGCTCCAAGCCTCAATGGATGTAGTGGACACAGCTGCCTGAACAACTGCAACAGCTGTGGTTATGAGAAGAACATCATGGTTCCAGGCTTCGGGAATTCCAAAAGAACTACAGCTAAAAGTGGAGGACCTCCCCTTCTATAGGGATAAACTGTTCTTGTCTCAAACAGACAACGTCCTCCATACCATTGAGGCCCCCCGAGCGACGCTGCATACCCTAGGCATACACCCACCGCCTGACAAACGCCCTCGCTTTACACCATACCAGAGGTCAAGAGACACTTCGTTTAACCGTCAACAACCACAATACTTCACTCAGAACAGACCCAAACAACGGGCTCAGAGACAACAAAGCTCCACAGAACCAAGCCTCGTCCACCCGTTCATCTACATCTAAGCCACAATTTTGAAGTATTGGTCGAGGGTACGCACAACCCAGCGATTGGAGTTTATCGGAGCCAACCTAGACTCCATACAAGCCAAGGCAATATTGCCAAACCACAGATTCGCTACATTGACCAATCTTATTTCCACGGTGACCATCGGCCCACAAACTTCAGTGAGGACATGCCTTTAGATTCAGGGACATATGGCAGCTACGACTTTCATAGTAAAGTATGCCAGACTCCATATGCGCTGTCTGCAGCACTGGTTGAGCACGGTCTATGCACCTGGCAAACACTCTCTCAACAGACGTGTGATACTGCCACCAAGGGTTATCCTCTCCCTCCAATGGTGGGCACAGCCAGGGAATGTATGCTCCAGGATTCCCTTTCAACAAGACCCCCCATTAGTGACTATTACAACAGATGCCTCCCTGATCAGTTGGGGCGCCCACTTGGGTCACCACAATGTACAAGGAAGTGGTCTCCGACAGAAACCTGACTACATATCAAACTCCTGGAACTCTGCACAGTACAATGCATGCAGACACTTCCTCCCTTTCATAGGAGACACCTCAATCTCTATTCTCACCAACAACGTGGCATGCATGTTTTACATCAATCACCACGGAGGAGCCAGGTCTCACTCGCTATGCGTAAAAACTATGCATTTATGAAACGTCTGCATCCGCAACAATATAAACATCACAGCATCATACCTACCAGGGTGCCAAAACACTACAGCTGACAATCTCAGCAGGCACTTCTCACAGGAACACAAGTGGGAAATCCATGACAGTGTTCTCAATACAATATTCTGAAAATGGGGTCACCCAGTTATGAAAACAACAACAAAAAAGTAAATGCCTAAATTATATTTTGTTAAATCCTGTTTTAACAAACAGTGTCATTTATATTATATCAGTCAAGAAGGCTGCTTCAACGGAATGTGGATCATCTATTTTAAGTACTACTATACATACCACATAAAATCATTAAACAGTAACTTGCAGATGACTCTGATCCATGGAAATTATCAGAATTTTCTGTGATGCTGATCACTGTAGTAACTGAGCTGCACCCCTGTGAGAAAGATAGACACAATTAGTCTAATTTTAGAAGTTGGGAATTGAGGCACAGAGAGCCAGGGTCCTGATCCAAAGCACGTTGAAACCAATGAGAGTTTTTTCCACTGGCTTCAGTAGGTGTTGGATCAGGACCCAAGTGTCTTACCTATGGTCACATTAAAAAGTAATAGAACATTGCTGGGAACCCCAATCTCCTGCCTCAACAATTATTCCTTTCCAGATGTTGGGCTAAAGATATCTCCTAACCCATGCAGTTGTTAAGTACATACCTGTTTTTATATCTAATTTTTTTTCCAGAACTGGCCCGTGGCCATTACAGCATAGGGTTTCTTCTTTTTCTGTTTCTTATCTTCTTGACTTCTTATCTACCATATATTTACCCAGGCAACAACATGCCAGATGCTTTCAATGTTTGTGAATAAAGCTGAATGAAAGACAGTGATTTCATTCCACAGGTGTTTGTAGGAAATCTTTTGCCTGGATGCTTGCCCAACAAGTTCGGTTTATGGTACTGGGGTTTGAACAACTTCAAAACATCGAAACAAAATTCAGATGGAACTGCAATTTTCCACCCAAAACCATTGTGTCAGCATGTACCCCTATGTTGACCCCTTTTACAAGACTATGATAAATTTCATACAAAGTATGACTTGTGTGGTATCATTTTAAAACTCATAATTTACTGATCATTATTGTCCTGGTAAAATGTGTGGCATCACTGTATGTAAAGTTACAAGATTCTACTGTATGATATTACTAAAGACTCTGTGACAAAGTTCCTCCTCTGCCTTGGTGGGTCCTGTGCTTATTGGCGGATTTGCTTGCCTCAGAGATTCATGGCAGCCTCAGTCTGCCCATTTCTGCAAGTGGCTCAAACCTGCCATTCACTCAGCTAACCTCATCACTAGCCAGCATGGGGAAAAGGAAGGAGAACAATCCCCACAGTCTCTGCTGGTTCACCTACTGGGTCGGGGGACAGGCCAGGGACCTTCCCCTCTGGTGGGATCCACAGTCCAGGTCAACTCCTCCTGTATCCAATAGGGAGTTGGGAGGAACCTTGGCTCACCCTCTACTCCGGGTTCCAGCCCAGGGCCCTGTGGATCACAGCTGTCTATAGTGTTTCATGTAACACCTGTGTGACAGCTACAACGCCCTGGGCTACTTCCTCATGGCCTCTTCCCTACACCTTCTGTATCCTCACCACAGGACCTTCCTCCTGATGCTAGATAGCATTTGTACTCCTCAGTCCTCCAGCAGCACGCTCTCAGCTCCTTGCACACCCCTCACTGACTGAGCTGAGGTCCTTTTTAAACCAGGTGCCCTGATTAGCCTGCCTTAATTGATTCTACAGCTTCTTAATTGGCTCCAGGTGTCCTAATTGGCTTGTCTGCCTTAATTGGTTCCAGCAAGTTCCTGATTGTTCTGGAACTGCCCCTGTTACCTTACCCAGGGAAAAAGGACCTGCCTAACCTGGGGCTAATATATCTGCCTTCTGGTAGCTTCCCTCCTTATTTATATACTGTACTTCAGTCAGGGTCTTTAACTTCCAGCACAGCCCAGAACTTACTGTCAAGTATGGAATGTGGTTTAACTCACCTTGCTTGTGTAATGATCAGATACCCTAATCTGTGGCCTTACTTGTTGAATTCAATCAATTATAAATTATAAAACACACACACACAAAATCTCTCTCCTGTAGCCATCCGGCCCGACCCTGTCACAACAGGTTCTAAGTCTGGGGAAGAGTCACAAACCAGTGCCTAGAGACAAAAGGTTAATCGATGTCTCAGCCAGGTGTCAACAAAATCAAATAGATCATTGTCTGGTTAAGTGGCCCTTCTTTGGCAGGAAAGAGGATGTGGGTGAAAATCTACATCTTGACAAAGAAAGAGCTGGGGATTTCCATCCACACAGACTTTGTCTCCTGAACCTCAGCTACCAATTTTGCAAAAAGAAAGAAAAGACTACAAGAGGAAAGAGGAGATGCCTCAAGTTATATCTTCCTCTTTCTCTGTAATGCAGGTTTTCACAACTTTCCTTGTAACTAGTGTCTCATAACTTCTGCAAATGAGGTTGCCAATTCAAGCAGCATGTAATTACCAACTTTGCCACCTATAGGCAATTGTTACAATGTATATTCTAGCCTAAAATCTACAGTTGATTCAAAACTGTACAAACCCAACCAATAAAATGAAGCTGATGTGAATAAAAGGCTAATAATAGTATTTAAAAAAATAAAATCACGGTAATAAGTTGTGATGGTCCATTATTAGGCCCTGATCATACAAAGAGATCTGCTCGTGTGGACACATGGCTCTGCATGATCAAACATTTAGACTGTAAATTCTTCAGGGCTGGGACCATGTCATTTTCTTTGTTTGTAAAGTGATTGGCATATTTATAGGCACTGCACAAATAATACATAGTCATTACTATTTGAGAAAGGAACAAGTAAAATGTGAGTGGATAAAAATAGCATTTTATAAAACTAACTAGCATGCATGTGCTTAAAATTCCAGCATTAATAAAGATAGTTAATTTCAGAGCTAAAATGAATCAGGCAATAGATTCTTGAAACTGAGAAGAGAAAAAAAATGCTTCCTTGCTGTCTTATATTTGTTTTTAAATAAACCAAAAGCAGCATATGTTCTTTCAGTCCCACCAAAACTTTGAAGTTCACAAGTTCATAAGGCTGTATTTAGCTTTACTTCATCAGCACATTCAGTCATTCTCAGTGTGACAGCACTGACTATTTTGCATGAATAGTCACTGTAGATTATATTTAGTTATAAAACAGAACCTTCTCTCCTTCAGCATAAGAAAAACAAGAGCTGGTTCCAGCCAAGAAGTGGACTGTGTTTGCAGGACCATTAATTTACCCATCCTACCAACCAGTTAGATTATCCTGTCCTTAATCATTTCCCACTTCTTTTGTCACCTGAAGGAGGGATTATTTTTGTCTCGATAAAGATTTTTGTTTTCAAAAACAGGAAGCAGAAAGTGTTATTTTAAAGGGACATTTTTCTATCAAAGTTTGAGAGTCCCAAATTACCCCTTCCTGCCCCTTAAAATCAAATAAACGAACATAATCCTTTATTTGAATGCGCCTTACATAGTAAAAAACCTGTATATTTTTCTATTTCAAATACTTTTGCTGAAATTCTAGATCTACCTGCTTGCATCTCCCATCACTTGCTTCATAAATCTTCTAACGTTATTGCTTTTATGAGGAGTCTGGTGGCACCTTAAAGACTAACAGATTTATTTGGGCATAAGCTTTCGTGGGTAAAAAAAACCACTTCTTCAGATGCATGGAGTGAAAATTACAGATCCTGCATCTGTAATTTTCACAGTATAATAATGCCTGTATCTGTAATTTTCACTCCATGCATCTGAAGAAGTGGGTTTTTTACTCACAAAAGCTTATGCCCAAATAAACCTGTTAGTCTTTAAGGTGCCACCAGACTCCTCATTGTTTTTGTAGCTAGAGACTAACACGGGTATCACCTGAAGCTTTTATTAAATTCATCCCAGGTACCATATTCCAGCAGCTGTATGTTTTGGCTTACCTGAAATGCATGAGAAAGGTGCAATAATTTAACAACACTTTTATCCTAAAGTTGACTCATATTTAATCGCATAAAATGTTAATTCTATTTAATATTATATTAACATTTAATTTCAATGGGAACTGTTTTAATGATAAAGCGTGTCTTAGTTTGCCTATTCCGGTATGTGTGTTGTAGGGAAAAGTACTTTTTGGCCTCCGTCCCATAATCTTCACAGAGATATTTTTGATAATTTCTTTTAATATTATCTTTTATCAATAATTAAACACCACTAATATGAATAATTCAAAGTAATCTGAGACTACAAAATAAAATCCCAATCAATCCTTCCCTACCCATTTACACTCAAACAAGATCTTCCATTTTTCAAGAAACATGCTCTCACTATGCACAAAGAATCAGCCATAAAAACACAAGCCCCATAAATAAAGAATAATCCCATTTTATAATGCAATAGAATTTTAGAAGTAACCTACACAGAAATACAAGATAACAATGAATTGTAAGTATTAGGGACTGGCTACCTCTTTATATGACGAAATGTTTAAGGAAGAGCTTTTGCAATACAAATGACTTTGCACCTTCTGACATAATGGCAAAAAACAAGCAGTGGGGGGGCATAAGAGATTGGGTGTTTTAATATATTCCAATTAACCCAGAGTAACATTGCAAGAACCCTCCCAGTGATCAGCAGGGTGCAGAGCTTTGCAGTGGTTTTGAAAAGGTCATTATCTAGGAGACAGGTTGCAGGCGGCAGTGGCTGCAGTTAATCTTGTAAAATTCACATCCAAGAAATGTGATCTTTATGCTCTCATGTGGTTAAAAAGCAGCATTGCAGCATGTTTGTTTGGAATACAGTTTTGTAGCCAAAGCAAATGAAACAAGAGTGTCGTAATATCACTAATATTTGTTAAAATCTAAGTAAACAGTTTTACTGGCAAAATACAGTTTGGAGGCAAGAATTCTTTCTTTCTTTCTTTCTCACAACAAACATGTACTCTCTCTTTCTCTATATATAGCATGCGTCTGAAATAAAAAAATCTTGCCTCCAAACTGTACTGTGTCTATATTTGTGTATATCTATCTATCCTTAATATTGCTGCAGCTGTCCATTTCTGAGTCATCTCTTACTATGACAAATCTTCACTAAGTAAGAAACATTTTATTTCTTGTTTAGCAAGCTGTATATTTTCACCATCTGAGCAATGACAAGTCTTAGCCTAAGTATTTTCTTAGAAGTACTTTCTGAAAATCAGTCCACTTTAAGGTGTACCATATTGAGACACCCAAATCACTAGCTGCTTTTGAACATCTGCACTAAATTTTGGGTGCAGTTAATGAAATACTAGCTCTACAGACAGGGGCTTTCCTTTTAACAAATGTGATTTTATTTATTCACCACATAATGAGAAACCCAACTGCTATGCTGTGGAACGTCGGGGTGGAAAGAGCACCAAATCCCCCAAGAATGACAACTCACAAAGCAAACCAGAGGATTAGCACAAGAAATTCTGTCCCAGTGTGGTAAGGTGCTGAATGCTCACCCTTAACTCAAATTGACATCACTGATTCAGGGGTTAAGCACTTGGCAGCTATTTGGGCCTGATCCTGCACAATTCAACTGGAGTTTTGTCACTGACTTCAGCTGGAGCAGATCTGGTCCATTTTGAGTACATTAGTATATATCCTTTAAATAGCAAGTCCCAGTTCAGATGAGGCAGCCTCAAAACTTGTGAGGAGTACTGACCTTTAACTGGTTTCAGAGTAGCAGCCGTGTTAGTCTGTATTTGCAAAAAGAAAAGGAGTACTTGTGCATTTATTTCAGCATAAGCTTTTGTGAGCTACAGCTCACTTCATCGGATGCATACTGCGGAAAGTGTAGAAGATCTTTTTATACACACAAAGCATGAAAAAATACCTCCTCCCACCCCACTCTCCTGCTGGTAATAGCTTATCTAAAGTGATCACTCTCCTTACAATGTGTATGATAATCAAGTTGGGCCATTTCCAGCACAAATCCAGGTTCTCTCACCCCCCCCCACACACACACACACAAACCCACTCTCCTGCTGGTAATAGCTTATCTAAAGTGACCACTCTCCTTACAGTGTGTATGATAATCAAGGTGGGCCATTTCCAGCACAAATCCAGGGTTTAACAAGAACGTCTCGGGGGCGGGGGGGTTAGAAAAAACAAGGGGAAATAGGTTACCTTGCATAATGACTTAGCCACTCCCAGGCTCTATTCAAGCCTAAGTTAATTGTATCCAATTTGCAAATGAATTCCAATTCAACAGTTTCTCGCTGGAGTCTGGATTTGAAGTTTTTTTGTTGTAATATAGCAACTTTCATGTCTGTAATCGCGTGACCAGAGAGATTGAAGTGTTCTCCGACTGGTTTATGAATGTTATAATTCTTGACATCTGATTTGTGTGCATTTATTCTTTTACGTAGAGACTGTCCAGTTTGACCAATATACATGGCAGAGGGGCATTGCTGGCACATGATGGCATATATCACATTGTGGATGTGCAGGTGAACAAGCCTCTGATAGTGTGGCTGATGCTATTTTACATTTGGGGACAATGTATACCTTCAGATCAGCAGCACTGCTATGGGTACCCGCATGGCCCCACAGTATGCCAACATTTTTATGGCTGGCTTAGAACAACGCTTCCTCAGCTCTCGTCCCCTAACGCCCCTACTCTACTTGCGCTATATTGATGACATCTTCATCATCTGGACCCATGGAAAAGAAGCCCTTGAGGAATTCCACCATGATTTCAACAATTTCCATCCCACCATCAACCTCAGCCTGGTCCAGTCCACACAAGAGATCCACTTCCTGGACACTACAGTGCTAATAAACGATGGTCACATAAACACCACCCTATACCGGAAACCTACTGACCGCTATTCCTACCGACATGCCTCCAGCTTTCACCCTGACCACACCACACAATCCATCGTCTACAGCCAAACTCTGCAATACAACCGCATTTGCTCCAACCCCTCAGACAGAGACAAACACCTACAGGATCTCTATCAAGCATTCTTATAACTACAATACCCACCTGCGGAAGTGAAGAAACAGATTGATAGAGCCAGAAGAGTTCCCAGAAGTCACCTACTACAGGACAGGCCTAACAAAGAAAATAACAGAACGCCACTAGCCGTCGCCTTCAGCCCCCAACTGAAACCCCTCCAACGCATTATTAAGGATCTACAACCGATCCTGAAGGATGACCCAACACTCTCACAAATCTTGGGAGACAGGCCAGTCCTTGCCTACAGACAGTCCCCCAACCTGAAGCAAATACTCACCAGCAACCACATACCACACAACAGAACCACTAAACCAGGAACCTATCCTTGCAACAAAGCCTGTTGCCAACTGTGCCCACATATCTATTCAGGGGACACCATCACAGGGCCTAATAACGTCAGCCACACTATCAGAGGCTCGTTCACCTGCACATTCACCAATGGTATATGCCATCATGTGCCAGCAATGCCCCTCTGCCATGTATATTGGTCAAACTGGACAGTCTCTACGTAAAAGAATAAATGGACACAAATCAGATGTCAAGAATTATAACATTCATAAACCAGTCGGAGAACACTTCAATCTCTCTGGTCATGCGATTACAGACATGAAAGTTGCTATATTACAACAAAAAAACTTCAAATCCAGACTCCAGCGAGAAACTGTTGAATTGGAATTCATTTGCAAATTGGATACAATTAACTTAGGCTTGAATAGAGCCTGGGAGTGGCTAAGTCATTATGGAAGGTAACCTATTTCCCCTTATTTTTTCCTAACCCCCCCCAGACGTTCTTGTTAAACCCTGGATTTGTGCTGGAAATGGCCCACCTTGATTATCATACACATTGTAAGGAGAGTGATCACTTTACATAAGTATTACCAGCAGGAGAGTGGGGTGGGAGGAGGTATTTTTTCATGCTTTGTGTGTATAAAAAGATCTTCTACACTTTCCACAGTATGCATCCGATGAAGTGAGCTGTAGCTCACGAAAGCTTATGCTCAAATAAATTGGTTAGTCTCTAAGGTGCCACAAGTACTCCTTTTCTTTTGACCTTTAACTGGCGAGTTTCTTGTAATATGTAAGAAAAAAAGATAAACAGCACTTCCAGTTAAAACCCTGCAAGAAAGATGCCAGTCCCATTATTACTACATTTAGCTGGTTGAAATATTCAGGGGTTTCTGTGGGTGGGGGGTAGTAATGGTTTTTGGTCAATTTTTTCCCTCTCATTTCCCCACCCTACCTCCAGTGTATCCTCCAATGCTGAAACTCCATTGCCACAGTACCCCCTGTTACAGGTTAAGCTAACCCTTTAAAATAGGTTCCAGGACCTGCTCTGCCCTGCTGATGGTTTCTGCCCAGCATCAAGGCCTTGTGGGGGAGGCAATTCCTCAGGAGCATGGAAACTGTCGGCCTGACAGAGAGGCATGCTGGGAAAGAGGGTGGGGATACAAATAGCTTCCCTGTGTACAGCATGAGAGAAAGTAGAGTTTGTGTTGGGGTTTCCTGTAAGAAGGAATTGTAGGAAAAAGCTTGTGAAAGGGTCAGGGTAGAAAACAGGCAGTAGAATTGGTGCTAGAACTCCACCACCTCTGGCTTGACATAGTAGTAGTAGTAATAAACAACTGACCAAATACATGGTTTCCATCATCCCCATGCCCACAATAGAAAGTGTTCCAGCAGCCCTGGACCACAGACTAAGGAGCCCTGTGAAGGAGGAAAGTGATGTGGGCATTTTTAAAGAATGCTCAGGAGGCTAGAGCAGGGCTGGTAACAAAAAGGTTTCCTGGAATACCTAGAGAAGGGACGGAATATGGAAAGTAGCCTTGGAGGAAAGAGGAGTGGGGGTAGTTTGGAGTCAGACCTGATGTCTGTGTCCAGAGCTGCAGGTCACAGAAGAGGCATGGTAGAAGTGTCTCTTTTGCCCTAAGGCACAGGGTGTAATACCCTGGAAAGTTGAGAAAACTCACAGACCTCAATGGTGGCCTGCAGCACTGAGAAAAAGAGAGAGAGATGTAGGCTAAAGAACTACTTGTGAACCCTTGAACAAGCCCTTGAGAGAAGGTTGTGGCCTAGAGAGGGGGGGAGACAGAGAATGGTTTTGGTTTGATGTGGGTTGTTTATCAGACTTCATATTCCTGCTGGATTTTTGTTTTGGCTGAGATAGCCTCTCAGAGAGCAAGAGAAACTGAAGCAGCAGCCACATCCATGTGGTCAGAGGTAAGTTAATCCCTCTTACACATCATTTGACGAAGATGGGGAGCTGTTATGATGGTGCGGAGGTGATTTTCTGGGCTTTCATGCCAGTGAAGGGAGGGTGGTCTCTGATCCTAGGGAAAGGAAGCCAGTAATTGGGGTGGGGGGGAAGCATTGTTTAGGAGCATAGTTTGCTCATCTGACCTGCTTTAAAGACTTCTTGGTGATGGGAGTGAGATGAACTGTCACAATGGGAGGAGAAAGTGGGGATATGGGGGTAAGGTGAGCAAGAAATTACTTCATTCCTGCCCCACCCAGGAATGCCTTCTGGGTTCCACATGTGAGGAATCTTAGGGTCTGATGCTCTCTGCCATCAGCATTGGGATTGGCTCTTCATTGCTTCATGCTGGGGCAGCTCTGTCTGTGATGAAGATCTGCTGGGGAGCTGGGCTGGCAGCTGGACTCATCAGGCAATCAGCTGCCTCCTTCTCTCTTGCAATCTGGAAGGTGTAAGTGATGGAGGGGGGGACTTGTTTCTGAGACCGCCTAAAAAATGCAGATGATGTCCTAATTCCTCAGACTGCTTCCTCTGCCAAGAGTCACCTGAGCATTGCTGGTTTCCAATTCACACTATGAGGAAACCACCTGAGAGTTCCTTAGACTGGCTGAGCCTTTTCATAAAATTTACCAATCCCCTGGCATAAGAGTGATTTTTTTGGAGCGCCAGAGTCATCCTGGCATGGTGAGAGGGTCATGCAGGGAGTACAGATGCCCCCTCTCAACAGTATGGGGAGGGAAGAGCAGTCTTCTCCAGTATTGGTTTAATCAGTTTCTGAGACTGAAAGTGAGTCATAAGTCTACTAATTCACCAATTGCTATAGATGGAGCTGCTGCTTTTTATGTCATCAAACTCTGCGTTAACCTTTTGAAATGTCAAAAGCTGTTTGTCCTGTGTCTTTCTGAAACAATGCAGAAAATCTTAGGTTTGTTAGTCATCTTGTCTTGCGGCAAAGTGTTCCAAAGAAAGGTAAAATTCACAGCCCCAACATCTCAGAAAGAGTGTCCCCCACCTATTCCTTTAATCTAACTTCACCAGACCCCTTGGAGAAATTCATTTTCTAGAAAATTTAGTCTGCATGTGTACAAGGGTGGCTTTAAAGTCTTGTCATGACCATCTGGAGGGCATTGTCTCCAGGGTTCTTGAAAAGCTCCTGAATACTATTGAGAATGCTCCTGTGGAGACAGAAAACGTGCACATGAAAACCCCTAGGAACAGCAAACACAAGTATCAGGTGTGAGACCCTTGAGATCAGAAAGACACTGAAGTTCAGAGACTATCCAATAAGATGCAGAACAATCTTCTCATCAGTCAGGAGGTTGAGATCATCCACACTCACCTCCCTTTTAGTTATTTTACTTTTGGGATATTAGCTGGTTGTAACAGAGAGAAATTGTGGCCTTGTGGATAGATCATTGGACTGAGACTCAGGATACCTGGATTCTATTCCTGGCTCCGCCACGGGCCTGATCAGTGACCTTAAACTAATCTCTCACCCACTTTGTGCTTCCGTTTTCCCCCTCTGTAAAATAGGGATAATACTTTTCTTCTTTGTAAAGTGCTTTGAGATCCACTGATGTAGTTGTGAGTTTGTGGCGGTAGTTGTAGGGTTGGTTTGTTTGTTTTTCTGTCTTATTTGCATTTTATGTAAAACAAAATAAGAGATTTAACAGGTGTCAGTGAATTGGGTCTGAAATCAAGATGTCTCTTAACAGCACTTCTGGTTATCATAACCTTATTACAGGATGGTGTAGGTCTGCTTCTGCCACCAGGTGATTGTCTCCACTTCAGAATTTGCAAATAGAGATTTACGTGCACTGTACTCTCAAAAAGTTGTATTTTTTTCTATTAAAGATAAGATTTATGATGTTACAGTTTTATTGGAAAATATGAAAACAGACTTACAATAGGCTTGGTTTACAGGACATCACATTGCCAAATGTGTTTATAAATAGTCCAGTCTGCATCCTTGAGGTGCCAGTCGTCACTCTGAATAACCATCAGCAGTACGTTCTGGACGTGGTCAGAGGGCTGCAATCTTTCATCAACATACTCCCCCACAAGAATTTCCCAATCAGATTGTGCTGCCACTGGTTCCTGGTTTGTTTGTTTTTTTAATTTAAGTTTCTCCTCTTTGCAAATATTATGACAGTACTTCAGAGAATGCAAAGCAGCAGTATACTTGCCATCATTGTCATGATGCAGAGGGATGCAGTGATCAGCAGTGGGTGAAACTGTTCAGATAAACATAAACACATACTAAAGTTCTGATTCTCTAAAAAAGGGATTCTAGTACTTCTCAGTTTCATTTGAGTTTCCTTAGAATAAATAGCCTGTTTCATGGTATTCAAGTGCTTCTGCTTTTGTGTGGCTGAAACTGGGCAGTGCACATGGTGACGTATGCTTAAAAATAATAACTTAGACTTTTTGATGAGTAGCTCAAACTGATCTTTCTAAATGTGTTTATGTATCTATAGTAGTCATAAGCATTTAATGTTGATTTATACATTAACACTGATAATGGAATTGAACCAACGGTTCAAACTTGTACTCTCACAGCTATAGTTTAGTCTTATTAATTTCTTTTCCTTTTGCCTCCCTTTGCTTGTGATTTGTGATGACTTTGTATTTCTCCTGAATTTCAAATTGATGAAACTTAAACATTTACTTTCTGCCCAATTTACACTTAATGTGCAACTTACCCCAATGTTTATATTATCCCTGAACTTGGTGCAGAAAGTCATGTCATTGTGTCTTATGGCTTTTAAAAGTCAGTACTCTTCAGCTTCAGAGTTATTGGACAAAAGTGATGTCCCAGGTTTAAGACACTATTTTATGGCCAGATGGGCATTGTTTCCCATCACTCTTTTGTAGTGATCAAAGAGCATAAATTTGGCTTACCAGCAATCTCTATAAGACCCAAATCCATTGCCATTTTTGCTACTTGTGTTTCGGAAACCTTATTGACAAAGGCTGTGAACATCAGACATCTCTATAGTGAAAATACCAGAAGGCTAGTACCAAATAACACATCTTCAAAGAGGCAGTGCTGAGGAAGGACAAAAATGGGAGACCCTAATGAAAATTATCTTGAAAGGAAGAATTAGGTCCATAATATTATAATGGACAAGTAGATCAGTTGCTTTCTGAAGGAAATTGGTATTCAGGAACTACTACCAGTTCTCAAATTGCTTTAGCATTTTGCTTTCCATTGAGATTACTTTGATTAGGCTGCTCTAATTTTGTTTTCCAGTGTAATGTAAAGCTTATTGACATCTGATTTATCTATGGATGAATTGGCTACGAGCCCATGCCAATTTAGACATTGAATCCATATTGCTCTCAGGAAGCATCTGGATAACAATGTTGGTACATGCAGGTGTGGCCTTACTGTCTAGTGGCATGTGTCGCACCCCCAGAAAGGGCATCTTGCACCCCAGGTTAAGAACCACTGGTGTAGTATCACCACACCTCTAGTACTGGAGGGTATGAGCTTTGTTTCTGAAAACACACCGTATGTGTGCTTTATTAGAAATATTACTACCCCCTGTCATTGCTTTGCTTTAAATTATATTATTAAAGTTAAACCATCCTAATTTTTATTTTACTTGAACAATAGTATGTATTGTAATTTAAGTGATTTAGTACATAAACTATCCCCTCATGGGCTGCCAAATGTCAAACAAACTCAGCTCAGTATTGATCTTTGTACTGATGCTGGACGTGATTTCAGATGTAAAGAAGGTCTCATAGTCTGCCAGTTATCACTTTTTAATTCATAGTAAACTAAATCTGACCCCCCCCTTCATGAATATGTTTTATTGCATTAGGATGCAAAAATAATTTTGTTTTGTTTTTCCAGTTTAGGAGAGGCTGTAGTATACCTATCACATTGAATAAGGTTCTGACCCGTTAAAGTGGAAAATGTAATTGATTGCATTATTATGACAGTTGAAATATTCTGAGATATGTAGCAGCTTTTGATCTTGATTGTTCAAGAGGCGGTGCAATGGAAACCCTTCAATTTTTCTGTCTTTTCTGTGTATAGATTATCCTGTGACAACTGTATATTGCAAAAAGCGGGGTGGGGAGACTCTTCCTTCAAATAACTTCATCCTGTTAGCAGCTTGGGCAGCTGAATGTGGATCAGTGGTGATTAGAACTGTTGGAAGCAAAAATGTATTTGAATTTTGGCCTTTTCTATAAATGAACTATCTGCAAACAGGCTTTGAATATTTGAGATAGTTTATTTGAATTTTTTCACATTAAATTAAACACAGTCCAAATAGCATGTGTTTGGATCTTAAACAGGCTGAATTATGAATTACTGGCCAGCGTGAGTGTGAAAGGAACATGACAAAAGTTACTGCATCTTATCCCAGCAACAGTCAGCTGGGTACTGCTACAACTCCTGCTATATCAACTTTTACTCCTGATTTGCCTAATCCCTACCACATCTATGTTTCCCATTTTTGGCTTACAGGACTACATCATGAGATGTTTAACTTAATCAGACACACTAGAACAGATATCTGGAAGCATAGTTACGGGGCTTTGCTTCCAATACAGCCTTTGTTTCATTTTGGGTGGAGACAAAGTACTTAGAACAGGAACAGGAATAGGAATAGATGCATTTCTGAGTCAACCATGGAAAGGATCCAACTATGTTTGAATGGTAGCAACTGTTCTAAAAATAAACTCCACTTTGAGTTAGTAATGCTGGCTAGAGTGAGTCGTGCAACTTGAAACTCTGACTCACCAAAACTAAAAAGGTGTGGTCCTCACTTTAAAGCTATTTCTTCCTTATGTCTGATAAGTTGTGTGTTTATCTAAGCTTTTGGATGTCTTAATTTTTTGGGTGCTCAGTGTAAAATACCTATGCCTGTGCTTTTTGTTTTTGTTTGTTCCCCCCATTCTGAAGAACCGAGGAACCACAGAACTAACTAAAATTTAAAGGGACCTGTGAGTCAGCACTCTTTAAAATGAGGCCCAAGTAGTCTTAATTTGGACACCCAAGATTAAAGACCACTGTAGCTGGTTGAAAGTTTGTGAGCAATTTTTTGTTTTGTTTTTGTTTTTATTAAACAGTCTTTTGTATGTAACTACATTAGTTGGGGTTGGACCTGCTTTTAGCAGGGGGTTGGACTAGACGACCTTCTGAGGTCTCTTCCAACCCTAATCGTCTATGATTGTATTATACTTTATGGAAAAAATGTAATTTATTTCCAGTTTTGGTTATTTAAAACATTACCAAAAATATGTACATTTGTATTTTTCCAAAACCTAGGTTTTGGGGTGAACTGAAATCCCTGGTTTTCATTAAACAAACAAACAAATAAAAATCAGGTTTCAGAGTAGCAGCCATGTTAGTCTGTATCCGCAAAAGGAACAGGAGGACTTGTGACACCTTAGAGACGAACAAATTTATTAGAGCATAAGCTTTCGTGAGCTACAGCTCACTTCGAAGTGAGCTGTAGCTCACGAAAGCTTATGCTCTAATAAATTTGTTTAACAAAAATCAGTGTTTAATAATGCTTACAGTAAAACCAGTTAGACTCTGTGAAATTTAGATTCTATTTAGAACCATTTGAAATGAAAACAAGTTTGTAATTTTTCACAAAAAGACTTTTGGATCTTCCAGATCTAGAGGACACAGTTAGAACAATCATGTTTCCACACACACAAAAAAAGATCATTTACCTTTTACCGTAATAGATAAAAGAACAGAAACACCAATCCTGTAGTACTAGAGGGACTCTATAGTGTAGATTTCAGGCACTATGAAGACATTGTGACTTTGTTAGCAAAGGCTGTGGTGCAGAGATTCTGGATAAAACTAAGGATAATGATAAAGGGAGACTTAAATAATGTCCATAGTTATCCTGGCAGAACCCTTGGTGGTGGAATGTCCATTTGGAAAGGGATGCAGAGGCAGTACTGGTCTGGGAAGAATTCACTGAGTACAGCCTCAGGAACCCTGACCGTGGTCTAGCACAGAGGTGGGCAAACTACCTCCTGCAGGCCACATCCAGCCTGTGGGACTGTCCTGCCCGGCCCTTGAGCTCTCAGCCAGGGAGGCTAGCCCCCTGCCCCTCCCCTGCTGTCCCCCCTCGCCTGCAGCCTCACCTTGCCGCTCTGCCAGCGCTCTGGCCTGCCTCTCCTGCTGGGCAGCGTGGCAGCATGGCTGGCTCTGGCGGTGGGGCTGCGAGCTCCTGAGGCTCTGAGCTGCATGGTAAGGGGGCAGGGAGTGGGGGGGTTGGATAAGGGGCAGGAGGTCCCAGGGGGCAGTCAGGGGACAGGGAGCAGAGGGCAGTTGGATGGGGCGGAGGTTTCGGTGGGGGTCGGTCAGGGGACAAGGAGCAGAGGGCAGTTGGATAGGCGTGGGAGTCCCAGGGGAGCCTGTCAGGGGGCGGGAGAGTTGATATGGGTTGGGGCAGTCAAGGGACAGGGAGCGGGGGGGGTTGGATGGGTCAGAGGTTCTGAGGGTGGCAGTCGGGGGCTGGAAGTGGGGGGGAGGGAGGAAGGGGACGGGGACCAGGCTGTTTGGGGAGGCACAGCCATCCTTGCCCGGCCCTCTATACAGTTTTGCAACCATGATGTGGCCCTTGGGCCAAAATGTTTGCCCACCCCTGGTCTAGCAAAACCCTCTCAGGGTGAAGGCATAAGTTCTACACTATTGAATACCATAGAATATTATATAAAGTAAACCCATGGATGTGCCCAATAGTGCCAAGGATTGAACTAGCATGGAAAAGGAACAGAGCTGCTGCTCTCTCCTAAAAGTGGTCCCGCACAGTGCATCACTGAGGTACACTGGTAGTGTGATGTGGGCAATGTAACACAGGCACTATCTGTGCTTCACCTGTTTTGTAGTTATGTAGAGGGCTTCTTTTTCCAGGCTTATGATTTTAGCATCTTTCATTAGCACTAAATTCAATTATAATTTTTTTTAAATATTCACTGGTCATCAAGCAAAGAACACTGTATTTAAATACTATTGATGTGTAGATACTTAAATCTGACCGCAGTGCTCACCTATAAATTTAAGCCCTAATATTTTGAACACCTATTTGATATATTCTTCAAGACTAGAAAACAAGGAATTAATCCACTAGCTGGAATATGAGGAAAATGATTCACAGATGAAACCAGATACTCAACAAATGAGCAAACGAAACAGTTTTCTTGACAGCAGGCGCAATGTAAGGCTTAACAAGGAGCTTCCTGTTGTCCCATTTAATTGAGTATTTTATTGGAAAATTACAAGGTTTCTGCATAGCTTGGGTTAAGGGTTATGTTTACATTAATAAACTCCTTTTTAAAAGTAGAGTAAAGCATAACAATTATATTGTGTTTATTGGTCATGTGGCCCATGCTCCAGACCCTTTTGTATTACTCATGTGAAAAAAGCAATAGACACACAGGTTTTCTTTAAATTGCAAACAGCACATCATGTCCAACAACTTCTAAGAAGACAGCAGGAAGCATTAGGGACACGGAGGTGAAATTCCAAGTTGGCCTGTAGTCCTAACAATGTTAGAAGAGTGGAAAAGATAGCAAACCTGTTTGAAGTTTTTAGATTGTGCTTATTGTGAAATACAGTAGATCTTTCAGATTCAGTGGCTTCAGTGATATTACTCTTGGTTTATAATGGTTTAAGTAAAATCAGAATCAGGTCTCCGAAGTGGATAGATTACTGGGTTTGATTCAAGTCTAACACTTCCACATTGTGAGAAGGTTCAGCTCCAGATCGAAGAATCTTAGGGCTCAGGTACATGTTTACACGGAGAGTACTATTCCTATTTATGGTCAAATTTAGTAAACTAGGTAGTAAAATTAAATTTTAGTTTGAAACAACTATTTGTATTCCCATATCTGTATAAATTGGATAGAATTCGTTGTTCAATATTCCCTTAACCTTTACATGCTGACCACTACAGATAAAACTAAAACATCTCCACTTTTTCCCCACCCCAGTGCTAGGCTCTGAGTAATAATGTAGATTACTCACTAATGCTGCTAAAGCCCTAGGAGCATGACATTAGTTGTGATATAAAAGCTACAATGAAAAGCTTACTTTACCATTCCAGATTCTCAATAGGAATAACAAGGGAGATGTCTGCTGAGATGTTAGTATTCTAGCTGTCCAGTAGCTATGCAACAAGTCCAAGGAATTTAGCCTTGAGAGAGGCACTAGATAAGGGTTGCCCCCTTTTTCCTGTTTTAGCAATGTAGCCTTTTTTTTTTTTTTTTTTTTTTAAGGAAAAGGCATGGAGGGTGGTGCGGAGGGGAATGAGATGGGCCTTTTAGATGTTAAAAATGGGAGATCCAGATAACAGAAGAGCATTATTGGCCAATCATACCCATATCTTTCTTTTCACCATTATCTTTATTGTTTTGATACATAACCTTCTCCACCTAAGTTTCCTGGCTACCAGAGCAACTGGAAAGATTTCTGCCTGTAACCCTGAGCAACTGTTTAGTTTGTCTCTGTGGGAATCTCTTCTCTTTTTTTAAAGCTAGCAGGGCTGAAACACACTTTTCTCTTTCAGTGCTCCAAAGACTCCTTCAAGTACTTAAGAGTACAAATATCAGAGATGAGTTGTAAAACAATTTTTTGCCTGTTATTTAAAAAAAAAAACTCCCTAAAGATGGGGAGGGGGAATATGGAAGCTGCTTACCAAATCTTGGTATGCCAGATGCAGTGTGAATGAGACTGTCTTTTTCAGACATAATATTTCAGGTCTCAAGATTACCAAATAAAGTTATTTTGTAACAATTAGCTGGGATTTTTGTTGGAAGTACTTGATGTAGTTATCTGCCCGAATAAAAGTGAATAATCATTGGCAGCCCAAGTACTAGGGGGATGTGACTATGCCTATCCTTATAAAAATAAGTGGTTTGTTCCGATCTGTGTGCTATCATGTAGGTTCAGATTCTGATAGGAATTCCTATGTTGAGTAATACTTGACTCTGCAAATAGTCCTAATGATGTCAGTGGAATTGTTTGCAGAGTTAAGTACCCCTCTGGGAGTGTGGGTGGCAGAATAGTGATTTGGACAAGAATGCTGTAGTATTCTTTTAATGGGAAACAGGACTAGGTCTCTGTCAGAATGAATGAATATTTTTGGTGCGGATGTCTACTTATGTGTAGTAATAATCATTTAAAGCAATGTTGAGTGTTTTGTCCAAAGTGAAAGCTAGAATATGATGTATGGCTTAAATCTGGACCACTGGGGGGAGCTGTTCATTGTAGCTCGAATCAAGAAGACCAGCAGCTCCACTCTGGGAACTACGAGAGGGGGCAGAGGTATGTGAGATTGTGGAAAGGCATCCAAGCCTTCCAGTACAGGTGGGGGAGTTTCCCCCTTGACTGAATGAACTCCTGGACAGTGAAAGATGCTTCAGGACAAATCAGTATTCAAAAGAGCTCTGTACGGAAAGACCTTCCCACGGAAATTAAGGAAGCACCAGAAGAAGATATTGTAAGTCCGTGTTTCTCAACAACTGGTCCACGGACCGACGACAGCCCCTGAGATTTCCCCATGGCACCGAGTGTTGTGGCACTTGACCTCAGTGGGACTACGTAAGCATGGGTTTAACTTTAAGCACATGATGCTTTGCTGTATCAGAGCCTAAATCCTTATTGCAGTTGCCACTTGTGATGGAAGTCCAAACAGCATGGTTCAGACTTGAAGTGGCATGGGAATAAAGTAGTTTATCTCCCTGGGGCAGAGGCCCCTCCAGCTCAGAGTTGAGGCACTATGACTGTATGGTCTGGAGTGGCTTACATACCTTCAGCACCTCTTTTCTAAATAAATAGGGGACTTATTTTCTGGGAAGGTCATCCCACAGATTGTCATCAGCACTAAATTTAAATCACTTTTTTTTTTCAATATCCACTAATCATTGAGTTAGGTCCACAAATTCCTTTAAATGTGTGATTGAAGCAAATGTCTAAAATTCGGTTTCAAGAGGAGCCCATCTCCCCATCCAAGCATTTTGAACACCTATCTGAGGAACTCTTCAGACTCGTCTGCTCCATTGTGTACTAGGGTTGCCAACTTTCTAATCGCACAAAACCGAACACCTCTGTTCCACAACTACTCCGAGACCCTCCATCCCTCCCTCCCGCGGTCGCTCACTCTCCCCCACCCTCACTGAGTTTTACTGGGCTGAGGCAGGGGGTTGGGGTGTTGGAGGGGATGAGAGCTCCAGCTGGGGGTGCGGGCTCTGGGGTGGGGCCAAAAATCATAAAATCATAGAAGATTATGGTTGGAAGAGACCTCAGGAGGTCATCTAGTCCAACCCCCTGCTTAAAGCAGGAGTAACCCCAACTAAATCATCCCAGCCAGGGCTTTGTCAAGCCGGGCCTTAAAAACCTCTAAGGATGGAGTATCCACCACCTCCCCAGGTAACCCATTCCAGTGCTTCACCACCCTCCTAGTGAAATAGTTTTTTCCTAATATCCAACCTAAACCTCCCCCACTGCAACTTGAGACCATTACTCCTTGTTCTGTCATCTGCTACCACTGAGAACAGTCTAGATCCATCCTCTTTGGAACCCTCTTTCAGGTAGTTGAAATCAGCTATCAAATCCCCCCTCATTCTTCTCTTCCGCAGACTAAACAATCCCAGTTCCCTCAGCCTCTCCTCATAAGTCATGTGCCCGAGCCCCCTGATCATTTTCAGTGCAATCTGCTGGACTCTCTCCAATTTGTCCACATCCTTTCTGTAGTGGGGGGCCCAAAACTGGACACAATACTCCAGGTGTGGCCTCACCAGTGCCGAACAGAGGGGAAAAATCACTTCCCTCAATCTGCTGGCAACGCTCCTACAAATGCAGCCCAAAATGAGGGGTACAGGAGCGGGCTCAGGGCTGGGGCAGGGGGTTGGAGTGTGGGCTCCAGCTGGGGGTGTGGGCTGAGGGGATGAGGGGCTTGGGGTGCAGGCTCCGGGAGGGGGCTCAGGGCTGGGGGAAGGGTGCGGGCTCTGGGAGGGAGTTAGAGTGTGGGAGGGGGTGCAAGGCTGAGGCAGGGAGTTAAGGTGCAGGAGGGGGTTCTGACCTGGGGCAGGGCATTGGGCTCCAATGCAGAGGTGTGGGAGGAGGATCAGGGCATGGGCTCCAGCTGGCGCTTACCTTAGGCAGCTCCTGTTCGGCAGCACAGCGGGGCTAAGCCAGGCTCCCTGCCTGCCCTGGCTCTGCACAGCTCCTGGAAGCAGCCGGCATGTCCCTGCAGCTCCTAGGCAGAAGGGCAGGGAGTTCTGCACGCTCCCTGCACCCACAAGTGCCACCCCCGCAGCTCCCATTGGCCGTGGTTCCTGGCCAATAGGCACTGCACAGCCAGCGCTGGGGGAGGGGGCAGCGCACTGCGCTTCCCTGATCAGTCCTGTGCCTAAGAGCTGGACATGCTCGCTGCTTCCAGGAGCTGCGCGGAGTCAGGGTAGGCAAAGAGCCTGCCTTAGCCCTGCTGCACTGCTGACCGGAATTTTAATGGCCCAGTTAGCAGTGCTGACCGGAGCCGCCAGGATCCCTTTTTCGACCGGGTGAAAACTGGATGCCTGGCAACCCTATTGTATACACTTCAGGATTGTGCCTGTGTAAATGCTTTAGGAAAGGGATGTTTGGAAACTGCCTAGCACACTGTAGATGCTACTCTGAAACTTGAACAACTGAGTTTCACTTCCACAAATGTTCACCGAGAGCTTGATTCTTTAAGCTACTGAGCACTCTAGGTCTCAGTCCAGCACAGCTTAAGTATTTGCTTACATGTAAACATTTAGTAGTCCCAAAGAGGTCAGAGAAGTCTCACAAGCTTAAAACTAAGCAAGAGCTTGGGGCTCCACCTTGCTTAACACCTTGCAGATAGAGTTCTGAAAGTACATTTCATACTAGTATGCATGTATGTGAAAAAATAAAATATATACCGACTGTCCCAGTATTGGGATAACTATAGCTTTGACCCCCTCTGTGGTCTGCTCAGTGCCTTCAGTCCTCCAAACATCATCACTTTCTGGGTAGAGACCCACATCTCTTTGTCTCCTGACCACGCATTTAGGTCTGCAGCTCCCTTGTACTTCATTGTGTTTGTCCCGGCAGTTCTGACGAATGTCCAGCACATGCGCTTTGCTTTTTCTCCAAGGTCCATGGCATATGCCAGCAGTTATCAGTAACCACACCCTCTTTCTAAGCGATGTATCTTTTTAGGAAGCTTAAACAATAGTCCCTAAAGAAGCTGCATATGTTTGCAACATCCATCACACGGATGAATGAGCCACGCCCTCTTGTAATTAAATCTGTAGATACAGTAGAACCTCAGAGTTATGGACACCTCGGGAATGGAGATTGTTTGTAACTCTGAAATGTTCCTTAACTCTGAACAAGACATTACGGACTTCAGCCAGGGTGTGTGTGGGGGCATGTGGGAGTGTGTGTCAGGGCTTCAGGTGCGGGGGGAGGATTCATGGCTTCTGCCCCACGGGAGCACCAGGGCTCAGGGCTTTAGACCTGGGAGGAGGACCTCACTGCTTCAGCTCCACGGCTCTGTTCCCAGCTTCGGCCCATAGGGGAGTGCCAGGACTAAGGGCAGTGGGGGGATGAGGCCAGCCAGCCCTGTTCCAAGGCATTATCTCTTCAGGAAGGATTAGCTGAACAACACTGAGTCTGGAGGGTTGCCAGTCTGGTGACTGTCTCCTGAGCATGACAAAACCCTGCTGAGCATTGAGTTCAGCTTGAGGTCAGTGGAAGGGAGAGCCATGAGTGACCTGCAGGAGGTTGGTTTGTCTGCTTCTGGAATAGAACAGAACCCAGTGGACTAGGGGATGCCTGCAAGAAGAGAAACACTGCCCCAGGAAGGAGGTCTATGGTTAACCTGCCCTAAGGGAGAAGACTTAAGACCAGCATTGGGTCTCAGAAAGACCTAAGGGAAAATACTCTCCAGAAAGGCCAAGCTGGTAGATAGGAAGAGGACCTGGGAAGGAAAGAGAGCAAGCTTGGCTTTGAGGAACAGGTCAGATAGCCCAGTTGTTTAGGGTTCCCAGAACTAGGAAACCATAGTAGAGGGTAGGTGTGGTTTCCCCTATGCTGCCACCTTGGCAGGGTTGTAGTGACTAACGTCTCCTCTGTTAGAGGAGCTTAGAGGGCTGGCAGCTGAGCCCAGGAGTGCACTCTTAGCCGGAGGGCTGCTCCCCCTGAGCAACTGAACAGCAATGAAGGCTGAGAGAACCATTACAGCTGAAGGGAAACTGAGGGAGGGTGATTGCCTTCCTGCACCATGAGGTGGTGTGGCCTGGGACTGTACCCTAGTACAAACAAGAATAAGATTGTTTTAATGGTACTTTCCATTCGGTTCTGCAATTAATGGTTGATGTACAGTATATACAAGTCCAAATACTCTGTGAATGACCTTTATGAAGTCACTTGTAATACAGGGGCTAAAGTCAGGGCAGAGTTTGGCTCTATGTATATAAGACACTTCTAACATCTTTGTTAATAGTCCATTTAAAATCTTTTTCTAGTACTTTTCCAAAGTGATAGGGGTCAAAAAAAATATTTCAGATCTGAGCAAGGCAGGATATTTGAGGATGTGGGGTGGGAAGAGGGGCTGATTCAGCCAGATATACAAGCCAAAAGTAACCAGAGTCACTGAGCAGATTACACAAGCAACACACAAACATGAAAATAAAAAAATTCATAGAATAATAAACTGTAAGATCAGTGTCACTGAAAGCTTGCTGCTGGAATTCTCAGTGGTTTTGACTCTTCCTTGGCTCAGCCTAATTCATGGCATGTAAATGAACCAGAGCCAGATATTTAACTCAAGCCTCTGGGTCAAGCTTTCTTTAGCTCACTGACTTCTCTGCCGTAACTTGGCAATTTGATGTGTTCACATAAGATTTTCCAGAAGCACTGTCTCAGGAATAACCTTTCGCATGACATAATAGTCATCTGACAAACAAGAGCAATTCAGCAGCTTGCATTTTGACTCCTGAAATAAATCCCATGTTTCCTGCAGCTTTAAGATGTGATCCTCTTGGTGACTTTTCTTCTAAAAAGGCCTAAACTTGTTTTAGTGAATATTGTTAGTGGCTAGACTCAACATGATATAGTCTACCTACTGCTGGTTTTATTGATGTGAGGCTTGCTTCATTCGTGCCAATACAGGGATAGGGAAACAGTAACTCTCTTGGCCAGACATACAAAAAGAACTCAGAACCCAATGTGCTGAGTGCTTTGGAAAATCTGGCCAATTATTTAGGTGTCTTAATGGGAGCTGAGCACTCTGAAAACTGACCCCAGGTATACCATGCCCAGCAGATGCTTCTACCCTCCAAAGTAACAAAAGTAGGATTGTGGTATGTATGAGCTTTTCTGCCCACTAAGTGGGTTGCCTCTTCTGGTACTCACCATAGTGTGAGGGGCAGGGCGGGAGCAGGCGCCACGGGAAGGGGAAGAGAGGCAAAGGGATCATCTTTGTAGCAGAAGAAGAAGAAGATTGGGGGAAACAGAGCTCCTGCTTTGAGGAGAGGGAGTGGAGGAGTGTGATGGGGCATACAGCCCCACACTGACCAGAAGGTGGTTAATGAGAGCCTGGGGGGGTCCATTTAGTCTCACCTGTTACACCTGTGCAAGGTGTCAAATGGGAGGGGGGAGGCAGGGAAGGGAGATGAAAGAGGAAAAGCCCAACTAAGTGGTTGCTAACCTGAGAGAAAGTAACACTGTGAAGGAAGGCCTGGCTGGGCCTAGAGTCTAACCAAAGACTGCCTAGAAGGAAAGACCAGCTGGGTGACCCCAGCTACATACTCCTAGGTGTCAGAACTTCCTTGGAACAGGTGGGCCTGGGGCAGAATCTTTTTTTTTTCCTCATAACTCGATTGGATCTCCTTTGTTCTGAGATCTGCATAGGCATCAGCCTGGTAAGAGGCTGTAAGAAAGGGTTAGCTGCAGGCCATGATAGGAAGCAGGCCAGGGATACAGCAGGGGGTCTGAACAAAGAGATCTCATCTCCTCTGCTTCATACAGGATCCCTGGGCTAGAACCCAGCATAGAAGGTGGGAGCTTGAAGACCCTGGAGCCAAGAGCTAGCAAGGCCCAGAATGTGAAGTTGGGCTGGATTCAGGTTTCCTTGGAAGGGGCGGGACTAAGAGTGACCTGGCCAGAAGGCCAAGTCACAGAAAGACTGCCACAGGGCCAGAGCAGCTGGCAGCACCAGAGAAGGAGAGCCACTACATCATGCCCAGCCACAAGAGGGCACCTGTGGTGAGTAGACTCTTCCGCAAGCAGGGAGACCCAGTTGCTAAAACCAGTTTAGACCCTTCATGTTAGCCTCACCCTCAGAATTCTAAGATTAAGATGGCAAGAGAATGAACTTGGCTACCACTCCTAGAAATAAGAATACGGATCTTCTCAAACAGAAGCTGAGCATTGCTCAACCATTTGACTTACAGTGTTCTTATGTAAATCAAAATCCCAAATTTATCCTTCATGGGTCGTGGCTAGTGGAGGTAGGTTAAAATGGCACCTTATTGTGCCAGCACGGTCAGATTTGCTCCAAATGGGGATGTATCTTTAGGGGTGAGCAGGCACTATTCCCATTGTTGTTCTCCTTTAGGGTTCCCCGTAGTGTGAGGGACAGCTCTGGCTTCCACTTGGGGATCCATAGAAGCCCCACCAGCACAGACTCTTGAGGAGACAGGTTGAATCTGCAGATAGTCTTGTCATGTAACTTCCTTCTAGCACTGATCACAGTAGGCTCTTGAGCAGAGGGAGACTGTGGGTGTTTCTGCAACTCCAGCCTCACCTCTGGTAGACTTTGTGTGGCTGGAGGCCCTGTTGTGTCATTCAAGTTGGCAAAGGTCAGTGACTAAACCAAGGTGAATTTCTAAGTGTTTCCTTGTGCAGTACCCTATGAGATTCTGTTGCACTTTTTGTTATGGTTGGGGAGTCTTTCATCTCAGCATATCATGCACTGCATGGATAATTTTCTCTTCTTGAGTGTGTGCCTTTACAATCCTCTACCATGTGGTATGTTTTGAAATACTACATCGTGATCAGAGCACAAATTGACTTTCTTCTGGGAGCAAAAAGTACACCTTTGCAGGTTGTTTATAGCTTCTGTTTGGAGTGTATCATGATTTAGTAATCTGAAGATAGGGTGGAGCATGAAACCTAGGTAGAAGAATATAGGAGTAGTGGTGGTTTAATTGCCTGTGAATTCATATAAATTAAAATGGGTGACAGGTGGGTAAGAAGCAATGGAGACATACTGTACACAAAGACCATTACTCAAAGGAATCTAGCAATGATATAGCTGAGGTAGTGTTCAGCTTTCTGCTGAAAGGTCTTTATTGCAAAAAACAAAACAAAACCCCAAAATAGTTCAGCTGCAGTATTATTATCCAAGAAAAGCTAGAACCAGTAATTGCTTGTGATACAAGCGAAGGCTTGAACCTGCTATGGTTCTTTATGATGAAGGACTTACAGAAAGTACACTAAATTGATTGCCCTTTAAGTCCAGATGCAAAAATTGCTTTTCAGTCTTTTGGTATTATCAGGTATATATGATATCATGTACCAAGAAATCTTGCTTGAAAAATTAATGCAATTTGATTTGGGCAGGAACATTGTGCTGGGGACTGAAAACTGGTGGAGACCTGTAAACTAAAAGTAATGATAAGGCAATGATGGTAGGATATCAGCAGTAATGCAAAGTGTCTAAAAATAAAAATAATTAGGACATAGCCTCCCTAAAAGTCATGAGACTTCAAAAAAATTGATTTTTTTTCTGTGCCTTCTGGTTTCTGATAGTTTGGGGTCATATTTTCAAGCTTTTCTCTGCAACCATAAGAGCTAGAAACTTTAAAAATGATTGCAAGAGCTGGGGCTTTAAGAAAAACACTGGGAGTTGGCAATTCTATCTGTCATGGTACCTGCAATGAAACTTTGCTACTCATCTCCCTGAACCAACTCCTGCTGGCAGCTGTATGTATGTTTGTGAAAATCCCTCCCCCTAAACTGACTCTTTCTTGGCATCTCATATAACTGGCCTAACCTTGTTTCTCCCCTCTTCCCCCCCACCTACCCCCCTCAGTTCTGTGCATTGCTCAAGGGCAGTTGGGGCTGGATGCTATTCACCTGAGGGTACTGAAGAAATTAGCTGAAGAAATCTCTGAGCCACTGGCAATAATATTTACAAACTCATGGATGACAGGAGAGGTCCCGGTCTCCATCACTGGAGATTTTTAAGAGCAGGTTAGACAAACACCTGTCAGGGATGGTCTAGATAATACTTAGTCCTCCCATGAGTGCAGGGGACTGGACTAGATGACCTTTTGAGGTCCCTTCCAGTCCTACGATTCTATAAGACTGGAGAAGTAGTGCCCATCTTTAAAAAGGAGAACCAGGAAACTATAGACCAGTCAGCCTGAGTTCAATACCCAGGAAGCTACTAGAGCAATGTATAAAACATTCAATTTGTGAATACCTGGAGGATGAAGAGGTAATCACTAGCATCCAGCATGGATTTACCAAGAACAAATCATGCCACACTTACTTGATTTCCTTCTTTGACAGGGTAACTGATTTGGTGGACAGGGGAAAGCGCTGGACATAATATGCCTGGACTTCAGTAAGGCTTTTGACACAGTCCCACATGACACTCTGATAAGTAAGCTGGAGAAATGCAGGCTCAACTGAACTAACATTAAGTGGATATATAATTGGTTAAACAAAGAGTAATTATTAATGGAATGATGTCGGATTGGAGGGCAGTCTTAAGTGGGGTTCCACAGGGATCTGTTCAGGGTCTGGTGTGGTTTAACAATTTTATTAATGACCTGGATGTAGGTATAGAGAGCACACTGATCAAAATTTGCAGATGAAACAAAGCTAGCGAAGACTGGCAATGCTTTGGAGGATAGACCTAAAATTAAATTGATAAATTGGAGAACTAGGCAATAGAAAACAAAATGAAATTCAACAAAGACAAAATGTAAGTTGCTACACTTAGGGAAGAAAAAACAAATCCACAAATACAGAATGGGGGATAACTGGCTTGGCAGCAGCACTGCTGAGAAGGATCTGGGAGTTGTGGTAGATCATAACCTGAACATGAGTCAGCAATGTGATGCCATTGCAAAAAAAAGCAAATGCAGTTTTAGGTTACATTAACAGAGGCATTGCATGCACATCATGGTAGGTGATAGTACTGCTCTGCTCAATGCTGGTTAGGCCTCAGCTGGAGTACTGTGTCCAATTTTGGTCACCAATGTATAGAAAGGATGTTGAGAAGCTGGAAAGGATTCAGAAGCAAGCAACAAAGATGACCAAAGGGATGGAATGCAAGCCATATGAGCAAAGGCTGAAGAAACAGGATATGTTTAGTTTGGAAAGGGGGAGATTAAAGGGGGATATGATAGCAGTCTTCAGATACTTGAAAGGTTGCCATAAAAAAGATGGAGAAAAATTGTTCTCTTTTGCCACAGAGGTCAGGACAAGAGGCAATGGGTTCAAACTACAGCATAGCAGATTTATATTAAAGCTCAGGAAAAACTTCCTAACTGTAAGAACAGTAGGACAATGGAAGAGACTGCCTTGGGAGGTTGTGGAAGCTCCTTTGCTGGAGGTTTTCAAAAGGAGCTAGATAGCCATCTGTCTTGGATAGTTAGACACAACAAATCCTGCATCTTGGCAGGGGGTTAGACTAGATGACCTTGCGGTCCCTTCTAACCCTGAGATTCTAAGTCATTCTCTCCCTGGCTTGCTCTGTTAAACGCTGTATAATAAGTCCTGGTATTTTATTTATTTTTAGACACCAGAGTCTTTAAACAAGGAGAACAAAACTGCAAGAAAGAAAATTAAACAGCATGAAGAAATTTAAAAGAACAAACAAATTCTCTCATGTGCCTTTTCCTAATAAAATAATAGAGTAATATGAACTGCAGCAACAAAGTTTACTGCTGAACATGGAATTAATTTAAAAGGCACCATTACAAGATGTTTTGAGAGAACAGAATAAGATATGGGCATTTTAAGTCATTTTGCAGTAGTTTAACCAATCAGAGTTAAAATGTGGTAACCATTCCAGTGAAACAAAATGATTCAATCAGGTTGACCTGGAGCAAATAACAGTAATATGTATCCAATTTCTACACAGGAGTGACTTGAAAGAGGATTACTGGATGATGAGATAAGAAAGTGGGAAATCTCTCTGAGATGTGGTACAATGGAGGTAGAAATTGCAAATGTAATAAATGATTGCTTCCTGAGCAGATTGTAACAGAAACAGCACATTTTCTTATCAGGTTGAACTCTTAATATGATAAGCTTTAAGCAGGGGACCAAAGTAGTACATGAAAATAGATGATTTGATATAAAATAAGAATAGGAAAACCGTTCTCTTATCAAATGCTTTGTTCAGATGACTAGAGTGTATATCAGTGGACTATATTTATTAGTGGGATAAGGGTATGGAACTCACTTAATTTTTAGTGGCAGGTGTGCATTGCTGTGCAAATACAGATCTTGCTGCATCAATGTTACATAAAAAACTAGATTGGTATTTCTTTAAAAGGTGTGCTCTACTCCAACTTTTAACAAGACAAGGTTGACAGGAGCCCCGGTATTCAATCTGTGCACCAAAACATGTAGGATACCAGCTTTAAATAAAATGGGCCTGCAATGAATATGGAAAGAGCCAAAAGCCATTAGTAATCTCAGGAAAAGGAGCCAGTGAACTCTAGTGATTACAAATCAGGAAAGAGTATCTGAAATGAAACAGTGTTAAATATGCTTCATCTATGAATCCCTGACCATTTCTTTTCTGTGCGAAATGGGGACAGAAAGATTTACAAAGTTCCCCAATCCCCTGGCTAAATGAAGGCATTGTCAGGGCTCTTTCCATGCCAATTGCTGAGGCAAGGGAGATGTCCTATATTCTGTGGTGCTGATATTGTATAGCTACAGAATTCCAGAGAGCCTGAATACCAGTTCATTTTGCCCTCTCTGGGTATACATGTGTGTGAGAGCTGAGGTGCACGCATACTGTCTGATAAATACACATCTTAGAACATTCAATTTCATGATTAATATGGAGATAGATGAGGAGAGGCTGAGGATAAGTTCTTATCTCCCTGGTGCAGTGTCCCGGCTCTACAGTGCTGCTTCTGTCTGTATCATCACCACACCCAGCCACTAGAAAGCTTACCTTTATAGTAACTTTTTGTAATTAAATCATAAGAAATAATTCTTGGTAGCTGGCTTCCAAGTTGTCTAGAAACGTTTGGATTCTTAGGATGGTTAATTTCTTGTTAGGGGAGAGAAGTAGATGCAGACACTTGTCAATAAGACGCACTAGGATATACTCTGTTGAATGGGGCTTTGCTACCCAAAGTAAACTGTAACTAATATTTCACAGGAGTATCTTCTCTTTCAAAATTTCAGCTAAATTGTAGTATCTGAGGATTCTGCTTCTCCTACAGACAATGCTTCCATCTGCCTGTAGCTCTGTGTGAAGTTTCTAAAATACCTCGTCTACCACACAACCTGCTTTTATCCTAATCCAGATTATGCTGTGGCCATGTGGTTCTGGGTGTTGAGCAAGTGAATTTTCCTACCTTTCGCAAAAAGAAAAGGAGTACTTGTGGCACCTTAGAGACTAACCAATTTATGCTCAAATAAATTGGTTAGTCTCTAAGATGCCCCAAGTACTCCTTTTCTTTTTGCGAATACAGACTAACATGGCTGTTACTCTGAAACGTTTCCTACCTTTGTTCAGCTGCTCAGCTGCACAAGGGAAGCCCACTGGGATTGAATGTGCCTCACCCAAGTGTTTGCTGTCAACTGCCTTTTACAGTGGTCGTTGCCTACATTTCACTTAAATTGCTTTGAACATGGAGCTACTTTCCTGTTGGTGAGATATATATAGGCATTAAGCACTAACCTGTGGGTTCCCATCTCTTATTCTGAAAAATGATTGGCTTCTTCTCTGTATCACAGGTTTGCCACAATGCCGGTCTACTACAGCTCATTGGCGCACGACAGATAGTGGTTTGTCAAAGTAGGCTATTTGCAGAAGTGCTTAAAATAATGTAGCGTACCATGCAGCTAATTACTGCAGATGAAAATGCTTTTGGGCCTTTTTTTACCAAGAAGATTATTATCAATTGTGGTATGTGCTAATGAACTGTAGTTCAACCTGACTGGATGATTGTGAATGACGTAAAGATCCAACAGCTAACCTACTTCCTTATATTCTATGCTCCATCCCTATTTTCATAGAAAAAATCATCTTCATGTAAGAAAGTTATTGAACATTGGGAAGTGCTGCTAGAGAATTTAATTGATTCCTCTACCTAGATTTCTCAACAAGGACAAACTCAACTTTAAGGATGGGAGGATATTAAATGAATATAATATATATTTTATTCTAATGCCCAAAATGTATAATTGTTTTGTTAAAAATCCACTGGACTCTAATTCGTGAAAGTATTACTGAGGAGTCTGAACAAGGGTGACTATCCTCAACGTCTTTCCATTAGCGATGTACTCATAAGCAGGGAGAAAATAATTTGAATATCACGTGACTGATTGAGGTCTATAATTGAATATCACATACTTCCAAGTCTATTTGTACCTAACCCAGTTAGGGTCTATGAGGGATATCTGCATATACTGAAGGGATAGTAGACACTCCCTCCTAGTCCTCACTCCCTGCAATAGGGTCAGATTCATTCTCTTGTTCGAAATGGACCTGAATTCAAACTCCACGTAAGTTCCTCTGCCCTCTGGGAAAAATTCAGATTCAAACTAACCACAGCCATAGCTGACCCCGATCCTTAAAGGCTAAACCTAGATATGAACCTAGATATGAACAACCTCAGATATGAACAACCTCAGACCTCAGAAAGGGTTGATTTTGATTCAAAACCTTACCTCTCGGACCCATCTTTTGTACAGAATTCCAGAAGAGCAAGAAACTCTAATTAAAACATATACTCACTAAAAGAATCAAAGGATATATTTACGTAACTCCAGAAAGAATTTAGCTCAGGGCACACTTTTCTACAGAATCCAAATACAGACAGTGCTTCAAAATACTTTCTTCTGTGTAACTGGAGATAATTCAGTCCTTAGGAGTCCACTGTTTTCCACAGTCCCTTTTGTGTATGCAACTTATCGTAATCATAACACCAGATAAGCACTTGTTTTGTGTGAAGTGGGTTGGTGAACTATCTGACACACTGGCAACTTCGGTATACAAAATTTATTTTACAAAAGGTTAGAGGGAAAGAAGGATGTGAAATCAGGGTACAGGACTGGCTGCAATCAAAGAGATTATAATGGTAGGGACACTGTAGAAAACAAACAGATGAGAGGATGCCAACAAAAATAGTGCAGATGCAACCAAGGTCAGTCAGACATAGAGGCTGACCACTGACTGGATCGGGAACATTGTACGCAGGGATGCGACTAGGCTGGGGCTTAATGGAGGATCAAGACATGGTTGGAAATGAATGGTGATGCTGTACTGCTTCCCATGTCTGTAAAGATATTAACTATTTATACTCATATTTAGTTGTGACATTGTGAGTACCTTTCCCAGACCTGAAGAATTCTATGTCGTTTGAAAGTGTGATTCTTTCACCAGCATAAATTGGTCCAATAAAAAGATATTACCTCACTCACCTTGTCTTTCTAGTATTTAATATGTCCTTTTAACTTTCTTGTGTTTCCTTTCCTGACTCATGCAGTCTCCCCTGGGCTCTTTCAGTTCTGGAGGAGTTAAAAAAAACAAACAAAAAACACCACACACCTCTTTTGGCCTGGTGAACAGAAAGATGATTGCTATCCTCTGCCCCCGTAGGTTGTATTCCGCCTTCCCATTAAAGTGAAAGGAAAACTGGGCACAATCTTAAATTTGCTTTCTGCAAATGTGCCAAGGTTCTTGTTCAGGTCTTGCTGCAAGAACAGCTCTGCCACCTGAACAATTTGCTATGAAAATGTCAAATACCACAAAAAACTATTTTGGTGCACCTGAGTGTCTTCAACTTTTAAGGTGCTTCCTGAAGGAGGAAGATGATAATTACAGCAGTAGCTGTGGTTCCTGGAATACACCCAAAGGAAAATGAGTGTACAGGTTGCCTGAAAATGGACAGCTATTTAACACACTGCAGAAGATTGTCCAGAGTTTTGTCACTAGGCCAATTGTGATTAAGCATGTGTGACTCATAGGCACAACCCTTCAGTATCCTTTAAGGCCTAACATTTCTGTTTTAAATTACTGAAGTTCATATTTTTATTAAAAAGAGTTATGCATTCCACTTGGGTGAAAATCATTAAATGAGCGTGAGCGCTCTGTGTCTACATATAGCAATTTGCACTGTATGTTAAGTCTTTCCTGGTCTGCAGAAACTCAATCCATCACTGGCTTATGGTCTTGGTTTGGAAAACAGTTCTCTGTACCACTGAAATACTTGCTGTGATAGATCACTATAGCAAGGACTGTGATCTGTTTCCACAGTTCCACTGGAAATAAATCATACATTGCCCTGATTGAAAAACAGCTTTATTTTATTAATTCAAATCAATGAATGTCAGTGCATTCCAGAAATAATACTGAACTGTGATTAACAACATTTTACCACCTTCTATGGGTCCAGTTCTTGAAAGTTGCATGGCTTTTTAGTTGTGCTATTATTAAAATGTCTGTCTCATGCCAAAGGGAGGGGTAGAGGCATTGTTTTTTACTTGGAAGTGGAGTAAGGTGGTTCTAGAACAGGAGTGGGCAAACTTTTTGGCCCGAGGGCCACATCTGGGTATGGAAATTGTATGGCAGGCCATGAATATTCATGAAATTGGGGTTGGGGTGCAGGACGGGGTGAGGGCTCCGGCTGGGGGTGTCGGTGCTGCGGTGGGACCAGAAATGAGGAGTTCAGAGTGCGGAGGGGAATTCAGGCTGGGCCAGGGGGTTGAGGGCTCTGGCTGGGGGTGCAGGCTCTGAAGTGAGGCTTGGGATGAGGGATTTGGGGTGCAGGAGTGTGCTCCGGGATGGGATCGAGGAATTCAGAAGACAGGAGGATGATCAGGACTGGGGCAGTGGGTTGGGGCTTGGGAGGGGCATGTCCCCACTCTGGCTCCTATACGGAAGTGCGGCCAGGCAGCTCTGTGCACTGCTCCATCTGCAGGTACCACCCCTGCAGCTTCCATTGGCCGCAGTTCCTAGCCAGTGGGAGTTGAGGGGGCGGCGCTTGGTGTGGGGGCAGCACACGGAGCCCCCTGCCTGCCCCTAAACATAGGGGCTGGAGAGAGGACATGCCGCTGCTTCCAGGAGCCATGCAGAGTTGCGGCACGCATGCGCCGAGCAGCCCCCAACCCCGGCTGGAGCACAGGAGTGGGGCAAGCCCCAGATCCCACTTCCCAGCAGGATGTGGCCCACGGGGCATAGTTTGCCCACCCCTGTTTTAGAAGGATGGTCATATAGTTAAGGGACTGGATTAGGATTTGAGAAATTAGGGCTCAAAGTTCCTTGCTCTGCCATAGGCACAGAGAATGACTCATCACACAGGAAGTCTGTTACATACCTTCTGTCTGTTTTATTTTAAATTAAAAAATTCTGTAGCTCATGAAAGCTTATGCTCAAATAAATTCGTTAGTCTCTAAGGTGCCACAAGTCCTCCTTTTTCTTTTTGCAGATACAGACTAACACTGCTCCCGCTAGGGGTGCAGGCTCTGGGGTGGAGTCAGCGATGAGGGGCTCAGGGTGCAGGAGGGGTCTCTGGGCTGGGGGTTGAGGTGTGGGGGGGTGAGGACTCTGGTTGGGGGTGCAGGCTCTGGTGTGGGGCTGGGGATGAGGGTTTGGGGTGCAGGAGGGGTCTTCAGGCTGGGGCCAAGTGGTTTGGAGTGCGGGAGGGGGTGCAGGCTCTGGGGGTGGGGCCAGGGATGAGAGGTTTGTGGTGCACGAGGGGGCTCCGGGCTAGGGCAGGGGGTTGGAGTGGAGGGGGGAGGGAAGAGGTGTGTTGGTGTAGGCTCTGGGATGGGGCTAGGGATGCAGGGTTTGGGGTGCAGGAGGGTGCTCCGGGCTGGGACCGAGGGTTTTGGAGGGCAGGAGGGGGATCAGGACTAGGGCAGGGGGTTGAGCCGTGGGAGAGGGTGAGGGGTGCAGGCTCCGGGCGGCGCTTACCTCAAGCAGCTCCCGGAAGCAGTGGCACGTCCCTCCTCCAGCTCCTATGCAGAGGTGCAGCCAGGCAGCTCTGCACACTGTCCGTCTGCGGGCACCGCCCCCACAGCTCCCACTTGCTGTGGTTCCTGGCCAATGGGAGCTGCAGAGCTGGTGCTTGCAGTGGGGGCAGGGCATGGAGCCCCCAGCTGCCCCTACGAGTAGGAGCTGGAGAGGAGACTTAGACCCACTGCGCTATTGACCAGACTTTTAACAGCCCCGTCAGCAATGCTGATCGGAGCTGTCAGGGTCTCTTTTCGACTGGGTGTTCTGGTTGAAAACCAGACACCTGGCAACCCTAAGTTTTACACACACACACACACACACACACACACACACACACGCACTGAGGATGTGGCTTGCATGCTGGAAGGCTGTGAGCAACCAGGTGGGAGCTACTTCAGCAAGGCATTGTAAGGCACCCAGGCAGAGTGACACAGCCCTCCACTCGTCTGAATTGTGCCCTGGAATGTCAGAGGGTTGCAGCATTTGTTAAAATAAACTGCCTACTTTTCTCAATAGATTTTAGCAAGGTAGTTGGTTCCTTTTAACAAGTAATGCAGCACTCCCTCAGAATGAGATTTGAAAAAATGTGGGGGAAGTGGTACCCTTAAGCAGGCATAACTTCATAAGCAAGTAACTGTTCAACTGTCCTCAGTACAAAGGTCATCTCACAGGAAAGCACTTGTGAATGTGTCTGTCTGGAGGGCAGGAAAAGAAAAAAGGAGGCTCCAGATGGATAATTGCTCAAGTGTGTCTCCAGACCAGCAAAATGTGTAGCAAGCAGGTAGTTCATTAGCAGGTGTCTTCCAACTGATTTTTTGCCCAAATCTGCCTGAAAGACAGGTTATCGTTTGGGTACCTTTACCGGCAAGCAGCTCACTCTCCTGTCTGTTGAAGGCAATTTAGGATAGGTGTTCAGAAATGGTAGATAGCTATGAAGACTTGCCTCTACAGCAGTGGTGCAAGTAGAAATGATTTCCCCCTGGTACTGCACTCATGGGAGGGACACAAGGGGGGACATGTGACCTCCCCATGTGACTTCTCCCTGCCCCAGCCCAGGGCCCCCACGTTCTCCCCATCCCCTCTGTTACCCCCCCCCCCAGTATATAGAAACATCAACATACTTAACTACTCATTTCCCCCCAAATATGTAGTATTTCAGTCTGTTTATATGGAATATGGGAGTTGGGTGAGGAGCCATTTCAGCATATGTATGACTTGTTAAAAGACAAATTTTAAGTAGAACTGTATCCTAAACTGCTTTATGGCATTGTACCCAAACATTGCATTTCAATGAGGGATTCAACTTCCTTTATGGAAACAGACTCCTGAAACTCTTACCGAACTCTTACCAAAAGTGGTCCATAGTCATGCAAATAGTCCCACTGTCTTCAGTGGGATTGATCAAATGATTAAGGGTTTACAGGATTAGATTCCAAGTTTGTAAATTGTTCTGGATAAAACTGACAATGCCTGAGCTGTCAGATCAGAAGGAGCTTCATTCAAATAAAGGTGGGCAGATGTGTGATAAGATGAGGAACATATTTTCAGCAAAGTTCTTGGTAGATTCCTCAGGCAGCCGGTTTAAGGCCATCAGTGTCTGGCACTATAATCTTCACTTATAGTTCTCTCACCCACAAAGCTGGAAAATGAGGCATTTGTTTTCTTTATTTTGCTGCTCCAGTTCCAATTAATAAAATGCATGTTAGACTAGTTTGGCTGTAAAGAGGAATTCTAGGTACACTGGCGACAACACCTGCTTCCCATCAGGCTGCAGAACGAGGCTGACATCAGAATCCAAACATCCTCTGTTCAGTGCAAACAGAGGCATTCCTCTAATGATTTGGACTTGATGTGATGCAGTATGGATGTCATGGATAATTCAGACCAATGGGGAGAAACAGAATCAAAAACACTGTTTTAACACCTTCCGTTCCCCACCCCCTCCACCCATCCCCTCTTGAGGACTCTTGACCAATGTAACAGAAGAAAACATATGCTAACAAACTTACACAAAGCCTTTGTTTTAGTTTAGCTTATGCATTGTGCCGTTAAAGTTATATAAAGAATGAATGCCCTTCTTGCCCCATTCTGTTCCTTTAAGGAGCAAAAGGAGCCCCCCTCCTGAGGGGGGGGCTAGCCCCAAGTTTTTCCTGTACCCCATACCCACTAAAAATCTCTTGCCAGTACTGCATACTAGAGTACCACCTACTTGCACCCCTGCTCTACAGCATCCTGAATGTCCCATTATATCTGCTTAAGTTGCACGTAGTGAAAGAGAAATCCTGTTTAGAGCTAAGCAAATTTATTTTCAGTGAACAGCTTGTGGTGAATTTAGTGGCGGGCTTTGTTTGTGAATCGTCTGCAAATAGATTTTTACTAATTTAAGTATTCTAATACTTTCTGCAAACATTTCACTCTATTTTTTAACTACTTGTAGCTGTTGGCTATTCCGTTTGTTTTTGTTTGGGATGTGATAGGTACCGTCCTAAGTCACATGGTATTGTTTCTGCTTCCTGATTATTTCTTGTTTCTTGCCTATTGGCATCACTTGACAGTACTTGATCGTCTGTGATTCCTGGATATTTCTAAAGTTTTAAAAGCTTGGGTTTTTTTTCTTTTCAAAGAAGCATTTTCAAGCTAAAATGGAGATGCCGATTCTTTCTAAAAAATTTCTTCTAACCACATCTGTTTTACTCTCAGTATTAGCTATGGACACTGCCTCTTCTGAATAGCTGAAGTAATTTTAAATACTTCTGTGATTCATATAAACTTTTGAAGAGGTAGAGCCTCTGGGGGTGAAAACAGTGCAATTCCACTGCAAAAGCTAGCGGCCAGGATTCCAGAGGATCCGTCCTCACTAAACAAGAAAGCTGCATAGTAGGCTACACGGATTCTAACCCCAACTTCGCACAAGTTGAAACAATTGGCCAGATCCTTGGCCCATCTAAATTGGTGTACTTCAATTTAAATCAGTGTAGCTATGCAATTTACACCAACTGAGGATCTGAGCTAGTACCAGGTATTAGTGCTGATATTTAGGTCCTGTTTTTCAGAAGGACTTGATTCTCAGAACTTGACTTTGAATTTGCACATAAATTACTGATCATGCAAATAATTTCAGATGCATTTTTGTATTTACAAATAATTGTGAGCCTGTTCTGTAGGATCTGGATATATCCACTGCCTACAGACATATAGATAAACATCCACATTCTGAAAGTTGCTCTATCACAAAAAGTTGAGGTCACTTCTGTAAATCAGTTTTTAATCACTGAAAGAGAACACACGAGTATACACTTAGCACACACATTTTCACAAGTGCCCAATTGTTTTGGATGCCTCCATTTTTATGCCCAAGTCGAGTTACTGTAGGTCTGATTTTATTTTATTTTCTTTTTAAGGCGTGTTGAGGACCCAGAGGTCCCACTGGCTTTAGCTGAAGTTGTGGGTGCTCAGACCTTTTGAAAATTTGTTTCAAGAAGCCGTAAGCTGGGCACCCAGAAACAGAGGCCCGCAAAATGAATGGCCATTTTGAAAATTTGGATCTTAAATAAGACATAAGATATTTATCCTCAGCTGGTATGATCTGTATAGCTCTTGTATGGGAATTTCAAGAAACAAACTTGTTCCTTTTACTACCAATCCTGACAGTGGGGTTTCTGAAATAGAAAGTACACATTTGATTTTTAAGTTTAAAAAAAAATTTTAAACATTTGTGTGTGTGTGTGTGTGTGTGTCTCCATTGCATAGCAGTCTAACCAGTGTGAACTGTAAGCCTTGGAAGCATCAAAAATAAAGGGAAAATATATACTTCTAATTTTAGGTCCTGTAGGAACTGAAATAAGTTACAAAAACTTCCGTAGCAACTTCATAATACCGCTCCCAATTAAAGTAAACACCTTCTGAGTTAGAACATGTCTCTCTCCGGCTATGCAGAAACTTTTCAGGATGTTGCAGGCCTCTAGCTGGCAAGACTCTCTCAAAGCTAGGACATGTGTCTGCCTAAGTCAAGTGAAGTCTTGCTAAACTGACCTATGCCTAAACTAATCTCCTACGCTGACCCGGTCTTGAGACTGGAGCAAGCTTTATAGCACCTTGGAAGAGGAGGGGAGTTGTTAATCAGCCCCTACATTAACTCAAAATGGGTTCTCCCAGCTGACAGCAAACTCTACAGCTTTCCTCAACTCCAGGAAAATTACACCACCTCTATAGCTTCCCCACAGCAAACCTATTGACTCAGAAGAAGGAAACCAATTATGCAGAAAGAAAAGGAGGACTTGTGGCACCTTAGAGACTAACCAATTTATTAGAGCATAAGCTTTCGTGAGCTACAGCTCACTTCCTCAGATGCATATCGTGGAAACTGCAGCAGGCTTTATATATACACAGAGAATATGAAACAATACCTATTCCCACCCCACTGTCCTGCTGGTAATAGCTTATCTAAAGTGATTTCCAGCACAAATCCAGGTTTTCTCACCCTCCACCCCCCCACACAAATTCACTCTCCTGCAGTTGGCTAATCTACATTTCCAGTATGCTTGCAATTTAAAGGAAATTAATATCACTTATCCATTTAACCTTATACCACCCAACTCCGAGTCTCCTCACTCTGTTCACCATGTCTATTATCCTGTCTACCTAGAAAATTATATATACCAACTATGTTAAATATTATCTTATATTTCATTGAAAATATCTAAAAGTCCCAAATTCATTTTTAATCTCACAATAGCTAGTCTTTCAGTGAGAACCTCCAGTCTTAAGTCAGGGTCTGAGTTTGCAGCTGTCTGGGAAGCTAGGGTACTTGCTAATTATACAACCTCAAAACACTTTATTTAGGATACCTGGTTTGGACTCTCTACCTTCCTGCACTCCCCTTTTGACAAGCTGCCATTAAAGTTCTGATCTTGTAGTTCTTAATTAGGTGTAAATGCAGCCTTCCTGCTGTGACTATGGAAGGCCCCTGTGCAGCAGAATTTGTGGGGATCTGCTGTACAATTTGGGGTGGGAATCCATGCATCTTTTGCATGAAGCCCTGTTCCTTTTGGTCCCCAGCATGATAGCAATGTAGGGGCAGAGCATGGGGAGGGGAGGGGAGGGACCAGCAGATTCCATATTGCACAGATCACCTCATCTGCTTCAACAAGGGGATTTGTAGAAGGGCTCTAGAGCAAGCTGGTGACACAGAGTGACTCTACAGAACCTAAGCTAGGGGATTCTGCCCATAAGTGCATCTCTCCAGCACTTGGCCCAGATACTTGGTGTGGTGCTGGGGTTTTGATTTGCCCCATAAGGCAAAACTTGCCTCAAGTTTGTGGAAGTTTTCTCAAATGAGGACTCCATAGTTTCAGGTCCTGTGTTTAATAGTTTGTCTCTCATTGTGTATGCAGTACTCTGTTCTGGTGTTGCAAATGGAGAGAAAGAGGACGGAAAATGGGGACAGATTCTCAGTTCATTACTGTTAGCAAATTTTATAGCATACTTAAGCTTGAATTGAAATATTTAATTGATTCTTCCTTTTCTTGCCTTTAAAACACTGTGCTGAAAATTTTCTCTGCCTAGAGGAATGAATTGCTAAAATCTATTACACTTGCCACTTCCCTCCGTGAATAAATAACTTTAGTAAAGAGCATATTTATTATTTTCCTCAACAAGGTTTCTTTTGGGGCAATCTTAAAATGGATTTAAATTGATAACAGCCTCCTCTTGCTATCCGTCACTCATTCTTCCAGTTGGAGGAGGAGACCAAGCAGCATATGAAAAGTGAGAGAGCAAGAAGTTGCATAACAAAACCAGACTACCAGGAGCATATCATGCAAATAAATTTCTATTATTACAATTCAGCTTCTTAACAAAGTAACTGTTTTTTGGGGTGATATTGCAAAATGTCCAGGAACTGAGGGATGCTTAAAGAATCATTGCTCTCCTCTGGTATCACTTCCATTTTAGTGGAGCCTCAGGAGTTTCAGTACTCTTGACTTCTTAGTATTTGGGAAAGCATTATTTAGATATGGATCTTGCATCTAATCTCCCTACAAATAGCTACTCTCAGGCCTTCCAATATGCACTAGGTGGAAGACTTTGCTACAGGAAAGGAGTTGAGCACGGTTTTAAATTTTAATATGAGTAAGTAATCTTTTAAGGGCATTTGGACAAGAAGATTTGCCAGCTTGCTTTGATCGAGATAAAATAATTAATAGGGTAGAAAAGGTAAACTGGGTGATTTGGTTTACCTCATCTCATAATACAAGAATGAAAGACCATTCAGGAAAACTTAATGGCAACATATTTAATATTGGATAAATGAGAATACTTCTACATAAAAGCTGATTCACTTATGAAACTCACGGCCTCTGAATATCACTGAAGTCAAGACCTGAAAAGTATTAGTAACTTACAATAACGAGAACTTTCACATTTAAATTACATAGCCCTCATTTCAGAGCATTAGACAACCACCAGTTTCTGGGACATAGGAATAAACTTCCCTGCTGGAAAGTTATTCCACAAACTTTCACTACAGAATTTTCTGCTCTGTCTTCTGAAACATCTGGTAGTAGCCACTGGCACTGGAATTAAAAAAATCACTGGCCAGTTTGGTATGGACAATTTTATGTATTTAAACATGAATTAAAAATGGGAATGTTTGAGGGGCTGGTCTATACAGAGATGAGATTGAGTACACAGTGGGGGTAAATACCTTATTATTTTTCAGAGTTGTGACAAAAATCCTTTCCTTGTAAAATACTTTTTATGGCATTCAAATGTTGGTCATCTGTTTGTGAAATTTACAAGACAATTAACCTCCTTGAACAGGAATACTTTGCTTAATAACTCTTTAAAGTGAACTTCTGTAGTACACTGAGATTTAGAATGGACTTAAACCTTTATCAACTAGTGGAATCGAATATATCGTCCGACACTGCTGGGCTAGATAAACAATGAAATGTGTAAATGTGAGTGATCTTGTACTTCAGAATCACTGAAATAATTTACCATCCTGAAGTTTGTATGCGTATAATGCTGTATTTTTAGAATTATCATTAAAGTTCTTTCACAGCTCTGAAGTAAATTGTAGACATTCACATTGCTGTAAATTAAATAAATGATTGGTATGTGAACATGATCCAGAAGAGGGCAGACCACAATGCATTATTACGACTAAATGAATATAGTAAATAAATTTAACAGCTTTTGCTGCCAATCTGATCTATAACATTTCTGTAATGCCACAGACAGATCTTTGGGGAAGGAAAAACTCACTTAACCCCAAATACTTGCTGGTCTTTTCTTTCATCACTCTGTTTGCTTTTTTATTACCCATTTCCATCCTCTTTGTTCAAAAATAATATCCATCTCTTGAACTCCCGGTTGCTACTCATTTTAAATGTTGAGTGTTAGTAATCCATTTCATTTGATTATTCTCCTTTCAATGTCTTAGTTTAGATCTTGCTGTCTAATTGTTCTGTTGTACAAAGTGTCTGCTTACTGCAGGAAAAAACATATTTTTGTTTCACATATAGGAAAAACTGACCCATAATATTTATATGTTTGTGTATTTATTGGAATATTACAGAAAAGAAGGTGAAGGGGTGTGTGAACAATTTAAAAACTCGTATAATGTACTGTATGTTGAAACTAAATGGTAATAGTTTGTGGAACCCTAAAGCCAGCCCTGCTTCTTCATTTAAACTGTGAAACTACGTTGTCTAGACAGAGCTTAAAAATCATAAGATCATCTTCATAGGTTTATAAACTTTGCTTTAAAAAAAATTGTTCCAAGCTAAAATTTAGCTTACAAGTTTAGCATTTACATTTAAAAGTCTTACAAATCCTCTGTTCTAGGGGATTAAATTTGCTCAAGGCTAAAATTTAAAATACAAATTTAGCATTCACACTTAGCTTTCATTTTATTTTTTAAACAGAAGTCTTGCAAAGCCTCTGTGAATAAAGGATTAAAAATTACCAAGAAAAGTGGCTACTTCACATGCAGATAAATTTTGGGTTGCAGAAATGCCTAGTAGTGTCCAACTTAGAGACTTTTAATACTGATACGGTGTATATGCAGCAACCACATTCATAGTAGGACAGGGTGTAACACTCTAATATGTCAATAATCTAAGTATTAAAGAGTCCATAAGCATTCATTGACATAGTATGATAGACTGTAATGGCATTGAAGAGCCTGTATAATGTATCTCTGAAAGTTCCTAAATAGGAATTAATGCCATAAGCCATAATGTTTGCAAAGGAACAGCTGGTATCAGATCATAGTAGGGTGACCAGATGTCCCGATTTTATAGGGACAGTCACGATATTCAGGGCTTTTTCTTACATAGGCATCTATTATCCCGCAACCCCTGTCCCGATTTCTCACTTGCTATCTGGTCACTCTAGATCATAGACCATTTTAAAATTATGCAAATACATATGTTAGACCATAACAGATCTAATATATGTGCATTTAAAAATAGTCGGAATGCTAACATTTCAGTTAAAAGTAATTGGGGCAGTTTTGGAAAACTTTGCCCATCATGAGCACTACTATACAAAACCCCATGGACGATCACATTCTGATGTGTGGGGATGTCACTGCCATCGGAGAATGATGATAACTTATAGACCAGCACAATGTATGTGACAAGGGCCTCTTTATCACTGATATGTCAGCCAGTCCTATGTGGGTCCTAATCCTGTAATAAGAATATAAATTCAGTATAGCAGAATTTGTTGTGGAGGATTTTGTATACAACACAAATAATATTTTTTTTTAATTTTAAATGAATCAAAGCAAATAATTTTTTACTTTTCCGTTAAGTAGAATCCTTTTCAGAAAATTTCCAAGTAAATATTCACACATGCCTCCTATAATTGAAACTGTGGATTCAATGGCATAATCTAATTGTTATAGAGCTCCACGTGACCTCTTACAAGCATGAAGGCAGGAAGCTCCTGAGACTGCCATATATGGTAAAAGACATCTCTTCCAAAATGTCTTCCAGCAGGTGGGCAGAAAGGAAAAGCTGGCTCATGAGTAATGCTGTAATTGAACAAAAAGCTTGATTGATGAGCAATATATTTTTATAGGTATCGGTATTGCCTGGTACCCCATAGCAGGAATGTATTCTGTAACTACTTAGTAGGACCTTCATAACTTTAAAACTTGTATATACTTTTGCTCATTCACATTATATTGCATGTAGGACTCGATTAAATAAATTTTCAGTGTGAATTAAGACAGAAGCCTATGTGGCCTGTAAATGGGTTTTATCAAAACCAACACTAAATTCTTTATAATATATACAGTAAGTAGGATTAGCGAGGACTGAATTTGCATAGAATGAATTACAGCTATCTGCTAAAAATGGTAGTCCCTTTGGGTACTTCTGTAAGTTTGCCTTAGGAAGCCTGCACTGCAGCGACCGTTAAAGTTAAATAGAGAAATTAAAGCTACAAATGGTAGGGCTTTTCAGCGCCTGAGTCCAACATGAAAAATAGCCCTGGGACCCTATGGATTTAGAGTGAGAGAGGCTAAGTGTATGTATCACATGGTCAGTGGCCTCAGTAGGAAAGGTGAGGTTACTCTGAAACAGGCTGATTAAGGCTCAGTCCTACTCTCATTGAATTTAATGGGAAAGAGTCCTGTGGGAGTCCGATCGAACCTCAACACCCAATCTGTGTGTGAGACTCGCGGCTTATTCCATAATGGCTGCCACATTTATTTACAGAGTCACTACAAGCGTTTGTCATTCCCTTGTATAAAATGATGCGTGAACTGGCGCAGAAGAAAGAAAGAGTTGGACGGAACCTCGGTCTTCATTGTGAACCAAAGCAGTGTTCTACAAAGTTTGAATAATAACCTTTGCCCCCTCCCTCAGTCTCAGCACTTATTGCAATCTCTGCTAGGCTTGCTGATATCTTTAAATGTCATCAGGTTTGAGGTATGGATTATAAGAGAACAATGCTTTCTGAGGAACTGCTGACTTGGGAAATCCCAGAGCATAGCACAACTCAAAAAGCAGGCCTGATAGTCAGCAAAAAGATTCCTGCCTTCAAGTATCACTAAAAGTCATTGGAGGCCTATTGAAGCTTGGGGGGGGGGGACAAAGATTTTTTTGGGAAGGAGGCTGGTGGTGGTGGTGACAAACAGCATATCTGATTTTATGGAGAGAAACAGAAGAGGCACTCAATTTTTAGATAACTGTCAGATAATAATAATAATAATAATATTTGTGCATTTGTATTGTGGTAGCACCTAGATGCTTCAATCAGGGATCAGGCCCTGTTGTGCTAGGCACTGTACACACATAACAAAAAGATGGTCTCTGTATGCTCTGAGGATATGAGCCTAACAGAGATTGCCATTGGTGCAATAATTAGATAGCTCCCTTTAGAGTAACGGATATACTGGGTTAGAATTGAAACAATTAAAGTTTAAAAAGTGACTAGTGATTTGGGTACTCAAGTCGAGTCACCTTACAGGAACCTGATTTTCAGAAAGAGGGTTCTCAGTACTTAGGAAATATCCAACCCCTCTAACGTGTCTGAAGCTGGGCACCAGAAATTACTGGTTGCTTTTCAAACTTTAGGATTTTGTTTTCTATTAATATCTTTCATACTCAAGGGACCTCAAAACATTTCAAAAACAGGAGCACGTGAACTTCCTAAAGAGTTCGAGGATCCAGATGACTACGAGTTACACTAATCATAATTATCTCACTACTATCTTATTCTCTCCGCCCCCCCCCCCCACTTTTTTTTTTTGGTATCCACCTTGCTGTGAGTAGCTATGCTTTTTTCCCCAAGTAGTATACTATAAATGTTGAAGTGTTCAACTTGTGGAATGAGAAATGTAATCAGCAAGAGGTTTGATTAAAGACTTTGGGAATTTGGTCCAAATGTATTCTTCTTCAGGATTCTCTACACTATTTCAGATTTTTTTAAAAGCTGGTCCACTCTTTCCAAGGCCAAAATATTACTCTTCAAAAGTCTTTTGAGCCACAGATATAAGTATATCTGGGTATTGCTACACAATTGCTGCCAAACATGAAATCATCTTAGCACTCCTTTCAGTTAAATGGTCTGGTTTGAACAAAGACCCCCCCAGCCCCGCCCCGTATGCTCTTTCCAGTTTAGACATAATTGAGATCAGTAATAAACTGCAAGAGGAGATTTGCACCATAGGCTGATAACTGTGCTATTTCTTTAAACCAGATATAAAGCAAGTAATATTGTAAGTCTTTGCCACAAACTCAGTACACTGCAAACCCAATAGCAGTGACTTCAATAGATATTTCCTTTTGTTTCTTCTCTATAGATTGGTTTTTACAGCATGTCTTAAAATATAATGGGATTATAGCCAATTTATAAGATTGCTACTTATTCATCCAATGTATGAGTAATAGGGATTTAGATGAATATTTTCAAAGGGATTTAACAGGATTGTGTATTACAAAAATATGCAGCACCATGCTAAGCATTAGGAAGCTATTCAAGAGACTTTTATGGAAATGAAACTCTCATATCCAAATAGAAATGAATAGCTCACTATTGGTTATGAATAAGCCAAACCTTTGTCCTTTAGTGCACAGATGTGTGTAAAAGATACAAGTTGGTCCAGAATTTAGCACCATATCCCATCTTGTTCCACTGACTTCACTACAGAAGTAGACACTGAGAAAACAGGACGGCAGGAAGAAATAAGGTCACTCTGGTATGCATACTCTGTCTTCATTCTGTTCCACTAACTGATCTCTGATGCATATCGCAAATTCTTAGTCTAGTCAATTAGCTTTTGTAAGATCTCAGATGTCAAACTCACTTTTTCTTGAAAAGGAAATTCAAATGTTAACATTTTCCTGCTGTTATAAGAGATTAGTATGCAGCATGTGAAAGGGTTTTTGAAAAGAACTGGTTGACAAGTTGAAAAGGATTCACAAATATTTTTGTGAATCAAAGCATGGGGTATTACTCGCTAGTCAAAAATTTAGACAACCACTCCATATCCAGAAAAATGTTTGTGACCCTTGACATAGAATTGTAGTGCAAGATACGAATCCAAAAATTCAGAAGTGTAGTGTTTAGTATTTGAAATGTTTTACATAGGAGATGAATGAGCAGCAATCATACTTACAAGGAGCAGAAACAATATAATGATTACCTACACAACAGGCTTGTGGCTTGACTCTTAACTTTCAGACTATGGGTTGAATGCTGATTTGTCCAAAGACTTATGAATACCACATTTTAAATTTTTTTTATATTTATACACACAGACACACACATGATCAGTCTGCAAACACTTCCGTAGTGAAAGCATGAAATTGTAATTTAATATTAACTACCATTATGTGAACAAATTCTCTGACTGACTCTACCTTTGAACGGCAATCCTAAGATTCTTTAAATGATAAAATATATTGACCATGAATAAAAGCCACAAATCTTAGATCTAGGTTTTGAAAATTCTTCCCTCCCCATACTGCGGGGAGGATTTCATAATTAAGGTTAAAATTTTGGCAACTATAAATATAGGCTGAATATTCTGTTCCCATTGAAGTCAATGGAATCAGGATTTCGCCTGTACAGGTCTGCTGTGAAACCCATCTGTCACAGTTGTGAGCCACTCCAGACAGAGTAAGTGCCTAACTCAGGCAGACTGTCAGAAAACAGGGTAGACACCCCGAACTGGTGGTGTGTACTATAATTAGATTTCACCAAGCCGGTGACAAATGTGAACTCCTGGATTGCTATACTAGTCTTACCATGGAGTCACAGACAGTCCCCTTAGACTCTCCAGTTTATCTTGCCACCCAGACAAACAACTTTGTGATAAAAGGTCACTTAAACCAAAAATCACACCACATCAGGTTGCTCCCAGTCCAAAAGACCAGTCATTTCCCCAAATCAACTGATAACCTAGATCTTACACCAAAGATGCTGCTGGTAACCAATTCTATAGTAAACTAACTAAAAGTTTATTAGCCAAGAAAAGGAAATGAGAGTTATTGAGAAGTTAAAGCAGGTACAATATATGTACAGGTGAGTCACAGTTTGTAATTCCAAATGGTGGCAGTGATGTAATAAACTGCCAGTTTCCCAAAAGTCTTTTCAGGGTACCCAGATTGTCCCCAGGGATCTCTGCTTTGCATCTGGTACACTTCCCTGTAAGAGTCCAAACAGTCCAGAGATCCAGGATCTTTCCTTGAATCCATACTTATAGCTTTTTCTCAAAGAAAACAAGATGACAGTATCACTATAAAAGTGGGTTTTACCTTTGATGACAGAGCGTGAGGAATGCATTTTGACTCTTTGACCTCCGATCACCACAGAAATGACCACTTGCTTTGAAATTAGCACTTTTCTGTTAAAGTTCTTCATTTGCATTCCACAAGGCTTCTTTCTCCTTTCATGGGTTATTTAGTTACAGGGGTATACACAAAATAAATGTTTGCTACTGCATTATAACGGGATACAGATAAGTGTGAACAATGCAAGGAACATCCCACTAGTTTTCATGAAATTTAAACACCAAATATACTTTATTAAGTGTATAAATCACTTTGATCTGTACTAATAACACAAGTTAATTGGACTGGGGCTCTGGCATGAGTTGGCACCTGATCTGCCAGCATCACATTGTCTCTATAGCTCTGATCCTGCAATCAGACAACCCTGACCTAAGCTGACAGCTCAGATCTGCTATAGCTCTTTTATATACCTCCGTGGTTGCTGCTGGATTCCACACAGATGCAGGGCTTTGTGCTAGGCCATGATCCTGCAATCTGATCCATAGTGTGTACAGGTAAATTGCCTAATATGTGTCAATCATCCTAAAAGCTTGGACATGACAAGTGTTATAATCACATACTTCATGTAACATACATTTTTTGTAATTAGTTCCTTCATATAAATGAGGACTCCTTTAAAACATACTTCTATATCAAATCCATGAATAGTTTCACATTGACATTGCTTGACAATGGATGAGCCCTGAATGGCTTAATTCTATTTTTTCTCTTGTATAGCTCATGCTGCTTTATGAGTTTACCATGTGAGTAACCAAATAAAGTAATCAAACTGTGTGATTGTGTGGGGCTTTTGTGGGGGGGAGGGGGACTTTACTGGCAAGCTGAGAAAGGAAATCCTCCTTCTGAAAGAGCACAATGGCTCTTGATTTCTCCAGGGTAAGCAGCAGCTAGTGAAAACAAACATTATCCTGTTATAGTACATTTCTACAAAGGCCTCAGTTAAAAAGCTTATATATGTGAAGTTCATATGAGAACAAGGGAAACTAAAAATCCAAGATTTTTTGGAGGGTAATATATTAACCTCATAAAATATTATTCCTTTATTTGGTGTGGGAAGGAACAAAAAAGATACTGTGCTATATTGTTGATGTCATAATAATGTAAGTCCAAAGGGTAGTTCAAACATTAGCTACTCTAAACTATATGTGTATTCTGTTGGGATTTTCTCTGTGTCTAGTTCTATTATGGTGGAATAATTTCTTCCTGATGTGAGAGGGCAATTTCCAGTGCCTATTTTATCTTTCAGGTGGTTTTGTCCTTATCTTTTTAATTATGCTGTGTTCTTAGGACATCAACTATTCATTACTGGCTTAGTTAAAGGATCAGTTTAAGATCACAACATTTTAGTAATACAATAGGTAACTGTCAATAGATTTCAGCTCATATCTCCAATTTGGTTCCTATTTGTAGTTAATGGCAAACTTCCCACTGTGGTCATTTGAGGTCTAATTTGCTCCTATTGAACAGACTATTCATATGCCATCCATTGCTTCACTTAAACCCAGAGGCCTCTAACCAGGAAAACCTTTCCAGGAAGGGGTTGAAGTGGCAGAATATGGAGCAGCACTCAAGACTCCAGAAGAGACGTAACTGTAGCACAGATGCCGATTTGGGTCAGTTTTGTAGTGTTCTTATCACTGCAAGTGGGTGATGACACCATAGTTATTTCTAGTAGAGCCAAGAAGATCCTTTTATTTCACTGCTAGGCGCATCAAAACTACTCATAAATTGAATGATCAGTATCAGCTCTTGCCTTGGTTTGGCTCATAGAATTTCATCCTGATTTGACAAGACAGTGCTCAAGTTCATTGAAATACTAATCCTGAAACATAAATGTTAAAGTAAAACGTAACTTAGGCTAGCTGTGACAAACTTCATGTTAATTTAAAATGTAGTATAGTGGGGAATCATACACCACTCCTTATCCTCTCTGAGTGAGCTGCATAGTACAAGGATCCCCCAACATGCTTTGGTTATGACATACGGTTTGAGGGCTAATATGAATCTGTTTTGCAGTGTTGTGGTAAAACATATTCTCTCTATCGTACTGATCCTGCTCGGTACAGCAGGACAGTGACACAAACTCTATTACTTGCCGTTGTGGGTTTATTATGACTCAACTTCCTATTCCTGTTGCAATCCTATGCTAAGCTGACAGCTCAAATCCTGCTATGGAAATGCTACTTCTGCAATTGCTGTGTCATGGGGAGTATCTGATGCTGCTATTTTTTGGCAGAGTAATAGGGGTTGAGACCAGTATCTACTATTTTGCTTTTTACTTATCTCGAGTCCATGGGTAAGTTAGTTTGAGGCTTGGGGATGGAAATGGCTTCTTTCTAATTGATTGAGGCCTGGTCTACACTGCGGCATTAGATCGACATGTGCCGCATTAGGTCGAATTTATAATGTGCGTGTCTATACTACCGAGCCCTTTCCACCGACCTAAAGGGCTTGTAAAATTGACGCCTGTACTCCACCTTGGTGAGAGGAGTATCGCTAGAGTCAACCTTCCCGGGTCAAATTAGGGGTAGTGTAGACCCAACGTTGTGTAATTCGATGGGTTTGGCCTCCGGGAGGTGTCCCAGAGTGCTCCAATGTGACTGCTCTACACAGCACTTTCAACTCCACTGCACTTCAGCCAGGAAAAGCCCTGGGAACTTTTGAATTTCATTTCCTGTTTGTTCAGCGCGGAGAGCTCATCAGCACAGCTGACCGTGCCAGCCCAGGGCTGCAGACGCGCCCCACACTGGCATTCATAGAATCATAGAATATCAGGGTTGGAAGGGACCCCAGAAGGTCATCTAGTCCAACCCCCTGCTCAAAGCAGGACCAATTCCCAGTTAAATCATCCCAGCCAGGGCTTTGTCAAGCCTGACCTTAAAAACCTCTAAGGAAGGAGATTCTACCACCTCCCTAGGTAACGCATTCCAGTGTTTCACCACCCTCTTAGTGAAAAAGTTTTTCCTAATATCCAATCTAAACCTCCCCCACTGCAACTTGAGACCATTACTCCTCGTTCTGTCATCTGCTACCATTGAGAACAGTCTAGAGCCATCCTCTTTGGAACCCCCTTTCAGGTAGTTGAAAGCAGCTATCAAATCCCCCCTCATTCTTCTCTTCTGCAGGCTAAACAATCCCAGCTCCCTCAGCCTCTCCTCATAACTCATGTGTTCCAGTCCCCTAATCAGGAGACACTTGATCTGAGACAGGAGACACTAATTCAGGAGACACTTGATCTGATTGCTGTGTGGGGAGAAGAGTCTGTGTATGCAGAGCTCCGAACCGGCAGAAGAACCACTGACATCTATGCCAAAATCGCACAGGGCATGGGGGACACCTCAGAAACACACAGCAGTGTCGTGTGAAAATAAAGGAGCTCAGGCAAGTGTACCAGAAGACCAGGGAAGTGAACAGTTCCTTTGGTTCTGAGCCACAGACATGCCACTTCTATGAGCAGCCGCATGCGATTCTAGGCGGGAACCCCACCAGTACCCCAACACTCTCTATGGATACCTCTCCATGTCCACTGAAGGAGAGACAAAAAGTAATTGCAGCAAGAGAGATTTAGATTAGTGTAATGGGAGACACTCACCTCTCGCAAGTGCCCCCAGTAGAGTGCGTGCATACCTGCAGTTTTTCTCTGTTTCCTCTGCTCACACTGTGATCTTGCTTGTCAGGCGGGTCTTCGGTGACTCAGCCCTCCAGCCAAGTCACACTCTGTCCATGTGCCAAACAAAAACCCCTGCTGGGGCACACAATCCAAAATGTCCCCAATGTCCTGCAGCCCTCCCTGGGCTCAGTCTTCTAAAACAGTCCAACAGGACCCATCACAGTACCCTCGCTTGGTCCAGCTAGGTTGCAAGGGTCCTACTCTGGAACTGAGCAGTCCCCCAATGGTGTCTTCCCTGGGGACTCCTTGCCTCTACTTGTGTCCTCAGTGACCCCAGCCTTCCTGCTGAGCCACTCCTCTTGGGCTCAGTTCACTAATCACAGCTCCCTGTGGAGCTTCCCTGGGTTGCCACAATTCTAATTCCCTTCCATAGGGCATAGCCACTTCCCCCAGTTGCTGTTGGGGAGAACCCAGTCCCACCCACTGCTCCAGGTCCCAACCCAGGGACCCTTTAAGTAAGCGGCCTTGTGCTGTGTCCCTTCGGTAATTGCCACTCTGTTTCCCTGAGCCACTGCCCCATAGCCCGTTTTAACTGAGTCCAAGCAGCCAGCCAGGAGCTATTCTCTTGCTCCCTTGATCCTGTCCAGGAACTACCTGCTTTGGCCCTTGCAGGCAGCCAGGAGCACGTCTTGCTCCCCCAGTCCCTACTAGCAGACTGAACTCTATGGGCCTGCTGAGCCCTGATTGGCTGCTCCCTGCAGCCACTCTAGTTCTCTTGGAGGACCTCTCTACAGATCTTTTCCTGGGACAGTTATGGCAGGACCCTGAGGCCTTCAGCAAGGGGCCTGTGGGCCTAGTCCACCCTATCACAGTTAGTTCGAAATTAGGAAAAAATTTCTAACTATAATGGTAGTTAAACTACAAAATAGGCTTCCAAGGGCTGTCATGGAGTCTCCATCATTGGAAGCTTTTAAAAATAAGTAGGACAAACACCTGTCAGGGATAGTCAAGGTCCATTCCAGCCCTTCATTTCTATGATTCTGTGTTCTGCACTAGCCTGCTGGGACTGGCTAGGGTGTGGTGAAGTCTCGAATAGGTCCTGGCTCACACCATGGCTTGAATCCCCTCCCGCATCTTCCCTCTCCCCACACTGTTTATTTATGTAAGAGTCTCCAGGTTCTGGAGAGACGTTTGCTCTAGTGGTTACAGAACCTTCTGCCCACTTTTTCCCTCGCATGTTCTCCTTCTGTCCATTTCCCCTAGGTTACACCCCACCCCCCAACATGCCCCTGATACCCCTATCCCCTCCCACTCCTCACCCTTCTGCATTCAGGTCAAGCAGTTCCCTCCTCCTTCTCTTACACCACCACCGACACCATGTCTGGGTGCCAATAGAAGGGGCACTGAGAGTAGATGAGAAATAGTCTCCCTACTCCCTTCTGGTGCAGTTGGGAGGAGCAATTGCAGGAAAAGTCCTGCTCGGTCCTGGGCTGGAGCACATGCACTGATCTCTGTGGGGGTAGAATGTGCTCATTGGCAAATCCCAGGAGTTGTTGAGTATTTCAGGGGCAGGGCCATGGTTTGCTGCTGGTGCTGCTCAGGGAATGCAGGCAGGCAAACAATAGTGTTCTCTGTGCGTTAGTGTGAATAGCAGTTCCTTCTACCCTCTTCCTCTGCTCATCCTCACCACTATAGACAGTTAAAAATTAGTCCATAGTTCATATGTGTATGTAGAATATGTGATGGCAGCAGGTTTTGTGGGATCTGGTGACATTATTCAGATTGGTAGTTGGGAAAGGAAAGGATTTTTATATTAGATTGGGTTTACTTATGTGTGTTGCATTGTAACTGAGAACTAACTAATGGTAGATTTTCTGAGGGAGCTGCTTGTGGAAAGTTTTAGGACTCTGTGAGAATAAGACTAAAGCTGCAGTCTGTCCCTAACCCATATCTATTTCTGCCTTGGTGACTAAGCCCTGACAGTAAGAATCACTCACCAGGGGAGGATTTTAGAGCCTGATTTTATGGGGTGCTGATGGCTTCAGTCAAAAATCTGTATGAGCTACAAGTGCTCAGCACCTCTCAAACTCAGACCTTTGACTCTTAGATTCTAATTACATTCATGTGCCTTTTAAAGCTTTTGCTTACTGAAGTTCCACTATCAAGTACAGTAGTTTTATTTCTTACTCTTTAAAATCATGCAGTAATTCTTGTGCTTTGTGGTGTGGCTAAAGTGTATAATGGATGAAAGAGAGGGTTTCAAAGTGAATAATGGATTGTAGGTTTGGCTTGGTTGAACAGAGTGCTCTATAGAGATCTTTTGCTGAAGATTGTGAAGGCATACCAATAGATTTGTTTTTGTCATGCATTGGCTAATGGGATTCTGTCCCTATATATTTATAGGTTTCAGAGTAGCAGCCGTGTTAGTCTGTATTTGCAAAAAGAAAAGGAGTACATGTGGCACCTTCGAGACTAACAAATTTATTTGAATATAAGCTTTCGTGAGCTGTAGCTCATGAAAGCTTATGCTCAAATAAATTTGTTTGTCTCTAAGGTGCCACATGTACTCCTTTTCTTTTTATATATTTATAGTTAGCTTAAATATGCAACAGTGCCACTAGGTGGTGTGTGGTTTTTTTGTTTTGTTTTGTTTTTTTTAAGCAAAGAATTTAGGCTGTGAATTTGTAGTCTGAGCGACCATCCTCTGGAGACCGATTACCATGGTAATCTTACTGGGAACTGCTGGCTGAACTGAAATCAGAAGGAGAGATCAAATACTCGTTCTTCATTTAACCATTCCATCCTTTTGACTTTCACACTGGAGAGTGGAAATCTAATGTGGAGTCTGGGCAGGGGGGATCTTTTTATGGGAACAGACAGGGGTTTTTTTAAAAAAAAAATCAGTGTACTTAAGAGGAACTCTTTACGAAAACAGAGAAACAAATAGCAATTCAGAGGTTTCAAGCAAATAAAACAGAAAATGTGGTGGCAGCACCGTTTTTTCTTAATTCCTTTTCTTACAATTGGTAAACTTCACTATTGAAATATGATGATACCCTCTGAAATGTAATCATCTGGACATTTAGGAAGCCGGTGTGTAGGGAGTGTTCAGTGCTGCAGACCATAACTGTTTTGTAGCAGCTGTCTGGAAGAGCAGCCTTTGCTGTCTGAAGGAAGTCCTCATGGGAGTTCAACCTGTTGTAGAACCTTATGCACACATCAGTGCATTTTAATTAATGATAATTTGGGGATTAGAAAAAAAAAGAAGCATTTTTATATTTTGCTGAAACTCATGTTACTTGAGACTGGACTTAAAATATCTTGTATATTCATTATTTAAATGTAGTTCCTTTCAACCATACAGTATTGTTTACCATAACATATAAATGTTAGACTTACGTTGCTGTCAAACGTATGTTAACAAGTCCATCTATTCCTTATTCAAATTCTCCTTGTCTGGACAATTATTTGAATGATTTGTTCTTTTTTTCCATTTCAGTTCTGGTTCTTCATATAAGGGATGAGTGCTGGTTACATCCATGTTACTTTTCCTATATATCTGTAACGTCCCAGGACAGTCTGAAAGAATGAATTTCTAGTGAAAGGCTTTACCAATTTTGATATAGATGGCATCATTTATTGCACATCTGTCTTGCGAGTTTTTTTCATTAAGCCATCTGTGACTGCTTTGTCTGTCTGAGTGCCCCACAGATGACTCATATGCTCACTTATCTAATTTCAGCCAATAAGACTGCAGTATGAAAATATGGGGAGACAGTTCCGAGTTACCGGTCTTACACTGCCACCACTCAGCAGTGAGCTAAGTTGTTCTTAGAGGTGCAGCAGCAGAGGGGCAAGGGGGAGAAGAGAAACAGTGAAGAAAAGGGGGGGATGGATAGAATGCTCTAAAACACCATTCACAAACATTGACTTCGGAATGGCTAATAGGTTTAACCCTGGTCATGAACATTTCTGTGAATTGGTGTTATTCATTGAATGTTTGGGGCAGGGGTCGGCAACCTTTGAGAAGTGGTGTGCAAAGTCTTCATTTATTTACAGTAATTTAAGGTTGCGTGTGCCAGGGGGCCTGGATTCAGCCCGCTGCCGGTCTGGGGTTCTGTCCGCCGGCCCCTGCCAGCCGTGGTCATGGCCACCGACCCCATTCAGCCCACTGCTGGCCTGGGGTTCCATTCATCCAGGCAGGCAGCAGGCTGAGCGGGGCTAGTGGCTGGGACCCTGGCTGCAGCAGAGTGCCACCAAAAATCAGCTTGCATGCCACCTTTAGCATGCATTCCGCAGGTTGCTGACCCCTGGTTTGGGGGATAGCTGGTTTTCATACTGATTTGCACATTAGTGTGTCTAATAGCACATGAATAAGAGCATCTACTATTCGTTGCTGGTCATCTGCTAGTTGCCTTGTGATACTTCTGTTTAAAACTTTTATCATCCAATCAGTGAACAGAAATAACACCACGTGATTTAAGTGACCAATCACAACAATCAAAGTCCAAATGAAGAGTGTGCTAACTGCCCAAAGGCTGAAGATTTGTTTGCAGAAACTGCTCGTGAACACTTGAGGTAAACATACATTCAGGGAATCCACCTCTGTTCAAATAGTACTCACAAACAGAAAAAAAAGGTCTATATTTGTTGAAGGGTTTTTTGTTTGCAACTGATAGTTTCCTAAGTCTGTCTGAATGTATTGCAGTAACATTAGAGTGAGTGTTAGTGTTCTTACTAAATTTACAAGTTATTCTGCTTCAATATGTCTTTAACTCTTGTTTCCAAAGCAATGGTAAGAGTGTGTGTGATGTGAGTCATGTTCTCTCTCTCTCTGGAAGTGTTAAACCAGCTGGAGAGTAAGTGAATGAGTAAGAGGTGTAATGGTGTTATTTGCTCTGGCAGTGAACTGGGTTACAGTATTGTCTACAGACAGTCTTAGGAAACTATCAGTTGCAAAAAAACCCACCCTCCAACAAATATAGACCTTTTTTTCCTGTTTGTGAGTAATATTTGAACTGAGCTGGATTCCCCTAATGTATGTTTACCTCAATCAGAAAGGCAGGAGGTGGGACGTGTGTTCTGACATGGAGGGGGTTATTCCTGGAAGAAAATGAGTGGGAAAGAATTTGTATCTTTATTTTAGAATAATAAAGATGAGGTATTTACTGTACCTGTAGATTGCAATCTGACATATTTAGGGCCCTACCAAATTCACGGCCATGAAAAATACACCACAGACCATGAAATCTCATCTTTTGTATGCTTTTGCCTTATACTATACAGATTTCACAGGGGAGACCAGCGTTTCTCAAATTGGGAGTCTTGACCCAAAAGGGGGGTTGCAGGGTTATTTTAGGGGGGTCGCAGTATTGCCACCCTTACTAATTATATTTAATGTTTAACTTGTGACCTTTAAAAGGGAATAAATACTTGTAGAACAGATTCCTGCTGAGGGGAGAAATAGCTCATTGACCAGTACATAAAGCTCTCACTTCCAATGCCGTGGGTGAAACTAAATGCTGTGGTCCAACTCTATTCCCTAGTGAAGATCTTCCCACATTAGAAAGATCACTCCCAATTTTCAGCCCCTCTTCAGGAGAGTCCCAGTATTTGAAATAACAGGTGTACGTGTAAGCTGGGCAAGATTGAGATGCCTAGGCAACAAAATACATAGAAGCTTGTATTACCGTGCCAACACTATTTCTATTTTTGCAGTTAGGATTATTAGCTCAGGGTTTCAAGTACAACCGGGGAGGGGACTCAGGCAGATCTAAATCTCCTGTACAGTAATTAATCCACTTTATTTATGTATAATACATATAGCATAGTTTTTTCCTCTGTGCAGTGCTGTAGGAAAAGTAGGCTTGCTGGACATATTTAATGTTACTAAAGGTAATGTCTTTTTAATATGAACTTCAAGTTGATAATGGCATTTATCGTGTCCTCTCCACATTTGAAACCATATTGTTGATCACTTATTTCTTTATAGTCTTTTCTCATATTCAGTTTTGAACAACTCACAAAAGTCTGAGGCATGCTATTAGGCTGATTGTTCTATAGTTTTTACAATCCATAGTGGTGGTCTTTTTAGGATTTGGAAACACAATGAGGTTGTAAAGTCTTCTGGCAATTTTGTTGTCTCAAACATATCCTTCATTAACTCTGACAGGGCTTTCAAGCCATCATCACCTATGCTTTTTAACAATTCAGCTGGTATTCCATCACAACCTTGTGCTTTTCCATTTGGAAGTCTTTTTATTTCTGCCATGATTTCTTCATCTATTATTGACTGGCTTATTTGATACATCTCTAGCTGAGGTTTTTCAGGCTTATCCTTGATATATTCCTTGATATATTCTCATCATCTCTTATTCTTGTTTATATTCTTGTCTGTCAAATATTGTCCATTTTTGTCCTTAAAGATCATCTTGATCACCTTTCTTCTGTAATTGAAGGCTCTTATCTTTTGATACATCTCATTTTGTTTGTTCTCTTTATCCAATGATCCAATTTTTTTGCATTTATCATTCAGCCATTCAGACTTTACCAATCTGCATTTATTCTTTACCATTTTATTTAGTCTTTGGTATTCCTGTTGTTGATCCTTGTGCTCTTTCATACCTCTTTCATACGTTGACATCCACCTGCACTGATAACTCAGAAGACTTGTGACAATGTCATCTTGACCTCTCCAGAATGTCTCCCTTAGTGACATTATTGTCATTTCTCTCCATATATTGGCTAGCTTCCCAGGTTGATTCTGTCCCCTTACATTCCAATCCCTGCAGTTGCCAATTTCACGCATATGGCAATGCAGGGCACCAGTTCACACTGAGGACCACTCAGATTGCATAGCAGTTGAGGAATACTAGGTCAGGTTATCGTGGAATAATTTTGGCGCCAGTACTGCATAAGGGCCCCAAGAGTCAGGTCCAGTCAGTTTTTTTCAGGTTGGAACCTTAGTCTTTAGCCAAAAGGCTTGACCCACAAGGCAGCAGGGATTTTGACAGCAGGCATTTTGAATGGTGGCCTGCACTTGACTGTCACAATACCATATTTGGACACGTGTGGGCAGCAGTGGCATCTGCTGCTCCACCACACCCTGTTAGTACTTCCGTCAAATTGAACTTGAAACTCATATTAGAGAGATCAATTGAAATGGGAAAAACAGTATACTTGTGTTTTTACTGACTTCCAAAGAGCATTTAACAGAACATTCCACTACAAATTGCTCTCCATATTAGATCTGAAAGGATTGATGGAGACAAACTCTGAGTAATAAAACAATTATACTGGAATCAGAAGGCAATTAGAATGAGAGATGAAAATGAAAATTTAATAGAGATTGAGAGGAGTGAGACTAGGGCCATGTGTACACTACAAACTTACACTGACCTAAGTTATGTCAGCATACAGCTGCTGCATTTAATACAAAAAAGGAGTTTTGTATGACAATGATCATTATGTTTACGTTTATGAAAAAAGTTTCTCAAAAGCGAACTCTGTGTAGCAGGAAGAGGGAGTAAGCTTTGCATAACTCCTTAAATTAACTTTCACATTGCTTAAAACAAAACTCATGATCTGCATAGGAATCCAAATGAACAGTGCCTTAATTATTATATGTCAGAAACTTGTGCCACCATCTTGGAAAAACATCAAGGAAGAAACACCTATCTAACTGAGCGGCTTACTGCATATTATAGCATTATTCAAACCACATGGTTTGTCACTGATGTTACATTGGAAAGTAACCATTTCCTGGGATGAAAACTCTGTATAACCCTTTGCACTTACTTAATTCTGATCTTTATTTTTATAAATTTGGTGTTTCACTTCATGCCCTGAAAGTGCAACATGCCATATACTTTTCTTTGTTTGTTCTGGTAGATGTGTTGCCTCAATCTAGTAGGAATTTTTTACATTATTTTGCTTCTGGAAAAACATGGTCAATGTTTAAGCAATAATTAAGGCATCACTATGTATAGATCTCTGTTTGAGCTTTAGGTCTAGTATGTCTTATTTTGACTGTTCATTTTAGGTGAGCTTCCCTTTGAGTAGGCCAAACAGTCCAGAACAGTAATTGAGCTTATAACTGAATGAGGGATAAACATTTGTCTTTAAAATACAGGATCCAAAAGCTTAGCCATCATTTGTATGATCATGAAATACAATGAATGGGTAACATTTTTCCCTACTTCTCATTCCTATTCGTTACTGTTGCATCAGTTATATAAAGCCCATTAGCAGTGCTGCAGTGAATACACTGTCCTAAACCAATGTGTGTGTGCACATATTTTACAGTTAGCGTTGTGGCATTTGGTAACTTAGGACAGGTGCATCATTTCACAGCTGGCTTTTCAGCTGCAACATACTTCCTTGGCTACATCATGCTTATTTCTTTCTGAGGAGCAGGATACATGTCAAAAAGTGTTGCAGTCCCCTCCCAAGTTTTGTAAATGCATTTTTAATTCAGTTGATATTCCTCTTGTTTCCAGTTGTGATAAATGGGTGGGGAGGGGTTAGCTCCCTTTTATGGACCCAGCCAGCTAGCTATAAAATCCCTCTTAGTAGCTGTTCTCTACTTGGTTTACCTGTAAAGGGTTAAAAGGCTCGCTGTGATGCATAGGTAAAAGGAAGTAAGTGGGCACCTGGCCAAAAGAGCCAATGGGAAGGCTAGAACTTTTTGAAATTGAAACAAGCCTCCCCTTTTGTCTGTCTGTTGTTGTTCTCGGAGAGAAGCAGAGACAGGCCTGGAACTATGCTGTAAGAAGCTTGGGGCCCGGTATGAAAATAATCAGTATCTTACCTGGAAACTACTCATTTGAAATCCCAGATATGTAATTAGTAGATCAGGAAATGTCTAGGAAGACGCAATTAGGTTTATCTCCTTTTATTTCTTTATGGCTTGTGGACTCCTCTGTGCTAACCCCAAATGCTTTTGTTTTGCTTGTAACCTTTAAGCTGGACCTCAAGAACGTTATTCTTGATGTTTAATACTTGTAAGTCGTCTTTTTAAATCTAGCAATAGCCTGAGTTTCCAGATGTATTTTCTTTCTTTTTGTTTTAATAAAATTTACCTTTTTTAAGAACAGGATTGAATTTTTGTGTCCTATGAGGTTTGTGCACACATTTAAATTAGCTGGTGGCAACAGCTGATTTCGTTTGTTTTTCTTGTCAGCTCTTCCCCGGATAGGAGGTGAAAGGGTTTGAGGGTACCTCACAGGAAGGAATTCCCAAGGATTGTGCCTTCCTGGGTCCTCAAAGCGGTTTTGAACTTGGATGGTTTCAGCATCTACCCATCCAAGGTCAGAGAAAAACTGTAACCTTGGGAGTTTAATATAAGCCTGGAGTGGTCAGTATTAATTTTTATCCTTGTGGGCCCCCACCTTCTGCACTCAAAGTGACAGAGTGGGGAATCAGCCTTGACACCAGCGCACGCTGTTCTGAAACTATTAGAATCATTCCACAGTATGCATCCGATGAAGTGAGCTGTAGCTCACGAAAGCTTATGCTCAAATAAATTGGTTAGTCTCTAAGATGCCACAAGTACTCCTTTTCTTTTTGCGAATACAGACTAACACGGCTGTTACTCTGAAACCTGTCATTATGCAAGGCACTGCATTTAGCCGTATGGAGTGGAAATCTATCAACTGCATATTAGAATCATTATTACTTCTAATTTATATTGTTATTATTTACAGTACTTATCTGTTACTGACTTTAAAAAACAAACAAACATGGCTGAGAGTGATGATCATCATCTTATGTTTCAACAATCCCTTAGAATATCACAAATGCACATGATATCCCAAGTACTGTATTTTGCATCTGAAATTCTGAGCTAGCTGAAAGCTCTGTATAAATTGTACCCAGTCAGATGGCTGTAATCAAAATGCAAAATCTGAGCAAATTTTCTTAGTTTTGAATTTCAATGAGAAGATGAATCTTGGGAGAAGATTTGGGCTGGCCTGCAGACTCAGCCCACACTTAGTACACTTCCTGTGTGACCCTAGATCTTCTTCCGCCCTACAATCCAGATGTTTCTCGTCAATACTTGTCTCCCAAGACAACATTGGATTAGGGAGTGCAGACTGCTATGCCCTCTGAAGATGTAGAATGGGATAACAAGCCAGCCTGTTATCTCAGCTCTTGGAAACCTCTGGAGATTAAAGGTGGGAATAGCAGATAAAGGCTTTTTTCACTCGGAAGATGGCACCAAGTAGCTGAAGGAAGACATGGCCAGATGTCAAGGAGAGGTGTGTGTGTTCAGACTGGGCAGAGCCCAAAGAATATTAGACAATAATACAAACCCTTGTCTGGCTTGAGATTTCAGGTCTCGTGCAAAAAACGCTGAAGCTGATTTAACTTTTTCATTGAGTTCTTGCGTACCTTTAATCAAATCTTGGCATTCCATTTTGTAACCTGAAACCAGGACAATTTCACCTATTGTGGAATTTTTTTATGAAAGTTTGTCTCTGGTGTAACTAGGACACAGACATATCACACTATCACAGGTTGAAAAACATATAGTGGTTGGATAATGGTCCATTAGTAAATGATGCCTTTCTGTACCGCGTATTACTCTAACCACCCTTCTTAGTAAGAAGTTCTCCTGCCTCCCACTAGTACGTGAGGTTTTGTAGTAGTTATTAATATTTTTAAATGGATGGGAAAATAGCAAATATATATACAAAATAAGCATTAGAATTTTTTTCTTGACTTTTGAGGTATGAGAGTCAGTATATTAAACTGTACAAGGTGGAAGAGAATCAGACAGACGTAGATATATATATATGTATTTGTTTAAATTATCCTAGTATAACATGCGATGAAATATTGGCCCAGGAAGGTACCGGATTGTACACCATGTACAACCAAGTACAAGGGGGGGGTGTGGAAGGCTTCAAAGAGCTTTCAATCTTACTGCACCCCTCTGTGCATCCAACTGTTTAAGGGATGAGGAGAAAGTGGAGCCAAAGCTCCCACCTTGTGGACCACCCTGTGGAGCTGGATGGTTACAGAGAGGATGCTGCATCTTCCTGCGTAGTGGTGCACCATGTGCTCCCTTTGTGTGGCTGGGAGCTCCTGAAGTAACTGTGCCTCTAGGAGATCTTATCCCCAACATGGACCTGTATGTAGGTATAAGTGAGGACAGACTATGCCCTATTGGAGCTAATCCTGCTTACTTAACTCATGTGAATGATCCTATTGGGTTTAAGTATCCCATTGACCTTAACACAATGTCATAGCAGCCTTAGCATATTTTGGGTGGGCTTGCAACAAAGTTGTTTCCTCTCCACAAATATAGTTGACTTTTCATGTTGTGGGGTTAGTGAATTATCTTGACATTTGGGTAAACTCAGACACAGACTTTCAACTCTTTCTGAGACTAGCTTCAAAAGGAAGAGGTTTTTACTTAGATATTTACTGTTTATATCAAATAAAACAGGTTTTAGCTTTGAGATGTCTAGTTCCTGTTGTGTGCTTTGCAGGATTCCATAGGTCAACTCCATGGAACTTTTAAAATATGCTCAATAGTGTAGAAAACATGGAGGGAGCTGCTGTCTTTGTACTAAGGAGCTCGCAATCTGAATTCAACATAGTGTCATTCCAAAAAAGGAATATTGTACATACATGATGCATTGCCCGGAAACAAAGACTTCATGCAGTCAGTGATTTTTGTTTATATTTCCCAGTGATTGGGGATGAACCCTGAAAGGGATTCTACTGTCAAGAGAGTCCCCCTTCGTAGGCTAGTTAACATCCTGAGTTTCTGCAGTAGACATCTCCTTTGATGCGGTGAAGGAATATCATGTTTGCAGATCCTTGGGTTTCTGCTTAATTCAGTAGTGGTTATACAGTGGGCCAAATCCTGTTTGCCTTACACAGTGAAAGTTAGACCTTCAGCCTTTGCATCATGTGTAATATTGTCTTTGCTTGATTCTGCATTAAACTTAATTTTAGACTGTAAATTCTTTGGGGGAGGCATGTCATGACTTGTAAACCACTGTGCACACTTTGGGCACTCTGTGAATAATAACCCTAACCCTCATACTAGGTGTGATCACTTCCCTTATCCTGCAGCTAATATAATTCTCCTTCAAGAATGCAAATGCTGTTTTATGATTAAATAGGAATCTTTCTCCCTCTGTCTGTAGAGCTCACCGCCAAGTTGTTTCAAGGACAAGTGCTTACAAGGATGCTTCCAACTTTTTATATTCCTTATGGTGATGCTTAAAACTGTCCATTAGGTCATTAAGATTGGATATTAGGAAAAACTTTTTCACTAAGAGGGTGGTGAAACACTGGAATGCGTTACCTAGGGAGGTGGTAGAATCTCCTTCCTTAGAGGTTTTTAAGGTCAGGCTTGACAAAGCCCTGGCTGGGATGATTTAACTGGGAATTGGTCCTGCTTTGAGCAGGGGGTTGGACTAGATGACCTTCTGGGGTCCCTTCCAACCCTGATATTCTATGATTCTATGATTCTAAGCTGACATGACTATTCTCTTCTGTTCTTGGGTGGTGAGATAGTTGTTCATTTCACCAGAAGATGTGTTGAGCCTGTTCCTAAGTTTGTTACCCTAGTTTTATAACCTAATTTTAATGCCCTAAGCAGACAGATAATAAAATCATATAAATTAGATGTGGAAATGAACTACTAGAGAATCACTATCTCCTTAGTCAAATATCAAAATGAATCTTTAAAAGATATTAAATGTATTGCAGTTATTTTTCAACATGTTTTAGTAACTGTCTCTCCTCCATCTAGCTAAATAGCAGTCATTTTATATTTTGGATATTTGCATGCTAATTTAATTTTTCAACTGTTCACTGTGTGCTCTTTTTTTTAGCAAGTTGCAGTTCAGAGATAGCCATAAAAAATAATATAACAATGAAATAGAAACATCATCTGGGATTAAAGCATTAAAGTAATGTAAGCCACACCAATGAAGCCATTGAAGTTGCACCAGCAGAGAATTTGGCCTGCAGTCAATAATATAGCTCAATAACTTCTTAAAATCTGTTTGGGAGATTTGTTCCTTATGGAATCAATAGAATAATATTCTAATATTGTTTGCATAAATTTAAACACAGGTATCTTAAAATTAGTCTGGAAAATCTTTTCATATCTTTGCCAATGAATCTTTAAAATTATTATATACATAAACCAAGACAAGAATATACGTGTTTTTGTAATCTTCTTTTGTTTTAAAACCAATGTCATTGTATATGAGTTCTCTTTGCAAGGAGCAAACAATTTCCTACTCTTCTCCCACAAACATAGATGTGGAGAGTCCTGCTACTATAGTACTCAGAACTCCATTGAGTTGTTTTTTTCATAGCAAGCAAAAACATAGTTGGTATCACAAACTTCCTGACAGGGAGACTTCTAATACTATAGAATAGTTTTCCAAGGGAAATAGAATAAGTTCCATTCCTGGAAATTTTTAAAACTAAGTTGGACAAAACACAACATAAGAAAAATTCCACTGTGGCAGGTGTTTTGATTGGGTGCTCCAACGGCTCTCAGAGCCAGTCCTACAGGTTTTGACTACAATGAACAAAAAGTTGAAGTGGTGAAGTGTCAGTTCCCCTCTGCAAGTGATCCCTCTTAATGATAGTAACCTCCAACTTACACCCCTGGCCTGTTCAGTTAGTTATTAGCCCCCTCTTGTGTCATGAATCCCTCCCAGACTTATTAATCTCTCCAGGACAAATTCCACCCCCATTTCTTCCCCCTCCCCACCTTCAGCCCCTGTTTTCCAGGGTGCACTCTCTTTTTCCCATTCTCCCCAGCAGCTGCCTTCCTTTGGAGGGTCCTCTTTCACTTCCACCTCTCCGTTGGCCCCGAATCAACTCCTCCTTGCTCCCACCACCACCACTCCACCTGTCTCTGTGCCTTTCCTCTTTGGTTTGTCTGAAAAAGCCCTTCCCAGTACACTTTCTTGTACTCGGGGACATTTTACTGTGTAGCTTAGGGTGGAATGACTCTGACTCTTGGGAAGTTGGAAAGAGCACAAAGGGATGAACGCTTCCTGATTCCACTACTTAAAGGGGCAGAAATGCTTAGAAGTGTTGCTGTGCTAAAATGTTCTGCAGAATAGTGAGGAGCATGAAGCCTTACATTCCAAATACAAGTTGAAGGTATGCACATTTGAAGTCCAGTGAAATGTCCCTCAGAGAAATGGAAGAGAATTAATTAGGAAACACTAACAAGGGCTTCAGAGCTACTGGGTGACTGATCGGTATAGGAATTGTTATATCTTTGCCTTGATCTTTTTTGAATGACTGTTTTGGTTCCCTCCTTGAACCTGTTAAATTGACGTATAAAGACTGCTTAGTTTTACGTGTGCATGCCTAGCAAATACAGTGATTCACAGCATGTTATGTAAACCTGTCGTGGGAACTTCTTACAGCTCAAAGACAGTTAAGGAAGTGATGTTTATGCAAAATTTCTCTCATACAATAGATTCCTTTTTAATTGGAGGAGAGATTTGGGTTTTCATAATCCTACATTAATAAACAAAGCTACAGGAAGACTGAGTGCCCAAAGGAGCTCTTGCCACTCTGCAAGTGCTCAGAAGGTAAGTAGTATAAACATGAATTTTGCAATTTTAAAGTGACTGGGGGAAAATGTTCAGGGACAATTTATTGGAGTCTTGAGGGAGTTGCTGGTTGCTGACGGAACTCAAGCTCTCATCTCTTGGACCGAGGATTGCTACCTATCCTAGTTATGATGGTGCTACCTTGGCAGGCTGGTCATTAAAAGTATCTCTAGCGTCAGCTGCGAGGGATCACACTGCAACACAATTGTCATTACATCATACTGTGCCAACTTTGTCCCAGGGGGTGACATCTAAAAAAATGGCTGTTTGGCACACAGCTGGCCATGGGAGCATCACCTTGAGATATAGAAATGCTACTGATGTCTTCTCCTAGGCCTCATATAACTATTTAATTGAAATTTAATTCCTCCCACTGAACTGTATAGCAGGAATAAAATCTCCATTATAAAGCGAGTGCTGGTGTTTTCTTCTTGCCACTTATTTCAGTGGGGAACAATCAAATGTCAGATAAATTACATTTCCAAAAATAAAAAAGCAAACAAATAGAAGATTGCTATTTTTCATCCTCTGTGTATATATACTGGATAATTGGATGTGGAAATCCCAATGTAGTCATTACTTTGCTACTTTGCAATCTACATGAGTGGAAGTAATATAAGGAGAGGGTCAAATAATACTGCATCACTTTAAAGATTACTCTTTGACTTGTGGGAATTGAGAGAGAATTTAACTGTTGGCCTTTAAAGGAGGCAGAGCTGCAGAAGGGACCGAATAACTCACAAGGAGTTTGGAAGGGCTGTTTCAGGCAGCAGTTGTTGGCTTCACATTCCCTTGTGAAAAGGGACCAACAATTCTCATCCCTTCCCCCCGCCCCCATCAGTCACAATCCTGCTGAAGTTGGTGAGGAAACTCCCATCCACTTCAGAGGAATCGTTGTTTGACGTTTCGTGCCAGCCAATGTTCTTCGTTCCAAGACCAGAGTGCACTAAGAGGTATGCTGATTCCCTGAACAAAAAACTTTTCCTACAAAAGCATTCTGTTGCCAGTATAACCATGTCTACACTAGGGCTTTTGCTGGTATGGAACTGTCATTTAAACAAAATCACACTCCTAACCAAAATTATAATACCAGTAGAAGTTTCTAGTATAGACCTGGACTAAAGCTCATGAGCACTGTGCAGCAGCCACATGGAGCTGGCAGGAGCATTCTTAAGCAGGGGCTCGTAGCCCACCTTTAAGGGGCTACATCTTGTGAATGCCTTGCAAATAGTGTGGAAAGTGCCTCCTCCCTGTGTGAATGCCATGGAAAGTGGGGAGTCAGGATGTCTAGGAATCCAAACAGGTAACTTGAAGGCAGCACTGGTAAACAGAACGGGTGTTTTTTTTTAATATGAAAAAAATCTAAATAGTAACAACCCCTCTGTAACAGAGTATGGGACAGGGTAATGGACTTGAGGGAGAGGCTCTCAGGCTGGTGCTTTGCAAATGTAATGGAAAGCACTTCCCCTTGCTCAGTAGCTGAGCTGCAGATTGGTGTAGTTTGAGAGAGGTTGGAGGAATGAAAAAGTGTCTCCAGCTTTAAGAGGGACTGACACCATTGTGTGAGATCTATAGCAGCCTTTTTGTTTTTCTTTTGACTTTTGACCATGTATTTTTACCTCATTTATTGTGAATCCCCTCCCTCTGCCAATGTTAAAATACTCACCAAGAGTATCATGTGGTACAATATTGGCTTTGTCATTTGTGTGTCATGTCAAATATAATTGTTTTGGGAAGGAGGCTTGATCTGGCTGTGTTTATAGCATGACTAGGATAGTGGGGTCTTGATCCTGACTGATAGCTTTGGTTGCCACAGTAAATTAAATAATAATGTTTTTAAGAACTGTTCTAAACTGCTCATCTTTCACTAGGGACAGCGGCAGTTATCCGAGCAGTGGAACTAGTCTGGTTCTGCTGCACAGTGGAAGGCAGGATTTCAGAGGCTTCACTGGGAGTACACATCTCTTTGCCTGGTGTAGAGCACACCATGCTTTGGGCCAGGCTCAGGGATTGACTGACTGCTGCTTTTTGTGGTGTCTGGGAGGGGGGGGAAGGGGGATGAGGGCGAGGGTGTCCTCTTGTGCTGTGGATGGGTGTGTTAGGGTCCTGAGGTTACTGCAGCTGCAAAGACTGGGTAGCCTGGGAAAGGAAGGATTCTTTCCTCTCCCTCAGCCCATAAGGCATCTCCTGTCACCTAACCCTGCTGCTCAGGCTGTGCTCTGGATAAGTTTGTTTCCCCCAAGCTAAAATGAAAACATTGCATTTTGCTAATCACTGTCCACAGGCAATCATTTGTCTCCTCCCTAATCACACAGTAAAATTACCCAGTCCCTGCACACAGCACAATGTCTCTCAGTATACAACTCTATGACATGGGGAAAAACTTCCAATACTAATAGATCAGGTTTTCCCCCCTCAATATTTCCCTAGGTATATATACTGTGACATAAATATTTTTGCTCGTAGGCCCTGATACTTTAGCAACTACAGGCATTTGCTACAATACATAAAATCTGCTATGCTCGTCCTTTTTAAATGAACTCACTAAATCTGCCCCACAAACTAGTTAATGGAAACTACATAACTCTGGAGAATGTTTGTGTATCACAATAGCAGAAAAAATATTACAGCCATTTTTTTTCAGAGAAATCTATTTAGTTTGGGTGAGAAAGCCCTTTAAAAAGAGTGCTCTGATTTTTATCATTTTTTAAACCTCAATATAATTCACTGTGGGATAACTTTTTTTGAGGTTAGAATTGCAAATCAAGAGTCAAATGTTAAACTTTATACAGCAGTCCCTGCAACCACATAATGATATGCAAGTTCTTTGGACTTTTCCTTGATACAAGTTTCAACTCAGCTGTGACCATCCTTTCTAATAGCTTTTGCAGGAAGTGTTGATTTTGATTTTGCAGGAGAAATGTGGGATTAGAATCAAACAGTGAACTATGAGACTTAAGGTGCATCATTATGAATGCTTAATATTTTGTAATGTCAGTGGACTATCTGCAACAGTAACTATATCTTCATGAATTTAAATCTCTCCATAGAGTATAAATAATTTTTGGATTGAGTGAGCTCGCTTTGCATATTTTTCATTACTTATTGCTCACAAGAGTGTACAGTGTCATTTTCACAAACGTGTCTTGTTCAGTTTCTAATATAATATTGCACACTCTGTAAAATGTTCAGTCCCCACCCCCTACTGTTGTTCCAAAACCTGTGCAAATTGAGTTTGTAGCACACTGGGTTTCTCTAACAGCAGTCTCAGCATCGTGTTCTTCAATGCAGTTGCTGTGGGTTGTTATAAATATAGCCACATTTGCCTGAGTATTGTCACTGCCCCAATCATGGCTGCAGATACTATGACAATATCCTTTTAAACTTCTTTTTAATTTTAGGAAGCCATTTTTTTCTTCTAGACTAATTGCCTTTATTGTAACTGTGCTGCTCCGTGGATTAAGAGTAAAGACAATGATAGTCTTCCTGTTCTGTTAATTTCCTTCTCCCACTTCTGTCTCCATGTCCTCTTCCATGTTGTCCCCTGTGCCTGAAACAACTTTTGTATCCTAGCGTGCAGTACTCCTTCTCTCTCATCATTCAGAATCCTCCTGACAACAATCTTCTGCTGAGACATCCACAAATGCTAACCCCCGACTGTACATGCCATTGTCCTCTCAGGATTGTATCTTCACCCTCCCTTTCAAAAGAATCCCCTCCCCTCACATGTACTAAGGTGCAATTTTAAGTTATAGTTCTCATCTGTGTTTCCCAGTGTCTGTCTCTTTTTTTGTCTGATCTGCCTGTCGTTTAGTCTGTAAAATCCTGTCTCTTAGCTATGTCTTGAACAGTGGCATGCACCCTATATCAGTACTTCAAAAATGCTGATAATATATTTTGCAGGATACTATGGGCCTTAGCTACCAAACAGGAGACATTGTTACTACTTAGTAGAACTGGTTGAAATTTTTCCATCAAAACTTTTTTTCAATAGAAAATTGGGTTTTTAAGTAAGTAAAAACTTCTGTGGGAAGTTTCTGCTTTCTTTTTTTGGTTGCCAAATGAATTTTTTTCCAGCTTTTGATTTTTCAGTGAAAAGTCAGTTTTCTGAAGGGGAAAGCGGTCATTTTCCAACCAGCTCTACTCCACCTCAGCTCACCACCTTCTAGCTTTTAATGCAGCAAAGTTCTTCGCAACTATCCTGTCCCCCCCACCCCCTCCGAACCTCCTGAAAGCCACCTTCTTTCACTGTTTTTTCTTGTTTTGCCTGATGGATTCTGGGGGAGATAATGATTAAAACATATTTCACTTTAATAGTAGACTACAGTGGTGTTTTTGACTATCTGACAAGTTTCATGGCATCTGGCTTATTCTGGTACCTGGTGCAGCTTCTTTGTCTGATCTCCTTCCATGTGTTCTTCCAATTGTTCAGCAGTGACTTTTACTTCTAGATGTGCTTTTCAAAGGATGGAGGGACAGCTGTGTGCTCTACTTTTTAGTCTAACTCTTCTCTACGTAAAGGCTACATTGCCCCTTCTTTAGCCCATCTTCCATAACATTCTCATCCTGGAGGAATCACATCTGCATTGTCCTTTACTCTGTTAGCATCAAAACCCTGATTTGTCTGTTGGTTTTCCAGAATAAATTACATAATTCCAGCCCTTTTTGCATTGACAGGAAGACATCATGGGTGAAGTAATATCACCTACCTTGTGTCTCTAATATCCTGGGGCTAACATGGCTACATCATCACTGCAAATATTTATTCCGTGGGTAGGTGAGTGTGCTGACACTCACTAGGTCTGTGGCTTGTCTGGGGGCATCACTAGATGGTGTTATAACAAACGCTGCAGTGTGTGCAACAGTGGCTGATAAGTCTGATAACTTCTTTTTTTAAAAAAAAAAATATTAGGTTTAATATACATTATCCAGCTTTTTTGTTTGCAGCTTGATTCAGACAAAAAACAAAACAAAAACAAACTTATAAACCCCCCAAATTTACCACCTGAAATGCTATATCAACAACAAAAAGTGTGAAATGGGGGTGATTTTTTTAATCACCCACTTCAGCACCTTCCCCTAAATGGCAATAGACTAGAAAAGCTTTAAGAAACTGCCCTACAAATGGAAGTAGAGAATAGGATTGGGCCAAATCTCCTGACTAAAGGAAAGTAAAGGAGACATGACCCTTATTTTAACCTTGAATTAACATTTTCATTGGTAGAACACTTTGAAAGAGATCCTGACTTTTATGCAGTAAGACTCTTCATTTAGATGAGCATTATAATGAATCTGGTGCAAAATTACCAGTCAGCATAATAACCAGCTTCTTTGTTTTATCCGAATAGAGAGGATTAACTTCTAGATACCTAATTAAATAATGTCAACATTTTAAAAAAGGAAAGACTTTGGTATTTGTTCATATAACTTTTCCCCATGCAGTCATTTGTAATTAGGTAAACCCTATCTGATTTGTGTGAACAAATGCAGCTTGAACACACCATTTAAAATATTTGCCCTCTCAAATCTTTGGGGTGCAAACTTAGAGACAACTTTTGAAAATGTTGGCCTACATTTGTATTAATAATCAATTAAATGCAAATACATAATGTTCACCGACTGGTATTTTTGTTTCATGTGGTCAGATCTCCTGAAGAGGTGCCCGAAAAAATAGGTGAGAAATATTTAAAGTAAGATGCAGCTTTTGCCAATCTGAGCTGTGAATTATGAGTGAAGAGGTGACCTTTTTTCAACGCTTTGCACAAGTTTTAATCACTGTTGGAGTGATGCAGACCCGAAGTGTCTGCATTGGGCGCTTTCTGCTGCCACACAGTCTGTCTTGTGCACTAATTATTTCAGAATAAAGTGATTTTTTTTTTTAAATTCTGGAATAGAGTACCCACATGGGGAGCTACTCTGGAATAGCCATTGCAGAATACTGTATTCCACATGAAATATTCTGGTCAATTTCCCTGTGTAGACAAGCCCTTCATACTGGAGCATTAATATTCTGCCAATACTTCAGTGTGAGTTTCATTGAATAACACTGAGTTCTTGGGTTTTTTTAAATCCTTCTTTTCTGCAGGGCAGTTGTAACTCTTCAGGAATGTATTCCTGTATCAGTAAAGCTTTCAGTGACCCCTGAATTCATGATCCATAGTAAATAAAACCAAGCAGACGGAGTATTAAACACCACTTTTACTGTATAGCATGCAACTTGGCTAGTTAGATAGAAGTTGCACAGAGAAGAACAAAATTAAAGCAACTAACAACAAACTATAAAATTTTCATTGTGCTTTGTGGATTAACATGACCCTTACAATACTTCATTTTACGAATGCTGTGTATAAAATGTCATTTCTCTTTGCAATGCTTTCTTCCTTTTAAAAGTGTCTTTTGTTCAGTTTACCATTGATATCAAACACATAATATTTTAATGAACTATCTTATATTGTACAATGACAAAGGAACATAAAGCCACAAGTGACTAACTTTGGCTAATGGGAACTTAAATTCTACCTCTATAAGAAATTATATTCTAATTGCAAAAATTAAAAAAAAACTTCATATATTTGGATGGTGTGGTTTGCTGCTGTAAAAACATTGACAATTATGAATTAAGAGACTCAGCTCTCATCTTCCTCATGAAAGTCACAAGTGAGATAAGAATTTGACATCCAAGCTAGGAAATTGTATAGAAACAAGAAATCAAGTAGAAATTCAAATCTCTCTTGAGACTCTTGCAAGGAAGATATGAAAGTCACTTTCATAATGAAGTGACTTTTCACAGAATAATGAATTAGAATTTTAATGACATGTATATTCCAAATCAATATGACTTCAAAGTTAAAAAATTATATCTCCTTAGAGAATTGTGTCCATTATTATTCTGAATAGGTGAATAAATGTTTATGATGTACTGCATGAAGAACAAAAGAAGGGAGGAAAAAAGGAAATCCACTACTGGTAACAAACATAGTCCTAAACAGATTGAGCTTTCAATATTTTCAGTATCTTCTAGAGCAATTAAATTATAACTTGTTGCAAGTTACAAACCATTACCGACTCCATAGACATTTTCATGACGTGCTAAGAACCTCTTGAGAAATGACAAACCACCTTAGCCATAACTGTCTTCACTGGGAATTCAAATCTCTCAGTAATTTTTGAAGATTGGCTCTAGAGATCACTTCCTTTTGAAGATTGGCTCTAAAGATAGTAACATAACAGGGGCCAAGGATGAAATCCTGGCCCCACTGAAGTGAATGGTAGTTGCACCATTGTGTTCAGTAGTGCAGGTTCAGACCCCAAGACCCTACATACAGAGTACAATAATTCTAAGACAGTCCAAGTCTGAGTTAGATTACAATCCAGTTTATGATGAAGGCATCACAGTATTTCAGTCTTGCTAAAATGGCATTAGGACAAGAACTACTGGGAAACTATACCCCAGTCAGCCTATCTGAGATACCTAGAAAGATACAAATTACAAAAAAATTACAAAGATTACAAATTATTAAACAGTCAATTTGTAAGCACTTAGAGGATAATAAGTAATAACCAATATGGATATGTCAAGAATAAATCATGCCAACTCCTCCTGATTTATTTCTTTGACAAGAGTCCTTGTTTAGTGGGTAGAGGGAAGCAGTAGACTTGATATACCTTGATTTTAGTAAAGTTTTGACAGTCCCACATGACATTCTCATATGCAAACTAGGAAAATGTGATCTAGATTAAATTACTATAAAGTGAGTATACAGTTGGTTGAAAAAATGTACTCAGTAGTTGCCAATAATTTGCTATCTAAATTCTGGGAGGATGTATCTAGTGGGGTCCCTCTGGGATCTATCCTGGGTCCATTACTAGTCAAACATTTTCATTAGTGACTTGAATAATGGAGTGGGGAGTATGCTTATAAAATTTGTAGATTACGCCAAGCTAGAAGTGGTTGCAAGCACTTTGGAGGACAGGATTGGAATTCAGAAATGACCTTGATAAATAGGAGATTTGGTCTGGTCTGAAATAAGATGACATTCAATAAAGACAAGTACAAAGTACAATGATGAGGAAAGAAAAATCAAATGCAAAATGGGGAATAACTCACTAATCAGTAGTACTGCAGAAAAGGTTAGAGTGGATCAAGAATTGCATATGAACCAATAATGTGACCATGTGAAAGGCTAACAGGAGTCCTGTACATAAGACGAGGGAGATAATTCTTCCACTCAGATACTCCTCAGATGGAGTATTGTGTCCAGTTTTGGGTATATCACTTTAAGATCACTTTAAGAAAGATGTGCACAAAGTGGAGAAAGTCCAGATGAGGGCAACAGTAATAATAGAAGGTTTAGAAATTTGATCTATGAGGAAAGGTTACAAAAAACTGAGTAGAGAAAAATTTAATCTAGTATGTAGAGAGACTGAGAAATCACCAGGCAGAAGCTAGTTTACACCATAATCAACAGGAATCACTAGACATATTTGTGGCATAAATGCCAGATGCCAACATACAGACTTCCACATGAAGTTGTCAAGTAGAAACTAGTGTGAGGAAATGAGAGCTCCCTAGAAACCTTAAGAAGGACCCTTAGTAGATAGGGCAGAATAGTACATCTCAATGCCATGGAGCAATTGGAAGCAGCAGCAAATGACAGAAAGGAATGGAAGAAACTGTCTTCCGCCCTCTGTGCCAAAATTGGCATGCAAAGTTTTTAAAAAAACCAAACCACAGCGTCACAGTAACAATGAAAACTGCGCTATTGCTTCTTACATCTTAAATACAACTTGGTTTCTAGGAAAGGAAAGATAATACAAAACATGCAAATATCTGTATTTTCCTTTGTAAAATTTTGTGTATTGTTTTATTTCCAGCACTAACATAATATCCATTTTGGCTTTCACTAAAGCAAAGCAATTCAGAAATAATGGAAAATCTGGATCTGATGTGTCTATTTCAACAGATTTAATTTTTTTAAACTACAGAACCTGTGTTTTGAAGATGGTTCCCCACTGTGTGAGTTAAACCAGTGTAATAAACAGCTCCCCATCTTTTCCTCTCCCTGATTCCTCCCTTTGCCTCAGGTCAGGCTTCTACATGTGCAACAGATCACGGTGGGCTCATAGCGCCTCCTTTTGGGTCACCATGAAGACACAGGAGCTATGCTATGCACAGGGTTGCTCCTTGCCCATCTTCCTATCAGGTGGCCAGCATTGCTAAATGCTGCCCCGAGCAGCAGCAGAATGTTTCATACTGGCCCATTTGGTGTTAGAATGCTGAAAGGAACCTGAATTGGCTCCACAAAACTCAGTATGGATGAGTCTGCTGATCTTGCATTCTGTTCTGTTTTGTAGTAGAACACGGTGGCATTCCATTTGGCACTTCAGAGATGAATATTTGATTCATGGGGCAGCACTAGACAGGTACAAAAATTAGCAGTATAACATATGTAGATTTGTGCTAGAAAGTTTTGGAGCAGATTTCTGCACAATGGGCCAAATTATGCCCCAAAGTGCTCCCACTGAAGCTAAAAGTAGTTTTCTACATGCATCTCAGGGTAAGATCTGGCCCTAAATTACACCTCTGTGGGCTAAATTCAGCAGTCATAGAATTATAGAATATCAGGATTGGAAGGGACCTCAGGAGGTCATCTAGTCCAATCCCCTTCTCAAAGAAGGACCAATCCCCAACTAAATCATCCCAGCCAGGGGTTTGTCAAGCCTGACCTTAAAAACTTCTAAGGAAGGAGATTCCACCACCTCCCTAGGTAATGCATTCTAGTGTTTCACCACCCTCCTAGTGAAAAAGTTTTTCCTAATATCCAACCTAAACCTCCCCCACTGCAACTTGAGACCATTACTCCTTGTTCTGTCATCTGCTACCACTGAGAACAGTCTAGAGCCATCCTCTTTGGAACCCCCTTTCAGGTAGTTGAAAGCAGCTATCAAATCCCCCCTCATTCTTCTGCAGACTAAACAATCCTAGTTCCCTCAGTCTCTCCTCATAAGTCATGTGTTCCCGTCCCCTAATAATTTTTGTTGCCCTCCGCTGGACGTTTTCCAATTTTTCCACATCCTTCTTGTAGTGTGGGGCCCAAAACTGGACACAGTACTCCAGATGAGGCCTCACCAATGTCGAATAGAGGGGAAACGATCACGTCACTCGATCTGCTGGCAATGCCCCTACTTATACATCCCAAAATGCCATTGGCCTTCTTGGCAACAAGGGCACACTGTTGACTCATATCCAGCTTCTCGTCCACTGTAACCCCTAGGTCCTTTTCTGCAGAACTGCTGCCGAGCCATTCGGTCCCTAGTCTGTAGCGGTGCATTGGATTCTTCCTTCCTAAGTGCAGGACTCCCAGGTTCCCTTGTCCTTGTTGAACCTCATCAGATTTCTTTCGGCCCAGTCCTCTAATTTGTCTAGGGCCCTCTATATCCTATCCCTATCCTCCAGCGTATCCACCTCTCCTCCCAGTTTAGTGTCACCTGCAAACTTGTTGAGGGTGCAACACCATCCTCCAGATCATTTATGAAGATATTGAACAAAACCGGCCCGAGGACCGACCCTTGGGGCACTCCACTTGATACTGGCTGCCAACTAGACATGGAGCCATTGATCACTACCCATTGAGCCCAACAATCTAGCCAACTTTCTATCCACCTTATCGTCCATTCATCCAGCCCATACTTCTTTAACTTGCTGACAAGAATACTGTGGGAGACCGTGTCAAAAGCTTTGCTAAAGTCAAGGAACAACATGTCCATGCTTTCCCCTCATCCACAGAGGCAGTTATCTTGTCATAAAAGGCAATTAGATTAGTCAGGCATGACTTGCCCTTGGTGAATCCATGCTGACTGTTCCTGATCACTTTCCTCTCCTCTAAATGCTTCAGAATAGATTCCTTGAGGACCTGCTCCATGATTTTTCCAGGGACTGAGGTGAGGCTGACTGGCCTGTAGTTTCCAGGATCCTCCTTCTTCCCTTTTTTAAAGATGGGCACTACATTAGCCTTTTTCCAGTCATCTGGGACTTCCCCCGATTGCCATGAGTTTTCAAAGATAATGGCCAATGGCTCTGCAATCACATCCGCCAACTCCTTTAGCACTCTCGGATGCAGCACATCCGGCCCCATGGACTTGTGCTTGTCCAGCTTTTCTAAATAGTCCCGAACCACTTCTTTCTCCACAGAGGGCTGGTCACCTCCTCCCATGCTGTGCTGTCCAGTGCAGTAGTCTGGGAGCTGACCTTATTCGTGAAGAAAGAGGCAAAAAAAGCATTCAGTACATTAGCTTTTTCCACATCCTCTGTCACTAGGTTGCCTCCCTCATTCAGTAAGGGGCCCACACTTTCTTTGGCTTTCTTCTTGTTGCTAACATACCTGAAGAAACCCTTCTTGTTACTCTTAACATCTCTTGCTAGCTGCAACTCCAAGTGTGATTTGGCCTTCCTGATTTCACTCCTGCATGCCCGAGCAATATTTTTATACTCATCCCTGGTCATTTGTCCAATCTTCCACTTCTTGTAGGCTTCTTTTTTGTGTTTAAGATCAGCAAGGATTTCACTGTGAAGCCAAGCTGGTCGCCTGCCATATTTACTATTCTTTCTACACTTCGGGATGGTTTATCCCTGTAACCTCAACAAGGATTCTTTAAAATACAGCCAAGCTCTCCTGGACTCCTTTCCCCCTCATGTTATTCTTCCAGGGGATCCTGCCCATCAGTTTCCTGAGAGAGTCAAAGTCTGCTTTTCTGAAGTCCAGGGTCCGTATTCTGCTGCTCTTCTTTCTTCCCTGTGTCAGGACCCTGAACTCGACCATCTCATGGTCACTGCCTCCCAGGTTCCCATCCACTTTTGCTTCCCCTACTAATTCTTCCCGGTTTGTGAACAGCAGGTCAAGAAGAGCTCTGCCCCTAGTTGGTTCCTCCAGCACTTGCACCAGGAAATTGTCCCCTACACTTTCCAAAAACTTCCTGGATTGTCTGTGCACCGCTGTATTGCTCTCCCAGCAGATATCAGGGTGATTGAAGTCTCCCATGAGAACCAGGGCCTGTGATCTAGTAACTTCCGTGAGTTGCCAGAAGAAAGCCTCGTCCACCTCATCCCCCTGGTCCAGTGGTCTATAGCAGATTCCCACCACGACATCATCCTTGTTGCTCACACTTCTAAACTTAATCCAGAGACTCTCAGGTTTTTCTGCAGTTTCATACTTGAGCTCTGAGCAGTCATACTGCTCCCTTACATTCTCTGAATGCATCCGATGAAGTGAGCTGTAGCTCATGAAAGCTTATGCTCAAATAAATTTGTTAGTCTGTAAGGTGCCACAAGTACTCCTTTTCTTTTTGCGAATACAGACTAACACGGCTGCTACTCTAAAACTTTACATTCTCTGCAATCCCATTCTCCTTAATGGGACAGCAAAGGGGTTTTTAAGACTAGGCTGAATTTGGCTCATGATCTTTAACTGCTGTTTCCATTTCAATAAGAAAAAGGTTAATATATTAAAACACATGCTTTTTGCTAACAAATTTATGTACCTTAATATATAAAATTACACATACTTTCCTCTTATGAGTAGCATCACTCTAGTCCTTTAGTCACTAAGATTTTCTTAAGGAGGGACTTTTGTACTGAGAAAACTCAAGTATACCTTACTTTGAAACCAAGATCCATTTGACCTCACATCTTAATTTAAAAATAAAAAAATTTACTTGCCACTTTTGCTGCTTATCAGAAGAGATGTTTAAATGAGTGTATTTTCTGACAGCCCATCTGCTCTTCTACTCAGTCTTGCAACAATCTCATGATGGAGAGAGTTGTGATATTAGTCAGTTTTAAAACACAAAATTGCTAAGTTTTAAACACAGCAATGAGACGTTACCTCAGGACAAAGCAGGAAAAGTTGCGTTGTGAGGGAGCAGGGTTTTATTCATGTTGTATATACTTACATAGAATATAAACAGTAAAAATATTGAAGACCATATTTTGTGATAATGGATGTATGCACACACAGCTGTGAGAAATCGCCATGTTTGTTCGTGCATGTTGGATAACTGTGCACATAAATGGGCATTTAGCCGGCAGACATCCAGTTTGTATGTACAAATGTCCATTCACAGCTATAAATGTAGGTTTTTGCAGACTGAAGATACACTTGCATTTTTGCTTTTGATGTCTTTTAAGTGGTGTACTTAAACTTACAACTATATATCTTCCTGGGAGTATGTTGTTGGTTGGTTTTCAGGCTGATTGCATATTGAAATTTTTTTTATATGACAAACTTAGTTTGCAAAACTTCCTGTCTAAAGTCTTTGTGCTAATTTTAACTCCTCAAACACATTTAGGTAAAAAGGTCTCCTCAGATGTGGTGTTGCTATCTATTTACAGGGGGTCAAATTCTGGTTTCAGTTACACAGGTGTAATTCTGGAATAAGGTAATTGAAGTTGATGGATTTACTCCAAATTTACACCAGCATAACAGAGCACAGTTTTGCCCAATATAGCTATTTCCCCCTTCTATCTTTGCACATATTGCAGCTCAGTAGTATTCTAGTTAGTCTGAATAAATAGACTGTAAAGGGTACTTCAGCTATCCAGCTGCAAATCTGTAAACTTGGATGCACATTTTGCACATGCCACTGAGTACACATGGAAATAGTATTTAAGTACAAATGGTATTTATGTGAACAAATGGGATAGGTAAGTTCTATTTAACTAATCTGCACACACTGAAATGCCCACATCTACTTTTCAGACAAGATGAAAGTTCAGTTCTGTACTTTCAAATAAATATTGCTAATGAAAGTTACGAAGATAGGCTGCAAAACCTAAAACCACCAAAACATAGCTTGTTTAAATATACAATGGGTACCAAGGCAGGATTTTTCTTTTATTTCTAACAGGACTAAACAAGGAAATAAGTCAGTCCTAATTAAACCACTACACCCAGAATGTTAGTAGAACAGTAAATCTTTGCACATTGTGTACTATTAGACATTTTCTCTAATTTATAATATGGGGCTCTTTTCCTGTAAATTATGTCAATGTTACAATATTTTTCATGCTTGAACTGGGCTGTAAAATCATGCAAGATACTTTGCTTTCATTGTAGTCTTAGTCTCAACCAACTTGGGAAGCTGGACTCAGTTAGGTGAAAATGTAAAGAATTACAACCAGGAAGCTCTACTGTTGTTAAAAAGCTACAGAGCTCACACCAATTTTTTCCCCAAGTGTTTGAAATGTTCCAGTGGTGCTTCCTGATTTTTAACTGTTGATCATTTGAGTCCAACCATACTTTAACCCTTAGAAAGCTAGCTAAACTCCATGTTTTAGTCACCTGAAGAGAAGCTATTTTGTTTTGGTTTTTATGCAGATGCTCGGGTTGGAGGGAAAGATTTTTCATGTACTGTGTGGTTGGTAATAACATGAGAGGACTGCATGTTTCTAAAACTAAACTGGCTCTTTATTGAGAACTATTTAGAGAGATATTGCAACTTCAGCTATCATTCAAACCATACGCGAACAGTCCTAGTGCCTCCTTCAAACTCTTCCATCCTGCAACTTGTGCTCCTCCCTCCAAGTTTCATGTAGGTTGCTGCAGGTTTCTAGCTGCTGGGACAAAGGACAGGTTTAGACCTTTGGGACAAAGCTAGTCTCACTAGCTCCCGCCACTTTCCTGCAGTAGAGAACCTTTCTCCTTGCATGATTTGCATTCTTACCATGACTGCCACCTCTTTCCCTGCTCAAATCCCATTCCCCCTGTCAGGCCAGGAACTAGCAGGGACATGGTGTTACTTATACAAAGCTGATGAAGGTAGACAGTACTATCACAGATCCCATGGTCCTTACGCAAAGTAATTTGATTTGATTGATCCCTTGGTCCTTATGCAAAATCACCTGGCACTGGCCACTTGTGGAAGACAGGATACTGGGCTAGATGGAGCCTTGGTCTGACCCAGTAGGACCATTCTTATGTTCTTAAAATGTAGAGCTGAGATATATGGCAGTCAGCTTGACTGTAAAATAGAGGTGTTTGGGTTCTCTGAGAGTGCTGCGGTGAGAGGCACAAGTGTAGAAAGGGGCTCTATGTTGATCACAGAAGGGAATGAGAGATAGCAGGAGCTAGGAAGAAGGAAACAGAAGGGTTGAAAACAAATATAACCCATCTGCCAGATGGCATAGCAATACTAAGATGACCTATACAGGTGCTATTTAAAATAAGTAAGTAGCTTAAGTCCCCACCTAAAACCAGACCCAGTCTAGCTTTGAGAAACTTAACACTTAAAGTTTAGCATACCCTCACACCCATCCTAGGTGCCTTTCCTGGTTTTTCTTCCCCACCTACAAGCACTCAGGAGCGTTAGGAATATGAAACCACATAATCTTTATTCGGAAAAATAAGCAATATCTATGTACATAATAAAATGGAATCAGCAAAATCTAAACAGTGTATGAGGGTTATGACTGACCCCACAGTCTCAGTTACTAATTTCCAGGCTTGTTTTGGGCACAAAACCTATTCTCCACTCACCTGAACCCCTCTCATAGATTCAATTAGACCTCTAAGTCAAATGGGTGCCAAGAGATGCTCTTGTCAGCCTGTCAGCTCTTGTCCTGTAAAGTCCATTACCCCCAGGTCCCACTCCACTCTGAGGCTTCCAGGTCGTGGTTGAGGAAAGTCACCCCCACTGTGCCAGGTTAAGTTCCAGGAAATGAGCGCCACCACAGCCAAGTTTGGACCCACAAAGTCAGCTCCATCCCTGCCTGTTCTACTTCCATAAATTCAGCTTTGTTGCTACGAGGTCCAGCCCTGCGAAGTCAGCTCCAATCCAGGTCCTATGTATCTAGGTGGGAAAACCAAAGCAAAGCACAACTCCTGGCTTGAGTCCCTGCTCTCTCTTGCTGAATAATCTACTACCTGTCTACCGCCTTTCAGTTTTTCCTCACTTACTTACATGCACCGTTTAACATCCTTTACAAAAAGTGCAAACAAACAAATGAAACACTCTACAGAAATGCACTGAGGTGAAATTATAAATTAAGCCTGCTACAGACAGTTTTTCCTCTTTCTTCTATAGGGGGAGCAGAGAGATTCTTTTCCCTTTAAGACTTTTTTCTCTGGAGCATACATGTGTAGTCCTCTCTGCACTTCCTGTTCAGAGCACTGAGGATAGGTACTTAGAGGATGTATACATTTGGATCCAGCTATTTAAGGTTAAAAACAAGACTTCTAAGGGCTGGTCTTCACTACAGGGGATGCTGCTGCAGTGAAGACCTTCTAAATCGATGGCAGAGCACTCTCGGGTCGACCCTGGTACTCAGCTTTCCAAGAAGAGTAAGGGAAGTTGACCGGAGAGCGTCTCCTGTCAATGCAGCGTAGTGAAGACACCAGGGTAAGTTGACCTAAGCTACGTCGACTCCAGCTATGTTATTCACATAGCTGGAGTAGCCTAGCTTAGGTCGACTTACCCCCTGTAGTGAAGACAAGCCCTCAGTGAGTAACTGCCTCTGAACTAGAATGAGAGAAAAGGAACTGTATTTTGCAAAATACCTGAATGGATCACATGATCTTGTCTCTAACTTTTTGGAGTGCCAGAGTACTAGTTTTAACAAGGGGTGCTTATAGAAACTGATCTTGCTAGACACTCTTTTTTTAATGTCTATGTCTTTACAAACACCTTGACATCTGGGTGTTCCTTATTGACATAACATGGTTATAGGTCAAAGTGTAAGTATTAATCAAGTTTATGAGGCAAGAAATTTATATTTTTTCCTGTAGAAGCAATAAATGCCATTAAAGAAAACATTTCTTACATTTGCAAATGTTTATTGTAAAGCTGAATATGGCAAAGAAACTTCAACACGTCATTCCTCAATGTCTTACATTTCAGTTGAGGGTGGGTAGTACATTACTTAGAGTCACAATCATTTAGTCGTTAAGCTGTTGAAAAGTCTGAAACACTGCAAAATAAAATTTACTTTGTTTGGCTTAAGCAGCAGTCAAAAGTATAATTTACTCCATTATCTCAAGATAAACACTGTTTGGCTTCTAAAAAATAAGTGGTTAAAAGAACAATACAGGGGCAGAGGGAGTTATGTAACTTGGAGGCAGCACAGGTAATATGGAAGAGAGCAATACTGGAAGACCAATAGTGAGGGTAGAATTTATTAGCAACTGTGCAAAAGAGAATGAAGTCCCTCTAAAGGTTTTTATCTACACAGTAAATCAAATTTCATGAGCACGGCAACTATTTGTCTGATCTTGCTATGTCTGCCCAGTAACCTTGTCTACTGAAACCCTAAGGACATATGCAGATCTAGAAGTTCACTTAACGGTTCAAGTATTTTGAGTCAGGCATGTTAACTATCAACAGACATGATTAATAATGTGTCAAATGCATGTGAAACTAGTAGTTCAGGGCAGTTCTTCCTGCTAGAGAGATACCACTTAATTTGTTATGCGAGAAGTCTGTAATCGAAGTCCTATGACAAGGTTCTCCTCACTAGCATGTGAATAAGAACCAGATTATAAAGAAAACCATTCCTGATTGCATATTTTTATTTAGAAGAACCATGGTTCAGAAAAAAGATGTAAGGAAGTACCATTATCAAACAAATGGACAGGAACATAGTCAATGCAGAATCATAAAAGTGTGGTGGAGTCATAACCCACTTTATTGCAGGCGATGCGTAGTCCTGCTATGCAATTTGTGGCTGTAGTTTTTGTAGGAGTTTATTTTATAGGTTCAAATGTGCATTCTGGTTACCAAAGCTTGCAGTCTTTAGAACTGGATATGGGGAGTGAATTGAAAATGGCAGCCATTAGATGAGGCTTCAACAGGGCCAGTAAAACCTCACCGTTTGGCCATAGGATTCAAAATTGATTTCAAATAATAGCACTACTTATGCATCAAGAAAACTTGTGGAGGACATGTCCATTAGTTTTTAAAAGACAGTATTTACTCTCAGTTACTAGACAGTGGCATCTGAAAATATTATTTTCCCCTTTTCTAGAGCAGGAAATAAGTATGGTAAATGAGTTATCTGTTCACAAATGTTGATTATTTGTTGGTGACCACTCTACCTTTATGGGTTTTAGGTAGGTCCTACATGTTCAGTGGCTATGAAGCATCTTCTTAAATTCTTGGTAACTGAAACTATAGCAATTCTTAGGTAGATCAGATTTGGACACTCGGTATGTTTATGATGCAGTTAGACACCCGCAGCTGGTCCATGTCTGCTGACTCAGGCTTACTGGGCTCAGGCTGTGGGGCTGTAAAACTGTGAAGTAGACATTTGGGCTTGCCTGAGCTCTGGGACATCATGAGAGCTCCAGCCCAAACCTGAACATTTACACTGAAATTTTACAGCCCTGCAGCCTCAGCTCCACAAGCCCGAGTCAGCTGATGGGCCAGCTGCGGGTGTTTAATTCCAGTGTAAGACATATCCTAAGCCCCATATCTTTAAAAGCACATGCACAAAGTCTGTGAGAACAGACATGTGCACCTGACTTGTGTGCACACAAGTTAGGGTTGCGCTATATAGATGCATGCATGCAAAAAACATCAACATGCAGTTTGGGGTTACCATTGTGCAAATGTACATGTACACTTCTGAATATCTGTGTCTAAAATTCTTGACCATGAAGGGAGGACTTTTAATTTATAGCAGAACACGTTTTTAAAGTATATTTTGCAAACTATAACTGCCCTACTGGGAATAGGGGCATCTTATTTAAGTTCAAAGGCTAATGTTATTAAAAATAAGAAAATAAAAAAGACTTTCTTTATTATATACACACACAGCAAGAAATGCTGTGTACTGTAGTTTCTGTGGGAACATAGTGTTATCAAGAGATTAAATCTTTTTGCCAGTATTGCACTTTAAATGCAGCCTTGTGTAAAGTTTAAACTATGATCGCTTTCTTCCGTGCAACAAATTCAGCCATATATTTTGCTATTTTCTACAGTAGTTATTGGATAAAATTTTCAGAAGTGCCCAATTCCTATTTTCAGACATGACTTAGGCACTTAGGGGTCCAAGGCAGTTAGGTGCTTTTGAAGATTTTATACACAGTCTTTTATACTTACAATATAATAGGAGGTAAAATGGAAATACTTTTAAGACACAAAGCATGCCTTTGCTTTTTCACACACCTTCCATCAGCATTTTCACTTGTAAGTTTTTATAACTGTCTTTGGCAGTGAAAGTGTTACATATTTTTCATAATGTTGAAACTGGTTCATTATAGATGCCGTGCATTGGAAACTGTCTCAGGAACTCCTGCATGTGGTAATGCTGGGTACTTATACAGGCCTCTCTGCCTTTCGTAACAGTTGACTTAAATTTGCATGTTTCAAATGTTTGACCTCTCTTTGTATTCTTTGCAGTTAGACTTGTTTATAGCCATCTCCACTGAAATGCACTCTTCACAAATTAGCTCATGTGCTCTAAGTTCTCTGTCTGTCTACATTATTTTTCATTACATCTCTTCTTCTAATTAAGATTTTTTTTCCTTCTCAATCAATCATCCATTATATTAGTGATTAAAAAGCTGAGGATGCAGCACTCATCCCTGTGGTGTTTCACCATTAACATCTTCTCAGCTTGATAAATTCTGCAAATGACTGTTCATGATGATCTTGTCCTCCAACCAATTTTTTAGTTCAGTTTGGTGAGACACCTTTTTATTTATCCTATGAGTCTAGACTTTGCAGGGGGAGGAGTAGCCCGGTGGTTTGAGCATTGGCCTGCTAAACCCAGGGTTGTGAGCTCAATCCTTGAGGGGGCCATTTAGGGATCTGAGGCAAAAATTGGGGATTGGTCCTGCTTTGAGCAGAGGGTTGGACTAGATGACCTCCTGAGGTCCCTTCAAACCCTGATATTCTATGGTTCAAAAACTGAATGGTAAATTTAAAAATTCATGAGTCCATTCAGAATATCTGTGTTGTATCTGCTTCCCCAACTATATCCCTTTATCTACCCTCAGAGTTCACAGAATTCCTGAAGTGTAGTCAGGCATGACCTTCCTTTCCTGAAACAATGTATTTTAAGAAGTGCTTCCATAAGTGTTATCCCCATGCGATTTAGTTAAAATAAATATAATACTCTCTTACCTCCTTTTTGTTGATGTTACCACAGTTGTTTTTCCAGTCACACTTGGATAATTAATATCCCCCATGTTCCATGTTTTAGCCTTGGTACAGACTTTTCTTGTGTACTGTCCCAGGGTAGACCTTGGAAATATGTAATTGCTTCATATTGTTATCCTCCACTTTGTCCTCTGCTGATTTAGCACAGAAAGTATACTTTTTCAAGGTAGCCTAGAGAAAAAATGTAATTTCTGTATATGTGACCAACAATCTTGCTATGTGCTTTGTAAAATATTTGCTTAAAATCATGAAGAGAAGATGAAAATGCTTTAGCTTATTTTCTCCCATCAGTGAAGACCAGAGTTTCAATTACTTACTCAGGTTGAGTAGTGCTTTACTATGTATGTAATACAATTTAAAGTCTCTAAATACTGACTTTCTAATGGCAAATACTGTATGTGTACTATTGTCCTTTACTGGAGGCACTATTTATGTTCATTTACCTCTCTCGTGGCTGGTCCATAGAGGCTATAAACTCAAATTACTAAACCTAACATAGATTTTCTTTTAGTTTCCTTTAGTCACTCATAGGGGTCCAAGTTACTGTATGTGAAAAGACCTGGCTGTGAAGCTCATATGGGAGAAGTATACCTTAACATCTATCTGGTTATAGAATCATTAGAAACTTGATGGCTGTTACAAGAAAGCAAGGCTGTATGAACTGGGTTTTCCTCAAATATCACTATTTCTCAAAGGACAGCAATCTGAGAGAAGAATATTGGAATCCAGCTCTGTTCTCCTTGTGTTGAGGAGTGCCCTACTCAGCAACAAATAATTGTAGGACTGACCTCAAGAGGTCAGCTAAGTATTCTAGACTATCCCTGACAGGTGTTTGTCTAACCTGCTCTTAAAAATCTCCAATGATGGAGATTCCACAATTTGCCTAGACAATTTATTCTAGTGCTTAACTACCCTGACAATTAGGAAGTTTTTCCTAATGTGCAACCTAAACTGCTGTTGCTGCAATTTAAGCCCATTGCCTCTTGTCCTATCCTCAGAGGTTAATGAGAATAATTTACCTACCTCCTCCTTGTAATTAACTTTTATGTACTTGAAAACTGTTATCATATCCCCTGTCAGTCTTCTCTTCTCCAGACTAAACAAATCCAGTTTTTTCAATCTTCCCTTATAGGTCATGTTTTCTAGACCTTTAATCATTTTTGTTGTTCTCCTCTGGACTTTCTCCAATTTGTCCACATCTTTCCTGAAATGTGGCTCCCAGAACTGGACATAATACTCCAGCTAAGGCGTGGAGTAGAGTGGAAGAATTACTTCTCGTGTCTTAATTACAACACTTTTGCTAATACATCCCAGAATGACTTTTTCTTTTTTTGCAACAGGGTTACACTGTGGACTCATATTTAGCTTGTGATCCACTATGATCCTCAGATCCCTTTCTACAGTACTCCTTCCCATGCAGTCATTTTCCATTTTTATGTGTGCAACTGATTGTTCCTTCCTAAGGGGAGTTCTTTGCATTTGTTCTTATTGAATTTCATCTTGTTTACTTCAGACCATTTCTCCAGTTTGTCCAGATCATTTTGAATTTTAATCCTATCCTCCAAAGCATTTGCAACCCCTCCCAACTTGGTATTATCTGCAAACTTTCTAAGTGTACTCTTTTTGCCATTATTTAAATCATTGATGAAAATATTGGAAAGAACTGGACCCAGAATTGATTCCTGTGGGACCCCACTTGATTTGCCATTCCAGCTTGACTGTGAACCACTGATAACTACTCTCTGGGAACAATTTTCCGACCAGCTATGCACCCACCTTATAGTAGCTCCATCTAGGTTGTATTTCCCTAGTTTGTTTATGAGTAGGTCATGCGAGACAGTATCGAAAACCTTACTAAAGTCAAGATATGCTGCCTTAATTAAGGCAGCAATCGCTCCATGGCATCCAGAATCTCAACAGTTGTCTGGAGTAAGTCCAGAGTGGAGGCAATCACATTGAAGCTTTACAGTAGGATTTGTTGTGAACTTGGAAAATAATATCTTGATCTTGGTAAGAAACTGATCGGTCTGGCTGTCTATTCAATATCCAGCCTGTATCTACTTCCCAAGCATATATTCCCATGGTAGTAGAATAACTAATAGCTCAAATGAGTTCTAATTCTTCTCCTTCTAGTGGGAAATTTCTACAAGTCTTGCAGATAATTACACAGCTGCCAGAGCTGGGTCTGCTTTTACTGTTGTGTACTGGTGAAAGGTTGTTATGATGGTGGAAACTCAAAATGGAAACCCGAAAGCAATGTTTCTCTAACAAAACAGTGTCAGACCATCTCTGTTCTAAAGGGATCCCTCTCCAGCCCTAGAAAGAGAAATCTCACAGGGAAATTCCAACACACTACAGTCACTACTCTGAGAAGCTGTGTACTGATGGCTCATTAGGAGACAGCTCTGGGATCATGGACTAGAAAGGAGAAGAGCTGTCCTTAGCTTTTCTCTGGCCTTTGAGAGGTAGAGACACCACCACACAGTTTTCATCTGGAAAACTGTACTGGTGTGTCTTCTATCAAGAAGTAAGTTGGGTCCAGGAGCTGGACAGTAGTTCTGAAGGTATCTTCTGTCCTAGGTAGAATCTTTCCTTAAATCCTTGAGGCTGACACATCTGCGGGTAAGAGAGGGATCAGGGAGACAGGATCAGTTTCCAGAGGCTGTTGCCTGGCAGTGTTCTTTCAAAACATGAGTATTCCAGGAGATCTTAAATGCATGTAGTATCTAGAGAATGGATCTGTTCAGAGTTAGTGCTTACTCTAGCACATGGGAAACTGCTGCTGTTGATAGATCAGGATTGCGGCAGACCTCTTGCTCTGCAGTTAAAGCCATCAAGAATAGCAAAACAGAAAAAAACAAAGAGAAGCAAAGAAAACAGGCTTTGGTTCAAACATGCGGCCATGTCTTCCCAACATGTGGACACATCTGCAGATCACTCTTCGGTTTTCATTCGCACAAGAAGGCACATTGAATAAAACTGTTTCTCTTTTGTCTACTACGATGGGAGACTCACACCATCTTTAGGCTGAAAAGAGAGATTCTACAGCAGGTTCAGAGAGACTTTGGTCTATGAGTTGGAGAAAGAATCTGCTTTCCAATCCCAAGTGCTAACATACATGATCCCTTCCCATTCTCTGATCCGTAAAGTGCAACAGAAGGTAATTCCCCCCCCCTACATCAACTATTCTGATAATGAGTATAACATGGTGTGCAATGGCTCTTGTTACTACAACCTTTTGAATCCTGACAAATACTGTTTCCAACCATTAATTTGAATCTCAAACAACTCTTTGATTCATGCCATATTACAATTCCTTTTTTGTGATCATTGTATGTACAGATTTTGTTGGCTTGGAATTTTGCAGAATGGCTCTTCTTCATGAATGCAATCCTGGCCCAAGTGAAATCAAGGGGAGTTTTCCATTGACTTCCAGGGGGATAGGATTTCACTCCATATGAATACCTATATTTACACATCAGCAAAGGTATTTGTGTGAACAAGGGTATGCACTGTTTGTTTTCTATTTCCTATTCAGGGCCGGCTCTAGGTTTTTTGCCACCCCAAGCAACCAAAAAACAAAAAACAAATCTCAGAGAGTGCAACTCCTGAAGAAAAGGAAAAAAAAACAAACCCCCACCCAGAATGCCACCCCTGGCCTAGAGCCAGTCCTGTTCCTGCTCCTATTTATTTTTCTCCTTTATAAAAAGTTTTCTAATGAGAGAGCAGAAACAGCCTTATGACTTACGTGACCAATTCTGCACAATAAATTGGAGCTGAAATGCATAGTTCACAAGCAACTCATTTAAACAATAGCTATGAATAACAAATAAAGATGCAGTTATCGGATTTGTGAACAACTTGAAAATGCCCAAACAAGCAACAAATATAATTAATAGTAAAAAATGTGTTTAACTAGAAACCACCCACATTTGATGTTAAACAGCAGAGATGTAAATCACACAAAACAATGTGTCAAGTGGGAGTGCAATGATGAATATATCAGCAATGTTTATAGTCTACTTTTTTGAGGAAAAAAATACTTTAGGAACATAATGAGTAACATAAAAGATGGGTCTATCTGATCCATTTTCTGGCCACCAACATTAGTACCCGATACTTTAGGAAAGGGTAGCCTCTCCTGAAACCCACAGTATATTCAGACAGTTGTGTAGTATTATATAGGTTTTGATGGCTATAGGATGTGGGGAAGAGAATACTTCTTTCCCAAGCTCTGCAGGGGATCACCTCTTCTTGGATGTAGACACTTGAGGTAGAATAGCCTATTTTTATAATCTGAAAACTACCTTTATGACTCTACATTCTTGTGATTTGATAATGATAAACTATGATGAAAAATGGGGGGGGGGGAAAAGTTTCAGAAAAGATCATTTACAATATATATTAAAACAGTGCCCAAAACTACACCATATGCTTGTTCACCTGAACACAATTCAGGAAAGTGCAAACTGTTCTTACAATGCTGACAGAAGTAGTATGGATTTCAGCTTTGAACAAAGACCATCTCAAGCAGTTGGTGAAGCCAACCTAATAGTGACATGGAAGTGATCGCTATTGTGCATTCTCCTTGTTCTTAGCATGATAGCAAATAGGCTGCAGATGCCAGAGATAGAGCTGTTAATTCCCAGCGTAGCATACTGCTATATGTATGCAGCTCCAGGAACAATGTTCTTGGAAGCTCTCTCTTTTCTGTTGGATAAGCACTACTAATCTGGTATCCTAGCACTTCGAACCAGGTTCTCCTTTGGGTCACTCATACCTGATGGCAGTGTTACTGTTACCATGGCTGCTGAAAGATGGGCGTTCCAAATCCACATCATTGTCATCATCATCATCATAAAAAATATTTTACTTGTCAAATTCAGTTGAGTGGCGCACAAAGTGTATAATGAAAACCAGGATGTTTCCAAAGAGGTCCATCAATCAAATCAAGGGCTTGAACTGGCATACAAAATCATCATAACCCAAAATCCAACATAATTTTTTTTAAAAGTGCACAAAATGCAGACATAAAAAAGGATGAAAAAAGTTTTCACTAGAAGGATGTCACTGATGGAGTTTTACACACCTAAATGAGAAGAGCTTTCCAAACTTGAGAGTTCTTGACAGAGAAAGTCTTGGCTCCGATTTTCAAGATTATATCCAAGTTGTGAAGGATGTCTAACAGCAGGATGTTTTCTTGTTAATTGCACGATAGTATATGAATATAAAGCGGAGAAGACGAATCCTACCAATAGCTAACTATGTCAATGCATGTTAGCAGGAACCACTGTCTCTACTCAGTTATGCAGACCTTCAGTTTCATTTTGAAACTTTCTGCAACTCTAACAGAGACATTTAAACTGTTCTTCAAAGAAGTTTATAGTATAACAAATCTTGCAAAAAGGATTGCCTGTGTAAGGGTGTAAGTGTAAGGGTGATCCAAACCAACCTCTCTTCCAAGCAGTTCACAAAAATCAGGAATTATACCCCACAAATAAAACTGGACTAATGGTGAGAGAATTTTATATGAATGTTCATACTCTCTCCCCCTTTTTGTGTCTATATGTTAAAATACATAAAGTCATAGAACATCTGATGTATTCTACAATGCTTAAATCTTTCCAAGTGCCAATAGGTCTGAACTTACATTTACACTTCCACAATATTTTAAAAACATGGAATTTTACATCAATGTCATTACAGCTGCCAACTAAATTATACACTTCTTCATGAAAAACACACCAAATAGTATTATGTTTACTCATAGCAGTTCTTCAAATCATCAGAACAAGGTCCTTCTGCCTCAACTCCGAAGTTCTCTATATTGAGCTGATCCTTTATGCATCTATTAGATGCACCCCTTCACTACTCCACTATTCTTTCTGCAGCTTTTCGTTTGCTGGGAAAGCTGCTTCTTTTTGCCTTTCCTTTCAGAATAACAGAGATTTCCCCCCCTTTTTGGATTGTAACACTACCATTGTGTTCAATGATTTAGACCAACTTGGGTTTAAGTTAGGGTTAGATGCTGAACACTTGGTTGCCAACAAAAGTTAGTCACAATAAAAAACCCGAAGCATTAAAACAAGAGGTAAATGATCATTTTAAAAGGAGGCAAAATTGTTGTTAAATGGCAGGTAAAGGCTCTATAACTCTAAATATTTATAGCCGTAGACTGTGATTTTGTGAGATCTCCTAGCTAATCAGGGTTGGGGCTGGTTGGGCCTTGGTTGGGAGACCTCAAAGGATAAGCCAAGGTACAGATCACTGTTAAATCAACATCCCATTTGCTCTTGGAGGCACTGTGTTGTTAAAGATGTTATCTTTTCTGTAAGGGGTGTTGACTATTCATGGTCTCATTAAACCTTTTTCAGACTTTGCATTTTTGAAGTATCTGTGCTGCAAAAAGCAGTAAGAAAAGAAACATCCATGCATTTCCCAGCAACCCCATTCTTCATATCATCTATCTAGAGAAAACCCAACTTTTTAATGCTGCTTTTTTCAAGGAATAAAACCCCCGGGTTTTAGAATAGGAAAACTGCACAAAATGCATGATTGGGGAGAAGTGTATGTGAGATCTAGTGTGCCTCAGTGTGCTCTATATCACCTTAAACTCTTTTCATTCTTAATATTCTGGCTTTTGGAGTTTTTCCAGTGTCAGTTTTTGAGTCTGTTTTCTGGATAGTTCTGAACGTGGAATCTCCTACAAGAAATCAGGCAATGCCAAGAGAAGCTTTGAAACCAATGTTAGCGACATCAAAGAAGGCTTCCTTTGCTCAATTTCCTCTATTTCACATACAACCAGCATGGACATGGGTTTTGATCTCAGTTCTTTGGGACTTTGCATGTAGTTCTTGTGTAGTCCATGAGTATGATATAAGCTCCTCACACTTTGTTTTAAGCAAGGTGCTGAGTACAGAATTGACCAACTGTGTAGGTAACCTGAGAGGCAGCCTGAGGAGCAGAGAGTAAAGAATACCGGCATTTCTAGGGTTTCATCATGATCTTTCTCGACACAAGGGGAGGGATGGGGAGGAAGAGAATATAGCTAATGAGGCAGATTCATCCCTGATTTACCACTGATTCAAATGGCTTTACACCAGAGATTGATTTCGTTCACTGTAGCAAATATGTGAAACAAATATTGCAACACTCAGTGCAGTACACCAAAATTATGATGTATTCCTGCATCCCGATTCAGTGAAGAAGCTGCTCTCTTGATCTTCAGGAACACTGGTGAAGGATATTGTTACTGGTTAAGAGTTTAATTCAACTATTACCAAAATGTCACTTCTGCATATGTGTGTTTGACACATTTAAAAATGTTGTCCACTGTTGATAAAAGAATAACAGTTTCTTCAAATCAGATGAAAAATTCATGCTGTGAAAATATAGCTTCTATTCATAAGACACTGATTGCCCTAGCTTTTAAAGATAATAAAATGCGGAGCAACAGGGTTGACAAGTTAGAAAACAGAGCCAGGAAGACAAACCTCAGACAGATTGGCGTGCCAGAGGGAGAGATGGTTGCTTTAAAACATGGATGAAGGAAATACTGGTACTGTTTCTTTTGGTAGATTTTATTTGGTACTTTTATCTAGGAGAGCTGAATACAGGAAATAATTTCACCCACCCTCTTCCAAATTGTTTTAATCATCTTGCAAAAATGTGACTGTGAGCTATAGAATTCAAAAACTCTCAAGAATTGGGCAGTCTGGAATTCAAAAGTAATAAGGTTGAGATCTAGCTAGACTGCATACCTTCAGAGCTGACACCAAGGAATGTTTTCTCAAGAGCTTAATGAAAAGGGACCTCATGACTGAGCTTTTTAAAAAATGGCTGATTTTGGGTGCCTCAGTTTCTGCGTGCCCACTTTTAAACTCTTTTAAAGAGGCATTATTTGAATAGGAAGTTGTCTCAGGTCAGGCACACAAAATCACTAATTGCTTTTTAAAATCTTGATATGTATTTTTATCCCTTCATAGGACAACTCACTCTTCCTGATTTTTGGATCAGTCGGAGATGCCCATAATTTTTTTCCTTATTTTCTATGATCCACCTGTTGCCTTCATGCATCTTCAATTTAAAAGGAAAGAAATGTACTCCTCGTTGTTACTTAAAGTATTCTTCCTCCATCATATTAATGTAAGCAGTGTCAGGATTAGCTTCACCCTGACATCTGGTGGTGAGGTGTGGCAAGTTGTGGAAAAGAACTTCAGGGGCCAATCTCATTTGCATAGGCACACCCACCACGCCTAGAATGAGACCATAGCTGCCCAAATGGTCACTTTGGCTGCTGTGGGATCTCCAGTGTCTCTGTTATTGGGGCAGGAAGAATAAATTGTTATTACCCTGATTATGGGAACTGTGCTTGGAACTGTACGTGGCCTTTTGTTATGATGGAGGGATTCACCATCAACTAAGTAGCACTCGCTAGGCAAGGGTCATGGGTTCCAAAACTGTGTGAATGGAGAGAGGCTGGGGACAAGTATTAATACTTGGTGGTATGGGCCCCTTGGTGAGGGCTTTACATGCTAATTGCACTTCCTCTTCTCTCCACTGTGGAATATCAGAGCTAATTTTGATTTCATTAGAAGTCTAGTTATAGGCTGCTGAGCTCACTTTGGGCTGACAGTGCACCAGCACTGGGGCTCCCCTACTACAAGCTGAATTCACCTAAGAGCTGAAATCACTGAGTGTTGTGTTAAGTAGTGGGGGAGCCTGAAGATATATTGTGGAGCAGTTTGCGGGACGGCTGGAGTGCCTTGCGGACCGGCTGGTGGAGCAGTTCGACGCGGAGCAGTTTGTGGATGGCAGGAGCTGCTTGTGGGCCGTGGAGCTGAGCGAAGGAGTTCGTGGGGCGGCTGGCGGAGCGGAGCGCCGCTATGGAGTTATGGGGCGGTCAGCTTCAGATCATGTAAGGTGCCTCTTACCCACGTCCCATTTCCACCCAGGTTGGAAGGTAAAGCTCCGCAGATAAACTTTCGAACTCTGGGGCTGCCCTGACCAGGGACAGAGACTTTTGGGGCATTGGACTTTTGGGACTTTGGGTGATTTGGGGTTGCTGGACTCAAGAACCAAAGAGAAAAGGGCATGCCCCAATTTGCTTGGGGTGGGTTTTTTTTTGCTCATGGGTTGTGTTATGAATCCTGTTGGTGGTGTTTCCCCAACATAATGCCAGATTGTTTCTCTCTGTTATTAAAAGGCTTTTGCTACACTCAGACTATGTGCTTGCGAGAGGGGAAGTATTGCCTCTTGGAGGCGCCCAGCGGGGGTGGTATATATTTGTCCCAGGTCACTGGGTGGGGGCTCGAGCCGGTTTGCATTGTGTTATTGGAATGGATCCCCTAGATATTGAACCCGGCCCTTGTTGCTGCCAACTCTGACGGGCAGAAGGGTTACATTACATTTGCCTACAAAGTCTTGCTTAATGTTGTGAGCTAATGGCATCTTACACAATGAATTTCCTGTGGTTTAAATATAGGATATGAAATCAACTTTAGTTCTTGCTGTTAGAATATTGCATATAATTTGTGTATGTGGATATATTGTATGAATACTAATATTTATATGTCAAATATACAAATTACATATGAACAATTCTTCCTATTTTATTTCTTGACCTCACTATAGTGATATTCACACATTTATTATTCTCTGTAAACTTTGAGACTCCAATAATGAAAGAATCAAGTAACTGGGCTTTCAAATTGGCCACGGGGAACCTCAAGTGGCTTCAGCTTTGGGAATTAAGAAAACAAACGAACTTCAGTGCACAGAAACAGCCACCACCTCTGGAGCCCTCCATTCTACACCAGAAAGCTTTTCCAGTATTCTTTACACTTCTGTTACATTTAACATACTATCTCCATGCACCTAATTGCCTGTAGTTTTTCTTCAATAGATGTTTACTACTGTAGTCACTGTTAAGAAGTCAACAAGTATCACACAGTGCTGTCTGAGAGAGCGTAGTACAATTCATTAGGAAAGGTACAATTTCAGAGTTCTTTTCAACTTCCTCGGCATATAAATCAAAGTTCAGTATGATCCGGAAGCAAATATGAATGCATAAAATGCCTGTGATAGTTGTGAGGCTTTGGAAACATGGAATATTCAAAATCTACTGGATTGAGATGTTTGACCCAATGCTATGGACACATGAAAAATTCAAAGAGTATTGCATCACTTTTATAAATGTTTATAAATCACTTTTTAGTGATTATATTCCTGGCTCAGTGGATGAGTTCACAGGTGTGTCCTGCAGGAATTCAAGTCGGGGGGGGAGGAGTAATTAATGCAAATTCCCAATGCTGAAACAATGCAGGTAACAATATTTCTGGAGTTGTGCTCCCTGGTTCAGGCAGCCTAAAAGTAAAAGGACTTGGAACTGTATAAAGTAAGAGCCCTGACCTGGTAGAGATGGTCTGACACTCGATCCAAGACCTGACATGAGTCTGTGACCGGAGACAAGCCCAGTGAGAGTACCTGAAGTACTTTAAAACCTGCCAGAGTCTCTGTGCAGAAGATATCTATAAGCATGTCTATATGCTGTTTATTGCTTTTCAGATATGTTTTCTCGGGCATGTTTTTATTCTGAATAAGTAGTACTTTGCTTTATGAGAGCTGGCTGGTCACTGAATAACCCTGTCATTGCCCCTAAGAGAACAAAGCCCCAAGTGCTGAAATGAAGTCAGATTTGCTGAGGTGAATTGCAGGGGCTGAGCCCTGGCACCTCTAGGCTTGGCAATTCATAGTCCCAGCTTGTTGCATCAGTTATGAATGTAAAAAAAAAAAAATAGCTTGAGCCCCAGCACCTAATTGCTTAAACCCTGGCACCTCTTTCATTACAAATTAAGCATTGTCTAAGACTTTTAAGTGGGATGTCCTAAGAAAGATCATGAAGGCAGTTAACTCAGGAACTGTGGCAATGGCATATAAATGCAAATGCACAAAAGACATGGCACACATTTGTAGTTATCACAAATCACAATGTGAGTGTGTATGTGTATCTGAGAGCGAGAGAGAGAGTTGTGTTGCCAGTGGTTCCATTAGCTGAAGCAAGGATGTGGTTCGGGCTCTCAGTGGAAATACAATATTTTAGCAAAATAGTGAAAAAACTTCAGAAATAATTGGGACAGTGGAAAGTTTTCTGCTGGTGGCTGGAGTTTTCATCACCAGACTCTGATGTTGGATGTACATGCTATTGCTCTGCACCAATACGGTGGGCTGGATTTAGTCGTTAAGATTTTAATGTGTTCTACCTTAAAAGACAAGGTCCTGCTGGGAAATAGCAGGAATATATCTTTGTTTTTCTCCCCATGTATGCACAAGGGAGCATCAGTTTACACCTGATTTTTATGACACTTCTGAGGTTCCCTAACACACTGTGGAAATAGTAAGTACAGTTCAGCCTTCTGTCAGGTTATGGTCAGAGGAAGAGTCTATACTGTGTTTCTTTCTACACAGTAACTATGGTATGAGAAGGTGCTTAAACTTACAAATATCTGTGTGAAGGAGGAGTGGGCCTATTTTCAGAGCTGTAAGTGCTTATGTAGGCTCATGGCTGAGCATGTGCTGTAGTCAAAATCATCTTGGTGCGGTGGAGGCTGGTGTCAGGCTCCCACAACACTTAAACCCTGTGGTGGGACTGAGAAGGGTAACGGGCTGCTGACTGAGCGGCAATGCAGTGGGACCTCTGCACTTCATGTGCATTGTGAAAGGGGTCTCCACACTTGCTCCCGAATAGGCTAGTGATACCATAAGCTAGAAGAAGGACCACAGAATCTATGTTCACAGACTCTAACTTGCCTCATGAGTAGGGTAAATGATCTGTGGCTGCTATTTCCACCAATAGGCTGGACCAGTAACCCCAGGGTGGTTGCTCTACAGGCTTACACACTGATCTCCTGATGATGGGATGGATTTAGCCTCTCCAAGCCGATCACTATCCTTCACCCATATAACGTCTAATTACTCAGGTTTTAGTCAGGTGCAGTGCGTTTTGGCCTCTGAGGAAGGAATAATTATTTTAAGCACAGCATTCTACGTGCCTTTGTTTGGTAATGATAAAAAGAACGCTGCTTCTCTCAGTACTACTTCTCTTCTGTAACCTGTACCCATCTCCTGTCTTGGTTCGTTCTGTTTGACTATGTGGCCCTTAATAAAAGCACAGTTTCAGTTTTTCTCATTTTCCTTTTTCCTTGATTTAAAGTTTTTATTATAATGTCATATCTCTCTCTCTGAGTATGTCTACATGTGCCGTGGTGCTGTTGTATTGATGCCACTGTGCCACTGCAGGGCATCTGGTGAAGACGGTCAGTGCCAACGGGAGCTCTCCCATCAACATCATAAAAGAAGCTCTCCTGTCTACACAGTGTTGTGCACAGGAGTGTGTATGTCGGTGTAACTGATGTCTATCAGAGGGGGTTATGCACACCACTGAGCGACATAAGTTATGCCGATATAAGCTGTAGTGTAGACATAGCCTGAGAGAGAAAAGTATGAATGAGAGCTATTTGGCAGGAAATTCAAATGGGAGTTCTTCATTGTTAAATTATCGAAGTACTTGAGTGAAGTCAAATCCTATGTACTGTTACATAGCTTAAATGTTCTTGTGTGTGACTGTATTTGCCAAGAAACATTACTTTATTGCCACATCACTGCCTACAGGAGGCATGATCCAATGTAAGTATTTCTTAGACCAATGGTTCCCAAACTTGTTCTGCTACTTGTGCAGGGAAAGCCTCTGGCGGGCCGGGCCAGTTTGTTTACCTGCCGTGTCCGCAGGTTTGGCCGATCGCGGTTCCCAGTGGCCAAGGTTCGCTGCTCCAGGCCAATGGGAGCTGCTGGAAGTGGCAGCCAGTACGTCCCTTGGCCCGCGCTGCTTCCAGCAGCTCCCATTGGCCAGGAGCAGTGAACCGCAGCCACTGGGAGCCGCAATCGGCCAAACCTGCGGACGCGGCAGGTAAACAAACCGGCCCGGCCCGCCAGGGGCTTTCCCTGCACAAGCGGTGAAACAAGTTTGGGAACCACTGTCTTAGACCAATTAGATGCTTCTAGACTGGGGTGAATTAGTCTGATTTTCAGAAGCACTGAGCACCTACAGCTCCACAGACGTAAATTTGAACTGTTTGTCCTTAGCACATCTGAAAATCATGTTTGTTATTTATTATTTATTGTGGAGGGGATGCAGAATTCTCAAGACTTATCTCCCTATGAAATAGTATTTGAAGAAATTACTTTTGAACCTCAAGTAACATGACTGTTGAAATCTAGGATAACAGTTATTCCTTGAGTAGAATATGTATATACAGTGCTTTTAAATTATACCCTGCAAATGCAAAAGAAGAAAAATTAAATTCTGCTAATGTAAAAATATGAATCATATCTCAAAATACAGCAATTTAGATTAAATACCTTTTGTCTTTGACAGGAATATAAAATTACCTTAATGTGAAATACTTGACAAATACCAAAAACAATTCTAAAATATTCATATGAAATTAAAAATCTGACTCAAGTCTTTTGGTCAACAGTAGATGATCATGAGGTATGTGCTAAGCTTCAAAGTTGTTAATGTTAGTTGGTAATGGCAAACTTGCAATTCCCACCTCCGCCCCCAATGTCCTCTGTCAAATAAAATGAATAGAGATGGGGATCTCATTCGGTTTGTTTGTACACCCAAAACTTCTCTTGATTTCTGTGAGAATTTTGGTTGTTCAGGATTTTGATAGATGTTAGCTATTTAAGTTCTTGGAAAAAGCAACATAGATTTTTTTTAAATGCATGTGTTCGGAGGACATTTCATAACACAGAATGACAATTTCAAGATAGGTCACGATCTGGGTCTAATAGGATTAATGGTGTAATTTAAAGCAATGAAAAGTTAGGAATTGAGATGTTTACTTAAGATACAGGCAGTCATTAAAGGGGCTAGACATGAGTAATCTGGGTTGGAAGAGACAACACATTAGAAATATATTGCAAATGCACTGGTGAATTTATCCTCATAAAAGCTAAATGAGGAATATATCCTTATCAATGAGACTTCCTGTACATATTAGTTTGTAAAGTAACTATGCTCTGGGAGCTATTTGTATGGATGAGTCTAAAAATCTCTGGAAATATAAATATGGTTCCAGTCATAACATTACAAGACTTTATTTCAAGCCTGTAATAGTAAGCTTAAGTAATGTCTAAATATTTGGGTTAAACCACAATATCCTATTTTCAGCTATGAACCTATAAACTATAATACACGGATTCCTCCTGCAATAGAATAATTATTCAGTAGGACTGCTCTATACTGCTTTAAACTCTGTTAGCTACAGCTAATATTAAAACATAACTAGCAAAAAGAAGTAGGGTTTGAATTCCACCCTGCTGCGGTATTGGGGCATGCATAGCAACTTAACTCAGCAGTTCATCTGGCATCTCTGGTTTGAGTGGTGTGTATGTGTATCAACTTAAGTGTGCAATTATACTCTGCCTGTAATGTTTGAAACTTTGTCTTTTAACTTTGGTGAAACACTGAAATGTAGAATTAAGTGAAAATTCGTTCAGTTATAAATACAAAATGGACCCACAAAGAGCGTTAATTGGTTACTGGTGAATTCTGTACATGATGTCAGAACTCTGAAAACTTGGTATTCAGTTTTTGATGCTGCTTTCTTGTAGGCACATGTGTTACAGAATATGTAGTTTTAAAAATCTATCAAATTAACATTTTGTAATATTGTACCTATTGCTTTCACATGACTCATGCACAATTTTAAATCTGGAGATCTAGGGCTACCGTTGTGCCCAGTTTCTGCAGGGACACTGACTAGAAGAGGTTCTTTGCACTCTTTCCTCTCCCTTTCCCCGTCCTCCCTGGGAACCTAATGTAAAAATATCACAAGGTCAAGTATCATTTCACCCAGTATCTTTTTATTTATTTTGCAATAGTCTCATCCATTCGAAGTGCTAGCTGACTTCTGGACAAACACTTCTGTTTTACTCAAGTGGTTAATCACTGCTTTGCCAAAAATAAAAGCTCTGCCTCCTCAATCTTCAGTAAATGAAAATATCTTCTCATGGACAGAGGCGTGTAATTGTGCAAATAGTCTTCCATTTTTAACAGTCATGGAATTTGGCATGAGTTGTCTAATATCAAGCAAAAACCTAGTTTAACCCATCCAGTATACTGTATTGGGTTCACAAATCCAATACTAAACTTTATTACGCTACCACTGTGTTTGCAGCTGTGATTTCCTCATTGTTTTGTAGACATATATTGTATGTTTTCTCAGGAACCTGGTTGAATTGTAACTTTCTTTAGATGGCTACAAGGAAGAAAGATGGAGGAGAAAGTACTGTTTGTATTAGTTTTGTTTATAAGAACATTCTTCAGCTGTGGGCCAGAAAAGTATGCAAAGCCTTCTACCTTATGTATAAATGACTGTTTTGGCACAGTGCCACCTAGAGTTGTGCAAGCATAGAAATGGAGATATGAAAAATATTCATTCCTACCTCAGGTGCCTTAAGAACCACCTAGCCAAAAAGGAGAATGCGGCTTACATACTTTCCTCAGAGCAGTTCTAGTATGCCTGCTAGAACTTTCTCAGATAGTAGGAAGTTAGGAATCTTTAACAGGAATCAGAGTAACAGCCGTGTTAGTCTGTATTCGCAAAAAGAAAAGAAGGACTTGTGGCACCTTAGAGACTAACCAATTTATTTGAGCATGAGCTTTCGTGAGCTACAGCTCACTTCATCGGATGCATACCGTGGAAACTGCAACAGACTTTATATACACACAGAGAATATGAAACAATACCTTCTCCCACCCCACTGTCCTGCTGGTAATAGCTTATCTAAAGTGATCATCAAGTTGGGCCATTTCCAGCACAAATCCAGGTTTGTGTAGAGAGTTGTCACTTTGGATGGGCTATTACCAGCAGGAGAGTGAATTTGTGTGTGGGGGGGTGGAGGGTGAGAAAACCTCATGCTCAAATAAATTGGTTAGTCTCTAAGGTGCCACAAGTACTCCTTTTCTTTTAACAGGAATGTTAAAGACAAAGCTTAAAAGATTTGTTTCAGAGTAGCAGCCTTGTTAGTCTGTATTCGCAAAAAGAAAAGGAGGACTTGTGGCACCTTAGAGACTAACCAATTTATTTGAGCATAAGCTTTCGATCCGATGAAGTGAGCTGTAGCTCACAAAAGCTTAAGCTCAAATAAATTGGTTAGTCTCTAAGGTGCCACAAGTCCTCCTTTTCTTAAAAGATTTGGCATCGATTTTGTTGGATTGAAAGTTCTAAGATGTGTTTTGAACTAGTTGAGCCATTAGTTCTTGTTGTGCTCAACTGACTTTTCTTGAGGTTTCTTGAGTTTGGGCACTTCCTCTGAATAACTGACAAGAGTAACAACTATAGTCCTGGAAATGCTTTATCAATGCAGCAGGAACCTTACAGCCAATGGGAGGCGTACATTCAATTTACTGGATTTTTGGAGTTGGTGTCCATATTGCCTCGGGCTTTGACAATTTATACTTAAAGCCCAAAGCAGCCTTTTAATATTTTGTAACAACTCAGTATGTGATCTCTGAAATAAAAAACACCTTTCTGAAGTTATCCACTCAAATATCTGGGTATTGTTTTATGTTAAAAACACGTTTACAAAAAGCATATTCTTTGTCAAATTAGTGGAAAGAATAGCATGTGGTGGTGTGATTAATGCCTGTGTTCTAACACATATGCACTAGGAGGTGGACTTAAGGTTTCTCTGACATTACTGACGCTGGCTCCATTCATAGCCATGAACAAATCAAGAAGGGCCTGACTCAGCAAGGTCACTAAGCATGTGCCTAACTTTAAGCAGGTGAATAGTCACTGAAGTCAATGGGATTTGCATGATTATGTGCTTTTTTTGTATTGGTCCAAATTCTGCCATCAGCACAAAGAAGAACTATCAATTTGCACTTGAGGACAGAATCTGCCCTTTCAGCCAAACTCTCCATCTGTAAAATGGGTAGAGCTGGTTCAACCATTAGTTATTAAATTACCCCCAGTAAATTATGACAGGTTTACTATGCTGTGAGGCCTGCTGAGGGGCTGGGGTCAAGGTTCTGCTCCTTCCTGGCCATGTGCATGTGGGGAGAAACATAGCAGCACACAGAATGGCAGATAGACACAAGGGAGTAAGTTGGTGTTTTACATCCCTTTTATTTCCCTGCACTTGTGCACAGGTGAGGTCACAATCTGGCCCGCTGTTTGTGTTTTGTGGTCGATTGTCCAAGTCACATAAGAATGGTGCTGCTCTTTAAAAAGACAAATACTGAACCACAAATAAAAAAAATGCATATATGATACTAAGTTTTAGACAAATTAAATTTGATGAATATTTTCATGGATACTTGGCAAAAGTGCAAATTGTCGTGACTGACTAATATGATTGCAACATTCATAACAACTGAACTTAAGGGTTTTACTTGCAAAAATACTTGTGAATGAGATGTTCTGCTATTCGACTAGCTCTTGTAATGGGCTCATAATATCTAACAGTGTTTCAAGAATTTTATGAGCATTAATTATTGTTTGTAAAGCACTTTGAAAATAAATGAATAAATGTCAGGTATTAATGTTGAAGATGATCATAATGTATCCCCTTCCTTGAGGCCCATTTAAATGGTTAACTGGGGGGGGAGGGGGAGCAGCAGGGGAATTTCCTCCTGGACTTGCCAACTCTACTCCTTAATGTTTTACAGGGTCAATTTAACACTACCTTCCCCAGAGTAAGCATCCTGGATCTGCAGTTCTCCTAGACTTTCCTGATTTATGTGTAAGAGACTTTGAAAAATCCATGCCTTGCTCTTTTTGTATCGGCATAGGACGCTATCACCATGCCATTATGATGGACTATTATTGAATTGCTGATGAAAAGTAACTCTGTTGGTCGCTTTTCTAACACATATTACATACATTTTTAAAAAGTACCCAAAGGTATTAATGTACTTTATAGACTAATCAACTCTAACTGTCATTTTTAAGATATAGAGGTGGAAAACAGTGTCTGAAACCAGAACACTGCCCTCTTTTCTGAGTGAGCAAATTATGTAAAATTATTATTTCAACTGAAGCTAATTTATTATTAATCCAGAAATATTTGTGTGTGCTCAGCTAGAGACACATATAAGTGAAGAAAGCAATAGATGAGCTTTGGCATTTATACAGTGGCCAGAACACTTCCAACTTTGGCAAGAAAGTGCTTGCTGACTTTATGATTAAAACCAGACAAGAAGAGATTCCACAAGGATAAAAACTCATGGCACTCTATTTAGGAAATAGAAGAAGGCGCAGTAAAAATAGAATAAAATGCATTGGTCATAATCCTAGTTGAACTCCCCCTGCTGGCCACTCACCAGGTGGCTGTATTTCGATTTCAGCACTGGATCCAGTGTGCTTAATGTGCAGGTACAGGCTCTGACCTCTCAGGCTCAGTCCTGCATTGTAGATTCCCTGGCTGGTATCACTTCTAGGGCATGGGACCTGGCTGCCCTGATCATGCAGCCTCCCCAGCCTTCCACATTTGCAGGTTCTCTGGATTATAGTTTAGCCCTTCAGGAACATGTGATAGTTGGAGCAAGTAACACACAAAGACTTTGCAGAGAGATTTCTAACACAAACACACTTTACACATAGACAAATCACAAGTGACTTACCCATGGAAGATAAAAACTGCACACTAACCCCTCCTCAGTCTCCTCACCACTATTAAGTGTTCTTTGGGATTTAATCACTGTTTTTTCAGGCTCCCAAGACCCTCCTCTCTTCTTTCTTTCCTCATGCCCCGTCTTGCCTTCTTGTTCTGGATGGTTAGCCTGCTACCAAGAGTGCTCCTTCTCCTTTTATATCTTTTAGTTCCCTCTGCCATGTGACTTTCCTGGTCAGCCTCAAAGCCTTTACCAGGTGATCTGCTGCTTGGTTATTGTCAATCTGGACTGGAAAAACTGGTCTTGCAGCTTTGCCCATACTCTTTAGCATACCCATTGTATTGCCAGGGCAAAGTCATTCCATGGTAACAATGCTTCATTGCTCAGCATTGTTCGCTTTGTGTAAATACCCCTTGTAATTTTAGTCCAAGATGGAGGCAAAAAGATAACAGGGAAGGTATAGGACAGTCTTACAAACGAAAGATGCTCACAAAACAAAATGGTGTAGATGCCTACAGAATATACTAAATCAGGAGCGGCCAAACTTACTGATCCTCCAAGCCACATGCAATAATCTTCAGAAGTTTGAGAGCCGCAAGACATGCACAACCTGCCCCATGGGTCAGCACCTGCTGGGGTGCGGGGCTTCTGCCCTGATGCCCCCCGGCTGGGCTAACGCCCTTAGATACCCCTCCATGCAGGGCAAAAGCCCCTAGTTCCACCACCCTGCCACAGGGCAGACGCCCTGAGCTCCAGTCTTGCAGCGGAGACTGGGGGAGGGTGTATGGGGGGCTATGGGAGCTGCACTTTAACTGTAAAAGAGTTGCATGCAGCTCATGAGCCAGTTTGGCCACAACTGTACTAAATTGTCACAGCATAGTTTTTTATGAAATCACATGTAGAAAGCCCTTGGGAGACAGTGTGAAAGATGGATGGAGAAACGTCTACATAATGGTTCTCCGTGTGGTTAATGTGACCTTGAGAAAATCATTCTCTTTTAATAGAAAGTAAGTAAATTCTCTAATATCAATGTGAGTTATCAGTTTTGCTGGGTTATTATACCATTTTCTAATCTATCTTAAAAGCATAGATTTGTGTGGGGATCTGCGTGTCAAAAACCTGGGTTCAACTCCCGGCTTAGCTAATGAATAGCAATGTGAATTTGGGCAAGTGATTTAACCTCTCTATCTCGGCTTCCCCCTAATAATAGGGGGATAATGATACTTACCCATATTTGCAAAAAGCTTGGGGGCTTTTCAGGGGAAAAGGTCTATACAAGAGCTATGTATTACCTTTACTATCTAATCTAATGCATGTGATCTTTTCCAGTGTGTATATATATGCTATGAATAGCCATAAAGTTTAGGCACCAATCACAATTGGCTCTCTTGTGCCTGAGAAGTGCAGCCCTGCAATGAGGATGTTTGCACCACCTCAAGGGAGTTCAAGGAAAAACTGGTCCTCAGGAAGGCACAACCCCTCATTGAGCTTCTTAGTGTGTAGGAGGGGTGCACAAGCTACACCATCCTTAAGGGCAGGGCTTACATTCTTATAGAGTATTTCCTGGAGCTACTCACATTTCCTTCCCCACTCCCCCACCTCCCCCTACCAACATGCTATAAAATCTCCAGGGGGTTTGAAAATATTTAGCGGTGCTCCACCTCTGGATAGCTCCAGCTGAATTTAAGGCCTGCTTAAGAGGAAATGAACAGATGATATGCAAAATGTCTCCAATGAAATGTGTGTGTGTGTGTGAGAGAGAGAGAGATGAAAATTTGGCACAGATCTTCAAAGAATTAGCTGATAGCTCATCTAGACAGATTTTGTCAAGCAAATTGAACACTTAAAATCTAAATGGTATCTAACTGAACATAATATGCTGTGTAACAAGATATCTACTGTCGGTAAGATGATATACTGAATGTATCACTACTATATACTAGTGACTGGCACCAAATTTTAGGTCTGAATGGTAAAAGGCCCAAGTGCTCAGGCTTCATATCTGTTTAAAATCAGTATTCAGTATAGTGCAAACATTAGTTTTTAAAAACTAAAAGTTTTTATCAGCTTGATAAGGCTGAGTTGTAATAACAATGCAGTATCCATGTTTGGTAAAGTACATGGTATCAACAATAACACTAACCAATTTATTGGAGCATAAGCTTTCGTGAGCTACAGCTCACTTCCTCAGATGCATATCGTGGAAACTGCAGCAGGCTTTATATATACACAGAGAATATGAAACAATACCTATTCCCACCCCACTGTCCTGCTGGTAATAGCTTATCTAAAGTGATTTCCAGCACAAATCCAGGTTTTCTCACCCTCCACCCCCCCACACAAATTCACTCTCCTGCTGGTGATAGCCCATCCAAAGTGACAACTCTTTACACAATGTGCATGACAATCAAGCTGGGCTATTTCCTGCATAAATCCAGGTTCTCACATCCCCCCCACCCCCATACACACACAAACTCACTCTCCTGCTGGTAATAGCTCATCCAAACTGACCACTCTTCAAGTTAAAATCCAAGTTAAACCAGAACATCTGGGGGGGGGGGTAGGAAAAAACAAGAGGAAACAGGCTACCTTGCATAATGACTTAGCCACTCCAAGTCTCTATTTAAGCCTAAATTAATAGTATCCAATTTGCAAATGAATTCCAATTCAGCAGTTTCTCGCTGGAGTCTGGCCACTATGGATGTAGAAGCCCTCGACACCAACATTCCACACAAAGATGGACTACAAGCCGTCAAGAACACTATCCCCGATAATGTCACGGCTAACCTGGTGGCTGAACTTTGTGACTTTGTCCTTACCCATAACTACTTCACATTTGGGGACAATGTATACCTTCAGATCAGCGGCACTGCTATGGGTACCCGCATGGCCCCACAGTATGCCAACATTTTTATGGCTGATTTAGAACAACGCTTCCTCAGCTCTCGTCCCCTAAAGCCCCTACTCTACTTGCGCTATATTGATGACATCTTCATCATCTGGACCCATGGAAAAGAAGCCCTTGAGGAATTCCACCATGATTTCAACAATTTCCATCCCACCACCAACCTCAGCCTGGTCCAGTCCACACAAGAGATCCACTTCCTGGACACTACAGTGCTAATAAACAATGGTCACATAAACACCACCCTATACCGGAAACCTACTGACCGCTATTCCTACCTGCATGCCTCCAGCTTTCACCCTGACCACACCACACGATCCATCGTCTACAGCCAAGCTCTGCGATACAACCGCATTTGCTCCAACCCCTCAGACAGAGACAAACACCTACAAGATCTCTGTCAAGCTTTCTTACAACTACAATACCCACCTGCAGAAGTAAAGAAACAGATTGATAGAGCCAGAAGAGTTCCCAGAAGTTACCTACTACAGGACAGGCCTAACAAAGAAAATAACAGAACGCCACTAGCCATCACCTTCAGCCCCCAACTAAAACCCCTCCAACGCATTATTAAGGATCTACAACCTATCCTAAAGGATGACCCAACACTCTCACAAATCTTGGGAGACAGGCCAGTCCTTGCCTACAGACAGCCCCGCAACCTGAAGCAAATACTCACCAACAACCACATACCACACAACAGAACCACTAACCCAGGAACTTATCCTTGCAACAAAGCCCGTTGCCAACTGTGCCCACATATCTATTCAGGGGACACCATCACAGGGCCTAATAACATCAGCCACACTATCAGAGGCTCGTTCACCTGCACATCCACCAATGTGATATATGCCATCATGTGCCAGCAATGCCCCTCTGCCATGTACATTGGTCAAACTGGACAGTCTCTACGTAAAAGAATAAATGGACACAAATCAGATGTCAAGAATTATAACATTCATAAACCAGTCGGAGAACACTTCAATCTCTCTGGTCACGCGATCACAGACATGAAGGTCGCTATCTTAAAACAAAAAAACTTCAAATCCAGACTCCAGCGAGAAACTGCTGAATTGGAATTCATTTGCAAATTGGATACTATTAATTTAGGCTTAAATAGAGACTTGGAGTGGCTAAGTCATTATGCAAGGTAGCCTGTTTCCTCTTGTTTTTTCCTACTCCCCCCCCGATGTTCTGGTTTAACTTGGATTTTAACTTGAAGAGTGGTCAGTTTGGATGAGCTATTACCAGCAGGAGAGTGAGTTTGTGTGTGTATGGGGGTGGGGGGGATGTGAGAACCTGGATTTATGCAGGAAATAGCCCAGCTTGATTGTCATGCACATTGTGTAAAGAGTTGTCACTTTGGATGGGCTATCACCAGCAGGAGAGTGAATTTGTGTGGGGGGGTGGAGGGTGAGAAAACCTGGATTTGTGCTGGAAATCACTTTAGATAAGCTATTACCAGCAGGACAGTGGGGTGGGAATAGGTATTGTTTCATATTCTCTGTGTATATATAAAGCCTGCTGCAGTTTCCATGATATGCATCTGAGGAAGTGAGCTGTAGCTCACGAAAGCTTATGCTCTAATAAATTGGTTAGTCTCTAAGGTGCCACAAGTCCTCCTTTTCTTTTTGCGAATACAGACTAACACGGCTGTTACTCTGAAACAATAACACTGTTTCTGGCTTCTTTAAATAAGAAGGGCATCTGTCAAGTATTTTGGATAGTAGCAGACATGGTAAGGAAAGAGCACTTCAGAAAGTTAGGATATCAAAGCTGCTTGGCTAAAAGATAATTATTGTTATTTTTATTTTTATACTTTCACTTTTCATAATCCCATTCCTCTGACTTAATTGGTACATTGCAGATATTTTGGGTACTTTACTGAAGAGTAGCATGTTCATGTGTAAGGCCATTTTTCTGCGCTGAGTGATGTGTTAGCAGTAAAGAAAATAAAATGCAAATTTAAAAAACTGCTTTAAAATAAAGTTTAGTATCTGATGGAATTGAACATGGGAAATTCACAATACAGACTGTCAGTGCTACCTCACCTTGTAACGCTAAGGTATGACATCTTGCAGCATATACTTTAATACTGCCAACTCTTCTGTGTCTCTAATAGAGCTACATTATCAAGGCACTTATGAGTCAGTCTCCAGATACATTCTGAAAATTTTTTTTAAAATGTTTTGGTTTATTTACTAAATGCTCCAGATAAGTAGAATATAACGGGACAGGCAAGATTATCTCTAAAGTTAATAAACTTTGTTATTTTTTCTAGGTGCTGAGTTGTGAACATACCAAATATTGCCAGCTCCATCCTGCTAACAATTCTTGAAGGGGCCATTAAATCATCTAGTATGACCTCCTATCTAACACAACCCATAGAAATTCATCCAGTTATTTTTATATTGACCCCAGCTTCATGTCATATCCACCACTGAACTTGGAGACTAGAACTTAGAAGGAAGGTAACTCCCATTTTGTTTTCAAAGTTGCATATATTTTAACTTTTCTTCTTTTAATATCTTTCTCTAATATCCTACAGAGCATTAATAATAATGGGCCAAATCCTAAGGTCCTTAACCAGTTCCTGTTACATCATGACTTGGGCAAAACTCCCATTAGAATCCATGAGAGTTCTGTCTGAATAGGAAAGGAGTGAAATTTTACTTTATTTTTAAAATTAGGCCCGATAAAATCTCATTTTTATGAAGTGCCTTTCCCCAACTGTCCCAAAGAAGATCCCAAAGTCCTAAACAAGCTGCAAATACATATATAGAAATTACTTTACCCTCATTCCCAATGGGATGGAATGCAGTAGCTTTTAAACAATCCTTAGTAACACTACACATGAATAAAAGAATTACCAAAGAGCTTTTAGTACTCAGGAAAAATATTGCAAAAAAGTGGGACCTAACTTATTTATACCAATAGGCTTATGTGCGGCAAAATGAATGCCAATTTGTTACAGTGAACAGGAGCCTGTGTGTTGGGTCAAAGGACCCTTTTTTAAACATCTTGCATAGTTTGTTTGAGGGCCCAAATTTATCATCATTGCACTGACTATGAATAAAAAATAGACATGTTGTCCATAAAAGGGTGGGGGGAGGGATGTATAACGTATGTAGAGAATTTCTAATGCTGAAATAGGGATCGTAGAAGGAAAACTTAAAAAGTTGCCTCAATGCATAGCAAGTAGTGACATTTATTATCAGGGAAAGAAAAATGTGGGAAGCAGAACGGCTCAGTGTTTCAGCTTCTGCATATTTCTTCCCTCGTAAAGAAGGACAGCTAAGTATTCCTACAAGAACAGTCTAGCAAATCACACTACATTGTTAATCCCTATCATGATTTCCCATCAGTAATTCTGTGTGGTTCTGTATCAGTGCCACTATGTATTCTTTTTATTGTCTCTCGGTTCCAATTATTTCACTTTGTCTGAATATCCCACCCCCCATTTATTTGTTTGTTGACATAAGTGTACCCGTTCAACTGGTGGCATTTATACAGAGCCACTTCAGGAGTTCCAACAGGACATCATCAGGAATTAATATTATCCAGTGATTTGTTGTTCTGTAGACCCATTTTTGCAAGAATATTTGGCTGTCGTACCTTGAAAAGGGAAGAAATATGCAGAAATGTGGAAACATTCTACTAACCACATTTTTTAAACTTAATTTTTTATTCCTCTGGTAATAAAGTGTGTTACTAGGCAAATGGATCTCTAAAGACTAATTCCTTTTTATGGCAAGTAAACATGTCAGCTTTAAAAAAACAAAACAAAATAAAACTACTACTTCTTTTGGGGCAGGCATTTTGATCATTTTCCTGTTAAAGTGTTTATGTCTATCCTCTGATACTAGAGCTCCCAAAATACCCAAATTTTGGCACAGAGCATGGATTGCGTTTTGTTCTCTAAACTGGTGAGAACAAAAAAGGAAGAATATGTCTAAACATTTAGTTGTAATCATCTGTATAATATCCTTTGTTGATTTTCCAAACAAAAGGTCATCTTTTCCTCTTGATCTTTGTGTAGAACTCCTGTTGAGCTCAACAGACATGCCACAGATGGAATGAGGGTAGAACTTGGCTATTTACAAAAATATGTGTTAAATGACATCTACGGTAGCAGTGAAAAGACTTTGAAGTACTTAACAGTATAAACAATTGTCCTAGAAATATTGTGTTACTTTTGCTGCTGCAGAGTACTGTACAGTATGCAAAAGCATGTATTTCAGCCTGGTAAAACATTTGTAACAGAAACTTAAGATGTTCAACATTAGCTTGCTAAAGATTCATCACAATCTACCAAAACTCTCCTATTCAAGCCAGGACTGTGCAGAGAGCCATAAAAGGGAAGGAATATAATTTCATTTGCTGGCTCATACCGCTGAAATGCTAAAATGAGAGAGTAACAGAAATTGTGTCTGCCAGATCTGACAGAGGAGTGTGAAACCATATATACAAAACATGTAAGTTAATGTAGCATTTTCTTTAGCTGGAGTGATAATGCTACTATCATGAGACCTTCTGAACTTCCACATTAAAAAAATATGGTATTCTCTCTTGATTACTTTTAGTTTAAAACACTTGGGTTACTTAGAAGTACATTTATGTTTTGTACATGAAAATGAAATTACATTGTAATTTTCTACCGGCTTTTTTTCACTTTAAGATTACACTTTAATTCTGACGTTAGTGTCAATCTTCCTCATTGACAAGAATTATGCTTACTAGCAATATACTATTGTGTAAGTTCCTTTAGTATTACTATACATTAAATGCCATGTATTTTATAGTAAATGAACTTATACTTACTCTGCTGTTGTTAGAAGGCAATAAAACACGGTTAAAGTGTTAAAATCAGTACACAAATTATTGTTGTGTTTTAAATTATGATAGTTAAGATCCATTAGCAAACGTCTTGTTTCTTGAAAGTGCTGTATATAGAAATAGTTGCTATGTACTTTTCAGAATGCAGCTGACAGTTTTGCAACAAAATTCTTTGTAAAATTTGATTGCTTTGGATCACATAAAAATAAGGTCATGTGAAGCAAGGGAAACAGATGATAACATGTGAGAGCTTTTAAACAGAATATAACATTTACTTATTTTATTGTTAACACAGCAGCATTAATACTATTAGTTAAATACTAGAAGTGACTAACAAGTGCCTGGGTACAATGTCATATCATGAAGTATTTTGTTAGTTTCTAAATATGGCTATTAACCTATTTGTCACTTACACTCTAATTACAATGTAAAAGTCTATTTAACCCCTAAAGTACACAGCGGCATCTTATTTTACTTTTTTAAAAAAAAAAAAGTCAGAACTTTTGACCAGACATGTTTGTGTTTAGTTTTTTAAATTTTGTATTTACTCTAAAGGGGAATGGGCAGGGGAAGGAAATGCTAAACTTTACATTTCAAAACAGGAGTGAAATCCAAAGTATAGCTGTTTAGTCAGTGTGGGCCATATGCTGCCCTGGGCTGCATGGATCTGTGTGTGTAGGAGAGAGAGAGAAAAAAAGAATCTTTTTCTTCCTATTCCTTCATTGCAACATCAGGACACATTTACTTCTGAGTCCTCAGGAGATCACCAGGAGGAATGCAGCTCAGTTTCCATGATGGTTGATGCACAATGATTCTCAAGGGTTGTCGTCTGCCAGCTGGGGAGGAGGCCACATCCCCAGCCAACTCCACACAGGTGTTAGGCAACTGAATGCTAATCCTGTTGAAAGAGGAAATAAGGTACATGCAATATTGTGTCATTTCATTGTACATGCAATATTGTGCAATATTGTGTCATTGGACCATCCTGGCTCTGAGCCCATCCTGCCTTCTATTTAATATGAAGCTGGCAGTACTCTCTTTCCTGCCTCCTCCGCCTTGCCCCTCCACCAACATCTATTGATTAAGGGCCTATTCTTAACTGGAAGAACTGTAGAGGGAAGAAGCTGTCCCTTAATATGGGGCCAGATCACCCTTCTTGTCATAATATTCTTGTGAGGGATCTGGAGAAGGAGTCTTCTCGAAGAGCCACTTATGGAGGTTCTGCAACATCATCCCATGATAGGAGAGGAAGGGGACTTGGCACCCTGTGACCTGGTGTGTCCTCAGGGAGCTGCACAGATTCCAGGGCATTTACTGAAGCCCAGGGCCACCTGTATGCAGAGCCAATGTACTCCCACACTGAGTCAGACACCCGAGCATTTTCCATGTTCGTCCCCTCTTCCTTGGCTATGGCAGCAAAACTACATTGATGCCATGCTACCAGAGATATGGCTGACCCTAGAACTTCCTCGACATGGCCTGAAGGTGCAGGCTGTATTTCTGAGGGTACTTTCAGAACAGTAACTCATAATGTCCAAGAAGTACCAAACAAGACTGTAGCATGCTAATTCAGATCAGTTACTTCTAATAATGTGGTCACCCATTATTTGACCTAGTATTTTGGCTAAAGAATAACTTTTAAAAAAAACCTCTGGCATTTGGGGCACAAAAGCACCTTTATTTATCCAATTCCAGTGTGAGTGTCTAAATGAAATTAAGTTATTAGACCATGAAGAAAATCCCCAGATTAACTGATACGATTCATCATACTCTGGCATATGTTTTAGCCTCTGGAAAGACTGTATAGTATTCTATGCAGGGAACATATGAATCTCACATGCAGTTGTGTGTGTATTGTCCTATAGACCAAAAGAGGACTTTTGTCTTCATCATTGATGGTTTATTAGTATTACTGCTCAAGTGTTCATCTTATTTTTTAAAAAGTCATTATAAGAACATAATTGCATTTATTTCTGTTTGTTATGATTAACAATAGGATATTCCTGGCATGAAAAATAGGTACTTAACATCTTTTGGGCAGGGGGAAATTTGAATAAAATGTGACCACAGAAAATATTTTTATCTAATATTATGCATTTGTTGCTAGGCTAAAAGCTGTCTATTGAAACGAACTTTCTACTCATCATATATTGAGGGCCTGATACTTGGAATCCTTTATTCATTTATTTCTTGGAGAATACTAAAACTTATTTTTTTAGAAAATAAGGTCTCCAGGATTTGGCTCATAGTAACCATTTTAGGTGCTTAAATGCTAGAGTTATGATTTTGGTACAAATTGATGGGTAAATAGCTTGATATTTGTTATAGTTTTATCATATTCTTTCCCTTATTTAGTAGCCATATGAAAGCTGTTCAGCAGTTGTAGAGTATATTGTTTATACTGGGGCTTTGGCTTAAATGTACTGGATGACTGAAGAAGGCTGTAAATTTAAATTGTTAGATTAGTGGACATGAACATAAAAAGAGAAACAAGCATGAGATACTTTTCTCTTTTTCTTTCTGATGATATTTCCTTTTTAGAAGGGCCTATGAAGCTATCTCTAATTAACATAACCCAATGAAGCTTTTGTGATAGATATGGTATATGTCTGAAAATGTTATTTACGCCAACCTAACTCAGTACTTGGGAGTAACCCAGAAACTCTGTTAATCTATCCACTACTTATTGTTATGTTAACTCTTCAGAGGATAAGTGAAGATGTGTATGCATGAAGTTTGCCAAAGAATATATTCTCTGGCAGCTAATACTGGTGGAAAGTCTACCAGTCTCTTTGGTGCCTGAACTAGTTCTGCTATGTTGTAACCAAAATTCTCTTTAAGAGTCTCTTCTGAAATTGAAATTGCAAAAACTAGGCTACATGTTTGCAACTCGGAATTACATATTGTGGCATTTTGTGCAAGAGATGGTCTATGCATCCATATTTGTCCACTTCTATTAGAGAATTTAAGTTGCAATAAAGACAAATATGCAGCCAAATATGGGAAATGCATCTGGTTGAGAAAACATTCTCTGTAGCGCATAAAAGTCCCATAATGCTGTAACCAAACTTTTAATTGCTAGCCTGGAATATCCATTTGGCAGAAAAAGCTATAGTAGGCTTATGGCAGCAGCCACCAAGCTAGTCATTAAGAATTAGAACTGTCCAAAAAAACTTGCAACCATTAGAAAATGTGAAAAAAATGGTGGGGGGTGGGGGTCATGGGGGAGGAAGAGAATGAAAAATGTTTGTGGATTTTTTGTTGTTGCAATTTTCCACTCCCTCCTCCATTTGCACTTTGAACTAACTCTAGTGGAAATATATACATATGTGAAACATTGTTTGACCATTTATTATCATTTCACCGATCACTAATTTCAGTTATTTTCACTGTGGTGATGGTGGGAGTCCTCCAGTGTCCACACAGATGATGGTTATTCTGGACCAGTTTGTTTTCATGGTTGCAGGGCTTGTGTGGGCTTGAGAGGCATGTTTCCTGCCTGTTTTGATGGTCTGCCCTTGGAGGCTGAAGAAACTTGGGCAATTCCAGGTGGCTATAAGGAAGAGTACAGTTCAGTCTTCAGACCACCCTATTCATGGTTTAGTACGACTGTATAATCAACTTTTGTACTCCATTGTTGATACAGTGGCCCTAAATGCTCTCTCTGCCAACTTCCGCATTAGCAATCATCGTAGTTCATTAATGAACTGTGATGGATGAAACATGAGGGACGACTTTAAGGGTAGTAGAAATTTTGGGATTAATTTGATTAATGCTAATGAAAGGGATTAAGGAAATAAAAATGTAAGGATATGAAATTAATGATGTTTCTAAAATCATTGAGATACTGACATTTTTTACAATCTGTTTTTATCAGGAAAAATAAAAGATATAATGAAGATCTCAAATAAGCTACTCATATTAAAGAGATATGGAGGGAATACTTGGGAAACTCAGACCTATCAGAAACATATCAGGAGGGCTGGAAAATGTGCATTTCACTCTGTTAAGGAAATTTGCTGGTGAACTTGCTGAATTGTTAACAATAACATCTGAAACTGGGCAGGTGCTTGGCTGCAGAAAAGCAAATATAGTACCAATATTCAATTGGAAGGAAAGAAAGAAAGAAAAAGAAAGAAAGAAAGAATTATCCTTGTCTCTAGTAAATTTAAGTCCAGTCCCTAGTAAAATAATGGAACAAATATTAAGACAGGAAAAATACTTAAGTATTAAGAGAAAATGGACCCATAAGCAATAAGCAACAAGTGTTTATAATGAACAATATTATATTATATTATAATGAATAATATATTTGTATTCTTTTCAGGCATTTGATATTGTCTCATGAAATCCTACTTGCAAAATATGTATAATTTGCTAGGGCTATGAAAACTTGCACATAGATTAAAATGTGAATGATGGACCGTAAACCATGGCTAACTATCAGTGGCTATTCAGCGTGGTGCCACAGTAGTGTGGGCTAGGTCCAACCTTGTCTGACATCTTTATTCATGCTCTGGAGGTGGAGGGTTGATGAAATTATCAGACGATACTAACTGGGTAACACCAATGAATACTTGTGTGTTGGGCCAGGAAAATTTGAAACATGGAGATGGTAGCAAACTAAGATTCAACTTGAAAAACATAAGCTAAGATATCTAAGGGTAAATGATCAGACACAGATGCTCCATGGCAAAGAGAAACCTACTGTGATGGGGTTGTATAAACACAACACTAGTTAACCATGGGTTAACAGAGCCTGAGTCCAGTAGGTGGCACCTGGAGGGTTTTTAGGCATAATTAATGAAGATGAAGAGAGAAGCCTAGGAGACTTGAAGCCTGGAGCTTGAACTAGAGAGTCCTAAGCCAGAAGGACATGTGGGTGGCCAGGGGCAGTGAAGCCTGGGCTAGGAGGCAGTAAAGCCCAAAAGGCTGAAATAGTAAAGCCTAAGGGGCATTTGGAACTGAAGCTTGAGAGACTTTCAAAGAGAAAGAGAATCACTGTGCAGTCACTCTTTGGGGAAGTAGGTTAGTAGGAAAGACTTTTGGAAGGAAGGCCTGTAGGGTGAGGAGGAAGCCTGGGGAGGGAAGATACAGGATCGGAGGAAGTTCCTGTGGCTGACCCTAGGACCAGGGTAGGAATCGGATCTGTGGGGAGAAGCTCTGGGAAGTGTTGGTTGTTACAAAGAGACCAGGAAGGGGCGGGGAGAAAGACCTGAAGAAAGGCTAATGGCAGGAGTCCAACCTGGCAGCAGCAAAGTTTCTAACAGAGCAGACTTTGGCTACTCATCTCAGGGTCCCTGGACTGGAATGAAGTGTAGACAGTGGGCATGGGTTCCCCTACCTTCCACTGGGAAGGTGGAGTGATGCCCCCCGATGTAAGGGGATAAGGGCAATTGACCCAAAGTCAGGGGCAAAAGACTTGGCAGAAGGTCTTAGAATTGTTTGTTGAACTCTGGTTTGTTTGACTTTATTACCTGAGAAGGGGTGGACTTCAACATGACCCAGACAGAGGGCCGAGTCGGGAGAAGGCAGACCACCGCAGGAGTGGAGCAACAGAGAGAGAGAAAGCAGTTGTTATACCACCCCTGGCCATTAGGTTCCATGCCAATGGTGAGTCAACTTTTCTACACTGGTTTGGAAAGCAGCAATTCTGAAACAGATCTAAGGCTGATAGTAATCACCAGGTTAGATATTAATTTGCAGTGCAATAAAGCAGCCAAAAAGGCCAACGTGGTTTTTGGCTGCATTCTCAGGGCATGTGGCAGTAGGCAGGTGAAAGTTTCTCCTCTGTACTTATAGTGGAAGGGTAGCTGGAATATTGGGTTGAGTTTTGGGCACAACAAAACCAGAAATATATTAACAAATTAGAGGGAGATCAGAGAAGAGAAAATTAAAAAGATAATGGTTAGCAGGACTGAGGAAAGTTTGCAGGAGTTAATATTTAACTTGGCTAAGCAAAGACTAAAGGGGAACATGAAAGCTGTCTAGAAGTATATGAAAGGTTTGAACATCAAAGAAGGAGAAGATTTATGTAAGTTGTTGCATGGGGGAAAACTAGCAGTGTGAGGGTAAAACTAAAAAAGGAACTTTTAGACTGAATACCTGGAAATACTTCCTGAGTAAGATGTACTGAATCTCCTCAAGGAAGTGATGAAAAGCCCATCATTTGGCACATCTAAAAGAAGACTGAACAAAGCAATAGAAAGTGTACTCCAGGAAACAATTGTTCTTGGCATCGGGATGGATTACATTGCTTAATATATTTTTGGATAGCATCTTTCATATCTATGATTCTAAGCGTCTAAATTCAGCAGTATGTAATTGCATTGCCAGAGCAGTGTAAAGGGGCCTTGGTGTAAAGGAGAATGAGACCACTAAATGGTTGAAAACTCTTCCTTCAGAAGTCTAGCAGCGACAGTGCTGTTGTAATAACCACACAATATTCCTCAGGAAATAATAAATATGCATTTGTTTGACAATCCATTTGTTTAAAGTCCTTGGTATTTCAGAGAAATTAAAAGAAATAAATTATGGTTTCTCAGAAAGAATTAGAATTTCTAGGATTTATGGTGCACTCATAAATGATTACCCTCAATGTCCCAATGACTAAGAGAGAGATAATTTTAGAGAAGTGTCAGACAATATTGCAGTTTGAAAAGGATATCTCAGTGGGAGCGAGCTGTTGTGGTAGGTCAGATACTGTTGTTTTGATACTAATAAATACCTAAGGGACAGATTGCTGAGTATTCTTACCCGTCTCTCTCATAGCATCTTAATATTAACAGAGCCCTTCAACATTTACTACTGCAACAGCAAATAATAAATACAAATTAGAAAAATTTTGTAGCTTGGAATTCACAAGCCAATTTAGTTAGAATATCCGACGACACGCATTATCTTGATTTCACCTTTTACTTGCCTTCTCCAGTATTATTAAGAAATAGATGCCTCAAAAAAAGACTGGGTTGCCTCTTTTAAACCCTACACTTACAATGGCATTTGTTCAAGGAGAAAGTCACCTTGAGTATAAACAGATTAGAAGTATTAGCTGTTAGGAGGGGTTTCACTCAGTTACTGCAAAGCTCCCTCTCGCTCAGAATCCATGTGCTGAAAAACAACAGTAGTCGCTATTTAAATTGTACATAGAATATACCCAATCCCTTTGCCTCCAAATGCTATACCAGTTGAGCTAAAAGAAAATCTCCAATAGGTATCAGTGGTCGTAAGCAATTTACCTTCTAAAATACAAATCACAAGAGGGCAGTGGTACTTACAATAATTGACCTTATAGTATGCTTTCCATCTCAATATCTCAAAGCTCTTACACAGTCCTCTCATTTCAGCAAATCACATCCTTGACCAGATTCAAATCCCACAATTGAGTCCCAGTCTGTAATATATTAGATGCAGACCGCCATGGTATAGCTGATGACTATGATGTCTATATAGGTATTCAGCACATGGATTTATGAGTGTGGACAGTGCAACAATTACTTAAACAAGAAAAGGCAGTACAAGAAAGTTATATTCTGCCCCCAAATTAGTGTTAAAAATTCTGTTTTGTTTTTTTAATAAAATCACTGGTTCCTGCTATCAGTTCATTTACCAAGAAAGGAAAACTTTGTTCCTAATTTTGGGTCTGCTTGACATGAGATGGAGCAGGAAGACAAAAGCTGTTGTCTCAAAACATTGAGATGAAAATGATTGAAAAGGGTTGCTTTATCTCTAGACTGAAGAGAAAAGAGATTATCCATATGTTTCCCACATTTCCTCTCATTCAGATAATTGTTTCCAAATTAAATCAAGGAGTCCCTTCTATTTTTTTACAAAAAAAAAAAAAAAAACCAAACAAGCCTCCCTAACTGATTATTGTTAATTGTTGGTGCGTAAGTGGAGAGAGACAGAATACAATATAAACTGTTTTTTAAAAAGCAGGGATCAGCAATCAGACCAGCATACAGCACTCAGTTTGTTTGTTTTTTAAAGAAAATACTAAGGACATTGATCTATCTATTAAGAACAGAAAAAAAATGAACAGTCCAGGCTCAATTTCTTGCTGGTGATGACAGGCTGAGGTTTTTTTCCTTCCATCCTCACTGCGGGAAGAGAATTCGAAATAAAACAAGTTACAAGGAAATATTTGCTTAGCTCTGAACATTTACTTCATTCAGAGTCAAGTTACTTTTTTAACTCTGAAACTGTGCAGTGCTCCTTTTTTTTATTGTTCAAAGAAAAAAAACACTGAAAATTCAACATATTAACTTGTAATTTGAACACACAAATGTTCTTCCCTTTTTTTACTGTCATGTGAATAATCTCTCTCTGATCCACGCTTGTGCATGCTCACTCTCTCTCACATACCCTCCCCTACACATAGACACGCTGAATATTAAGCTTCCATATAACATATATTGGGTCACATCCTCTTCCTTGTCTAAGCTAAGAAGCTACTGTGTTGTTAATTTGCACTTTCCAAAGCTATCAGCTAATTTCTTATGTGAAAAGATATTGAACTGGTTTCTGTATTTTACCCTCAACCTGGCCAGCAAAGTTGTTTCTTGTGTTTAAGTCCAGAAATATCTTCTGTATTCAAAGAAGAATTTATTTTATCATTTAGATAATGGGTTCTGTATTTCAGAAAGAAGTTAATTTGCTTCTTTTTATATTCTGTGGATTAGACTGCCCTTTACAGCACTGCCTTGGTGGGTCTGAGGCTGGTAGAATTCTTTTGGGGGAATTTGGGCCATGGTGCACGTTCTCCCCACACCTAGGACCAGGCTTACTGACAAGGGTAAAGGGAGATCGGGTCATCCATCATCTCTCCCCTTCCTAACTGCTTTGTGGAAGTTAGCACCAGTGTTGGCATAAGCCTGGAGCAATCCTTGCTCCCTGAACCAAAGTACTGGAACTGTGTCTGGCCTCTGTGTGGGGATGCACAGGGTCAAAGGATTTTTGTGCCATTGTTCCCCAACTTGCATGCCTGTGTAGGGCCAGTCTCAGAATGTGTTTGAGTATATCCTTAAGTAAGGATTCTTGTCCTACTGCAAAATCGGAGCCCTAAGGATTGGTCATAGGTTCAACAGTATCAAAACGGCCTTTCACAGGAGCCTGTATGAAATCTTCCTAATAGGTGTTTAGGTATTAGACTGCAGCACTCTTCTTTACTGATGTGGGTTGAGCAGTATATTGTTGCCTGTGATATGTGTAGGCAGCAGGGGGTGCCAAAGAGATTCCTCTGCCGCAAGCACACACAGAAACAGGTGCTAGATGTGTAGTCATGTTGCTTAATGCGCTACTGGAAGGCGCTCAGATACTAAGGCGATGAGCGGTACAAGAACGTATAGAAAATAGTATAGAAAAGCACCAAATGGGCACCACATGGGACTGATTTTCCTCTTACACCAGTGGAAATTGGGCTTCTCCAGTTTTCCAATTTTCACCAAAATCAATAGGGTTCTGCACATTGATGCATGGAACAGTCCCTGAAATTTTGATCAGAAGTGGTATTCAAAAGTGATCTCATAACAAAGTTAGTTTCCATTGAGTTTTGTGTGGGGCCTTGCTTCACTTGTCCAAATAAAGATCTGATCCTGCAAGCTGCTTGAAGCATCCTGAGGATGCTCGCTACCTGCCAACTCCTATTGAATTCATCAAGCAGTGGGGATGCTAAACACCTCAGAGGACTTGGCCTTAAATTCAAATATTCAAGAAACTCCCAGCTGTGCTCCTTCCACATTCCCTCAAGTGTTCTGGAAGTGAGGAAATTTAACTGTGTTTCCTTAATATCTAGTTTGTGCCATTACATATGTTATAACATATTCTGATGATGTTTTAAGGGACAATATATCCTTAACCATGACCCTATCTTAAACTTTTTTTTTGTCTTGGAATTTGTACAGTACTGTGGGCATATTATTCAAGCATGGCTGCTGGTTATACTCATAAATTATGTTCCATACAGCAAACGATCTGACAAGGCCATGTCATTGCTTTTAGTACCATGACAACAGAGACATCAGGAAGTGGAAAGAGGCTCCGGGGCTGAGAAATTTGTGGTAGCAGAAATGTTAAATTAAAAGTGCTTTTGGTATGCCAAGGCCCTTCCCTGCTAACACTGTCCAATGATAAATGAAGAAAGGAAAAATGTACATTATTTTATAGTAGTTTATAAGCATTAAAATTTACAGCACTCGAATTTGATTTGTTTTTTAAGGAAGGTATTAGCAAGAATATCCTGAAGTCAACTTCTGCCATATAATCTGCCATATAGACATCATTCTGTGGTATGACAGTCCTAGCAGACAACTAATTTTTTGAAACACATGAGTGATAACAAATAGGTAGGTTGAAAAATGCTATGACACACAGACAATAACTTGGTGTTACATGAATAAATCAGCAGCCAGGAAAGGAAGAGAAATCACAGCAATTTTTTTGTTGCTCAGAGAAACTGAATATGCAATATTTAAATACCATGAAATTACAGTTAGGGATTATGTCAAGCAAAGAAATGTTTAAAGAATTGAAGCTTTTGATCAGTTTTGTGCATTTCATAATGATGAATATTGAAAGACTATAATTGTATGCTGTCGTTTAAGAGGCACACAATAGAATTAGGGGCGTTGGGGGTGACAGACAAACTGTATCACAAGTATGTTGAGCTTTCTAGCCCTCTCTGGCCAAGTAACCTTCAGAGATGTATTGGATTCAGAAGTATCGCCTATTTGGCATTCATCAGAGTCAACTTGTGACGATAGTTGCTACTGCTGATTTGTGAGGCAACAAAAATAATTTTAAAAAAAGATGTGGGAGAATATAAGCCACTTACAGAATGAAGAAAAATGAAAGCATATAATATGATCTTGTTTTGATGCTGTTGACCTTTTTCTATTTAATTTGGACTTTTGAGTTGGTACTTCTTGAACTGGCTTAAATCTTCTTGGCTTCAGCATACTCCCTACGGAATTTTTCAGTTTTATTTCTAGTTACTGCTTGGGATGTGCCATGCTCTGTTTTAGGCTCTATTTTGTTCAGAATTAAAATGTTTTCTTTTCAGAGTTTTCAGTATCATGTATGTGCAGATAATATCCAGTTATACTGTTCATACTGTACAAACCCTATAAGGAAGATTATTCTTATGCATTATATTTGTTTGACTCAATCACATTTTCTTAACAAAAGCAATAATGAGTTGCTTCCCAGAAATAAGATGGCAAATATGTTTATTAGCTACCTTTAGTAGTTCTTTCTGTATTCCAGATATTGCTTACGATCTTGGAGTCATTGTCCTGGTCTATGGCTAGGGCTCCTAGATGCTACGATGATACTGCTACTAATAAACAGAATTGTAATGCTACTGCCAGGTATCAATGACAGTTACTAGGGTCAGACTCATGATTTCTGTAGGGGGGATCCTTGCTAAAATTAGTGAAGTAAATCAAACTCCCACCTAAAAACTTTCTCCTTAGCTTTAGGTGCTTGCAATTTAAATCTTTTGGTCACCTCGCCAGGTGTTTCTTCTCCATTGGCAAATACTCAAGAATTCCTGGCAATATGAAACCGTTATTACCTTTTATTTGGGAAAACATAATTACCATATATTTACATTAAAGAAAAAAAACATTAGCAAAACCCCAGCAGTGTGCTGGGCTATGACCAATCCCACACTCCCAATTATTAATTGCCCAACTATTGAGGCCCAGAATTCTTATTCAGAAGACAACCCCACCTACCTGAAACTTCATTCATGAATTCAATGGTGGTCAAGTAGGCATCATGGGGTGGTTGCCCTCTGGCAGTTCTCAGCAAATCTTGTACCACTAAGTCCTGCTCTGAATTGCAGCTACCCATTCTGTTCTCAGAAAGTCAGCTGCACCAGCAACTGGGTCCAGTCCCACAACATCAACTCTGCTACAGCCAGTCCAGTCACAGAAGGTCAGCTATGTACAGGGATCAGAACCTCTGGGTGGGAAACGCAGAGCAACTTAGGACCCCAGGGTGGAGCCCTGCAGGTCTCATAGTTGAATAGGGGTTCCCTTCTCAGCCAGAATCCATTGCCTATCAGCTTAGGGTGACCAGTGAAAGGTATATGTTATACAATGCATGTACCCTTTCATAAATACATTCACATTAAAAAACCATTATCGTTCATAAAATCAGAACATAAACTCCAGATCATGCAACACAACACACTATATGCAACTGTAGGTAAGCAAAATTGTATTTTATATAAATAAGATCTGCCAAGAGCTTGACTTTCCTCTTTCTTATATGCGGGGGGGATGCAGACCTGGCTTTCTGACTCTGGGGTTTACAAAAAAGATTGACATCCCCTGAAATCTAATCTCTGAGGTTTGGACAAGTGGTTTATAGACTGAACATCTCAATATCTTTATCTCCATGAGGTGGAACAAACCTGAGGGTATAAATATAATCTGTAATATCCCTTTGCTTTTGTACGTCTCACTAACTGTTGAGTTCACAAATAGCTGCTTTACATGCCGGTGTGTTCATATAAGCATATTCACATGACTTTTAAAAACCATCCTATCAGTTTCTCCCTTACTCCCTTCCCCTCACAGTATTAATTATTAATGACATTTGCATAAAAAAAGGATTGTTCTTGGTCAGGAGTTCATCTGCTTTGGGTGACTTTTGTTTTGTTTTGTTTTTGCCTTCTGAAATCATGCTCCTGTGTTTGTGACAAGATATCTCCACAGCAACAGGTCACAAACGGAGCATTATGACTTCTAGTGAGGAACATGTAGAAATCAATGATGGGCTGCCAAGCAACAAAGGTTTCGTTTCAGTACGAACACAAGGACAAAAGTGAAGTTCTTGATTGGGATTTAGTCCGTCCTTTTTCAGGTGAATTTCCACTGAAGACATCGTACGTCGCTTGGGTAAGAAATGCTGCGCCCGCAGTACCAAATCCTGACTTGGGCAAAAGTAACGAAATCCCATAAAACCCGGCTACATGTGATCTGCGGAAGAAGAAAAATCAGGTAGGGAATGCTCAGGAAAATTACTCAGTAAGGGCTACATCCTGAAACCCTACTCAGTGCCTCATCATTCTCTCTCCTCGGGTGACCTGATGTCCTGATTTTCTAGGGACAGTCCCAATTTTTGGAGCTTTTTCTTACATAGACACCTATTACCCTCATCCCCTGTCCCAATTTTTCATACTTGCTATCTGGTCAATGTATTCTCTCCCCATTTGTGGTTGGAGGTGAAAATTACTCCACAATAGTACAGGATATCTATTAATTACATTTTTTAAAGAAATGAATGTAACATATCTAAATAGGTGCGTGCATATATGCATGTATACATTGAGGAATGGGGGGAGAGAGAGCACCATTTGTTTTAAATAAGGATCTTCAGGATCCAGTCAGAAGACGTGACTTAAACAGATTCATGAGCTAAAAGAAATTTTGTCCCTTACAAGGACTGCATGAAATAGATAGGGTTGTGTTTCATTAACAGACAGTAGCATGAGACATGGGCAGAACAGACAGGAGTACTTTGTCATATCTTTTTAAAACAGAGATGCATGAGTAGATTGGATTAGCATGTCAGAATATAAAAGTTGTATTCACCTTGCTGGGGATACAGTGTGGGACAGATGGCATTTCTCTTCCCTCTCTTCCTCTCCCTCCTCCCACCAGTCCCATTCCCTCTATTTCTCTTTGCAGTTATCTCATGGGCTATAATTTGTTCACCACTACATTGTCTTTTCATTTTGTAGCTGACAATCTAGTATCAAAGAGCTTTAAAATCTTTGGGTCTAGGACATGTCTACACACACAGGTTGTACTGGTTTAACTAAATTGGTTTAGAAACTGATGATAGGATATAGCTATTCAGACCTATCTGTAAAGGCCTATACTCTAAGAATTTAGGTGTATTCTTATCACTTGGCTAGTTATAGAGGTTTAAAAGAAAGAATCAAAATCACTCTCTGCCAGTGTAAGAGCCTTCTCTTACTGAGACAGTCTGAGGCCCTGTTCTTAGGCTAAGATCTTTGGCTAAGCAACAGAGGCAGCCATAAGCTGGGAAGCGACCGGACACATCCTCACATTCCAAACTAGTCACATTGAAAGAAGGTGCTATTGGGCTGTTAGGAATACACTCCTGTCCTGATAATGCCTATCACCTCTAGAGAAAGGGAAGTGCCTAGAAAATGTAAAAGGAAACTTAGTTTGATAGCATCCTGTCTGGCAAGAACTCACTTATCAATAGCTGGGATGTGAAATCCTCATTTTTTTCAGAGTAACAGCCGTGTTAGTCTGTATTCGCAAAAAGAAAAGGAGTACTTGTGGCACCTTAGAGACTAACCAATTTATTTGAGCATAAGCTTTCGTGAGCTACAGCTCACTTCATTGGATGCATACTGTGGAAAGTATAGAAGATCTTTTTATACACACAAAGCATGAAAAAATGGGTGTTTACCACTACAAAAGGTTTTCTCTCCCCCCACCCCACTCTCCTGTTGGTAATAGCTTATCTAAAGTGATCACTCTCCTGACAATGTGTATGATAATCAAGGTGGGCCATTTCCAGCACAAATCCAGGGTTTAACAAGAACGTTTGAGGGGGTGGGTAGGAAAAAACAAGGGGAAATAGGTTACCTTGCATAATGACTTAGCCACTCCCAGGCTCTATTCAAGCCTAAGTTAATTGTATCCAATTTGCAAATGAATTCCAATTCAACAGTTTCTCGCTGGAGTCTGGATTTGAACTATTTTTGTTGTAATATCGCAACTTTCATGTCTGTAATCACGTGACCAGAGAAATTGAAGTGTTCTCCGACTGGTTTATGAATGTTATAATTCTTGACATCTGATTTGTGTCCATTTATTCTTTTACGTAGAGACTGTCCAGTTTGACCAATGTACATGGCAGAGGGGCATTGCTGGCACATGATGGCATATATCACATTGGTGGATGTGCAGGTGAACGAGCGTCTGATAGTGTGGCCGATGTTATTAGGTCCTGTGATGGTGTCCCCTGAATAGATATGTGGGCACAGTTGGCAATGGGCTTTGTTGCAAGGATAGGTTCCTGGGTTAGTGGTTCTGTTGTGTGGTATGTGGTTGCTGGTGAGTATTTGCTTCAGGTTGGGGGGCTGTCTGTAGGCAAGGACTGGCCTGTCTCCCAAGATTTGTGAGAGTGCTGGGTCATCCTTCAGAATAGGTTGTAGATCCTTAATAATGCGTTAAGGCTACTCCCTCAACCCTCCCCCCTCCCTGTGGCTAACAGCGGGGAACATTTCTGTTTAGCCCCAGGCAAATAGCCCAGCAGGAATGGGCTCCTCTGAGTGTCCCCCGAAGAAAAGCACTCTGTTTCAACCAGGTGACCATGAATTATATCTCACTCTCCTGAGGATAACACAGAGAGATAAAGAATGGATGTTGTTTGAACACCAGCAAACATACACTGCAATGCTTTGTTGTACAATGATTCCCGAGTATGTGTTACTGGCCTGGAGTGGTAAAGTGTCCTACCATGAAGGACGCAATAAGGCTGCCCTCCCCAGAAACCTTTTGCAAAGGCTTTGGGAGTACATCCAGGAGAGCTGCGAATGCCAGGGCAAAGTAATCCTTTCACATGCTTGCTTTTAAACCATGTATAGTATTTTAAAAGGTACACTCACCGGAGGTCCCTTCTCCACCTGCTGGGTCCAGGAGGCAGCCTTGGGTGGGTTTGGGGGGTACTGGCTCCAGGTCCAGGGTGAGAAACAGTTCCTGGCTGTCGGGAAAACCGGTTTCTCTGCTTGCTTGCTGTGAGCTATGTACAACCTCCTCCTCCTCATCATCTTCTTCGTCCCCAAAACCTGCTTCCGTGTTGCCTCCATCTCCATTGAAGGAGTCAAACAACATGGCTGGGGTAGTGGTGGCTGAACCCCCTAAAATGGCATGCAGGTCATCATAGAAGCGGCATGTTTGGGGCTCTGACCCGGAGCGGCCATTCGCCTCTCTGGTTTTCTGGTAGGCTTGCCTCAGCTCCTTCAGTTTCACGTGGCACTGCTTCGGGTCCCTGTTATGGTCTCTGTCCTTCATGCCCTGGGAGATTTTGACAAAGGTTTTGGCATTTCGAAAACTGGAACGGAGTTCTGATAGCACGGATTCCTCTCCCCATACAGTGATCAGATCCCGTACCTCCCGTTCGGTCCATGCTGGAGCTCTTTGCAATTCTGGGACTCCATCATGGTCACCTCTGCTGATGAGCTCTGCATGGTCACCTGCAGCTTGCCACGCTGGCCAAACAGGAAATGAGATTCAAAAGTTCACGGTTCTTTTCCTGTCTACCTGGCCAGTGCATCTGAGTTGAGAGTGCTATCCAGAGCGGTCACAATGGAGCACTCTGGGATAGCTCCCAGAGGCCAGTACCGTCGAATTGTGTCCACAGTACCCCAAATTCGAGCCGGCAAGGCCGATTTAAGCGCTAATACACTTGTCAGGGGTGGAGTACGGAAATAGATTTTAAGAGCCCTTTAAGTCGAAATAAAGGGCTTCATCGTGTGGACAGGTTTACATCGATTTAATGCTGCTAAATTCGACCTAAAGTCCTAGTGTAGACCAGGGCTAACCAATTTATTTGAGCATAAGCTTTCGTGAACTACAGCTCACTTCATCGGATGCATACTGTGGAAAGTATAGAAGATCTTTTTATACACACAAAGCATGAAAAAATGGGTTTTTACCATTACAAAAGGTTTTCTTTCCCCCCACCCCACTCTCCTGCTGGTAATAGCTTATCTAAAGTGATCACTCTCCTTACAATGTGTATGATAATCAAGGTGGGCCATTTCCAGCACAAATCCAGGTTTTCTCCCACCCCCAACCCCCCACACCCACTCTTTTACCCTGAAAGAGTGTAGCCACTGTTTTATGAAATGTGTCTTTTTAAATACCGCTGTGCCTTTTTTTTTCTCCACCAGCTGCATGTGTTTCAATGATCACAGGATCTTCTCTTTCCCAGAGGCTAGTGAAGCTTAGAAAGAAAAAAAAACGCACTCGAGATGAAATGTTCTCCGAGCTCATGCTGTCCTCCCACACTGACAGAGCAGAGATGAATGCGTGGAGGCAAATAATGTCAGAGTGCAGGAAAGCACAAAATGACCGGAAGGAGAGGTGGTGGGCTGAAGAGAGTAAGTGGCGGGCTGAAGACAGGGCTGAAGCTCAAATGTGGCGGCAGCGTGATGAGAGGAGGCAGGATTCAATGCTGAGGCTGCTGGAGGACCAAACCAGTATGCTCCAGTGTATGGCTGAGCTGCAGCAAAGGCAGCTGAAGCACAGACTGCCACTACAGCCCCTGTGTAACCAACCGCCCTCCTCCCCAAGTTCCATAGCCTCCACACCCAGACGCCCAAGAACACGGTGGGGGAGCCACCGGCCAACCAGCTACTCCGCCACAGAGGATTGCCCCAAAAAAAGAAGGCTGGCATTCAATAAATTTTAAAGTTGTAAACTTTTAAAGTGCTTTGTGGCATTTTCCTTCCCTCCTCCACCACCCCTCCTGGGCTACCTTGGTAGTCATCCCCCTATTTGTGTGATGAATGAATAAAGAATGCATGAATGTGAAGCAACAATGACTTTATTGCCTCTGCAAGCAGTGATCGAAGGGAGGAGGGAAGGGTGGTTAGCTTACAGGGAATTAGAGTGAACCAAGGGGCGGGGGGTTTCATCAAGGAGAAACAAACAGAACTTTCACACCGTAGCCTGGACAGTCATGAAACTGGTTTTCAAAGCTTCTCTGATGCGTACCGCGTCCTCCTGTGCTCCTCTAACCGCCCTGGTGTCTGGCTGCGCATAACCAGCAGCCAGGCGATTTGCCTCAACCTCCCACCCCGCCATAAACGTCTCCCCCTTACTCTCACAGATATTGTGGAGCACACAGCAAGCAGTAATAACAGTGGGAATATTGGTTTTGCTGAGGTCTAAGCGAGTCAGTAAACTGCGCCAGCGCGCCTTTAAACGTCCAAATGCACATTCTACCACCATTCTGCACTTGCTCAGCCTGTAGTTCAACAGCTCCTGACTACTGTCCAGACTGCCTGTGTACGGCTTCATGAGCCATAGCATTAAGGGTTAGGTGGGGTCCCCAAGGATACATACAGGCATTTCAACATCCCCAACAGTTATTTTCTGGTCTGGGAAGAAAGTCCCTTCCTGCAGCTTTTGAAACAGACCAGAGTTCCTGAAGATGCGAGCGTCATGTACCTTTCCCGGCCATCCCACGTTGATGTTGGTGAAACGTCCCTTGTGATCCACCAGAGCTTGCAGCACTATTGAAAAGTACCCCTTGCGGTTTATGTACTCGGCGGCTTGGTGCTCCGGTGCCAAGATAGGGATATGAGTTCCGTCTATGGCCCCACCACAGTTAGGGAATCCCATTGCAGCAAAGCCATCCACTATGACCTGCACATTTCCCAGGGTCACTACCCTTGATATCAGCAGATCTTTGATTGCGTGGGCTACTTGCATCACAGCAGCCCCCACAGTAGATTTGCCCATTCCAAATTGATTCCCAACTGACCGGTAGCTGTCTGGCGTTGCAAGCTTCCACAGGGCTATTGCCACTCGCTTCTCAACTGTGAGGGCTGCTCTCATCTTGGTATTCATGGGCTTCAGGGCAGGGGAAAGCAAGTCACAAAGTTCCATGAAAGTGCCCTTACGCATGCGAAAGTTTCGCAGCCACTGGGAATTGTCCCAGACCTGCAACACTGTGTGGTCCCATCAGTCTGTGCTTGTTTCCCGAGCCCAGAATCGGCGTTCCACAGCATGAACCTGCCCCATTAGCACCATGATGCATGCATTGGCAGGGCCCATGCTTTCAGAGAAATCTGTGTCCATGTCCTGATCACTCACGTGACCGCGCTGACGTCGTCTCCTCGCCCAGTATCGCTTTGCCAGGTTCTGGTGCTGCATGTATGCTGGATAATGCGTGTGGTGTTGAATGTGCTCCTAATTGCCAAAGTGAGCTGAGCGGCCTCCATGCTTGCCTTGGTATGGTGTCCGCACAGAAAAAAGGCGCGGAACGATTGTCTGCCGTTGCTCTGACGGAGGGAGGGGCGACTGACGACATGGCTTATAGGGTTGGCTTCAGGGAGCTAAAATCAACAAAGGGGATAGCTTTACATCAAGGAGTATTTCAGGCAGGACTTCATGGAGGGTTCCAATAAGAAATGGTGCACCTAAGTTATTGTTCTTATTGGAACAAGGAGGTTAGCCTGGCCTCTGATTGATACATGGCTAGATTTACCTCGCTGCACCTTCTCTGTGAGTGACTGCAGTGTGACCTAGACGAATGAGTCCCCTAGACGGGGGAGTAGGCAAATGAGTACAAAACAAATCTGGTCTATTTCTTGTTTTGATCCACTCCATCTATCTTTTACATCTTTGGCTGGCAGCAGACGGTGCAGAAGGACTGCATGCCATCCACATCTCATGACTGCTCAGCAGAAGATGGTGCAATAGGACTGCTAGCAATCCGTATTGCCTGCCTGCTCACCATAAGACAGTTCAATAGGACTGACTGCAGGACTAAAGAGAATGACCTGGTCAAGTCACTCCAAATTTAGTCCCTGCGCCCATGTCTGCCCAGGCGCTCCCAGCCGACGTGGCCAGGAGCACCTCGGACATGACGAGGACGGCTACCAGTCGTACTGTACCATCTGCTGCCACAAGGCAATGGGTTGCTGCGACTGTGTAGCATGCCGTACCGCATCTGCCAGCACCCAGGAGACATACGATGACGGTTACCTGAGCGGGCTCCATGCTTGCCATGGTATGACGTCTGCACAGGTAACTCAGGAAAAAAGGCATGAAACGATTGTCTGCCCTTGCTTTCACGGAGGGAGGGAGGGAATGGGGGCCTGACAATATGTACCCAGAACCACCCGCGACAATGTTTTAGCCCCATCAGAGTGCTCCATTGTGACTGCTCTGGACAGCACTCTCAACTCAGATGCACGATTGTTTACCATTGCTCTGACAGAGGGAGGGGCGACTGAGGACATGGCTTACAGGGTTGGCTTCAGGGAGCTAAAATCAACAAAGGGGGTGGCTTTACATCAAGGAGTATTTCAGGGAGGACTTCACGGAGGGTTCCAATAAGAAATGGTGCACCTAAGTTATTGTTCTTATTGGAACAAGGAGGTTAGCCTGGCCTCTGATTGATACATGGCTAGATTTACCTTGCTGCACCTTCTCTGTGAGTGACTGCAGTGTGACCTAGAGGAATGAGTCCCCTAGACAGGGTAGGGGGGGAAGCAAATGAGTACAAAAGAAATCTGGTCTATTTCTTGTTTTGATCCACTCCATCTATCTTTTACATCTTTGGCTGGCAGCAGACCGTGCAGAAGGACTGCATGTCATCCACATCTCATGGCTGCTCGGCAGAAGATGGTACAGTACGACTGCTAGCCATCCTCATCTCTTGCCTGCCCGGCAGAAGATGGTACAGTATGACTGCTAGCAATCCGTATCACCTGCCTGCTCACCATAAGACGGTTCAATAGAACTGACTGCAGGACTAAAGAGAATGACCTGGTCAAGTCACTGCAAATTTAGTCCCTGCGCCCATGTCTGCCCAGGCGCTCCCAGCCGACGTGGCCAGGAGCACCTCGGACATGACGAGGACGGCTACCAGTCGTACTGCACCGTCTGCTGCCAGAAGGCAATGGGTTGCTGCTACTGTGTAGCAATGCCATACTGGGTCTGCCAGCACCCAGGAGACATACGGTGACGGTTACCTGAGCGGGCTCCATGCTTGCCGTGGTATGGCGTCTGCACAGATAACTCAGGAAAAAAGGCGCGAAACGATTGTCTGCCCTTGCTTTCATGGAGGGAGGGAGGGAAGGGGGGCCTGATGATATGTACCCAGAACCACCCGCGACAATGTTTTAGCCCCATCAGGCATTGGGATCTCAATCCAGAATTCCAATGGGCAGCGGAGACTGCGGGAACTGTGGGATAGCTATCCACAGTGCAACGCTCTGGAAGTCGACTCTAGCCTCGGTATTGTGGAAGCACTCCGTCGAGTTAATGCACTTAATGCACTTAGAGCATTTTCTGTGGGGACACACACACTCGAATATATAAAACCGATTTCTAAAAAACCAACTTCTATAAATTCGACCTTATTCCGTAGTGTAGACATACCCTTAGTCTCTAAGGTGCCACAAGTACTCCTTTTCTTTTTCCTCATTTCTTTGTTGTTCTATCACTGTAGTCCCCATTTCCCTATTGTTTGTCTGTATAATCTCTGTCTGGTTCTTTGATTGTTTCTGTCTGCTGTAAATTAATTTTGCTGGGTGTGAACTAATTAAGGTGGTGGGATATAATTGGTTAAATAATCATGTTACAGTATGTTAGGATTGGTTAGTTAAATTTCAATAAAATGATTGGTTAAGGTACAGCTAAGCAGAACTCAAGTTTTACTATATAGTCTGCAGTCAATGAGGAAGTGGGTGGGTGGGTGGGTAGGGAGATGGGAACAGGGAATGGGGGTGGGGAAATTGGAATCATGTTTGGCTAAGGGCAGGAATGGGAACAGGGACACAGGTGTAAGGCTCTGTGGTGTCAGAGCTGGGAAGGCAGACACTAAGGAAGGAAACTGGAATCATGCTTGCTGGAAGTTCACCCCAATAAACATCAAATTGTTTGCACCTTTGGACTTCGGGTATTGTTGCTCTCTGTTCATGCGAGAAGGACCAGGGAAGTAAGTGGATGAAGGAATAAGCCCCCTAACAACTGAATTAAATTCAGGCGTTGCGGAGTGCCATTTAAAGTGTGGGTGTGGGTGTTTGGGGGAGCATAGATTTGCTCCATACAGTACACTGCCCCCACTAGTCTGATCCTCTTCTTCCCCGCTCAGGTACCCACCCCCCATCAACAGTCTGATGACTCTGTGCCCCTCCCCCCCATGCACACAGGTGGCAGTGCAGGTGAGGGGGGTTAGGAGTACTTCAAAGCCTCTTTGCCTCTTACCTTCCCATGAGGCCCTACACCCACCCCGTTCCAGGAACCTCCCTCAGCCCTTGAGGAGAGGAAGCTTCCCTGCGATCATTGACACACAAGCTCCGCCTTTCCCCTCATGAGTCCCTACCCCTACCTCCTCCCAGGAGCCTGAGCCACTGAGGAGGGCCCCCTACTAGCTCTTGCCTGGAGCCCCTGCCTCCTCCTTACTCCTCCCTGCTGGCAAACCTTGGGTCCATCTGTCCTGCCTCTGACCCCGGCACTGAGAGGAGCAGGAGGCTCAGCCACTGTGGTTTTGGCCTGTCCCACAGAGTGGGACCTGGGTGATGTGCCAGCAGCGCTCCCAGCCATGTGACTTACGTGCTGTAGTTAGAAGAATGCTGCATGGCTGCTGGTGTCCCTGGCGTGCTTGCTGTTTATGGTTTCTGGTTGCAATGTGCCAGGGTTTTTTTGTTTTTCTTCCACCCCCTATAAATGTGAACATTGCAACTGGCAACACACAAGGCTTTAAAAAAACTGGGTAGGCTGGTCAAAAAGTAACAAGGTGGCAACACTGAGTGTTTAAAAGTGGTTGGGTCATGGCACAGTGGCCCCCCTGCTCCATGGCCTATGAAACTGGTACAGCCCCCTTGTCCAGATGCTCTTAAATTGATTTGAATGCCTCTTTTTATTTTTGAGAAACTTGGAAGAGAGTCATACTATGTGCTTAGAGTCTGACTCTATAATTAAATATGGGGAGGTTCCCTTTTTTCTGAATTAAGCTCTCCTTTTATAGCTCTCTATACTACTAATAAAGGGCCCTATCAAGGTGAAAATATATGCAGCCTTCTGGGGCAGGCAAATCCTAGAAAGCTGTATTGTCTGCACACTAAGCTGAACTGCTTAAGAGGCAAACTGGAGTAATGTGCAATGACAAAAAAATCTTAGATACCTGGAGTTTATTGAGTTGCTTGCAAAGGGAGTATGGGCAGCTGATGTATGTCAGCGTCTCAGCATGCTGCTCTTATCTCAAAGGACAGCTCCAAAGATGACATGTTCATGTCTAATCTTTTACCTTACAGTCACTGAAAGATAAATAGGCCACCAAGTTTGAGATTTCCTCCCCCACGTCCTGCTCACTACTGTCTGGTTCAGTACACTCAATCTTTCCCCTGTGATTAAGATACTACATATTGCCTTGATAAGTAAGGTATGCCAGCACAGAGGTTCAAAGCCACTCCTCACACAGGTATTCCCATGGTTTTCAAGGGGCATGCACTAACGTAACTCACTGTGTGCATCATTTTTCAGCATGGATTTTGTCTACAAATAGGGCTGTGTTAATAACTTATTTTTCAATTCAGTGGCCGAATTGAAAAAATCCAATTTGGTCAACCAAAAACAATTTCCCCTCTCCTTTTTTGGCAAACTGATAAAGTAAACAATATTTTGTTTCAGTTTGAACAAAATGTTTTGTTTAACCCAAAACAAAAGACAGTTTTATATTTAACCTTTTAAAAAAGAAGACTGCAGTAGAATTCAAAACCAGAAAGGAGTTACAAATTGAAGAAAGTCACAACATATTTTTCATTCTGGATTGTTTTTGTTTGTTTGGGTTTTTTTGACCAAAACAATTTTAATTCAACCCAAATTCACGAATTGTTTCGGTCCATCCAAATCCACGTTTTTGTGGGGGGGAAAAAGTTTTGTGCAAATTTTTTTCACCCAGCTCTGATTACAAACAGTGTAAAATTCAAGCAGCGTGCAACCACTGAAGAGTCAGCCCTTCACCCAGACCACACCACACGATCCATCGTCTACAGCCAAGCTCTACGATACAATCGCATTTGCTCCAACCCCTCAGACAGAGACAAACACCTAAAAGATCTCTGTCAAGCATTTTTACAACTACAATACCCACCTGCTGAAGTGAAGAAACAGACTGACAAAGCCAGAAGAGTACCCAGAAGTCACCTACTACAGGACAGGCCAAACAAAGAAAATAACAGAGCGCCACTAGCCATCACCTTCAGCCCCCAACTAAAACCTCTCCAACACATCATCAAGGATCTACAACCTATCCTGAAGGACGACCCATCACGATCACAGATCTTGGGAGACAGGCCAGTCCTCGCTTACAGACAGCCCCCCAACCTGAAGCAAATACTCACCAGCAACCACACAACAGAACCACTAACCCAGGAACCTATCCTTGCAACAAAGCCCGTTGCCAACTGTGTCCACATATCTATTCAGGGGACACCATCATAGGGCCTAATCACATCAGCTACACTATCAGAGGCTCATTCACCTGCACATCTACCAATGTGATATATGCCATCTTGTGCCAGCAATGCCCCTCTGCCATGTACATTGGTCAAACTGGACAGTCTCAATGTAAAAGAATAAATGGACACAAATCAGATGTCAAGAATTATAACATTCAAAAACCAGTTGGATAACACTTCAATCTCTATGGTCACTCGATTACAGACCTAAAAGTTGCAATTCTTCAACAAAAAAACTTCAAAAACAGACTCCAATGAGAGACTGCTGAATTGGAATTAATTTGCAAACTGGACACCATTACATTAGGCTTGAATAAAGACTGGGAGTGGATGTGTCATTACACAAAGTAAAAGTATTTCCCCATGTTTATTCGCCCCCCCCCCACTGTTCCTCAGATGTTCTTGTCAACTGCTGGAAATGGCCCACCTTGATTATCACTACAAAAGGTTCCCCCCCCACCCCCCCCGGCTCTCCTGCTGGTAATAGCTCACCTTAAGTGATCACTCTGGTTACAGTGTGTATGGTAACACCCATTGTTTCATGTTCTCTATGTATATAAATCTCCCCACTGTATTTTCCACTGAATGCATCCGATGAAGTGAGCTGTAGCTCACGAAAGCTTATGCTCAAATAGATTTGTTAGTCTCTAAGGTGCCACAAGTACTCCTTTTCCTTTTGCGAATACAGATGTCAAAGTCAGATTCAGGACTCACATAATTTGTCAAACACTCTGTTTATTAGCAAAGCGCTTTGCTAATGCACCCAGATGTGAGCCCCTCTCTGAGGCTCAAGATAACTTATTTATACAGCTAAGCCAAAGCCAATTTAACATAAGAGACAAAAGAAAGCAGAAACTGACAAATATACATACATATCTTATTTGCATACTAACGTTTACCAATCTCCTAGCTCAGTAGGAGCTCTAAGTTAATTAGTTTGAGGATCCATTGTCTCACACTCCTTAATGTTTCTCTTCCTGACAACTATATTTCAACAAACCCTTCAAGTAGCATTTCTTTAATGAATTATAATTTCAATATAATTCGTTCTACTTTCACACAGACTAACATGGCTGCTACTCTGAAACCTTCCAAGTTTCTGTACTATAGGGCAGATCCTCAGCTTGTAAAAATTGGCCTAATTACACCAGCTATGGATCTGGCTAAATAATTCTGAATAGTGCTATCTTTCATTAACTCCTTGTATACCAAGCCTCTTAGAATACCCAGAGATTATTCTCTTTGAATCTGATCCAGACCCTACTGAAGACCTCATTGACATCAGCAAGCTTTGGATCAGGCCCTTAAAAGGAAATTCAATATACCTAGTGGGTAGGTACAGAGGGTCACATTTTCTGCTGATATAACTCCATTGAAGTCAGTGGGGTTATGCTCGCAAAAAAAATTGGCCAAGAACATCTGTTCACAAGAGCACAGTGACAGAAATAGGAAGCATGGCCAAAGATACTTTAACAGTTAAATTATTCAAGCTTTTAGTTATATAAATATAAAAAGATGCAGGGTATATAGTATTTCTCATGCAAGTCAACACCCTTTTCTCATTCAAATACATCCTAACAATCCCTTTTGAAAAGCACATGAATAATAAAGTTTAAATAATAATAATAATTTAAAATAAAACCAAAACCAAACCCATCTGCCCCTCCTCCCCCATCTACAGTATTTCCTCTTAGAACTTTCCATTGTGTTCTGTCTTTTAGACTGTAAGCTTTTGGGATAGCCTTTATCTTTGTGCTTTGTACCGTTTGTGCTTTTAGCCCATTCACAAAATCAATAATAATAAGGGATCTCAAAGTGCTTCACTTCAATAATTATGTCTCACAACTTAAATAGGAAATATTTAACATCATCCATTGTAAACACCAGTAAACAGAGGCAGAGAGAAGTTTTTTGACTTGCCTGAAGACACAACGTGTGGCAGAGGAAGGAGCAAAAGCCAGGGCTGCTGACTCAGATCCAAGCTCTGACCATTAAACCATATTCAACAGTGAAATAGAAAAGTTGTGTAATACTAGATGCCAACAATCTAATACTTTGAACCTCCCACCTTCTACAGAAGCCATTGTCTTGGACACCTAATTTTGTGAATTTACAGTTAAACCCCTCTTCCTGTGAAATAAGAGCAAATGTTTATTATAAATGCATTGTGTGAAGAAGCCTATTTATTTCTACTGTATATACGACGTATAATTTCTTGATAACAGATATTTGAAGTAAGGCATTCCTAGCACTCAAAATATTTGGTGAAAGCTTCAAACCACCTGCAAGGGTTAAAATAAAGCTTATTTTCTTCAAGTAAATGGGACTTCATGGAGTTCTGCTAGAGGCAATTTGTCCCCGATTTCTCTTCTCCTGTACTCCTTTGGACTCTCTCTTTTTGGAAACTTTCCCTTAGACATCCCCAAATACCCACCTAGGCTGTTTCCACAGCATGGTGGGGATTTGCACAAATAATTAATAACAACTTGGCTATGCTTCCTGACCCTTTCCTCATATGCAGCCCCCGCCAAGACACTGCTTCTGTGAGCTCCAGAGGAAGAAGGAAATAGTGCAACAGAAGTGGCATGTATAGCCCATGTTTTTGGCCCTCTGCCAATAGCTTGGATCGCAGTTATGCTCATTATGAATGACTAAATCTGGTAACTTATATGATGAGTAAATGAGTAACTCTGTGGAAGTTACTAATTGCACCAGTGTAACTGAGGCGAATTTGCCATATCCACAGTGAAGAAGTCCTGCAGGCTTTTCTTATCCTTTTCAGTTACTGGAATGTTTTATGCAATGCTACATCAGTCTGGAACCCTGTAAATACTCTTTGCTGTAGCCAGCACTGCAGAGGCCTGTGGCTAAATACCTGGATGAACTGACTTATAATCACAGAGACTGCATTTAGTGATCCCTTGTAGCAACATGACTCTTTATTGCAACTTAACCCAATTATTTTAAAAAAGAACAGATTTCAATCAACACATTCTGCCAAGTATGTGGTTTTGGTATGTGGGCACGTCTGCATGGAGGGAAGAATTTGAACTATATTATGGATTTTCATTCTGAATATTCCATTGATTACGGTATCTTATACCCCCAGTGGTTAAGTGGGGAGCTCATGTGCATAAGCCTTCATGTAACAAACCAGCATTCTGACATGGGAGAGCTAGGGAGAGAGACACAGAAATGTGAAGAAAGAACATGTCCTTACACTGCTACTAAAAAAATAAAAATAAAGCACCTTTGTGAACTGGGATGCTTGAAGGAGGACAGCTAGGCATCTATTTCCTTCTTTTCCATCTCTATCATAGCCTTGCCTCCGTTTCTAGTTTATCACTTAGGTATTTACACTCTGCTCACCTCCATGTATCTGTGGAGGGGGTGAAGGAACGTTAGCCTGGTGGTCCCATTTGCCTGACGCAGGTGTTGGCTCTGTTTTGTAGTTATGTTCTGAGTGCACAGCCCCTTATATTCAGCCATAGAGACTAAGTATGTGCAAGGTCTTCCAGACATTGTCTTCAAGAGCCTGTAGGCAGAGGCTATGGTTTGGCAGCCACATAATTGTTATGTAGTTGCCTATGATGATGATTGATGTATTTGTATGATAGAAATTAAGGAGTCCCAGCCAAAGGCTCCATTGTGCGAGGCACTGTACAAACCTTTAATTAGAGACAGTCCCATCATGAGCACAGTGTAATTAGGGAAGACTAACAAAGTGAGTGAGTTTTATTATCCCCATTTTACGGGACAATGATGAACAGAGAGATTTGACCTGCCCAAGGTCACATTGGAAGTTTGTGGCTGTCATAAATATAAAGGGAAGGGTAAACTCCATTAAAATCCCTCCTGGCCAGAGGAAAAATCCTCTCACCTGTAAAGGGTTAAAAAGCTAAAGGTAACCTCGCTGGCACCTGACCAAAATGACCAATGAGGAGACAAGATACTTTCAAAAGCTAGGAGGAGGGAGAAAAAAAAAGGGTCTGTGTCTGTCTGTGTGATGCTTTTGCCGGAGACAGAACAGGAATGGAGTCTTAGAACTTAGTAAGTAATCTAGCTAGGTATGTGTTAGATTATGATTTCTTTAAATGGCTGAGAAAATTGCAGTGCTGAACAGAATGAATATTCCTGTCTGTGTGTCTTTTTTGTAACGTAAGGTTTTGCCTAGAGGGATTCTCTATGTTTGAATCTAATTACCCTGTAAGGTATCTACCATCCTGATTTTACAGAAGTGATTTCTTTTTACTTCTATTAAAAGTCTTCTTGTAAGAAAACTGAATGATTTTTCATTGTTCTAAGATCCAAGGGTTTGGGTCTGTGCTCACCTATGCAAATTGGTGAGGATTTTTACCAAACCTTCCCCAGGAAGTGGGGTGCAAGGGTTGGGAGGATTTTGGGGGGAAAGACGTTTCCAAACTACATTTTTTCAGGAACCCAGATAAAGTTTGGTGGTGGCAGTGGAAGTCCAAGGGTAAAATAGTTTGTACCTTGGGGAAGTTTTAACCTAAGTTGGTAAAAGTAAGCTTAGGAGGTTTTCATGCAGGTCCCCACATCTGTACCCTAGAGTTCAGAGTGGGGAAGGAATCTTGACAGTGGCAGGGGCAGAAATTAAGCCAGATGCCTCAGTCTCAGTCCAGCACCTTAACCACAAGACCATCCTTCTGTGTTTGTGGGAAGTGTTTTCTACCTCAGGTTATGTGTAGTGCTGAGCATCTTCAGAGCTATGCTAGGATGCAGAGATCCAGCCACCACTACACTCTACTGCAGAATGCAACAGAATCAGAATTTGGCAACTGTGTTGCCATCTGCAAATCAATCACCCTCACTTTCACCTTACCCTGCAAGGCCATAAATCCCTCCTACTAGATGGGAGAATGTTGAGGAAATTTAGCAAGGAGAACCACACAAAATTCCCAATGGAGCGGTCCCTCCTCACAACCCCTCCTTCCAGATTTTTCCACAGGAGGCCAACATCTGGCTTTGTCATTGAGTGATTGTTTATTGTGCTGTGTATTCTTGCTCTGGTACTTAGCATAGCGTCATCATTTTCGGTAACATCCCCTTGAACTTGGAGTTTAATTAAAAAGTCTGTAGTTTTATAAACCTACTTAGTGCCCAAGACATTAGATTGCCTGTACACATTATTTCCCCTTTATACGTAAACAATAAATATTTGCACACGTTTACAAAGAAACAATAGTTTTCACATAGCTCCTTATTTTTTAGACTGAACAGTGGAAGCATTAATTTTGTTAACTCCAGTAATTCATTAGGCTGCTGTCCATCTATTTGTGAAAGTCTTGTAGAATTCCAGAAGTGAATTCATAAGAGTGATGATCAGTTCATTCAGCTCATTTTATAATGTCTAAAATGTGGCTACTATACAAATGTTTGCAGTGGAAGTAAGCTGTCATTTGTGCAGGAAGCCCAAAGACTATAGTAGCTGTAATAAAATTAACAAAAGAGGTTCTAATATATCTTGCCTGCAAAAGTCTGTCATACTTAAGACTTTGCACCTGCCCTGTGATGTTGGTGGCTGAAGCAGGGTGAAATGATAGTCTGTAGATAGTAGCAGTTTCAGTTTTGCAAGGCTTTATCGGTTGCTAACAGACAGCTCTTCAAGAGGAAGGAAGTACAAGACCTGAGGACAAAAAACAAACACCCCCCCGCCATTACCACCAAGTTTCCAGGAACACTTGTTGATTTTCTTGCCAGGCAGGGCAAGTCTGTCTTTTAGGCCAGATGTCAGTAGTCAGATTAGCAGTTAGGCCAGACACTAAACATTTTTAACTGGTAGATTTTAAAACACAAGACCAAGAGATCGTTCTTTTAATGTGAACTGTACATGTTAAATTACAGTAGCTGCTTCAAATTAGGGATGTGGCTTTAAATACAAAAGTACTTCCTCTAGCATCTCTCTCTTTTTTTTTTTTAATAGCGGGAAGTAATTTTTGGTTCTTCAAAAAATACATATGCAAACCATAGCCTGTTGCCATGGTTACTACTGTATGCTAATGTGAATAGCTTATTTCACGTTCTTAAACCTATAGGGTTGGGGAAGCATAATTATTCTGGTCTTTCACTATTTCCCCTTTAGTTAGGCCACCATCCTTCTACTGCGAAGAAAGAATGTTGTAATTAGCCCAGAGTGCACAGCAGAACAGAGCTCTTCGAGGTGGTAGCTGTGTCACTGTATTATTTAAGCAGCTTTAAGACCTAACTTACACTTGAGGCAAAACAGGTAAGAACTGAGCTCTCCCATGTTTGTTTGATTGTGTAAGTTGGCATTAGAATTATGGAAAACTGTCTACTAAGCTTCAGTAAGTAATTCTGGACTCTTTGTATTGAATGGAACGTTGTCATTTTGCATCTTGGTGATTTATCTTAAATGAGTGAAGATTTTAATAATAATTTATTATAGACAAGAAATTGGCACTATCTATTTGGAAAGGAAACTTTTTTTGATGTGAAAACTATAACTAACTAAAAAATTATATTCATTTTTATATCAGTACTGAAAAATTTTACTTGTGGATAATCTGTTTAAATTATACTTTCCAAACACTATTTGCAAATGAAGTCCTGCTCTTGCCATTGCATTTCTGTGGGCAGATCCGGGCACCCATGTAGAGTCCATTTGGGGTTCTGGACAGGCAAAGGGGCCACCTGCATAATCTGATTGAAGGATCCCGGCTTAAAACAAACAAGCAAAAAACCATTTTGGTGGCTTTTTCACTGAGCATTATTTTTGTCTTCCTTGTCTTTTACTTCTCTGGAAGTCTCCAAGCAAGTTTTCTGATGTGTTTAAACCGATGAGCTGACTGTTTCACAATAGTTTCCACTTTTACTACTTAGTAGTAGTATTTGGAGTATAGTTTTATATTTAAGATGAGAACATAGCTGCCTTGAGGTATTAAGATAGGGTTATTTTATTCCTCCTTTTCATAATGGGGCTACATCCTGTTGACCCCAATGATTAAGTGGCAGGAATAGGGTAAGCAGGAGTTGGTATGAGATGTAGATACTGTTCCAAGTACATTTGTAAAATCTAATATAAATTAAAAAGACATTAATCCCTTGGCACCTGAGCTCCTAATTTCCTGGTATGAAATATTTCACTGCCAATGAATGTCCCACCAGTATTTGGTGACTAAATACTGTGTTGGAATGAAGCCAGAGTCCACCTGGGCTGAACTCTTGCACGTCTCATGACGGGAAGTCAAACTAAATGGAAGTGGACCCCCCATTTCTGACAGCTGAATTCCAGTGCTAATTAAAGGGTAATAAAGAAACCACCTTCACAGAGAACACAAGGGACACAGTGTATAGCATAATTATGCACTATAATATTGATAGGGTGCACTTTGCTCACTTATATGTTGTAGACTAGTGGACATTTGTCTAAATATGTTACTACTTTAAAAAATTAATTACTCTTTGCTGCCAGTTACTTGCAGAGGCAGTTTGTCATTAGATATCTAAGAACCTGCTTTGTGGGTGCTGGTCAGACATCACTGAAAATCAGATCTTAATTGTCAGAGTTAACTCTTAAAGCTGAATATGTTTGTAAAAGAGATTAATCAGTGTAGACACCTGAGCACACAAGTCATCTAAGAGAAACATGGGCAATGAAGTATTTAAATTGTAAACTCTTTGGAGTAGGAACCTTGTCTGCCTCTTTCTAAAGCTCCTAGTATTCATGTGTTCCTATACCAGTTCGTAATAAAAGTGTGCAGGGCTGTACTGAAGTAGATTCAGAGACAGGAGTGGAAGAAGGACACAAAGGAGGTGGCTAGTCATCATGGGGCATTAAAGGGGAGTGAGCGAAAAGACACGTGAGTAGAGAGGTAAGCTGGAGCAGAATATCTGCCAACTTTGGAGATGTTGGTAATAAGATAAATAGCTGGATATACCCATCTTAGTTACATCTAACCACTAGATCTTTCTTGATTTATATTAATATGTAGATGAAACTACAAATGAGAGTCAAATGTTCTACCCAGATTTCATATTGTAAAAATGGGAGCAATCAGTTTACCTTAAAATAAAGCATCCAAAAGGTGAGAAAACTGCCTTAGTTTCTAGACAAAGGGTAATTACGGTATAAAACAAATAAAAAATAATGCACAGATCTAAATTAAGCTTCTTGAAGACACAGGTATAAACTGGTGTTGTAACTTAGTTGGAAAATAAACAGTCAGAAAGCATGCAGTCAGCAAGGTTTTTTCCTCAAGTGATTACATATCAGCTTTTATAATAAGGATGTCAAATAAACGGAAAAGAACAGAAAACTCCCCAACTAAGCTTTCTAGGACCCTTGGTGTAGTGCCTGACCTTCCTGAAAGCATTCTGCTTCCAAGCAGCTGCTCTGATAGACCATCACCAGAGCACCTGTGAAAGGGAATTAAACTGAGGTTAACCCCTTGTTCACCAAGGATGTGGTTATGCCCCTGCAACCTGTCACAAGGAGTAAACTAGAACACGTCAAAAATCTAAAGGAAAGAAGCAAAGATGAATTATCAGTATTAGTGACAGGACCTTTAAAAGAAGGTAAAGTCTTAAGAGAGCAGAAGGAGATAGGATTGGTTGAACAGATTGTGTTATTGGTCTGAGAGAATCAATACAGCAGAATTCCTGATCAAAATTGAAGAGAGTGAGCTAACAAGGAATATATGGGAAAATAGGGAGACAACCTAATGAGTACTGCTGAGAAAAAAACAGTACCACCAAGTCCTGCTAATTTAATCAGAGAAAGTAGCAAACCTCTTTGGCTTGTGCAAAGAAACTGAATGGAAGTACCGAGAGGAAGTTGTGTTACGCAATGATTTAAAAATTTCAAAAAGTCACCAAGGGTTAAGATATGCAAATAAATCAAAAATCTATTAAACAACTGCTGAGTTACCACGAGAGGAACTATTCTTTTCCATTTATAAGGTTGTATGAAAATATGCTCAGGTCAGTTGGATCTGAGTTATAACCAGCACTGATCAGAATGAGGAAAGGAAACACCGATGTTCAAAGGAAAAGGCAAGGTTGAGACGGGCAAGTCCTAGGTGACCTACAAGTCAGAGGAGCCGGCTTCTCCAGCTCATTTGGTGGAAAACTTTTCTAAAGATGAAGCAAGTCATCAACAGCAGTAGAAAGGGGTAAATCAAAATGACATTGCTGTGGGCTTTCAAAGTTTGAGACCTAATGTGTTGACTATGCCCTACGGGTACTTTGTTCTAATCTCTATTTTTCTTATGACTTATCCATGGATAGTCCATGGGAGACACCTCTGGATCCACTTCTTTTTTCCTCAAGCGAAACAATAGCAATATTAATACTTCTTGTTAAGACCAAAAAAATTGGTCACAGGAGCTGCAGTCTGAAGAAAAGGGATAGAGATGAAAATAAATGTATGGCCTGAAAATGGGAGATTGTTCTTTGAAAGGAATTCATCAGGGCACCACTACATGATCCACAAGTGGTAATGGTATCCAGCTGAGTGTGTTGCTGTGGTAACCAATCACTTCAAGTTAACAGAATCTAGTAAGGGGGTTAAAATTCAGAATAGTAGGAATAGAGGAATGATAAAAATGCAGAATAAAAATCATCAAACATCATCCGATACAGGTGACAAAGTCATTCAGAAAGCTACTCATCAAATTCTTCCAAATAAAAGGAGGATAGGATGGCTGGTACAATCAAGGGCACTGAAAGGCCCTCAAAAATGCAGGGGAAAATGTGGAAACGTACCCACTCCATGTTATAATAGCTGAATTAGTCTAAAATAATGACCTGAACCTTCAGCTAGAAGTAAGGACCAGGCCAACCTTACCTAAAATGATATTACGGACTGTTAATGACTTAAACCAGCAAAACTAGGAACATCTGCATTAAAGCAGCCACTTTGTGGGGGGTTTCTGCCTAAAGTAGATATTGCTGCAGTCTCAGAATATTACAGGTTCTGATGTGAGATTTAGTCATTTTTGAGGTTTGTAATGTACATGCATCATTGACAGAGTTTCTTTTGTTCTATTTTCCTTTATTTTAAAGAAACAAAGTTTAAGACATCAAATTCTCATCCTTTTCCAAGATGTTGCCATAACCATACATAATAAGTTTACTTATAAAGTATCTCCTCTCCCTCACTCATGCACTTGGATTGCTACAAAGACCGTGCTAATACAATAATGCACTACACATATGTCTTTGAGTGTATACACACTTATTCTTTTACATATATTTGATAAATGACTAGATTACCTTCTCCAAAAATGGAAATTAATAGACAAATTAAATAGTATTAAGTAATTTAAAAACAATAATCATATAATTAAAGACTTTACATTTTAAATATGCAAGGCATTATAAAATATACAAATTATGACCCTTCATAAAGCACTTAACACACTTTATGTGCATGAGCTTAAGTGCTTTACTGAATCAGTGATTACATAAGTTTATGCATTTAAACCATTATGGGATATTTTTGTTCTGTTTTTACAAAAAAACACGCCCTGAAAATCCACTAAAAATCCCCACTACGTAGGGCCTGATTCTGTTCATTGACAGTTTTGCCATAGACTTCATTAGAAGCAAGATCAGGCCTAAACCGGTCCGCTAATATGGCCCTGCTGATTTTTAAATCCCTGAATAATAAGGAACCTACCAATATTAAAGACCTCTGCACTCTGACTCCACCTTTTGTCTTTGACTAATTGGCCTATCATTTAGTTGAGTGACAAAGACTGTAGAAATACAGAAAATGTTACTGGGAATGGAGTAGGATGCATGTCCTAAAAAAGCAGTGCAGATCAAGGAAAAGGGTAAAACTGCATAAGATTCCTACCTATGTGTTTGAGTCTTAAATACCATTGTGATGGGCAGAGTAAATGGATAGCTAGATGGGTAGAGTGTGAATCACCTGAATAACTTCAAAAAGAAAAGGAGTACTTGTGGCACCTTAGAGACTAACCAATTTATAGCTCACGAAAGCTTATGCTCAAATAAATTGGTTATGAAGTGAGCTGTAGCTCACGAAAGCTTATGCTCAAATAAATTGGTTAGTCTCTAAGGTGCCACAAGTACTCCTTTTCTTTTTGCGAATACAGACTAACACGGCTGCTACTCTGAAACCTGAATAACTTCAGCTGGTTTCCCTCTTTCAAAAAATAAGTAAATGCCAAAAAATCTGAAGTGGAAATTTTGACATGAAGTAGCTTTAAGTTATGTCATATATCTATAGTTAATTGTGGGTGGTGCCAGAAGAATTCCTGGGTTTGTATTTATCACACCATCCCTGTGCCCATCAATAAATACTTATTTACATATCCATACAGTCCAGTTTTCAGAGTTAAACACCCAATTCCGTATGTGGACATTCAAACTAGCAATGAAGTTTCCATATGTCTTTGAATACATGCTTCAGAATGAGCCACCATGATCCAATTACACATAATATAGGGGAGAGGCTCAGAAATCATGCCTTGTTTTGAAGAATCATGATGAACTTATGCAATGGCCCCTATATACTATGATGGTGGGTGACTTAAAAATGCATGCAATAATAAAAATAGCTTCCTAAGGCCTGATCTACACCTAAAACTTAGCTTGACTTGGTTACAGTACTCGGGTGTGAATTGAGTGAGAGACGTAGTTAAGCTGATCTAAGCCCTGGTACAGACACAGATAGGCAATGGAATAATTCTACGAAGCTACCGCCTCTTGAGGGGGTAGATTTACTACAGCAATGGGGAAAAAACCTTCCGTTGCTATAACGTGTCTATAATACAACACTACAGTAGCATAGTGTAGACATACTTTGTGTTGATGTGAGCATCCAAGTGTGGAGCTGGGTGTCCTAAAATAGACATTCATGTTTGAAAACTGACTCCACGGTCAGTCACTCACACATTTTTATATTGCATATACAATACCGTATGTATGATACTGCACAAGCCACGTACACTAAACTCTCTGGGTGAAATGCTACCCCCACTGAAGTCAAAACTCCTGTTGACTTCAAGGGTTGCACCCTTATTGTGTGTTGGTAAAATATGACGGTACACAGCTTTGTGAATTAGAATGCTGTCGTATTTTAAAGCACTTGGGGCTAGATAGTGTCTGACTTTGTGCAAGTACATAAAGTTCGGAAAGGTTCAAAAGGAGACTGATGCCATGGTGAGGTTTAAGTTAATTTGTTTAGCCCCATAGCCCAGATTCCAGTTTGGATACCTTAGGTGTTGGAGTAATCCTTGGGGTATTTAGTCAATAGCTGTGGCAGGGCTTATCTGCTTCTTCCATGGTTAGTGACGAAAACTGAAGTTGTAGCTTTTTTGGTAATAAATTGATTCTCTGGTGGCACAGGCAAACTAATTCTGCAATAACTAAGACCCTGATCTATTCAGGCAAATCCTTGTGCAAATGTGGAGATCTGATTAAATCAACTGGGCTCTGCATAGGAGCAGGGACCAGCCACATAGGTTGTTGTGTCAGGGCCTTGCACTCTTTGCTAGCAATGGTCAAACGGCAATATTCATCAAATGAATAATTTTTTGAAATTCAGGAAATGTTTCAAATACAAAATTAGAGAGTAATTGCTTTCACTATTCATTTTACTTACTCTTTACTCATGCATGGGGTAGTGGCACCATTGCGCTATTTCCTGAAACCTAGGGGCAGTGGATTGACACTTGTAGGTAGTGTTACTCTACAATATCATACAAGATCACCGTAAAGATTATTTTTCCTTTGCTAATGTGTTGTTCCCTACTCCAAAATTACCTGAACTTGCTCTCTTCAGGAGCAATGGAAACACCTAGCTAAGATCCAGTGGCCCAGAAATAGAAGCATACACAGGGCTCTTTCTTCACACTGAGGAAGGATCAGAAGAACTCTTAGTAGAAAAACAAAAATTCACCTTGACTCTAGTTCTGGAGTGGGGTTACTGTTTTTCCTTTTTCACTGAATGTGGAAAGAAATGTGTGTGTTATCTCATTAGAATTACATTGTTGAGTTTTCAGGGGGAAAAAATTGTAACAGCAACATAGACCAACATAAAAGGGATTTTAAAAACATTATAAGTACAAGCTGAATTAAAAATTCCAGGCCAAATCAAAGTTTATAATGACTGGTCATTTTAGGGAGGAATTGGGCTTTAAGCTGGAAGTTTTTTGTAATTTTCTTCCAGAATTATGAAAAGGGTTGGATCATGGAACGCACTATGACTTAGAAAGTGTGTGTAGTGGAATACAATAGGGCTAAGGGTGTGATTATTTAAACAAACAGAAAATCTTTTGAGCCCTGGAAAAATACAGTAAATACTCCTGAGACCTAGGAAAAAAGGATACAAACTACAACAGCTGCCATTTTTAAAGTTTTTGTTGTTGTTACCAGAATCTGTAAGGTTGGGAATATTTTACATTATTTGTGCAAAAGTGTTGCATACTTGCAGTGGGTACTCATAAATCCATTTCCTGGAAATTTGCAGAGCTGAAGCCAATTAGTTGCAACAGAAAGACAGTCTTTTGCAGACCGTGCCTGTGCTTAACTAAGCACATTGGTCCACTGTACAGTGAATATTAAGCAGCAACACTTTACTAAACCGGGCAAAGTCTGAGAGCTTGGTTATATTCTGCATCTAACCTTCAGTCTAACCTTGCAGCCTGGTCCTCCCTGTGTCTTTGAGAGCCTTTGTGCAAAGGGATTTACTCATTGTCTGAACAGGCGGTCCTCAGGCACAGTAGCGTGCATGTGTCACATTTTCAATATAGTTCAGGGGTTATAATGTTTTACATATAAGATGGCACATACCAACACTGGCTTTTCGGGGATGATTTTTATCCAGATACCTTTTTGTACCACATTTTGGTGAACGTCCTGCCAAGTAAAGCCGGTCTTCAGTGGCCCACGGTTATGTATGTGTGTCAGTCCCTTGGGTTTCACGAAGGCAAAACGCTGCAGTAGCATGAAAGCATTTCCCCCCCCCCCCCCTTCCCCCTTTGCATTCTTAAGGCTCGGCAAGTACGCCCAGCGCTTCCTGGTAGGTTTGGGTGAATGGGGGAGGGGGCAGTGCAGGCAGCAGCGGAAACCAGACATTAGAGATAAGAGTCTGCACAGCTAGATGCCACAGTCCTTTCACGGCAGCTGAGTGAGTTGTGGCTATCATAATGCTACTGTGACCAGGGACATTTTCCCCCCCAGTCTTTTGTCATCCTGTAATAATGAATCCCACAATGCCTGGGGCAATCTGTCCACAGCCTGGTTGCCTCTGAAAAAAAAAAAATGTGAGAGGTAAGTTTCCATTTCCACCGTGTCTCTCTCTGTGTGTGTCTCTCTCTCTTTTTGTGGTTGTTAAATACAGTCTTTAATTAATTAATGAATATCTTTTTCGCTGTGCAAAATGTAGCTGGCTGAATGAGGAAGTGAGATTAGGCTTTCACTGACTTTCAGTTGGTCAGGCAGGGGCTGGGTTGCCAGGGTTTATGGTTTCATATCGCACACCATCTAGAGCTAAAAAGAAAGCCGTCGGTCGCAATTGCAGTTCTGCTGAAAGCAGCCGCCTTCCTGTGCGGGTTCTGCACGCTCTGTCAGATCGCAGGGGGCCTTGCAGTCCTCAAAAAAGAAAAAGGCGGGGGAGGAGGAAGAGAGAATAGGAAAAAAACAAACAAACAGGTGCATATAAAGTGTCATAATCGCTTCATGATCTTTGTTTGAAGGGAACAGACGATCGAACAGCAGGGGCTCCTAATCGCTTGCAAAGATTTTTGCAGAGGGAAAAGTCTCATCACTTCTTCTCAGTCTACCGTCTAGCTTGGTTTTCATATGGGCCAAATATGTTCAGGGAAAGGTTAATTCTCTGCCTACTGCACATAAATTACGCATGACATGTTTAGCTCTGTTTCCTTATATGGAGAGTGCTGTATTTCAGTACTGGATGTCTTTTGCCAAGTTCGCAGGGTGGAGGACGCCCTGCATAAGAGGTTCTTTTTATTTATTTATTTATTTATTTATTTATTCTGTTTTGTAGTGCGTCACTCAAACTGTAGGAAAAGTGAGTGCGCACACTGGTGTTTAGCAGCTAAAGTTCGGTTTGCATAGTACCATTCACTAAGTGTGAAACTTAAAAAAACTACTTTGATTTTGGTTTTCATTCAAAGAAGGAAATAACGAGTCTTGTTTTCTGTTGGGCTGGAATTTTTTAAGATTAGCACTATGCCATAAGGAAATATTTTGATACAGAATTCTGTAACGGTAGCAATGTGGTGCTGATTCAGTTTAATTTTTTATCTCCCAACTAGTTTACTGTCATTTGGGTGTAGAGAAACTAATGGAACCAACTTGTACTTAGAAGCTGCCAAGTCCCATTGAAAATAATCATTCTTCTAAATTGTAAATTAAACAATTACATGGTTTGGTCTACCAAACCTGAAATGGTAGGAATAGCTGAAAAGTTCAGTAACTGTGTGTAGGTATATAGGTACATGCATACAAGTGCACATTATATCTATACAGCAGCATATTAATATATATAGTGTGCATATGTAAATATAGTGTGTGTATGTATATAAATACATCCACTCCTAAATGTCCTGGTCATATTTAATATATACATGTATGTATGTGTACATATAAAATTATTATAATCCTTTGAAAATTATCAGGTAAAGAAAAAAATTAGATCTATCCAAGTTATTTCTAGAGCATCTGTCAGTGTAATATCTCTTGCCAACATAATGGATAAAGGAAAATCAGTTGACATAATTTATGAGGACTTTCAGAAAAAAATCTTCGACACATCTCAAGGGGCTGCTAAGGAAATTAAGCAGTCATACCGTGGGAGGAAAAGTACTGTTGCAGATTTGAAACTAGCTTAGAGGTGGAAAAAGAAATTGAAAAAAATGGTCAGTTTTCAACATGGCAAAAGATAAAAACCATTGCTTGTTTCAAGGTTACATACTAGGGCAGGAGTCGGCAGCCTTTCAGAAGTGGTGTGCCGAGTCTTCATTTATTCACTCTAATTTAAGTTTTCGCATGCCAGTAATACATTTTAACATTTTTAGAAGGTCTCTTTCTATAAGTCTTTAATATATAACTAAAGTATTGTTGTATATATAGTAAATAAGGTTTTTAAAATTTTAAGAAACTTCATTTAAAATTAAATTAACATGCAGAGCCCCCCAGACCCGGTAGCCAGGACCCGGGCAGCGTGAGTGCCACTGAAAATCAGCTCGTGTGCCGCCTTTGGCACGTATGCCATAGGTTGCCTACCTCTGTACTAGGGCTATGGTAGTTTAATATATTATTAGTGGCCTGGAAAAGGCAGTGAACCATAAAGATACAAAGTCTGTAGATGACACAATTTAGGAAAGACTAGAGAAGACTGTGAAGAACTTCAGAGGGCTTTAATAAATCTAGGTGAATGGAATGCACATTGGCAGATGAAGTTCAGTATTGTTAAATATACATTGAAAGGAATAATTTGAACCATTCACACACTTTGTGAGGTTCTAGATTAATCACAGCGACTTTGGCTCAAAACCTGAAGGTTACTGGGGACAGCCTTTGGATGAAAATCTGTGTTCGGTATACAGAGATTGTTTTTTGACCAACAAAACAAAATATTAGGATGTATAAATAATGGGATAGAAATATTATAATGACATTTTATATTAATCAATGCAGCACCTTCACCAGGAATTGTGCATTTGGTTCTGGCCACTTTACCCCAAAATCATGTAACAGAAGCAGGAGAGGCAAGTGACAGACAAATGATTGGAGGCACGGAGAGACTTCTGTGTGAGGACAGAGTGAAAAGATTCAGTATGTTTACTTTAGATGGAAGATTAATAAGAGAGGACATGATATGAAATAGGGAAGGTAAATTGGGTTTTCCTTCACGGGGAACATGAGAAGAGATAATCATCGAAATAGAAAAATTGATAAAAGGAAACCCTCTTTTTACACAATAATAATTAACCCATGGAACTTATTACTGCAAGATATGATTGAGGCCAAGAGGTTAGTAGAATTCAGAAAAAAATTGGACACTTCTATGGACGAAGAGGACTTACACAGCTACATTTGATAGAAAAAAATCTCCTGTTTTTAGAAGGATTAGGAAGAAACTTCACCTATGAGCAGGTTATTGCATAGCTGTCCATTATGGGATTTATTTGCATTTTCTGGTATTGGCCACGGTCAGAGATAGGGTCCAGAACTGAGCATTCTGTTGGTATGAAACTATGACAGTTCCCATGTTTTTTGTAGATGACAGTGAAAAGTAAACTGTATAAAGTGAATAACTGTTTCTGCTGCCATTTAAACCAATGGCAGAGCTCCTGATTTCAGTGGAAGTAAGACTGGACTCTGTCACATTTAAAAAAAAAAATAGTGTCAAGCTACTCCCTTTTAGAGCAAAATATATAAGCACATGCATTATATATGCAATGAGTTGATGGTAAATCTGTGCACTCAAGCTCAGCACACACAAATCCTAAAGTAAATGTTTTTGTGTGATTGTTTTTGTTTATTTTTATGGTAACATCTACCATGGGCTAGGCACGTTGCAGACAGACACACAGATAACAAAGCTTGGTCCCTCCCCCAAGGAGCTTCCAGTCTAAGAACAGAAAGACAAACAAGTAGACCGGTTAGAAGAAAATGGAACAACAATTAAAATTGTGTGCTGTGTAGTTGTAGCCGTGTCAATCCCAAGATATTGGAGACACAAGGTGGGTAAGGGAATATCTTTTATTGGACCTCACCACCTTGTTTCCTTAATAAATAAAATTACCATTATATGCACTGTAGTCTGTGTGGCAGAAATGGGTCTTCAGGAGCAGATGTGTTCAGGATGATTGTCTTGTACTAAGAAGCAGATCAATTGGCGGGCAGGGCAGGAGAATTATGTGGGCGTTGGAAGTCCAGGACTAAATCCACTCCTAATCCACAGGTGAAGCATAGGGAAATGCAACAGCTCATGGTAGAAACTGTGCTTTTTGGGGAAGTTCTATGGTGTATGTTATAGAGGAGGCAGGACTAGATGATCATAATGGTCCCTTCTGGCCCTTGAATCCATGAAACTCTATGGTTGCTAAAACAGCCTCGAGGCTGGAATAGAGGCCCTGGTCCCTGTACACCTACTCTATGGGTGTGAAATTCTCGATAGAGTCCTAAGTGGAGTATAGGATCATGTCCAAGAGGTGAATATAGCTGAACTACTAAGTAATAGTGGCCATAATATAATTAAATTTAACATCTCTGAAGGGTAAAATACAAAAGAAACCCATCACAGTAGCATTTAACTTAAAAAAAGGGAACTACACAAAAATGAGGAGGCTAGTTAAATGGAAATTAAAAGATACAGAAGTGAAATGCCTGCAAGCTGCATGGAAACTATCTAAAATCACCAGAGAGGCTCAAATTAAATGTATACCTCAAATAAAAAAAACCAGAGGATCAAAAAATGCCACCATGGCTAAATAACAGAGTAAAAGAGGCAGTTAAAGATAAAAAGACATATTTTTAAAATTGGAAGTCAAATCCTAAATTAAATGAGCATAAACTCTGGCAAATTAAGTGTAAAAGTATAATTAGGCAGGCCAAAAAAAGAATTTGAAGAGCAACTTGCAAAAGACACAAAAACTAACAGCAGTTATTTGAAGTACATCAGAAGCAGGAAGCGTGCCAAATAATCAGTGGGGGTCACTGGATGATCTAGGTGCTAAAAGAGCACTGAAGGAAGACAAGGCTGTTGCACAGAAGCTAAATGAATTCTTTGCATTGGTCTTTACTGTAGAGGATGTGGCCATTCTTTACTGCAGACGTGAGCCATTCTTTTTAGGTGACAGATCTGAGGAATTGTATCAGATTGAGCTGTCAACACAAGAGGCTTTGAACAAATTAATCAGTTAAAGAGTAATAAGTCACCAGATGATATTCACTGAAGAGTTCTGAAGGAACTCAAATATGAAATTGCAGAACTACTAACTGTGGTATATAACCTATTTCTTAAATCAGCCTCTGTACCAGATGGCTGGAGGACCGATTTATTTTTTTTAAAGGCTCCAGAGGCGATCCTGGATATTACAGGCCAGTAAACCTAATTTCAGTGCTAGGCAAACTGGTTGAAACTATATTAAAGAACAGAATTATCAGAAACATAGATGAATGTGATATGTTGCAGAAGAGTCAACACAGCTTTTGTAAATGGAAAACATGTCTCCCCAGTCTATTAGAATTCTTTGAGGGGGTCAACAAACATGGACAAGTCGAGATAGTGCACTTGGACTTTCAGATAGCCTTTGATAAGGTCCCTTACTAAAAGCTCTTAAGTAAAATAAGGAATCATGGGGTAAGATAGAAGGTCCTTTCATGGATCAGTAGCTGGTTAAAAAATAGGAACAAAGGTGAGGAATAAATGGTCAGTTTTCACAGTGGAGTGAGGTAAATAGTGGAGTCGCCCAGAGATCAGTATTGTGGTCTGTGCTGTTCAGCATATTCATAAATGATCTGGAAAAGGGGGTAAAGAGTGAGCTAGCAAAGTTTGCAGATGATACAAAATTACTCAAGATAGTTAAATCCAAAACAGATTGCGAAGAGTTACAAGGGGATCTCACAAAAGTGGGTGACTGGGCAACAAAATGGCAAATGAAATTCAATATTGATAAGTGCAAAGTAACGCACATAGGAAAACATAATCCCAGTTATACATACAAAATGATGGGGTCTAAATTAGCTGTTACCATTCAAGAAAGAGATCTTGGCGTTATTGTGTATAGATCTTTGAAAACATCTGCTCAATGTGCATCAGCAATCAAAAAAGCTAACAGTGTTAAGAACCATTATGAAAAGGAGACAAAATAAGAGAAAACATAATGCCAGTGTATAAATCCATGGTATACCCGCACCTTGAGTACTGCATGCACTTCTGGTTACCCCATCTCAAAAAAGATATATTAGAATTGGAACAAGTACAGAGAAAACAAACAAAATGATTAAGGGTATAGAACAGATCTATATGAGGAGAGATTAAAAAGACTGGCACTGTTCAGCTTGGAAAAGAGACAACTAATGGGGGGATACGATAGAGGTCTATAAAATCATGAATGGTGTGGAGAAAGTGAATAGGGAAGTGTTATTTATAACACCTATAACAAGAACCAGGGGTCACCCAGTGAAATTAACAGGCAGCGGGTTTAAAAGAAACAAAAGAAAGAAGTTCTTCACACAACCAGTCAACCTGTGGAATTTGTTGCCAAAGGATGTTGTGAAGGTCGAAACTGTGGTAAGAAAAGAAATAGATGATAAGTTAATGGAGGATAGGTCCATCAATGGCTATTAGTCACGTTGATTCAGGGATGCAACTCCATGCTCCAGCTGCCCCATAACCTCTGAAACTGGGACTGGACCACAGGGGTGGATTACTTGATTATTGCCCAATTCTGTTAATTCACTCTGAAGCAGCTGGCAGTGGCCACTGTCTGAAAGCAGGATACTGGGTTAGGTGGACCATTGGTCTGATCCAGTATGGCTGTTCTTATGTTCTTATAGCAGTTTGTGGCCAATATAAGAGTGACCACAATGGCAACATTGCTGCCTTTTCTCGACTCATCCCCAGAAATCCCTCCTTATGCACATCCCTCTCCGCACCTTCACAGAGGTGTTCTTGAGCCCAGCTGTATCACATTTGGGAAGTACAGAGGCTCCCTTCACTCCTGTTTTGACAGCTGTATTCTCCCATATAATGTGAAGTCAACAGTCTCTCATCTTATTATAGTGTATTTTTTCCTATTTCCAGCTAAACTTGGGAAACTTGAACAATAAAATTTGTAAAAAATGAAAATACCATATATTTTTGTAGCTGACAAATAATTCAGGCGTAATTTGGTTTTCGTGTCAGTTGAAGATTCAGATTGGTTTTTATTTTGCCTTATTCTTCCCCTTTAATGATAATTTGTTACTCAGGTAAATTAGAGACCCTCCACAACTAGAAATTCTCCATGTTATCCTGTTTTGAGTCTGTTTTTAATTTTGTCAAGTTTCATAGCTAAAGGCAATAACACACAAAAAAAGTACAGTTCACTGTGTGATCAGTAACTAACACTGAATAGTAATTAATATAAATATCAAGCTGTAATCTCGCCATTATTCTGCCTAGTGTAGAGAGAGCAAGGACTGAATCAGCAAGGAGGCTGAATTCCCTTTTCATCTCTTAAACATTGATCCTCACCAGAACACTGACCGGTACTACATGTTCTGTGAATAAATTGGTGGCTTTACACTCTTCCATCTTGCATACCTTTCACGAGCACTTAAAAATGTCACCCTTTGTAGAGGAAGGGAGGGCCATGTTTACATGCACTTAATATTATTCAATGGAATCCATCCTGGAGAGCAGGGAACTTCTATTGGACTGATAAATTTTAAGGCTCTGGGACTTCAGGTTGTCTGGGTTAGTAGTTTAGCAGTAGCACTCTCGATTAATGCTTCAAGGCTAGCTCACTCACTTGCACTTTAGACCCATGGAACTTAGAAGCTTTTAAAAGTAAACTTGATCTACAGGAAAAGGGGATTGATGTATGCTAAATATGTGCTTCGTTAGACAACCCTCCAAGGAGCATTGATCTATGAGAATGTTACTCAGAGGGGCCACTGAAAGTCCAGGAAAAACAGGCTTTATGGACTAAAAAATACTAATCCACAGAACGGAGAGGTGGGCAAGATGTAATTTATTGTCTGCAGCCAGAAGGAGAATAATTAAAGAGAGCTCCATGTTTTCTTGTTTTGTATCAGGGTATAGCAGCCAATATACAGGCTAACCACCTCCTATTCTCTGTTTTTATTTGCTTACAAGTACTGCTTGAGTTCTGCTTCTGGATAGTTAATACAGAGATGGTAATAACACAGGAAAGACCTATAATTAGGAGGATGAGACTTTACACCTCTTGATGACCAGAATAGTGTATGATTGCTACTTAGGAGCTCTTTGGAGAAACTACAACTGTCATACTCCTAAAAGAGCTAAAGCGAAGATAGTCATATTAATTGGTATACAAATAGACCTTGTCGTAAATATTCATTCTCTTTAAAGGCTTAGTATGTGTTTTAATGAAAATGCTATGAAGATTGCTGTAAAGAAAAAAATTTTCTGTTAGCAAAGGCCAGTACATTCTGCTAAAACTGGGGAAAAGTCCTTCCTTTTTTAATAAGATCTTCTGTGATCTCTAGATGTTATCCAGTTTGATGTAATTTTGTTTAGTACTGTATATTTTCACTCCTCTAGGACAGTGGCATTATAGTATAATATCAAAGAATGGGTCCAATCTCATAATCTCTTATTCCTTCTGAGTAAGGGGTCAGTGTAAAGGGCATAATGAAATTTTATCTATGCATGTGTTATGCACTCAGATACTGTAATGAAGCCTATCTGTCTGTTAGAGAGAGCAGCCTGATGTACAAGAATTGGATTGCAAAGTACTAAGATATTCAGATCCAGGATTTTGATTTGCTTAATTATAGAGGTAATAATGGTTAGTCATGACATTTGGTTTCCATAACCAGGCACAGATTCAAATCCTCTCTCCCTGCCCAGGTGAACAATGTTCAGATCCAGGATTTTACATGCCATCTCCTATGTTAGTGGCTATAGGGATGACCAAGAAGCTTCCCCATGTTTACATGGATGCTCACATTACTGGTCTCTATACTTTCTGCTCCCTGGGGACCATGGAGACTGCTCGCTGTTGATACAGAAACATTTTAAAATTATTTTTCTAACTAATTCAATAAGAAAAACAACATGAAAAGAACATTTTCTTTCTATTAGGGCCATGATTACTTACCAAAGGCATAAACATATGTCTTCCCTTTTATTGCCATCTTCATGACATTTGGCATCTGTTCTGTCACCAATATACAAGTATTACTCCATTTGCATCAATGGGAGTTTGTACATTTAGTAAGGGAAAGAGCTGAGCCCATTACTGCTATATTTTGTATGTGATGCAACTTTTAACATATGTCTAGTTGGTAAAGGATTATAAATTGAAAAGGTGAGGATTTGGGCACGACATGTCATCCAGGAATTTAGTTTCTGGTTTTTGTGTATTAAAATAAATAATGAATACTAGCTCTTGTCCTGGTATCAGACTTCTGCTTTTACCATAAGTAATCTGTACAGGAGAGCAGTATGTGGACATCTCCTTATTCAACATTTTGTTTAAATACTAAGGAAACTGACTAATCTGTTTTTAAAATGTGTGCTGGCTAATGCTGGTAATGTTTTTCTGCTGCTCTCTGAGGCATCTCTGAAATGTTCATTCATGTTTTCAAAAGAAGCTGTCTTGCTACACAACATATGTCTGTGACAACTGTCAAACAAACCCAACTGTTTCAATTGTATATGGTTCTATAGCATATACATCAGTGATTCTGGGCGTATATAGCTCCCCTTGAAGTTTATGTACATTAGACCGTTAGTGGATAGTTTCTGTGAGTCCATGTATTTATATGGTTATTGTTGTAAGAGTTCAGTGTACATTAAACTCATGATAAAATACAGGGATGTATCAGGAGAATTATTTTTCCACTGAGATAAATTATTTTTAAAAAGTCTACATACTGTCTGCTTCTATATCTCTGAAATATTCCCTCAAATTATGTTCTGTATTATATTATCACTACAGAAGATTGCCTGTAAAGTCTGACTCTAGTGCAGCAAGCTGGGATAACTGAATCTTTAAAAAAAGGTAAAGTTAATAGTTTCCCATATATATGTGTGTGTGTGTACATAAAGCAATATTTCACACTCAGTATAAAACACAAATAAATAAATTAGTGTTACTGTTCTAATTCTTGTTTGTTTTCAATGGGATGATTGCTACTTGATGTTAATTCAAAACATCATTAGCAAATTTAAAAGATAAAAACATTTCTAATATATTAGGTAACTTTATTGTACTGTAAAATTAGTGTAGGGCTGGATTAACCCTTCCTGAATTAAAAAAAATAACTGCAGAAGAGAGGGAAAAGAGGGGCAAAAATTAACACTTGGTCCCTTAAAATGGAATAGGTTTTGAGGTCCAGAGAGTGGACAGGGCTATATGGCTGCCAGCCATCTGTTCTACCGTGAATATGCCCTCTCATATATTAGCAGTCACTGAGATGCTTCTTCAGTCTAGTCACCCACAGTCTCCCCGGCAGCACTGATTCCTCAGGAGCCATGTTTTTACTGGTCAAATCACCCACAACTTCGCACTAGCAGCTCTGAAGAGAACATCTCAAGAGTTAATGCTATGGCTGTATGCATATGCAAGTGGTCAGCTGGGGACGATGCAGTGGAGGCTGGATTATTCTCAGCTACTCACTTTTAAGCCCCTACTCCTAAAGTCTTGGTGCACGTGTGGATGGCAGGAGTGGGTCAATGCAACAGAGGCAGCATTCTACCTCTTTTCCTGCTTTCAAGAGGAATTCAGCTTGAATTGTGTCTCCTCTTTATGGGATTTGGGGGAATTTTGTGTCATAGGGTGGCCTGATCCTATGAGATTTGCATGGCTGCACCCTTACATTCTCACAGAAGATCTCTAAAGGCAGTGGAGTTATCATCTGTGCATACAGATATGTTTTATGGCTGGGCCCTTAACAGCCAGTTTAAACAATGTTAGTTCTTCTGACTGTTGAGGCTCTTAGTCATTGCCAGAGAAGCGTAAAGGTGCCTTAATGTAAATGAGAATTCAGCCCACATATCAATGAATTGTGTGTGTATATGTATGTCTTTGCTTATGCACGTATATATTTGAGATTTCAAGCTTTGGCCTGTGATATACAGAAGATCAGACTAGATGATTTGGTGGCCCCCCGATAAGAGATTCATAGAAAATTAATATTGTGGACACCTCCAGTGTAAAAGCAAGCTGGACATAATTTTGTATTTGAATCAGAACCAGTTTTAGCATGATAAATTACAGGGTGGATTTGATTTAAATCATGATTTAAATCACTAGTCCGGAAGACTTGATTTAATCATGGATTTCTACATAAACGTGCATTCTTGTTGGTTGTTATAACCTTAATACATATTCTTCACAACTCAGAGACAGATGAGACCCAAATTGGATCTTTCTTACGGCCTGCTGCCATTACAGGTTTTCCCTTCTAGTGAGAGAATGGTATGGTAGATCTCAAATCAATGAAGGCTTCACTCAGAAAGACCTCAAGACTTCTGGAATATGCTGCTCAAAGAGTTTCACTGTTGTTTCTACTGCCTGTCCCTCTCTTCTCACATTTATCTCCAGACTTCTTCTCCTTGTCCAGACCTGTTCTGCCCCCAACAATCTTCTATTCATTGAACTTTTTGAAACTTTGCACTTTTAGAGAGAGGTAAGGCACTGACTCTGTGTACACACATTTGCAGAGGGACAATAGGGTTGAGGTCTGGTATTTCTCATCTCTATATGTTATTTATTTATTTTAAAACATTTTTGCTGTTAACAAGCATGTTACCTCTAGAGACACAAATCCTCAGTTTTAGAACTGCAAAGCTAAGCATCTCTGATGGTATTTTCTAGACTGAGCTCTGAGTCCCATTAGGTAGATAGAAAGATTAACCTAAATAATCTATACAGAAGTCCCTGGAACCCCATAAGATTGGGTCCCTAATCCATGAACTATTGGAACTCATTTACAAATTTTTTCTTAAACAGTACATGAATATATTGTCTCATACTATAGAATTAGAATTTATAATCCGTATTCCATGATGAGATATCTTTGAGCTACAATGTATAGTAATTAAAACGATTTTAGATAGGTTTTTTCCTCAAAAAGCATTTTATCAAAAAAATCCGATTTTTAAAATTTTTTTTAAATCATTGATTTTTATCCACCCTGATAAATTAGTATTGAAAAGCCTAAACTCTGTATTTTATACAGCTGTGCAGTTTAAAATGTGAAATGCAGTATGAGTCCTGAAAGTACTCAGGTCCCATACGGATGGCATTTCTTGTATCCATTCATTTATGCAGAGAGTAACGATGCTTTTCTTAGGTGTATGGATGGTAATTTACATTTGAATATGTTCAGTATTTTTTCTGTTAGAAGCTATATGAATGCATTGTTTGGCAGTGGGAGAAGCTTCTGTTGCAAAAGGATACCCCTCCCTTCCAAATAGAGACTGGTCATTAACATCACATTCATAGTTGGGTTCTGATAAGTGTGTCAGTTACACTTTGATACACAAAATGAAGTTTTTTAACAGAATATGCACTGAATTTTTCTTTTAACTTCTACACCACATTTTCTATATCTTGTAGTAAGAAGTTTAGTTTCTAAAGCTTTAGATTTTGTGTGCCAAAAGATTAATAGACTTAGCAGACTTGTTTGTTAAGCTTATTGATGATAATGTAATAAGTCAAGAAATGGTCACAGATCATTTGGTGAAGCAAAATATGCATCAGAGTTGAATTTGGAACAGGCATTTTTTGAAAGACTAATCAAATGTTATAGATAACATTCCCTGACTTTGCTAGCTAATCATATGTTCATGTGGTCTGCAGTGCTTGTATAGGAAGTTCAAAAGATTTATCGTGCATTCGATAGACATTTAATAGAGTGAAGATAACTAGCAAAAGTGTTCCCTCAGTTAAACACATGTGCAAGTCCAAGTGGTATAAATAGGAATTCACATGCCTAGCTTAGGACCATACATAGCCCTTAGTTTTTACATTAGGCCGGCTTCTGAATTTCATAAAGTCAATATAGAGAAATCCTGAGGCCCTTAGTCAGGCAAGCTGTTATTGACCTTGGTAGTTCTATATATTTTTATCTATGATCGGCTTCAGTGGGAGTTTGCCTGATTTTAAAAAGTGAGTAAAACGAGTTATGAATTGCATTCATTATCTGAACAGGTAAGAATATTTACTAAGGAAAACGCTTTACTTAGAGGGTAAAACTCCTACTAGCTTCCCTGGGAGCAGTATTGGACCTAGAGCCTAAAAATGGACCATATTCCAAATCCTGGAAAGTATGCACATGCTGCTTAACCTTAACCTTGTGAATAGACTTCAGTGGCACTACACACATTAACGATTAATAATTAGTCACATAATTAAGTGCCTGGCTGTCTTGTGGCTCAGGGCGCTCAGCACCTTGCTGATTCAAGCCCTAAAATTGTTCATGATAATTTCTGTCAGAAACAGATAACACATAGATTATGAAGGTTTTGAAAACAGTCCACGGCTTCATAAAACATAAGCTAAATGCAGATGATTGCTTCAGAACATAAAAGTTTTACAGTGTCTGATGTCTTTTTGCATCACCCTTCAAAATTAAACTTCAAGGTCTAGAATAATAAAGTAGCAATGATTCAGTCAAGAGATCCAATCGTGTGGTAAATGAACAAAGATTTACTTCAAATGCTACTTACATTAACTTTTAACATAGGTTTATTCAGCAGAGCACTGGTCTTTGAGAGAGACCACAGTTCACCTATAGTTTAGGGTATTAAATGGAATGTATTTCATAGACTCAGTACTACAGATCACCAGACTAACTACCTAATTTTGTAGAGTTTGGCAAAATTGACACTATTTCTCAAGAGATGTAATACTAAGTCATGAGATACAGCACTTCTTGCTGAGAGAGAGTGAGAGAGGTCATCCCCCAAGTTCTGAGTCCACAAGGCTTTCATTTCAAATATCTGTATTGTACATGCTACTTGGTGGGAGTGGGTGTGTGAGAGAGAAACACCGGTTGTGGCTCCATAGTTAAGGATTAGTTAAGCTTTTCACTTAAAGCAAATGAAAAGCTCAATACTATATGATGTATGAAAATACATCTCTGTATCCTCAAAATTTTTGCACTTGCTCTTTGAGAATAAAATGAATTTTTCTGAGAATATACATCTGTTAGTTTGTTTACAAGTTAAAATTAGTTAAAGATTGATCCTTTAAGAAGTGTAGCACCTAGTATCAGACCTTTTGTTTGGCCCTAATGATCTTAATAATGGAACAACAGAAACTCTTCAAACTTCCCATATGGTTAAAATTCAAAAATTAAAAATTGTGCATAGGGTATGTTGAAAAATTTGTTTAGGATTACTCATCATTTTCCCCATTATTTTTTTTGTAACCGAAAGATTCTCCTTCGGCACAGGCTGAGGAATAAGGGTCTACCACAGAGAATTTCACAAATAACTGACCTTTTAAAAAAATAGCTACCATCTTCCATTGTTCTCAGTGGGACTAAGGCATCGGCTATTTTTAGCAAAGATGGCTATTGTCTCTGTTCACCCATTCCATGTGGCCTTTCTGTCTGTTTCCTGACAGCAGTAGGGGCCACCATCTTCCCTAAGGGACCTTAGCTTCACTTTTTTTGGGAACTGTGGGAAGTAGTGGCCATTTTGAAATCTTAACTGAGGTATCTTATAGTTTCAATCCCATTGAGAACAATTCAGTATAACCTCAGAGTTATGAACAGCTCAGGAATGGAGTTTTTTCATAACTCTGAAATGTTCGTAACCTTGTAATCTGTTAATGGTTGTTCTTTCAAAAGTTTACAACTGAACATTAACTTAATACAGCTTTGAAACTTGACTATGCAAAAGAAAAATGCTGCTTCCCCCCACCCCTCCCTTTTTTTAGTACTTTATGTGTAACACTGTACTGTAATTGGATTTTTTTAATCTCTGCTGCTGCCTGATGGTATACTTCTGGTTCCAAATGAGGTGTGTGGTTAACTAGTCAGTTCGTAACTCTGAGGTTCTGCTGTAGGATGATGTTGGCAATTTAAAAAGAAGGTAATCCTTTGTGAATTATCTGAAGAAGATTTTGTGTACCACCTTCTGCTGAATTAAGAACTTTCAATTATGAAATATGACAGCAAAAATGACCACTAATTTTAAATATTTCTTTTTCAAAACTACCCATTTATCAAATCACTTGAACTCTGCCCTGTAATGACACCATGAGGTGGTAGGGAACTAAAAAAAAATCTTTAAAAATCAATTTAATCCAACCTGGGTCCACAAACACTAAGATGTCTTAATTAAAATTATATTGTTATTGCATTGTATCAGTGTAAATTATTTGTACTGAGGGCAAAGCTAAGGTTATTTTGGGTTTCCTAACTGTGCATTTGCATAACTTAACAGGATTTCTTTTAAGTTTAACTTTAATTCTGAATATCCTGGGTTCATAATGTTGGTTTGTTTGGATTTTTTTTTAAATTTAATTTTATAAATACCACATCCCTTTAATACATATTATTGATATGTATTCTCAACCTTAACCCAATTTCAATGTAATTTTTTATTGGGAATATATGTGTATGTGCATGCATATACACATATATGCATATGTATTTGTACACAAAATATACTTTTGTGTTATAAAAATATTTAGTTGTGGACATTCTTCTTGCAAATAACATCATGTACCAACTGCTGTGTCAGCTCTGAAAAGTAGAGTAAATATATCTGGAATTTGCCCAAAACGATCTGCAAAACGTTCTAGAGAAGTTGAATATAGTAATATAGAAAATAGCAAAATCCAGAAATAACCCCACAAAATCTTAGAGGGTTATCCCAAACAGTCCTGCAAACCATACTACAAGGTTCCATAGGGTTTCAAAGTTATGGCTTTGAAATTCAGTGTGTTTGGGGAATTAATCTACATGGTACGTAACTACTTTACAGAGGACCATTGCAACTTGTCTGAGGTATCTGAGGGTGGTATATGCCACTGGGCTTTGCTCTATGAGAGGTGGCTGGGTGTTGTCTTTGCTTGTGGTACTTTAAGCTTGACCATCTGAAGGAGAGGTAAAAACTCACCTATGCTACCAACGTGGTGGAGAGAAGAGCTATTTTCCCTGTTTGGGAGTTCTGAAGAGAAACTGCCCTTCCCTGCTGCTCTCTCTCCCCACTGCTGGTCGTCTGTGAAATTTTTTGTGGTCCCTGCCTACTCTTCTCACCCCATGCTGGAGTTATTATCTGTGAAAGAATAGGAGATATCTCCATCTGAGTCATAAGGGGAGAAGCTGGGAACTCTGACTGTCTCCCTGCAGCTGTTAAGATCTCCTGCCTGTGGTTTCATCAGAGCTTCAGTCTCCCAACCACTCACTCAACCAGGAAGTGAACTAAAGATTGAAGAATGAGAAACTCTCTCACGAAAGCTCATGCTCAAATAAATTGGTTAGTCTCTAAGGTGCCACAAGTACTCCTTTTCTTTTTGCGAATACAGACTAACACGGCTGTTACTCTGAAATCTCTCAGAATTGACTAGCATATTAGAATTAACCCAAATTGGGGCTTCACTTTAAGGGAGGCTTCACTTGTCTTACGCATATGTGTGTGCTCCATACTTAAAGTTGATTTTGTTTTTAATCTGGACTACTTTATGGAGGTGGAGGAATATGAATATAGAAATGAGTGCTCAGTAATACCATTTATAAATAACTCTAGCTTTACATATTAACAGTAGCGCTGTCTTTGCTATAAGGCAATACAATTATGCCTGTTTCAGAATAAAACATGCATTTCTTTTAAAACCTGAATAAATTGCTTTAGAAGGAAAATAAGTTTGCTTTATTAATTGGGTCTAGATGCATCACAGTCTTCTAAAGCCTTTAAATTCCATTTTTCCCAGGGGTACCATAAAGTACTATTCAGGCTTCAGAAGCTTTGTGAACCAGGCAGATTTGTCAAGTTTTCCAAGTAGATTGCCAAGCTCGAAACAACAGTAATTAGACCTGGACTCACCTTAAAAATATATGCTACCATTCCAACATTTTGTTTAATATTCATCTTACGAATTTGGGTATAAGGGCCTCTTTGCTTTAAGTTCTATTCAGAAAGTTTACACCACTCATCTTCATTGATGAGTGCCTTGGCATTTGTCTGATGACATGCACTTACAGTCTGAAAACTTACACTGGCTATTTCAGGCAAGGTACCACTTTACCCATGCCATTCAGTTTCCAGGGAACAAAAGTCTAAACACAGTGATAAACACAGAATGATTTACATATGAGAATAAGTAAATAGTGTTTTGCCTAGGGATACATGAAGCTGCAAGGAAATACATTTTTCAAGTATTTGGAAGTCTACACAGAATTCTTGGTTTTGTATAGTTAGCTTTAAAAAAAAATCTTCTTTTATACATAACCTTGTAGGGAAAATCCTGCAACCCTTAGCGCTTACTCAAGACAAACTCAGGATTTTATTCATAGTGCAATGACAAACGAATGACAGTGAATCAATTCTAGTAATAACATAGTATATACTATAGGTATATAAAATAAAATAAAAAACATCTGACAAATCGAAGAAGAGATTAGCGTTTGCTGGTTTTAAAATAAACATTTTTTAGTTTGTATCTCCACTGAAGGAAAGACTCTTGCTGACTCCTATGGGTGTTGGATCAAACTCCTATATTTTATAAATAGCCTACCAAGCTCTATAAGAAAACTTTTTTTTTTAATAAACGCACTGTTATTTTTTTTCCTGAAGAAGTAGAGGACTTATTTCTGATCTTTGTTTGTTTTTCTTTTTAAATAGTGAAGGCAAAAATTAAAGGATCTGACCCTTTTGTTGCTGTTGTTTTGTAAGTACTGTGCCACTGGCAGAATCAGTGTTTAAATACAGGGTGTGAGATTCTTTTGCTATATTTTTACTTGTGTTTTTGCTGTTTGGTATTCTGTCTCTCAGTCTTCCACAGTCAAGATATGTACTAAAGCCTGCTTTGTTCTTGTTCAATCTTTTTAGATAGTACTTAAGAATACTCCACTTTCCCGTGTAATGATTAAGATTGCATCAAATTCCATTTTTCAAATAGCAGATTTTTAAAGCTGAGAGAGCACAAGTTCAACTGGATTTATACTGAATAAATTTACTGTATTGTTAAGTTTCTGTATTCTCCGCAGTTAACTTTCATCAAAAAAACTTTTTAATTAAGAAGAATTCAAACAGAATATAAAAGCTAATTTCATTTTCCTATAGGGAAAACACTATGGAAAATTTGATAAATATAGCAGAGGTAGACAATAGGGAGGGCAGAAAATACTTTGGACTTAGTGCAGATTCCTTCCAAGGTGCAATGTGACCTTTATAAAAATAGAGTGAAATTGTAAGAACATTAATTGACAATACTGGCGAGTTTGCAATTGTTTAGTTGAGTATCATCTGATGGCCAGTTGTGCTGTTTGAACATGGCTATAAAGAACATGGACCCACACCCTGTCAATCTGTTCAGCAGAGAATCCTCTATTGAACAGTAATGCAGGTAACACCATTTTGCAATGGCTTCTTGGAAGAAAGAGGTTACAGATGTTATACGCTTAAGATGCCCTTTCCCACCATCCATGCAAAATTAAGCAAGACATAAATCTTTTATAAGAGGCCCTGATCCAGAGCATTTAAATGTAGGCTTAACTTTAAGCACGTGAGTATTCCCATTCAGTGGGCTAAAGGCCAGGATTTTTAAAGGTATTTAGCTGGTCCTGTGCTCAATGTTGCATTACCTAACTGATTTAAGAGCCCAAATCCTTTATTTTGAAAGGATTTGGGCACATAGGAGCCTAAATCACATTGACTGTCAGGGGATTTAGACACCCTTGCAATGCTGAATGCAACAATTCCAGAATCTGGTCCTAAGTGCTTTTCTGCATTAGCATCTTAAAATGCTATCTTTTCAATTACAGTATTTTAATAAATCAGTCTAGCCAGGAACTAGATTGCAAATGGCATAGAACATTAACAATATTAATAAAGTGCTAATAAATTAATAATACTTTAATAGTACTTGTGTAATGTAACCTTTAGTTTTTAGATATTTCTTTCAAGTTCTTTATATTTGATTTCTATGCATGATCCTATGGCAAGTTTACGTTAATGAATATAACTTTAGGTGGCCCATTTCACTAAGAAATGTGATAAATCCATAATTTATATGAAGCTGCAAGGTCCATTTCTTCTGCAGGAAGGCCCTACATCTATGTTACACTAGGGTGACATGCATTGTATCTTGGTTGTGGACTACAAAAAAGATTACCTACAGAGTATCTGTGTGGAGAGGGGGAGAACGCAGTCTGCTTATGTCTATCAAAAGACAGGCTGTTTGGAAACAATATCTTGGTGTTATTGAGACCATGAGAGTCTTGCGTACAGGTATCCTGTTTTAAAGCAAACTGTAAGTGAGTACTATTACCAGGGACAAACACAGCTACGTGTCAAAATGATGAATTCCAAAACATAAATTGTCCTGAGAAATAAACAAGCAGAAGCGACACAACAATGCTGTTGTATTCGACTACAAGGGATGCAAAGATATAGGGAAAAATGTGTGGGGTATTCATGTTGCTTTTGGCTGAGAAGTACCTCTGATTGAGCAGGATATTCTGATCTGAGCAATACTGTGAGAAGCTCAGAAGATAGTTCAGATGGCTCCCTGCCATACTGCTACCATAAATAGATCAGTGCAGCTGGTTACAACCATCCAGATCCATAACCTGGAAATGGCTGTTAGCAGAGACCTGGAAGGCACAAGCAGGAGATTTTGTGTGCTTAATACTGACATGGGGGTGGGGAGGGACGGTGTTGGCACTGGACTTTGCCTTACACTGTGCTTTCCCTTTCTTTTGGCACATGCTTCATTTATTAAGTAGTGCAACTTAAATATAAACCGACTTCCAGATATGAGCCTAGGGGTGATTTTGTGTAATACACAAATGATGTGGGTCTAATACAAAGTGATGTTTTGCTCCTCAAATCAGTTTATATATATAAATTTTATATTGCTATATAATAAATATAAATGTATTAATTAGCCAGATCTCTAACTTTTCAAACTGAAGTGGCTGAGTCTTGATGGACTGAGTCCCATAGATTTTTTTCATCTCAAAAAAGAACAGTCCCATCTCTTAGTTCTTTTGTTCCTTAGCAGTGTTGACTAATTAAGAGCTCTATCCCGACTCCCTAAAATACTTAGACCCTGATCTTGAAAGCACTTACTCATGCGTTCAACTGAAATCAGTGAAACTACTCCTGTTTTCAAAGTTAAACATACGAGTAGGTCTTTATATAATAATGTAGCCTATGTTTGGACTGAACTCTGTTCAGCCAGTGGAAACGAATATTTATGACTGTACTCAAATATCAATAGCCTCTCAATATACCTAAGAATCAACTAAAGGAAATTTAAAAAACAAAGAAGTCCTATCTAGGCTGTAGAGTCTTATACAGATGTTGATTTCAGGATCCCAGTATTTTTTTCTTAATCCACAAATAGGGTTTTTAATATGCTGGAAGGGTATATTGAGTACAACTAACAATATGAAATAGAATATATGATAATGAAAGGACAGTAGTTATTGTAACATACAAAATATTCCACTTCAGAAATTGTCATACTTAGAGAAATTGAAGTTCTGAGCTAACATGCGTTCATCCCCATATTATACCCTACCACAGCTGCTGGGGTAAATTTCATTCAGAACATTTAGCCTTGTGACTCCTGTTAACGTTAATGGGAGTCATACAGCTATATATCTCCATACATTAAACTGAAAATGTTTTGTACCGACTTAGTGTGTCCTATGTAAAACGTTCCAGCTACTGAAATGTTTGCAGTTTTTAAAATTGAAACAAATACATCAAATGGGTGTAAAAAGAATGTGAGTAGTACAGTATCGAAGAGTTTTATAAGAGCTGGCAGAGGAGCTTGCTGGGCTGTTAATGTCAATTTTCAATAAGTCTTGATTACAGTCTATAAGTATTTACACAGGAAACAAATATTAATAATGGGCTGTTCCATCTAGCAGAGAAACATATAACAACCCAGGGGTTGGAAGTTGATACTAGACATATTCAGACTGGAAATAAAATGTCATTTTTTAAATGGTGAGAATCATTAATCATTGGAACAATGTACCAAGGGTCATGGTGGATTCTCCATCACTGACCATTTTTAAATCAAGATAGGATGTTATTCTAAAAGGCATGCTCTAAAATTAATTTGGGGATGTTTTATGGCCTGTGCTTAACAGGAGGTCAGACTCGATGATCACCATGGTCACTTCTGGTCTCAGAATCTATTAATCTAGTGTCAATATTTCATTTCAGTTTTTAATTTGAACGATGCACTACAGTACATACATACTACAGTATGAACTACAGCTGCTGAAATACTGGTACATATTAGGGATTAGGATCAGACTTTCATGGAGGGCAGATTACGACACATCTGCCTACTGTTGTGTTGCTTGCATCTTGCTCTGAAGCATCTGGTGCTGGCCACTGTTGGAGACAGGATACTGGACAAGTTGAGCCTTGGCAATTCCTAATATTCTACAAATACTAGGGCTTTGGTTCAATTTGAGTGCGTTAGCATTGAGAAATGCTAAAGTTTGGAAATTGAGCTGAATGATTCGTTCAATAAATGCAGTACAAATTTAGCTTGCACCGGTTTGGACAACCAACTAGTTTGTCCTATTTTCAAGTAACTTTGCCATATTTTGGTAGGATCATATAGTTGCTACAGTATTTGCCCCTTGTTCTTTAATTAAATGCCCGGACCGTTGAAGATTCTGTTTATATATTGAGTGTGAGCAGAATGTGTTGCATTGTATTTGTTAATAACCAAATTCAGGGCCTTTTTCCTTTTGCCCTCAAAGCAGATGTAAAATAATGCTGCCCACATAAGAACCTGTGATGAATCGTCACTCTTGCCAGGACTCTTGATCATACGCTATGTACTAAAATGTTTTGATGACCTCTGGTCCTGACCTGGAAGGCCGCAGCCAGAGAGGACCAGTAGAGCATGTGAACTGTACCACATTTGGAAGACAAGGAGATAGTACATATTTGTGTAATTAGAGGCCTGGAATTGGCTCATTACAATACGTAAAGGAAGGGAAAAGATGTATAGGTTTCAGGTAGGCTAGACAAGTAGCCCATTTAACCTCGGGAGACCAGGTTCAAATTCCAGTTTACTAGTACATCACAAATAAATGAGTTTGGTGGTCTCATCCAAGTCTCTAATTCATATTTATTCACATAACAATATCACCATACACAACTTGGCACAATTCTGCAAGACTGGAATATGCTGATTGGCACTGGAAGAGTGTGGGTGTTGCCAGGCACATTAGCAGAGCTACCTGGAGAAGCTTGCTGGCTCGAGCAAATGCTACTGGCAATAAGTACTAATATTAGTAGTATTTTTGTCATTTATATTGCATAATCCAGTGGGACCCCAGGGTGATCACCTCAGGATCATTTTGCCTCTTACTGGATTGCAGCCATTCTGGGATGAAACAAAGCCATTCTGTGCAAACGATGCTACAATGGCAACCCTTTTAGGAAAGGAAGTTGAGAGCAACAGATTCAGTTTCAGCTAAGTGAGGACATTTGAACAAATAGTTCTAAATGAAATTTATAAATTCTTTGATGAGCACTTAGATATTAGCAGATTTTTCTCTTGTGAAAAGTAATATTTTAAATAATTATAGGGGGTCAGAATCTTGGGGTTATATAGCATCCAAATGAAAGCATCCCCAGCAGCACTTCGTCCTCTAGACACAAACTAAGGTATTGGTTTAATTCTGTGTTAAAGGGAAGCTACTATTAACTGTAATGGTGCAGGATCAGGCCAAAGGGTGGGGAATAAGGGCTTGTTTACATGGTGCCTTAGTCCACACCCACCACACTCACTAATCTGCCTGCGTGGACCCTCCTGGTGCACAGTAAAACTTCCCTAGTGTATGTTAATGTAGTGCTCTTTGAAACGGGACTAATTTAGGGAACTTTTAGTGCGAACCGCAGGGTCCACAAGATATTGTGTAGACAAGCCCTAAAACTCAGGTCCCTTGACTCCGTGCTATAACTGCTAGACTAATCAGTTGGAAGGATGTCCAACAGTTCTAAGGAAATGATTTGTTTTTTCTTAGATCTCTAATACTATTTAATAAAAGTTTTGCTTTTTGAATATAATGTTTTAAAGAATTTATAGTGGAATGTTATTTTTCTATGTCTGCCTCATATGACATGTTCAGATGAATAACTGCATGTCATTTATGGGCAGACTGGTGATGTTCCATAATTCTCGATACCTGATTGATATATTTTGCTATCTTGGTAATTTGCTTTTAAATAATGTTGCCAATATGTTCTTACCTACTACCAAAATTGGTCTTAAAAATAAACCTGATTGGAATTCTGTATTAGCAAAATGATATATCTGTTGTAGTTCAGTCAGACTGAGTAAGTTCACACTATTCCAGATGAGGTTTCACAAGTGCCTTGTATAATGGTACTAACACTTACCTGTCTCTACTGGGAATACCTTGCCTGATGCATCCTAGGATTATATCGGGGTACTCAAACTGAGCATTGTGGGGGTTGCGAGTTGTCAGACTGCACCCTCAAACTCCACTTCACCTCTAGCATTTATAATATAAAAAATAAATATAAAAATGTGTTTTTAATTTATAAGGGGGAGTCACACTCAAGGCTTGCTGTGTGAAAGGGGTCACCAATGCAAAAGTTTGAGAACCACTGAATTATATTAACTTCAAAAGGCACTGGATCATACCTATGTGCCATACAGAAACTATTTTACATTAAAATTGTTTCTAATATAGCATATGTTGTATATTTACAATTCAAACTGACTCAAGTATAGAACCTGATCCTACAATTCTCCTCCTGATAAATTTAGTACAGAGGTTGTTGTTTAACTCAAGAGAGTTAATATGGGGTCATTTTGTTGTCGAATTCTCTTAGAAAACTTGACTGTTCTCTTTGCCAGCCCATTTCCTTGTGGATGATAGGGGCTGAAAGCGATATACTTGAAATCATACTACATCCGAAAAGCTTCGAATTCAGAGCTGGCAAACTATGTTCTGCTCTCAATAACAATATTTTCCATAATGCCAAAATGAGAAATGTGCCTCTTAATTTTTCTAGGACCTGATGCCTTGTGGGTCTAGTGACTAAAATTTCTACAACTCCAGACCAATCAATGCCTATCAGATATGTCTATTTTCTAAGAAGTTCTGATGTTCTTTTGGCATTGGCTTGTCTGACAATGTTGTGAGTATGCGAGGTTCTTTGAGTTGTATCTCTCTGGTCATTCTGCAAGACTTGTTTACTTCAAAATTTCAGACTTAGAAAGAGCACCAAGAATAACTTCAGGTTCTGTGAAAGAGCACACTGAAGATGCATGCTGTTCACTCTCTCAGCTCTGAAATCTGTGGCAAATTTGATAATTAGCCTAATTTTTTGTTTTCACTTAATCTTGTGACATTGCTATAATCACATCTCTCACTTGGTCCATGATGTAATTATTGCATTTCTTTCACATTTATTTAGATCTATGTTTAGATATTTTATTGGTAATAGTTAGATAAGGCAGAGATATTTTGAAAATGCTACAATTTGGTCAGTTTTTTATATTTCTTGATTTAAATTAAGTCTAATTTGGAAACTGCAGGCTGTGAGATTACATTAACAATATAAATAATATATTAATTTAACTCCATTTCCCATTCTTACTAGAATCATTGTCATAAAGATAGGTTCATGTTGCATAATTCTGTTCTTGCTGACAATTCTCATGACAGTGAGATTAGTTTCTCTTGCTTCTTTGAGCCCAGAATAGTGTACCTCACTACTCTAACCTTTTTTAGTGTTGTGCATTTTCATTGTGTCTGACCTGTACATCTGTTTCTGTAAGGCTTCTGTGGCTGCAAATGGAGAAAACAGGAATGTCTAGCTACTCCAATTACAGGAAGAGTCAAAACAATGGTCCCCCATGGAGTATTTTTCAGTATAAATAAGGCATTCATATTCAGATACCTTATTCTTTTGACAAATTATAATGAGAATTGAAAAATAGCATATCATTAATCCAGTCGTATGACACTTCTTTGTAACAATAATAGGAAGTGATAGAAATTGAACACATTCAGTCATAAACTGGAAATCATAATCGGATGGTCCTCTTCTGTGTTACTTTAACTTTCTCAAGCATTTTCGGTTAACATTTGAATACTTGTTTTGATTTGTGAAGCTATTCATAACCAGTTGCATTGACCCAGTTCAACAGACAGTTAAATCAGTTTCACTTGAGGAATGATTTTTCAAGGATATGATATTTTCTCTCCACATATGTGTTTAAACCTGTCCAGAGAAGTACATCTTTTATTTGCCTTTATTGCATTGCTTTAGCTTGCATCTGCTTTTTTTAAACTAGCCTGTTCATATTTTTCTTTGGTTTCCATTTAAATTCCAAATAGTTGATGAGCAAAAAACAACAACAAAATTGCCAAACATTGCCAAAAAGTAATGACTCTCACAGACTGTGGCAATTAAAATTCAGACTTACAGGTGAAGTGCATATCAAAAATGAGAAAGCACATCCTTTTGTGCTGAATCCCCTAATAACTGGCCACTAAGGAGCTTCACCGCAAAAGTCTAACTAAAGTTCTTTAAAAAAACATTTAAGCCACATTTCTCACTCTTCTTCTCTGAAGCTATTGTGTTATTTCCTGGTTAAGTGGAGATAGCCCAGAAAGAGCCATCACAAATATGTGAAGTCTCATTGCAGCCCATGCAGTCCTTTGGTATTTGAAATTTCACACAGTGATTCCTTCTTGGGTATCTTCATGAACCAGAAAATACCAAAAGAATTTCACACTGTGAGGGAAAATAGCTTGGAAGGGTTGGTAAATATATTTTTGTGCTGTGTGTCATTCCCCTCCCCCACTTGTTTAGTGGCGACATTCAGCAAATAAATCTGGCCTTAATTTGCTCTTTGTTTTTGCTCTGCAGATTATTTTTAAGGCTGACTCTGAGGGTTGTATTTTCAAAAATATTCATTAAATTCTACCCAAAATAATTTGTGCATAAGCAAGTAATTGTACAGGTAAAATGTGCATTGATACCAGTACTATTTGACATTTGTATAACACCTTCACTCAAAAGATTTACAAATATTAATGAATTAGGTCTCACAACTCCTCTGTGAGATCAGGAAGTATTATTACTTTCATTTTACAGATGGTAAGATCAGTGGGAGTTTTACCATTGACTCTCTGATTTCATCCAGAGAGATTAATATAAGTGGTTTTCCCAAGATCACACAAAAAGTCCATTACAAGACTAGGAATAAAACACATATCTCCCAACTCAGAGCCCCGTGCTTTAGCTGCAAGATTATCATTTCTCCGTGATTTGTACACGCAAAACGGTACTTTCCTATGCAAATAGTCATTTGCATAAGCAATTGCCCATTCTTCATGCACAAATACATATTTTCCTGCACACTTACTGATTTGCATCTGTCCTCTCATGTTTCAGGGGGGGCAATTTAAGCAAGTAGTTTTGAAAACATGGCCCTTAGACCCTTTATAGTATGGCATAAACAGTATATCAGCTGATGTTCTAATACACCTCAGTATTTAGGCACATATGGTTTGTACTATGGGTATTATGTTAAATAGACAAAAGCAGGAAAATTTATAGTTAGGACTGTGTCACATTTTTAATATAACTTGTGGGGTGCCTGTCGTCTGGATCTACAGCATCTCGGCTCAAGCATTTTTAGCTTTATTCCCACATGTAATACTGAGACTGAAATGCCTGTGATGAAATATCACCCATAAAATATTATGCGCTTCTGTACAAGACTGTCATAACATGATGAAACAGTGGCAAATCAGTTGGCAGTAGATTTGCAAATGGATAAGGCAATACCATGTCAACTTGATTAGGGCCAAATTCATCTACCATAAAATTGTGAGAAAGAAATTGGGAATACTCTCAACATATGTTATCTGCCAGATTATCAAAACCTGGCCTTTTTTGCACCCTCAAAGTTTGAGTGGAAATAATTGCACAAAGTTGCATCCAGGGTTATTTGCCCCGGAATTTCAGTTCAGTTGGACATCTAAACATTTAGTGCTGCCCACAGAAAAGTTACCTTGATGGATTTGGTCTACAACACATGGCAAGCCTGCTGAGTGTAGATATATCCTAAATGAAAATAGTGTCTGTGGATATTTGTTTCCAAAATTGTTTCCATATTTCTGGTTGCTTGTACAAAATACCGGCTTGGTTAAGAATGCACTGAAAAGCGAGCCCTATTTACAATTGATTTTTTGGGGTATATCTTCTAGTCTCCAGTTCAGTTTTATTCCCCCTCTATTTTGGTATGCTTAAAACAAACTACTCCGCCACCAACCGTTCTGTTCCTTATTGCTTTGCAACCATGCTAAACTGACAAGCACGTTTCCAGAGCTCCGTTTCTGCTGATGATGTCCATGATGCAAGTGTAGAAAGAGAAAAGTTTGCTGTTTATGGGAGTATAGCACCAGAAGCATAGAAGTATGCAGTTCTGTCACCTAAAAGAGATTGGATAAGTGCAGGATGTGTTTGGGCTCATGCTGCAAAAGAAGAGAATTTAGAATTGAGTTATTTGCAAGACCTTCTTTTATGTCTTATTAAGTCATTTGAGATCAGCTGGGTTGTTCTTGTTCACTGTGCTGAGGTTCAGTTTGAATAGGACTGGGGGCAGGGACCCAGTCAGGAACTCATTTCCTGAGGATGTCAGTTGAGGGATCTCGGAAGATGTTTTCAGGGCTTGTCTTCCATATTTAGGTTAGTTTTTTCATGGTCATTTTAACTTCCTCTATTTCTGTGTCTCCTGATTTGAGAAGAGGGAGAGGGTTCTGTTTATTAATTGAATTATTTTTATGTTCAGCAGACTGACTCTTCATAAATTATTGGCATGCTCAAAATATCATCTGCTGACAAGGAGCAACTCCTAATGTCCATTTCTCAAAGTTTCAAAGCTTAGTTTTCTAATGCAAACCTTGTTTAGCATGGACATAAGGTTAAATGGACAAACTGAATTTTTCCTCAATACTTCTCTTCTTGCTGACCGGCAGAATAGAAACGAACAAAAAAACTGCTGAGTTACCCTATTAACATATGAAAGCTTGCAGTTGTATCCTACAGTAACATTGTTTTATAATGTCTTGCAATATGTAGTTTTTTTATTAATGTTATGGCAGCCCATAAAGCAAACTCAGACAATAAGAAATGTAGTCTTATGTCACTGAAAACTTTGCTGTCTGTTAAAACAGTAAGATGGTCATAGTAAATAACCATAGGTTTTTTTCCCAGTAGAACTCAGAGTTCATTTGAATAAATAAACATTTAATAGCCTTCAATACAAGTTTTTGTCATGAAGCAACAGCGAAATCCTGGGAAATAAATATATATTTCATTTAAACTATGAAGATTGTGCTTGAAACTGTTAAACATCAGGAAATAAAGTTATGAATTTTAATGTGCTTTTGTCTGTAACAAGACTTGTGCAGTTGTCTTGATTTTATAAATAATAATAATAATAAAACCATCAAAGTTAGCTGTTTCCACAAAGATATTATTTGAATATAAGTTTCTCAGAGGTGCAGAGTTAGAAGCATACACGTAAAGCTAAGACCAGCAGGCATCAGCTCACCCCACTACTTTAATTCAGAGGAGTGTCATTTTGAAGTGCATCATGCTGCTTAAATCAAATTCTGTGATTAATATTTAATGTTATTGTGATGGAATCACTTTCTCCCTTGAAGTTAACTTACATTTTGCCAGACATCCTGACAACACTGCAATTCTTATATACCCTGTATGACCTGGGCTTTTCCTTGAGAAAGGTCAGAATAAAGGGTGCTTTTGTTCATATCTAGCCTGCCGGTGATATATTGACAAAGTGTCTGCTGGCTGAATGGAATAGTTTTACAGTATTAAACAAGTGCTGATTTCTGTGGAGAGGCAGGACTTATGGGGGTTTAGAAGGAAGTGAATTGGTTAGGTCAGGAGAATGTACCATTTGTGAACTCCCCCTTTCCTTTTATATTCATGTGTCGGATACAGTAGACGGTACGCTGGCTGTGCTCAAGGCAGAACTGGAGAGAAAGCAGCTTGAAAGTGATCTGCAGTTTGAAAGCTTGCTTTTTTTTCTGTCGGGATTCTACAGGCGCTTGTGCTTGTGTTGGAAGCTGTTTTAAAACTAACATGGTTTAATCCACTAACTGCATGTTGGGTAAATTCAAAACCCACATGCTCGTCCTCTTGCAGTGGAATAAGTCACATCTGATGGACATTTTCTGTGCTTATAGCATAGTAATGAACGTCTGACAGGCGCGACCTTTCATAAGACAGCCCACACTATTGGCTTTCTGCCCAGAATATTGCTGCAACACTATCTGTGATTGGTTATCTCTCTATCATGCATTGCTTCACAAGGGAAAACGGCCCCTTTTTTAATAAATCTACGATGGCTGGCTGCAATATGCTACACTGTAAGTATATTATGTGAAAGAAACAGACAGACTATAATTCTGCATAGTAGTCTAGGAGCACATGGCAAGGCTGTAATGCTGTGGGACCTCAGTGGAATGCTGCTTGGTAAATTTTAACGTATTTGTTTTTTCTACAGGTTGGTACTAAGAAGTGCCTTTCCTGACGTCTCTGCTGCTTGGAACCGCTTCTAGAGCAGTCTCTGCTTTTTGCCTTGCTTGCTGCCAGCTAGACTGCGACGACAGCACATCCACCCTCCACCTCTAGCCCAGACACCCCCATTTCTACTTATAATCAAGAGAAAAGCTCTAAGTATCAGGCATTGCCCTAGGCTGCTTTAGTATAAAAATAAGTTTGCTGAAAAAGTAAGATATCTTCTGCCAGAAAATCAAGGAGAGAAAAAAAAATTCTCGATTGTTGCTCTAAACTGCTGCATCTGTCTATGCCAAACTAATCAATACCGATTGCACCACAAAACGCAATTGCAAATTCAGCTGTGTTGGAGATTACCTTTCAGACAACTTTACTGAAAGCAGCTTGGAAATTCTGTGTCAAAGGGTCTGCCACGTTTTCATGCTTGCATTTTGGGCTCCAAATTGGCACTCGGAATGGGTTACTGAGAGCACAAGGCTAGTTTCAGGCCACACTTTTTAACATTCATCTTACTTATGAACCTAGCATTTCTTTAAATACAAAACCTCTTTCAATTAGCAGTTTCATGCTGTGAATTTCTAGTTGGAAACCTTTTCTTTGATATTGTGACAACACAATTTTACATGTACTTTTAAAGTAGGGAGCGGGGAAAAGAGTATTTTGGAGGTGACATTTTCATCATTTCCAATCTATCAGTTTGGCTGTTTGTTTGTTTGTTTCACTGAAAATTGTAACTACCTGTAAAAATCTAAACATGGCTGTTAGTGTCACACCGATTCGGGACACAAAATGGCTAACACTGGAAGTGTGTAGAGAGTTCCAAAGAGGGACTTGCTCACGACCAGACACGGAATGTAAATTTGCACATCCATCGAAAAGCTGCCAAGTTGAAAATGGACGAGTAATCGCCTGCTTTGATTCATTGAAAGTGAGTAAATATTATATTCTTTTCAAGGATAAATAGTTAATGAATGAAACAATTATAATCGGCAGAACCATAGCGTCTGGGAGATATGGATTGCTGTCTGTTGTAGAATGGAGATTTATGGCTTTTTTTATTGCTGATTTGTTGGTTTTGTTTTTCTCAAGGGATGGGGGAGAGGAGAACAAGGGGGAAATAATTGTAACAGAGTTCAAGCTCTCTGGAATTGGTGTGTTTACAGTTACTGGTTCCTTAACCCTAAATTGTTATTGGTCTGTAGCTGGTGTAAAAAGCAGTGTATATTTTGTTTAGAAATAGCAAAGTCATAGTAAAGATTCTTTTAAATAAATAAATAAGTAAAAGAGACTGGAAATGCAAACCATGTGTTCTAAATGATGATTTGTTGTTGTCTTGTAACTGCATGTGGATTGTTGCTGGCTCTGGACAGGTAGGCAGTGCATTTGAGATCAGTATTTTCCTTCATAAATTAGCATGGCTACTTCTGAAAGCATCTTTTTTTTCATTTTTTGGACTTCCGTGATTTTTTCCTTCCTTCTTACAAATATAATTATTTAATGAAAGGAGTGATGCATTCCTTGGAAAACTTAACTGAAAGCCAGGTATCTCCAGTCATGCAAGGAGGACTATAATAGCGAAGTTACAGATTTACTGCCACTTCCAAAAAATATATGCTAGGCAAGCTGTGTAAAGTATAGGACTGGTATTTTCAACTGTCTCTAGTTTCAGGGGTCAGTTGTGAAACATACAGATTTCCAGTTCCTTCTCTTCATTCTTTATTAATTAAATAATCCCAGACTTTAAATAGCCATCCTACAGACTGTAACTTAATACAGCACAGAGTCATAAATCAGAGGCTGATAGAAAAATTATGTCTCTTTGTTTTCTCTAGAATATAATATTGCTGCTCTTAAGGCCAAATCCCAGGAAGGGGAGCGAAGCCTGAGCATATGGGCATTGCTGTGGACAAAAATGTCATGGGCTGAAGGAGGGAATGTTCTGCCTTAGCTAGCTACTGTAGGCCGATTGTATAGCCAGATCAGGATCACAGCTAGAGCAGGGCAGCAAATGGTTTTCCCATCCCACTAAAAATTATGAGATTTCAACAAGTTCTCCTGTTCCAAAATGGAACAAAATGTCAAAACCTTGAAAATTTCTGTGAACCAAAAATTCTAAAGAATGTGGTTCAGATCAATCAAGCATTTTCATATAAATAAATTTGAACCTTTTGTTGTGGCCCTTTTTAATGTAAAAACTGTTTTTTTTTCATATAGCTTAAATTTTGAGATGAAAAGTAATTTTGATGTGGCAAACAGGATTTGTATCATTTCTAAAATTTAAAACAAAATATTTTAACAATTTCTAAGGCTTTTTTTCCAAAATGTTTTCAAGTTGAGTAATTTGTCAGAATAGACCCTTGCCCACGAAAAGTTTGACTTTTGACAAATCAGCATTTCCCTATGAAAAACATTTCACAAAAAAATTTCCAACCAGCTCTAGTCACAGCTTCGGGGCATATGGGTAGCAGTGGATACAACATACTGCTTCCTCTTCGTGGTGGGCTTGATCTAGTGCATATGCTCTGTGCATGGGCTTAGTCCCTGCCACCATGCTGAGCCAGCTCCATTTTCTGCACTTGTCGTGAGTAGTGAAGCTGTATTATTATTATTTTGTAAAAATATTCATATTGTAACATAGCTATCTGATATTCAGGTTTAGCTCATGGAACTCAATAAAATGCCTCCGTATAAAAGAACTTAAGAATTGGAATTCATTTATTGTTAAAACACCATAACTAGCTACAACATCAACATATAGTTTAATTTCCTAGCTAATTGCTTCTACTCATTTGACTGTGCAGAGTTTCACATCCCCACTCCTGGGTTGCTCTACTAGTCTTAAGTTTAAAAAAGAAAATTTAAAATACAGCAGGTTCAGAAAAAATGTTAAAAGGTTGAAAATGAGACACCAGCGTTCATTAAAAAGAAATCCTTGAAAACCTTGACATGGAAAACCTTCATAATAGAAAGCTTCCTCCAAGTCTATTGCCACCAAAGAACTCTGATTTCCAGGTTAGAGAAATACCTTAAAACTTTCATGCTTAAGGCAGCAGTCAGCCCAGAGGAAGTGTGTTATGGGGAATAAGGCATAGGACTAGAAATCAGGAGTCTATTCTATTCCAGGCTGTGTTACTGACTCATATTACTTTGGGCAAGTAGTTACCCTTTCCTTGTAAATTAGATAATTATCTCCTTTGTAAAGAGCCATGAGATCCAGGGGTGAAAAGGACTAAGTAGTATATGACTCCGTTTCAAAATACTAGGTGGAGGTGATTATTCTTGTTGACCAGGTGGAATCATTAGAGTTGAGTGGGTTGTAAACTGGGGCAGAATTTGTTACAAATATTCTTTTACCATTGAAAAACATACTGTTTAATAGTTATATTTGGGGCCTACCAAATTCACAGTCCATTTTGGTCAATTTCATGGTCATAGGATTTGAAAAATTGTAAATTTCATTATTTCAGATATGTAAATCTGAAATTTCACAGGGTTGTAACTGTAGGGGTCCTGACCCAAAAGGGAACTGTGGGGAGGTTGCAAGTATGAGGGTCACAGTATTGCCACCCTTACTTCTGCACTGCTGCTGGCAGCAGTGCTGCCTTCAGAGCTGGTCATCCAGAGAGCAACAGCTGCTGGCCAGGAGCCCAGCTCTGAAGGCAGAGCCACCACCACCAGCAGCACAGAAGTGAGATGGCATGGTATGCTACTGCCACCCTTACTTCTGCACTGCTGCCTTCAGAGGTGGGCCCTCAGCCAGCAGCTGCAACTCTCCAGCCGCCCAGCTTTGAAGGAAGCAGCGCAGAAGTAAGGATGGAATGGTATGGTATTGCCACCCTTACTTCTGCGCTGCTACCGGCATGGTGCTGCCTTCAGAGCTGGGTGTCTGGCCAGGAACCACCACTCTCTGGCCACCCAGCTCTGAAGGCAGCGCAGAAGTAAGGGTGGCAATACTGTGGACCCCCCCTACAATAACCTTGCAACCCCCCTTCCTCCATAACCACCTTTTGGGTCATGAACCCCAGATTGAGAAGCTCTGGTGAAATCAGCATAGTATATGGTAAAAGCACACAAAAGACAAGATTTCAGCAGGAAAGAGACCAGATTTCATGGTCCATGACACATCTTTAATGGCCATGGATTTGGTATTGCTCTAGTTACATGTTTACATCTGTTAACCCCAAAAGGCTTCCTGTGGCCCGAACCTCGCTCTGCATCCTGATCGAAGCTTTTTGCTGGAAGGCTCTGCAGGTGTCAGATGGAATTCCCCTTTCTGCAAGCTGCAGAGCACCAGTTCTGTAGCTCCGTGGCTATTATTACCACCCATGAGTAGACCAAACTGCATTAGTAAACTCGCATATAGTGTAATCTGGCTAGTATATGTTTTATAAGCAGATAGTTGAGATGTGGTTAAATTAGATTATTCTGACAGCTGCAGGAAAATCCCTTTGGCAATTTGAAAATGAAATATACATCTTCATTGAAGTTCCTGACCAACTCAACTAGCAGCAAAACACCTGCATTTTTGAGTGTGTACTGGGCTAAAAAGGCCCTGTTTTTTTCCCCCAAAGTCACAATTCCTATTGATCCTGTGGACTTTTTAAACAGATGTAGTAAAAATTAAACTACAGGCTTTATATCCAGATTTAAAACATTTAAATATATACTTAGTATTCTTACTCTTTACTAACGCCTCAGTGTCTCTAAAAGCTGACTATAAAACCATTAACCTTTAAACAGTTATAGAATCATTAATCACCTTATCAATGCAAATAATAACAATAATAATAATTAGTAATGAACAATTATCTGAATAGCTCATATTACATATTGGAAGTAGGCCAGATCCTTAGAGTTATGGAGTCTTGTTTGTGAATTGGCAATAAATCTCTAATTCATATGATTTTAAAAAATCATCTGACAAGTACCGTGGTGTTTCTACTAGCTTTCTAGCTTGTGTGATGAGATGTGCAGTAGGTATTGCAGAATGCTTGTAGTGTCTGTCTAGTAAGAGTATTTGAGCACAAGGTGGATAGAGCCTGTGTGCTTTTCTATATTTAGAACATTAGACAGGCAAAGCAAATACTTTCTACGGGGACCCCATGAAATGGCAGTACCATTCTGCTGTGCAGTTTCAGACTTTGGCCACACTCCCACATGCCTGACATTTAATATATCGGACAAGAGTTTCTAGCTTCAAGAGGAAAATGTAATTCATTACAAGAAGTAAAAATACTGAAGAAATTGTACATTTATATAAAGGAAAATCATCTCTGAGTTGTGGCCTTTTCAGTTTAGACAAAAATGAGTTTGTTTTGATAAATGAAAATGATAGATGTCTAAATTTGTGGTTAAGAGAGAATTAGGGAACCAGTCCTGAGACTGTTTCCATTGGTGTCATGTGACTGCTTCTGTGAGTAAGGGCTTGGAGTAGTGGTCTCCAGTTTAGGAAACATTCAATGTATGCAGTGAATGTTGGTTCACTATTATTAAAACCTACAGTTCTCGTTGAGGTGAACTCTCCTTGATTTCGACGGACTGGGTAAGAACTGCAGGCTTTGGGCCAAATAAAGGATTATCCTTTTAATGCTAATGTTCACCACATAAGCTGTTGCTTTGCTGATAAATCTTTGGTCCCTTAAGCTTATAGCACAGGGGTTCTCAAACTGGGGGTCAGGACCCCTCAGGGGGTCATGAGGTTATTACATGGGGGGTTGCGAGCTGTCAGCTTCCACCCCAAACCCCGCTTTGCATCCAGCACTTATAATGACGTTAAATATATAAAAAAGTGTTTTTAATTTATAAGGGGGGTCGCACTCAGAACCTTGTTATGTGAAAGGGGTCCCCAGTACAAAAGTTTGAGAACCACTGTTATAGCATCTCCAGGATTTGCTACCTCATACTAAATTTCTATATCCTGATGGGATATAAAATGGGTTTGGACCTAAACTTGCCTTCAGCAGATGCAAAATCATGAGCAATCATATTCCCTTGTAAATACATTTCTCTTTTTTTCTTCTTTTTTGAACATTTTCAGTAAAAGTTAGATGCTAGAAAGTTCAGTTATTCTTGCAGTGTTTATAATCTATATAGAATTTTTAATGGTATAGTTATGCATATGAGATCCATAGATTACACAGGTTTCAGAGTAACAGCCGTGTTAGTCTGTATTCGCAAAAAGAAAAGGAGTACTTGTGGCACCTTAGAGACTAACCAATTTATTTGAGCATAAGCTTTCGCATCCGATGAAGTGAGCTGTAGCTCACGAAAGCTTATGCTCAAATAAATAGATTACACAGTAATTTAATGCTTAAAATTACATTCCATTGTAAAGACACCTCCTTTGCAATATGAACTCTCAGACTCTTCATAAATTCATAGCAATGTTCCATTTATTTATTGAGAAGCTTCAAAATGTTAGAGGAAATATTTTGACCTTGTAAAATATATGAATTCATTTTGTATTAATCTGCAGAGAATCTCAATTCTCCATCGCCTGAGAGATGGAATTATTAATTATGCATATCTCCACTCTTGGTCTCCTTAAATTAAAAAGAAAAACAACACTTTTGGGGTCTGATTTTGCAATGGGTTATACCAGTATAAATTCACAGAATCAGGCCCTCATTTATTGATTTGAGTATAACATATAAAGAGAGAGAATATCATTGCCATGTAGGAGATAGTTACACATTTATTTTCCTTCTTCAGTATAAATCTGATAATGGTCCAAGCTCCCAATTGGGGGAAAGAAATTGGGAAACCAAAACAAGCAAATGAAGTGGGTAAATAGGGTGTGAGGGGGAAATAACCCACTTTAAAAAAGCATACATAAAAGTTCCACTGTGGGAATATCAATGCCATTCAAAAATCTTACCAGCTAACCCAGACAGAGTTATAGCTCAGTAAGGCATGTTTCATATTAAATTGTTAAGCTCTACATCTGCAGGAAGAAATTAAAAACTTGTAATAATACATTTATACAGCATCTAAATGGAAGAAACTCTGAATAGATGCAGATACAACAGTAAAGAGGAAAACACTTTCTCATCTGAGAGAAAACTGTAAAAACACAAAATAAAAATAAATAAATAAAAAGGCTTTTGACAGCAAAAGTTCACATACTCTAACTTGTCTCCAAAGTTAAATCTTCATATGAGGGATCAGGAGCAGCCTCTGAAGTCTCTGTCCTTTTCTGCTGAACCAAAATCTCAGCTTTTTATACTTTTCTAAATACAAAATGTCTGGTTTCCAAGTTCACTCTTAATTTTGCTGGATACAAGAAGTTGCATTAAGACCAATAACTTACATATATTGTTCAACTTTAAAGAAGCAATAACATCGCTTTGTTAGCACTGAAGAATAATTATACTAGTAAGGCTAGAACTCAATTTGAGAAGTAGCAAGGAAGTAGTACCTCTTGCATTTGTTAGGAACTTATGCCTAACTGCCAGAAATTCACATAATGTGAGGACAGTCTGTGGAATCTTAGAATCAGATGATTTCTTCCCTGATAGTCTCCTGGCTAAGATCGAGATGACTGATCTACAATCCTACTGACATTTTATGAGTTAGCTTTTGCTGAAAATAAGCTTCCAGAATATTTATTGTTCGTAGGAAAATCAGCACCTCACAAATTCTTATTCCTGGCGTTAGTCTAGCTCACCTGTTTTATACGGCATGCCTTTGTTCTCTTTGGGCAGAGAACTGAAAGTCCCTTATGAAATGGCACAGGAGGTTTGGAGTTCACTTCATTGTTTATGTCCACGTAATCACTGGGAGAAAGATTTCACTTGTTTCCTATCTGTGGTGGAAATGGAATCTTACTAAGTATCTAGTCTTTTGAAGAATAATTCCAGACTTGCTTCAAGTCAAACAGTCCAGCCTCTCAGATGGAGAGGAAAGACAGCAGTTCCCAGTTCTCAAAGGCAGCCAGCCCTCTTGGAGTAAAGAAGGCTTGCTTGGAAAGCACTTCGTTTATTCATGAGAATCCTGCAAGTTTCCTCTGCTTCTTCTGCCCTTAAGTCACTTTCAAAGTGGGGGAAAAAAAGGAAAAAATAAAATTAAAGAATGAGTGGAGCATCTCAGAAGCATGTCTGTGCTCCAGTCCTGCTGGTGCCATCTTTACTTTTAAAGAGGCCTAGAACACATTAGAGCTTAAACTGTACAAGTTTTTCACAAATGCTAATTGTTTGGCTGTGTCAATTGCTGTACTTAATATATTGAATATAGTTCTCTTTCCTCTTCTAGTAGAATTTTGTCATAATGCCTGTGGAAAATGAGATGATGGTCTCAAGTTCTTAGTGGGCACGTGTCTGCCTCACTGAAGCCCGGCCATGCTATTTAGCAAGCTTATTGGGTGTCCCAGCAGAGAGGCCAAAGAACTGAATGATCCTAAAGATGAAACTGCCCTTTTGAAGTAGCATGTTGGCAGGGTGGTATGTGGAAGTTTTCACTGCTAGTGACTGTACTGGACCTGGTCTGAGGATAAATAAAGCATTTCCATCTCCCATGGTATGAATGCAGCTCCTTTCACCAGCACCATATTTACTTAAATTAAATACATTTAAAAACAAAATTAACAGAGATTCTATTGTGCAGACTCAAATTTTTGCTTTTTTCATGGACTTGCACAACACCATTTATTTTCACAGAAAATTATAATGATGGCAATAGAGAAATCTGTATGCAATATTGACATGAAGAATATTTCACAACCCCCATGGCACAGCTATATTCAGTGGGGAATTTCTAGATGTTATATTCAGTTTAATAGTAATTATAGCTATGGATTTGTAGTTGAATGCAGGTCCTCAGATGTTGGGCCAAGCAAACATAGAGAGGAAGGAATAATCTGATTTTACAATCATGAATGATAAAGTGTTAGTATATTGGAACCCAGCTATTATATTAATAGCAGCAGTATTTCTGATTAACATATTTAATTTTCTTGGCAGCCCAGGATTAAGGGTAAATCAACATTAAGCTTAATTTTAATTGGTGTAATAATGTCACCAATATAAAAAGTCTCTGAATTTTATCTAATGGGAAAACTAAAGGATAAATCCTTCTCTATGTGTTCAGCCCAAGTAAGTCCTCTGGATGGTGGGAGCTCTGTGGAGCATAGGGAGGGGAAAGTCTCTTCCCTTGAAACTGCAGAATAGTACTGGAGCTGCTCCATAGTAGCCACTCCAACCTAAGGGCTGAAGTAATTTCAGTGAGCCTTGGGCTCTCGCTTCAGTGGGAGAAGAAACTGGAGTATCAGCAGTGCTAGTGGCTCCCCAGAGACCCACTGTGTCATGCAGTTGCGCTAGAAGCCCCAAAAGCTAATAATTTACTTTAATTGCCACTTAGTAGTCCTCAGCCAGAACGTCCATTGGGTTAACGAGTCAGTAGGAGTTTTGCTTTAGTAATAATTTGCATGTGTTGACCTGACTGCCTTTTGTCTGAGCAAGATCTGTTAGATCAATTATTATCCCTTGGATATTGGGAGGTAGGATTTCCCAGCATGCTATGCTGTGGCAAAATTCATTGGCACTGACATGGGAACTCCCAAACCGCTGGTGCCAAGGGGTAAAACTGATAGCTGGAACCTGATCCCAGAGAAATAGAACTATTTTTAATTTGTGCTGAGTCTCAGGACACAATGCTGTTATGCCAGTGCAGTTAGACACATTAATGGATACATGTCAAATATATTGGAGTGATAAAGAGGCTCTGTTTTCACATCTTTTATTTTTCATCATAAAGTTTCAGTATAATTTTTTTTTGTAGTTAGTGAGAATTCTAGACTAAGTGCACTCTTGCCAGCACTGAAATCTGGCATGTTTAATCTGTAAAATATATTAAACATTGTTTTCTAAGTATAGTCTGTTACAAAGTTTCCTGTGATTCCAGAGGTGGTATTGATATTTTGATTGGTGTCATTATTGGTAATTGAAGGAGTTTACTTAAAATATTTAGACAAGGTAGCTCTTCGACCAATACAGAATGTCTAAAGGGTCTAGTTGTGCTGGTGGCTCTGAAGTACTATATAGGCTTTAAAGGTCTGAGCCTGTTGAAATCCATGAAAAGACCCCCTTTAGCTTCAGTGGCCTGTGGCTCAGGACTTAATTTATTAAAATAATATAGAGTTAAGAAAAAATTATAAGAATAACTATTTGAAAAATATAAATTGTTTGGAAAGGTCACACTATTAAGCCCAAGTGATTCCACTGGGATGACTCATACTTAAAATTCAGCACATGTGTAAGTATTTGCAGGATTGGGGACTAAGTTTGTAAAAGGGAAAGGGCATATTGATAAAATGGCATTTTATTTAATTGGTCATTTTGTACTCTAATAAAAGTAAGTAAGTAAAGTAAATCCATTTATTTATGTCTGAATATTGGTGACATCACAGCAGAAGTTGTAGAAGCCTTCATGATCCATTGTAACTTTGAGCAGGTAACGATTCAGTGATTCTGCCACACAGCATGCATCCATCTCATTGCTGTTCATCCTCTGCTTGTTAACCCTCCACCATTTCTTTTATAATAGCTTTCTCAAGGTTATTTCCATCTTTACGCCTAATGGGACCAAAGTACATAAGTTTGCATCTGTTGATTTCTGAAATCCAGTTCTGCTTTTCTCCAATAATAGTTCTAACTGACGGATTAGTCTTTTTTTCCATCCAGGAGATACACAAGAGTCTTAGCCAGCACCGCATTTCAAAAGCTTCAGTCTTCTTCTTGCCAGCATCATTCCCGTGATTCACATCCATAAATTGCTATGGAAAACTGTAGGCTTTTCCCCACTTGCACCTTCATAGATTTTGACATGCCATGGTTTGTCTATCCTTTCTTTAAAGGAGCCTGCAGTCAAGTGAACATCCCTCGTCATCTTCTGATTTCTTTGGAATAGCCTCCTTGGTTGAATATATGTGAACCCAAATAATTAAATTAAGCTACTGCCTCTACAGCTTGTTCTTTAATAGTGATGTACACTTGCATCCTGTTTTTGTTAGTCCTGTCAATGTGCATGCATTTTGTCGTCATCACATTCAGGAATACTCCTTATTCCTCACTAACTGCTTTTACAGACTCCATCATTTGTTGCATTGCTTCAGTGGCAAAGAACATCATGTCATCAGCATATCTGATATCGGTTAAAAGGTATCTCCAATGGAAATCATAATGTACTATAGGGGTGGCTTTAAATTTTTCCCCTCAGCTCTTTGCCTTTGATGGACTTGTTGTCAAATGGATCCAGGTGTATCCCAATCAGAGCTTTAAGGAAGCAAAAAATACACTGAGGTTTTGACTCTTAGCAGTCATAGGCTACATCTACACTGTGGTCTAGGTGTTTGTTTCCCAGCTTATGTACACATGCTCATGCTAGCTCTCATTGAGCTAGCATTAGTATAAACAGTAGTGTGGTCATGGTAACACGGGCAGCAGCAGTGGAAGCCTGCCGTGTGTAAACCTGCCTGAACTCCGTGGGTATGTACTCAGCACAGCTAAGCCATGCTGCTGCTGCGGTGCTACCACAGCTGCACTATTCATACTCGAGAGCTAGTGTGAGTGTGTGTACGTAAGCTGGAAATTACATTCCTAGTTCATAGTGTAGACACAGCCTGACTTACTGTTGTTGAGGTTCCCCATGTATCCGGACTTCCACACCAATCTCTTCTCTCCCCAAAGGGGATTGCTTCAAAACAGAAAGACAGCATCATCAATTTTAAAAGCTCAGTTAATTATACTTGTTAAACAGTATTAGGCATCATCACCTTTGACTGAATTTTGATAAGTGTATTATACCACATTTGGGAAAACTCTAACAGGTGCTGGTATGACAAAGGGTATAATAAATGCAGTTATTCCATGCACAATGTATTTATGCTAATAAGAGACCTCCTATCCATACAGTATGCTGTAATATATCTGATACAATGTATTTATGCTGTGGATCAGTTTTCTGAGATAGGTACAATAAAAAAATTCTCTGTGGCTGCAGTGCTAGGAAAAGGCTACAAAGCTCCTTCCAGTTAAATCTTTCAGAGCCTGAATGGCCTGTCACAGGGTTTTCGCTGCACAGAAGCCTGACAAATTTTTAGCTGTGTGTAAAATAACTACTGCTATAATGGTGGCAACGCAGGCATACATTCTGGCCCCATTCCACAATATGAAAACAAGAGAAGACTCATTTAATTTAAAGGTTAACAAATTTAAAATGCATAAAATAAATGACTCTTTTATAAGACATATTCTATATTTATGGGACTCACTGTTATTATTGCGACCAATAGCTTTCATTAAAAAAAAAATTAGACACTTAGGACCCATTTCTGTTCTACCACAGAACAGAATTTAGCCCTTACTGTATCAGCTGTTACTAGTTTAGAGTAGATTACACAAAGAGAAATAAGGCAAATTAAAGTTTGAAAAACTTCTTGGCTTTTCTATCACTTCCAATTTTCTGCATAAGCACTGATATAATCAGTATTTAGAACCAACTTGTGATGGATAAATTACATCTGTAATTCAGTTTGTGTATTAGTGCATATTCAAAAGGTAATCTGCATTCAGATATCTCTGCTTGTCCAATACTCTGTTAAAATCTTCGCTACATTGAAATGAGTCAGGTGAGCTCTCTCAGGTTTATGCAGTTGTTATAATTGCACAGAAATATACCTGGGGCTGGAAAAGCATCATTGTCTTATGAGCACTGAATGATTGAAGAGACCAAATACAAACTAGCCTAGGCCTCCCAAACACTGCAGGAAACAAATGAATCTGATCCTTCCTATTTATTACATATTATTTTAGTGTTTATTGCGCACAGTTAGTGTACATTATGCTGTACAGAATGTAAAAATAAATACTTCCTCTTTACAATCAGCTCTGAAAATACACTTCATATATATATGCACAGGATGTCCAGTCTCAAAGTGCTACATATTTTTATTACAGAATACAAATTCCTTTTTTTGGCTGGAGCATTGATGAACTGTTACATAGAAAAAGTGAGTTTTAAGGGTTTATTTAAAGATGGTCATTCAATGCCCCAGAGGCGCAAGCTCCAAACATAAAGAGATGCATGGAAGAGAATGTGAAGGAGAGAATGGACGGTAGATATGAGTGAGGGATTTATGAGGTCAGCTTGAGTGGGAAAGATATATGAGGAGAGATGTATGCAGGGACAGAGTTTTCCAGGGTGTTAAAGGTGAGTACAGGAAAATTGAGTTTGATTTGGGAAGCAAGATGCTAATAAAGGGAATTCAAAGAAAGGAATAACAAATTCAGAGCCGTGGGAGAGGAAAATTATTTCAGCAGAAACGTTTTGAAAAGGCTGTGGCAGCTGGGATGAGCTGAGACCTGGACAGGCCTGAAAGAAAGAGGTTTTAGTTGTCACAGTGAGAGAGAATCAAAGTATGCACAAGATTCTTATTGGATGGGTTTATCTTAAGTAGCTCCCATGGGCCTTGTCGTCTTTATTCTGGAACACATAATCCTACCAATTAAGACATTGCCCCTTTTAAGGGAAAAGGAATTGAGACAAACCTCCAAGAGAGTAACTGAAGCACACTCATATTTTATCTTTTGTTGGTTTAGCCTGAAACAGGTCCCTTTTGTCAAGTTAAGTGGAATCCAATTAAACTGAAGGGTAGCTCAGAGGAACTCATGATATGGTTTATTGGACAGAGATAGTTCTCATGTTAATAAGCTTTTATTGCACTGAGATCAATATATGTGTACTACAGACTGGTAATACATAGCAAATATATAGGTACAGTGCAACCAAAGCCCACATCTGTAGATCTTTTTAGGTGACTGGACTAATATAAAATGCCGTTTAAAAGAACGGTACCAAGTGGTTTCAGCTAAAAGCCTGGCTAAAAGCCTCTTTAAATAGTTATAAATAGTGGCAGAACTGTAACCAGATTGTAAGGTGAATTCCAGCTTTTTGTTATTTTGAAATCTTGAGGAAAAAATAGCCATTCTTTTGGTGGTGATTACCCCAAAATCATGATTTGAACCGGGCTGAATGGTGTTAACTGTTGCTGGGCGGGGGGGAGAACTGGAGTTAAAAATCTTAAAATCATCTTTTTCAGCAAGGCTATTCGCAGATTGCACACCAGACCCTAGTGCACACTCCTGGCATCTTTATTAATTATTTGATGCACAAACAGGAGTTATTTGTGTTTTATGCAGTGTAGGTAGAACAGTATTTGTCACATGGAAAATAGCAAATTTGAAGAAGGAAATTTAACATTGAAGAAGAACGAAGATTCAGAGGGCTAGAAATCCAGCTGGGATATAACTAAATAGTTAAGAAAATCAGTGTACTCACCACGGAAATAGGGATTATTTCAGAAGAATAAGGAAAAGGTCATTATTGGATGGTTGAAGTGAAAACTTACATCTAAAGATAGACAGGATAGTTATGGAATCAAGATCAAAACAGTATTTATTGACCCTGGTTAAACGCCGTCTCAAATATTGTTTTTAGCTTAAGTCATATTCTCAGAGGATCTGAAAAGCAGTGTTGCTCTGAAAGGTTGCTGTAGGTTTGAAAAATGTCTGTTATCAGTATACCTTGCATCTGAAGATGATCTTGTTCTCACAAAAGAACAGCAGACTTTTGAGGTAAACTGATTAAAAAATAGTTAAATGAGTCAGGAGTCCATGAAGCAGAATGTAGTGAACTATCTGGATGATTACAAAAACGACAGGGCCCAATTTAAAACCCAGCATTTTTTTAATAAAAGGGAATTCAGGTAGAATGTTCACTCAGACCGTAGTAAATATATGTGAACTGGTTTTGTTCCTATTGAAATCAATAATACTTTTGCCATTGGGTTTAATAAGAGACAGATTGGGCTACACGGCATAAATTAGCATAGAAGACCAGTGAAGCAAATTAAATAAATGAATTTAAGAGACAGCTAGACATTCATATGAATAGAGGAATGGCGGAAGAGTACAGTGACCAAACCAAGAGATGAGGCCAAAATTGTACATCCATAGGAGATAGGATGCAGTTGCCACCAAATGGCTTTTTTCTATTTAGTAAAAGTACTTTTGTCCTTAGAATACAGTTAGGGGACAAACAAAAAATACCATTGTGAAAATGTTGCATACCTGCCTTTCCTGGCACTATTACTTTTCTTTTACAAATTCACTTGGTTGCTCAGTTTATGAGATCAGAGACTAAGATGTGTGCGATTTCACTTGAATATTACCTTCCTAAAGCCTTGATATTAACTGCCAAGCAAACTTAAATAGTACACGAGGTCAGGATAATTCTATAACATGTTTTGTGTTCAGAAATCTTAGGGTATCTCTACACTACGAAATTAGGTCGAATTTATAGAAGTCGGTTTTTTAGAAGTCGGTTTTATATATTTGAGTGTTTGTGTCCCCACAGAAAATGTTCTAAGTGCATTAACTCGGCGGAGTGCTTCCACAGTACCAAGGCAAGTGTTGACTTCCGGAGTGTTGCACTGTGGGTAGCTATCCCACAGTTCCCGCAGTCTCTGCTGCCCATTGGAATTCTGGGTTGAGATCCCAATGCCTGATGGGGCTAAAACATTGTCGTGGGTGGTTCTGGGTACATGTCGTCAGGCCCCCATTCCCTCCCTCCCTCCGTGAAAGAAAGGGCAGACAATCGTTTTGCGCCTTTTTTCCTGAGTTACCTATGCAGACGCCATACCACGGCAAGCATGGAGCCTGCTCAGGTAACCGTCACCCTATGTCTCCTGGGTGCTGGCAGATGCGGTATGGCATTGCTACACAGTAGCAGCAACCCCTTGCCTTGTGGCAGCAGACGGTACAGTACGACTGGTAGCCGTCATCGTCATGTCTGAGGTGCTCCTGGTCGCCTCTGTGAGGTCGATCAGGAGCGCCTGGGCAGACATGGGCGCAGGGACTAAATTTGGAGTGACTTGAGCAGGTCATTCTCTTTAGTCCTGCAGTCCTATTGAACCGTCTTATGGTGAGCGGGCAGGCGATACGGACTGCTAGCAGTCGTACTGTACCATCTTCTGCCAGGCAGGCAAGAGATGAGGATTGCTAGCAGTCGTATTGTACCATCTTATGCCAGGCAGGCAAGAGAGGAAGATGGCTAGCAGTCGTACTGTACCATCTTCTGCCGAGCAGCCATGAGATGTGGATGGCATGCAGTCCTTCTGCACCGTCTGCTGCCAGCCAAAGATGTAAAAGATAGATGGAGTGGGTCAGAACAAGAAATAGACCAGATTTGTTTTGTACTCATTTGCCTCCTCCCCTGTCTAGATCACACTGCAGTCACTCACAGAGAAGGAGCAGCGAGGTAAATCTAGCCATGTATCAATCAGAGGCCAGGCTAACCTCCTTGTTCCAATAACAACGATAACTTAGGTGCACCATTTCTTATTGGAACCCTCCGTGCAGTCCTGCCTGAAATACTCCTTGATGTACAGGCACACCCTTTGTTGATTTTAGCTCCCTGAAGCCAACCCTGTAAGCCGTGTCGTCAGTCGCCCCTCCCTCCGTCAGAGCAACGGCAGACAATCGTTCCGCGCCTTTTTTCTGTGCAGACGCCATACCAAGGCAAGCATGGAGGCCGCTGAGCTCATTTTGGCAATTAGGAGCACATTAACCACCACACGCATTATCCAGCAGTATATGCAGCACCAGAACATGGCAACGCGATACCGGGCGAGGAGGCGACGTCAGCGCGGTCCCGTGAGTGATCAGGACATGGACACAGATTTCTCTGAAAGCATGGGCCCTGCCAATGCATGCATCATGGTGCTAATGGGGCAGGTTCATTCTGTGGAACGTCGATTTTGGGCTCGGGAAACAAGCACAGACTGGTGGGACCGCATAATGTTGCAGGTCTGGGACGATTCCCAGTGGCTGCGAAACTTTCGCATGCGTAGGGGCACTTTCATGGAACTTTGTGACTTGCTTTCCCCTGCCCTGAAGCGCATGAATACCAAGATGAGAGCAGCCCTCACAGTTGAGAAGCGAGTGGCGATAGCCCTGTGGAAGCTTGCAACGCCAGACAGCTACCGGTCAGTTGGGAATCAATTTGGAGTGGGCAAAACTACTGTGGGGGCTGCTGTGATGCAAGTAGCTCACGCAATCAAAGATCTGCTGATATCAAGGGTAGTGACCCTGGGAAATGTGCAGGTCATAGTGGATGGCTTTGCTGCAATGGGATTCCCTAACTGTGGTGGGGCTATAGACAGAACCCATATCCCTACCTTGGCACCGGAGCACCAAGCCGCCGAGTACATAAACCGCAAGGGGTACTTTTCGATAGTGCTGCAAGCTCTGGTGGATCACAAGGGACGTTTCACCAACATCAACGTGGGATGGCCGGGAAAGGTGCATGATGCTCGCATCTTCAGGAACTCTGGTCTGTTTCAAAAGCTGCAGGAAGGGACTTTCTTCCCAGACCAGAAAATAACTGTTGGGGATGTTGAAATGCCTATATGTATCCTTGGGGACCCAGCCTACCCCTTCATGCCATGGCTCATGAAGCCGTACACAGGCAGCCTGGACAGTAGTCAGGAGCTGTTCAGCTACAGGCTGAGCAAGTGCAGAATGGTGGTAGAATGTGCATTTGGACGTTTAAAGGCGCGCTGGCGCAGTTTACTGACTCGCTTAGACCTCAGCAAAACCAATATTCCCACTGTTATTACTGCTTGCTGTGTGCTCCACAATATCTGTGAGAGTAAGGGGGAGACGTTTATGGCGGGGTGGGAGGCTGAGGCAAATCGCCTAGCTGCTGGTTACGCGCAGCCAGACACCAGGGCGGTTAGAAGAGCACAGGAGGGCGCGGTACGCATCAGAGAAGCTTTGAAAACCAGTTTCATGACTGTCCAGGCTACGGTGTGAAAGTTCTGTTTGTTTCTCCTTGATGAAACCCCCCGCCCCTTGGTTCACTCTACTTCACTGTAAGCTAACCACCCTCCCCTCCTCCCTTTAATCATTGCTTGCAGAGGCAATAAAGTCATTGCTGCTTCACAGTCATGCATTCGTTATTCATTCATCACACAAATAGGGAGATGACTACCAAGGTATCCCAGGAAGGGTGGTGGAGGAGGGAAGGAAAATGCCACACAGCACTTTAAGCACAGCACTTTAAAAGTTTACAACTTTAAAATTTATTGAATGACAGCCTTCTTTTTTTTGGGCAATCCTCTGTGGTGGAGTGGCTGGTTGGCCGGAGGCCCCCCCACCGTGTTCTTGGGCATCTGGGTGTGGAGGCTATGGAACTTGGGGAGGAGGGCGGTTGGTTACAGAGGGGCAGCAGTGGCAGTCTGTGCTCCAGCTGCCTTTGCTGCAGCTCAACCATACACTGGAGCATACTGGTTTGGTCCTGCAGCAGCCTCAGCATTGAATCCTGCCTCCTCTCATCACGCTGCCGCCACATTTGAGCTTCAGCCCTGTCTTCAGCCCGCCACTTACTCTCTTCAGCCCTCCACCTCTCCTCCCGGTCATTTTGTGCTTTCCTGCACTCTGACATTATTTGCCTCCACACATTCGTCTGTGCTCTGTCAGTGTGGGAGGACAGCATGAGCTCGGAGAACATTTCATCGCGAGTGCTTTTTTTTTTCTTTCTAAGCTTCACTAGCGTCTGGGAAGGAGAAGATCCTGTGATCATTGAAACACATGCAGCTGGTGGAGAAAAAAAAAGGGACAGCGGTATTTAAAAAGACACATTTTATAAAACAGTCGCTACACTCTTTCAGGGTAAACCTTGCTGTTAACATTACATACATAGCACATGTGCTTTCGTTACAAGGTCGCATTTTGCCTCCTCCCACCGCGTGACTACCCCCTCAACCTTCCCCCCTCCCTGTGGCAAACAGCGGGGAACATTTCTGTTTAGCCACAGGCAAACAGCCCAGCAGGAATGGGCTCCTCTGAGTGTCCCCTGAAGTAAAGCACTCTATTTCAACCAGGTGACCATGAATTATATCTCACTCTCCTGAGGATAACACAGAGAGATAAAGAACGGATTTTGATTGAATGCCAGCAAACATACACTGCAATGCTTTGTTCTACAGTGATTCCCGAGTACGTGTTACTGGCCTGGAGTGGTAAAGTGTCCTACCATGAAGGACGAAATAAGGCTGCCCTCCCCAGAAACCTTTTGCAAAGGCTTTAGGACTACATCTAGGAGAACCGCAAATGCCAGGGCAAAGTAATCCTTTCACATGCTTGCTTTTAAACCATGTATAGCATTTTAAAAGGTACACTCACCAGAGGTCCCTTCTCCGCCTGCTGGGTCCAGGAGGCAGCCTTGGGTGGGTTTGGGGGGTACTGGCTCCAGGTCTAGGGTGAGAAACAGTTCCTGGCTGTTGGGAAAACCGGTTTCTCCGCTTGCTTGCTGTGAGCTATCTACAACCTCCTCCTCATCATCATCTTCTTCGTCCCCAAAACCTACTTCCGTATTGCCTCCATCTCCATTGAAGGAGTCAAACAACACGGCTGGGGTAGTGGTGGCTGAACCCCCTAAAATGGCATGCAGCTCATCATAGAAGCGGCATGTTTGGGGCTCTGACCCAGAGCGGCTGTTCGCCTCTCTGGTTTTCTGGTAGGCTTGCCTCAGCTCCTTCAGTTTCACACGGCACTGCTTCGGGTCCCTGTTATGGCCTCTGTCCTTCATGCCCTGGGAGATTTTCACAAAGGTTTTGGCATTTCGAAAACTGGAATGGAGTTCTGATAGCACGGATTCCTCTCCCCATACAGCGATCAGATCCCGTACCTCCCGTTCGGTCCATGCTGGAGCTCTTTTGCGATTCTGGGACTCCATCATGGTCACCTCTGCTGATGAGCTCTGCATGGTCACCTGCAGCTTGCCACGCTGGCCAAACAGGAAATGAGATTCAAAAGTTCGCGGTTCTTTTCCTGTCTACCTGGCCAGTGCATCTGAGTTGAGAGTGCTGTCCAGAGCGGTCAGAATGGAGCACTCTGGGATAGCTCCCGGAGGCCAATACCATCGAATTGTGTCCACAGTACCCCAAATTCGAGCCGGCAACGTCGATTTAAGCGCTAATCCACTTGTCAGAGGTGGAGTAAGGAAATCGATTTTAAGAGCCCTTTAAGTCGAAATAAAGGGCTTCATTGTGTGGACGGGTGCAGGTTTAAATCGATTTAACGCTGCTAAATTCGACCTAAAGTCCTTGTGTAGACCAGGGCTTAGAGTGATTCATGCTACTTTGAAATCATTTTTCTGTCCACCAGATGGAATTTTGGAACTATAATACCTTTCAGACATTCTTTTAAGAAATAGGTGTATGGTTATATTTAACCAGTTAGAGACACTTGTAAAGGTTAGTGTTTACAATTCTTTGGTCACCGGTCACCTATGACAGCTACATATACTGCTAGCTGGGAGATATGACTTAAAGTAGCTATGAGTAATTAAACCATTTTAATGGGAGCGGTTTGTTGAGTGAGTCATGAGACAAATGTATCGAAGGATAATTTGTATGCAGCATTCATCAGTTTCTGTTTTAAAAACTTCTGTGTGTTAGACTATAGTATACAAATGATAAGTAATACAAATGATAACTTCAAATAAAAGATGAGAATAAAGCTGTTTTAAAATGATATCTTATTTGGGTCTGAAACACTCCTTGAAATGATGGTACAGAACCAGATTCTCAACTGGTGTAAATTGACATGGCTCCTTTGGAGTCAGTGAAGCTAAGTGAATGTAATGTAAGTGAATTTACATTAGCTCATGATCACATGCACAGTTCTGAATATCAGATGTGATATAAAAACACATCTGATGGTATCAAAAGGTATAAATCTTACTTCAATTTGAATGGGATATAATTTGGACTATACATGGTTCTGATTTTAAATTTTTTGCAAAAACATCTTAAATGTGTACGACTTCAGTTATCCAATAATTTCAGGTTTCAGAGGAACAGCCGTGTTAGTCTGTATTCGCAAAAAGAAAAGGAGTACTTGTGGCACCTTAGAGACTAACCAATTTATTTGAGCATGAGCTTTCGTGAGCTACAGCTCACTTCATCAGTGAGCTGTAGCTCACGAAAGCTCATGCTCAAATAAATTGGTTAGTCTCTAAGGTGCCACAAGTACTCCTTTTCTTTTTGCCAATAATTTCAGTTACCCCACATTCCCTGGTACTCAAAACACGTAATAAATGTTTATTAATTACATTTATTTAATTATCTGAATCTTGTTTATTCAGATTTAGGGCCTGATCTTGAGTGCTGGGCAATAGAAGTTGTTGTTTAATACTCCTATTACAGTAATGCCAAAAAGTCTCTGTCAGGATTGGGGCTCCATTGTACTCTATTTTATACAAACATAAAGAGACAGTACTTGTCCCAAATAATCTGCAATCAAAGGCTTCCAGTCTTGAAAACACTTACACATGAGAGCATATTTACTCATGTAAGTAGTCCCATTGAAGTCCTTAATTAATGAATTCAGTGGAATTACTCGCATATATAAAGTTATTCATCGGTTCTAATGTTTGCAGGATGGGGGCCTTCGGTATTTAGAACAAAATTGGGGTATAAAGAGTTTTCTTTTAAAAAAAAATCTTTGCACAGAAGGGAAAAATGTCATTTGCAGTTGCTGTGCATAGAATATTGAATGTACTAGCTCTGTTAATTAAGTCTTGTGTCCTGTTTTCAACATCTTTAAAAATCAGAAATTGGTATTTATCTTATGTTCATTGCAAAATAAATTCAACTAATCTTCCTTAAATCTGGATTTCTATAACTTTTTATACATTAACAAACTCACGCTACAGAGAGGTCCATAAGAGAGGTTTTTAAATTTTATTCCAGGATGCAAAAAAAAAAAAAAAAGATTTAGAGATGCTTATAGTTTTTGTGTGTCTGTACTTAACTCATCCCCCTGTCAGAGATAATTAAAACACTGATGTTCTGATAATGCCAGCCCCCCTGCCCATGTGTGTGTTCCAACAATTTTCAGTAAAAGTGGACAAAATGAATATATTTTGATATTGGATGAGACATAAGATGCAGGGGAAGAGGGAACTGATGAGGAAGCTGGGTGAATCACTTTGAAACCAGAGCAATCTGCACACTTGTCAGTTAGCAGTTCTTTGCAAATGTATTCTTATTGCAATTGTGGGAAAATACAATCAAACTGGAAGCTGTACATCATCTAAACCAGAGAACTTGCCTAGTAAAAATGGCTGGGTTAATTCTTTTTAAAATCCTCTAGAAGGAATATTTTCTGCGGTAACTACAGGCAGACAAAATAATGGCCTTTCCTTTTCTCTGTATTTTCCTGGGTCACAGTGGGCTCATGCTCCTTTTTCATTCCATGATGCTGTATTTCCCCATCAAATCACCCCTCTTCACTTTCCATGATTTAGCAACAGAAGGACTGATAGTCTGCAGACTAAATGCTGGTTCAGGACCTGTATATGGACTTGGCCTAGAAGAGCAGAAACTTCCATGGGAGGATAGATGAGGAATCATCTCTGCAAGGTCTGCTACCTTTGGAAGATATGAGCACAGTCTGAAAGTTCTGTCTTTAAAAAGGGTAAAAGCCTGGCTATATCTGTGTGTGGAAAGGGGGAGTAGAGGACAGGTGCTGAGCTGAACCTCCACTTCCAAGCAAGGCACTTACGAGGGAATCCCAGGGCTGGGGTTTAGGCCTGGTAAGTGGAAGCTGGATCCAGATCAGGTTGTGCAGTGTGCTGACGTAGGTGGAGGATCAGGAGTGTGAGCAGACCAGGGAAAGACAGCTGTCCATCTGCAAGGGCAGGCTGAGTGCCAGGTTGAACTGGTGATGAGAACCAACACTTCTGATGTTGGAAAGAGGGCTGGGACAGTGGAGGGCAGCTGGTTCAGAACCATTGCTGCTGCTGAAGATGTAATAATAATAATACCTAGCTTTTATATAGTGCTTTTACAGATGTGGAAACTGAGTTACACACAGGTGAAATGACTTGCCAAGGTTGCCTGGCAAGTAACTACTATTATACAGGGCCTTCCGTGAACTGAATCACCAGCACAGCACATACACAGATATCTATCTATCTAAAATGTGGTATACCATACTCACATCCTACTTGTATCTGACTGCTCTCTCTCACTCTGCAGTGACCTAGTTGTTCAAAGAAGTCTACTGGCTGCTTCATCCGTCCTCAGCAGCAGGATCATGGGGTAACCCAGGCAGTATCCTTCCATGTGCGGTATATTGCTTACCACTCTCTGCACCGTAGAGTGGGGATGCCTGCAGAATTTTGCCGTAGGAATTCAGTGCTTCTCTGTAAGTCACTGGGTGAATAGGATTGATGAAGTACAGTACCGCAAGTAAAGTTTGTGTGTAATCCTGGAACATCTGAGCAATTTGCAAATAAGAAGCTGTCCTAATGAAGTCCCAAGCCTGCACATTTTCTCAGTTTTTAATAAGTTTAGTTTAGGATGGAACAATAAGAGAGTATTTACTGTGCTGTTTTTAACTGAGAACATTTTGCTATTCAAGTACCTTTCTGTAGTCATATTGTTGTTAGTACTTATTATGTTCAAAGTGTTATATGAACACAGACTGATTCTGCTGCCATTTGAGTCATAGCGAGTCTCAGGATTGACCTAAGTGGGAGCAAGAACACATTACTTATCTAATGACTTCTCACCACAGATTTGTTTAGTAGGTTATTACTGTTAACTCCATTTGACTGAAGGGGAAACTAAGGGATAGAGGTGAAGTGACTTGCCCGAAGCCACACAGTGAGTCATTGTTAGGGTTGTGATTAGAAAACAGGAGTTATTGGGGCCTGTGCCTGTGCTCACACCGCTAGATCAGCCTCAGTTTTTAGTCCTTTAAGCTTTTTGAATCACTGTTAGTCATTTATGCACAGAGAAAGGAGGATTTGTGGAATAGAAAGCCCACAAATTCGTGTTTGTTACATTCTCCTCTTTATAATACTTCCATCTGTGAAAACTACGGTCATGTTAGTTCCTGGTGCCCTGGGACAGCCTTAATTATAATTAAAGCAAACTGCTGTTTGTGACTTTATATCCCATGCAAACCCTGCAACTTTCAAGTCTTCAGCAGTAGGATTAAGGCAGAAGAAACAACTCATTGTCAAAAAGAAAAGGAGTACTTGTGGCACCTTAGAGACTAACAAATTTATTTGAGCATAAGCTTTCGTGAGCTACAGCTCACTTCATCGGATGCATCATTGTCAAATTCTTTCATCCCATGTAGTAATGGAGGTGGAAATGGAGGCAGCTCATGATCTGATTTCTCTTTCTCCGGCCCTGTGAGGCCATGTACTTTTTTGTGGCCCTGCAAGTGGTAAGGATGATCCTGGGGCTGATCTAAGAGAGGAAGAATCTATTGTAATGCTCCTTTTGCACTTCTGCGGTTGAAGTTTTGCCAGCATTTCCATTATCAGCTCCTGTTTTCAGTGTATTGCATTTTAACTTCGTTTTGAAAAGGTTGCTGTGTGGCACTGAGTTTGCAGGCATATATCTTTATTATACGGAGCACCAGGGAAGGAATACTGTGTAGCGAAGTCAATCATCCAAAACCCATTGAAGTCAGTGGGATTAAGAACATAAGAATGGCCATGCTGGGTCAGACCAGTGGTCCATCCAGCCCAGTATTTGGTCTTCTAACAGTGGACACTGCCAGATGCCTCAGAAGGAATGAAGAGAACTGGGCAATTATTGAGTGATCCATCCCCTGTAATCCAATCCTAGCTTCTGGCAGTCAGAGTTTAGGGACACCCAGAGCATGGGTCCTTGACCATCTTGGCTAATAACTACTGATGAACCTATGCGCCATGAATTTATCTAATTCTTTTTTGAACACAGTTATACTTTTGGCCTTCAACATCCCCTGGCAACAAGTTACACAGGTTAGCTGTGCATTTTGAGAAATGGTACTTCCTTACATTTGTTTTAAATCTGCTGCCTCTTAATTTCATTGGGTGACTGCTGGTTTTTGTATTGGGTGAAAGGGTAAATAACACTTCCCTATTCACTTTCTCTACACCATTCATGATTTTACAGACCTCTGTAATATTCCCCTTTAGTCGTCATTTTTCTAAAATGTCCAGTCTCAGTCTTTATAATCTCTCTAATATGGAAGCTGTTTCATACCCCCAGTCATTTTTGTTGCCCTTCTCTGTACCTTCTCCAATGCTAATATCTTTTCTGAGATGGGACAACGAGAACTGCATGCAGCATTCAAGGAGAGGGTGTACCATGGATTTATATAGTGACATATTTTCTGTCTTCTTACCTAACACTTTCCTAATGGTTCTTAAAATTGTTAGCTTTTTTGACTGCTGCTGCTGCACACTGAGCAGTTGTTTTCAGAGAACTATCCACTCTGACTCCAAGATCTCTTTCATGAGTGTTAACAGCTGATTTATAACCCATGATTTTGTATGTATAGTTGGGATTACATTTTCCAATGTGCATTACTTTGCATTTGTCAACAATGAATTCATCTGCCATTTTGTTGCCTAGTCATCCAGTTTTGTGAGATCCCTTTGTAATTCTTCAAAGTTGATGTTGGACTTAACTATCTTGAGTAATTTAGAATCATCTGAAAATTTTGCCACCTCACTATTTACCTCCTTTTCCAGATCATTTATAAATATGTTGAACAGCACAGGTTCCATTGGTAGACTAGCCAACATTCCACTTTCTGTTGTGAAAACTAAGTATTTATTCCTACCCTTTGTTTCCTATCTTTTAACCAGTTACTGATCCATGAGAGGACCTTCTGTCTTGTCCCATGACTCTTTACTTTGTGTAAGAGTTGTTGTTGTGGGACCTTGTCAAAAGCTTTCTGAAAGTCCTTTCTGTTAGTTTTTGTGTCTTTTTCTAGTTGCTCTTCAGATTCTTTTTTGGTCTAATTATACTTAAGTTGTAAGAGTTTATGCTCCTTTTTTTTTTCCTCAGTAGAATTTGACTTGCAATTTTTAAAAGATGCCTTTTTGTCTCTAACTGCTTCTTTTATTCTGCTGTTTAGCAATGGCTTCATTTTTTTGGTCCTCTTACTGTGTTGTGTTTTGTTTTGTTTAGGGTATACTTTTAGTTTGAGCCTGTATTATTGGTGTTTTAAAATAATTTCCGTGCAACTTGCAGGCTTTTCACTCTTGTGACTATTCCGTTTAACCTCCATTTAACTAGCTTCCTCTTTTTTGTTTAGAGCTCCTTCTTGAAGTTAAATGCTACTGTGTTGGGTTTCTTTGGTATTTTCCCCCCATACAGGGATGTTAAATTTAATTACATTATGGTCAAAGAGCTATACTCACTTTTTGGACCAGATCCTGATTCTCATTGGCTTCAAAGAGAGGTTTTGGTCACATAAGGGAAATAGAGATAGGTTACACATAAGCCTGGGAAATACAGATTTGTGGGGGAAGTGAAAGAACATGGGGGTTGAGTAGAAGGGGAAGAGGGAGATGATGGATGATATTTTTTCAGAAGGCGAACAGAAGATGTAGTGTAAAGCACTGACAATATATAAGAAGGGAACTAAAAGTTGAAAGCACTAATATTGAAAAAGGTAGAAAGGAAATAAGGAAATTAAAGGAAAAGTTTATATCGGGCGGAAAAAAGTTTAAAAGGATGGATTTGAAGAGAAAGCAGCCATTTAATAATGTTCGAAAGATATTGAGGGGGAAGATGCTCTTTTATAAAATCTTGAAGAGACAGAAGGAAAAAAGAGAGGAGAAATACAGAAGACATTCAGGATTAAAATTCTTCAAGGTAATTCAATAGTTAGATATCGTTTATGAAAATATTACTGCCTTAACTGACTTGAAAAGGTGATATATTGCATTTTGGACATTGCCTTCTCAATTTTTACATATTGCCAACAATTAGGAAGTTGAGAAAGATGATTATACCTAATGGCTAGCTGAAATGAATGCTGGTATGCTTTCAGATATCTCTGAAGACAAAAACCTGTGATTTTTTTATTGATAGGTTATGGAGAGTAGCTGTGTGCCTAGTTTTACTTTGGTAAATATGTCCATTCTCCTTACTTTGTGCATAGTTTGGACAAGATTGATCCATAACACTATTTGATTTAAGTGTCTAAGAAACTGAAAATATTAAGGAGGGTTTTGTCTTGTACTTAATGCTGCATTCACTTGTTGGAATATATTTGTATGCCATCGGAAATAAAACAATATAAAAATTATTTCAGAAATGACTAGCTTGTAATATTGGTCAATTGTTTCTGATGTTTTTTCAAAAAATGTAAATACCTGAGTGATTACACTTTAAAACTGGCTCTTGCATGTCTAAAGCAATTTCTCATGATAAAGATTTCAATTAAACATTTTCAGTATTCACGGTAATAGGAAACAATCAGTCATTCAGGCCTATGGGATAAATATTAGGCATCAGATCCTCAGTTGGTATAAATTGTCATAGCTTCATTGACTTCCAAGTGATTTCTTAAAGTCCATTGACTTCATAGCACCACTGAGCCAATTGATTTGAAGTCAATGTGTCAGGAATTGGGGCCTGCAACAGAGCCAGTCTCTGGGCAACCTAATGAGTGCAGCTGGCCTGTGGTAGGCTCCCTGATTGGTTATACTGCCTCGTTGGTTGGAAGAGTCAGCATAATGGCTCTTAAACCAAGGAAGCAGCAATAGCTCAGTCGCTGCTCAAAGAAATTTGCCCGTGGCTGTGATTGTTCCTGTGCTTGCTTGTTCCCGCCTTGGAACCGGTCCTGCTCTTGCCTTGCCTCAGTCCAGATAACCTGGTCCTGAGCTTTGGCTTTGGTTTCCTGACTTCAGAGTCTGGCTCTGACCACTTGCCCTGGCTGTCCACGTCACGGTCACTGACACAATGGAACTGTGGCAGTTTAAACCAGCTGAGGATCTAGCCCTAGAGCTGTGTAAACCTCAGAAGCTTTAGGATCGTGCTTAAATGTTCTCTGGTTTGATCGACGTGTGTTTGCATCCCTCAACTTTGGCTTTCAGTTTTAGTTTTAGTTGGGACAAACCCCAAACTTCAAAGTTAAACATTAAAACAGAGCCATCAGGTTTCTCCTGGTCTTGGCTTCAGAACTGTGAATTTCTTATGATTTGGATGCAAAATTATAACGAGGCCCAGATTTGGTCAAATATGGGCCCAAATTCACTTGAAAGTATCATAAACTTTAAGTGGAACTTCCATTTAAGCTGTTCTGAAACAGGTTTGTGGTTTAGGATTTTGCTGTGAATATTTTGCACATATGTTACGTTTTTTAACTGCTGATAGCTGTTCTTAGTTTGAAATTAGGCTTTGATATATGGGTACACATTATTGCATTGTTTGTAAGGTATATGTGTGGGAAGGTAGTGGTTGATTTTATGATCTGTGTAATGTTTTACAGGTACACATGGCAGTAAGCATATTCCAACCTAAAAATAATTCTGTTTGTATTGTTACTTATAAATTTACACATTGAAGCCCATGGGTGGTTGCTCTGGGTAGTTGATTGTTTTTTCTAACTGTATGCATTTTGAGTATTACTCGCTTTTTAAAACTATATTTAATTATCTTTTGGGTATTGGATTTATTAGGGTGAAAAATGCAGAAACTAATTGACAGCATATGAATAATAGCTATGCAAAATATTGTAAAACTCTGTTACAAAGTAATTGGAAACCCAGGGCTTTGGGATAAAGATGCAAACTTGCTTCCAGTGAGTCAATAGCAAAACTCCCAATAAGAGCAGAATTTGGCCGCTGGTATCTCCTTTTCATTGTTGATGCTCGCGATAAGGTAATAAAATATATTTAGTATTTAATTTGTTTTCAAATATATATCTTAAATCAAGGCTCAGAACGTAAAACAAAACGTTTTCATCACATACTAAATATACAAACAAAACTTTATCAGTAATGCTTAAATCTGAAGCAAGAGCTTCTAAAAAAACCTTTTCGGCCACCAGCAAGGTCAAGATTCATTAACAATCATCCACTCATTACCCACTATTTCCTTCCTCCCAGGAAAGCCTTGGTAGAACAGGTGACTCTTGCAGCATGTTTTGAAGTTGCCAAATGTGGCATCTAATGAATTGAAGTGTGTTGCAGTGCACAGATACCCCCTACTGCCAGCCTCCTTTTATCAGGAGCGGGAATGTTAGCTTGAGTGTCTGACAGTCGCATCTGCCTGGGTGTCGCATGGGGAGAGGCTCTCTCTCAAGTTGGGAGGTCAAAACAAGCACCGTAACCTTCACCCTGAAATCAGTTGTAGTGCGGTGTGGGAGCTGGAATTTCTATTCCGCAGAAAATTTCACACTTCTAGAAAAAAATTAGTTCTAAGTTGGAACAAAAGTTCTGAGGTGCAAATTTTCCTGTGAGAGGGATGTTTCAGTATACTCTGTTTCTAAACAATTGAAATGGAACTCTTTGAAAATTTCTGGTGCAACCTTCCTCTGCTCCCAAGCTTTATGTCTCCCCAGGCTCCGAGTTCCTAGGCTAGCTGCTGGGGAGCCTGAAGAGGTAGGCAGGTGGGCGACAGGCACAAAACCCACCTAAAGTTTAGCTAGAATGGACACATTAGCATGTAATGTTTAGATTCTGTCAAGTCAGCCTTTTCCAATGGAAAAGTGTTGCACTGGAAATTTTCAACCAGATCTAATCAGTTAGTAGCCGGTGCAGATTTGAAAGTATCAGTGTTGTTCATACAAACTTCTACAGTCTGTTGACGCGTGCTTTCCACAATTGTTAGTTGTATATACCTCTTGTCTCTCATCTTGTTCTTAAACTGCAAGCTCTTTGGGGGCAAGGGTCGATTTTTATGTGTACATAGAGTGCCTAACAAAATGTACCACACTATTGTAATTGTAGTAATAATCTACACTAGCTCAGTTTTCTGAATGGTTTGAAGGTGTAGCCCCATGTACACTACACTGCAGTAATCTCACTTCAATGTGACAAAAGCTGGGATAGCCATAGTGAGGTCACAGCTGGAAGAAAAGTACTTAACCTCATTGTAAAGTGTAAATGATAAGAAGCAGTCCTGGCAATCGTACTGTCTGGAAATCCAATAATACCTCCACCATATGACCCTCCCAACAAATGACAAGATGTAGTTAATCATAGGAAATGGTTGCAAATATATCTCTAGGTGTTTCTCATCCCATTGTAGAACTATTATCTCAGTCTTAATCCAGCCAGCTAGCTTTTATTAATGCCTCATTCTTAATTTGACATCGGATAAATCAAACCACTGCACCTTTGGAGGAGATGGAGATAAACTGCCTGTAATCAGCATACCTACAACTCCACAGCTTGTGCTTTCTCATTAATAGCCCCTTCCCAATGGTCCCATTAAATATTGCATTTAAAATGTGAAAAGTTAATTATACAAGCTTATTTCCAACTTTCACTGTCACACACAAATACCGAATCTTCATCTGGGAAGGTGAGGGGAAATCTTCACAACCCTTTTAATGAAGGTAGGAGGCAGTTATACAAAGATAGCAGTGTAATTTAGAAAAACTAGCATCTGTGTAGTCTTAACAACAGGAAATTTACAATTGTTTGGAGTAGAAAACATTTACAAGAAGCTCACTGTGTCCTATGCAGTTCGGTAGTTAAAGCAGTGTTTCATCAGAAACCGTAGAAAGGTGGATTTGTCAGATGTAAACAGAGCCTGGAAATACTGAATCATAGAAGATCAGGGTTGGAAGGGACCTCAGGAGGTCATCTAGTCCAACCCCCTGCTCAAAGCAGGACAAATCCCCAATTAAATCATCCCAGCCAGGGCTTTGTCAAGCCTGACCTTGAAAACCTCTAAGGAAGGAGATTCCACCACCTCCCTAGGTAACCCATTCCAGTGCTTCACCACCCTCTTAGTGAAAGAGGTTTTCCTAACATCCTGTAACCAGTCTATTTCTAGCATGATAATTAATACTTTATATTTTTTAGGAACAGAGGATCCAATCAGAATGAAATAAAATCCAGACTGTTTGTTATATGAGCTTTCAAAATATGTTTTAGTTTTTCTTTTCATTTTGTTTTGGTTGATTTAAATTTTTGCACTCCATTTCCTAGATATGTCCAAGACTAAAGGCCAGATCCTGTTTGCTAAACTCATCCTATCAAAGTCAATGTGAGTTTGTGTGAGTACAGTATGGCAAGCAGGATTTGACCCTGGAACTGGAAAAACTCACCTCTGTGCAGAGGCCCATGGCAAGCCCTATGAACCAGTTGTCTTCTAATAGTGAGATTTAAGTTGTGCATAGGCTTCATGTTAATTGTCTGAATTAGGAGGAATTTTACCCCATGAGAGAAAACTATTTTTGTATTTCCAGTGTAATTGAGAATGGGAAGTACTATAATTTTCAGAAGGTAACCTGTCTGATTTCTGGATTCAAAAGTTTGGAATAAACGTCAGATAAGCATCGATGTTTGCCTGTTTAACTGAACTGATTTTTTCCCCCAGATTTAATGCTTGTCAGTAATATTTTCTTGCAGTTTTGTATTTATTGTAGCCTGCATTAATTCTTGGTATTTGCAGATTGATATTTCTGTGGTTTACCTTACCGTTTGACACAATTTAAGCTTTATTTTTTATAAAAGCAAGAGTAGCTAGGCATGTTAGTCAGCACAGTCAAAGGATTTTAGGGACCCAGAAGTATCACTGTGAATTATTGCATAAAGCTTAGCGTCTTGCATTTGGAATCAGAGCAGTGGATTCTCATTCTCAACCTGAAATATGTTTGTTGGGTAATCCATTTTATGAACATTTTTTATATCGTGAAGTACAAGTTTCTTAAAAACTGTAGTCTGCGTGTAGCACTAAGCCAAGACTGTAGCTAGAATGCAGACTGTTTCTTTCTCCTCTCTGAGACATTGTGTGCTCAGGACACAATGCAGGTCATCGACACAGTAGCTTGCAGATCGCATTGCAGATGTAGACCCCTGCTGTAGTCATTGGGTAAACAGATTGTCCTTTCTCTTGTGCTCAACCTCATTTTGATATTTTAGATATATTGGACTCAAGAGATATTTAAACTAAAGAAGGATGAAATTGAAAATTGCATGCTGATTAGTAAATACACACTTACATCATTGTAGTTTATTATATTCCAGAGCATATATTCTGATTATTTCTTAGTCTTTCTTGTGTTTGCCCCATCAACCTTACCTGGCAATCTGCTTCATGTTCTTATTATCCTGTGAATGGAACAGGAATTCTTCATGCATCTGATCTGACAAGAGTAACTGAGCTTGATGCTCATCTATTTTTATTTTACATGACCATTTTAAAAAATTTTTGTGCAAGGGCTACTATCAAGATATTTTTCAGAGTTTTATGCTTGATTCTCTTCTGATTCCAGTAATCCTTGTAATTTCAATGTGGAGACCTCTTTCCTTTCTTTTTGTCTCATTCTCTGTGTGTGCATTCTTGATACAGTATTTTTTTGGCTTTTGGTTGATTTATCTTGGTACACTTACTGACATTTTCTGATTTGTGTACATGATCCTCTATTTCTGCAGCTGCTCTCATTAACACCAGCACAGTAGCAGTTTCTTTCTTTGTATTAAAAAAAGACAATGTATGGCCCAATTCTGTTCCCAGTTACTGTGCTTTAAATGAGAGCAGAATTTGGCCTTTGTGTTTTTGAAAGATGTGGGATTGACAGCCTTTTGAGACTAAAGTTATTATTCATGAACAAGTGCAGTATGGATAAGAGCAGTGGCATCCATAAGGCATTACTATTACCTAATTTAGTGTATATTTATCAATAATATATGGCATTTTATATCTTCAAAGTACTCTGTAATATATTGTTTGTAATATCGCTACCTTCTCCTGCATCCTGTAGAAGGATACTTCTTAGCACTTTGGCTGCTGGAGGAGAATCTCCACCAAGACATGTGAGGCCTGTGGTTTTGGAGTAGAGGGAACTGAGCTCTCTTATGATCATGCTATCCTGACTGACCTCCTTGTGTGGAGATGTGATGACCATGAATCACTAAGAGATGTAACATTATGAATCTTAAGACCCCTGTAATTCAGTTTCTGTGGCCTCTCTGCTGAGACTTGTAATGTTTGCAGCGGGTACCAGTCAACGTATCTAGGTTGTGCAGTTTGTTGTGTTTTTGATGCTGTCAAGGTCCCTCCCCCACTCTGAACTCTAGGGTACAGATGTGGGGACCTGCATGAAAAACCTCCTAAGCTTATTTTTACCAACTTAGGTCAAAACTTCCCCAAGGTACAAAATATTCCACCCGTTGTCCTTGGATTGGCCGCTACCACCACCAAACTAATACTGGTTACTGGGGAAGAGCTGTTTGGATGCGTCTTTCCCCCAAAAATACTTCCCAAAACCTTGCACCCCACTTCCTGGACCAGGTTTGGTAAAAAGCCTCACCAATTTGCCTAGGAGACTACAGACCCAGACCATTGGATCTTAAGAACAATGAACAATCCTCCCAACACTTGCACCCCCCCTTTCCTGGGAAATGTTGGATAAAAAGCCTCACCAATTTGCATAGGTGACCACAGACCCAAACCCTTGGATCTGAGAACAATGAAAAAGCATTCAGTTTTCTTACAAGAAGACTTTTAATAAAAATAGCAGTAAATAGGAATAAAGAAATCCCCCCTGTAAAATCAGGATGGTAGATATCTTACAGGGTAATTAGATTCAAAAACATAGAGAACCCCTCTAGGCAAAAACCTTAAGTTACAAAAAAGATACACAGACAGAAATAGCTATTCTATTCAGCACAATTCTTTTCTCAGCCATTTAAAGAAATCATAATCTAACACATACCTAGCTAGATTACTTACTAAAAGTTCTAAGACTCCATTCCTGGTCTATCCCCGGCAGAAACCAGTATATAGACAGACACACAGACCCTTTGTTTCTCTCCCTCCTCCTAGCTTTTGAAAGTATCTTGTCTCCTCATTGGTCATTTAGGTCAGGTGCCAGCGAGGTTACCTTTAGCTTCTTAACCCTTTACAGGTGAGAGGAGCTTTCCCCTGGCTGGGAGGGATTTCAAAGGGGTTTACCCTTCCCTTTATATTTATGACAGATGCTGACTAATTGGCTTCCTTGCATTTGTACTTAAAGGAATCCTTCAGGGGTATCTTTGCCAGCAGGAAGGATCTTTTGCTAAAGGCTTCAGAAGTGTTTGCTTAATTCCCAAATTTGAAAAATGGCTGCTGCAAGAAGTAGAACAATATTACTTTTCCCAAGATTTGGAAAATGCTTTCTGATTTGATTGATTTCTGTGGAGTAATGCAACTAGGTCATCTGTCCAATACTGCTTATGCCTGAAAGTGTTTTCCCCTTTCTTTTTTCCTCCCCCTCCTTTTATTTCTGTTCTATTTATATGGCTGTTCTGTATTGATCATTTGATACACAGTCCAATAGGTTAACTGTTTTTTGTTATGTTTGTTTCAGTGGGCTTGAATCAGGAGTCTGTTTTTTGGGGGTGGCGGTTGTTGGATATTCTAATTATACAAATTGTTATGGTGCTTTCCGTATGTTAATAGTAACAGACCTTGTGAGCACCAGTTGGAGGATATTGCTGTAGGGACTGATTCTTTCCACACTTACTAATGGAAGTAGTACTAACAGTCTGAAGTCTCAGCTTCAGAGCTAGAATCCAGGCTGGACAGTTTAGCCATTTCTTTATACAGCTTGGGCCTTTGATCTCCAGTCTTCAGGAACAGGTAGGCAGCAGATAATGACCCACTCCTCAGGGCTGAGCTTCAAAAGGTTGGGTTTTTGCATAATTGGAGGAGGGGGATCTGCATTAACGTCTCTAGATATTCTCCAGGAAATCTACGTAACAGTTATTCTCCCTAAAGTCCCTGCTTCTCTGCAACATTTCCAGTATAGTCCTTTGAACTCCCAGGTCTCATATCTGTCACATCTCGCCCCTAGAGGTTACGCCTACCTAATCCTGACCTGAAGTGATACGTAACCATTCATTTAATTCACTGGGCCTCAACGTTACTTAATTCAGGTCTCCCAAGGATGTGGCAGGACATTGCCTTATCTGTCATGCTCAGCACTGCAGTTGAGGCCAGATTTTCAAGAGCCCAGAATGTCAGCTGCTGAGCATTTATGAAAATCTGACCTTTAGTAGGTGCCTAAATTAAAGCTGACCTCTCCAAAAATCTGTTCTTATTGGTGGGTTTTGAGCACTTGAAAATCTGATCCTGACCTCTATGGAAAATGTGCCTGTGGTGTGTGTTTCTGGCTGTTGCGTAGGTGCCAGGAGTAGAGATTGTCAGAGCCTGGATACCAAAGGTCAGCTCTCCTACTGCAGGTACAGGATACAAGGGCACTAGAAAGATTCCTGCTGCCCAGGGGTATTTTTGGTGAGTGACTGTATACATGTGAGGAGAAAGGGAGAACTGGATGTTGGTGTACTGATGTCATCTTGTTCAGCACTGCCTCTGAAGCCCCATATTGCCTCCCTTCCTTTCACTGGAGGAAGACATGAAGCTTCCAGGGTTGTACCAGACAGTACAGTGCATCAGCCTGATGCACTACCCCTCTTCATTCCCTACTTGAAAGCCATTTATAGAACAATATTGCTGATAAATGTTGGATAAGACTTTTGCTCATTATAACTAAAGGTTCACCTACACAGTTTTCAATATAGCAAGGTCTTAGTGTAGAGAGGTCTTGCTCACCTTGTCTTTCTGTGGCTGGCTCCAGATACGGTAAAACAATATACAAAAACAGTCCCACGAGGAAGGCTATTTGAAAGGGCAAAAGGCTATTTGAAGTCTGTTTTATTTGAGTTTTAGGCTCAGAATTGAGCATTCTCCTTTCTCACTGATTTGTAACCAACATATTAAAGGAGAATTTAGATTCTTAAAAAGCAAACACTTGAAATGCTTTCCTAGGGCTCATCCCAAAATGCTGACACTTTCATCTCTGCAGCTTTGATTTCACCTCACACACACACACTGTATTGCATTTTGAATGAGATCATGATACACTGATCCGCATTCTGAATATTCTTGTTTCATCAGCTCAGTTGGCTGCAACACATGGAAAAGTTTTAATTTCCCACATCTTCATGGCAGAATATTTTAAGCAAGAACTGTCCAAGCCTTTAGGTTATAGAAAGCTTTTTGAACGTACATGTTCTATAGATAATATCAGCAAAGATTGAATATCTTTCTTCGTTGAATGGTGAGGAGTAAAAGAAAGTGTTGAAATGTTTTACAGTGAAATGTAAGCCACACTGTTTGTATAGACTCCCCCTCACCCAAAATGATTGCCAGCGCTACCCAGAAATAAATCCTTTCCTTTCATACCATTGCATTCAGGTTTTTTGATTTGTCTATCTGATCCTGAATGAGGCATAGTGTTCCATAAACAGTTATCTGAGAGGGCCTCATGTTTCTAGGCATCCCTACATCTGTATACTTGGCCTGGGTATAATATAGAAAGAGTGACTTGCAAGTTCAATGTGTTTAGCAGAGTTCTTACTGGCTCAAGCTGAGGGAGGCCCCTTTTTGGCTAATCAGCTAGAGTTGTTGTCTACGGAGCAGTAGAGAGCCAGTTTCCATTTTGGCTGTGGCAGAGTGGATGTGGGCCGGAAGGGGTGGTAGTTGTAACAATCTGTGCACCACCTATGGCAATATATAAACACCCATAATTGTCTGTCTCACTCACGCATTCCAACCAGCAGTTGAAAAAAAAAACCTCCGAAGTAACAGGAGTAATAACAAATTCTCATTATAATTAGGGAATAAGTACAGAAATTCCTGTGTGCTGCAAATAGATATTTATTAGCAGTGTATTATTTTTCATATTTTCTTAGGATGACAGTAGAAAATTGTTAATATAATAGTACAGTAAAAATAACACCTAAGTGAGATGTTGCTTTCTGATGATATGAGGGTGACTACCCATTGGTTTATTACTGCTTTTTTGTTTCTCACGTCTTGATATGACTTCTTATTTGACTGTGGCTGAATGGCATTTCCAATTATTTGGTGTTTGTCTATATAAGTCATTCCAGTTGGCAGGCATTAATACCATAGGATAAATATGAATCTGAGGATTAGTGATGACTTATGCAGCTGTCCACCTCTACATCAACAGTTCAAATCCAGCCAAGGTGCTAGTTCCCAAAAGATGTTACCGTCACACTGCTATTATGGGTTAACTGGGTGGTTTTTTTAGGTACAAAAAATACCTCCACAGCTGTTAGCAGCCTCACTAATAAGCAAGGGGCTGAATGGAGTTGCCATTCTTGCACATTCCATGGTTTTCCCCGTGTCTCAGCAAAATGTCTCGTGGCCCGCAACCAGATTACTCTGATAGGCTGCAGGTTGCCCACCACTGACTAGCCCTTCCTGAATAGGACATTGTATAGCCTGATGAGCCAGTTTTGTCAGCTGGAGATGCTGAATAGGTTTAGCCTTCTAGCAGATGTGCTTCCTTATGGGGAATGTTGCTGTTTAGAACACTCCATGTTACAGTTCTGGTTTTGTTTCTTGATTAACCACTGTAGATAGAAAATGTAACAAACATGATCTCTGTAAAGAAACAGCTCTTCTACCGACAATGCAATTTCTTATTCACGTGCACACGGCCACTTCCCCACTCCACCCATCAATTAAAAAATGCTCTTTAAGCATCTTCCATTTCTTTCTGTTGTTCCCCTTTCAAAAAAGCAGCAACTCTATTATCCACAAATGACAAAAATATTTCAACTTTCAGAGGTGACACTCATTTTCCCCTCTCTTTGGAACAAGCACCATTTAAGGTCCAGCCCAAAAAACCAGTGAGACAAAGATTGTTTTATCATTCTGACAACTTTGTCAAAAATCTTCCACTCATGTTTTGTGTAATTCACAGACAAAACTTTGGACAACTTATTTACACTTCTACAATTTTCTATGGCTAACCTTGGTCTCTTAGGGCATGTCTACACTTACCTCCCAAGCGATCGATCCAGCTGGGGTAGATTTATCACGTCTAGTGAAGATGAGATAAATCGACCGCCGAGCACTCTCCTGTTGACTCCGGAACTCCACCAGAGCGAGAGGCGCAGACGGAGTCGACGGGGGAGTGTCAGCAGTCGACCTACCACAGTGAAGACACCGTGGTAAGTAGATCTAAGTATGTTGACTTCAGTTACGTTATTCACGTAGCTGAAGTTGCGTAACTTAGATCGATCTCCCCCCTCGGGTAGACCAGGCCTTAGTTGCAGCAAGGTCTACCAGCTCCATAATAAGTGTGAATATTAGCAGAATTGATGTTGTTCCAGTATTGCTGATGTAACCTCTACCTAAGTATTTAAATAATAATCCAGAAATAATGTATGTACCTTGAGATAGAAGCTCCATTTTTATAGCCAAGACTATACAGAGACTTTGCAATCAACAGTAAGAAGACCTGTGAAACAAGCTGATGTCATCTTGCTTTCTGAAGTGTAATTACACTGTCCTGGTATTGATTTTCTTTATTTGCATACCATAGCTTACTGTGGAATTTTTGTTCTTCTATTTCATTATCATTCAGTTTTATGTAGCAAGTAAGCAAGGCTGAATCAGTGGTGTAAACAATGAAAGGATACAAAGGATGTGTGTTTACAACAGCAGTACTTGTTTCATATGGTTTAATTAGTCAGTGGAGACATCTGTCCTATGGCTTTATCTTTGTAAAATATTGATCCAAAAACTGGCAATAAGGTCTGGAAAGCACTTAATATAGGAAATCACTCTCAGGTCATGTACAAAACTGTAGGAAGATAGAAAGCCTGTCAGTCAACCTGAAGATGAGCTCTGTGTAGCTTGAAAACTTGTGCCTTCCACCAACAAAAGTTGGTCCAATAAAAGACATTACCTCACTCACCTTGTCTCAATCAATCTGACTGCATGGCTGAGTACAGCAGGTCCGGTTTACTGCAACTTTAAATTGTGCAACCAAAGAAAAATAAGCTTGTAACTAGAATTTCTGCATCAGTATCATAGAAACATTCTATATTAGTAACTTAAAAAAAAATACATGTTTAATGATTAGGAACAGTGAATCTGGTATCAATCCAAGGCAGCAGTTCCTGAACTTTTTACTGAGGCAACCCACCAACTTCATTTTATCTTTTTTTGGGGACCCACCGTTGCCCCATACCCTCTTGCTGTCACTCTCCCAGCCCTGCCCCCGCCTGCATCCCCAACAGGCCCTTCTCTCCCCATGTGCTTGCCGCAGTTGCTAACAGGCTGCTGACTGTGCTCACTGGCTCCAGCCGCTTCCTCTGCGCTGCTGCTGCCACCTTGATCCTGCTCCCCACGCCATTACCTGCTTCCCTGGGAAAGTGAGAGCATGGAGGGCTTAAGCACTTCCAAGGTATGCACAACCCGTGTAGACCTTTCCTATGACTCACTGGTAGGTCATCACCCACCGTTTAGGAAACACTGATCTAAGGCACAGAATTATGTAACAGCGCTTGATAATTAAACTGAATACATATTTTACTGTTTTATGGTGAAGCTAAAATCATGTTAAATCCCCACAGACTATATATTACAGTAAATATAAAGGCCAAATTCTACTTTCTTCATGAGTACCTCCACTGAAAATAGTGGAGATACTGGTTGTGATATACCCTAGTATCTGAGAGCAGAATCTGGCCCTCAGAGTTAAGCCTGAGTAAGTGGGCATTTCAAATGTGTGAGTATCCTGGCTCAATCCCCACATATGATTCCCACTAATGTTAGTTGGAGTCACTCATGCACATTCAGGGGAAACTATGGCCATAGGTATATCTGTCCTGGGTACCGCAGGAAGACAACAAGATGCCAGGAATGTGATTTCACTTGGCTGGAGCTTGAATAAGTTAAACATCTGGAACTATCTGGCAATAATTCATTCAATGCAGGCCATCCTTCCTTTGTAATCTGTACCACCTGCTGCAAGACTGCCATGAGCCCCCCACCCAGTTAACCTGGTCCCAGTGCCATTGCTGGGATTCCATCACCCTCCCCTTGTATGAAGGTTAAGGGGAGGGTTGGGAAAAGGGGATTGTCTCCTCCCTGATGGAGTGTTAGGGGCCCCAGCCTGTTCTCCGCCTTCTTTAGGAGATGTCATCTTCTAATCTCCTTCCAGTTTGTGTTGGTCTGGGAGCTGGAACCCCTATTATTATTCATTTATTGTATTTATGTGTATTGAACAATTACCTACACTGGGCACCTGCCAAGTTACAACCTAACTTCCCTACTGGGACCCCGGGCTGCTGAGAGGGAGGTAAAAACCCACCCCACCCTGGCCTGTCTGTCAGGGAGGAAAAAGTCCTTCTCAGCCCCAAAGAGGCAAATCCATGATGCCCACAGCAGGACTCAAAATACCCAGTCCTATTGTAATCCTAAAGCAGGAGAGATGGGTGCAGTCCTTAAAGGGAGCAATTATTTACCTTTCCCCCCCCAGCCCAAGCCCCCTCTCACTCTGAGGCTGTGGAAGGGACATTAGCAACCTATACTATACCAAGATTCAATAACATGAGGTAAGAGAAGAGCTTGAGCTTTAACTCTGAATTCACTTGAATGTGTAGATATAAATTTGTTTTCATTTTGAACAGTTTTGTGGTTTAATTTTTCTTTTAGATTTTTTTTCTTTTAATTGCTGTAGGGTGTCCAGAGCTCCATTTTTATGGTGCTTGGAAGATGCTTGGGAATGAGCAGTTTTGGTTCACCATCACTGCATAGATCTTTGATGTGATACTTTATAAATACTCTTTCTAAGCCGTTACCAGATGTTGTGTTGTGCTGAAGAGTGGAGCCAGTACAATGAACCCATGTCTTTCAGTAGGTCTATCACTGTGAATGTGTGCATGGTGTTCTAGCCAATTTTAGATGTTAATGACCTGGGTGTTTAACAAGTATTTATAAATATCAATAAAAGCTCATCCACATTACATCTAATGCTGGCAAAGTAAAAAATGACAGCAGAAATCTAAATTCCATTAAGCTAAATAATCTACACTTTCTATTAATTGTTTTATTTGTATAATCTGAATGTTTTAACACTTAAAAATAATTTGCTGTATTCATTTTGAATTTGCATTCTTGCTAGGAACTTGGATGGTAAGTGTGAGCACTAGTATGCTGGTGATTAGTGCATCTCTAAAACAAAGAGTTTAGAATAGTAACCGTGAAAAACTGTAATGTATTGTGCCAATAGCTTTTCATCTCTGGCTACTGCTTCTAATACAGCCCATTTGGCTAACTAACATCATGACTGAGCAGTGTGTTGTTGTGAGTTGGCTGCTTCAGTCCAGTTCCTTACTGAGATGGTGTCTACATCAGAACCACCACTAGTTGGGGTCCTCATTATTAGTTTAATCGGAAAGGCAAAAGGATTAAATGAGATCTGAATTTAAACTACTCATTCGCTCCTAGAGACAGTTGCTCCTGAAAAGGGTTGAGAACTTTCGGTGAAGTTTGTATTGAAATTATGTGAAGGAAGACAGACACATAATAGTCACTTCTGGTCTTTAACTGTATGTGGCCAGATGCTCAGCTGGAGGATTGAAGCCAATGAAGCTGGGTGTGGAGTGGGACTGTAAGGCTATATCAACAAGGTGGCTTATTTGCAAGGATTTCCCACCAACATGGGTGCTGGTGGAAACAGAAATCCTAATGGTGGCAAGGTTCCCGTGGATGCCAGCCTTTTTAACACAGTATTGTTAGAGTGGGCTGATGTGTGCACAGGTTGTACCACTACAATATTGAAATGTTTGCGTTACAAACACTGCAGATGAACGTATTTTTAAATTCCTAAAAGGAATCATTAATAAATAAATAAACTCAGTAAATTATAGAAACACTGAGCTTGTATTTTTATAAAACTGTATATTTATGTCAGTTTTTACCCATCATTGGCCTTGTAAATACTGTACTCTTAAATGCAAAAAATGAAGCTAATGCAAGGCTGAGGTTGCCAGGTTTACTGTCCTCTTTAGTGTTTTTGTAGTACAAATTTGTTATTATCGATGCTTTTAGCAATCACTTTTATAAACTTAGTATCAGAGTGTTAGTCTGTATCCACAAAAACAACAAGGAGTCCAGTGGCAGCTTAAAGACTAACAGATTTATTTGGGCATAAGCTTTCGTGGGTAAAAGACTTATGCCCAAATAAATCTGTTAGTCTTTAAGGTGCCACCGGACTCCTCGTTGTTTTTCTAAATGTGTTATTCCAGTATGTTATTTATAATGAAAGACTACGTGGTTTCCCAGTGAACTACTCTTTCTGACTTAAATCTTTGTAGCTGTATCTCATTCTTATTGTTCTATCCTGTGTCCATTATATTCCTTCAGGGGCAGTCTTTTGAAGAGCTGTAATGGCCAGTGTACTACAATATGCTTTTGTGGAATAGTTGCATTAGGTGAGGTCTTACTTGGCAAAGTGAAAACTCCTCCTCTCTGATTTATTGTCTGTCCCTCTGGCAATACAGCCAGCTATTTGATTTTACCACAGCTGTGCACAGTTTATGGGGTAGAGAGTGAGGTTTGAAGGATTGTTTATTTAGTCAGTAAGCATGTATTGTATTTTAGCATTAGCAGACATTCCCCAGTTAGGCTTTTGTTTCTTGATACATTAACCTTCATTTATCTGTGAACTTTTCCATAATTGTGGCTCATTTCTTTCTTAATCTCAGCTACGTATGCTTTAAAACTAGTGTTTCTCAAGTTTAAGAGTCTGTTTACTTCCTGTTACTTGTATTTCTGATTCCCACTTTGTTTACCACTGAAAGCTGAATCTAGATCTGGACAAATCTTCATTATATTAATTTTTAACTAGATATAGAGTAATTGTTAGGCATGGTGAAATCTGTCTTTCTCTAATTTCCAGTTGTTCCTTTATGATAGACTGTTCTTTTCTTGCATTATTTGCCTAGCAGATAAGCACAATTTATTGGAGAAATCTCTGCTCTGATTTTCATAGATTTTTTGTTTTACTTCCATAATTTTTTAATATTTATTTTTCCTTCTCAAATACACCTACTCTTTCCATTTACCAAACCAGATAATATGTTAAAATGCTACCGCAGTATCTTTGATCCTGTTCTTTTTTAAAGATTTGTTTCTGGTGCCTCTTCTATCTGTTACTATACCTATGCATAATCTATACTCTGTAAGTCACTGCACATTGTATCTTTAAGGCTTCACAAATTTAAAAGATTATCTGACTATTTGATTTGATTTCACTTCATTTACACACACCCCTTCCCCCCCCACAAATTCCAATGCTTGTAAGACGTACCCGTTCAATTTGATCAGTATGTTGCTTGAGACCCTTTTCAAATCTGTTAACTTTATGAAAAATGTAGGGTCCGACATATTCTCCAACTTTATCAGCTCTGGGGTTCTGTCTAAATTCCACTGTTTGACTTAAGGAACACTAGGCCTACCTTAAATCTCCCGTTACTTTTAGTTGCATAAAATACTCTTCATCCCGTCATGAATTATTTTGTATTGTTGCTGTGTACTGCATTCCAAGATTGAGTCAAGTGATTTCTTTGTATACTGTAGTCTATAAAGACCTTTGGAATTATTTCAGATTAAAGAATGATATCTCATTTGTCATATATGATTCACTTTCTACAGTTATTCCACAGTAGTTTTGGATGTTGCTGATACTCAGTAGATTGCATGAGAAGATTGTGTTTCAGCTATAGAAATATGTTGCTTCCTCCGTTCTTCCATAGTCACTATCCTAGTTAATTCCAGGGTCATTGAGATTTTCATAATTAAACTTATCTCTTAATTAACACGATAGCTTATTTCAAGGCCTCCTTGATCTACTTTAGTATTTCCTATCTGATCTCTTCTCTTGCTCCAAAATCTGTCACTTTGAGTAGTTGCTTATTTTTTACATTTGCTTTGCTTTTTACATTGATCTAGGTTTTGTCTGTTGCACTACATACAATACAGCATATCATCCTTTTATTTTTTTTTAAATTTTTCAGTCTTTAATCTGTAACAGCACACTTCCTTCTGTTCTGTTTTTGTTTATTCCTCTTATAAATTGTGTTGATATTTCCATATGCCAGTCAGATACCCTTTTTAGCTCAATTCAGTTAGCCCAATTAGTTCTTATTAGGGCTGTCAAGTGATTAAAAAAATTAATCGCGATTAATCATGGTGTTAACAATGGAATACCATTCATTTTAAAGATTTTTGGATGTTTACTACATTTTCAAATATATCAATTTCAGTTACAACACAATACAAAGTGTATAGTGCTCACTTTATATATATTTTTGGTTACAAATATTTGCACTGTAAAAAAAACAAAAAAAAATGTATTTTTCAGTTCACCTCATTACAAGTACTGTAGTGCAGTGGTTTTCAAACTTTTTTTCTGGCAACCCAGTTGAAGAAAATTCTTGATGCCCGTGGCTCAACGGCGCTGGGGATGAGGGGTTTGGAGTGTGAGAGGGGCTCAGGGCTGGGGCAGAGGGTTGGCATGCGGGGATGAGGGCTGTGGGGTGGGGCCAGGAATGAGGGGTTCAGGGTGTGAGAAGGGGCTCTGGGCTGGGGCAAGGGGTTGGGGTGCAAGAGGGGGTCAGGGCTCTGGGATGGGGCCGGGGATGAGGGGTTTGGAGTGTAGGAAGGGGCTCTGGGTTTGGGAGGGTGCTCATAGCTGGGGCAGGAGATTGTGGTGCAGGCTTTCCTCTGGCAGCTCCCAGTTAGCGGCACAGCCAGGATGCAGAGGCAGGCTTCCTGCCTGTCCTGTTACTGTGGACCATGCTGCACCCTGGAAGCAGCCAACAGTAGGTCCAGCTCCGAGACAGAGACACGCAAGTGGTCCCCGTGGCTCTTGCCTGCATGCATTGGCCCCCTCCCAGCTCCCATTGGCTGGGAACCAGCTAGTGGGAGTGCAGAGCCGGTGCTTGGGGCGGGAGCAGCATGTGGAGACCCATGGCCCCCTGCCTACGAGCCGGACCTGCTGCTGGCCCCTTCTGGGGTGCAGCGCGGTGTCAGAACAGATAGGAACTACTAGTTTTTACTGGCCGACCACCAGGGTCCCTGGGTGCTGAGCAAGGTGACCCAGTGCCTTGCATTCCGTGACCTGAACTTTGAAAAACATTGCTGTAGTGCAGTCTCTTTGTCTTGAAAGTCAAATTCACAAATGTAGAATTATGTACAAAAAACACCCCTGCATTGAAAAACAAAACAATGTAAACCCTTAGAGCTTTCAAGTTCACTCAGTCCTACTTCTTGGTCAGCCAATCACTCAGACAAACAAGGTTGGTTACAATTTGCAGGAGATAATGCTGCCTGCTTCTTGTTTACAATGTCACCTGAAAGTGAGAACAGGTGTTTACATGGCACTGTGGTAGCTGGCATTGCAAGATATTTATGTGCCAGGTGCGCTAAAGATTCCTATGTCCCTTCATGTTTCAACCACCATCCCAGAGGACACGCTTCCATGCAGATGATGGATTCTGCTTGCTAACGATCCAAAGCAGGGCAGACTGACGCATGTTCATTTTCATCATCGGAGTCAGATGCCACCAGCAGAAGGTTCATTTTCTTTTTTGGTGGTTTGGGTTCTGTAGTTTCCACATCTTTTAAGACTTCTAAAAGCATGCTCCACACTCGTCCCTCTCAGATTTTAAACGGCGCTTCAGAGTCTTAAACCTTGGGTTAAATGGTGTAGCTATTTTTAGAAATCTCACATTGTTACCTCCTTCTATGACAGGTGAATCCGATGAAGTGAGCTGTAGCTCACGAAAGCTCATGCTCAGATAAATTGGTGGCTCTAAGGTGCCACAAGTACACCTCCTTCTATGCGTTTCATCAGATCTGCTGTGGAAGTGTTCTTAAAACAAACATGTGCTGGGTCATTATCCGAGACTGCTATAACATGAAATCTATGTAGAATGCAGGTAAAACAGAGCAGGAGACATACAATTCCTCCCCACCCCCCAAGGAGTACAGTCACAAATTTAATGCGTTGTGGGTTTTTTTTTTTTTTTGAATGAACATCATCAGCATGGAAGCATGTCCTCTGGAATGGTGGCCGAAGCGTGGAAGGAGCATACGAATGTTTAGAATATCTGGCATGTAAATACCTTGCAACGCCAGCTACAAAAGTGCCATGTGAACGCCAGTTCTCACTTTCAGGTGACATTATAAATAAGAAGCAGGCAGCAGTATCTCCCGTCAATGTAAACAAACTTGTTTGTCTTAGGGATTGGCAGAATAAGAAGTAGGACTGAGTGGACTTGTAGGCTCTAAAGTTTTACATTGTTTTGTTTTTGAGTGCAGTTACGTAACCAAAAAAAAATTGGCATTTGTAAATTACGCTTTCATGATAAAGAGATTGGACTTCAGTACATGTATGAGGTGAATTAAAAATACTGTTTCTTTTGATTATTATTTTTACAGTGCATATATTTGTAATAAAAAATAATAATATAAAGTGAGCACCGTGCGGTTTGTATTCTGTGTTGTAATTTAAATTAATATTGAAAATGTAGAAAAACATTCAAAAATATTTAATACATTTCAATTGGTATTCTATTATTATAAGTGCAATTAATCATGATTAATTTTTTCGAGTTAATCGCATGAATTAACTGCGATTAATTGACAGCCCTAGTTCTTATCTATCTTTCAGCACTTGCACTTCCAGTTCTGCATTCTTGTTTTAAATACCTTGCTTTCCCCACCCACTTCTCTTTCCCTCTAACTTTCTCTTTTGTTTTTTTTCCTTCCAGAAATGACTAAGCTTCCTGTTATTCCACTCCGTCAATTTTTCCCCCAATATTATTTTCATGTTGAGCAATATTTATTTGCCAGCAGCTTCCTTTGGAGTTTTCCTACTCTGTCTCCATTGTATTTCTGTTTTTTTGCCAATTACTTTTTATTATTAGCAGACATTATGTCCATGCCTATGTTACTCAATTGAGCTCATGTCCCAAAGTGAAGAAGAAAAATAATAATCTGAAATTATTTTTCTCATAAATTCATAGTCTCCCAGAAAAGACTGTCAGAGGGTGTTTTCAGAAAACTCAACTTTCAGTCTCCTGAAGATATTACACTTTGCATTTTAATATAACAGATCTTTCATTGTCACTGTTTTATATACTCTGTCTTCAGTGGGATTACTCAGATGTGTAAAGTTACTTGTGTGTAATAGTTTGCTGGACCTGGCCCCCAGAATACAACTATGTAGTTTCTACTGTTCATTCTGAACTTGCTGTTTTCAGCGTTAACCATCTTCAGGACTTTACAGAAGTCTGTGTGTTGCTAGACTTTTTTTTTTTTCTTCTCCTCGCTGCACTACTGACTTTGTGCGGAAATTAACACCTTTTAGCCTCTTAAATTATCATAAAACCTTGGTATTTAGTAGAATCCTCATCACAACTATAGATTAGAGTTAGCTTTCTGAAATGTAGAGCTGATCACAAGAGATTAAAATTAAGAATTTAATCACCACAAGCACTTCTTTCCTAAAAGCAAGAATGAAAGCCTCCTCTGCACACACAAGATCTCAATCCTAAAAGCTCAGAGAATTCACTCAAGCTTTTTCCACACTGGAAAATGTGCTAAGGATAAAATTTTTCTTGAAATAATCCAGCTCTAGTTGAAATCAATGACAAAATTCCACATTGTTAAAAGGGAGAAAGACCATCAAGGACAAACTACAAAAAACAAAGCAATAATCAAGATACTGTTGATGAACTGTAGTGGTCAGAAAAAAAACCCAGAGAAACATATGTAGCTAGAATTGAAACACATAATTTGAACTATGTGTACCTCTGTGTGGCATTAATGAACCTGTGTGAAACTCAGCGTGTCTTCATGTGGTTGTGTATCCCATAAATTCTGCTTTAAGTTTGGGGTTTCAGCAAGCCCCAAAACTCAAAGAAACATCTGAATTTCCAGCTGGTTTGCATCAAAATCAGATGTAATATAATGATTTTTGAGGTGTGGTTTTGTTGTAGAACCAGAAATAGGCCCACGGTTCAAAACCCATTTTGTAATAAAACTCTAAATCATATTGAGTTTGATTTATTTGGGAACATTTTGGGAACATAAAATATCTTCCAAAATATTCGTACACTCTTCTAAAATACATACAGTATAGGAGAACAGTATGTGCACAGAAAATATAAACATAGCACAAATGTATGCATATAGAGAAAAGGAGCCAGATTATCAGCCCCACTCTAGCATCCCAAAGCCAACTCATTCCAGCAGCTCAAAAACGAGCTTAACTAACCCCTCTTTTGGGGAATCCTCGGGATGGTGTATACCTGCCATAGAGGCTGCTATATACCACTCCCCTCCCAACGGAAGGGTTGTGATCAGGATAAAGGACCTGTGGTTGGAGCGTCTCTATGCAGCCATGGGCAGTCAATACAAGTTAGAGCAGCCAGCCTTAGTGCAGATCAGTTAAAGAATCCTGATGCCAAAAATGTGTTGTAAAGCCACCTTTACCCTCCTTCTGCTTCTGGTCTTGTGAACAGTGTTCATCCCTAGATTTAGTAGATTTGCTGATAGTCTCTGGAGAGCTGGCTGGTCACATGGTGCTGGCTGCCCTCGTTTCCAGCTGCTCCTGTTGATGACCAGGCTACTCACTGCAACAAAGAATTGTGGAGCGCTGTAAACAAGGAGCAGGATCCAGCCTAGCCATCTCTGATAGAGGCAATTGCTACATAAGAAGAGAATAGGAAACAGGAGATGCTCTGGACCAGTGGGAGTACAGCTGCCAGCCAGGAGTGGGATAAGACTGTCCAGGGGTGGAAGGAATTAGGTAGCCAGGCAGGCTGAGTAAATGGAGAAGAATACCAGATAGCTGAACAGCGTGTCAAGGAAAACGGGTTCAAAGGGGAAGGAACATATGTGCAAGGGGAAGTAAGGAGAAGATGACCAGTTGGTAATGAAACATGTGCAAGAGAACAGGTGGGAGAGCAGAAGAGGTGAGAGAGAGCAGGATGAAATGCAGAGCATTGCGTTAACAACAGATGCATGTTTAACGTGTTTAAAACATTTTGTATTCCTTGTAATCCATTGATATGGTTGCCACAGGGAAGTTATGGGAGGGGATGTGGTCCGTGCTATGAAAAAATTTGAGAAACCCTGGTCAGGGTAAAAGTACAAATGCCTGGTGAAAAGTACATATTAGATGGTCAAAGCAAAGTACAACCAGGAACTGATAATGTTTTTATGTACAAAAGAAAAAACCTTGTGTCTCTGCCTGTAAAAAAGACCTGAGCATATTTTGATTTAGCTTTAAGGTCACTAGCACAAATCTGACCTAGATTGGTAGTGACTGAAAGTTGATACTGTCTGATAGCTGGGTTCCATGTACAATGAACTGGTAGCCCAGTCCAGTTCTGTCTGATAACAAAATCAGCTACAGCCTTAATCGGCCTCAACTGGCCATCTCAGCAAAGAGGCTGAAGACTGAACTGGGCATGGAGACTAGTGGTGGAGCTTGCTGATGTTGTCCCTTCACCAGAGGGGATTACTCTCCAGAGCTTAATCGAGCCAAGATTTGGCAAAGAATCTAAGCACATGCCTATCTTTAAGCCTGTGAGTTCCATTGACTTCAATAAGTCTGCATCCACACTTAAAATTAGGCATGTGTTTAGGTACCTTACTCACTTAGAGTCTCTATGCACACAAACTCCTGTTGATACCAGGGGAGGTTTCATTCACGTAGGTGGAAGAGCCTCCCTAATCAAATTTACAGTTAATTACTTTGTAAAAGCAAATGTGCCTTCCATTCCGAATGTATGTTTTCACTAAAATCAGCAACAGCAAATAACCTAAGTAAAACAGAGCTGTCTAGGGTATAAATATAACACACAGGGGAAGAATCAACAAGTTATTTTTGTATATTAGGGATGACCATGCATAAATGACTCGTGGCTCTGCTTTGCTCTGCTACTTATGACTTACGCAGTCATCCCCAGCACATAAAAATAACTTTTTTATGCTCCCCATTTTGTGCAATCTGCATTACAAGATAATTATTTTCTATCACAAATGTTATTTTGCTTGTTTATATCTTACTAACTAAATTAACATGGTTATCATGATAAGACTTTTAAACTGTGCTGTCACTGCATAGTGACCTGTGCCACATGACAGAACCGGCTCTAGAAAGAATTCTTCAAATCAGCTAGGAAGTTCCATAGACTTAATGGAGAGAATCACATTTGAGCACTGTTGAACCGCTGGAATCTAGTACTGTCTTCCAGTTGATTGGACTGTCTGCTCTCTAAAAGGAAATGCTCCAAATCATTGTTTTCAGCAACGTGCTTAAGCAAGTAGTTAATAATATGGACAATAAAAGTTAGAATAATATTACAACTTTTAGAATAAGCAGGATAACGTAAATGTTGAAAGTGTGCCTCCTTGGAGTTAACCCAGTCTGGGGTTTACGTTACACAGCTGATGTTCATTCACCCACACCCACCAATAAATTCGAAATGTATTGATATGTATTTGATGCATAATTAACTATGTCATGCCATTTCAGTGAAGCTAATGGGTGTGGTTGGTACTCAGCGCTTCTGAAAATCAGCCCACTTATTTAGGACCTTAACTGAAAATCTTAACCTGAATTCATTGACTGTGAATGGCTATAGTAATATTTAAAAATCCAGCCTATCAGTTAAACAAAAGGAAAATCCCATAGGAGAAGTCTTGTAGAATTTAATAGCAAATTAGATCTTTCTTAGATAATTTTTAAATTAACCTACAGAATTTAATAGATTATTTGTCATAGCTAATTTCAATGGCATGATCTTCAGTTTATGTTGGCTTCCTTCCTTTTTGAATTCAATAGGACTTTTTCATAAAGGAAGTCAGTGTTTTAAACTTGTTACTGCTTCTTACATGGAGATCACGTTTCAGATTTAATTTTTATCCATGTTTTGCTTACACAGACATATCTTTCTTAATACTACATTTTCTACATGGCTGCATAAGAGCATTTGCCTGCATATTGTTCGTTGCTAAGCAAGCTAAAATATATGCAGGTGTATAGCTCCATTTTGGCTAGAGTTTGACTGACTGCAGATTTCAAATATGATCAGAGGGAAACACCTCCTTTTGACCATAAAAGGTAATAGCACAAGTCCTTATAATTTGTTATTTGTAAACTTATAAATAGCTGTTCTCTGTATGTATAGTAACCAAGAATGCTTTGGCTAGTATTATGCAAGGAGTTGCCTCCCCAGAGTCTGCTCTCGCTTCTGCTGTTGCTGCTTCCATTTTTGCTGGCCAAGGAAAAGCTGCTGACTTGGCATCCTTTGCAACTGATAGTATTGCAAACATTCAAGACATGAGTAATGGGTGACATCTGGATCTTTACCAGAGCAAGAGGAAGCCGTCTCCTATCTACTGAAGGTAAGGAACAGAGATAGCTAATGGATGTTGGTGAGTGGCTAGGGCTTATTGAATAATAGGTTGGGGAAAATATCCAGACTCTGTGGAACGGCTTTTAGGGCAGAGTCAGGTGGAAGGAAGGAAGTCAAAACAACATCCTTTAGGCTTACAATTCTACCTTCCTTTAGAGTGCCCTAACTGATGTTACACAATCCCATCTGGGACAATTTTAATTACATTTAGGCAAACTGGGTGAAATCCTAGTCCCAGAAGTTTTTGACTGACATCAACAGGAGTGTTGTCATACTTCAGTAAGGCCAGAATTTTACCCGCTGTCTTTATTCTTCACATAGTTTACAGTAAGTTGCCCAGTCTGTATTTTCTGGGTTTTTTTCATTTAAACAAGTTATGTTCTAATACCCTGAGACTATGTTGTCATAACCTTACTCACTACAATTAGAGCTGTACTACTTAACTAGTCCCCTTGAAATCAGTGGGACTATTTGAAAAGTGTTGACCTCTTTATGGTGAGTGAAGGTTGCAGACTCTGGCCCGTAGGCATGCTCTCCCATCCTCATCCTTTTCTTTCTTTCTTTCTTTCTTTCTTTCTTTCTTTCTTTCTTTCTTTCTTTCTTTCTTTCTTTCTTTCTTTCTTTCTTTCTTTCTCCTCCATCTAGCATCTTCCCTTCCCCCTCACTTTTCTTGTGTTTTGCTGTCTTGCACATTCTTTCAATCCTTCACTCATCCATGTCTATCATTCCTTTCGTCCCGCTCTGGTCTTCTCTATCCACATCAGTCCTTCCATCCTTTTTGTCTTGTTTTTTTTCCCCCTTCACCATTTCCTCTGTAATTTCGTCAGCTTAGTGATTAGTTCTTCATAGGAAAAAAAAAAGCTAACAGGTTCAGGAGGCTTCAACAATTGTGGAACCAGATCTAGCTCCCTGCATTATCACTAGCTTTCTCTGCCTCCTCTCAAGTTTCTCTCTCACACACTCTCTTGCCCAGAAAAAAATCACACTGACCAGCCTCTCCTCCCAGCCAAAAACATCCATTTTTCCTTTTCTCTTGTTGGGAGTGGGTGTGGGGGGGAGAGGGGAGCAGTTAAATAGAGTCTTACTCAGGCTGCCCACAGGGTTCCTAAACGGAAGAAACAGGAGGAAGCATTGCATGCCTGTGCCTTTTGCTTCACAGCTATTTCACAACCATGGTTTGTGTCTTAGACCTGGGAATAAGCTGGAAGTGTTGGTGAGTGTGTGTTGCTCACCAAATTATTCTGTTAGTACATAACAAGCCAGAATTGGGGAATACTTCCCACGCTTTTTTATGATTTATAATTGATATATTTGTGATGATGCCTAGAGGCTGTGCTGAGCACTATACACGCACTTACCAAAAAAACAATCCTTGCCCCCAAACAAAAGCTTACAAAATCTAAATAATTTTAGCCATGTGTGTGTGTGTGTGTAAAATGAAGAACCAAAAGAATTGTTTGCCCCACAAAAAACTGGTAGATAGTGAAATCTTTTCATTTATTTTATCTGAAAAGTTTCAGAGTAGCAGCCGTGTTAATCTGTATCCGCAAAAAGAAAAGGAGGACTTGTGGCACCTTGAGAATTCTTACACATGATATACTTAGATAACCTGTTCTTCAGTTTTTTTCTAAAATGTATTTATTCAATACTTTAAGTAAAATCCAATCTTATCCAAGAATTGCAGTACTGAGCAAATCTGTCTTTGAGCCTTAACACCACTGTGGAACATGAAACTCCAACAGTGTGCATGCACACACCCACATAAAAGAGGCTAGAGCCATGTTATTGTTTCATGTGCAGTAGGAAGGACACAAAAGAAGAACAATGTTTGGCCACAGAGAGCTTTCTTCTCTTGCACATTACAGGAGGAATGCAAGTCCAGTTTTCTGACAGCGTAGTCTTTTTTCTTTTTACTATTGCCATTGGATTCTGTGTTCAAAACCATAGAATTAAGCTTTTTTTAAAATCAAATGAGAAAAATTAAAAGAAGTCAAGGGGATTTATTATAAAGCTCCATAGTCAGCAGCATTTTTTTTCAGTATAAAATGAAGGGGAAAGGCTTCAGAGACACATTACAAGCTTCTGCTGATGTTGCAGCAATGAAATATGACTTTAAAACAAAACGTGACTAATATATGGACAACTATGGGCTTTAATCGCAAGAGTAATTCTATCTCATATGTTCACACTACTAGTTTCTTTGACTTCAGTTGATCTACTGGTGTGAATAAGGCTTGCAGAGCTGGATTCACAATGGACCTTGAATATAGAGGGACCTTAGTTAGTTATCCAATTATAGTGCCATGTGAGTGTGTGTACAAAATTGCAAGTGCACAATTAGATAACCTATTTTAACACACAGCCCACTTGACTGTTCCTCAAGTGTTTTGTCTATAGCAAACTGAGTACTTTTAACTACAGCAGTTCTACTAAATAGACATTTACAGGTGTAAATAGATCCATATGAAATAAAAAGAACATCAGATGCTCTCGGGTTTTCTGAAGTGCTGCAACCTACAAAACAGTGAATTCTGGGCCCACCGTGCAAATGCTGCAGGGATACTACAGAATCTATAAAAATTGTTACATAAATTTCTTATCTTTGCAACTGAAATGGACAGTGAAGTTACTACTGACTCCAATAGGATCCCACTTACCGTTCTGCAAAGTAAAGCAACTTATGTAACAGTTAATCCTTTTTATGGTACTTTTTATATAATCCATTGTTCAATCTGATGTATGATTGTGCGTGGAAGAGTTTTAGATATCACAAAACTGCTTACATTAAGTTTTCCAGTGGCAGAGCTAGTGTGGTGTTACCTACATTTCAGTTTACATCATTCCTTTTCACCTGGAATTGCTTTGTTCTTTCCTCAGTGACTGTCTTGAATTAATTTAATTAGCATGTTCATTGTTCAGACAGCTGTGGTAGAAATCACTGTGGGCTAAAATGTTCTGTTGGATCTGTGGAGCTCCTTTTGAAGTCAGTGGGAGACGCACACCCATATTGGAGTAAAATGTGACCAATTAACATTCACTGTTGCTGTTAAATACCTCTTTCTTGATCTGGCATCTTTGGAAATAAGTTCTAATGCTGTCTTTTTCAGAACTAGATATTTATGTTTTGGGCAAAAACAGAATTGCTCTGACCCACCCAAGTTGTAGGAGACCCATAGGAGATTTAACAGGGTTTTACACAATTCAAATTAACAGAGGAACTTTAAACCAGTTTTTATTTATAGATCCATAAAATATACCCAGTACAACATCTCCAGTGCATCTTCGCTATCTAACGTAACATAACATATGCCTCTTAACACCCAAAGTCAAAAAGCCAATATTTGCAGTGCATCTCCTGGTTTCTTTAATCAAAGCATGGCAGACCTGTGTGATCAATGTCTGCTTTGTCCCTGATAAATTTTAAACAAGTGACTAACTTATAAAATACTGAATAAAGTTTGTTTGCTCCTAATACAACAACAGTAAGGACCAAAGGATAAAACAGTGGAAAACCCAGTGTGATACAGTTCATTTTGCAACATGATGTATTCCTTAACGTACACGCATGGGCCATGATTCTAATATTTATACCAACTAGCTGAACTGTTCATTCGGGTAAGTAGAAGGTATACATTAAATTGATATCAGCTCATGTAAAGTCTGATGCATGGTGAACTGATTCTGCTAAACTATCTGGGAGTGCTGCATTGTTAAAAGCTATGCTGCATAATTCTTAGGACCTAGTAATGTATACAGATCTACAAAGGACTTAGAAATCTGAAGTAGATCTCTCTGGCTCACTCTTTAAGATGTTCATTACTGTGAGGTATCTGGTCGTTTAGGGTGAAATCCTGCACCCATGGATGTCAAGGGGAGGTTTGCTGACTTCAGTAGAGTCAGGATTTCACCACCAGTGCTTAGAGATTTGTATCCCCTTACCTCAAAAACAACAAAAATACTCAGCAGAATATTTTCCTTCATTTATTACAACATCTAGAAGACTCAGACTTTTTGTTTTCCTTCTGGTAATTTTAATTTGTGTTTAATTTGTGAATCAACCAAAATGTGAAATTTAGTTGGCTACGTATGAGATATACCTTCTAAAGAGAATGTGGGGACTGAGTATGTATTGTAGTACCATAACAATATACATATGCAAAATCAGTGCTTAACATGAAATAGTATCCACATGTCTTGGTTGATTTGGCTGTCTCATCACAAGGCACAAATCAACTCCCCATTCAGAATTCTAGCTCGTGAATACTGTGTCAACTGCCAGTTTTCATCCTATATGTTTTTAGTCACTAATGGATAATATAAGACTGGCTATATTACTGAGACACCTTCCTATCTGATATGGGGTCATCTGTAGCTGTCAGCAGCTGAACTGTGTACTCACAATATGTGAAATTTGTATACTTCCTCAATTCCTTTCCACTTGCCAAGTGTTTCTTTTTCTTCTGTCTTTACTTAAACAAACATTTAGCTATGTTAATGGTCTCATATCGTTGTCTAAGACAGAGCTCATGACAGTTCGCTTTGGCTAAAATCCTCCGAGTTGCTGGGATGGGAGCTGAGCAAATGCACTGCGGGAGCTAAGGATAAAAGTAATCCATTTTCCCAGGCTGCAGAGTATCATCTGAGGTGCAGGGTGGAGCCTCCTCCTTTAGCTGGAGTAGGCTCCATGGCATACCCATACCCTGAGTGGAGAACTGGAGGGTTTGTACAGCAGCTGCTGCCATGCAGGAAGCCCACATATAGCTGAGCCAGGCCAGGTGTGCATGTTACCTATGTGTATCCCCATCAAGCTCTGACCTCCTCCTCCTTGCTCAGCAGAACAGCATTGGCCCTACTCCTTGGGGAGTAGAGGTGAGAGCTGGATTTTGGCTTTAGTGAAATAGTCAAAGCTTCATAATTAAGAGAAAAAAATGGCACACTGCACTATAAGGTAGATTCATGATTTCTGTCTGTCTCTTTGATTGGTACTTGATACTGATCATCAGAATGTTAATTATTAACAAAGTGAAGTCATTCATTACTGGAAATCTGAAACATCTGTCTGGCTTCTATAGTTCATCAGCCCAGGTTCTCTGTTTACTTCTCCCCCACAGTATGTGATATCTCTGAACTGTTACTTAACTTTGATAACTTATTTCGTGATGCATAGCCTTTTTCTGCCAATAAGGCACAAAGGGTCAGATTCTACTTTCAGATTCTACTTTCTACAATCCCAGTCACTGTAGTGGAGCTGCACAGGTGTAAATTAGATCAGAATTTGGTTTTGATCTTCGGGCTCAAATGTGCCATGAGGTCACAGCCCCATGCTGGGGACAGTGACAAAGTGAATTGCTGAAGCGTTAGCTCAAAGAAGCCTAAGGCATGGAGTTCCCAGGAGGCAAAGTCACCTCACCAACTTTCAGAACGCATGTACTTTCCTCAGAACCCTGTCTGCTCCCTGCCCTTCCCCACTCAAATAGCACAGCTAGCCAGAAGGAGTCCATCTGTTTAAAGGAATTCTGGGACTGCCGTGGTGCCCAGCCCCTCTCTGCTACATAAAGGGGGGGAAATATTCCTTTTGCCCTCCCCAGTGATATACCTGCTGCAGGGGCTGACTTCCTTGGGTTTTGCAAATCTGTCAGCTAAATCCAATGGAAAATCTTACATTGAGATACAATGTGTGGGTTTGTAACACTCTCTGAGCAACTCAGATCCCAATATCAAAAAATGGATTATCATGGTCTATAAGTGTAATATCTGTGATAGATGACATTGTGAATTTATATTTTGCTTAGCTTTTTCAGATAAGCACCTGGAAGCCAAAATAAAAATAATTGCTGGCACATTTTTAAAGTGTAAGGAGAAGTTGTATTATATGCTGGAGGAACCAGCTAGGGGCGGAGCTCTTCTTGACCTGCTGCTCACAAACTGGAAAGATTTAGTAGGGGAAGCAAAAGTGGATGGGAACCTGGGAGGCAGCGACCATGAGATGGTCGAGTTCAGGATCCTGACACAAGGAAGAAAGGAAAGCAGCAGAATACGGACCCTGTACTTCAGAAAAGCAGACTTTGACTCCCTCAGGGAACTGATGGGCAAGATCCCCTGGGAGAATAACATGAGGGGGAAAGGAGTCCAGGAGAGCTGGCTGTATTTTAAAGAATCCTTATTGAGGTTACAGGGACAAACCATCCCGAAGTGTAGAAAGAATAGTAAATATGGCAGGCGACCAGCTTGGCTTCACAGTGAAATCCTTGCTGATCTTAAACACAAAAAAGAAGCTTACAAGAAGTGGAAGATTGGACAAATGACCAGGGATGAGTATAAAAATATTGCTCGGGCATGCAGGAGTGAAATCAGGAAGGCTAAATCACACCTGGAGTTGAAGCTAGCGAGAGATGTTAAGAGTAACAAGAAGGGTTTCTTCAGGTATGTTAGCAACAAGAAGAAAGCCAAGGAAAGTGTGGGCTCCTTACTGAGTGAGGGAGGCAACCTAGTGACAGAGGATGTGGAAAAAGCTAATGTACTCAATGCTTTATTTGCCTCTGTCTTCACGAACAAGGTCAGCTCCCAGACTACTGCACTGGGCAGCACAGCATGGGGAGGACGTGGCCAGCCCTCTGTGAAGAAAGAAGTGGTTCGGGACTATTTAGAAAAGCTGTCCATGGGGCCGGATGCGTTGCATCCGAGAGTGCTAAAGGAATTGGCGGATGTGATTACAGAGCCATTGGCCATTATCTATGAAAACTCATGGTGATCCGGGGAAGACTGGAAAAAGGCTAATGTAGTGCCCATCTTTAAAAAAGGGAAGAAGGAGGATCCTGGGAACTACAGGCCAATCAGCCTCACCTCAGTCCCTGGAAAAATCATGGAGCAGGTCCTCAAGGAATCAATTCTGAAGCACTTAGAGGAGAGGAAAGTGATCAGGAACAGTCAGCATGGATTCACCAAGGGAAAGTCACGCCTGACTAATCTAATTGCCTTCTATGATGAGATAACTGGTTCTGTGAATGAAGGGAAAGCAGTGGCCGTGTTATTCCTTGACTTTAGCAAAGCTTTTGACACGGTCTCCCACAGTATTCTTGTCAGCAAGTTAAAGAAGTATGGGCTGGATGGATGCACTACAAGGTGGGTAGAAAGTTGGCTAGATTGTCGGGCCCAACAGGTAGTGATCAATGGCTCCATGTCTAGTTGGCAGCCGGTATCTAGTGGAGTGCCCCAAGGGTCGGTCCTGGAGCCGGTTTTGTTCAATATCTTCATTAATGATCTGGAGGATGGTGTGGATTGCACTCTCAGCAAGTTTGCGGTTGACACTAAACTGGGAGGAGTGGTAGATATGCTGGAGGGTAGGGATAGGATACAGAGGGACCTAGACAAATTGGAGAACTGGGCCAAAAGAAATCTGATGAGGTTCAACAAGGACAAGTGCAGAGTCCTGCACTTAGGACGGAAGAATCCAGTGCACCGCTGCAGACTAGGGACCGAATGGCTAGGCAGCAGTTCTGCAGAGAAAGACCTAGGGGTGACAGTGGATGAGAAGCTGGATATGAGTCAACGGTGTGCCCTTGTTGCCAAGAAGGCCAATGGCATTTTGGGGTGTATAAGTAGGGGCATTGCCAGCAGATCGAGGGACGTGATCATTCCCCTCTATTCGACATTGGTGAGGCCTCATCTGGAGTACTGTGTCCAGTTTTGGGCCCCACACTACAAGAAGGATGTGAATAAATTGGAAAGAGTCCAGCGAAGGGCAACAAAAATGATTAGGGGTCTGGAACACATGACTTATGAGGAGAGGCTGAGGGAACTGGGATTGTTTAGTCTACGGAAGAGAAGAACGAAGGGGGATTTGATAGCTGCTTTCAACTACCTGAAAGGTGGATCCAAAGAGGATGGATATAGACTATTCTCAGTGATAGCAGATGACAGGACAAGGAGTAATGGTCTCAAGTTGCAGTGTGGGAGATTTAGGTTGGATATTAGGAAAAACTTTTTCACTAGGAGGGTGGTGAAACACTGGAATGCGTTACCTAGGGAGGTGATGGAATCCCCTTCCTTAGAAGTTTTTAAGGTCAGGCTTGACAAAGCCCTGGCTGGGATGATTTAGTTGGGGATTGGTCCTTCTTTGAGAAGGGGATTGGACTAGATGATCTCCAAAGGTCCCTTCCAACTCTGATATTCTATGGTTCTATATGGCATGCCTCTTAATGAAATGAAAGGTGAATGTGTGAGAGTGAACATGTTGCTCTCTCTGGATTGGTTGCTGCTTCGATAGGATATAAGGATTCTCTACGGTTAATGGAGGTCTTCTTTTAGCTCAAGTGGTAATGTTCTGGTTTTTTTGGAGATTTAGGACTAGGGTTCTAGACCTGCTGGTGGGTGCGGTATATTGCAGAGGTGTAGTAGCCTCTCTATAGTTAAGGGTGAAAGCAGGATTCCATTTTGTACGGCAAGTTTTGGATTTCCTTTTCTAACTTCCATCTCCAACAAAAGAGAACGAAAAGATTAAATCCTTATCCTTTCCGATTTTAAGAGCTGAGTCTCCATGACAATCTATTCTGGAAATTTTGAATAAATTGAGCATGAACTCTTCAAGATTAAAAACCTTAAAATTGGCTCCTTTTTAAAATGCTGGAAAAGTCTCTTATATTTTGGTCTGTCCCTCTGTTTGTCCAACAAAATCATATTGCAGCACAACACTGGAGACCGGTGGATTTTGACATTGTCACATGCAGTAAGCGCTTTCAGGGATGTAAACAATAGAATGTTTAGGGCTAAAGATGGCAGCCCCCTTATCTTGGTGAGGACTCACTGGCACAAGCAGTCCAATTTACTTCAGTGGGACTACTCCACTAAGTGCTCAGCCTGAGAACAATCTTGCCCGTAAGAGATTGCCATTGTTTGAAAACTAGCCATGATTCTCCATCGTTGAAGCTGATGGAAAAAAATAAAAGGCCAAAGAATAATATTCTTTGATAGCCATTACCATTGACAAATTCCTACGCCAGCCAAAGCAAAAGTACTGGACTCCTGTAATGTTTGTACTGGGAAGCGTACAGACAGCCTGATTGCTCAGCAGGGTGGCACCCACAGAGAAGCTGAGCACAATCTAATCTTAGATGAACAAATAATGAAAAGGCAGTTTGAGGCTGATTTGTGTTGGGCCCCTTCCATTTTCCCTTTAAAAAAATATAAAAACTATTTAACACTAAGCAGTGAAAACAGAAGCAGCTGTTTCAAGCTGAAAGCATTTTCTTCTGAACAAAGAAGTTAACTTAGTTATTGAAGTTTCTTCAAGGAGGTGGTGGCACAGTCACACATGTTCCAGTTTAATGCCCTGCAAAAAGTGCTGCAGAAAAGCTCTTGCCCCATCGCATCCAATGAGTTTTAAGCGACTATTTTGATTTCTTTGTCTCTTTCTTTGTCTACTGTTTCTAGTGAAGGACAGTTGAAAGTGAGTTGAAAGCTATTTAAGCACAGAACCCAAATATAACATGAGCATAACTAAAAAGGATACAGACTTTATCAATGATTCATGTGCTCTGCTTTAAGGTAACGTATTATGTAGTATAGTTACAATGGGCTAAATTAATCTCCAAAACCCTGTGCAGTTACGCCAGCATTAATTTGACCAGTGCATCCTACCTAGACCTTTATTTGATGGCTAAGTATCTTGGGGGAAAAAACCCTCCATTTCAGTCAAATCATTTTTTCTGAGCAAACTGAATTGCCTTAATTTAACAGTATAAGTAGAGCCCTGCAAATCCGTGGCTATCCGCTTGAGATCCATGAACCATTTTTGTGGATCAGATGTGTACAGGGCTCTAAGTATAAGCAGACTGTCCTAAAAGGGTTAACATTTTAGCATTGTTGAACGCAGAACACAAGTTGCATGTTAAAGTACAAAAAATGTTTTACAGCATGTTCTGAATAATTATTTAGTTGTTGTATGCCAGTACAAGTGATACCTATTTGGCTATTCTGATGGACATAGAAGCACTGTTTTTCTATTATAATGCCAGAGACACTGTCTATGTTTCAGTCCCCGAGATTTCTCCCCCTTTTCCTCCATATTGGCTGCCTTCAGTTTACTTTCCAAATACAGTATGTGCACTGGAATTAGGTAGCATGTTTTGGATGTTAGTGAAGCAATATGTTTTACTTTATTGTAAAATTTCTAACACATGTGGGTGTTTAGCCACGTGTGTGTTCTTTGTATTCCTAAAAATATACTCAGGTCATGTCATTCTATTTCAGTTCAGCAGTTTAAAATACATAGTGATACCCTGCACTTGGTGGGATTTTATAACAAGTAAAATGTGTTGGATTTATTTTGTCTACTTGGAACTAAAAATGCTAGAAAGCTCTCAAACAGCTGTGAGGAGAAGCACAAGTCATATTTCACTGGAGACTTTAATTCAGTTGAGTAGCACTCTTTTAAAAGTAGGAGATTAAGATTTCTTTTTTTGAAACTGTTTCTTTTTGAAGAGTGAAATTTTGGTAAGAGATAGGTTCCTAATATTGAGCCTGATGGTGAAAGTCTTGTGTGCATGGAATTTCCATTAAATTTAAATGGGAGTTCTGCAAAATGCAGTGTGTGCAGGATCAGATCCATTGTCTAATTGTGTTTGATATTAAATTAATATAATATAAACAATGACTTCTTAGGACACTTTATAAGGACTTTCAGCACATGGCTTATTTTGTAACCAAACTAATCTGAATGAAAGCACCTATTTGTTTTTCCAGGTAAAAAGAACAGTCTGTCTCCTTTAGCCACTTAGATCTATGTACAGGGATTCATTTGAACCTCTGTGCATTTGCTCCACAAAAATTCACACTTCCTCAGTTTCACTTTGAGTTTTAGATTGAAACAATACTAGAATCTCAAAGGCAAGCAAAACTCATTAGAAAGCACCAATTTTCCCTGGTTTGGTGCTGAAATTGTGTGACATTGAATTTCTCCCGGCTTCAGTGTGAGATTCACAAATTGGTTCAGATTTATCTGAATTTGGGCTCAGGTTCACTGGAATCTTTCAAAAATAACAAGGAGTCCGGTGGCACCTTAAAGACTAACAGATTTATTTGGGCATAAGCCTTTGTGGCTAAAAAACCAGTTCTTCAGATGCATGGAATGAAAATTGGTCTGTCATTTTCACTCCATGCATCTGAAGAAGTGTTTTTTTACCCACGAAAGCGTATGCCCAAATAAATCTATTACTCTTCAAGTTGCCACTGGACTCCTTGTTGTTTTTGTGTATACAGACTAACACGGCTACCCCCTGATGCTTGGAATCTTTCGGTGAACTTGAGCTAAATTTCATATTTGTGATATGCCCCAGAACCAACCAAGCGTCACATGCTTTTTGTGTTTTATATCCCAAGTTTCCCACAACTCTATCCTCTCACTCTAGTTATGTCACAGCTGAAGATGAGTTGGGTTTGCAATGTGTTGATAGCTGTGTTGAGAGAGCTTGCACAATACCTACCTTAAGTCATGTCTATTAGCCCTACATTTTTATGAGCACTGAATTCATATAAAACACCCTTTAGCCTACATAGAGAATTTCATAAGATTCTGATACATTATATACTTCTATAAAACTGTATATGTAATTGTTAGGACTATATTGAAATAAATTTGGTCAGTCTAAAATCCTTGGGGGTTGCGGGAGCAGCCTGACTCTTCCAGTACAAATGGGAAGTGTGGTCACTCTGCGTTTGGGGATGTTTATATGGCACGAGCGAGCAGAGGTCTAGCATTACTTAGATATTGTTGCTTTTGTCCTTTTGATCTAGATCCTTAACTTTCAATAACTGGATCATAACGCATCAGAAATGCACATGTGATTCTTGGGTTCGAGAAAAGAAACTTTTCTGACAATTTAACTCTCTTTACTTACAAGCAAACTGTGTATCCTAATCGGCTGCAGCTTTTGACAATAGCCAATTGAAGCTGGCCCTCAGGCAAGAAGTCCCTTCCCTACCCTGCCCTGAACCATTGTACAGTACGATCCCCTACAGAGTTGTGGGGTCAGCTATGCTGATTTCCTGAGGCCAGCACAACTGGTGATTCTGACCGCAGAATTGACTACTCATGCCCAGGCAATGATCCAGTATGGTATATGAGCCTTCAAGTAGTTGCACTTTCCTCATCATGAGTAAATAATGAGGCTTGTACTCTCTGGATGTTAAGCAGGTTTAACCCATTGTTTAACCCATGGCTTTTGCACGAGTTACTTGATTGATCTACCTCTCCAGGTCATGCTCTGTTGACAGCCCTTGGCTGCATCCTCAAACACATGCCTGCCTGGACCTCACACATCCCAAAGCTTTGTCTGTCAGATGCACGTCACTTGGATGGAATAATTCAGTCTGCTATGATACTGACTAACTAGAGGCAAGAACTGGCCACTAGCCTTTTCTGCTGATTGGTTATCTTTCTGCATCTTCCAGGTGCCTGAAGATAACCCTCCAAAATCCTGGGGAGCCAGACAGACCACCCCAACATCATCACAGAGAATACAGCCTAACTCAGTCCAGTATTGCCAACAATGGGTGCTGGAATAGATCTTCAAGCCACCTTAAAAAGCCATTCTTGAAGATGGAGTGGGCCCATAAGACTGTACCCAGTCTATTAGGAGAGCCAAGGGTTGTGCTCATTTCACAGCCAACAAACCCTTCTACTAAGGGTTGAGATGAGCACAAGACATCCTCTATTGCAGGATGTCACAGAGTCCCATGTTCTTCTGGCTGGCCAATTATCTGACACTGTAGCGGCAGATTCAAATGCTGTCTGCTTGGAGAGTGGGAAGAGGCTACCACAGAGGCAGTAGGGAAGGAAAAGGCTGAAGAACATAAACTGACCAGCAGTGTAGCACAGGTCTGGCAGGGTACTACTGTTTCTATGTCATTCATTGACCCTATAGAAAATACATCGGAAGATCATGAAACTATAACTAAAGACCATGACCAAACTCCCACTGAATTCACTGGGGCCAGTATTTCACCCTATAATTGTATTTACAGTACATGGCAAGGGGGAATAATAATAAGCATTTATGTAGTGCTTTATAACAAGTTAACTAATGTAAAGCTTACTCGGATCAAAGTCCTAGTATTAGAATGCCAAAACCCAGGGCAGGCACTGCTGTTATGCAGCAGATAAAAGTGATCATTTTAGTTGTTCCCTGTTGATGCATATTAAAATCATCTCCTTTTCCCCCTACAAGAGTCTGCCTGTTCACAAAAACAATTGCTCCTGCCAGCTGAGATGTGCCATCTGCATCGAAGTGCAGAGTTGTGACCGTTTGCATTGGGTGAAAGATTCTTTCAAATTCTGAGTGAGATTTTATATTGCTTTGTTGGAAAACACCACAGAACCATTCAAAACAGGCTTGAGATACTTACAACAGCTGACTTGAAATTAGAGTATGTTGAGTGGAACTTTACTCCAAATGAGTGAAACCTGCAGGTATGCTACATGTTAAGGGCCTGACCCTACCAGGAGCTGAACACCTCCTGTGAGGTGCTGAGAGACCTCAACTTCCATTAATTTCAGTGGGAATTGTGGAAGCATCCACTAGGCAGAGTAATTAGGCTGCTGGCCTAATCCAAAACTCACTGAGGTTAACAGGAGTCTCCATTATTTTTAATTAGCTTTGGATCAGGTCCTAAATGTGTTCTATGTGGTTTTGTTCTTTTATATGGGAAGTGCAGTTCCAGTGGTTCCAATACTAAAATTAAATGTTTTGCACCCTCCTTCCAAGTTAACTTGGTATGCCTCTGCTCAGAGCAAGGTGCTACAGGACAAAACAGTCCATTTTGTGGGTAACTGGTGACAGGAGTGATAGGAGTGGCTGCAAAAGTGATTCTGAACCTATGCAAAAGGCTCACTTCCATTTTTACCTATGAATTTTTAACTGTCAGAAATGCCCATTTAGGAAAAGCATTTGCCTGAGAGTGGAATGTTGCCAGGAGCAGGAAATCAGAGAGCACAGAAGAAAGGAAGTGCAAAAGCCAAAGTAGCAATGGGTGAGAATTTAGAGTCCAATCCTGCCAGATGCTGTGTGCCTGGTGCAAAGTGTTGAGCCTCCTCAACTTTCATTGCCAGCACCTTGCAATAGGATTGGGCCCCAGGATAGCAGTAAGTGCTGATCTTTCCACTGCAGCCACCTGTATTTCAAGGGCCTTGTCATTGATTTCCGTGGCTAGACGTTTTGTTGGCTTATTTTTAATAACTTTTCCCCACTCCCTGTTTCTACTTAAAGCGTTAGAAATTTGGTTCTCTCAAACCGTTTGACTACAATTTGAACATGCGACCTGAAGCCCCAATTCTGCAAGCTGCTCTGCATGAGGAGACCCCTACAGCTGCACAGAGCCCCCCGCCTTCATGTAGGCAGAGAGTTCTGCCAGCTGAGAGGATCTTGCAGATTGGGGCTTCAGGTTGCATGTTCAAATCTTAGTCAAACCATTGGGGCCTAAGCGAGGGTCATACCCCAGGACAATTTAGATTTGGCTGTTTCTGTATAAATTATGCTGTTCTATGCAGGTTGGAAATTTACTGCATGAATAATGTATAAGTTGCAGTGTAAACACTCAGATTTCTTTCGTATCATGTATAAACTAGTGAGAAGATTTAAAATCTGTTACTGTACTTGAGATACTGCAATTTTTCAGAACCAGAAAATAACGCTATTTGAATACATAGCAAGTTTTAAAATCTCTACTTGCTAGGCAAGGAAACAGAAAACTTTATAGTTTTTATTTGGATTATGCTAATAAATTGGCTTGGTATTTTCAGGACTCTATTATATGCATGGTTTCAGTCAGGCCCACCGACAGCAATTCCAGGCCCCAGGGCAGAACAGTCAATGGGCCCCCGCTGGTGCCCAGCAAGCTGCTGGCTGCACTACTGGGTGCTCTCTTCCAGCACAGCCAGGGCTTCCACATGCCTGCTTGGCTGCCTGTGCCGGTACCACCCCGCACGTGCCTAGGACTAAGGCACCGACTTCTAGATTTCCTGGGGGTGCTTGATCCCCCACTCTGTTCTAGGCCCCTTTCCCCATTGCCCCACTCCACCTCTTCCCACCCATGCTTTGCCCCCTCCCCCGAGGGCACCTCATATAGAACTGGTGCCTCCCCATAATGGGGAGGGGCACAATTTAAAGCTCAGGTCACGTGTTCCTCCTGTGCCCAGCCCAGGGCCACCATGCTCTCCCTGCCCCATGTTACCTGCAGGGGAGGGGAGAGTGCTTTATCCTCCCGCTGTGCCTCCTGGCATGTTCTGTCACGCTCCCTGGCAGGCAGGAGCCCAAGACAGAGCCGCTTTTAACACTGGCCCCTCCCGGTCATTGCTCTGCAGCTGTGCCCGGCAGCTGTCTGAGAGAGCCTGGCTGGGGAGGAGGCGGCTTCTGCTCCCTGCCTGGCTCGGTTGCCAGGGACCCTGGCACCTAAGCCCGGGCAGGGAGTGGAAATCACCTCCCCAGCCAGGCTCTCTCAGGCAGCTGCTGCACAGGGCTGCAAAGCAGCGCCTCAGTGGCTGCAAGGGGCTGGTCCCACCACTTCCACTCCTGGTATCTGGGCCATGCGTCGCACAGGCCTGCCCCACCTCTTTCCACCCTCCCCACCCCTCCCGCTGCTTCTCCCAGTGCCTCTGGCACACCGCCAAACAGCTGACGGCGGCGGGCGGGAGGCAGTGGGGGGAAGGGAACGAGCTGATCGGTGGTGACTGCCGCTGGCGGGAGGTGCTGTGTGGGGAGGAGGGGCTTATGCTGCTACCGCAGCAGTGGTGGTGGCTGGGGGTCCCAGGCCCTTTTAAATCGCCCAGGCCCCTGGGCAATTGCCCCCTTTGCCCCTCCCTGTTGGCGGGCCTGGTTTCAGTTCTGTTGTATTGGCTTGTGACTGGCAATGTAGACAGCTGTGATTTAAATCAATTTCTGCTAATTAAAGGCCCAAATTAAAAAAAGAAAAATAACTGAGCTTTAGATTTAAATAGCACTCCATGTATTGGGTGAAAATGGAGAACAATTCGTCATAAAGTTTTTTTTTTTAACAAAGCTGTTAATTCAACATGCAAACATGTACTGTGCAATTTTGAAAAAATAGTTTCTAATTTGCATCTTACCACATATAGTAAAGCATAAGATTTCAAGCTCTACCCTCGTTTTACTCAGGGCTTGTTCCTGTTCCCATTCAAGGCAGTGGGAGTTTTCTCATTGACTTGAATGGGAGAAGGATCAAGCCTTCAGTGAGGTTATTATAAAATATAAATGTACATCATGTAACAAACCAAATTGCTTAGGGGCCAACCCTGAAAGGTTTTCTGTTTTTAAATGGCATGCCCTGTTAGTTGATCGGGAACCCTTTCTCATGTGCCTCCCTTTGTAAATTTCTGGTTGTTTTTTTTATAAAAGTCACTTACATGCCAAAGACATCTGCATAAGTAACCCGTTTTCTGCAATACTTAACACATCTTCCCTTATTTGAATTATGTAGCAGTATGTTATCGTTTTCTTAATTGAACCCTCGGTATACAATTCTCTAAGCTTTTCAATATCTAGAGAAGAAAGCACACATTTTGGCAGCTGTAGCAAGAATCATAATGCAGTTTAGATCCAACTGTTATTTTATCCCTGAGAAATGTTATGTTTTCTGCTCAATTTCCTTTGCTACTGTGACAAAGTTCCTGCTCTACCTTGGTGGGTCTTGCGCTTATTGGCGGATTTGCTCGCCTTGGAGCTTCATGGCAGTCCTCAGCTTGGCCGTTTTTCTGAACCCACAGTCCAGGTCGACTCCTCCTGTGTCTGACCAGGAGTTGGGAGGATTTGGGGGAACCCGGGCCAGCCCTCTACTCCGGGTTCCAGCCCAGGGCCCTGTGGAATGCAGCTGTCTCGAGTGCTTCCTGGAACAGCTGTGCGACAGCTACAACTCCCTGGGCTACTTCCCCATGGCCTCCTCTCAACACCTTCTTTATCCTCACCATAGGACCTTCCTCCTGGTGTCTGATAATGCTTGTACACCTCAGTCCTCCAATAGTCAGCATTCTCACTCTCAGCTCCTAGTGCCTCTTGCTTCCAGCTCCTCACACGCACACCACAAACTGAAGTGAGCTCTTTTTTAAAATGCAGGTGCCCTGATTAGCCTGCCTTAATTGATTCTAGCAGCTTCTTGATTGGCTGCAAGTGTTCTAATCAGCCTGTCTTAATTGTCTCCAGAAGGTTCCTGATTGTTCTGGAATCTTCCCTGTTACCTTACCCAGGGAAAAGGGACCCACTTAGCCTGGGGCTAATATATCTGCCTTCTATTACTCTCCTATAGCCATCTAGCCCGACCCTGTCACACTACATTAATTCTACATGCATTACCTAGCACCATTACTGTAGGCACAGAAACTAAAAATACACCTTTAACTCTTTCTATGAGTGAAATAATTAATATTAAATAATTTGTCTTATAATTGCTGAAAGATTTTTGTTTTGTTTTGCTCTGTTTCTTTGACTGGACTGTGGAAAGTTTCACTGAGGGCTCTAGTCTGAGCTATTTCCTCACTCAGCGTTTCTTTCCAAAATGCTTTGTGTAATTAAATAATACAACAAATGAGTTAAATTATTGTTTTGTTTTGTTTTAAAAAAAAAGGAGTGGGAGAAAAAGAAATTAAGAGTTACAGGCAAAGAAAAATGGGATTTCCCACAGGGATTTGAAATGAGATGCAGAGTTATAGAGGAAGAGAGATAGGGGAAGTCTGTTCCAGACAACAGGAAGGGGAAAGCTCTCATGCCAAACAATGGCAAGCTGGTATGTATTTTGGCGGGAAAGGATTGAGATGGAGAGAAAATGAGGAGCCCAGTATTAGAGGCATGATCCTGTTGAAGTCAAAAGGAGTCTTTCCACTGACTTTAATGGGAAGTGTATCAGCTCTTTTTGCAAAGATGTGAACTCCTGCTCTGGCTCCTTTATGCTGGGTAAAAGGGCTGAAGTAGTGTAAAGAAGATCTACAAGCCCCAGATCCAGCCAAGAGAATCTAGCACAGGTACTGGGCATTACAGCTTCAGGCTGATCTCCTAGCTCAAGTGTAGAATGTGTGCCTAGGCATAGAAAAAGACTATTACATCAAGACAGGCTCCCAGGACTCTAAACTATACTGGGGGCCATTCCAGTCCTGAGAGCCGCCTGGAGTCAGGTGGGTGCAAAGGTGGCGTAAAGCCACCATAGTCTGTCCCTGTTCCACATTGTAGCTCCATATTCTGTGTTGTGACTTAGAGGCAAAGCACAGAATTTCACCCTAGATCAGCAGTATGAGAGGTAGAGAGAAGCGCGGTCTGTTGGGTATGGTGGAACTGAGTCTCTGGGAGATTTTAAAAGTTAAGGGGCTTTCTCCCAGACCTGACTGTATTTTAAAGAAACCTTACTGAGGGCGCAGGAACAAACTAACCCAACGTACAGAAAGAATAGCAAATATGGCAGGTGACCAGATTGGCTTAACAGGAAAATCTTTGCTGAAGCTTACAAGAAGTGGAAACTTGGACAGTTGACTAGGGAGGAGTATAAAAATATTGCTCAAACATGCAGGGGTGTAATCAGGAAGGCCAAAGCACAATTGGAGTTGCAGCTAGCAAGGGATGTGAAGGATAACAAGAAGGGTTTCTACAGGTATGTTAGCAACAAGGTCGGGGAAAGTGTGGGACCTTTACTGAATGGGGGAGGCAACCTAGTGACAGATGATGTGGAAAAAGCTGAAATACTCAATACTTTTTTTGCCTTGGTCTTCACAGACAAGGTCAGCTCCCAGACTGCTGCATTGGGCAGCACAATATGGGGAGGAGGTAAGCAGCCCTCAGTGGTGAAAGAACAGGTTAAGGACTATTGAGAAAAGCTGGACATGTACAAGTCCATGGGTCTGGATCTAATGCATCCGAGGGCGCTGAGGGAGTTGGCGAATGTGATTGCAGAGCCATTGGCCATTATCTTTGAAAACTCGTGGCTATCGGGGGAGGTCCCAGATGATTGGAAAAAAGGCAAATAGAGTGCCCATCTTTTAAAAAACGGAAGAAGGAGAATCTGGGGAACTGCAGGCTGGTCAGCCTCACCTCAGTCCCTGAAAAATAATGGAACAGGTTCTCAAGGAATCCATTTTGAAGCACTTGGAGGAGAGGAGGGTGATCAGGAACAGTCAATATGTATTCACCAAGGGCAAGTCATGCGTGACCAACCTGATTGCCTTCTATGATGAGATAACTGGCTCTGTGGCTATGGGGAAAGCGGTGGACGTGATGTATCTTGACTTCGGCAAAGCTTTTGATAGGTCTCCCACAGTACTCTTGCCAGCAAGTTAAAAAAGTATGGATTGTATGGTAAGGTGGATAGAAGGCTGGCTAGATCGTCAGCTCAATGGGTAGTGATCAACGGCTCGATGTCTAGTTGGCAGCCAGTATCAAGTGGAGTGCCCCTGAGTCTGTCCTGGGGCCAGTTTTGTTGAACATCTTAATTAATGATCTGGATGATGGGATGGATTGCACCCTCAGCAAGTTTGCGGATGACACTAAGATGTGGGGAGAGGTAGATATGCTGGAGTGTAGGGATAGGTCAAGAGTGACCTAGACAAATTGGAGGATTGGGCTAAAAGAAATCTGGTAAGGTTCAACAAGGACAAGTGCAGAGTCCTGCACTTAGGACGGAAGAATCCCATGCACTGCTACAGGCTGGGGACTGACTGGCTAAGCGGCAGTTCTGCAGAAAAGGACCTGGGGATTACAGTGAACAAGACGCTGGATATGAGACAACAGTGTGCCCTTGTTGCCAAGAAGGCCAATGGCATATTGGGCTGTATTAGTGGGAGCATTGCCTGCAGATCGAGAGAAGTGAGTATTCCCCTCTATTCGGCACTCTTGAGGCCACATCTGGAGTACTGTGTCCAGTTTTGGTCCCCCCACTACAGAAAGGATGTGGAAAAATTGGAGAGAGTCCAGCAGAGGGCAATGAAAATTATTAGGGGGCTGGGGCACATGACTTATGAGGAGAGGCTGAAGGAACTGGGCTTATTTAGTCTGCAGAAGGGAAGAATGAGGGGGGATTGGTAGCAGCCTTCAACTACCTGAAGGGGGGTTCCAAAGAGGATGGAGTTAGGCTGTTCTCAGTGGTGGCAGATGACAGAACAAGGAGCAATGATCTCAAGTTGCAGTGTGGGAGATCTAGGTTGGGTATTAGGAAAAAGTATTTCATTAGGAGGGTGGTGAAGCACTGGAATGGGTTATGTAGGGAGGTGGTGGAATCTCCATCCTTAGAGGTTTTTAAAGGCCCAGCTTGACAAAGCCCTGGCTGGGATGATTTAGTTGGGGTTGGTCCTGCTTTGAGCAGGGGGTTGGACTAGATGACCTCCTGAGGTCTCTTCCAACCCTAATCTTCTATGATTTCTACTCCTTTTGAAGAGAATAGCATAATTCCCATTGACTTCAATGAGCACAAAATGAGTCTGAAGGACAGTTTTGAGCTGGAAACGGTTGGGAGGCCAGTAGAACTGCGACAGTGGATGTTGATGAATTTCCTGTTCATGTGTATGTGTGAGAAAGCAGGGAGCAGCACAGTGCATGTTCCTGAGGGAGGCTGTAGAAAAGGGAAGTGCAGTGGTTAATTATGTTTAATTTTACAGCAAATAAAATATTTGAGAGCTAAAAGAAAAATAATAATCAGCCTCACTGTTTTAATTGCAAACACTTGTCGATAGGAATTCAGGAAAGAACCTAAAGTTCAGATACAGTACATTAGTCACAATCAAACAACCATCAATAATTAGTAAAAATAGCTGAATTTTGATACAGCCCACAAAGTATCTTGACTAAAATGACAAAGAGAAGCATTCCACTTTTCCGAATACAAAGATGTTTTCATAATTAAGTTTTTAATTGCTCTGACTTGATCACTCAAGGACGTTTTCAAGGACAGACAAGTCCTTGCTGATACCTCCTTTTGATTGCGTACAATGGGACAGATCCTCGGCCCCTGCTAAAGCTACCCACTCCTTTCCAGTGACTCAGGTGGGCAAAGAGTAGGATTGTAAAGGGCCAGAGCATACAGCCAAAATAACTGAGAGAAGCCCTGAGACTTAGATCCACATTTTCCCATTCCTCAGCTGCTCCGTGTAAGCTTGCACAGCTGAGGATCTCATCTGGCCCTCTATTCATAGCCAATTACCACGAGTGGCTACATCCTGCTTTCACTGACTTCCATGATAGTAGGATCAGAGCTGTAGACACTTCAGTTGCCATACGGATACATCTAAAATGAATGTATGCTATAATAAGAATATAGTATAAACATTTTCAAGCACTGGGAAATCAAAATATGGACAATTACATGGAATTATCTTAAGAACTGCCTTCAAATTATTATTCTTATAAAAAGTCATTTCATAGAACTATGCAGACATGCAGGCAAGCACAGCTGTGAGCTTAGTTATAGCATCATAGATATAAAATTGTTGGAACAACATACAGATAGTGAGCTACAAAGCTTAAAGAGGGAAATTCATTTTATGTATAATTAAAATATCAAATTATCGAAAAAGTATGTTAGATATTTTAAAAGGGATTCATTCTGTTTTTGGAGTTAACCCAGGACATTATAATCTATTCATCAAATGATTTCTATTAAAAAGGAACAGTGCATTTTGCAACTGTAATTACCTTAACATTTATTTGTGTTCTGATACTGTAATTTTCAATGTAATGACATATCATTGCCATAAAATCAAGCAAGATACTGTATGCACCTTAAGGTAGGGGAAAATGTTTTCCCCCTTTTAAATAAAGAATTAACTATAAATGGGATGAGTAATTATTTCCTTTTCACCAGACTTTGTTGTAAAAATTACAGCTCGAGCCCTATATAAACATAGATTCATAGATACTAAGGTCAGAAGGGACCATTATGATCATCTAGTCCGACATCCTGTACAACACAGGCCACAGAATCTCACCCACCCACTCCTGTAATAAACCTCTCACCTATGTCTGAGCTATTGAAGTCCTCAAATCGTGGTTTAAAGACTTCAAGGAGCAGAGAATCCTCCAGCAAGTTACCCGTGCCCCATGCTACAGAGGAAGGCGAAAAACCTCCAGGGCCCTTCCAATCTGCCCTGGAGGAAAATTCCTTCCTGACCCCAAGTATGGCAATCAGCTAAACCCTGAGCAGATGGGCAAGATTCACCAGCCAGATACCCAGGAAAGAATTTTCTGTAGTAACTCAGATCCCACCCCATCTAACATCCCATCACAGGTCATTGGGCCTATTTACCATGAATATTTAAAGATCAGTTAATTACCAAAATCATGTTATCCCATCATACCATCTCCTCCATAAACTTATCGAGTTTAATCTTAAAGCCAGATAGGTCTTTTGCCCCCACTGCTTCCCTTGGAAGGCTATTCCAAAACTTCAATTCTCTGATGGTTAGAAACCTTCGTCGAATTTCAAGTCTGAACTTCCCAATGACCAGTTTATATCCATTTGTTCTGGGGTCCACATTGGTACTGAGCTTAAATAATTCATCTCCCTCTCCGGTATTTATCCCTCTGATATATTTATAGATATCTTAAAGATATCAGTCAAACACTTAAGCCATGTCAAAATATATTTTAATCATTGTTCATAGATTGGAAGGGTCAAGCCACTGGAAAGAGCTGTGCTGAAAATACAGTTGTGTTGCTCTTGCATTCTTTTAGAGCCAAATTCTTTACATTAGTCCTTACTCATGCAAATAGTGCCATCAAACCTATAAGTGTTCTGGGACCCTCTGAACTCAGTGGAAGAAATATTCCCATTGATTTCAATGTGCTCTGGCCCAGGATAAGAGTCTGGAGGATTAGGTCTCATACTGTTAGGGTGACCTGTGAAAAAACAACTGTGAAAAAACAGGACAAGGGGTGGGGGGCAGTAGGCGCCAATATAAGAGAAAGTCCCAAAAAATGGGATTGTCCCTATAAAAGCAGGACATCTGGTCACCCTATATACTGAGGTAATTGTAGTCCCTTTAGTTGGCTCAAACAACCCTTCCTACGAGTACCAACACAGTAACACAAGGGTATGAATAAGCATGAGTGGGACATGGGTGTAAGTGCAGGGTCTAGAGAAGCCTGCAGGATATGGGAATTAGTAGTTGTTGTTCGCTGCTATTATGATTTTATTTTATTTTATTATTATTCATTTTTGTTATTATTTTTATTACTATTTATTTGTATTATCATAGCATCTGGGAGCTCTACTCAGGACCAGGACCAGAACCTGATTGTGCTAGGCGCTGTACAAACACAGAACAAGAAAAACATGGCTCCTGCCCCAGAGAACTTACAATCTAAGACAAAGATAACAGAGGGATACAGATGGACAAATGGAGGAATACAAGGAAACAATGGTGGTCAGCATAATAGGCAGTGATCTTAAGACACCATCAGCCTTAGATGAGACATTGGCATATTCAAGTATACTAGCAGTCTTCTAAGAAATGTATTGTCCTGCTTGTATGCACACGAGAAAAAACACCATAACTAAATAGTGTAGAGAGAATATATATCTTTGAAATGGAAACTTTTTGATTATTGAGGGGCTGTGAGGAAAATGGGATGAGCATATTCTACTGTTCTGCAGATACGTTGACATATGTAGTGCCAATAAAACAGTATGGTATGAAGCATATAAAGTAAGCACTGAATTATGCCACTGTCAAATAGGAATGTTCTGAGCGCCAGAGAGCTTATGTTTTGGACAGACACGCAGTTTTTTTAATATTGGAAAAGCAAACTGAAACTGGTAGACGGAGAAGGATAGTTTCAGGAACTGACAATGAGTTATAGTTTTTGACCTCTAGGTCAGAAATTTATACTGAGCATAGGACAGATGTGGCTGAAATGCATCCCTCATATGGCTGTTCTTGGTTTATTCGAAATGTATCAGTGTCCTCAGTCTAGTTGCTGTTGACCCATTTAGGAGTGTAAGTTTCATTCAAAGCACTTAACCACTTTTGAAAATTTCACTCCAGGTATCCGGATCACCAAACCATGGATCACAAATGGCTCCAATTTATAGTGGTGATCTCAGTTTCAACAGAGACACCAAGAAGTGAGAGGATTTGGAAACTCAACTCATTTCTGGTGCTGGTTGCCCTCTCCCCCCATTCAGGGTTGTTGCTATATTGGAATACTTGAAGTATATGCATTCTGTTCAGAGAAGAAATAATGACCTTTTCCAGGGCATCAGCATCTTTACTAAGCATTAAATTAACTTTCTTTTTTTAAAAAAATCACGATTGGACCCTAGTACCTAGTTATGTAGTCAAAACGTTAGCAACTGAACTTCCCAGCCCCCTTCACATTAAGGGAATGACACAAAGGCACCAGAGTGAGTGATCAGCATCTGGCCCAAGGTATGGCATTTGTTTGCTTTTCTGAGCTGTACATTTCTTTTAAGTATTGTTTATTATGAGGATTACATAATAATTGTGTTGCATCTGAGCAATATCTCCAGGAAGGGAAAGATTTTATAAATAAATGGTCAGCCTGTGATACTGTTACTTATGTAGAGTGATGAATGGAACTACTCACAGAGTAAAGTGCTACTCAGCATGAGGAAGGATGGCACAATTTGGTCCAGAATTATAAATTTTACATATGTCCACTGCAAAGTGATCTTTTAAAATCATACAAGCAAGATTTTTTATTTTTAAACTGTAGCAGTTCTATAATAGAGAATTCTCCAGTGTATTTATACTTGGGTGAGGATACTAATTATCCAATTCAGATTTCCATGACAACCATCTTACTTTTGTCCCCAGGTAGAAGAGACCAAAACAAGCTTAAAATGTTGTTGTACCTCATTTATGAATATATAAACTTTTTAAAAATAAATGACACTATAAGACAAATGTTTAAAATGTACACTCAAAACAATGAGTCCCTAAGCTGTCATGGCACGCTTTTTGGAAACACCTTATGGCACAATAGCAGCTTGGCACTGGTGATGTGTTTCAGAGAAATACCTAACATATACTGACTAAATTAGACCCTTCTTAAAGTACTGTATAACAATTTCAGAGGAGTCTAAAATATGATTTTGCTGCTGCTTTCCTGGAAGAGTATAAATTATGTATATGGGTAGATACATTAAATAGAGAATATAGTATAATCAAGATGTGCACATTACCTAGAGTTTGAGCCAGTGTCCATTGAAGTCCAATGGAAGGACCAGTATTTGTTCCCTTGAAGAAATATATGGCCTTGCTTTTGTAACCATATGTTCCCTTCTCCTGAGCAGGGAGCTGCTCTCTTTCATTTGTTTATGAAGCACCTAGCACCATTGTACTAATAAACAATTTAAAATAAACATCTCTGAGACACCACACAGTATCCATCCTTTAAAGGATTATTTTGGGCACAGTACTGTAGAACTTCTGTATTTTCCTTCATGAAATACTGAAGCCGGAGAAAAGTGGCATAAGTGTTAGCAGCATTGCAAATGTTCTGTGCAAAACATCCGTTAAACAATTGCAATCAGTCGGAAATGATAGTTCAATTGCCTAGTACAAATTTTACTCATTTTCTCAGAACTGTTGGTACCTTAAAAGAAGACTAAAGACTGAGTAACAAGTTTTCAAAGCAGTTGACTATTTCATGGTTAACTGGGTTGAGTCATCCTCAGGGAAACTGTAGACAGTAGACAGAATTGTTGATAAAATAATCCACAGTACCTGCAGCTGGTTTAGCCTTGCACAGTGCTTCTTTGTTCAGAGCCTCTTGCTGGTCTGTACAGTGCAAAGCTTTAATGATAAATGAAGTAAATCCTTCATGTGTTTTACTCGACCTTGAAGTACAGTCACTGCTTTTACTAGTAAAATGATAGTTCTCAAATACATCAGGTTAAGGATCATATGGATTAGTAGAGATTGCTACCAAAGGACTGTATGGCTTTAGGATTATTTTTCTGTAAAAAGTATAACATGGAACCATTTTCTAGAGATTTATTTGGAAATCTGTATAGTTTTCCAGTATTTGCTGTCATTATCCATGTGTGAAACTATACACATAACTGTTGGCAAAATAAGCCAACTTGACAAATTGCACTTGGATTTTAGAAGTAGTAGGAAACTAGATTTTCTTACTCTGTACAGACCTGGAACATTGAAATCCCACCTCTCCTGCAGGACTGGATGTATTTTGTTGTTTGTTTTTTTAACCAGAATTTTTAACAAGATTTCAGTGTTATTCAATGCAAATCCCTGCAAGATTGATGTAACAGACTACTACTGGCACCAGCAAAACTCCCATAGAATCATTAATATATGTGTGTTTCTTCATAATTTTCCCCATGGTCTAAGGGCTCTCTGTTCTGTGAGCTACTGACAGTACAGTGGGAGTTGGAGATATTCTTTGTTTTGCAGTATCAGGCTCTGAGCAGTTATACTAGGTGATAAAGGGATCAGACCTGCAGTACGTACAAAAGAGGAACTTCTGTTGACTCTCTTGGTGTTTTGCCTAAGAAGGACCAAAAGATTTGGCTTTGTGTTTCATGAGAGGAACTGAAAATATAGCTAACATGCCTACAACCTTGCTAGTTTTAAATAGATGAAAGGGAAGAAAAATAATGGATTGTCTTGAAATATAGTGTGGACCATGAATATTTTGAATAATTGACTTAACTAAAAGATGCCAGAAGACACTTCTAATATTTCTCCAATATGGAACGAAACCTTTTGTATTTAAAAACCTATAAAGGTCCCATTAGCAGTGCAATCCAAACTGTAATAAAGAAGATTTAATATTTTTATTTACAGTATATTAAAAAACAAACAAACAGAAAGATGTCATTAAATGGTCACTTTAGTATATTTTATGGTAACCTGATTATGGCACACAAATAATGACAAAATATAAAAATCATAGCTGAATCTATGTAACTGTTGTAACAGAGATAATAGCATGACAAAAATGTGAGACAAACTATTTTAGCAAATTTGCAGACTAAACAAGTCTGCTCTTAACAAATGAAATATCTGTCCATTCATTTGTATGGAAATGGTTAATTCCATGTCTGATACCTAAATATATTGAAATATTCCTGTGTTTGCAATATGGAATAAAATTAGGTTTTGTTATCACTGGGAAGCCTGCACATCCTACTGTTTTATCTGATTTATTTCATGATTGCATGGGCAATGCTCAATTATTTATGTTTTAGATAATATAGTTGTAGCGCTGGCATTATTTGCTCTGCAATGTGCCTTATATCAGGAAGAAAGAAAAATAATTTTGCAAAGATTGAACTAAAAACAAATTAAGATTTTAAATGGGAGTTCAGTTCTTATGCGGTGCTAACAAAACCCATGGAGGTAGATTGCTGCAGAACTACTATTACAGTGGAATTTAAGAAAACTCACATACACAATTGATCATATTTCAAAGTAATGTGACTTATAATTTATCACGACTGGTGAATAAATCACTTGTCCTTATCAGAGCTGCACAATCAAAATATATTTTGAATCAAAAGACACAGATTGCTTTTCTTATATACATTGTGACACCCATACATGCTGGTGTCAAGCTGCGCTGCCATGGCTTCCACAATTGATGGCAGCTCACACAACCAGAACTGGGTGGAAAACTGTTTTCTTGTCCTAAATCGGGATGAAAAATCAAAATCTCAAAAATGTTCATGTATCAAAAATCCCCCCTCCCCCCGGAAAAAAACCCCTCAGCTCCAGTCAATTGAAACCTTTCATTTTGATTTTGATTTTTTTATTTTTATTTTCTTTACCAGCATTAACTTAAATTTTTAAACAAAAAGTTGTTGTTTTGAATCGAAAAACAGGTTTTTTTTAAACACCAAAACAGAACATTTCAAAACTTTTTCAAAATGGGAAACTCCTCAAAACAGACCCTTTCCCAAGACAAGTTTCAGATATGACAAATCAGCGTTTTTGACAGAAAAACATTTAATCACATTGTTCCTGACCAGGTCTATCCACAGCCCACTTTAAATGGCACATCCCGCAAAGGCTGTATTTCTGCCCTGAGCACCATGGGATTAGCGGGTAGGAATGTCATCATCTGCTGCCTTCCCCTTCCCTCCCACACAGATCCTTGGAGCCAGAGAGCACCCTCTGTGTGGCTGAGTGAAAGGGAAATGCACAAATGGGCAAGATCTACATGTGGAGGGGTCTCACAGTTCACAGATACAAGGGACACAATCTGGTCTACAGATTTGTCAATCTTATTTAAATATATTCCCACTGGCATACCAGACAGAGTATAGCTGGCCAAGAAGCTTGAAATGATGTGGGTTTCAGGCAGGGCAGATCTTGCCATCCCACCATTAATGTCCACATTGACTCAGTAAGGAATACAGGTTTTGAGAAGAAATGTTTCTTTTATCACATTTTTAGAATTCATCATCTCATTAACTTACATTAATAAAACAGTGAGATGCCATTAGGTTTCTGTGTGATGGAGATAAATTTGGGTCTAATACTTTGCTAGATACAGTTGAGTTAGTTATGTTTTCTGTGAAATTTGCATAACTCTCCAGTGATCTCTAGATCAAGATGGGTGTAACACAGAGCAGGATTTGTTCCTTGGTTTTTAAGGACGTATCAACTGCGTAGCACTAGCAAGCATGAGCTACTCTTCCATGCTTCACAGAAACCTGCTTTTTCTCATTTCCAAAACCTGCATTTACAGAGGCTGTAACCTTTGCAATTCCTGCTTCACAAGCTGAATGTTAATGTTAATTTATTTTGGAAATATATTCAACATTACTTTACAAATATCAATTTTTAAAGATTTTGAAACTACCAAATTGCTATGAAAATGAGGGCTGAGAAGGCAGAACAAACAAAATTCATCCCTGGAGTTAATGGAGTCACTTGAAGGATGAGTTTGGCCTACTGTTTTCAGTCAGGTATGTGCTAATTTGTTCTTGTTCAAGGTAATGGACTAGGTACACTAAAGCTGTTGCACCAGTCAGGGATCATTCTCTCATGTGTCTTGCATTTTTCATTGGAATGGAGTGGTTCCTAGAGCCGAACTAACCTGATGAAAGCAGAAAGCTCCACAGCAATTATAAATACATCATGGAACCATATAGCCTGTTCAAAATGGGGGAATGGATGTGGAGACACCAAAGAAATGCATGCATGATTTGTAAAATACTGATCAGATGCTTCTACCTTTTACTCACTGGGCCTTAGACATTAGCTTATGGAAAATAACAGTTTAGCAGCAGGCTTGGATCTTGAGCCTAGTACTATCCTCTGATACATCCCGTCAAAAGGAGTGGTGCATGCATATTGGAGGGCAGAATTAAGGACATTACTTCACTGCAAGAGATGATGATCATTTTAAGAAACATTGGGCCAAATGTATTCTTGGTGAAACTCCACTGAAACCATAGAATCATAGAAATGTAGGGCTGGAAGGGAACTTGAGAAATCATGATGTCCAGCCTCCTGTACTGAGGCTGGACCAAGTAAACCTAGACTTCTTCCTGATAGATGTTTGTCTAAACTGTTCTTAAAAACCTCCAATAATGTGGATTCCAAAACCTTCCTTGGAAGCCTATTCCAGACCTTAACTATCCTTTCAGTCAGAAAGTTTTTCCTAATATCTAACCTAAATCTTCCTTGCTGCAGATTAAGCCTATTACTTCTTGTTCCCACCTTAAGTGGACATGCAGAACATTTGATTGCATTCCTTTTTATAACAACCCTTAAGGTATTTGAAAACTGTTATCAGGTCCCTCCTTAGTCTTCTTTTCTGGAGATTAACTGTGCCCAGGTGTTTTTTAGCCTTTCCTTGTAGGTCAGGTTTTCTAAACCATTTATCATTTTTGTTGCTCTGCTCTGGATTCTCTCAATTTGTCCCACATCTTTCCTAAATGTGGTGCCAGAATTGGACATAGTATTCCAGCTAAGGCCTCACCAGTGCTTAGCAGAATGGAACAATTACCTCTGTGTCTTATATACAACACTCCTGTTAATGCACTCCAGAATATTAGCCTTTGTTGCAACTGCAGCACATTGTTGACTCGTATTCAATTTGTGAGCTACTATAACCTCCAGATCCTACTCCATTATACAAGTCGTTAATGAAAATATTGAATAGTACTGGACCCAGAACTGGCTCTTGTGGGGCCCCATTAGTTACACCCTTCCAGTTTGACAGTGAACCATTGATAACTACTCTCCAAATATGGTCTTTAAATCAGCTGGGCACCCACCTGATAGTAATTTTGTCTAGACTACATTTCTCCAGATTAATAAGGATTTCATTCTCCAAGGCTTGCACTTTTCCTGAGTACTAAATTCATTAAATTAATTCAGAGAAAACAATGTATATAAATATTTTAAGCCCGTTTAGTGGTTGGTATAACTTGCCTGGCTTTTCTCTGAGCCATCCCAAAAAGGAAAAACAGCATTTACAAACAAAGCAAGAATCTTCCTCAAAATACACAGGTCAAGGATAAATGGAAGTTAGTCAAGATTTTTAATTCAGTAGCGTTACTGGTCAATATAGACACTAACTTTTAAAATGTGATGATCTCTGATCATAGCCTATTATTTTTCCACTATGTTATATGCTGATCCAAATTCAGAAATGCTTGCTTATGTTTTTATATCCGTTTATACTGGTATAAATTTGGGTTATGAATGTAAAATGACCCTCACTGGGCAGCAGTGGCACAAAAAGGCCCATTTTCACCTCACTAATAAAACATAAAAACCTTCAATAAGGAAAAAGTATTAAATCAATGATTGAAATTTGGTAATAACATTGCTTAGCTCACTTAACTGTATAAATGAGAATAGCTGACTGCAGCTTTTCATAGATAAAATAATGTGTGGTGGTGGTGGTTGTTTTGTTTTATTGTGGGTGGGATCAGCTGGTTGAAACCGTGGCATGAGCAAGCTGTTCATAATGACATACCTTAAATAAAACTGAACAAACCCGTTCTTTCAAGCAGCGTTTCTGCACTGCAGCAGAGCACCAGAGTGAACTGAAATGGTGAGAGTCTGAGGGTATGTCTACACTACGGAATAAGGTCGAATTTATAGAAGTCGGTTTTTTAGAAATCGTTTTTATATATTTGAGTGTGTGTGTCCCCACAGAAAATGCTCTAAGTGCATTAACTCGGCGGAGTACTTCCACAGTACCGAGGCTAGAGTCGACTTGCGGAGCGTTGCACTGTGAGTAGCTATCCCACAGTTCCCGCAGTCTCCGCTGCCCATTGGAATTCTGGGTTGAGATCCTAATGCCTGATGGGGCTAAAACATTGTCGCGGGTGGTTCTGGGTACATATCGTCAGGCCCCCGTTCACTCCCTCCCTCCGTGAAAGCAAGGGCAGACAATAGTTTCGCGCCTTTTTTCCTGAGTTACCTGTGCAGACGCCATACCACGGCAAGCATGGAGCCCGCTCAGGTAACCATCACCATATGTCTCCTGGGTGCTGGCAGACGCGGTACGGCATTGCTACACAGAAGCAGCAAACCCTTGCCTTGTGGCAGCAGACGGTGCAATATGACTGGTAGCCGTCATCGTCGTGTCCGAGGTGCTCCTGGCCACGTCGGCTGGGAGCGCCTGGGCAGACATGGGCGCAGGGACTAAATTTGGAGTGACTTGACCAGGTCATTCTCTTTAGTCCTGCAGTCAGTCCTATTGAACCGTCTTATGGTGAGCAGGCAGGCGATACGGATTGCTAGCAGTCGTATTGTACCATCTTCTGCCGGGCAGGCAAGAGATGAGGATGTCTAGCAGTCGTACTGTACCATCTTCTGCCGAGCAGCCAGGAGATGTGGATGGCATGCAGTCCTCCTGCACCGTCTGCTGCCAGCCAAAGATGTAAAAGATAGATGGAGTGGATCAAAACAAGAAATAGACCAGATTTGTTTTGTACTCGTTTGCTTCCCCCCCTCCCCTGTCTAGGGGACTCATTCCTCTAGGTCACACTGTAGTCACTCACAGAGAAGGTGCAGCGAGGTAAATCTAGCCATGTATCAATCAGAGGCCAGACTAACCTCCTTGTTCCAATAAGAACAATAACTTAGGTGCACCAATTCTTATTGGAACCCTCCGTGAAGTCCTGCCTGAAATACTCCTTGGTGTAAAGCCACCCCCTTTGTTGATTTTAGCTCCCTGAAGCCAACCCTGTAAGCCATGTCGTCAGTCGCCCCTCCCTCCGTCAGAGCAACGGCAGACAATCGTTCCGCGCCTTTTTTCTGTGCGGACACCATACCAAGGCAAGCATGGAGGCCGCTCAGCTCACTTTGGCAATTAGGAGCACATTCAACACCACACGCATTATCCAGCAGTATATGCAGCACCAGAACCTGGCAAAGCGATACTGGGCGAGGAGACGACGTCAGCGCGGTCACGTGAGTGATCAGGACATGGACACAGATTTCTCTGAAAGCATGGGCCCTGCCAATGCATGCATCATGGTGCTAATGGGGCAGGTTCATGCTGTGGAACGCCGATTCTGGGCTCGGGAAACAAGCACAGACTGGTGGGACCGCATAGTGTTGCAGGTCTGGGACGATTCCCAGTGGCTGCGAAACTTTTGCATGCGTAAGGGCACTTTCATGGAACTTTGTGACTTGCTTTCCCCTGCCCTGAAGCGCATGAATACCAAGATGAGAGCATCCCTCACAGTTGAGAAGCGAGTGGCGATAGCCCTGTGGAAGCTTGCAACGCCAGACACCTACCGGTCAGTTAGGACTCAATTTGGAGTGGGCAAATCTACTGTTGGGGCTGCTGTGATGCAAGTAGCCCACGCAATCAAAGATCTGCTGATATCAAGGGTAGTGACCCTGGGAAATGTGCAGGTCATAGTGGATGGCTTTGCTGCAATGGGATTCCCTAACTGTGGTGGGGCCATAGACGGAACCCATATCCCTATCTTGGCACCGGAGCACCAAACCGCCAAGTACATAAACCGCAAGGGGTACTTTTCAATAGTGCTGCAAGCTCTGGTGGATCACAAGGGACGTTTCACCAACATCAAAGTGGGATGGCCAGGAAAGGTACATGACGCTCGCATCTTCAGGAACTCTGGTCTGTTTCAAAAGCTGCAGGAAGGGACTTTCTTCCCAGACCAGAAAATAACTGTTGGGGATGTTGAAATGCCTATATGTATCCTTGGGGACCCAGCCTACCCCTTAATGCCATGGCTCATAAAGCCATACACAGGCAGCCTGGACAGTAGTCAGGAGCTGTTGAACTACAGGCTGAGCAAGTGCAGAATGGTGGTAGAATGTGCATTTGGACGTTTAAAGGCGCGCTGGCGCAGTTTACTGACTCGCTTAGACCTCAGCGAAACCAATATTCCCACTGTTATTACTGCTTGCTGTGTGCTCCACAATATCTGTGAGAGTAAGGGGGAGACGTTTATGGCGGGGTGGGAGGTTGAGGCAAATCGCCTGGCTGCTGGTTACGCGCAGCCAGACACCAGGGCAGTTAGAAGAGCACAGGAGGGCGCGGTACGCATCAGAGAAGCTTTGAAAACCAGTTTCATGACTGTCCAGGCTACGGTGTGAACTTCTGTTTGTTTCTCCTTGATGAAACCCCCCGCCCCTTGGTTCACTCTACTTCCCTGTAAGCTAACCACTCTCCCCTCCTCCCTTCGATCACTGCTTGCAGAGGCAATAAAGTCATTGTTGCTTCACATTCATGCATTCTTTATTCATTCATCACACAAATAGGGGGATGACTACCAAGGTAGCCCAGGAGGGGTGGTGGAGGAGGGAAGGAAAATGCCACACAGCACTTTAACAGTTTACAACTTTAAAATTTATTGAATGCCAGCCTTCTTTTTTTGGGGCAATCCTCTGTGGCGCAGTGGCTGGTTGGCCGGTGGCCTCCCCACCGCGTTCTTGGGCATCTGGGTGTGGAGGCTATGAAACTTGGGGAGGAGGGCGGTTGGTTACACAGGAGCTGTAGTGGCAGTCTGTGCTCCAGCTGCCTTTGCTGCAGCTCAACCATACACTGGAGCATACTGGTTTGGTCCTCCAGCAGCCTCAGCATTGAATTCTGCCTCCTCTCATCACGATCCCACCACATTTGAGCTTCAGCCCTGTTTTCAACCCGCCACTTACTCTCTTCAGCATGCCACCTTTCCTCCCGGTCATTTTGTGCTTTCCTGCACTCTGACATTATTTGCCTCCACGCATTTGTCTGTGCTTTGTCAGTGCGGGAGGACAGCATGAGCTCGGAGAACATTTCATCTTGAGTGTGTTTTTTTTTCTTTCTAATCTTCACTAGCCTCTGGGAAGGAGAAGATCCTGTGATCATTGAAACACATGCAGCTGGTGGAGAAAAAAAAAGGGACAGCGGTATTTAAAAAGACACATTTTATAAAACAGTGGCTACACTCTTTTAGGGTATACCTTGGTGTTAACATTACGTACAGAGCACATGTGCTTTCGTTACAAGGTCGCATTTTGCCTCCCCCCACCGCGTGGCTACCCCCTCAACCCTCCCACCTCCCTGTGGCTAACAGCGGGGAACATTTCTGTTTAGCCACAGGCAAACAGCCCAGTGGGAACGGGCTCCTCTGAGTGTCCCCTGAAGAAAAGCACTCTATTTCAACCAGGTGACCATGAATTATATCTCACTCTTCTGAGGATAACTCAGAGAGATAAAGAATGGATGTTGTTTGAACACCAGCAAACATACACTGCAATGCTTTGTTGTACAATGATTCCCGAGTATGTGTTACTGGCCTGGAGTGGTAAAGTGTCCTACCATGAAGGACGCAATAAGGCTGCCCTCCCCAGAAACCTTTTGCAAAGGCTTTGGGAGTACATCCAGGAGAGCCGTGAATGCCAGGGCAAAGTAATCCTTTCACATGCTTGCTTTTAAACCATAGTATTTTAAAAGGTACACTCACCGGAGGTCCCTTCTCTGCCTGCCGGGTCCAGGAAGCAGCCTTGGGTGGGTTCAGGGGGTAGTGGCTCCAGGTCCAGGGTGAGAAACAGTTCCTGGCTGTCGGGAAAACTGGTTTCTCCGCTTGCTTGCTGTGAGCTATGTACAACCTCATCATCATCATCATCATCATCATCTTCTTCTTCGTTCCCAAAACCTGCTTCCGTGTTGCCTCCATCTCCATTGAAGGAGTCAAACAACATGGCTGGGGTAGTGGTGGCTGAACCCCCTAAAATGGCATGCAGCTCATCATAGAAGCGGCATGTTTGGGGCTCCGACCCGGAGCGGCCGTTCGCCTCTCTGGTTTTCTGGTAGGCTTGCCTCAGCTCCTTCAGTTTCATGCGGTACTGCTTCGGGTCCCTATTTTGGCCTCTGTCCTTCATGCCCTGGGAGATTTTGACAAAGGTTTTGGCATTTCGAAAACTGGAACGGAGTTCTGATAGCGCGGATTCCTCTCCCCAAACAGCGATCAGATCCCGTACCTCCCGTTCGGTCCATGCGGGAGCTCTTTTGCGATTCTGGGACTCCATCATGGTCACCTCTGCTGATGAGCTCTGCATGGTCACCTGCAGCTTGCCACGCTGGTCAAACAGGAAATGAGATTCAAAAGTTCACGGTTCTTTTCCTGTCTACCTGGCCAGTGCATCTGAGTTGAGAGTGCTGTCCAGAGCGGTCACAATGGAGCACTCTGGGATAGCTCCCAGAGGCCAATACCATCGAATTGTGTCCACAGTACCCCAAATTCGAGCCGGCAAGGCCGATTTAAGCGCTAATCCACTTGTCAGAGGTGGAGTAAGGAAATCGATTTTAAGAGCCCTTTAAGTCGAAATAAAGGGCTTCATCGTGTGGACGGGTGCAGGTTTACATCGATTTAACACTGCTAAATTCGACCTAAAGTCCTAGTGTAGACCAGGGCTGAGCTGGGGTAGTCTGCAAGTTAATCACACTTAATTGGCCTAATAAATAAAAACATGCCTCAATTATAAAATTCCCACCTTCACTGTCATGTTTTCATTGATTAGTTCCTTCTCATTTACCCAAGAGAGAGACAGTTTTGCACCAAGAAGTGATATGTTTTGGATACCATTCACTGCTTTGCAAAGCCGAGTTACTAATTATAGTAACCTTTCTTAATTCAGTGGTACTTTAGCAGCAGAGTGAGACTAGCATGGCTTTGTGGAGCAGTTAGCACCACTTGTTATATATTAACTGAGAAGAGTTAGGAAAATTCTTTGGGGGGCAACTATTTGCTGTTTGTTTTAAGCTTAAATGAGACATTAAAGTCCCAATTCAACAAAGTAGTTAAGCACACATCTAGTCCCACTGACTTTAATGAGACTTTTCCTCTGTTTAAAATTAAACACACACTTTGTAGGATCAGGCCATTGTGCTCAGCACCTTGCAGGATTGAGCCCTTGTGGCCGTTACACACCCACTGACTTCATTCAGGTTGCATTGGATATAAGAGCCTGATCCTGTACTAAAGAAGTCAATGGGAGATTTGCCATTAACTTCAGTGGCATCAACATCAAGTCCTAAATGAGCACAGATTTTAGCCAAGCAGAATTAATCAGTGACTGAGGGTAGCAGGATTGAGCCTCATAAAAATAACAAAATTTGCTGAGCTTAAAAGCCCTTTAAAGGCAGCTTAATGCCTGCTCCTACTGAAGTCATGACAGGACTTCCATTGACATTCCTGGAAGCAGGATTTGGCCTTATGTGTTGTGCTGTATCTGCTGACTCTCTGTAATTTTTTGAAAGGAAAAATCATTCTTGTACAGGATTTCTTCAATTAGTGTCTAAATAAGTGTGCAGGCACCAACTGGATGGTTTTGTTTGAATGTGTCTTGTGTTCTGGGTCCCTTAGGGTTTGGACTCAGCTGTGCCTGGCCTTAAATAAGTGCACAAGTTGGAGCTCCTTGTGCAAATGCGGGACACAGCGGCAGTCCTAGTTTCTAGGAAGCGCAAAGAGAACACAGTTTGAGCCAGTGCCAGTGCTTGATCCCCAGAATTGGTGGGGAGGCAGCAGGGGCAGAATTTCTTACTCTTTACTGCTGAGATCCAGAAAAGAATAGTTTAAAGGTGATTTCTTGCTTCTGTGGTCTTTCTAAACAAGAATGGTTTACTGAATCAGGGGCTAAAGGCACAATAGAACCCTTACTGTTTACTGAAGGAATTTACTGAAATTATATAAATGTGATAAAATCAACAAAGGCAAAAGTTGTGTTAATACTTTAAAACCTTGCATTGTTAACACTGTGACTAATGTATTGGTTTTGTGCCACAGATTTGTAAACAAGTTCAAATATCTTTGAGAAAATCTGTATGTTGCTGTTTATCTTGTTGTACCAGTCAATAGATATTATTGCATTTCTGCAATTTTAAAGAAGTACAGGGCTATAAAAATCAGTTTCAGTTGTGAAATTCTCAGGGCCATCATCATGAATAAAGTACTTTTAATTTGGTACTTTTCTTTAGGAACAGAATACATACATACTTCAACCACTTAATTAAAACTCAGAGTGCGTTTTATTGGTTTGGGGTTTTTTTCGGTCAAAACTGTTTTCTTCTTTTCTGTGGTGAAATATATAACACTATATTACAGACTTAGACTCCCTTAAAAGACACAGATTTAAACCGGTGTGAGGGTTTGAGAAAGTCAGTCTGATAAGCAGGCTCTGTTTTGAGGGTTTTTTGTGTTTTGTTATTTATTGCTTATGTTAAAAAGTTTGATTTTTAGGGAGAACTTAAAGTCAATGAAAAATAAAAACAAGGAAGAAGTTAGGCCTCCAAGAACTTCATGAAGTAGAGGAGAACTGATTATAAAAATAGCCTCTGAAAAAAAGATTCTTACTGATATATTGAAACATATCAAATAAATCTCCCTGATAATGTAACCCCTTGGGCATATACTGTTCGTATATTAACAGGTCAAATATACATAATATATAGCTGCTATACAGGGATCTGATTTTTTTACTAGTGAAGAGCAGACACACTCTTAAGATCGTAAGGTAAGCAATGGGATTACTGTGCATACAATTGTTGTATAGAGAAACACTTTCACTGACAAGCCTTTTCCTTAACAGGCTCATTACCTGAGCACAAATCAGAATCATTATCCCTTCCCTCACCCCGTGCTGAGTCATTATCAGGTTCCCTGCCTTTCTCCACAACTAATGTGGCTGGAAGTCAAAAGGCAAAGGCACTGTAATGTCCTAACACACACTGAAGTGCTGAACAGCTGCTGCAAGTTCTTAAGTTCTTGCTATCTCAGCAACAGATTGTAGTCTTGCACTGTCAACAGAGAGTGCTCTATGGAATGTGCTGCAGTCTTGTACCAATGGGACTATCACTCAAGACGAGAGGGTAAATCAGTCCCCATACCCATTCATTTCTTGGCGTCTCTGCAAGGACAGCTAATGAAAGGGCCAATTAGTGGGCCTTGATATTCATTTTTGTTCCTTGAGGATACCTGTTGAAGTTATTGTGCCAGGTCACCAGAAGATAAAGACTTTCAGTCACTATTGACCATGTGTCAATGCTAACAATCCCAAACTGAGCACCAGGTTCAAATATTTTAAAAAGAAAAACTGTAATTGCCCCTTTTCTGACTCAGTCCATACTCTCACACAGACAAAAAAAAATTACATTCCTAATGAGATCATGATGCAGTCATTTCATTTTTAATCTTACTTTATGGTTTCAGTAGTTTCCTTTGTTCCTGCACTTGGAGCCATTCCAGTCTCCTTACTAGGTGATGTGTGCTTTGGAACAACTTTTCATTACCAGTTGAATGGGCAAGCAGCAGTTTTAAGATTATTATGAGGAAGGGAACCTATTAGGTAAGCAGTTGTCAGCTAGCAATCTTGCACAGAGTGTTACGCCAAGGTTCGACTCATATAAACAGCCTTCTGCAGCTCAAATTTAAATGTCATCTCTGAGTTGTACTGCAGACTATCCCACGACTGCTCTCTTATGTCACCTAGGGCTCAGTCCTGTAGTCTTCACTCATTCACCAGTCCCAATCTCTCAAGTTATACCTGAGTAAGGACTGTACTTTTGGACACTTAGTTTGGTTTTTACATTTATATAAAGTATGCACAATTTGACAGATAGAAAAGGAGTACTTGTGGCACCTTAGAGACTAACCAATTTATTTCAGCATGAGCTTTCGTGAGCTACAGCTCACTTCATCGGTGAAGTGAGCTGTAGCTCATGAAAGCTCATGCTCAAATAAATTGGTTAGTCTCTAAGGTGCCACAAGTACTCCTTTTCTTTTTGCGAATACAGACTAACACGGCTGTTACTCTGAAATTTGACAGATGTGTCCCCACCCACCCCTGCTACCTCCCCCTTTCCCCTTCGCTCAGTAACATACACAAAGATCTTCATGGATCTTTCTGACATATGGATGTGGAAGTACTATCTTGGGGCTAAACTAAAGCATAGAACGGGGAATCAGGAGAGCTGGGTTATGTTCCCATTTCTGTGACACACTGCCTATGCTTCCCTCAACCTCTCTATCCCTTTAAAAAATGGAGTTAATAATACCTCCCTGTCAGGGTTTTTCTGAGTCTTAAGACCAGATCCAGTGGGAGTCTTTCCAATAAATTCAATGGACAATGGATCCGGCCACTGTTCATTAATGTTTGTAAATACTTTGAGATTCTCAGAGAGAGATGAGGTATAAACATGCAAAATATGATGGTTATTAACATTTTTTTCTTTTCTGCCTATGTGAGATATTATACTTTGCAAAAGCATCATCTTCCTGTTTCCCACCTGTCTCCATAAAGCATAGAGTGATCATTCATCTGAAGGGCTCTGTAAATTGTCTTGTTATGCTACATTTATTTTTAAGTGGGGACATATCTAAATGTTAAGGAAGTAGTTAGCTTATAGTTTATTATTATTATTGGTAAATGCCAAAATCTGATATAATTGGGGATATAACTGAAGGTGCAAAATCAAATTAGAGTTTATATGAATAATAATGAACAAAAAAATATTGCTTTCAGTTAGGCAGGTGAACAAGCTCTTGAATGCCATCTTCCAGTCATTCTCTGTAGATTTTCTACTTGTGATAAAAATGAGTAACATTAAATTCCTTATTCAGTAATGTCACTTATTTTGGTTGTTGAGTTGTTAAGGAAAATTATCTGCAGGTAGGGCTTCATATTTTTGCCATTAATTAACAGAAATAATATGATACTTTACAGTTTAGAGACGGCAGCTGTGCCTCTGGCATCCATTTAAGGAATATGAGAAGCGTCATGTCATAGAACATGGTAAAAAGTAATTTAAGTAGACAGATACTATTAGAAAATAGCTCATCACCATTCTATGATTTTATGCAGCTACCATAAAATAAACAGTCGTGTGCTACTCAGTTTCAGCATTTAAAAAGAAAATATTCAGCAAGAGCACTCTGAATAGCTTTGCCGTCATTCTGTGAAAACATTTGTTTAGTAGAAATTCACAATACTGTACTATTTTTGTGGGTTTTTCTTTTTTTAAATTCTGAGTCTACATTAATCATCATATTTCTCATATTATTTCATCAGTCCTTCACGTTTTCCTCTTTTCCCTCTTTGGCTAAGGATTTAAGAACTGATTTATCTGCTGCTGATTATTCAAACCATTCACTGGAATCAGTGACTCAGCATCTCATGCTGTCAGGGTGTGTCTGTGGCACAGGTATGGTGCTGCTTGTGTGCCATTGTAAATGCCATAGTGTAGATGCTTCCTACATCAACAAAAGAGTTTTTCTGTCAATCTAGGTAATCCTCCTCTCCTAGAGGTACTAGGAAGGATGATGGAAGAACCTACACCTAGCTGCAGCTACATCCAGGAGGAAGCAGGTGTTAAGTTGACCTAACTACAGAGCTCAGGGCACAGCAACGTAGCTAGATCAACCTAAGTTTTAGGTGTAGACCAGGTCAAAGAACCTTATTGAATGGAGTATTTGCCATGAGCTCAACTGATGTAATACATAAAGACAGAGGCCAAGCAAACTCATGTCCCTGGGGCTTAAAACAAAGTTGAGTTTAATCAGCACAGAGTTGGGGGTATCTGAAAAAATATATTTAATCTAGCTTCCTGTCATTTTTATTTTTCTGGTGTAACATACCATGTAACATTCCTGCCAACTCAGAAATTCTAAAAGCCATGAATGTTGACAGGTTATAAAATGCAGCTTGTCTCCTCCGTGTGTTAATGAATGTACTAAGCATGCTATTTAGTATGTTTTCCAGTAATTCAAGCAGGATCCTGCAAGCTTCTGAGCACCTCTTTTCAAGCTCCTGAGAGCTTTTGAAGGCATTGCAGGATTATGCTCCTAGTTATTACAAATAAGAAACTTCCTTAGCTTGCTTAGTCCAGTAAAAGTTATCACCTAGAACCTCATTGTCTTCCCCCCTGCCCTATTTGACTCCTGGATGTGTATGATTAGTTCAGCTGTCTCCTCCTGTTACATCAACAGAAAACAAAAATGTTCGGAGACATCTTCTGCTGGAAAATGTCTGTGCAGATTTCTGCAAGCTGTGTCAGAGACCAATATCTCAAGGAGTAAGCAACAGCATTGAGAGCAGTATTTCCTCAGCTCTATTATAGATTATCAGAGAGCAACACTACAGTCACTCAAGCCTGTCGTGGTGACAGATCCACAGTGACAGCTCCCATATTTGCTTTGATCAGCTAGCCTGTGGTGTCAACTTGAGATCAGAGGATACAGGCTGAAAATGGGCAGGATGCTATTGTCAGGGAAGTGAAATGGATCTGTCATTCACTGGACAATTTAGATACAATTTACCAAACAAGAGAAGTGTGTCTAGGGTGGATCAGAATGTGGTGGTGATAATTGTGAAAACAGATGAGGTCTTGAAGGGCTTTTTGAGCTGTTAACAAGACAGATAGACATAGATTGCCACATCTATCATCATCCACTCTCTTTTCTGCCAGCAAGTCCTTTGACTTCTTGCATATCACAGGAGAGTTCATTTTAGTTAATGGAGAAATACTTTTCACAGAATGAAATTAGCTGGTTTGAAATATTTCTTATTTCTATTTTACTAATTCAGTGATTCCCTGAGGCAGCCTCAATTGTTTATCTACGCAGTTGGAACTGTAGCTCAGTTCCAGAATCCTGATAAATTATCTCCAGTTACTAAAGTGCTCCTTTCTTAATTGGTGCAAACAATACTGAATCAAAATAAATTGTCTGCAAGAATATTCAGTATTACTAATACAGCCAGTATTACTAATCTTAATAATCAGATTCAGTTGATTGTATTTTTTTAGAGGTTATTACTGTCACCTGTGGTTCTGAGAAAGTGCTTTTGCAAGTATTGTATTTCAGTGATGGGACCAGAGTTTCAGTCCCAGCCCTCCACTTTTGCATGTCCAGGTGCTTGCACCCACTATATTGGGTATGCATCTGTTTTCATTACTGAAGGGTCATTGGCATGTAGAGATCAGGCAGCTGGTCAACATAAAAAAGTTAAGGGACAGCTCTCTACAGTGTTTTGTTAACAGTATAAAATCACACATTTGCATTACGGTGTCTGATCTGTTGCATGCTTCCTGCTTGGAAACATGCTTTTTTATCTGATCAAATGCTCCCAACTGGCCATGTTTCATCACATCAGATAATAGAAGTCCTTAAAACAGTGGTTCTCACCTTTCCAAACTATTGTACCCTTTTTAGGAGTCGGATTTGTCTTGCATACACCCAAATTTCACTTCACTTAAAAGCTATGTGCTTACAGACTCATACATAAAAATACAAAAGTATCACAGCACACTATCACTGAAAAATTATTTACTTTCTCATTTTGTCTGTATGAAATTTTAGTTTGTACTGACTTTGCTAGTGCTTTTTATGTAGCCTGTTGTAAAACTAGGCAAATATCTAGATGAGTTGGTGTACCCCCTCGAAGACCTCTGTGTACCCCTGGTTGAGGACCACTGCCTTAATATACAGGATGAGTGATCATGCTCTCAACAAAGAATGCTCACTTAATCAAAATCTCTTAACATGAGTAACAAGTTTTTTGTTGTCCTTTCAAAAACATTTGTGTGAATTCATTGCTCATGAGAATAAATCTGTCATCGCTCCAGACAAAGTGTAGGTAGGTGCTGGGAGTGCTCTAGCCATGAACTGAAAAATCCCTGCCAATCTAGTCCTTGGCTTCACTTCTGATCTTGCGAAACTTTGTGCTGGTTTTGTGACTTTGACAAAAGGATGAGGTCTCCAAACCCATTTCCTCTTGAGACCTTAATGCAGAATTTGAACCTAGATTTTCTCCAGTGGAGAAGCCAGTGCACTGAGAACACCTATTGACATCCTTGTGTGCCAGACACATAACTGGGATAAGGTAAATGGCATTTAGGAGATGAGTGCACAGCCTTTTCTCTCTGGAGACCTGAATTCACTATCTGGATTTAGGTCACATGTGAAAATGACTGTTTGGAACATCCAGATACCTGTCCATGGGTCTTACAAAGTAACCACACTGTTTCGTGTCCACTAAAGAGAGGCCCAGGACTGGAGTAGTAGGTGTGTTGCTGCAAGTGAGGTCTAAAGTGCATCAGCAGAGCTGCGTAGAGAAATTTGGACACTGCCTTCCTTCACTCTGCTTCATTCCACTGCTGTGTGTCTCTTACTTTAATGACAGTCTTCAAAAAGGTTCTGTGCAGAATGACATAGGCTTTACTTGTGCTGGGGCATACCACTGATAAGCTTGGAAAATGCTAAATGAAAGGAAGGATGTGCAAGCATCTGGATACCACAGGCTTTGCACAGATGTGTTTCAAAACTAGTGAAAACGTAATCAAATTCCTCTTCAGAGTTGACTGAGGTTAGTCAGTAATTTACTGTGAATCTGTCTAGAGATCCAAATAACAAGTGTGTAGTAAAGTAATTAAATACTAATTGCAAAGGAAACAAAGGTAACCCCAAGGTGATATCATGTTAAATAAACTATTTCCACGGTGGGCCCAGTTTTCAAATTTAGGCAGCTAAACCAGGTGCTCTGCTTTCATACTTAACTCCTGATACAAATACTTGTTTTGTATGCCTCAGTACTCATTTACATGCACAAATGTGGGATTTTAGCATCCACATTTGAAAACTAAGCTCTGTGGTTCCAATTCTGATCTTGCTTACACTGATTTTGCACTAGCACAGATCTAGTCATACAGCTGATAGCAGTGGAACTTCTCCAGGTTTATGCCTGTGTACGTAGAATCATAGAATCTCAGGGTTGGAAGGGACCTCAGGAGGTCATCTAGTCCAACCCCCTGCTCACAGCAGGACCTAATCCCCAATTTATTCATCCCAGCCAGGACTTTGTCAAGCCTGACCTTAAAAATCTCTAAGGAAGGAGATTCCACGCCTCCCTAGGTAACCCATTCCAGTTCTTCACCACCCTCCTAGTGAAAAAGTTTTTCCTAACATCCAACCTAAACCTCCCCCACTGCAACTTGAGACCATTACTCCTTGTTCTGTCATCTGGTACCAATGAGAACAGTCTAGATCCATCCTCTTTGGAACCCCCTTTCAGGTAGTTGAAAGCAGCTATCAAATTCTGCCCACTTCCCCCGGTCCTTTCTTCTCTTCTGTAGATTAAATAATCCCCGTTCCCTCAGCCTCTCCTCATAAATTATGTGCTCTAGCCCCTGATCATTTTTGTTGCCTTCTGCTGGACGCTTTCCAATTTTTCCACATCCTTCTTGTAGTGTGGTGCCCAAAACTGGATACAGTACTCCAGATGAGGCCTCATCAATGCCGAATAGAGGGGAATGATCTCGTCCCTCGATCTGCTGGCAATACTCCTACTTATACAGCCCAAAAGGCCATTAACCTTCTTGGTGACAAGGGCACACTGTAGACTCATATCGAGCTTCTCGTCCACCATAACCCTTAGGTCCTTTTCTGCAGAACTGCTGCCTAGCTACTCGGTCTAGTCTGCAGCAGTACATGGGATTCTTCCTTCCTGCAATCTACAGAAGTGAGATCAGTGTCATTTAAAATAGCAGAAACTGGCAAGTGTACAGGATTCTCTGAAAAGCCTCACATGGGGCACAGCTCTGTAGCTGTTCCATAGCTAGTGGTAAGGATAGTGTCTTACTCCATATCTGCCCAGCACACAGCTGCTCAGACTGGGTGGTGACCAGAGGAGGTAACCCCAAAATTTTAAATACAATAAATATTGATAAAATTACTATCTCATACCGGATTCAGCAAGTCCTGTATGAGCATCACTGAAGAGACTCTTCTGGGATGAACATGTTTATTTTCAGTTACATTCAGATGCTAAGAGCTTACTAACATCAGTTGTTTCAGGGCAAGGGCTGTTTGTGAGGGGGGGTAGGAAGGGGCTTGCAGTGTATAAAGTTAGCTCTTAACAGTACATATTGAGGAACATCTGCTAAATGAATTTTTATTCTATGGAGAACAAGAGCTCTTCTGAACTCCTTGACCTAAAGACATTTTGAGAGTGGTGTTATCTTTCGTTTAATAAAAAGGATGGCAAACAGGATGGCAGGGCTTTGCTATTGACCCACCCTGTTAGCAATTGCTAAAAGAACGTTGCATAAAGCTGCTGAGTGAATTCTGCTGACTCGTGACCGTAGAAGCCTATAACTCCACCAGGCTGTCAGGCCAATAGGAGCTGGGGAGGGGGTGGGGCAGTGCCTGTGGACGGGGAGCCACGAAGGGAGGGAGCATGTAGTGAGCAGGGGCCAGGGCCTCAGGAAGGGGCAGGGCTAGGGTGTTCAGTTTTGTGCAACTAGAAAGTTGGCACCCCAAAGAAAATTAGGGTCTGGAGCAGCAATGTCTGAGCAGGGAAATCCTTGCAGCAGACAGTCTTGGGGAGTATTACTTTGTGGTGGTGGTTTTTCAACTACCAATAAAGCCAAAGCACAAGTAGATGGTAAGATTGGGCTATGTATGGGCTGTGCATGCTCTGTTTTTAAAGCACAGTGGGAACTCCACCTGCTCACAGAGATCCAGAGATGGGGCTAGATTGTGCCGTGGCTGAATGCGGATGTGCAGGGCAGTTGAAGGAGGGCAGTTGACCCACTCTGTACTACTGTGACTGCAGCACCAGGCACACCAAATGCTCCCTGCATGAGCAAATGGACAAAGCCATGGCTCAGTTTCCTCTTGCATGCAGGCCAGTGGACCTGGCAGGGGAAATATGCTGTACCCTATAAAGGGCTAATGTAGATTATTCCTTGTCAGTGCAAGAGGAGAGCACCAGATGAATTGTGCCTGAATGGGAAGTCCCTGGGAAACAACATCCCTGGGGGTTACTACTCAGGCAACTCAGCTTATGTAATACCCTTTACTCAGGTCTTTGCCTGAGACTAGTTCATGGTTAGCATGAATTTTCTGAGTTGAGTAAAAGAGAGATTGTGCTTGAGACTTACCAGAGTAGTTCAGTTGCATAGTACAACACATTAGAGTAACAGAATAAGAGAGGATTTATATAATCTTATTTACTGAACAGTAGGCTTAATGTATAACAGAATAGACAAATACCAGTATGAAATAATTTGACCTTAAATCCTCTTAGCTGGAGAGATGTAAACCTACAGTAGTTTTAAGCAAAGCCAGTAGGAAATCTTCCCCCGCTTCAAAAAAATCAAGTGGAGCCTTAGCTGTACCAATGCAGAATTAGGAATGGCAACAGTCTTCCAAAACTCTCAGTTTTCTTCTGCCAAATACATGTACTATAAAAAGCAAGACTCATTGTTTATTTCTAGCTCCCCTCAATTAAAATTGATCAGTGCAGATTAAATTTCATGATAACCTGCCTAAGCAATTAGTGCTAGGGCACAGTTTGGGTCTCTGGTATATAGGCTGACTGCAGTTAAATTGTGATTGCTCTGAATTTACAACATGCAGCAATAGCAAAAAATATTTACTTGGATACTAGGAAAAATTATGGTAATTGGATAAATTACTTACTCAAACAGGGAAAGTATAAGAGTGGATAATACCAGAAGGAAGTGAGGGCTGCAGTGCAGAGGCACTCTGGAAATGGGAAGCTGAATGGCTAGAGGCCATGTAGGTATATTGGATAGGAGGTAAACCATACCATGGGCCAAAAGAGAGAGAGAGAGAAACTGGGGGAGGGGGCAGGATTCCCAGGACGAGTTAAGGGGACAGTTATTAAACCTTCTAAATGAGTGTAGCATTCATCAAAGATATGGACTGATTCCACTGGAAACTGAAGATCTGTGATATATTATCCACAGATCAGTTTCATACAATCAGCTGTGCATATTTTCCCATAATGTCATGCCAGTGTGTTTCAGCCTTGCCCTGGAAGAGCCATTTCTAAGGAGGAAAAGGTAATTCAGTCTCCACTGTGCATTCATTGCTTGACCTCTCTACTGAGACTGCCAAGAAGTGTGCCTAATAGTGCCAATTATGATAGTGAGTGTGGGTTTTTTTAATTTGGACACTCTTGCTAAGAACTGATCGTAGTCCAGCAATTCCGTACATGTAGGCCACAGATAATTAGGTCAGATAGGCCACCACTTCTCTGGGCAAGAATGAAAGGAAGGAAGGCTCCATATCTTTGTCCATCTCCTGAGTTGTCCAGTCCTTTAAAGCTTAATCCCTTTAACTAAATGGAACTTGAAACAATGTTTCCCGGGACAGAGTAGTGAGTTTTGAAATGGAACACACACGTTTCTTCTGGAGAGGAATGGATGAAGTTTGCTAGTAGGTTACATGCTGAAGCAAGCAATGGGGGTTTGGGGAAGGAAGATTTTTGTTCACTGGAGAACAGAGAATAGACTCCAAAGTCCAAGAGGAAAAGCTGGCAACAGTGATAGAGTGTTAAAGTGTAGGTTTACAGTCTTTTGTTACTCAAGTTTTCCCTACGGGCTCTCTGCAGCTCTTTCAGTGTTGATTTCTGCTGAAAGTGGATAGTAACTTTGGCCCATATACTTTCACTTGCTGTGGGAACAAAGCTGCAGAGAAAACCTGTTAGGGATCTGCAGTGGGGAACATTGTCCTGTTCTCCACAAGGCCATCTTTCTGTCTGCCAAATAGGCATATGACCCATAGGCAGGGCAAGAAAAATTAGGCAGGTTAGCAGTGGGGAGGAGCTTGCAGTAGCATGTTTCCTATCAAAATGGTGGTAGATTAGCATGCAAAATCAACAGAGATAATGCTGCCTGAAGCAGAAATTAAAAGGAACCTGTTATCTGGATTTGGACCACGTTACAAGTAGATTGCAGGGTTATATTTTACATTAAGTTGTTCAAGTATATTAACACAGCGCTTTTGTGTGTTGTAATTCACAAGTATACGTCTTAAAATAAGCTTCTGCATCTTTAGTCCACCTGTGCTATCAATCACAATACAGTCCATCATACTGTAATAGACTGCGTGTGATTCTGCTAGATGGAATCAGAACTGTGTGTCATATGGGCCATATACAGCTAATAGCTAATGGAGATACTTCTTTAGCTCAAATGCTAAGGGCCTTTGCTTTTGGAGAAGCAGGGTCTGAGTTCTAGCCATGCTAGCACTGTGATTTTATAAATGGCTATGTTGTACAATGTAGCGATAACCAGGAAGTTTCTAGGGGTAGGTCTGCATTGCAATAAAACACCCCAGGGCTAGCACGTCAGCTGATTTGGGCTTGGGCTGGAACCCAGGCTCTGGAACCCTGTGATGGGGGAAGGTCCCCAATCCCGGGCTTCAGCCTGATTCTGAACATTTACTCTCTAACTTTATAGCCCCTCAGCCTGAGCCCTACAAGCCTGAGTCACCTGACAAAGGCCAGCCACGTGTGTTTTATTGCAATGTAGACACACCCCACGTGGCCCAGATTAGTTATACAGTATTGGCTTTTGCTATGGGATTTGTATTCCATTGAATCCCAGATGCTTGCAGATGAGCTTTGTCTAAACTAAGGGAGTATGTAATGAACTGGCTATTAAATATGTATATCTCCTACCCACCGTTAAGTAGAATCAGAGCTCTTCAGCTGTTTGTCGTAAGTACTAAAATGTTCAAGTATTTAGAGTCTATACTTTTGGAACAGGAGCAGAAATTCTACCAATATGAAGTTCTCAGGCAGCCTGTTTTGCTACACTAATTTGTTACACTACGGAGTGTCACTGTTGATAAATATGCAGCAGTTTTTAATGAGCAGGATTTTTTTTCTGGGTTTTTTTTTTTTTGGTTGGTTTTTTTTTAAGATTATGGGTCTAATTCTGTCCTCAGTTATTTTGGATTTGCACTGGTATAACTAATAGGAGAATTTGACTCAAAACATGCTACTTTATAAGGAAACCAAACATAAAGTAGGACATACTATATATTTGCAATTGCTATCTGATAAGGAGTATCCTTAAGATTCCAAGTTTACAGTTTCAAGGGAATTTTGAACATACACAAGTAGTATTTGCAGCACACTCAGTTACATGTGGAGAAAAACATATTTATGCATGACTGTTGAATATATCTTTACAATTATTGTGCATATCCAAATGCCCTTTGCACATGCCAGCGTGAAATTTTGCACCTTCGTATATTGTAATTGCATTTTGGGAGGGGCTATAAATGTGTGTCTTATTTTAATATATACAACACTGATGAGGATTTATTATTTTAGAAAAGCCATTATTTTTGTAGGAAAAACAAAAAAAAAATGCATGTCAACTTCCCCTTCTGTTGTGTCTACAAACTCCAGCTCCAGTGGAAATTCAAGGGAAAAAAGGGGGGGAAGTTGGGAAATGAGCAATGGAAAGATTTTTAAAAAGCTGTTATAAATGAGCTCACTGTATCTTTTTAGGTTTACAAAAATAAATTAAAGCAAAGATATTGTTGTCATCCACTACTACTGGATAACAAAACAAAATAGCTGTAGTTTATTTAGGATTAATATTTTCATGGACTCATATATGGTTACCCAAAATATATAAATGCGTGGGGCATGTAACAAGCTTCATTTTTCTCCCTTCATTTTTTGTTGATGTGAATCCCCTCTGCTTAAAAAGAAAAAAAAAAAGCCCTCTAGACCTTCATGATGCTAATGCTGCTATTGTACCCCAGAACTGCAAACTAAGGGCAAAATCCTGATACCCTTTCAATGTGAATACCTGCACTTAATAACACCTTCATTTCTAACCAGTCCTGTTGACTTCAGTAAGTCAATAAAATCAATGGGAATGCTGGAAAGTAAGGTGTTATTAATCTGGCCCTAAAATATTTAGGTGTGGGGATTTTTTTAAATCTGTTTCATACATACAATATTTCTTTATCCAAAAAAGGTGTGGCTTTTGGATATTTGCTTGCTTTGGAGTCATAAGCATGTCCGCTTACTCACTCAGAATGGAATTTGTACCTTTCATATCCAGCCAATGTCAATAAAACACATTCAAGTAATTATTTTTGTTTAACTAAAAATTCATTTGGAAAATGTATGCTCAGAAGATCAGGGACATCAGAACAACTGCCTCAATAGTAAAAGGATAGCAATTTATTATACAAAAAAAAAGTATTAGATTGTACTCTCTGTCCTCTACATCCACAACAAGAGACATGTCTGTTAAAGTGCTTTTCTATGAACCAAAACAGATATGCATCTATACAGGTGGTTTTACAATTTACAGGCAAACTGCAGATTTTATATGGTGTCCATTTTCCAATTTTTGGTTTTAATGACTGAGATCTCTGTTGGCAGAAGGCACTTTTGCTTGCTAAAACAGAGATTCTTTTGTATTGGGTCAAAAATGTTTAACATTGTACAGCTACAGTGTGATGAGATTACTGTTCTTCAACAAAAGAATTTAGGGGTGTGGCAACAAGCTGCTCTCTTGGGTTTTTCCCCAGTTATTTCTAAACCAACTTGATTTTGATACAGACATCTAAAGATCCAGGTGTGAAGTTGAGTGAGTCCAGATTTTAGTTGATGACTGATTCAGAATACATAATGAACCACTGTGTTAGAATATCATATAATTATTTATTTCTGTTAATGACAGAACCACCAGTGATAATCTGGAGTGTTTTTGAAAGATGTAGGATGGATTTAACTGGGCCTCTTTTTCCTGGCTGTGATAGGAGTGGAGTTAGAGAGCTATCTTTGGGTGTATTTGCTTCAAACAAACCAAGGTGTCTGACCTCTTGGAGAAGGGTCCATGTTTTAGCATGATTACTGTTTTGAAGAGGACTTTGATAAACTGTGCCTGATTCTGATTTCACATATGCTGGTTTAAATCAGGAGTAGCCCCACGGAAGTCAGTAGAGTTATACTAGCATGAATGAGATTAGAATCAGAGCTACAGTGTTTTTAGCACTGGAGATCAGAAAATATTTATTTCTATTCTAGATTTTAAAATTGTTTGCCTCCTTTGTTCTCCAGATGAGCAAATCAATCAGCTTTTTCTTCCCCAGGATTAGTAAAAAAGAGAATATTTTCCATCCCAATTGACTCAAACATTTCCTTGATTTGGGTAGCATTGTTTTTCCCTAGAACGAATCTCAACACAGAGTGTGGGCGGAAGGGAGAAAAGCAAAAAGAATAATGAAGTATATATGATGATAATGTGTTTTCAGGAGAAAGCCTTTTTAAAATGTTTAATGGGCTGATTCTGTCCCTATTGAAGTATATAGAGGTTTTCACATTGATTTCAGTGGTAACACTAATGACCCTAAATGTTGTTGTGTGCAGAGTAATATATTTAACCATAAGATAACAAAGCATTAAAGTGGGGGAGGGGTGTAAAATCTAGATTTGTACTGTTATAATTGAGAAAAATAGTTGGCCCACATTTCCGTTTACATTTGTTGCAATTAGGAAAAGAGATAAGTTCATGTAGGGATAGGTCAGTTAATGGCCATCAGCAAAGATAGTCAAGGGTGTCCCTAAGCCTCTGACTGCCAGATGCTAAGACTTGACAGCAGGGGATGGATCACTTGATAATTGCCCTGTTTTGTTCATTCCCTTCGAAGCATCTGGCATTGGCCACATCCTTATGTTCTTCTGGACTTTATTTCTACTTCTTATGAACAAGGGGATATACTTGATAGATCATGGCCTCAGCTGGTATAAATTAACGTAGCTCCATTCACTTCAGCATTTTTGATGCATGTATACCAAATATGGACCTGTCCCAATGTTCCTTAGGATAGCGCCTCTCTTCACACAATACATTTTCTTATTTTTGTGCTAGCATGCAAATGACCGAATTGTTAGCATAGCCAGCTCATATGTTCTATAGTACGTATTAAAACCTGTTGCTAAGGCAACAACTTTTAATTGGAGAATTATCATGCCAGCAGCGTGTTTTCTTTGAGTATGGTGCTATATTAAGAATCTCAGATAGAATGGAAAGGTAGGGTTTTTGTGTGTGTGTGCATCATTCTTTATGTACAAGATGTTTATGGTTAAGGAATTGTTTTGCTAATAATTTTACTCTTGTGTACTTGAAAGCACTGCATATTGTTTCAAACTAAGAAGAACATAGGCCCCAAAACTCTTTACTGAGTGGATTCAGAGTAGCAGCCGTGTTAGTCTGTATCCAGAAAAAGAAAAGGAGGACTTGTGGCACCTTAGAGACTAACACATTTACTTGAGCATAAGCTTTCGTGAGCTACAGCTCACTTCATCGGCTGTAGCTCACGAAAACTTATGCTCAGATAAATTTGTTAGTCTCTAAAGTGCCACAAGTCCTCCTTTTCTTTTTACTGAGTGGAGTAGTTCTCTCGCAAGTGAATAGCTCCAGTGGGGCTATTTGTGTGAGTAAGGTTTTGCTGGATTGGGCCCTCTTAGTCTAAACTTACTCTAGCAACCTGTTATATGTCTAACAAGATGCACAGAATTAGTACGGTCACTTCAGACTGTTCCCTGAAATTGTGTGAATGGCTAATTGAGTTACTCCATATGGGCAAAGAGGTTGAGCCTAATACCTTAGGGAAAGAACAAGCGACTATTCAAATAATGCTTCAACCCTTAATAAATAGCATATTTGTGCTCTTTAGTTCTCTTATGTCTGTGAACATCTATAGAGGTACTTTAATGGTACAGTGTTGGTTGACTTATGAAAAACAAGATGCTTTCTGATTTGCTTTTTATAAGCAATGTTTCTTGAATAAACACAGAGCAGAATGGTATAGCAAGTATTCTGTGATTTGGATTATGCTACTGCAGTGTTTTAAAAATAGCATAAGTAAACAGACCCAGCAGGCAGGCGCAGGCGCAGCTTAATTTTAAGACCTTCCCAGACCAAATACAGCTATGAAATGTGTTCTTATATGTGATTATAAAGTAAATATTACCTAATTATAGCAGAATAAATAAATATTACACATTGGATACTCAAGTTTAAAATGAACAAGCTGAGCTGTATTTTAAGGTTGCAAAGCATACAGTGCACCAGCTTGCTGTCTGTTTTATTTTTGCTGTTTTTATATCACTTCAGTAGCAAAACCTTATATGATACTTGCAGTAATGTTATGCTTTATGTGCACTGTACAGTGTTTACAAAATCAAACCCCATTACTGTGATCTTGTGAAATAATAATCCTCATCTAGAGGTAGATCCTCTAGAATCTGGTTTAAAAGGGAAAGCTGTGCAGAGCACAAACTGAAAGCAGTCACTGAAGCTTTCTTCACTTAAAAATGCCCACATTTATCTTTATCATTTGTCTTTTTAATGAGGCATTTTCTCCATTTGTCCAAGGTTGAGCAAGGTCATTTTCTCCATTTATCATAAACTCTGATATACACCTTAGAGATGGAAGAGATTTACTAAATCATCTAGTCCCTCCTTGCTGATGCATGATTGTTTGCATTGGTACATTTTCTGTTGTGTTATCCAGTCTAGTTTTAAGAATGCCAAGCAATGGGCTTCCACCTCTTCCATGAGGAGATGACACCATAGACTAATGCAGCTCAGAGTCAGGATGTATTTTCGGATGCTTATCCTAAAATTTTCTTTTCTTAATTTCATTCAGTTGTTCCTGTTTATACTTATGTAACCCTTCTGCCGGTCAGAGTTGGCAGCAACAAGGGCCGGGTTCAATATCTAGGGGATCCATTCCAATAACACAATGCAAACCGGCTCGAGCCCCCACCCAGTGACCTGGGACAAATATATACCACCCCCGCTGGGCGCCTCCAAGAGGCAATACTTCCCCTCTCGCAAGCACCTAGTCTGAGTGTAGCAAAAAGCCTTTTAATAACAGAGAGAAACAATGTGGCATTATGTTGGGGAAACACCAGCAACAGGATTCATAACACAACCCATGAGCAAAAAACCCACCCCAAGCAAATTGGGGCATGCCCTTTCCCTTTGGTTCTTGAGTCCGGCAACCCCAAATCACCCAAAGTCCCAAAAGTCCAATGACCCAAAAGTCTCTGTCCCTGGTCAGGGCAGCCCCAGAGTTCAAAAGTTTATCTGCAGAGCTTTACCTCCCAACCTGGATGGAGATGGGGGCGGGGGTAAAAGGCACCTTACATGATCTGAAGTTGACCGCCCCACAGCTCCATAGGCCTTCGCTCCGTTCCGCTCCACCAGCCACTCCACGAACTGCTTTGCTCAGCTCCGCTCCGCTCCGCAGCCCACAAGGAGCTCCTGCTGTCCCACGAACTGCTCCACCAGCCAGTCCACGAACTACTCCGCATCCCACCAGCAGTTCCCGCCGTCCTATGAACTGCTCCACCAGCCTGTCCACAAGGCACTCCAGCCGTCCCGCAAACTTCTCCACAATTTGTCTTCAGGCTCCCACACTACTTAACACAACGCTCAGTGATTTCAGCTCTTAGTCAGTTCAGCTCGTTGGTGAATTCAGCTTGTAGTAGGGGAGCCTCAGTGCTGGTGCACCATTAGCCCAAAGTGAGCTCAGTAGCCCGTAACTAGACTCCTAATGAAATCAAAATTAGCTCTGATATTCCACAGTGGAGAGAGGATGAAGTGCAATTAGCATGTAAGGCCCTCACCAAGGGGCCCATGCCACCAAGTATTATTACTTGTCCCCAACCTCTCTCTATTCACAGAGTTTTGGAACCCATGACCCTTGCCTAGCGAGTGCTACTTAGTTGATGGTGAGTCCCTCCATCATAACAAAAGGCCAAGTACAGTTCCAAGCACAGTTCCCATAATCAGGGTAATAACAATTTATTCTTCCTGCCCCAATAACAGAGACACTGGGGATCCCACAGCAGCCAAAGTGACCATTTGGGCAGCTATGGCCTCATTCTAGGCGGGATGGGTGTGCCTATGCAAATGAGCTCAGCCCCTGAAGTTCTTTTCCACAACTTGCCACACCTCACCACCAGATGTCAGGGTGGAGCTCATCCTGACACTGCTTACACTTACGTGTACCATTCTACAAAAATCCTCTGTAATCTTGAGTTTTACTCCCTTAGTGTATTTATAAATGGTTACACACTTGATCTGTTGTCGTCTTTCCCAGCTATATGTATTTTAACTCTCTGAGTCTTGCCTCAGAAATGATTCCCTCCGTGTGATGCTTGTCTTTTTTTCTAAGTTCTTCTAAAGTAATAAAATTCATTTTTGGTAATGTGGTGCTCAGAATTGAATGCAGTGGTCCAGGTGCAATCATTCAGGCGCCATGTAGAGAGGGTCTGTTACCTTCCTGCAGCGTGACAGTATGTCTTTGGGTAGTCAGTCCAAAATTGCTTAGGCTTTTTTTTTTGCATCCGGATCACCTTGCAAACTCATGTTTCATTTGATAATTCTGAGGTCTCTTTCAGCATAACTGATTCCCAGATTTTGTCCTTTTTCGGATTATCCCCTGTATGTTAGCTTACAGTTTTCCTAGCTGAATCTAATTGTTATTTTCAGTCCTTGTTTCTAAATCATACAAGTGCCTTTGTATTATTGTTCTGTCCCACCTGATGTTTGCAAATTTCAGAATGCCCCTTCACATAGCCCCCAAAAAGATGAATGAATAACCACACATTTATCTATCTATAAACTGCTACCAGCTAAAAATACTGTGTTCTATGTATGAATGATTGCAGTATAACCTCCTCTCTACGAGGGCTACTAGAATACAAATAACACTAATGAATAATAATAATAATAAAAATATATCTATCTATCTATACTATAGGATAGATTCAAGGCAAAAACCTGTTATTACTAACCTGAGCCATTGCAAGAGAATGGGGGCGCAGGAACTGGGCAGGGTAGCTGGAAAGGGTGAATGAATGGACTCTGAAGTGGACTCTACCATTCCTCTGAGCCAAGAATGATATTTTGTACGACTTGGATGACGTTATTGTGCAGTGTGAACTCAATTTGAGCTCACTTCTATACGGGACAATGAGCTTAATTTATGCTCGAAGAACCCACACGACAAACCTCTGGCAACACTAAGTTTGCCTGAAAAATGGGGGTGTAATGGCACAAAGTATATGTAACCCCCCCCCCCACACACACACACATTCTGCTAAGGGACTTAAGCCTGGTGAGAACCCCCAACGTGGAGTGGCCAGAGGAAAAGGGGGTGTGGCCAGGCCAGCAAAAGATGTGTTGATCTATCACAGTGGTTCTCCACCGGGGCTACACATACCCATGGGGGTACACAGAGGTCTTCTAGTGGGTACATCAGCTCATCTAGATATTTGCCTAGTTTTACAACAGGCTACCTAAAAAGCACCAGCAAAGTTAGTACAAACTAAAATTTCATATAGACAATGACTTGTTTATACTGCTCTCTGCACTATACACTGAAATGTAAATACAATATTTCTATTCCAATTGATTTATTTTATAGTTATATGGTAAAAATGAGAAAGCAATTTTTCAGTAACAGTATGCTGTGACACTTTTGTATTTTTAGGACTGATTTTGTAAACAAGCAGTTTTTAAGTGAGGTCAAACTTGGGATACTTAAGTCAGATCAGACCCCTGAAAGGAATACAGTCACTAATTTAGCAGAACTCCAGGGTAGTCACTGCCAGGGTAGTCACTGCCATGAGACTCTTGTGGCACCTCAGGTGGCGTTTACACCTGCTTTCTGCTGATGAAATCCCTATGGGAGAGTGGCAGAAGTGAATTTCTGCTCCAGTAAAGCTGTTCCCGTGGGTACAGATAATTTGTACCCACAGGACTGAATGAGCTGTGATATCAGATTGCTAATTAGAACTCATTTTTTATATAAACACACAGGGACTGCCAAGAAAGTTTTAATAAGAAGTCAAGATCATCAGCATGATCAATTTGCTATTCTTCCCTTTGCAATTTGAGCATACAGTGCTAGTACCTTTTTAACTTTTTGCCCCTCATGCATCTCAAGGGATATGTCTGAACAGCCCCTACCTTATCCAGTCACTGAAAACAATAAATGTTTGTGAGATTTTGGAGCCATCTTTAAGTCCTGTGTCCAGACTTTTCAAACTTGGGTATCTAAATTTAGGCTCCAAAATAAAAGCTTTAATTTAGATGCTCAAAGATGGATTTATTCACCCAAGTATGAAAATTTTCACCTGCATTTTCTAAGTGGCCTCAACCCAGCCTCTAAGCTAGTGGTGAATTTTTGGTGCATAAACTTATTAAAGGAAACAGATAGGGAAGCAGAACCAGCAAGCCTCCGGGTCACTCTCAGATGTAAGTATACGTCAATATATGCCGGAGAGATAGATGCCACATTTAAAGGAACTAGAATTGATCCAGTCTGAAATGATTCATTAAAAGCACATAGTAGGAGCAGGGCCATTTGGGTGCCATTAGTTTATAAATCTGAGCCTGAGGCTGGTTTCAACAGTGAGATTGCTGATATCTCTGTTGCTCTAATGTTGTTTCAGGGAATATGAGGAGGACTTATAAATGTCCTTTGAAGATTTTTACATGACGCACAGTTTTGCAAAAGCTAAACGTAGGATTCCCTTGAGTCTTAGGGTACAGTTGTGATAATATACAGAATGCGTTGTAGAATCATTAATGATATATATTTTTGTCGTCTACGGTAGCACAGTGACAGAGAGGGTTCTGTAAACACTAAGCAGGAATTGTTTTCTGTTTATGATGCTGTTAATCAGATACTGATATCTGTGGATATTCTTCGAAACGTTCACTCAAGAAAAAAGGAAAAGCTTTCAGTCCCCATGTTACAGAAACATGACTACAATTGGCCCCGTTGTTGGCAGTTGCAGAAGTGAATGGCAGGTTTGTTTGCCGTCAAATGTGAAAATCAGAATCACTTCTAAAACATAGTGCTGGTTCTGGAAAACAGCCGTGTACTGCATACTAGGAAGTGTGGTACATTAAAGGAGGAGAGAGAAAGCATGAAAGTGGGAAGGAGTTGCTCCAAAGGAGAAGGTTGCACTTATTTTTGTCTTTTGTGTGTGTGCACGTTTGGAATAGTCAGGCACAAAAGTGTTTGGCAAATACACACATTTTATTGAGGCCTGGCCTGGAAAATCCCACTCCTAATGTTTGATTTCTCCTTTCTTCCCCCTCCAGCTGGGCCAATCCAGCTCTTATTGAAGTTAATGAGAACTTGCCCATTGACTTAAATTGGAGTTGGATTGGGCCTCTTACAAATACCTCTAGCTTTCAATGCTATAATGCCTTTGCAGCTGTTGACATTATTGCTCTTTTCATCAGGAGCTGTTTTGTGTGGGTGTGTGTTGGAGGTGAGTTAGATTATCTTTATCTTGGTATGTGAAAATCCAGAGGGAGCCTTTTTCTCATTTTCAGCATGCACTGGTGTTGGAAGCCCAGTTTACTGAGGTTGCAGCTTTCAGTGATTTAGAAGGGACACTACTGGATTGTACTGAGATTGTCTAGCCCACATTTCCTGTCAGCCAAGTCTGTTTCTTAAACAGTCTTATGGTGCAGACTGCCTAATTATGGATTCTTCAGAGGTGCCTCCTCACTGCCTCAAAACAAACGTCAAATTCTTCAGCTTCATGTTGTCCACATTGCAGGCTGAAGCAGTGACTAAACACTCCTAAAAGGAAAACTGCACATAATAGAGAACACAGTTTTTGTTTCTAGGCAAACAGGGTTTGTTTAGTGTTCAGTGCATATACAGTATTCGTAAAAAAGCCAGACAGGGCAAACTTGTGGTTGAAGTACAGGGCTGTAAATCAGGGGATCTGGGTTGTATTCCCACTTCTCTGACTCATGTTAGTACGGTGTGCAAAGACTAAATTAATGTTTGTAAAATGTCTTGAGATCCTTTACTGTCAGGCACAGTAGAAATATAAAGCATTATTAAGTAATGTTTGTGGGATATAACACACATAAAGAGAAGTAACTTTATTTTCTCCACCCCAAAATATATCATCTTTATTTTTAGTATTCAGTTATTTGTAAGGGGCATTTGTGGCCTGTTGTTCACCTGTGGTTCAGAGCAAGAGTTACTGAGACCCCTGGGTATGTCTACACAGCAAAGAGAAACCTGTGGCTGGCCTGTGCCAGCTAACTCAGGCTTGCGGGGCTCAGGTTGTGGGGCTGTTTCATTGCTGCATAGACTTCTAGGCTTGGGCTGGAGCCCAGGGTCTAGGACCCTGTGAGGTGGGAGGGTCCCAGAGCTCAGGCTCCAGCCCATGCCTGGAAGACTACACAGCAATGAAATAGCCCCACAACGTGAGCCCCACAAGCCTGAGTTAGCTGGCACGGGCCAGCCCTGGGGTTTCTTTGCTGGGTAGACATACCCTCTGAGAACATTACTAGCCACTCACTAGGGTTAACAACAGATCTACCCTTTTTATTCAGTGAACATCAGTGAAGAAATGAGATAGAAATATCAAACTTCAATATTTACATTTCCCGAATACAAGAGTCATACTGACACTCAATGGTGTCAACAGAGTTGCCCCACAGCTGGCCCTTCCCATTCTCCCCAGACACTCGTGAACTTCCTGGTCTGGTTTATCTAAGAAAGCTTTGGTCTTGTCTGTCCTGTCTTGAGTAACCCTTCTGGTGCTTTTCCCTCAGAATGACATTGGCATTGTCCAGAATCTCCCCTTCACCAGGTTGCTTGGGTGGGATAGAAGAAAGTATTGCGTATGTACATCTTGGAGAAAGCATAATGGGCCATAGTTTGCCTTCAGACATGCACACTCCTTTGGCCTTGTAAATTAGTAGATACACACAGTATTAATTTAGCAACAAGCCCTGTGATGGGGGGAAGCAGTAGATGTGTATATCTTGACTTTAGTAAGGCTTTTCTACCTACTCAAACAAACTAAGAAAATACATCCTAGATGGAGCTACTATAAGGTGGCTGCATAATTGGTTGGAAAACCATTCCCAGAGAGTAGTTATTAGTGGTTCACAGTCAAGCTGGAAGGGCATATCAAGTGGGGTCCCACAGGTATCAGTTCTAGGTCCAGTTCTGTTCAATATCTTCATCAGTTATTTAGATAATGGCATAGAGAGTACACTTACAAAGTTTGCAGATGATACCAAGCTGGGAGAGGTTGCAAGTGCTTTGGAGGATAGGATTAAAATGCAAAATGATCTGGACAAACTGGAGAATTGGTCTGAAATATATAGGATGAAACTCAACAAAAAAAGGAACAATCAGTTGCACAAATACAAAATGGGAAATGACTGCCTAGGAAGGAGTACTGTGGAAAGGGATCTAGGAGTCATAGTGGATCACAAGCTAAATATGAGTCAACAGTGTAATACCATTGCAAAAAAAAGCAGACATCATTCTGGGATGTATTAGCAGGAATGTTCTAAGGAAGACACGAGAAGTAATTCTTCCATTCTACTCTGCGCTGGTTCCGGAAATATGTGGACAAATTGGAGAAAGTCTAGAGAAGAGCAACAAAAATGACTGAAGTTCTAGAAAACATGATCACTGAAGGCAGATTGAAAAACATGGGTTTGTTTAGTCTGGAGAAGAGAAGACTGAGGAGAGGACTTAACAGTTTTCAAGTACATAGGTTGGTACAAGGAGGAAGGAGAAAAATTGTTCTCCTTAACCTCTGAGGTTAGGACAAGAAGCAATGGACTTAAAATGCAGCAAGGGCAATTAGGTTGAACTTTAATAACAACTTCCTAGACTGTCAGGGTAGTTAAGCGGTCGTATAAATTGCCTAGTGAAGTTGTGGAATCTCCCTCACTGGAGATTTTTAAGAGCAGGTTAGACAAACACCTGTCGGGATGGTCTAGATAATAGTCCAGTCATGAGCTCAGGGGACTGGACTAGGTGACCTCTTGAGGTCCCTTCCAGTTCTGTGATTCTACTAAAGTGAATCATATTTAAGAAATGGCTTCAATGGGATTTTTATGCATGTATCTGCGTGGATTCTTTGAACTTTTAAAACAAGCTTTTAATTGTTCCAACTTCACCCTAACACATATTTCACTTACTTGGAAACCTTTCCTCACAAATAGCATTTGATTATTGAGGAATAAGCAAACATATATCCAAATGCTATAGCAATGGAGAGGTGCTTCTGAAAATCCTGTAAAGTGGCAGCTTACACTGAAATGTGGTCTGTGAGCTTTATGGACCTGATCCAAAACCCACTGAAGTCGATAGAAAGACATATGGATTTCAGATCAAGCCCCGACTGCATTTACATTATAACCGTTATCTTCTCTGGTCAAAGAACTGGCCTTTCCTGTTTACTTCAGCTTGAATCCCATTGATTGTTTTCCTTTCTTTTCCCCTTACTCACACTCACAGTAAAATACTAAGAATGGGGGGAAAATTATAAAATTTTAAATAAATATTTTTCATTTTTACCAAAAAGAGAGGCGACGCAAGATAGACAGACAAGTTGAGTAAAAAAGAAATAAAATCAGTTCTGTACTGGTGGCATGTACAGCTATTTACTTTCCTGTGTTTTTTTAATTTAAAAGTATGACATTATGCTATAACTAGAGCTGGCCAGAAAATGAGAATTTTCCCTGTGAAAATTTTAACAGGAAAAAAGTCCATTCAAAATGTTCATGTCAGATTATAATGGTTTTCCCACTAGACAATTTGAAAAGTTATGGAAGTATGGAAGTCCATTTTCTGACTCTTTTCCATTTTTTTGGACCATTGGAGAACAGGTACAAAGTGTGGAAAAATGGGCTTTTCCCCACTTTCTGACTGTTTTCCAAGTGGAAAAAAAAGAAGCCAGTATTACTTCATGTTACAAAACCCTGAGAAAAGTTAGGCATTTCCCAACTATTTGAAACAAAAGTGTTTTTAAAATATGTAAAAAAATTATTTCCATCTCAACAGGGTTTTGGGGTGATTTTTTTTTTAAATATGGAAAAATTCATTATAAATTTTCTTTTGTGGGGAAACATTCATTTTTGACAAACCTAATTTTTCAACTAAAAATATTTTTACTGGCATTGTTGATAATGATAATACGCAACAAAAGACCTGTGATTTTTGTGGGTAGGTTATAGCTCTTATAACTAAACGGATCAAAAACCTGTTCTTAATACTTTCAGGTCTGCATGTATGTTGGCTTTAAAAAAAATTTCTTAGGCAATTATACCCGGCCAAGAAAGGGTAGAAATAGGTCAACAGTGCCGTTTGCTCTCATGTAGGATTCTACTATAAGTGCCTCTGGCCGTTCTGGGTCGTTCTCCCCGCACCCTGTGGTTGAGCTTTGAACTGGACTCTTCTTCTAGATCTCACCCTCTGGCTGTTGCTGTCTTTGCAGCTGTTCCTGCGCGTGCCTTTTCATTTATTTGATGCTTGTATTTTTGGCCTTGATGCAAATCCAGCTCCCTTTGAATGATGTCATCATGCCTATGTGCTCTAGAATTGCTAGCAACACCAAACATTGTGCAACTTCTGTTTGGGCAGCATGGTAACTTCTGTTTTCTCTCAATACTAGTAGCACGGTTTGCTATATTTTGTGCCCCAGTGCAAATGAAAGCCATACTTCGGAGAAGGTGCATGCAGGGCCTTATCTCCCACTGACTTAAGTCAATGGCAGATGTCCCACTGACTTAATTTAACTGGCTGTTAACAGGCATAAAGTGAAAGACTGATGTGGACATAAGTACTTTTTTTGTTTCAAGGGCTTAGCATGTCATTGGGTTATAAACCAATTCTTCTGAGTGCCATCCACATCTCCTGGAAAGTGTGTTGTGGACAGAGATGTCAGCTTTTTGGCCAAGTGTCACTTACTGGTGTGAAATGGCATCTCATAGGATATTGTTGAATCTCTGTGAGGAAAGAAAATGGAGTGATTTATGACGTTAAAAAAAAAAAGATTAGTCAACCAATGTCAATATTTCAGTGTTATACAGAAAATATATTTCCTCTTCCAGCCCCTACTCAGTCTTCTTCAATTCTACATAAATCAGGCATTTAAACACTAGAAATTATGTAAATATACACAACATGGGCCTGATCCAAAGCCAAGCCAAATCAATGGGAATCATTCTATTGACAGTGGGCTTTGGATCAGGCCCTTTATGCATAAGCTCCTATCCTGAGAAGTACCAAATGCTCTCAACACAAGTCCCACTCATTGGGAATTGAGGGAGCACAGTGTCTCTCAAGCGTTACTCAGCCTCTCACAGGATTGGATCCTTAAGGGTCGAGGTTGCAGCACCTATTGCCCAAGATAATATTCCTGATCAGTCAAGGCTGTTACAATGAACTTGCTTTTTGTGGGATGCATAAAGTAACCTGCTCCTAAATCATCTGTAACTGTAGACATTCAACAGAAGCATGCATTCCCTATGCAGGGAGGTGGGGCAAGTAACGCACTCAGCAACTGACTGGCGACTTGATTTTTCCCTCCCCTTTAGCATGATAAAATATACACAACAGTGCCCAAGTATAACATTGTAAATACACGAGGGAAAAGCAACTCTGCAGAGGTATTATAGTATTCTCTTGGACTGGGCAAATGCAGGCCAGCTACTTCTAATCCCAGTCACCTACTTTTGCCAAGGCTAGACAGTTAAAAATATTGCAGACATAACGCTGCCCTAATTTAATGACACTCAGGCTGGTTGTTTAGCACAGCCTGGGCTTTCAGCCTAAATGTCGTTGATATGATAGCAGGAGAAAAACATCATGTGATAGCTGTCTGTGCTTTCCCCTCTCACTTTCACATTCCTACTTATTAAGATACATTGTTACCATGGCTGACATTACCATGGCTCACAACAGCTCCGTATTTTTTCTCTCTTGTTTTAATGCATATTTATGAATAGTCTGCATAGAAAGTCTAATTATAATATCAAACATTGCACTATCTTTGTAACACTGTTGTCAGGAGTCAAGCACTTTGAGTGTTGTAAAGTGGTGTTATAATACGGATGATCTGGTTTATGGGAGCCAAATTATATATTGTGATACAGTAGCCTTATGGTTTTATGAAAAATTATGCAATGATGAAGAAATATCATATTTTGACCAAGTAACATATACAATGCTTGTGTTTTAACTATATGAGTAATGTAAATTGACAGTAAAATCTGTCTGATTGGTTTGCTTTATATGTTGTTTTTTGGGGTGTCACGTTGTCTGCAGTGGATCACAACTGTGAGTCCTACCTCAGGGTAGATTGTCAGAAAAGGTCAGACACCCCAAACTGGTGGTGTGTTCTGAAATTAGATTTAACCAAGCCAGCAACACTTGTGAACATCTGGATCACTATAACAGTCTTATCATGGAGTCACGGGCAGTCCCTCAGGTATGATCTCCAGTCTATCATGCCACCTAGACAAACTGGACTTAGTGATAAATGGTCAATCACACCACATCAGGTTGCTTCCAGTCCCAAGAGACCTATCACTTAACCCAGATCAACTGGTAACCTAGATCTTACACCAAAGACCATGCCTGTAGCCAGTCCTGGAATAAACCATCTAAAGGTTTATTAGCTAGCAATAAGAGAGTTATTTACATATTCAAACAAGCAAACATATACACACAAAGGAGTTAACATCTAAAGACTGACAGAGCTGCAGAGATCTGTCTATTCAATGTGTGTTTCAGGGCAGACCCAGGGGGGACCCCCTGGGGATCTCTGACTTCAGTTTGGTGTCTCCAGACCTGTCACAGTTCAAACAGTGAAAAAGATCTCATCAGCTATTTTTATTTCCTTCTTCCAGCATTAAAAGCGATGGGAGGAAGCCTCCAGCACATAGTCCTCTGTGGGTGTGATAGGGCCATTAACCATTAATTCCTTCTGGATTGGCTGGGGAGGTGTCAATTCCCATGCGTCAGTTCACAAGTTCAGAGCAAACATTTTCAAAGTTATAAAGCAAAACGTACAAATTTTCTTATAACACAGAATACAGACATTATAAGTGTGATTAATGCATGCAGCAGCCAACAAGCATTTCACAGACTCTAAATGTTAAATACATTCTTATTAGGCTAATACCTATTCTGAGCAAAACTAACGTATGGGTGAACTGGTCTGGTCTCCAGCTATAAGTTTGTCAGTTCTTAACTAACGACTGCCGCCTGGGCACGAGCTGGCATCTGGCCTGCCAGTGTCACAGCAGCGCTATCGGTATTCCTTAGCATGAATATGTTTGTTAATTGCCTAACAGTAATTTGACCTCTTCCAAACTCTGAAAAGGATGCAACATGATTAGATATGTTAAATTGCTAATGCACCTGAAATGTGATAGCTTTTCTTTGGAGTAAAAATAGATGGCATCAGTTATAGAAGAGTTGCTCTTCCCTCCTTAACAAATTTCTTAAATTATTTTTAAGAGTCAGATGGTAGCATTGTTTTGTGTTATTTAATCCCAAATATATTTTAGTTAAGAATACTGACTTTGCATGGAGAGGAAATGTGCAGAAAAAACTTTTATCACTGCTGATACACAGATGGTGTCCTGAATCAGGAGACGTTCTTTGGTTATTATGGCCAGACCCTCAAGACTTCACTACAGCCCTAATGGATGAGAACATTTTAGTAATAAACTTGGCCAAGATGCATGTATTCTGATGGTTCACATATTGAAGCACCGCTATGCTTGCATTCCAGTAGCAATACCATAAATAAGTTCTTTGCCTGACATCTCTGCTTGTCCCTAACATCTGAGGGCAGAAGGAGGGGGAACTTTTTCCTGGTAGCTCCTCATTTACTGTCATCCAAATGCATTTTGTTGAAGTACCATAATATCCAAATTGAGACTGTTGGAGAACACAGTACCAGTACACTTAGAGTTAGGATTACTATATGTCTGGGTTTTTCTGGACATTGCCTCCTTTTTGAGTCTCCGTCCTCTGTCTGGGCATATTTTCAAATAACAGGAAATGTCCAGGGTTTTTGCAGATCAGAGGCTGCGGTTCAGAAAGAGCCACGATTGATCCACTTTGCTGTTGGTCCCTCCCCAGCATCTGCAGTTGATTGGTCCATTCCCCTGCAGCCACAGCTGCCAAATCCCACTCACCCAGGCCCCGGCTCCCAGCCCTGGGCGGGAGGGGTCCTTCCCAGGGGCACTGACTGACAGCTGTTGTCAGAATCACCAATCACCAGAATCACAGCAACGTTCAGTTTACTCCTAATCTCAAAGGACGAGTAGTTTACCCAGGTCAGTTGCACTTTAAGTCTCACACCAAAGATAATGCTTGTAGGCAATTCTATAGTAAACTATATGACGATTTATTAAATAGATAAAGGAAAGTAGGGAGTTGTTTATAAGATTAAAGCAAGCAAACAAACATAGACAAACCAATGAGTTTACAGTCTCAGGTTTCAAAAGGAAATACAGGTTTCTATAATCAGCAGGCTCTTTTTGACCTTTAGGGCTAATCCAGGCTAAGCAGCTGGGGATCTCTTGCTTATGCCTAGAAACACCTTGTCCCTGCAGAGTCCAAGCAGCGTAGAGTTTGTTTGGGGTTTTTAATCTCATCCTTCCATGTGCTTTGAGCTGCAAACTTGGCTGATGGGAGGAGTCCACTTGCATGACTCATCTTAATGGGGAGGAGTGCAGAAAAAAATAAGTCTTTAGTTCTTTTGTTGACCATTGCTTAGTCCAGATATAGGACAGTTTCAGTTGTAAGATCCACCCATAGCCTGTCAGGTTTTGATGGACTTCCTCTTTTGAAAGGGGCATAACAATTACTGTAGAGCAGCTCTTCACACAAATTAATGTCCCTTTCCTGTATGGCGATTCATACAGTCACAATACAACCGCTCAAATACTATGTTACAATATGGAACACAAATATTATTACAAGTACGTCACAGTCATTTAATAGAGTCTAAACATTAAACATTTTCTTAGAATGCTAATATTGATTTTATCAATATTAACCCATAAGTGATCTAGACAGATTCCAGCTGTCAGTGTCCACCTGGAACATGGGGCCTTGGCATGAGCTGGCACCTGGGCTGTCAGCATCACAAGGTGAATCAGTGACATTTCCCTATTTGTAGCTCATCTCATAAAAATCCCCCATAAAATGGAAGGAGTGGGCAAGAGACAATGAAAATCTATAGGGAAAATAGGAAGGTAGGAGACTAATCTGTGTCCACATTGTATCTGTGAATCAAGTTCTTCTTTAGTCTAAAAATGGGGTAACTCACAGAGTGCTCATACTGTAGTTTCACTTCACTCATTTGACAGTAATTAAGTCTGATTTTCTACACTGCTTTAGTGTAAAATGTCATCTTTCAGGCAGCTAGTAAAGATCTGTTGTTTTTTTCTGTAAATCATCAGCAGGGATTATTAACATGGATTTTAATATAAAAAAGTTAGACCAAACTAAATATGGTCCAAAGACTCTGGTTCTTTTACAGAATATTGCAACTTATATTAAATATGATTGGAAAGTCATGTGTTGAAATGAAGTTGGTTTATTTGTGCAAATTTGATTTAAATACCTGTCCATGCTGTCAGTGTGTTGCTAAAAAATCAATCAGGATTAATCAGTTCTAAAGAATCTTTCAAGATTAAGGGCCATATTCCCTCCTGAGCCAAGATAGCTTGGTACAGGAGAGAGGGGGACTCTGGTTGCTGGTTACAACTCCATGAGTCTTAAGTTCTCCTGATCCTTCTGACAATTATAGCAGCCTCGGGGCTACTCTGTACTTCTGACAGCTGATTATGGTCCCAAAGGAGCAGAGCTCTGTTCCATTACTGGCTCTTCCCCTCCCTCCTTTGACAAAGCTCTGTCCTGGGGCATTGCAGTTGGCAGAGGAGCCAGCCCCACCAGCTTTTATGCCTGTTGGAAGTTCCCATCTGCTAGGGGAATTCTCAGCTTGGTAATCATGGTCAGATTCTGGCTCCTTTGTGTTACTTAGTGTAAAGGAGCCAGACTGCAAACTAGAATCTGGCCCATAATCATCTGGAAATGTAGTAGTTATGCCTTCCCATTAAGTCTTTGAGAATTATGCAACTAAACCCCACAAGCACTATCACTTGTTGACTTAGGGGCAGATGTTTGATTTATTTCAATGGCAGTTAGGCACCTAAATATCTTTTTAAAATCTGTCCATTGGACTTCAGAGTGAAAGTTGCAGTTATGTGGGGTGATGATATTACTCCAGCTTCAAAGGTGTTTCAGGACTGCTGTAATGTCATAAGATCACAGGAGTTGAAGATTATAAAGACCTACTAAACCAATTGCATCCTTCTGCACATGCATGATATATAGTCCTGTGCAGAAGGATAGAATATATCAGATTTGAGGGCATGTTTTTTTCCAGCTGTATTTATAGTAATGTTGAATATTGAGATGTATGTACTCATTTTATGCTTGAAATAACAAGCTAAAATTCAACACTTTGCTCATTTATGGATTTTTTTATTTTTATGCTTTTAATGTACCTCCCTCCCCCCACAAATCTCTTATTTATTACGTAGGATTTGATTATCACATAGTGTTCGAATCTTTATTTGAAATATTAAACTGGGTCCCCCCAGATAGTCAGTGTCAAAATGCTACATTATTTGGTCAGATTACACACAGTATTTCATATCTTATCTACAATGTAATTGTTGCATTTTTCTCCGTTAACTGCACCCTGACTTTATTTTTTTACCTGCTGCTGACATTTGAGGATATATTGCAAGGGAAGATGACGCCAAGCACAGCTTACTATGTGTACCATTGGCCTGTTTTTTAAAGTTTTAACAAATTTTTAACTGTTTGAGAACAGATGTTTTCAGCTAAATTGTCATCTGCCTTAATTTGATCAAACGTATGCTGTCACTTTTACAGGCTAACAAGAAAATCCTTTTATTCATAGTAGAATCATAACATTACATATAGCCATTAACTGAGACTTTCCCAATTGTCATTTAACTGTATCACACAATTATGGAGGACAAGGACTAACAGGCTGATTCTGCTCTGAGTGGACTAACTCAGGTATGAGTCCATTGACCTAAAAGAAGTTAGGTGGCTTTGAAACCAGTATAAGTGATAACAGAATCTGACCCGATAGCTTTAGACCCTGATTCTAGCCCAGACGCTGCCCTTACACAGTCCCACTGACTCCATTTGTACTCTGGCCAAGTGCAGGGATCTGTGGCCAGCTTGTCTGGCACACTACAAAGATGTGTAAATAAGAATCTCACAAAATCTTCACAATGGCTGGAGATGTACCAAATGCAATCTAGCAAATCAGTTACACTTACATAGTATAGGACAAGAAGCAGGCTATGCATGGGCCTCTCACTCCAAATATGTATGCTCCAGCAATTGTTTATGCCAAAGGAATGAAGCCCCTGACTGTGTTCATTAGAGACCAGATCCTCAACTTGAGTAAATGGGTACAGCTTTATTGAAGTCAGTGCAGCTATGGCACTTTATACTAGTGGAGGATCTGGCCTGAAAGCTCTCTTTGTGTGCTTTACCACTCACCCTCCATTTGCCTCTTCTTCTACCTAGCTCTCTATCACCACTGTATTCTGATCTGTAGTGTTGTGCTAAAGACCTGCTACAGTGACCTTGTATTGTACATAAAAGTACAGAAGTGATTATATGAAATTACTTACTGTGAAATTAATTACTTTTAACATATGAAGAACCTCCAAGTGGAGCTTCTTTTTGGCTTGCTTGCCTGTCTTCTGCAATCTCAGAATTATATGTATTCTTACAGTCCATCCAGAGCTTCTAGTCAGATTCTAAAGTGGATAATGCAGCTCACTGGATTGGAGTCACCTCCCAGCTATAAGAGCCATGCTGCTGGGGAGGGAGGAATCAGAGATGCATCTTAGGGCAGCCTTTTCTTGGGAATGAGGATTCCTTTCCCAGAGGATTCCCAGGATGCAAAGAGTTAGAAGGCTGCACTACAGTACTCTGCTGCCTTCAAAACTAGTCCAAACCTTCCTGCCTGAGGAAAAAATTGCAAGGAAACTGTAAAATTTAGTTTGTGGGCTCCCCAGTCTCTGTCCTGTGACCTTTTTAACCCTTACATCTTTTTTCTCAACATTCTGCTAAACTTAAAAAAAAAGAGTTAAAACAACATTGAGTCAGACTTTAAACTAATGAAAGAAAGGAGGATTACATAAAGTGACTCAGCAAAACAAAACTGACACACTGCAGTCCTTGTGTCATTAAACACGGACTTGTGTTTAATGCTGCCCATACATTATGTCTTCTAGATAAAGCCATGTCCTGTTGTAGCATTAGACAGGATTATCTCTAGGTGTCAAAGATGAATAAGAAATATCTCACTTTCCTGCCACCCTAGCGTGCAATTTCAGATTAGAATTTCTTTTTGGCAGAGGGAACTTTATTTGGTTTTCGATGCAAACTGTTTTACAGATCATCACAGTCTTGTTAAATTTCTGCAGTTTTTAGTTAGATATGATATTTCGCCAATTAGATCCTCCTTATGGTGGCTTGGAACATCATGAGGGAATTAAGTTGTATTTATGCCACAGCGTATGCACTGTGTGGATACATACGTTCTCTATGTGAGATCTTCATTGATTAGATGGCTTAGCAAAAACATCATTGAAGGAACTTTTTTTGTGGAGGTTTGTTTAAAAAAAAATGCAGTCCATAAGCCAGATGTAATATAATTTAGGGGTGTGTGTGTAAATGTTGAATATTAGGAAATACCGGGTTTTGCTATTTAAGGATGAGACGTGTTCTTCTCTGAGATGGACAGGGAACTCTAAAAAAGTCATAAAGGTACTAAAATTAGATTTCTTCAATTTATTCAAATTTAACCTTGAGTTAATTTAAGAGTTCAGGTACAGTATGGGTACATTCTTAATATAGCCTTCCATTCATGTGTTTCAAAAAAGAATAACAAGGTATTTTTAATATTAAAGTGTATATTTGGGGGCTGCAAAATGGCCTTGCAAAGTCTGCTTTCTCACTGTCTCAGCCCAATCCAATTGCCTTACGTAGGTGTAAGGCTAATGGAAATGATGGAGGACTGTGTCCCCCAGATCTGCATGCAGAGGGAATCCTCTGAGGCATGGATTGTCTCCTCCCATCTGGTAAGGAAGGTGAGCTTCCTACAAGGAATGGCCTTCTTTCAGACTTCAAAGAGGGCTCTCTGCTCCTGAGATCTCTGTGGAAGACTGGGAGGGAAAGAGAAAAAGGGCAAGGACTGGGTAAGCCAGGGGCAGGAGTGTCCCACTCTGTCTCTGTGGACTTTACCTGGAAAAGATCTGGGGCTGTATTATCTGGAGCTTTTCTCTAGAGCCACTTCCACAGTCCCCTACTCCTTCCCCCAAAAGGGGTCCGTAAGGCAGCTGTAGCTGAGGAAAGCTCATGGAGTAGTGTGGCTCCAAAGAATACATGCCACAGAGAGTTGCTTTCTCTGCCTACATATGGATGTCAGGGCCTCCGGCAGATCCCAGGAGATCCATGGGACTTGGGGGCAGGCCCTGTGACTCATTCTAAATGAGGGTAAACCACACAGCAGAGCAATAAGGAAGGAACTCTGTGAGGGGAATTCTCATTCAGATTTCCTCCACCTGATCCCCATGCCACAGGTTTTACCATGGGAAGGGATACTCTGGGAATTTGCTGAGGCTGTATTAACTCCCACAGCTATTGTGATCCCTTCTGGGGGTATGGATAGATGCACAATTGGGAGGTTGGGAGTATAAGTTCTTCTTCCTCCAGACAGGTCCACAGCTCCTCATCATGGAAGTATTTTTGGCTTTCTGTAGCAACGTATCCTTTCCCTAATATGCCTCAGCCTGTCACAGAACCATCGTCCATGACCTTCTGAGGGCTGCTTGCTCAAGAAGCTGCAAGTATGTCTCTCAGCTTGACCAGCATGGTAGTGCTATTGTTTGTTCAATACCTGCATCCTGCATTTTTTCTATTGTGACTGTAATAAATTGGTAGATATGTTTATCCATCCTTGTTCTGGATAAACAGGATTTGGTAGATTGCACCTTGTAATGGAAACTATACTTCACTCATGGAAATGTTCTAAATAATTATAAATAGGTGCTCTGAAAAATATATTTTAGTGCAGTATTCTTTAGAGTGACTGCAATGGGTACATAACCCCAAAGCAATTTCAAGAATTATGTATAATCCCATTATCAGACATACTGCCTTATGCAAAGATCATTGAAATGCCAGTTGGCTTGCTGTGAAAACGAGGTTCATATATGTTGAGCTGCCAAGAGTAGAAAAAGATAGGTAGGAAAAAAAGGGGGGTTTTGACTAAAAAAGAGAGTTCAAATTAGCTTTGTGGTTTTTTGAGCAAAATTCAGTGTAAGGTCAAACTATATTGAGTTAATTTGTTTCCTGAAAAAGCAAAACCAAGCCAGATGAAAACAGCTTAAATTAAGGCTCTGTCTCTGCTCCTGCTTGGATTCATTTCAAAGATTAAGAGAGGAAGCAAAAACTTACAGTTTAAGAGATCGGTTCTCCCAACAATTGATTTTATTCTCCTTGTATTTGTGTTTTTTCAGTTGATTTAGTGTCTCAGTGGAAGAACGGTCTTCATTGTTGAAAGTTTAAGAACAATTATTGCATAGAGTTTTTCATATTGCTAATGAATGACGATGTTTTCTAACCTCAGTCCTATGAAATGTTAAAGGGATACCATCATCTTAAAAATCATACTTCTCTCTGGTAATGTTTTATCTAGTGTTGTGATATGTATTGTTACAATAATTACTATAACAGAGATTTACTGGGGGAAATTGTTTTCCCTGCTTTTCCTGCTTTTCGCATTTGGCAGCATTTTTACTCCTTCTCCTGTATATTTAGTAAAACCAGCATTTTCCAAAGTGACCTGTGATTTTTGGTGCCACCTTTTTGGATGTCCAACGCGGGAAACCTTCAGCCTAGCTTTTCAGAGTGCAGCGCTTGCACGGTTTCCAGTGACTTCAGCTGGAGCCTTGAGTGCTCAGCACTCCCCAAAATGAGGCCTCATAGTTTCACAAGCTGGGAACCCAGATTTTAAGGAAGGTACCCAGAAATCAGAGGTCACTTTTGAAAACATTTTCTGAAGTAAGTTTCCTTTGTTACGTGTGGGGTCTTTCACACAGCACCAGGGAAGAGAGAAACGGTTCTGAAATAACAGGCAAAGTTGTCTTCTTGTCAGGAGGACTCTGGGGTAGGTGATGTACCTGAAATTACTTCTACCTCATTTTAAAAAAAATATGACTGAAGTTCACATTGATGCATCCTTTTAATCTAGACAAAATTAGCATGTCAAATTTGTTGCATAGAACATGCATATTACCGCCACAATTGGTTTCTGCCTCTCATAGATGGTGTGTGCCATTGCAAAAAAGAAAAAAAATGTATTTGATATGATCACCTTTTCCCAGGAGTGCCATGTGGTGGCAATAATCAGAGCTGTAGAACCTTATTGGTTTGCAGTGTTATTTCCCTAGTAATATTTCTACCCTTGAATGCTAGCCTAACCTTTCATTGCTTCCTGTTCCCCTTATTATAATGCAAACAGATCCGTCTTTAGCATGTTCAGAGTAGTATTTGTACTTTCTTGGGCTCACTTCTAAAGTTGGACTGCACTCCAGTAGTTGGATGTCTGGCTGTACAGCCTTTTGCCAATGTGGAGACTTGTGGAGGCAGGTCTGTGGGCTACATGAGTGCTTTGGCTAGGGTATTTTTAATTGAAAAAGATTTTGTAACCACAGAAAACAGTTGTTTTCTTTTCAAGGGAACAGCATTTTGCTCACCTTTAGCAACAGTAGTTCTCTGAGGACATGCTGTAAAAACATATAGTTTATTGATACTACTTTAATGTTATCATTCTTTATTTATTGTTGCTCTTATAAATATTTGGTTATCCATATGTCACTTTGTTTGGTAAGTGACATAATGAAGGTGGATATTCCTGTGGCTGTTTTAACACCAGTTATGCTCATTTCTCCTATGTTTAGGGTCGATGCTCAAGGGAGAACTGCAAATATCTTCACCCACCCCCACACTTAAAAACACAGTTGGAGATAAATGGACGCAATAACCTGATTCAGCAGAAGAACATGGCCATGCTGGCCCAGCAAATGCAACTAGCCAATGCCATGATGCCTGGTGCCCCATTACAACCTGTGGTAAGCATGTTTTCAACTCTTACTTATCAACAGGGCAACATAGTGAAGAGCCACTGATAATTATAAAACAAGTTCTGGCAAATAGACTAAGACTGATGCTGTAAGATATCCAGTATCAGATATATAGTAAGATGCCAGTAAAATTTGGCATCAACCTCTAAATGATGGAGAAATCAAATACAATAAAGTGCTTTTCTGTAACCATTTATAGTGCTTTATTTTACCTTGTTTGAACTGTACTTGGAATAATATTATTCTTGTTTTGTTGATTTAATTATATTAATTTTAATTTGAAAAAATGTATGTCCATCCAGAGTGCCAGCAAAATAGATTTCGTTTGCACAGTTCACATGCTATAGGAATTTTAAAATTATTACATTTTCACAGTGCACTGTTAGACAAAGTTCAAAGCTGTCAGTTAGACCTGTGTGTTTAATGTAAATTTGATACGCCAGGTCAACACATCAGGCTTGTCAGGCAGAAGGATCAGTAAATTAATCCCATTTTTAAAAATGGGAATAATCAGGAAAACCTATCAGAAATCTGTTTTCTGGTTACAACATGACCTAAGCATTAATATTGCCTGTCCTACTTTTCTGATACCTTGCTTAATATGCACATGGCAGTGTATCCCATAAGCTGGTCTCCAAGGGGATGAGTTAGTTTATATTGCTGCAATGATCCACAGCCTCAGTGTATATAAATATGACTGTCATCAGCCAATTATATACGTACGCAGTTGAGAGCTGAACACACAGTGCAGGACACATCACTGATTTAATTCCACTGAAGTCAGTTGAGTTAAACTGAGAATAAATTTGGCCCCCAATCCTTCAGGTCCAAGCCACTAACTCAATTACTGGAGGGCACCAGTAAAGATGAACAGGACTGGTGTGTTCTATGCAAAAAAGTACACAAGGCAGTCCACTGCACTGCCAGTTGCAGGGGTTCTTTTACTTCATATATAGGGGATGAAGGGAGGTAAAGTGATAGCCTATGAGAAGTGAATGGATGGAAAACCCTACATCTGCACTTTCCCCTGTTTGTTCCCCAAGCATCCTGTCTTCGTTGTGGGTAACTTGATGAAATAGAATTCACCCTTGGATACCTTCCTCTTGCCTGCTTGCCTCGCAGACTGCATTAATAATTTGTGATTTGTCTTTTTAACTTGGTTTTTATTTTAAAATAATGTAGTAATAATTTAAAATTCCTAAATGTAAAAGTAGAGATTGCAAAAATCAGAGCAGTAGCAAGAATTATCATAGTTGTGTAAAACAGTTGCAAGGTCCCACGCTTGCTGGGTTTAAAAATATCAGTAATCTTTTAAACATATTTTAATTAGTTAACTCAATACAATTATTATTCTCTCATAGAACTATATGCCTCAGTCATTCCAAAAAAGAGGGGGGGAGGGATCTCCATATTACATCGACATTGATACCAATTATCAATACCATACGTTCAAGGTGAGAAAATATTACATTTTAATTTTTGCTGTGTTGTGATAGGCCTTTCTTCAAATTAAAAGTAGTACTAGTTAAAGCAAGGAAATTCAGTAGACTGATAACAGCATACTAACTCCAGAATGTTAAGGTACCATACTAACAGTGGAGATGATATAATGTTATCAAAATATAACCCAGACAGTACTCTACAATGTGGCCTACCAAAGGCCTCAACCTGTGAGTTGGTGCCCCCTGACTTTTGCCTGCTTTCTTATATGAAATAATTCCATTCTTTGTACCAGTCAAATAGCTCAAATGTAGAATATGTCTTCTGGGTTGTATATTCAAAATAGCCCCAAACTGGTCATCCAAGTTTTTGAACATCCAAAACCATAGATGTATTTGTGCAAATCCAAGTTTTGGACCATGCAAGAACTTGGCTGTGCAAGTTTAGGAGGGTGCTTTGGAAAAATATTGTCCATAACACATAATTTATTTGTATAATGCAGTATAACCAAACATAGCTTCCACTTGTCCTTTGCTTTGCGCATACTAATATATAGATGCTATAGCTAAGCTGCAATGACATTTCTATTTTAAAACAATACTAGAACAATAATTTTCTGCAAGATAAACAAATGGAAGTAACATTTACTTTAATATTAAAGTTGGTAGGTCAAATTCTGCCTTTTCTTAGATCCATGCAGTCCCAAATCGGGAGCAGAATTTGGATCAATGTATTTTAACCCATAGCACAAAGGCGTCTGTTTATGTTCCAAAAAGCCCTTTATATTAAGGGACAAAACTCTTACATGTGCAATTTTTATATGTAATCACTTGAGTGCAAAAACAATAGAATTTATTTTTTCAAAGGCCATGTGCATTCAATATGTGCATGTACAATAGGGGATTTTGGTGCACCAGCGATATTGTCTGCAAATGGATGCCACTCTAATAATCTGGCCCTAAAATTGTTTAATGGTTTCCTGAGCATAATTGAAACTGATGTTATTACAGAGTATTGTAGGAAAAATATATATGATCACATTTGACTCTGGTTCTTGTTGCCTTGTGTTCTGTTTACTAAAAATCAATAACATATGATTTAACAAAAGTGAAATGAACTAACTTAGCGAAGAACCTGAAGTGAGGAAGTAAAGAGATAGGATCAATTCAAAAACCATACTTCTGTTTGACAAATGTTTTTAATTATTTTTGATACCAGTAATGGCTGTGAATACTATAACTGGAAGAGATTAGAGGAAAAACATTCTCTCTCTCTTTTTCAGTTTATTTACTTCATTCTTTTGTCAGCCTTTATGTATAATCTATTTCCTCTGATATAGTCAGTTTCCCCAAAGTGAAGAGATTTAAATCAAGGTAAATCATTTATATCACATGATTTTTAAAAATCATTGGTTAAAATCAGGCTGAGGTTTTATAAAACTAATTTGAAAATTTGAGCTCTTACAACTTCAGATTAAAATTTATAATAAACTAAATGTTCGATGATGGGGCCACTGCTAGTAAGGTATCTTTTTGGAATTTTACAAACTGCGATAGCCAAAAATATTGAAAATGAATTGATTCTGTAAACACTTAAGAAAGTATATAACTTTATTCCCATCAATTTCATGTGCTTAAAGTTAAATATGTGCATAAGTATTTACAGCATCAGGAGCTAAAATTATAGTTTATATAGTTTATTATAGTTATAGTTATGACTACAGATAGTCATATCTGTGCAAAGTGAATAAAAAGTATTATTACAATTAGTGCCTAGAAGCTCCAGGCAGGATTGAGGTCTCATTTTGATAGACACTGTACAAATACATAACGTGACACCGTCCTTGCCCTGAGGCACTTACAGTCTAACTACGTATAAAACACTGCTGTTTTGACTTGCTTACATTCTACATGGGTAAAGTATGTGACTACACAAGACTCAACACAGTGGAGAGTCAGAAAGAACCACATCTGCAAACCCCACAGAAATATACTAATTCTTTCAGCCTTCTCAGAGCATCCTCCTTGTATTTATCAGGATTGCCTAAGATTCTTAAATTATTGATTTGTGCTTGTAAACCAGGCAGAGCCTCTAGCCTATGAGTGCTGCCAGTGCTGGGCACAAATTTTGCTTCCAGTGAAGTTTCAGTGGGAGCAAGTTTGTGCTGCAAACTTCCTGATCTAGTGTGTGTGGCTTTTCTCAGTCACCTGAGGGTCCACTGCTTATACACTGCCAGAAAGTTGTGTCCCTTGATTTGACTATAATTGTCAGGCAACGGTGCATTCCATAAAGCTGCCTGGGAATTTATTCTAAGTTTTGAAACAGTGTGAAGTTTGGTTCTTGGACCTCTCTTTCACTGATGTAGCCACAAGGGAAGTTCTCAGCAGAGTGTGCCAGCCAGCACCTTTACTTTCGGTGGCTTCTTGATTAAAGAAATCCCCTTTTTGTTGTTAAAGTAATAACTTAATATTCCAGGCACAGGTAGTAGCTACTGAAAGCTATATTATAGGTTTTCTTTCTCATAACTTTCTCAGATTCCTTTTTTATGAAAATTGCCATGTTTGGTTTCAGTGCGGAGGTGTTGGGGTTTTTTTTTATTTGTTTTTTGTTTTTGTGTTGAAAAGTGAGCCAGTTCAGCCAATTTTGAAGTATATGAGCTTGAGAACACATTTCATATGTGTTTTGATCAAAACTGGCAATTTTGTATGTGTATACTAGAAGTTTTCTGAACTCTTTATTAACATGGGTTAAAGACATGTTTATTAAGGGACATTGTACTAAAGCCTGTAACATTTGCAATCGGAATAGCGTTCAAGGAACCCAGTCAGTTGCAGGCAGCTGTATTGGAGCGTGTTGGATTACAAATGAGTTTATCGTACCTACAGATCCTGGAATTTATTGGCATAAACAAATTTAAGTCAAATAGTTCTATGTTTTATTTATTTATTTTTGCTTTGAGGCGCCAAGGAAATTAAATGTAAAGATAAAAAAATAGAAATAACTAAATACCAAGGTTAGAAAAATTAAGCTCTCAAAAGTCATGAAATTTCCAAAGTAAAGGTTATTCATACAATGTTAAGGCAGCCTCATTATCCGGCTTCACCAGAAGGAGAGCAGGAGACACTGGATGTGCTTTAATTAGGCTTCAACTTTATTATTAACTGTCTGGGGGTTAGATAGATAGATAAAAGTGTACAGTGCAGATAACTCCATGATCATTTCAATAGCTACCTAGGGGCTTCTGTCCGCCCACCCTCCCTGTCCATCCTGCTCCCCAGCCAACCAGCTGCTATGACCTTATCCTCCCCCACACCTTAACTGAGGGTGAAGAGATGGTCTGTAATGGAGGGGTGGCTGGCTCCCTACTATTGCAGTCATAGGAGCCCAGAACCCCCAATGTTTCCGTTCCTTTAACAAATACCTCCTTTTAAATCCCTTACCAAGTCATTTATCTGATCATTGTATTCCTTCTGTACAAGCCCTCCCAGCTTGCACCTGTGTACTTTCCCTGCTCTTCCAGCCCCCTGGGGGCCGGGGGAGGGGGGAAGGAGATGAGTCAGCATCCTCATGCTGACCTGATCTGTGTCTGCAGCAACTTCCATGCCTCTACCCTTAAAGAGGTACACACCTTCCCCTGACAGGCTAGACAAGTTCCCCCCGGCTTGAGGTGCTGTGCGATCATTGCCAGATTTTGAAACATGTTGTGCAAATAGTTGCAGGAAATATTTTGTCCCTGCTTTTATTTGTATGAACAGTTTCTGTTGCTCATAATATCCATCTACATGACATATAGGCACAATCAGGTGTTTAGATATCTGGGTAAAATTGCTGTTTGAAGCCACAAAATTAGATGCATAAAGGGAGAGGCCCAGTTCTGTCTGAAAATCAAGTCTTCCTGTTTTCCTTGTTCACTGTAAACCTTCATGTATTTATTGTTTGTTTTTAATGTACGAGATCATTAAGATTTATGGGATATGTAATGAGAGCAATTAATCATTGTGGGTGGAGCCGGTTGGAAATTTTTTTTTGAAATGTTTTTTCACTGAAAAATGCCATTTTCATCATACAAAAATATTTTGAAAAAAAGTGTCTATTGTGATGAAAATTCCCATAGAACAAAATTTCAGAATAAAAAGAAACTTTGGGAAAATTTTTCATTTTGAATAATTTCAAAATTTCAGGTTTTTTTTATTCTAATTTTTTTTATTTTTATATAATATTTATGATTTTACATTATTTCGTGACCAGTCCATAGTACTCTGTGTCAAAGTGTTTCAGTGCAACACAAACCGCAGACAATGAAGGAAGAGCTCTGTGTAAGCTCAAAAGCTTGTCTTTCACCAACAGAAGTTGGTCCAGTAAGTGCTATTACCTCACACACCTTCTCTCTCTAATATCCTGAGAGCAACATGGCTACAACAACACTGCATAGTATTATGTACACTTTACAGATGAGAAAATTAAGATATATCTTGGTAAACCAGTGGCTTCCCCAATAGCACACGATGAGTCAGTAGCAGAGATGGAAATAAAATATAGGAGTCCCAACTCCCATTCCTCTGCTCTAACAAACTATATAACCTCCTTGCCCACAAACCCCTCTTCTGACTTACTCTGGATCGCAGTAAATCCTTGTATAAAGGATTTAATGAAATGTTCTGAGCAATTGAAGCTGAAGCTTTGTGGGAACCCAAGGAGTTTCCTTGACATGTTGTGAAGCATTTAGAAATATTTTGCCTCTACCCTGTATCCCCTTCCCTCAGTTTGTTTAATTACAGAATGTGAATTAATATTTTATTTCCATTTATTATGGCACAGTTACAAAATGTGAACTTTTTCAAAGAAGTTATGGTTTGTATATTTTTTACCTTGTTTCTGTATCATACTATCAGATACTGTGTATGTTGATCAACTGCATCATAGTTTATTTACCTAGTTTAATCAGAAACAATTAGTACCAGGTTTTGTTGGATATATTTCCTATATTAACTACACATAAAGTTTATGGAAATATTGTGGTAGAAAGAAATGAATAAACTGAAATCTCTGGGACCTGGAGAAAATAGTTATTGTAAGTAATACAAACTTATTCTTTGGAGAACTCTTTGGAGAAAATTAGATGTTAGAATTAGTTTTTAGAGTACAAAAATGGACAAATATCTCTTTGCATGATAATTTATATATATAATCTTCTGTGTGTGCAGTTCTCAGGTGTAACAGAAATGCCTTCAGCTCATCTAGGTAGCAAAGGTGGCTTAATACCATCTTTACCCTACTTCATCGTGAGGTCAGCTAAGAGATAATTTAGCCTTGGTGTAACTGAGAGCAGTCTCACGGGTGCTGTAAGTTATGCCTACTCTTAATGGTTCTCTGCGGCCCCTGCACTGTCTGAGAATTGCTCTTAATGTATAGAGCTGGATTTACACACCACCTGCGAATTCCCCAATCCAGGGGAAATGCTGTGCTGCCTGCTTATCGCAGCTTGAAGTCACCTTTGCACCACAAGAGTGCAAAGGGACCTCAGGCTGGGTCAGTGTAATTAATTATTAATCTGATACAACAAATGTATACAGCACTTTGCAAAATACCTGTAAGACAAGGTTCAGAATGATTTGAGGCTTTTGTGCTTTTTTTTGTGCAATTACTGCTTTTGTAAAAGCTGCTACACTTCTCGTTGCAGTGATCTAAAGCCTGCAGTTTATTCCTAATTATCTAAATAGAAAACGAATAGAAAAAATATTATTTACCCTATAGTTGGCATATTGAGCTGAAGGAGGGACTCTTCTAGCCATACATTGGTATCCATATAGTCACAGCACTAACTGGCCGGTTTTGTTGCTTGATCTCTCGTACTAATTTATCCATCTACTAACAGTATATTTAATGAAAGTACATTGTACATTAGATGGAATTTGTCAAAATGTAATTAATATGCTGCTACTTACACTAAATTTGCCTGATTCTCTTCTCATTGACATTGATGAAGATCCAGACACTGGGATTTACTCCCAGTTTACACCACCATGCTTTGTAAACGATCTTTGTAAATATTGTGCCCTTTTCCGATATTTTTAGCTCCAGGCTTGCTAAGCAATTGAGTGACTTCTTAGAGAATACAAAAACATATCCTTGTGTAGCATGCCTGGCTAAGAGAAAACAGTCGAGAAAGAGAAAGGGAGATCCTTTAGGCTTTTAGGTACATATTCATTTGTAGCCTAAGAGGACAGGTTTGAAGAGAGCTTTCATGGTGCGTTTACCAGCTATTCTACTCAGATATCAAAAGTACGGACTCTGGGTTAAATTCTCCTGTCAGTTATACTGATGGAGCAATTCCATTAAATTCAGTGAAGCAGTAGAGTTACTTCAGTTTTACACCAGTGTAACAGCACAGAATTTGGTCTTATAGTCTTCGTTGAGCTTCTGGACCTTTTTAAGTTCTCTCGTGACAGATGAACTTGAAGGAGCCTATAAAGACTTCAGTTGTTGGCTTCAGTATCCAGGACAGTGAGATTGTTTGTTTCATACGGAATTTCTGGATGGGCAACCTGTTTAGTTTTACCAAAAAGAATTTTTGTTGTTGCTGTTATATTCTGATCTTGGACCTCTTTTACACTGGTGTAATTCCACTGCCTCAGTACTTATTTACAGTTGAGAAAATAAAAGGAGAATCTATGTCTGTGCTGTTTAACAATGACTGAATGGAAGGATGCCTTTTCTCACCCACTGAGATTCCTTTCTCATTTGTGGTTGTTTGTACACACCTCAAACCTGCACATGACGGTATCTGATATCACAGTTGTAAGATGCTTTTCTTACACGGCCATGTGGAAGTGCTGACTTGTGGCTGGGCAAATGAAGGGGTGATAGTCGAAGGTCAGTCATACTACTGCCACATGTCATATGCGTGTTGGAATGACCATTTATAGAAAAAAATGAGTGGAGTCTTAAAATTGAACTCCATCTTAATGGAATTTTTACTAAATGAGTGTATTAAGATTCCATATATTTGCTGTATATTTCTTAGCTAGAACAAATGTTTTGTTTGTATTAATAGCAAAAATACACTGCTATCATGGGTAAAAAGACATCCAGAACCAGCCACTTTAGAGTATATGGTAGAACTTAATATACTGACTAGTATAAACATTAAAGAGTTGTTTCTTCTTTTTTTTTCCAGCCAATGTTTTCAGTTGCACCAAGTTTAGCCACCAATGCATCAGCAGCCTTTAATCCCTACCTGGGGCCTGTCTCCCCAGGCTTGGTCCCAGCAGAGATCCTACCAACTGCACCGATGCTGGTTGCAGGGAATCCTGGTGTCCCCGTTCCTGCAGCTGCTGCTGCTGCTGCACAGAAATTAATGAGGACGGACAGGCTGGAGGTAGGAAGTAATATGCTTTGTTTCGTATTATTAATCTTATGCATTAGTCTCCTGCATCTTCAGTTCTGTGCTTGTGAAGGAAACTAACAGCACATAAATTACAATCCAGACCAGGGGTGTGCACAAGGCCGGGTGGGGGAGGGTGCGCTGGGGCAAGCAGGGAGGCCCTGGGACTGTGGTGGGGGAGGGGGAGAGCGAGCTCCTCCAGGCCCTGGGGCCGCAGCGGGGGAAGCAAGCTCCAGATCCTGGGCTGTGGCAGGAACTGACAGTTAGCTCCTCCAGCCCTGGGCCTCAGTGCAGTCACAGAACGTGCTCCTCTAAAAGGGTCAAATTTAAATCCCTGCGCATGCTTCTGATCCAGATGGTTAATACGATGTCTTGATAAAAGCCTCTGAACAGAATGTGACATGACCCTCATGCAATCACTTAATAACACATACACTTTTCTCACTAACACAAAAGGAAATAGGTACCACTGAAACCTTTTAAGATTTGCTAAACCAAACACAAGAGTAGCAGCACCTAAGAACTATGTTAATGGGTGTGATGGATAGATATTGATAGTCAGGACTTGGTATAATGATACTTTAGCTACCTGTATAAGAGATCTTCTTCAGTTTCTAGCTTATTTCCATTCTGGGTGTATATGCTGCTTGAATTCCCTCAGAGGCCTCCTGTTTATCTTTTGCTACAGGCCTAATAAATTCTAGTTCTCTGTAGCTGTTCTTCTCCCTTGCCCTGAATCTTTTCTTATCTGAAATGCCTGACAGTGTTTTCAACACCTTATGATGTCTGTGGCGACATAGGCCCTGAGCCAGCACTGTGCTGCCGACTGTCAAAATATGCTGAAAGATGGCTTTCCTCTTAACTGTAGTTATCAGCATAGTCTGCAGGCTGGTGTTTATAATCCCAAATTGCACAGACTTGATATTTATAATTAAATGTTTAGAAAGGTTAAAAGACCATGTTAGCAACATATCATTTGCTTTGTTGTTCTGTTTCATGCTTTTAATAGGGTATTCAGATATTGTGGTCCCACCCTAAAAAGGCAACATTTAGCCATAGTTAGCACACAATAATATCTGTAACCCCAATTCTTTCCTATGTTGTGCAGTAACTTTGACAAATGAGAACTTTTTAGTACCAATCTCTATATTATCTTACAGATAGAAAAATAAATCTGTAACTCTCAGTCCTGCAAGCGCTTAATCACATGATAGATCTTTAATCACTCAGGTAATATTCTTTAAATTAAGAGAGACTGATGTTCATGTAAGTTAAAATTTGGGGAGTAGAGCCTCAGCTTCTCTAAATCAATTTAGACCAGTTTTGAATCTGGCCCTTCAATAACAGTACTTGGAAAAAATGTGAGAGGTAAAAATGATGTATTGCCATTCCAAACATTTTAAAATAAGGGGATTCATAACTTTTGTGCTTTTCTGCCATGTTTGGGACCTGCATCTGGAGGAGATCTGTCTCCTTATATGGAAATTAATTCCCTTCCCCAAACTCATCTCATGATTGCCAAATTGCAATGTAGAAAGTTGCAAGTTAGAAGCAATGTAGAATATCATCCGGAGTGTCATCACGCTCTGAATGTTTCCCAAGCCTGTCTGAACTATAACAAGAGTTTAGATCACCACAGTTTCCTCTTTGGAAAGATCACTTCACTTCCCTTTTTGGAGGCTTATTTCTTTTTTTTTCTTTTTTTTTTTAAGCGGGGGGAGAGCTTTCAGAAACCCAGCCAGATAACTGGTGTAGCAATTTTAGACCTATTCATGCAATGTTGACTCTTCTGTTACTTCCAAAACATCAAGGGCTTTCTTTTGATGACTTTTACATCATAGTGGATACTTGCCAGGGATGAATTAAGACCAATGAAGATAGATAAATAAACAATGCAGGAATCTAAAATGAATCTCAGATAAGAGAGTGCTACTGTGAGAATTATTGTGGAATCTCCTTCAGAGTGCTGGCCAAGATCTGCTGATCTACTTGGTTGTGTCATAAGCATGCTGCACTCTTTTCACATTCAGGAAGTTCCAGAAGGCATGGTGCCTTAATGATACAATGTGACCCATAACATTTCGGAAGCTGCTGAAATTTGGAGCTAAAGTCAGCGGATCTTCAAAATGGAGCTTTTGGTCAGAATGTGTTTGTTACAGTTCTTATGCCATTTTTGTTTAAAAACATTAGCAAAGTGACAAACCAAATTCTTCTACAACAGAGGACTGTTCTTCTCCCAGAACACCCAACGACACTAACCTCAGTCTGAACTAAGAGCCATTTTCAAAATTTAAAAAGCCCCAGAAAGCATCTGAAAGCAATAAACTTTAAAAAATGGCCAAGCAGGTTTCCTTTGAACTTTGGATGAAAAAAAAGAAAAGGAAAGAAAAGTTACGGCCAAGTTACAAACCCCTGGAAATAGGCATTGGGGCTTAAGAAATTTCTCATTTGTCACAAGTTTTCTGATGGAAAATATTAATTGTTTGAGGACTTGTCCTGGATAGGTCTTCACTTTGACCTGAGAAAACTTTTACAAACGGAGGAGAGAGCAGAGCTTCTTTCCCTCTGATAACAGTCACTTGTGAAGTAACACCACCGTATTGATGGTGCTTCTCAAAAGTTACATGAATGTTGATGTTTCAGGGAGCCCTCTAAGGAACCCTAGACAGTCGCATGGATTACTCACATTTCAGCCACATCCCCCATATTCAGTGGCACAAAACAGGAGAATCCTGTTCTGAAACAATGGCCATTTGAACCAGAGCTTTTACCTCTGTCCCTGCTCAGTTCTTCACAGATGCCCACTCATTCCCTGCCCATGGAGCTTGGAAGAAATAATCCTCCACCCCTCGCTTCAAATCTACTGTCTGCCTTCCTGTTCTCTTCTCCACCTTTGCTGTCTGTTACAAATAACAACATTACAGCCTGCTCCAGCAAAGCATTTAGTTTTTATATGCTCAATTTAGTGGAAGTAAATTCCTTACCAGCTTTTGCAAAAGTGAAATAAGAGTGAAATAAGTGAACATAAGGGTGTTGGCTAAATCAATTTAACTAAATAGAAAAGGAGTACTTGTGGCACCTTAGAGACTAACCAATTTATTTGAGCATGAGCTTTCGTGAGCTACAGCTCACTTCATCAGATGTTTACCGTGGAAACTGCAGCAGACTTTATATACACACAGAAATCATGAAACAATACCTCCTCCCACCCCACTGTCCTGCTGGTAATAGCTTATCTAAAGTGATCAACAGGTGGGCCATTTCCAGCACAAATCCAGGTTTTCTCACCCTCCACCCCCCCACACAAATTCACTCTCCTGCTGGTGCTAGCCCATCCAAAGTGACAACTCTTTACATAATCAAGTCGGGCTATTTCCTGCATAGATCAAGGTTTTCTCACATCCCCCCCACCCCCATACACACACAAACTCACTCTCCTGCTGGTAATAGCTCATCTAAACTGACCATTCTCCAGGTTTAAATCCAAGTTAAACCAGAACATCTGGGGGGGGATGTTCTGGTTTAACTTGGATTTAAACCTGGAGAATGGTCAGTTTAGATGAGCTATTACCAGCAGGAGAGTGAGTTTGTGTGTGTATGGGGGTGGGGGGGATGTGAGAAAACCTTGATCTATGCAGGAAATAGCCCGACTTGATTATGTAAAGAGTTGTCACTTTGGATGGGCTAGCACCAGCAGGAGAGTGAATTTGTGTGGGGGGGTGGAGGGTGAGAAAACCTGGATTTGTGCTGGAAATGGCCCACCTGTTGATCACTTTAGATAAGCTATTACCAGCAGGACAGTGGGGTGGGAGGAGGTATTGTTTCATGATTTCTGTGTGTATATAAAGTCTGCTGCAGTTTCCACGGTAAACATCTGATGAAGTGAGCTGTAGCTCACGAAAGCTCATGCTCAAATAAATTGGTTAGTCTCTAAGGTGCCACAAGTACTCCTTTTCTTTTTGCGAATACAGACTAACACGGCTGTTCCTCTGAAACCTTTAACTAAATAGTTTTTAAACTGATTTAGTTAAATTGCTACAATTTTCTTGTGCGGACAAGCCCCTAGTTATGTGTCTGTATTACATCAGCCCAGAGACACTTAAGAGTTTTTTACAAAAAGAAAAGGAGGACTTGTGGCACCTTAGAGACTAACAAATGTATTTGAGCATAAGCTTTCGTGAGGTACAGCTCACTTGCATCCGATGAAGTAAGCTGTAGCTCACGAAAGCTTATACTCAAATAAATTGGTTAGTCTCTAAGGTGGCACAAGTCCTCCTTTTCTTTTTTTGCGGATACAGACTAACACGGCTGCTACTCTGAAACCTGTCGTTAAGAGTTTTTGTGCTGTCTGCTTGCAGTGGAGCTACTGCTGCGTTGATCTGAGTGGAGAGATGTGGTGAAGTTCAGAATGAGAGAGCAGAATGGAGGAGAAATGCCTGGAGGTGTCCCTGCCTTCTCAGACTCATTAGACAAATCTGATATGCCACACTTTGTTCGGTTGGACTCAGGGAGCCATCTGTACAAAGGAGACTAGCTATTTGTGTTAAATGGGAAATAGGATTGCTAGTAATTCTGCTACCTCTGCTATTTTCACTGCTCCTGAAAGCAAACATCTGCTAGTTAAGCCAGTTTTCTGTCTTTCCGGTGGATTTGTTGAGATATTTCAGGACAGTGTTCTTTTTTTATCCAGGTGCTTCCCATCTTTGGATATTTTTGTTTTGTTTTGACTGTGATTCAGACTATATCTGAGTTCACTTAGTGGTTTCTCTACAATTATATACTGACCTTCCCTTCTCTCCTTCACAAAACCAGAAACTATTCTTATAGAATCTGATTTATTCTTCTTGTAGAATGTAAGGACATGAACTTATTTTGGTCTGGCTTCTAGAATATCTAGCTTTTGCAATGTGAACACTCACAAGGCAAATCTTTCCTAGTTAGCACCTTATTGACTATAAAAATGCTCTCCTGACTTGTAAATCTTCACATGTCTTTGATTCTACTCAGTGAAAAAAGGTGCTTTATCTGTACGGCATGTACTGGTTCTTTAAGTGAATTTCTTACTATCATTTAATATCATTTGAAATTATATGATTATAGAGTGGTTCGTGGCTTAGCTCTCTGCCCTTGGCATTGTCCAGTAAAAAAAAACAGATGGGATTTTAGTGTCAGAACTTGAACATTATTTGTTCTGTTTTCAATTTTAAAAATATATTTTCAGAAGTAATATACTACATTGTTCATTAAGTTAACACACATGGCCTGGGAAGCTTAAATTAAGGATGTTCTATAACTGAAAGCTTTTATTACTTTGACTACATTCATCAAAGGAAATTAAAACTATCTGGTTTTAAGACAAATCTAAAACACAACTGTATGCTGTGCAATTCATGGGAGCCCTTGAATCAATGTGAATATCCCTGCAATAAAGCGGATGATTGTTACTAGTAAAAGGATCAACTTGAAATGTTTTGGAGGTTGTGTTTGGTTCAGCTAATCATGCAGAAGTTTGGATGTTTAGCTAGATTTAACCATACCAGTCAATCTGGAAATCAAGATGGAGATTTCATGAGATTAAACTTTCCCAGGAGATTTCCAGTATACCATACATTTAGCTGAAAATACCTTGAGTAGAAGCTGCCCCTCTCTGTATTTCTACTTCTGATCCTGGCAGAAATCACAAAGTAGAAAAGAACATGAAACAGAAAAGGAAAAAATAAGGAAAGGGTTGACTGAACTTTTCTGAATTTCAGAAAAGTTTGTTTGGTTTCAGTGTGGATCATTTTAAATTTTATCCAAACATTGCAGATCTGGCTGAATTGATACATCGGGCTCCCTTGAGCCACTGCTTCTTATCTGAGAAAGAGAGAGAATTTTCTTATGACACAGTGTTTTTTATTACCAGAAAAATGTAACCCAGAGATCATTGTCGATTTTAAGGGCATAGGTACCTGGGAGATCAAAGTGGAAAAATACAGATTTTTTTACATGTAAAATGTGCAGTAGGTTGGTAAAGTCGCTACTCAGTGTAAAGAAGCAAACAAAGGGAAACTATTAGATATGGCCTGACATCATCACTTCGGTAGAATAACTGCCTAAATATGAACATAAAGATAAAGAGAGTCTCATTTGTGGCCTTGACTATAAAAATATGCGAGATGCACAGATGGCAAGTCTGCCACCAAATGGAGGACTTTCCAAATACGTCTGAGACAATGGCCAGACAAAATGTATGCTCCAAGCTGGCAAACTCACAATAGTGCTGCTATCGCCCTCGAATAGAGCCACTTGCTCAGTTTCATGAACTGTAGATAGGAGTCTTAGATGACATCTGATTGAGGTTTTAAGGAGTACAGTGAATTAAAGTGTATCTGGAGAGCTAGTGTAGATGAAAACCAAAGAACACTATTTGGGTTGTTGTAAAGTTCAGAACCAGACTTCCTGAGGAAAAGCAAATGTTCCAAACTCATTGTAAAGAAAATTCTATCTGTTATGTTAGTTTTGTTCAGTGTGCAACCTTTGCATTTTCTAAAGGCTGTTGGAAGTTAGTATGTAAAACTCATTGCTGTGATTATTATTGGTCATGATTTGTAAAGAGCTGACAATAAAACTAAAGTTTGAATGTAGTTCCCTTAAATTTAGGATTTGCAAAGTTACTGAGAAATAAGCCCAACGTTTTGATGCAATAAGTGAGAGGGGGGTTACCATTTACAGAAGTTACTGTTCTGTTAGTGGGCGTTGTACATCCAATGAAAGATTTTCGTAGTTTCTGGCATCCAGTGGAAGTTTTTGTAATTGGACCAACTAGGTAGGGTGGCTGTTCTCCTCTGCCAAAAGGAATATCTGGATTTCTGATTCTTTAAGCTTTTGTTTTGATTGTGCAACATAAACACACGCCAGCGAGACCTCTGACTGCTTGGCTGCACCTGTATTGTTTTCCTAAGGGTTACCTACCTACTCTTACTCACACATGGGATAAACCCAGGGGTTGTTTAGCTGGCAGACTGTGGAACAAGAGGGAGGTTCAGAAAAATCAGACTGTGGGTTGTTGTGTGTTTTCGGTTGCCCTCTTGTGTTAAAAGGATGGAATAGCTGAGAGAATGCATTAAATGCTGTATTTCTGTTGATGCTCATGGCTGACATACCTCTATATAAATATTTATAAATGATAGAGGTAAAAGTATGTAATGCATTGAAGCCAAAAATGTAGCTCATGGGATTGATCTCAAAGGATTAGGAAGGTCATTTTGACAATAATTGTACCATATTTAGCTTAATAAGGCAATTCTTAACAAATAGTTCACTTTAGAAATGTATTTGACAGTGAAGTAGTTTTGACCTTGGCTTATTGTTTCAATTATCATTCAAGATTAACATCATAAACCCATTTTTTCAAAACTAGTACACGTTGATGAATTGGACCAAATGTAGCCAATTATAGAAATCAGTGGATTTGGACTCTCTGGGCTTGATTCACCTTTACTCAGGCTCTTTTATACCAGATTGGCAGTAAAAAGGGATCTGTAAAGTGAGTTCAAGATGCCAAACTTCAAGGCCCTTTTGCGCTACCAGTTTTTGTTTTTGAAAGAGTTCCTTGAAAATGCTGACTATATTTTACACCTTCTCTGTGATCACTTTTCTCAAGTCAACAATGTTGTGTGATATCCAGGCACATGAACTGGTTTTCATTTAATGATGCTGCAGGTATGTCGAGAGTATCAGCGTGGCAATTGTAATAGAGGAGAAAATGATTGCCGGTTTGCTCATCCTGCTGACAGTGCAATGATCGATACCAACGACAACACAGTTACTGTCTGCATGGATTACATCAAAGGGAGGTGTTCACGGGAAAAGTGCAAATATTTTCACCCTCCTGCACATTTGCAAGCCAAGATCAAGGCTGCCCAGTACCAGGTCAACCAAGCTGCAGCTGCCCAAGCAGCAGCTACTGCAGCTGCCATGGTGAGTCCAGAAAACACCTTCAAAATGTAACATTGATGATAAAAAATGATTAATTTATTAACTATTCTTGCTGAAGATATGTTTGTTCAGGTATCCCATTCACTACACAGTGTAATGAGCTTTTACAGCATTTACAGCCAGATCTACTCTTAAATAGTTTCAGACTTAAAATATTTTACTAATTTTTGGTAGCCGATGTATACAGGGGGGTGTGCGCGTGTGTGTGTATGTATACATACATGTGTGTACTTATATGTAGACTCAAAATATGTATCTATCTATTTATATAGATGGATATAGATAGTGTGTGTGTGAGTGTATTGCTATAAATCTCCATTTATAGGGATCGTTATTTCTGTCTTTAAGTATATCCATCTAAATTACCATTAATGGTATTCCTGTTTCTACACTAAACTTTGTTTTCCTCTTCTTTAATCTTGGAGGTTTTTTGTATCACCAGTAATATGCTTAAAAATTACTTAATTTAAAAAATAAGATCTGAAACTTCTTAAGAGTAGGTTTTCAAGCAAATAGACTGTAACATTATTTGAGGGAGATTTAATCATATTTTGTTCATCTTAAATATTACGGTGTGGATGAATAATTGCACAACTAGGGATGCTTGAATATGGCAATTACATGGAGTAGGAAAACTACAGCACATTTGAAGGTATTAGAAATGAGTACAAACAGGCTATTTGCTAAAATGTATTCTTAAAGTAAATTTTTAACGTGATCTAAAACTGATTTTAATGGGTCCAGTCTTTGTTCTTTGCTTAGCTGTTAATATTGTCCTACATTTTTACATAACTACATGATGTGACCATTAAAATACTACTTCATGTAACACATGGTTTGCTATCCGTAGCATAGTACAATAAACATGAGAGAGGCCTTTTTCTATGTTTGTTTATGGATACTTGAGCAAAAATACAGAAGGCAGACTCTCTTTCTCTTGCCTTTCACTCTTTTCTGTTAGATTATCTTGTTTGTAATTAACTACATAGAGGTTGTATCCTCACAATAACAACTTAGTAGTGCCTTTATTGTGCATGCTTAGTCTTGTTATTCGTTGTATATGGCATTCCGATGATTTGTTTTTTATTTGTTTTTTCTCACCTACCCAAAAATGCACTGCTGCCCCCATGATGCACCTCTGCTTGCTGTTTATGTTAATGCGCTTGAACCCCACTGGCCCATTGCCATCATGTGCTCGCTGCCTGCTAATTAAGACTCAGTCGGCTGTCAAATCACTGAAGCGACCCCTCGAGGCAACCTTTGACCTGGTACTATGACCTTTCACCTTTTAGCTTGGCATGTAGCTTTATTGTAGATACACTTTTTTTATTAATTTGTAAACATTTAAATACAATGGAAAACTGAGTGTGGTTTCCTGTTCCAATTAGTGGGAAAGAATACAATATACACATAAATGTATATGCCAAACAAATGTTCCTAAAGCGCAGCAGCCCACATTCAGTTTGACCACCTTTTAGACTGTTGTAAATGAAGTACATTTTGAGGACATTAAAATTGTATTTATTACTGTATTTTTATGTATCTGTTTGCTTGGCATGGCTTAGCGATATTCTTATGTAGATTTAACATTTGTAATGCAATGTTAAAGTACCAGCATGCTTTGGTACATTTTTGCATGTCTAGTTAGACTTTGGGAACTGTGGGTATAATTTTTAATATTATCTTGTTTCATTCACTCTGTGAGATTACTATTAACATTGCTTTTATTTGTCAATCCTCATGGAGCTAGCAGTGCAGCTTTCTTTTTTCCCAATATTGTTGCTTCTTACGGAAAACCTGAAGCTTTATACAGTATTTTAGCACATTATTATAACATAGAGCTCCAATACATTTACTTACATTACTTGATGGTTAAACTAAAGTAATGCGTCCTTTTAAAGCTGTCACCTTGCCTTTTTACCTGGTAGTTCAGTCTGCTCTGGTGCTTGCTTGCTCATGGATAAACATGGTGCTTGCTGCCTGCCTCTTTTTTGCCTTCTACTGATTTTTCTTTTTCTTTTTTTCTTTTTTTTTGGATTGGATTTATTTTTTTATACTCATCCACCGTTCAGGGAATTCCTCAAGCTGTACTTCCCCCATTACCAAAGAGGCCTGCGCTTGAAAAAACCAATGGTGCCACCGCAGTCTTTAATACTGGTATTTTCCAATACCAACAAGCTCTTGCCAACATGCAATTACAACAGCATACAGCCTTCCTCCCACCAGGTAAGTATTTCTTTAGTTTTTTGTAGAGCAAAGTATGCTACGAAATTTGTATTCAGCATTTGTAATACACTTCTGCAGGTATCTGTATTGATAGTCATTGATATATGCACAGTTGTAGTAGGATATTTTTTGCTTAGACTGAGGAAAGGAAGTCTAGGAATTAAGGTGTTAAGGATCAGGTAGGGATCATATAGAATGCTGTTTCTGTGTATGCTTGTCTTGGAAGCTGGGTAGATGTTCTCCAATCTAATGTGAAAATCAATATTTTGGAAGCACATGATCTATTATTTCAAAACAGATTCTTAAATCTGTTCTCTTCTTTCTTTTTTCCTAATTAATACTTTTTTACACATCTATTGAGCTATTTTGTATTACTCCTTTTTGCTGTAAGACCCCTTTGCCTTAACTTATTTAGCAACAGTACTTCTGAACCATATCACTTTGTAAAGGGTGAGGTTTTGAATTTTACTTAGTGATCATGAAATGCACAGTTAGATGGCATTACAGCTAAACTAATATGGAAGCACACGGAAGATGTAACTGTAAAAGGAATCAGAGGATCAGACACCAAAATTTTTCCATTAGTTTCAGTGTGAGAAAGATAGAACCCTCAGTTGCTTTTAGTAAAGAGTGATAAAAAGATAGCTAATATTTTAGTTTGATTGTTTCAGAGCCCAAACCTGCACTCATTACTTCTAAAGAAATCTCGCTGCAGTCAATTTTTGTTGCATAAAGTCTGCAGGACTGGATCTATAAGAAGTTTGTATCACTACTTGCTTCATAAAAATCCGTATTTCCAGTTTGTTTAAAACTCTGCTATAACTTTTTTAGTTAAATTGTGAAAGTCAAATTTTAACTGCAGAGAACTAGCATTTTAAAAAATGTAGGTAACAAAAATGAGAACACTGCCTATCAGAAACAGAAAAATCATTTCCTAACCATTTTTGACATGTGTTTCAGCCACATCAGCATGATTGACTTTTACCGTTCCATTTTTGGTGGTGTGGTCTGTCATTCAATCAACATGTATACATGTAATTTACACATATGGAATAGCTGCTTGACATGAGATATAACTTCTCTAGAGCCACTGTAGCCCATTGGGCGTCTAGGGTCTGATTCAAAGCCCATTGAAGTCAATGGAAAGACAAATCAGTGGAAAGTCAATGGTCTTTGGATCAGGCCTCTAATATACATATTTAAAAGAGACATTTCAAATGTATTTACATAGTAGACCATCACAGTCCAACTTGCAGGCTTCACATATTTTAAAAGCTCCCCTGATCTTGGTTGGAGCTGTGCATCTCTGGTAAGGAGCCCCTCAGCTTCCCTTAAATAAATGGGGGTTTGGCACCTTGGCACTTTCAGCCTCCACAGAATCGGGCCCATTACCATTGGGATCATTAACGTCATTTGTGTAAATAAAATTTATAATTTGCATCACATAACTGACAGGGAATGTCAATAGTTACATGGGGCCTTTCTCAGACCTTACTCAGGCAACTTCATATTGAAGTCAGTGGGCATTTGGCCTAAGTAAGAACTTCAGGACTCATTGAAACTCCATTGGGACTCTGGATGCTGAATTCAGAGGGGACAGGCTAGTAGTTTCAGGATTTAGCCTGCACAGGCTACTGTACCAATTCTGTTTTTCATTTTTTTTTTTATTAAAAATTACTGTTAAGGGGCAGACTAGCATCCATTTTAGTTTTCCATTGATCTGATGCCTTCACAGAAACTTTAAAACAACATTTCCCACTAAAATAACACTTTTCACTTTTCTTTATGGCCCCCAGTTTTTATGGAGTTAAATTAGTTTAATTCTTGTTTGTGCATCATTATCATTAGTGAGAGCAGCGCAGCTGTGGAAATAGTACTTTTCAATCAATTTCCAGCAGAACCAGGAAGGGAACTTACAGCATATTTTTGGGAGGCTCACACAACAGTCCCAGTCCTGAGAGGTGTTGGGTGTTCTCAGGCTTGTTGTCTTGACTTCACATGGAGTTGAGGATGCCCGGCACCTCCCAAAAGGCACTTGCCACATTTCAACATTAAGTCCTTTAAGGGGAGTCGAGGGGGCTCAGCACCATTCAGGATCAGGCCCCAAAGAGTAATGACTGGGGTTTTTTTTAATGTCTTGATGAAATTCACCAGAGAGAAGAGGGCCCAGAAGGCAAGACTCTCCCCAGGACTTGCACATTAAGGGTGTATGTGGTCTGGAGGCCCTTACATGGGTCCTCTGATCTGGGCTGAATTTCATCTTTGGCAACAATGTTGGATTTGTGTTTCAAACATACCTAGACATACCTAGAGACCCCTCCACATTCTAGAGCTCAGATTTAGCTGCCTTGCATGGAAAGGTGCATGGAGGAGAAAAGGGGACACATCTAGTACCTAAATCTCCAAGTGCCTCCAAGCCCTGTCCTCCATGGTTAGAGCTATGCCCAGACTCTTGTGGGACAGGTCTGCTGCAGGGGCGACTGGAGCATTTTAGCATACATCCCTTGTGTCTCACACAGATAACTACACCTGCCTTTGCAGGCTTTGGAAAGTGCATGCTGGAGTGGCGGCTCTGCTGCCCTTTAAACAGGTGCAGCACATGCTTCCCCTCAGGCCTGGCCAGTGTAAAGGATGGGGCCAACCAAGGTCTTATTGCTTTCCGGCCTTTTGTCAGGAGTTGGTACTAATAAAGAGCAGTGGTAATGCTCCCTGTGAGAATTCAGCTGTAAGCATTAGGGTCCTACCAAAGTCACAGCCATGAAAAACGCATCACAGACCGTGAAGTCTGGTCTCCCCCCGTGAAGTCTGGTCTTTTGTGTGCTTTGTCCCTACACTATACAGATTTCATGGGGAGACCAGCTTTTCTCAAACTGGGGGTCCTGACCCAAAAGGGAGTTGCGGGGGGGGTTGCAAGGTTATTTTAGGGGAGCCACAGTACTGCCACCTTTACTTCTGCGCTGCCTCCAGTGGAGGCAGGAGAGTGGTGGTTGGTAGCCGGAGAGCGGCAGCTGGTGGCTGAGCGCCCCGCCTGCAGAAGTAAGGATATCAGAACCGCAACCCCCCCGTCCCCTCTCCAACTCCTTTTTGGGTCAGAACTCCTACAGTTACAACACCATGGAATTTAAATAGCCGAAATCATTACATTTATTATTTTTTAAATCCTATGACCATGAAATTGATCAAAATAGACCATGAATTTGGTAGGTCCCTAGTAATAATGTCATTGCAGGTGAAGTACTGGCAGGGTGTGGTGTCATGTGTCAGTAAACTGACACAGGTGTGTCTGATTTCTGTGCATGTTAGACACGTAAATCTCTTTGAGGATCTGGACCTAAAACACTTGAGATTGAAATGGTTCAGATAGTCCTCCTACTGTGAACCTCTGACCTTTTGAAGTCTTCCAGAATCTGTTGCTTCCGGGAGCTGTCTCAGGAACTGTGGGATAAGTACTCAGAGGGCATTTCACCTGAAACAGTTTGGAACAGCTCTAGTATAGATGTGGGACAAAACTGCAACACGTCACACCATGAGTCTGTCACATCCAGCGTGGATGCACTGCACCGTTTGTGCTAAATTGGTACCATCTTACTAGTTTGGTTCGGATTAGTGCATCTTTAGCATGACCTTAGATCAATGTATAAAGTTCCAAATGAGGCCCTAATTCAGGAAAGCATAATGGACCAGACTTTTAAAATAATTTAGGAATTTAAAGAAGCAGAGGCACACCCATTCAGATTTTCAGAAGCTTAGGTGTGTTCATCTCCTTGAAACCAACAAGAGATAGAGGCCTAAAAAGCGCTTGTGAAAATCCCACTAGGTGCCTAGCTGAATTATTAGTTAGCTAAACTCCTTTAAAAAGTATGTGTTTAAAGGTCTGATCCTGCACCACTCTGAAACAATGGGAGTTTTGCCACTGACTTCAGTGTGAGCAGGATCAAGCCCTAAGTGCTTTCCTAACTAGAGATGGATTTAGACACATACCTAAGCATTTTCCTTAATTGGGGCCTCTGGCTCTGGGGACTAATTTTGCTCCCCTTGAAATGTTAACGGGAGCAGGATCAGGCTCTGTAACACTAATTCTTCATACAGATTGAAGCACTTATGTTCTCTACTAATAATCTGGTCTATGTGGTGGTGCTTTCTAGATTTAATTGAATAAAAAAACTGAGTGAAACAGCGAATCAGGAGTAGGAAATATATATAAAGAGGAAAAGGAACTGCTTAAAATCCCAGTGAAAACAGAGTATCCATCAAAATTACTGCATTCTCTCTAGACATAATTTATCTGAGAAATTATAATCAGTTAAATTAGCACATGCTTGAAATCAAATGCTGCCGTGTGCTGCAAAGCCAAGGAACATTTGAACTAGCAAATTCACTATTCATACATTCTTATTGGTAAATCAAAGCTTTTGAAGTCAAGATTAATATTTAGGTCATAGCAAAAGTGATTTTTATTATTGGCAAGTGGGTCCTACTGCATTATGTCTTCATATTTGCAAGTTATTGCACCCTAGCTAGTATTTTCATTGCTGCCTTACGTTCATTTGCTGCAAATCCCTCTCAAAACTGTGTGTACTGGTTATAACATTAATGATGATGATAACTCAAACTAAAATTTAAGGTGAAAGCTTTACAGTTATATTTCAGAGAATCATTACAAAAAGCTAACTCTTGTTTTTAGCATGTAGACTTAATTATGCATGGACTGATGTAATATACTAGGTATAATAAAATATGTAAAACATAAGGGCATTTGTACTTGTCTAATAACATAGAGTGGCACAGCTTTCAGTTATACTCATGCAACTTCATTGACATCATGACGGTTGTGTGGGTGTTATTGAGAGCAATGTGTTTAGCACATAGTCTGTAGTTCAGGGTCAAATCTGGGGCCACATATTCGCTCCGACAAGTAGTTCCATTGACTTCAGTAGCAATTCACCTGTGAGTAAAGCAAGCGGGATGAGGCCTTTCCTTTAAATAGCCCTCCTTTTAAACATCTTTCATGAATAATTACATTCTTTTTTGTTTAATAGAAATAGTAAAATAATTAGAAGGATTAATTATGCCATTTTCCCAATAACCTTAAATGTGTCTTCTAGTAATTACAGGCATTAACTTCCATGTTATCCCCAGCATTAATGATAGTAATTACTATTTTATTTCTCCAAAAGCTCATGGCTTTGGCATTGTACAAGTTGGTGCAACATGGCTTATAAATCTATACACCACATAGCACAAGCTAGGAAGATAACATGCATCACCATTCAGGCGCAATAATTTCCTTTTGTTATCGCCATATGGTATCAAGGTAATAGTGTGCAGTGGTGGTGTAGCTGTGTTGGTCTCAGGACATTAGACAGAAAAGGTACGTGAGGTAATATCTTTTACTGGAGCAACTTTTGTTGGTGAGAGAGACAACTTGTGAGCTTATGCAGAGCTGAAGAAGAGCTCTGTGTCAGCTCGAAAGCCTGTGTCTCTCTCACCAACAGAAGTTGGTCCAATGAAAGATATTACCTCACCCACCTTGTCTCTCTAAGGTAATAGTATAGCAGTAGCTCCCACAGACAGTCACTCAGAGTCTGTTTCCAGTTTCATATGGTCCCCATCTTCAGGACTTCATTATTTCGTTTATATTGATTCATATCAGAGTAAATTTATCTAACAATATGATTAAATAGGGAAGAAAGTCTTTTCAAAAAATGTTCAGTATGATGGATTATGAAGAATTGGGCCCTTTGTTTATAATGTTTAATTTTTAAGCTTCGGGTAGGAAACAAAAAACATGCAAATACTGATTTCTCAATATGGAGCTAGCTAAAATAAATGAGATTGCCCAAGTACTGGAATTTGAAAACTGGGAGTTGAGCATGCCTAAAAATGCAGTGCTTCTATTGACATTGATGTCTCTTTGGAGAATTGATTTCTTATTAATTAATTATTATTTATATAGCACAAGGAGAGTGACAGGCTACAAGATTGTCTCTCTCAACTGAACAATTATCTAAGAACTGTTGATGTTCTACAAAGGCCAATGGGTCCACAGACCCAACAACATATGGTCAGTTAAAGTGTGACCTACAGTGTAGAAACAATGCCAATCAAGTGTGCTTAGCTCATGCTGGGAGCTATGTGGGAGACCTGCATTTCTTATCCTGCATTTAAAATACAAAATAAACAGTGTGAGGAAAAATCAGAGTTGAAGCTGACACTTCATCTTCAGCTTACCCCACAGTGTCTACATATTGTAAATAATACTGTGTGCAAAATTACCACTGTCCTTACTACAGCTGAGCAAACATTTGGCAAAAAATGCAGATTTGGGTCGACCAAAACATTTCATGAATTTGGGTTGATTTGCCAAATTGTTTCAGTTGTTAAAAAAGAAAAAAAATCAAAATGTTTGTTTAAAAACTCTAAATCAAAATAAAATGTTTCATTTCAAACAAAACTCATCATTGGACCCAAAATGATGGGTTTGTTTTAATTTTTGGAACTGCCAGTTAACTGAGAAACCATTTCTTCACACAACCCAACTAACACCTATGCAGTACCAAGACACATGAGATTCCTCTAGAGGGGTTGGAGGAAAAGACACAAGACTAACTCTGGGTCGATCCATCCCTTCCTATGGGAAAACCCACACAAGGTAGCCCTGAGTGGAAACTCCATGAGGATCCATCCCCTCATGTGGTTCTTCTCCCCTATTATTCAGCTGGCAAATGTGGTGAATACTCAGAAGAACTGCTGGGGTTCCACACTAGCTCTGGCCCCTGGCAGGCCCCCTACAACTGTCCCTGGCCCCATCTCTTCCTGGGACAACTGCAGAAAAGAGAACGTTTCACTTAGCCTGCACCAACTCTCAACCTGTGCACTCTCTGCTTCCTTCTTCAGCAGCATCAGAGACTGATGGGCTTAGGCAGGGAGAAAACTCTGTGTGGAGGATCCCCTGTGCATATGGATTGGATAACGGGTGAAACAATCCCACTCCTTCATTCTTTATTATCCTGCATATCTCCGTATAATCTTAGTGCTAGGATTAACATAAATTTGGGTGCTGGCTTACCCTGAGAGTGTTAAAGATAAATAACATGTTTGATCATTTCCTCTAATCTTAATAAAATATAGTTAAAAAGAAATATACGTTTATTTTTATGCTAACAAAGTTTGTCAGAAAGATAAATCAATCAGATTAAAACTGAATTTTGAAATAAGCCATGAGACCTTTTCTAGTAATATTTCATAGACAAATGAAACTATATAGAAATAAAGGCAAACAAAATGTACCAGCACACAGTTCAATCAGCTTTTTTTCTTCACTTAAGACTAGTTCTACTTGATCACTGTGCTATTGTATGATTTGATTGTGCTGACAGTTACATGCCACTGTTCCCATAATAACAATTTTTCTTCTTTGTTCAAATGAAATTTTCTAATTACACGTGTGATGGGTTGTTTTAATTCTTTTCCCTTTTCAAATCCACCTTCCTGTTGCAATGCATGATGGGCAGGCTCAATATTGTGCATGACACCCGCTACAAGTGTTGGTAGGTGCCAGCTTTGTTTCTTGATTATCTTAAACCTGTGGTGCAGCTCACAGACCCTCAAAATCCACTGCTAGGTTTTAACTTGCAGCTCTTGTGCCAGTCCATCCCCCCATCACACCCTCTGCACTAACACCTGTCAATTAAATGCAGTTGTTTTATTTAATTGACATGGACACCTAGAAGTTGGATAGTAGTGTTCTGAATTGCACATTTTTCCTTGGTGGATTTTGATTGGACTATGAGTTTGTGTTTAGAAACTGTCTTGTATTAAGTAACATACTGTGTCTTACTATAGTAATATAAAACATACTTTCATTCAAACTGATTTACTTTTGTGTGGTAAATACTTGGGTTGGATTTTCTTGTTTGTGTTTTTGTTTAGACATAAAAATGTAAACATAAGGACATTTTTAAAATACTTTTGTTGATTTCATATTGAAACAATTGAACTTGTTCGTGTTGATTTTCTTGATTTGATGGTAACAAGCATTTTTCCCTTTTTTTCCTCTTTCATTTCCCTTTCTCCCTTTCTCCCTGGAATGTTGTCCTGCTTTGCACTGTGATTGCATGTCACTCGCTGGCAATGATGTCTCGTCACATGGCTTATTGCTATGATAAATACCATGCTCAATTATTCTATCACATGTTGCCATGGTTCCCCTACTGCTACACTCTTCTGTATGTTGGCTTATGTGATTTTCCTTCCGAAAGTTCCCATGGTGCACGGTGCTACGCCAGCCACTGTGTCTGCAGCAACAACATCTGCCACAAGTGTCCCCTTCGCTGCAACAGCCACAGCCAACCAGGTTTGCTAATTTACAGCTTTGTTCCTTAAAAACAACTTGAAATTGGTGCTTTTAATGAGCATGGGGGTTTTGATTTTACTTCTTGTTGGCCTACACATTCTCTCTAAGAGTTGTAGCATAGCTTAGAAAGCTTTTGTCCAGGCTCAGAAGGTGCTACAGCTCCATTTCTGATGCTAAAAGTATTTTACATGAGACTTTCTGATGCACTCTTGACATTTCATAGGCCATGTAGCTTATTTATCTTTTCATAGATCTAAAGAGAGACAGGGATAGTACACAGAATCCAATTTTTCTGTGCACATAAAGCCTACAGTTCTTTTGCATGCAAAACTCTGGTCAAAGCCAGTGGGAGCTGTGCGTGGAGGGATTACAGGATCAGGAATTTAAGAGTCTGGACGTGTTTTGAATCTCTTCAAAAACAAAACAAAAATATTTGTGCTTACGCAAGCCAGAGGCACACTTGTAAATCTTTGTCTCAACTTGTGAATTAGTTAGGAGAGGCCTCATTAATTTTATAATGGACAAACTTTAACTAACTGAATGTCCATTCAAAACCTGACTAAACTCTTTCTAAACTACCACTATGAATGTTGTTTTATCTGGGTATAAAATGAGGATGAAAATTAATGCTTAACAAGCTAAACTGTAAGTTAAACTTCTCCTTGCACTGCCACAAACAACTCTGTAAAGATAAATGTTGTGGGCCACATTTACATGGGTGCATCTCCCATTTACTCCAATGGAAATTGCACTTACATAAATGAGGATGGAATTTGGCCCAGTGTTTTAGCTCACTAGATTGTTAAAAATTCAGTTGTTTTCTACTACATCATAGTTGGAACATTAACTAGAAAGAATAAAAACATTCTAAAAGACCATTTCCTTTCTCTTTTATTTAAATGTACCGAGAAATAAATTTTATAAGCCATACTGCAAATTTAGAATTCCTGCACATTATCATTGTGCTAAAAACATAGCACCAAATACTGTGCTAAGATGCAAGTAGTGCTCTCAGTCAATTCACTGAGAGGCCCACAAGTGTCTTCAGGGTTTTTTGTTTGTTTTTTAAAATGTCCTTAACTCAGTTTCCAATTTTGTGGGGGATGTTTTGCATTCACAGTTAATTTCAGGGGTAAATGCTAGTATTTAAGGCCAGGATTTTCAAAAGTGCTAACCTTTGACCTAACTCTGCTTCCATTAAACTCTGAGCACTTTTTTAAAATCCAGTCAGGTAGTCAGAGCTATGAACAGTAGTACTTGTGCCTGAAATCTGTTGCAGCTGCACCTCTAAACCTGCAGGCAACTGCACTTGTAAAATAGGATGCTAGTTCTAGAAATCAGGAGCCTGTTCCTGCAAAGTGTTGAGCACTATACATTTTTCGTTGAGAGTTCTGAGCCTTTTATGGGGTCAGGCCAAGAGCCTTAGTATTTGTCCTGGAGTATCTCCATTGTTGCTTGCTACACACCACCTTCTTTGCTAAGCCAACTGTAAACTTTTTGGTGGCATATGCAGCAATTGGCATCTCAGCCATCATGCCTGAAAATCACACTGTTATAATGATTTATAAGTGTGCACATCAGATTCCCTTGTGTTATTTAGATATTTTAAAAACCCAAACCAGAATAATCTGGTCAGTTTTCACAGAAGCTGAATGTAATTTCTCACCACCTACCTCTTTGTGCTAGAGGAAAAAAGGCTTAATTTTGTTTTTCAGTGAATAACTAAAAGTCTCTCACAGATTTAGCCCAGAATAAGAATAATATCCAGGAATACTCATGGAGAAGTTATCATTCTTGTAAATAAGCGTCCGCTAAATAAATATACTGTATGTCAGACATATCTTAACTGCATGAGTCATTTACTGCACAATTTAAATAATTTTGATTTTAAAGCCTGCAAACCCCTGAGAATTGCTGGCGTGAGCAAAACCACAAAATGCCTGTTCTCTATGTGAGGTACCCTGCGCTTGCCCAAAGAGATTGTAGGGAAACTTTCTGTTGTAGAATCTGACCATTTCATGCATATCCTCCCTGGACCCTCATAACACACTTCAGTAAAGTATTGCAGCCAAACCTCAATATATACATATATAATTAATATATGTATATAGTATATAAGCAATGCTGAAATTGCTTAATGCCACACAATGCAATGCGCATGCATGCAGAAGGTCTTAAGATCTGGCCCTTCATCTTCATTGACTGGTGTTGAAGGTCCTTGGTATGTTTCGACAGCACTATCCCTGATGCTTCTACACAGTTGGGTGCAACATCTTCTCCTGCAGCAGTAGACAGAATGGTATGAGAAGCTTCATTATGCTTGGAGCACATTTCTGTGCAAGTTGGCAATGCTGTAAAACTGTATAAAGATGACAGGTAAAGAGAGGGCATTAGAGGTGGAAAAAAAACACTAAAAACATTAAATTTGTTTTAGAGAAATATTTCCACCCTCCCTTTCTTTTGCAGGTTTATTAGCTGATGGGAAATATTACTTGTATGACTGTAAATAGCTGTTAACCTTGAAAAAATCAGTATCACATCATATTGCAGGGCTTGTTTTTCTGTACATAAGTGCGTCTTTCCACTTCCCAGTCCTGTTTGTGATGAAAGTTTATGTACAATTCCTTTCACATTTGTAGTTCAATGAAAATACAGTACTGTTTTCCCTGATTGAGGGCCCTATTCTGCAAGGCCTGTGTACATGCACTCCCATGGACTTCAACTATGTGCCACTCATTGGAGGGCTTGCAGGATTGGGCTCCAGAGAGATGGTTGACTAGTGTGCTTCTTTGCTACTTCTAAATATTATCTTGTGGTTTTAATTTTAAAAAAAATACTATGGAAAATGAGTTGATAAACTTTAGGAGCCATTGCAAATTCTATTGACAACATTTTGAGAATTGTTCACTAGTTTGGGGTGCCTTCCTTTTTTGGTACCAAACTTTGACACTTTGTACCACTTTTTTATAGGGGACGAGGACCCACAGCTCAGCTCAACTCAACTGTGGGTCATCACCCTTTGTGAAATCAGCATACGAGGCATCTTAAATTTGGCACCCAAAAATGGAGACACCCAAAGTTAATGATCACTGCAAAATTTGGCTGAGGTTGTTTAACTGTAGAATTTATTGTTTCAAATGATTAAGTGAAATACCCAAATCACAAAAGTTTGTGTAGGCCAACAAAAAGGGCTCTTCTCAATTACTGCACTGCATGAACTTTTGTAGATTTTAACTTCTTTTACTTTCTAAACAAACAATACTTATGTACATTGGTCAAACAGTACTTACCACAACGTTTTTCAGTTTTAAGTTGCTACTTTAGCACTTCAGTTTACTTTAACTTATAGTATAAAGTCCACCACCTCACAGCTGATCCCCACTTTTCTGAACTGTTATGTTCTTTAATAAAATGTTCTCTCTCTTGGTTGATTTGTTGCACATGTTATTCATTGTTTACATTTTTACCTATAGATACCCATAATATCTGCCGAACATCTGACTAGCCACAAGTATGTTACACAGATGTAGACATTTTGTCATCAAACAGTAAGTTTCCAATGTATTGCTTGCATAGTTTTCAAACTCTCTTTGTGTATGTGTATAACTTGGCATTTTCAGGGACATATTGGATTTTTAAAAAATAAAAGCTATGGAAAAATGTTGTGAAAGAATTGATATGGGTTTCTTTGACATTACCGAACTTCTGGCACATGTCAGTCACAGCATTCATATAGAAATGATTTTTAAAAAATATTACAGAAACAGACAAGTGTGTATGTGAAATGAGTTGGTGATTTCAGTCGATCCTAGTCAACAAAATCACAAGGCTGCTGCATCTGGCATGAACAGTCACCTTTGTGACACTCTCAGCAGAGGCCAAGGGTTGAACTGGCAGAAAGCTGAATTCCCCTCTTCCCAGAAACAGATCACACAGATTCTTCACAGCAGCTACTCAGTAGCCTGTAATCTACAATACTTACCAGAGTTCCCCCCACTCTACTTGTGCAGGTGATGTACATGATGGTGGAAACAATAATCTCTTCCCCATCCCACCTGCGACCAAACCCTTTATGCCAGCCTATTTGGAGTTGGTGCAGAGACTCTTTTCATATGTGTGTGAATGGTGAGGAGATCATTCCTCAACCATTGGGCTTAAGTGATTATGAGAGTCTTGCTTCCAGCCTTCTGCATTTCACCCTTAATTATGTGATCTGCTTCTTAAAACATCAGCCTCCCATTTTCAGGGGGCTCAGGATGTAGCAAACTCAGTTTTCTTTTTATCTGCCCTGTGTTTGTCCCCTCCAAAAGATACAGCAGTTATCAACTTTAAATTAACGCTGTTTGTACCCCAAGTACATGAAAGGCCTTTGGGGAGGGGAGGCCCCAGGTTGTTGGCACTGACAGTCACTGTGCTGGGGCACCAGTATTGGCTCTAATAGCCCCACTTTGTTCGCTGGCATTGGAAACCTGCAGGGAGTGCCACGTTAATTACTGTTGACACACTGTGGCAGGTGTAGGGAGGTGGAGTCTGATAGGCCACATCTACCCCAGTGATTTAGCAATAATTGACCTGCAGCTCCCTGTAAGGTTCCAACACCTTCTAACAGGGTGAGGTAACTGGAGAGTGCTGCCATCTCATGAGAGTGGGCTTCAGCTTGTACTGCCATCTTGCTGCCCTGCTGGGGAAAGTAACCCTGGGACCGGCCAAGCTTAGGGTGGGGCTCGTATAGTATTATTTCGTTAATAAAACCAGAGTTTAGTCAATGAGAATTTAACTTTTGTTTGAGACTGGCAGAGGCACCACTAGCTCCTATGCCCCGGGGGCCGTATGTGGGACAAGTCACTTTACTGAGAGTTGCTTTAGAAAGACCTATTAAATTGCAGTGTCTGCTAAGCCAGCCTCTGTAACTGAGAATGAGAATTTAGTCATCAGCCTAACTCAGCCTGTGGCTTCTCTTGAGCACAGACTGCCAAATTATGATAAATTATGTGTGGTATTTTTGTGAAATAGGGTACTTAGTAGAGAGAGGTCATGCTGAGAATACAAGCTCAGTTTCTACTTGCATATGTTTGGCTTGAACTACAGCCCTAGATATTATGTGTCAGATCTTTATAATTTAACCTTTCTTCACAAAGAAAGACTTTTACTTGACTTACCTGTAGCGAGTTCCCCACCGACCTTTCTATGATGAAATCCTAGTTTAAATTTATGATTTGGGCTGTTCATTTTTCTTTCTGTCTGATATAGTATCTTACCCAACTACACTAGGCTAGCTTAATAGCTGCAGCAAGTAAATATACCACTTCAATCCCACCCCCTATCCCACGACAGAGGTACTGTCTACTAGTCAGGTTCAAGCTGTAAAAAACTTATCATTCACTTTGGCCAAGATCCTCTGTAGTATTTAGGTACCTCGTTCCCATTTTTATCAATGATTTTCATAGCCCCTTCATTGTAATCTTTCTTCAGCAGAGGAGGAAATTTATTCTTGACACTAGTTGATGATCAGTCCTGAAGGAAAAGGATTGATACCCCCTTGTAACTTTTATCCTAGCTGGAGTGATTTCAGATATTGTAGTCATAGTCCAGTCCTTTTTAAAAAAATTCACACTAAGCTATTTGCCTTAGCATTATCCTACAACAGTGACTTCCACAGGTTAATTTATTATTGCATTAAAAACTACTTCCAGTTATTCCTCTCCCCTTACTTGTCTCCTCACTCAATTATATCATCTATTTTATTTCTCCTTGTATAAAACACCACCTTCCCCTTCTCAGTTTCTACTTTTTATTGCCATTCTCTGGGCCTTTTCTATTTCTGCTATGACCTTAATGAAATGATGTGCCAAAACAGAATGCATTTTTAAGGTGAGACTGTACTATTGGTTTAATATATGGAATCATACAAGTTCCTTATTATTCTGTTAGGCCAATTTTTTCAAATTTTCAAAAGCACCTAAGTGACTTAGGCCTAAGGCCTCAGGCACCTAACTCCCAGTGATTTCAATGGATCTTAATCCCTTAATGGCCTAATTGTCTGTCATTTTGCAAATGGGATTTAAGTGTTTACGTCTGATTAAAAGTCACTGGGATTTTGGCTCCTAAGTTGCTTAGGCACTTTGGAAAATGTTACCCCAAAATCTTGGTTCCGATGAAGTGGGTGGGAATACCGTCTACTGACTCCATATACTCCAGTGGGACCAGGACATGGCCCCTAACACGAAGCCAGTAAGTGAGTGGTATACTGTCAATCCTACTAGGTAGAGGAGGCTGTAAAATTCAAGAGCAGGGGTTCTCAAACTGGGGGTCGTGACCCCTTGGGGTCATGAGCCATCAGCCTGCACCCCCAAACCACGCTTTTCCTCCACCATTTATAATAGAGTTAAATATAAAAAAATGTGTTTTCAATTTGTTAAGGGGGGGTTGCACTCAATGGCTTGCTCTGTGAAAAGGGTCACCAATGCAAAAGTTTGAGAACCACTGTTCAAGAGCAACAGAATACTATTTTATTATACATGGTCAATATGTATAGTATGTCTAACATGTCTGCAAAGAAAATCTTTTCTGTGAAGAAATTGTTTGAGGGTCAATCCTGTAGCCTTTTTTGTAAACAAAATTCCTCTTGACTTCAATGACTGATTCGCCTCATGTTGAGATTGCTTTAAGAAAATGAATGAAAATGCTAAATTAATTTTCTTTCTGCCTGCTTCCCTTTCTAGATCATACTAAAGAGAAAAGGACAGTGTGCTTGGATGGAGAAAAGGACATGAGCATTAGCCATAATGTATATACCGTCAAGCCACACACAAAAATTCCCTCAGCAGTAAGACATCCACATACTGCATGTTAACAAGATGAAACGACAACTTGGAAATCCACTGCACACTGTTGCCTATATACTTTGTACATTTAATTGATATTTGTGCTGAGGTGATCTTATTGTCTAAATCTACAACATTGTCTATCTTTTCTAGCACAGAGGTATGCCTATATATTTAAATATGCATACATAGTCTATTTCCTACATAATCATGTATGTCATCTTGAAAAGACAGACTATGATGTAATCATAAATCTATTATGTATTGGTACGTCTGTAGACCAAGATATAATTTTTTAAAGTAAGTTTATTTCTTTCAAGGTTTACAAATAACAAAGGTGCACCTTGTATTTAAAATTGCCATTATAGATGAGAGCGTGCATGCACAGTAATTTTTGTTTAAGAGTAATATTTTTAATGTAATAGATTGTAAGACGTGGTAAGAGAGGTATCTGACAGAGATGAATGTGCCAAGCAAAACCACAACTGTGTATATTTTAAAGCACATCAGTGGCTTTAAGTACCATGTTGTTAAGGATTCTCATGAAGTGCCATAGACTGTACATCAGATTAGAGTATTATTTCTGCAGTGTTATTTTCAGAGCCACATTTTTGCTTATTTTGTTAGTACTATTCAGTCAAAGGCACCATTCTGTTTCCAAAACCAAAGCTGTCTCAGAAATGGCCAATTCAACCTATAATAAAAGTAGACAACAGAAAAACAAACTATCAGTACAGATTAACGTAACACATACTGGACATATAAATATATATAAACTATTTTAAGGCATTGTAGTGTAAAATTTATGCATATTATTACTGAATAACTCAATATACAAAAGGGAAAAGCCATTTCTGAGACACAATAACAAAAATGTTTGAGGAACTTATTTTGCTTCTATTTATAGCCTCTGTCAAAAGACTATAAATGCTTTGCAGAGATGGATTTCACTTTTGCTTAAATGTTTCATCAAAGTCACACTTCAAAATAGTGACTCTAAACAAAGAAGAAAGAAGCACTGACATCAGATGCATGATAAACCAAAATATGAAAAAACTGAGATGTTAATTAGCATAGAATTGGGTGGGTTAAATACCTGGGTGAGTTTTGTGAGTTTTTTTTGTTTGTTTGTTTTGTTTTGTTTTGTTTTTGGTTCAGATTAACTGCTTATAGCCTTAGAAAGCCTTTACAAAATAATAATAATAAAAAAATAGATGTGCATTCAAGTTTTTAAGAATGGATTCATCCAAAGGAATTCCTTTTTGTGGTTTGGATGTTGCAGTTAGTAAAGGATATTTTTGCTCTGTTCAGCAAACTGCTGAAGTGGGGGCCAGGTCACTGGTAGTATAGCATGGAGTGGAAGAAGTGTGAGTTCAGTTATAGAACTTTCCATACTTCCAAGTTTACTGCAAGTTTTTATGCTTGAGAGAGATGCTTTCTAGTATAAGAATGATGTGTTGATTTTACTGATTGTACTGTACATCTATTAAAGCCTTAGATTATTACATTACGGGTTAAAACCCATACCAATGTAATTTCAATCATGTTAAGAAAGTATAGATGACTTCACGTGTTATTGTAGTTACTTACATTACAGAATATTACTTATTTTTTCTTTTTAAAATGTAGTTTTTATTTCTTACATTTATTAGATCATTTTCATTTTCTATTACCAGTTGAATACCATTTCAGTTTATAGAATTTTGTTTTATTAGATTATACTGATGACTTTTTCAAAATACAAAAAAAAAATAAAAAATAAAAAGTAGGTTTTTTTCTTCATAACATATTCAGTTTTGAATTTACATGTAGTGTCATGAGTATTTGTATTATTGTTAACTAAATGATTTATATTTTACTGATTTAATATTACAATGTAAGAACGTCAGTCATCGTTAGTTCTTGTCTAGTTTTCATTAAAAGAACAAAGATCTTTTATATGGATATCTTATAATTATATAATCATTGCTAAGTAAGAGGTTCAGTTGTTGCTATCGCAACAATCCTGGCAGACAATTGAATAATATTTTGATGATTTATTTTGTTTGTAATTAGTTATTATAAGAAAATCTAGTTCCTAGATATTAGAATAAAATTTATTTTCTACTGTATCCATTTCAAATGTTAAAATATTGTTTAAATATTTTTTGAAATCCCTGAATATCAGGCCTTGTTATAAATAAGCTGCATAATCAATAGATCAAGGGACTTTTTGTTGATAATCCAAATACTCAAAGTTTACGTAACAAGAATTAAAGCGTGTGTGCAAACTCTTGAGGGTTGATTATGCTGCAGTTTAGCATGTGGGAACGTATAGAGAGAAGGTTGACTTTTTGCACTTCTGTATATAGTCAAAAAAGAGAGAAACCTGTATAATAGTAAGATCTTATTTTGAATAAAAATGTCTATAATTACAAGGAGTTTTGTTAAGGCTAATAAAATGACAGGCTGAACAAAATTGCTTGCAAAAGTGGCACAGAGTTAGCACTCCATACCCCTTCAAAAAAGTTGCTTTGCTTTATGTGGACAGCTTGTAGTTTGCCAGGATTTTTTCAGCTGGAAAGATATGCCATCCTTCCAAGATCTCATGACTGACAAAAAAGCTCCACCGGTTCAAATCTGCCTGAAAATCATTACTTTAAAAAAAAATTTTTTTAAAAAAGCAGGTATTTCAGACCATCAAGGTGAAATCATGGATTAAATATTCCGTACATTATTCAAAAACTACTGCATGTTTAAAGTATCAAAAACAAAAAAACAAAAAAAAAACAAAAAGACAAAAAAAAACAACAACCAACAACTATATTAAGGATATATTCTATTCAAAGCAGTTTCTGACAATTTCAGTGGTTTATTGTTCACAAAACAAGAAACTTCAAAACAGATATTGACATTCACAAAAATTAAATTATGAACAGGCAAACCAAACAGCACACTGTAGCTGTAGTTATGTGATTATTTTTTTATTGTAATGGTCCTGTTCTTTTAGCAGGTGAAAAACAAAAACCTATCAAATGTTACCTTTTGAATGAAAAGCACTCAAGAAACCATGTAATTACATAAGCAAAAGGTGGAAATTAGGCCATTATTTTATCTGGAATATTCAGTATTCACACTGATTAATTAATAACGTTGCACTTACTTGCAACCCTGCAACTTTCATCTGCTGAAAGGACAGATGTGCTTGGTTTTACTATTATGTAATCACAGACTTACTTTTTGCTTGTAGTTGCTGCAAATTATGTACTCTGTCCTGGGCTGCAATTTGTTTCCATGCTTATTTTATTATTACTGCTATAGTTGACCTTGCTGTATGGAAAAATAAAGTGAAATTGCCCTAATAAAACTTCTCTTTCTTAATTATATTTTTCTATTTCAGATTAAAAATTACATTGTTTTGTTTTGTGTGCATTTTTAATGGATTCACACATTATGTCCAAGGGAGAATCATTTAAATGAAAAAGATTAACTGTCTGCTATCATATGTTTATTTTACAGTGTGCACCATATTACATATGCAATACAGACCATGAAACAGTCTATTCTATCCAAATCAGACATGTACAATCCTTTACAGACCTGTTCCATGCATTACTGAAAATTCATTTTCTGAGTTCCTGACTTTATAGATTCATAGATTTTAAAGCCAGAAGATACTGTTTTGATCATCTGATCTAACTTTCTGCCTAACACAGGCCTGAGAGCCTTACCCAATAAGTTCTGCAAAAAGCACATAACGTCTGGTGGAGCTATAGCGTATATTTAAGAAAGATATCTTGTCTAGATCTAAAGATTCCTGTGAGGGGGAATCCCTAATTCAGTAGTTCCAATAGTTAATTACCCTAATGGTTCAAAATGTGCACCTTATTTTTGTACACCTTATTTACACCTTATTTGTGCAGCTTCAGTTCACAGGCGCTTCATAAAAGCAAAATATTAAAAGTAGATTATTTCCCTAAAGAAGGTTATTTCTGCTTCTGAGAATTTATATTTATATAGGGAGGCAAAGTACTAAATTGTTGAGGGTTTTGTCCATTCAGTGTTGTATATATTGGAGACATGAAGCCATATCATGCCAATCATTTTTGAGTAGCATTCCCCGTGGGAAATTCTACTTAAAAATTGATGGTATTATACAGCACTGGTGCCCCCAAGGAAAATACCAACAATGTCTTGCCAGTTACCCACGTGAGGGCAAACCCTAACTGTACCTCTGCAGAACCTTCCAAGCACTCATTTTTAAATAATTTGGTTTGTTTTTTTTAATTATGTGAATTTTTGGCACCTGGGAACGAGGGCTAATAGGACTGACTACAGTCAAGCAGAATGTGGCCATTGCCTGTGGAATTATCTGCCCACTTAGCTCAGCTACTACACCTCCATCTTAACTGCAGAAACCCTCATCCAAATCTGGTCATGTATCAGTTTGAGATGTGATCTGGCTGTTGTCCAACAGGGCTCCATCTTGCAAACAGATTCACAAACAGAGATTTCCACTACCCACTGCACCCATTCTATTTGTCAGTTGCTCAACCCTGTGCTATGCAGTGTTGTGGTCATGTTGGTCCCAGGATATCAGAGACACAGATTGGGTGAGGTTTATCTTTTACTGGACCAACTTCTGTTGGTAAGAAAGATAAGCTTTCGAGCTTACACAATCAGCAGACCTGTAGAAGAGCTCTTGTGTAAGCTCAAAAGCTTCTCTCTCTCTCCAGCAGTAGTTGGTCCAATAAAAGATAGGACCTCACCCACCTTGTCTCACATGTGCTGACATTTGAACTTATGTGAAAGGGGAGTTAATTTACCAACTATGTTGCTTAGCTCTGTTCTAAACCTCCTGTTTACTCAATGCCTAAGTTTGGAAGTCGCAGCTAAAGGCAAGAGATTCAAAAATTCTAAGGCCAGAAGGTACCATTGTGATCATCTAGTCTGACCTCCTGTATAACACAGACCATAGACCTTCCCTGAATTAATTCCTGTTTAAACTAGGGTAGATCTCTTAGAAAAACACCTCCTGCTAATTTTAAAAAGTCACCATTGATGGAGAATCCCCCACAACCCTTGGTCTGTTATTCCAGTGGTTAATTCTCCTCACTGTTTAAAAATGTGTGCCTTATTTCTAGTCTGAATTTATCTAACTTCAGCTGCCAGCCGTTGGATCTTATTTTACCTTTATCTGCAGGGTTGAAAAGCCCATTATCAAATTTCTGGTTCCCCTATAGGTACTTACGAAGTGCAGTCAAGTAAACACCCCTTAAGCTGGTCTTTGTTAAGCTAAATAAAGTTCCTTGAGTCTATCACTATAAGGCATGTTTTCCAATCCCTTAATTGGTCTTGTAACTCTTCTCTGAACGCACTCCAATCAATCAACATACATTTTGAATTGTGAACACTAGAACTAGACATTCCAGCAGCAGTTGCACCCATGCCAAATACAGAGGTAGTATAACCTTCCTACTTTTACTGAAATTCCCCTGTTTAAACATCTATGGATGGCATTAGTCCTTTTGGCCACAGCATCATACTGGGAGCTTACATTCATCTAATTATCCTTCGGCATATGAGGTGGCCCGTGGGTACTACTTCATCATTAGTGAGGAACAGGTTACCTTCAGCTGAGCTTCACTGCAGGTGTTCAGGGCAAGAGCTATCAGAGTGGTGCAGGCAAGAAGAGTATGGGTTCACACCTGGGTTCATAGGACTGGCTTGAGTCCCATGCTGGGGGAGTTTTCTGTTTACGTTCTATTTGTGTTAACTGATTATATTCTCTTGATCCCTGGAGGAAAAGACTTGATGCTCTGTGACTGGTTTTGACCCTGCCAAGTCAGCCCACCAGCTGACAATGCTGATTTCCAGTGAGTGCCGCAGGAGGGCCAGTCAGAGAATGTTTAACCGGTTCAAATACAAACTACTTATACCCGTAACTCTAACAGGATGGCCATTTAAGACCCAGGTGGCTTGGGGCCAGTCAGCCCTCCTTAATTAGCCCTTCCCTGCTATGTCTCTAGGTTTTGGGACTTAAAAAGAGGAAAAGGCAGCAGGCATGGAAATCCCTGGGCAAAGCTACCAGTGAAGAGGGAGAGGAAGCAAGTAAATTATGCTGGCTGAGGAAAGCTGTTGTAGGGACTTTCCTGTAGCTAGAGAAGAGAAGTCCTAAAGATTAACAGCTGAGGGGCTGGCCTCCAGAGGAAGGTACTGCTCTGGAAGCAGAGTGGGGAAAAGATTGCACAGCTGAGTTGGGGTGAAGCACCTACAGAGGGTAACTTTGGAGCCTGAGTTGGAAGAGGAGCCCAGGTGGGGCAGAATCCCCTGGCTGGGGAGGGATGTGGACAGACTGACTGAGGCAGAGGAAAGCCTTGCAGTTGAGAGATGTTGGGAGGAGAGTAGACAGGCTGCTCTGTTGTGAGGTAATAAGCTGGGCTCTAGCGTGGAAATGACAGGGCTGTGTCCTACCAGAAACCCTGGATAGGAGGGTCAAGCTGATGAGAAGATTGAGTTGATTGGAGCCTGGAAGGTGGTAGCTAGATAATGAGACCAGGTGTTGCCACTGGGAGCCTGTGTAAAGTAGGGGGCTGAAGGCTGAGCCCAGTGGGGCAGGAGACTCTTGTTCTGATGTTGTATTGGAGTGGGGACTAAAGGACTCTGTCCCCTTGGAAGGGGTTGAACACTTTAAAATGTCTCAGCCAGACAGCATCTGGAGTAAGCCAAAGATGGTTGTGGGAAAACTGAGATAGTGCTGCAACCCTGTTTTGCTAGGAGTATTTGCAATGAGTGTGGTTGGGCAGAATGTAATTATCTAGTAACTCTAGAAGCTGGGGCCCTGGTTCTTAGCTCTGCTCTGCCAGTCTTATACTGAGGCAAATGCAGTTACCTGACAGGGCCTAATGCTGTTGTTACACAACTCTAATGCCCTTATGTTCAGTAGAGGTTACACCACCCTAAATGAGATCAGAATTGGGTCCACGGGGCTTCTGTAGATTGTGCTCTTTTACTGGAATCAAATGTATATAGCAAACTATACTCATTACGTTTATTATAAGGACAGGTTTCAGAGTAACAGCCATGTTAGTCTGTATTCACAAAAAGAAAAGGAGTACTTGTGGCACCTTAGAGACAAACCAATTTGAGCATAAGCTTTCTTGAGCTACAGCTCACTTCATCGGATGCATACTGTGGAAATAGGTTACCTTGCATAATGATTTAGCCATTTCCCCTTGTTTTTTCCTACCCTCCCCCCCAGACGTTCTTGTTAAACCCTGGATTTGTGCTGGAAATGGCCCACCTTGATTATCATACACATTGTAAGGAGAGTGATCACTTTAGATAAGCCATTACCAGCAGGAGAATGGGGTGGGGGGAGAGAAAACCTTTTGTAGTGGTAAACACCCATTTTTTTCATGCTTTGTGTATATAAAAAGATCTTCTATACTTTCCACAGTATGCATCCGATGAAGTGAGCTGTAGCTCACGAAAGCTTATGCTCAAATTGGTTAGTCTCTAAGGTGCCACAAGTCCTCCTTTTCTTTCTCTTATAATGAGCACTTTACAAACAATGCATGTTCAAAGCACTATGCAGACATTAAGGGACAAAATCTGCTCTCAGCAGCAGTAAATTTCATATATGCCATAACACTGTCCCTATCTTTATAGCTAGGATTGACTGAATAGCTATTGATTGACTGAATTATTGGATGTGAGGAAAAGAAGTGCTCGGAAGATAAAGGTAAGTGCAATATATTATTTATTTGAAGTGCAAGAGAACCTTGGAGCCCCAATCATGGACCATGACCTCATTACATTCTAGTCATTCATATTTTACAACTGTTCTATGTGTTATGCAAATCTGGAGAAAAAGGACTAAACCAAAGAGGGAAGATAACCAAGGTGTAGGACACAAAGGGAGGGTGATACTCTGACTACAACATGTCCGATAGAAGTGCTAAGTGGAGCCAGGAAATTGTTGGCCTATAGCAATTCTGAATACAACTGCCTGTAGCGCACACTCTCCAGACCCATATGCATTGCCCTTCCATAGTTTTCATTTGCTCATTATTTTTAGTTGTTTGTTTGACAGGTATCACGTTTATAGTGTTTCCCCTCTCTCTCTCTTATATGCTGCTCTGTGAAGAGTTGCCATGTCACTCAGTCAACTGTACTGGTGTTCCATCGCAGGAGGTGCATTTCCAGTATGGTAGGTTTCAGAGTAGCAGCCATCTTAGTCTGTTTCCATAAAAAGAAAAGGAGGACTTGGGGCACCTTAGAGACTAACATTCATTAGAGCACAAGCTTTCGTGAGCTACAGCTCACCTCACGAAAGCTTGTGCTCTAATGAATTTGTTAGTATCTAAGGTGCCCCAAGTCCTCCTTTTCTTTTTCCAGTATGGTAGTGCCTGATTTGGTCGCTTGAAAGAAAGAGGGTTCCTGTGAGCTTCAGGTTGGCAGGCTGCAGATATAAATACATCTAGCTGGAACAAAAGGTAAGTCCTCACTTTAATTCTGAAGAGTACCAAAGGGTCCTGATTTTTGGACAGCTCCATCACAGATGTAACCCTATCTAAAAAGTTTAGAGAGGGCTCAGAAGTAAGCATGGGAGCTAGAATTCCTTCTACAGTCACACTGAGGGAAACGGGATAGGAAAAAGTTGTTTAGGGGCTGGAAGGCAGGGAAGGTTATGTACCCATCTTGTGTGCCAGTTGTTTGGTTGTATCAGTATGAGTTCCATAATATACATGGAAGGATGTTGGGGATCCTCCATGGCCACAACACTTAAACATCTCTACTTTGGACATACAGACTAGAGAGAATTTTTTGGTGAATCAGACACACAGAGGCCTTCTTTGTATTGTCACCCCCCTGCCAAGTGGTAGCCAATTTCATTGCCTGGCAGGTCAGTTTCTCGAAGAAGAAATCTGTCTTAGCATCAGGGTGTTTTCCTAGTGTAACTTGCTTTGTTTACAGTGAGAGCAGTAGACACCTGAAACAGCAGTGGTCAAACATCTAGGAAATTCCTCCTGGGAATTCTAGCCAAAACACCAGTGCCTGGTTTTCCCCCTCTGCTCTAGGTACTGACTGTAGTTTGAGAGGTCACATCACAAACCCTTCTGCTGTTTGCAACAAACCCCCATAAAGAAATTGTATTAGAAAATGAACAACAATACAGCATGTCTTTGAAGACTGAATAGTGCTCAAATGCTAAGAAAAAGAACTTTGCCACCTGGTGACTTCTGTCATAATAATAATATGCCCACTGCTTTCCCATAGCTGTGTGGTTAAGAGGCTGGGAGATTCCTAAATCCTGATTCCATTTATACTGAAATGCGTCTATACTTATCCCCCTACACCTGTGACCTTTATTGAGGTAGGAACATACTGATGCAGGCCTGACATGCTATCCAATTTTAGCAAGCCTGGGGATTCCAGGACTGCTATTGCAAAACACGACCAAGGTGATTGACTAATAAAGGTCTAACTTGTAGGTATAGCTAAAATCCATTTTTTTTTTTTGAGGGTGGGGTGGAGCATACAACTTGCTACAGCACATCAAACGTTTAATAAAAAACGATCCAGACTAAGCATGAATCAAGGCCAAATTTTTGATCGTTAGAATTAACAACATTAACAAATAAATAAAACCAACAGATTTTGCTCCTCTTTGCCGATCTGAGGCTTTAAGAAATGAAGAACTGAAATCCCTTTTGTAAAATGGTACTCTACAAATATGGATTACTGCAAAACTACTGTCTGCTAAGCACCGCTTTCCTTTCCAGTTTGAGTGTTCATATTGGAGAGAATGAACACCTGACGGGGATAGTACTACAGAGAATGACAGGTGTTGAAATAGAAAAATATTTGCCATATGCAGCAAACAAGTAATCGCAATCTTACCCTTTGTTCTGCAGACTTCTAAATGGAGCTCTGATTTGTCCAATCTTTAAGATGGCTTATGGAGATGAGAATGTTTAAATACAGGGAAATCACTTGAGCACAACCATGATGGGATTGCATTTAATTGGACACTTTTTTTAATTTTGTAGTAATCAGAAAATTACCTAGAGATGATACCGTCAAGGTTCCTCCCCCACTCTGAACTCTAGGGCACAGATGTGGGGACCTGCATGAAAAACCTCCTAAGCTTATCTTTACCAGCTTAGGTCAAAGCTTCCCCAAGGTACAAAATATTCCACCCGTCGTCCTTGGACTGGCCGCTACCACCACCAAACTAATACTGGTTACTGGGGAAGAGCTGTTTGGACGTGTCTTTCCCCCCAAAATACTTCCCAAAACCTTGTACCCCACTTACTGGACAAGGTTTGGTAAAAAGCCTCCCCAATTTGCCTAGGTGACTACAGACCCAGACCCAGACCCTTGGATCTTAAGAACAACGAAAAAGCATTGTTTCTTACAAGAAGACTTTTAATAAAAAATAGAAGTAAATAGAAATAAAGAAATCCCCCCTGTAAAATCAGGATGGTAGATATCTTACAGGGTAATTAGATTCAAAAACATAGAGAACCCCTCTAGGCAAAACCTTAAGTTGCAAAAAAGATACACAGACAAATAGTTATTCTATTCAGCACAATTCTTTTCTCAGCCATTTAAAGAAATCCTAATCTAACACATACCTAGCTAGATTACTTACAAAAAGTTCTAAGACTCCATTCCTGGTCTATCCCCAGCAGAAAACAGCATATAGACAGACACACAGACCCTTTGTTTCTCTCCCTCCTCCCAGCTTTTGAAAGTCTCTTGTCTCCTCATTGGTCATTTTGGTCAGGTGCCAGCGAGGTTACCTTTAGCTTCTTAACCCTTTACAGGTGAGAGGAGCTTTCCCCTGGCCAGGAGGGATTTCAAAGGGGTTTACCCATGATGGGATTGCTTTTAATCGGACACTTTTTTTTTTAATTTTGTAGTAATCAGAAAATAATTACCTATAGATGATACCGATACCTATAAATGATAAACAGTGTTTGTTAAATATTTTAAGGACTTGTAAAGTTCATAAAGCTGCAACATGCTTTAAAAAAAAAAAAACCCTCCTGTTTTTGTCTCTGTTGCTAAAATAGCTCTGACCAGCATAGCATTCCAGTAGATGTCAGTGTTGGTATTTGGTGAGCCCTGGGAATCTGTCCAAGCCCAGTGCCATGCTAAACAGATGGACAGTGTAAGCAGTTCTTAGAGCATCGCCAAATGGCAAGGGTATTTGGGGAAACTTTGGCTTGTTGAGGGACTTCTGGAATGCATGCTACCTTGCTAGATTGTGCTTGTGTTTTAAACATTAAAACATCATGTGACTATATTATAGACTCCTCTTAAATCCTGATGGTGTGTCCTTGCTATCTGAGGGGGTATCAACATAAATGCGTGAGTTGTTTTTGTTTGGTTTTTTATTTATTTATTCTGCCTCATCTCTAACACACGTACTGAATTTCTGCCCAGGATGTAATGAAGAGAGAACTTTGAGCCTCTTAACGACTTGAAAGGTTTTAATGACAGTCTTATGCTGCTGCTCTAAACCAAGATCACAAGTCATGGATGTGAGTTAAGGAACAGTGTCAAAATCAGAAAAGCACCAGTCCCTGTAAGACAGGAGCAGTTTGACAATGGTAATACTAAAACATTTGTTTGGCTCTCTTGGACCATACTGTATATTGATGTAGATGTAAATGCATTTGGGTCAGGAGTCTGTGCTTAAGAGTTCTGCTTGGCCTTGTCTTTCAACTACTTTGAGATTTATAGTGTACTTCACTGTTTATGGCATTATTGATCCTACAGTATGCTACAAGACTCTTTTCAGGGCTGTTATTGTGACAATAGGTAGCTCTTCAGTGATAAAAATGTTGGCACAAGCCTCTTAGCTGGTGGCACCACCAAGGATAAGATTGTTGTGGGAGCGGGCAGGGGAATAAGAGTGCAAGAAATGTACCATTTGAAAATAAGAATTGTAGTACAAATTAAGGGCTAGATTCAAGGTCCCACTGGGGTTCGCAAAATCCCTGCTCAGCTGCCCTTGAAACCTGTAGGCACCTGCAATTGCTCAGTGCTTAAACTTTTACTGCAAAAGTTTTCCTAGGCACCTATGTTTTGGCCGCTGATCATGTGCGCCACAGCCCCACAGTAGGAGTCTGGACTCCTCAGCCCCAGTGCAATGCACAAACTGGAGGAAGATAAGCGTTCCTCACGTAACTACTGCAGAGACCGATCAAGTAAGCAGGCTCAGACCTCACCTACTGTTTCGGGCCCCTATAGGTGGGCCTACTGAAAAGGGCCAGGTGGGAGGATCACTCCTTCACAACTTTTAACCCAGTAGTTAGGATACTCAGATGGGTTGCAGGAGACTCCCAGTTCAAGTCCCCTCCCTCCTAGAGCGAGGGAAGGGATTTGAACAGGGACTTCTACCTCTCAGCAGCTGAGTGCTCTAACCACTGGGCTCTGAGACCTTCTGATGTGGAGCTCCACATATCTCCCCTGGTGCACTGTAGATAAATAACAAAAGAATCATAGGGCCAGAAGGAGAGAACAAGCATGGGTGACTTTGTATCCTGGTGATCAGAACATTCACCTGGGATGTGGGAGACCAAGAATCCAGTCCCCCTGCACCAATCTTTTATTATTGTATTATCCCCAGTGGAACAACTTCAACAGGAGAACCAAAGGGAGCCCCACATCAGCATATCCCATAGCTCAGTAAGTAGGTCATTCACCTTGGAGGTGGCAGATCCCAGGTCAAATCCCTCCTTCCGTTCGGGGCAAAGGGGACTTGAACTGGAAGTCCCACATATCCCAGGTATGTACCCTAACTGATTTTGGCCACGTGCTGATGAGGAGTGTGACATGAACACTGATCCATGGACCCCCCCCCCGACCTATTTAGAGGAGGAATTCATTGTTTCAAATGAGAAAAGTTACTTGGTTTTGAAATAATAAGAATCCAAACATAATGGGCTGAGATCTTCAGATAATGTAAATCAGTGTCACTCCAGTGACCTTTGCGGAACTACCCTGATTCTCAGTAGCTGAGAATCTGGCCTTAAAAGCCAAATTCTGCTCTCCTTTGCACCAACATTAATTCAAAATCACACTCTAGTGGTTAGTGGAGCCACTTTGGATTTATACCTGTTACTTAGAACACAATTTGTTTCTATGTATTCACTTTTTTCCTTCCTGGGTGATTACTGTGATCTGACAGTTCTGGCATTACTGGGATTAATACCTTAATCTTCTGACTTTCTGTAAAATAGCTCTGTGAAAATAAACTAGACTCCTTGTTCTCCACAAACAATACACAGCCTAGGTAGTGTCAGTGCAAACTTACCCACATTGTCCTGCAGTTGTGCCTCAACCCAGACCTAGGGGAAACTACTTCCCTGTTTGAGCACGTGCTGTTCTGTGGGGTTAGGCACATTGGACACCTTTATCTTTCAAGCATTGTAACTACTGTGAGTGGAGGGTCTGAGTCACTGTCTCTCATTCTTCTACCACTCTCCCCTCTTTGAGGGTTACGCCCAGCTGGGGTGCAGGTGACAAGCAGTCTCTTGTGGATAGGAGGCTTGAACTCTCCCTGCGATTAAATGTAAATTTCTTATTCACACCTTCCCCCTGCTGGAGAATGGCCACGTAAGTAAGTGATAGCCCTTTAACACCTGGCTGGGACCAGTGTCTTTGTCTCTGAAAAAAATGGCTTGTGGGTGTTACCCAGAATTACAGCATATTTCAATAACAGTCTTAGAGTAGAATCTCATAACTTCATAGATAGTGTTGCTACACACATATCAAAAGAATAATGATATTCAGCAGATTATAGCTTTTCAAATGATACCTCAGAAGGCATAATTGTACAAAATTTATCATAGGCTTGTAAAAGTTGTGAACATAATATTCTAGACTGTCACAGGGTGGCACTATGATACACTGAGGATGACCTCAGTTAAACAGACTATTTTTTCATCTCTATTAGCTATTGGGGTGACTCTTCCATCCCTCCCCTAGATGATGGAGCTGGCTACTTGTCGTGTGTGTATATATACATATATAGTCAGTTGTGCTGTGTTACAAACTGTTGTAATCTGGGCCAGTCAGTCATTTATGTGTGTGTGTGGGGGGGGGGGGTGAGAGAGAGACTGTTTGCCATTTAAGCCAACAATAGTAGAAAAAGTACTATGTAATTTTGGACACCAGAGTACAAGCAATTAAAATTTAGCATGCTGTACTGTTGCCAGCTGTTCAGCACTGATCTAAGGCTACTGAAAACTTGTCCACTGATTTATACACTTTCAATCATAGGATGGAAGGGAGATCAAACATGAACTGCACACTTTTTGTTAACAAGTCCTGTCCATCTTTCAGCAACAATAGAAGGAAAAAGCTGTTGTAGGCCAGAAAATGCTGTCTGAAAGTTAAATCTTGATGGAGACTGAGTGGTCTGTTTGGGTACATGGTCTCTGCAACTTCTTGGCATTGCAGAAGTAGATTGTCCGTATGCTCCAATACATGTTTATGCTGTATCCTCCATGTATTGTCTAATAACCTCTACCTCACTTGACCTCCTAGGTTTAGCAAATACTTTAAAAAAAAAAAAAAAAATCCAACTCCCATGCAACTTGGAGACCTTTCCATTTACTTCGGTCAGAGTTGGATCAGGTCAAATGAATATATGGCACCAAAGAGGCACACAGGATCATTGAAGTTTGATTTCCAAAACAATTATAAATTATATCAATCCAAGTGTGACTGCCACCCTGTCTGCTCATCTTGAGTCCACATGTATTATTCAATAATGCTTATTTATGACACTGGCTTAGAAATCTCAAGTTAACTGGGAATTTAGCAGACAGTGATTCCCACCTTTCTTAATAAGAGTAATGGTACAAGTCTCATATTTATTCTACTTTTTATGTAGCCCACCTCATAATAGCAATTCACAACTCTCCCAATGTATCGGCAAATCTTTTTCTTCCTGGCATCTGGGTTCTCATCCTTGTCAGTAGCAAGATTATAGTTCAGACCCAGATGGCTAAAAGGCAGTATACACATAGCAGATAGACTATAAACAGTAAGTATGTCCCAAATAAAAGGGGTTATGATAAAAAGTATGTTAATGTAAGCACCAGAGTCATAAGATTTAGAGGGATGGAGCGCTCTGCTCCCTCTAAAGGGGAGAAGAAAAAAGAAAAGCCAGCTCTGGCCAATTCCTTTTTCATGAATTATAATATTGCTCACCCACAATTCTACCAACTGAGTTTTGTTGCTCAGTTTGAAATTTTCTTTCTATTTTAGATAGAGTATTATTACTGCACTCATGAAAGGGAATAGGAGTTGTACAGGCTATGCTCTGGAGTGAGAGGGTCATCCTGACTGAATGGATCGTGAACTTTGGCTTGGCAACAAAATCCAAGTTCTCCTGAAAGAGAAGGAGAAAGGGCTCTGGGCTAGAGATGAGGGTTTTAACCCAAGGAGGGGGGATTCTGTTTTTTGCCTTGGGATCTCCGCCTTGCGATTCTGTGCCCAGACTCAATCAGTAGCAAAATCCCTGGTGCAGAGTGAAGTGATACTGGCCGTTATCCGAGATGTCAAGTCATGTTTTGACTATTATGTTACTATAAAGACATTGTTTAGTGTTTTTATTAAAAAAAACCCTAAGAGCCGATACTACTTTACACGCCTTTGATCTAGAAAATAAGATATTCCAATCTGCAGTAAGTTAACTTTTTCAGCATTTGCATTTCATGGGTAACTTTGAACATATTTATTTTCAATCTGAATTGGAATGATAGCAAACTTCAAAATGTCCACATTTCCCTGGGAAAATAAATTCCATATTTTAACCTGCTCTGTTTTTAGCCAGCAAAGAGGACTATGCTAAAAACTCTCATGCTGCTGTAACTTTAGCACCATCTAGCTAACTCCCACAGTAACTCATTCCGTCTAGGCAGATGTAGGCCAGGAGAAGAGGCAGAACTGACTTTGGGTTTGGAGGATGGGACTGACTGGAGGTTGTGGGGAGGGGAGATGTGGGGATAAGCATGTCTACAGCAGGGGCCAATACCTGCTGGGCCAATAAACATTTGAGAGTAGGCAATACTGTCCACGATTTTTTCGGACATCTGACTCATGATTTTTGGTGGCTAGTATTACTGTAAATATAACGTTCTAAGCAGTACTTTGAGCATTACTGTCGTACACTCTTCAGTCCATTCTACATAACCCATCTGTCCATAAATATGAACACTGGCAATTTATTGCTTAAATCAAATTATTTTTAATTGGAAAACAGACCCTTCATTCTCAAAGTATCTCCTGACTGGGGAGGGAGAGGTTTAAGTGGCGTGTGCTTGGGGTGTGTGTGTGTGTTTGTGTGGTTTTTTTTTTTTAAGGTCAGAAGGGCCACCGTGATCATCTAGTCTGATCGCCTGCACAACAGAGGCCATAGACCTTCCTTGAAATAAATTCCTGTCTGAACTTGCACTTACAAGCCCTGATTCCCCAGGGCTGCTGAATCTGTCAGGTATATTATTCTGTTTCATTGTGACTGCAGTGGAACGCCACAAGAATGCAGCAGCCCAGATTCGGGAGTGCAGGAAAGCACAGAAGCAGCTAAAACATTTGATAGGGGGCACATAGCACCTCAGGGGATTAGTAATTGGATATGGAGTCCTTCACTTCTAGGTCACTCATATCCAGCTCAGGAAAACAGGAGCCAAAGCCAGTACCATCCAACAGCTGTTCAGTGGCTTGTCAGCTGATGGTTTCAGTCTATTTCCCAATGGACAGACATCCACATCACAAAAGCTACCATTACAAATAGTACTAATTGGCACTCGCACTGATACTCAGTAGAAAGAAGAGAGCACAGAAACTAAATTTATGTACAACAGCACAATCAAATAAGTAAAAGACAGCTGAACGAAGAGGTACAGTCTGTGTGTTTTTTTTTTAAAGGAGCGGGGGTACAAACTCAGATTTGGTGCAAATTCCGTCACTTCAAAGGGGCTTAGACCATGCTTCTCTCCACTATTTATTTCTTGTTAGCTAGCTTAGGCAGCTCTTGAGTCAAAGCACTGGCTTTTGTAAATCTCAGTCTTTGGCACCTAAGTCTCCCCCTGCATTGTGTAGGGAGACAGGGTGCCTAACACAGAGTTATGAATTCCACCATGGCGCTGAGCAGTTAGGCACTGCGGTCCCCTTTGTGAATTCCACTCTCAATGTTTGTTTCCCTCTTTCCTTCTCTCCTTCCAGTTCTCTTCTTTCTTCTGCTATATTCTATCCTTCCCTCACTCTTCAAATTTCCTCCTTTTCTTTGGCCTAAACCCTAATAATTGTCCCCTCTTGATTAACTCATTCTCTTTTCCATGGTCCCACCTTTCATCTCCTATCCACACACATGCTCCTCTTCCTAAAAATCTCTTCAGTAACAACCTGACTGCCTAAAATTCCAACCATACACAACCTCACATCCCTGCAACTTCTCATTCATAAGCTCAACTAAATAGTTAAGTTGTCACGCTCAAACCCAGCTCCAATGGAGCAATACTAGGCACTGGTTTGGACCGCAGCAGTGGGATTATCTTTCTCCAAGTGTAACTATAACTATTCCAGTTAAGCCATGCTTCTGTAAATACTCCATGGATCCCAATAGTTCTGGCCGACACCAGTTTCTTTACATGTGTATTTACTTATTGTACCTGTGCATATCTTTGTTTCAATCCTTCAGGTGATGAGGTATTTGCAATATTTAAAAAAATCTGAATGATTTACACAATAGGTGGTAACCACGCTATATTTTGGTGTTTATTTCACAAGACGCTGAGGTAGCAAATACTTTCCTTTTACACTGGGGGTTCGCAGTAGAATAAAATAGCAAGAAATTGGCATGAATTAGGTTGAGTGGGTTGCATGGAAAGGAAAGGTCATACCACAGTGGCATCCTTTGGTGCTGTATAGCTGCGCCACTGTCTTATGAAGCTGGACTGTGAGATCTTGCATTACCTAGCCTGGCAGGGAAGGGGTAGTAAGAGGTGAGCAGTCTGGACAGTAATTGTTCTCTTCTATCTTTGGCATAAAAGGGCTCTGTATTTTGCTGGGTAGCCTTCCAAAGCAGGTGGTATTGTAAATTTCAGGAAACTTAGGGCAAGAAATCAATCATAAGTAGGTTAAAGAAGAACAGGAGCTAGCATCAGTAGATTTAAAAAAAAATCCACTGATTGATGTTGCTGTACAGAGGGTCTCTTGGGCTATATAGGCCTGATTTCTTTTTTCCCCCCCAGATGTGCTGTACACCCACAAGGCCATCTGAAATGGGTGAGGCAGCAGGTGCTGATTACCTCTAAATATCAGGCACATCATGTCTATAAAACTCCTCTGTGCTGCCTTCCCTCCACACATCTAGCCTAAGTGTGTGCATTCAGATTGAAATTTGTTTTTGTGTTTACCCACAATCTACTTTAAGATAAAATCTAAGACCAGCTTCTCACTTCATCATAGTTCCACTGAAGCTATGCCAGTTTATGTTGTCTGAGAATCTTTCCCTTTTGCTTTGTTAGTAGTGCACTGCCAAAATCTGAAGTGGCTAGCAGCTGGATAACTCCCCCAACTTCAATGGCAGCAGGGAAAGGTCCCTATAGGATAGCTGCCCAAGTAGCCCAGTAGGAACATTTCCTATTGGTTCAGTGGGGATATCCAATCTTTCTTTTGTTTCTTGTAGAATTCTTGTAAGAATCAGTGAATTTCCATAATCGCACAAATGTTCAGCCAATGCAGAAATGAGAAGTATACCCAAAGCACAACTGTAAATCACTGAATTAGTGTGGTTTTTTTTAAGTCACTAAAGGCTAAATTATCCAGATGAATTAACAGATCATCTGAAAACAGTCAATAAATGGAGACCCAAATGTGAAGAAATAATACAGTAATTTTAATTAACTGTACATTACACTATTAAGCCTCAGCCAAAAATAAACTATAATCAACACACCAGCAGGATGGAGCAAAGCATCCCTTAATCATACAATATCAGCATATCAAAACAGCCAGCTTGAAATTTCAGTGTGAGTCTTTCTTTCTGCCCATGAGAGGAATTTATGAATGAAGGGGAGGAAAAAAAGTCAAGCACTTTGGCAAACAAGTTGTGGTACATACTGGAAATTTATACTGCACTTAAAGGGAAACACATGCATTCATTTAAGAGAAATAAGAGACAATTATGGGATGGAAAAACTGGTTAAGCCTTTTGATAGGTTTTATCACGTTAAGTTAACATTCTCTGCAAGGTGGGAGCTATGTATTTCATTAGATATTTCCTTTGATACCTGCCACAAGAAGTAGCGTTACCACCTTTCTAATTGCTGACAACTGGATCCCTTTTCCACCAAGGCCTTGCCCCCATAGCTTGCTCCTCTACCCTCCCTGTCACTCACTGGGTTGTCTCCACCTTCCCTCCCCCTGCCACTTTTCCCTCCTCCCCAGCTGGACTACCTCTGCTCCAAGGCTGGGACTGGAGCTGCTGTAGCCTGACAAGGAGTCTGCCTGCAGGTAGAAGGCAGCCCTGGCTGAGCAGGGGTTGGCACAGGTTAATGACCCAGTGCGCCCCTGCCCCACAGCACTGTGGTAACTGGATTTTCATATAAACCTAAATAGAAGCACATTTTGCTGTGGTCCATTCAGAGGCACATTCATAGAATATCAGGGTTGGAAGGGACCTCAGGAGGTCATCTAGTCCAACCCCCCTGCTCAAAGCAGGACCAATCCCCAATTCTAACCTGGGAGTCTTTTATCTCTGTTACCTTGGTCTACTTATGGTCTCAAATGTTCAGGATTCTCACTCAGAGTGCATTTGCCCCTTATCTCTGCATTACTCACAGGTTGAGGATCATTCATGTTGATTTTTTTCCCTACCCTGCTGTATCCAAACTGCTAAAATGGCTGGCTCATATAGTTCCACTAGTTAAAAAGCCTCTTCCTCCCTGTGATTTGAATGTGGTGTTGCTTTCCTTAATGTACTCTCCTCTTGAAACTCATGTTCATTATATAATCTCTGTAAAAATGGCATTGTAATGGCTAACACTTCATCTTGCAGAGAGTATGAAATACAGGCTTTGATGGCGGGGCCCCTATATGACACATTCCCTAAAGACAGTTACCTCAGGCCCCATGCTAAATTTTTACTGAAAATTTGTTTTAGGATTTTCATTGACATAGATTTATGTCTTTAGTATATGTCCTTCCCAAACCCCGTGACTCTCCTGGAGAGACACAGCTTCATACCTTTGATACTCTTAGAGCTATATCCTTTTGCTCTTCTAGAACAAAGCCATTTCAAAATCCGCTGCTGGTAATAAATCCCAGGGATGGGCTGTTTCTTCCCAGACGCTCTTGCAGTGGGTTTTGGATTGTATTAAGGTCTCTTATACATTGAACGAACTACCTCTCCCTTCCCGAGTTATGGCATACTCTATTAGGGCTCAGGCAACACCTGTACTTTGTTTTCGGGGTGCCCCTATTTCTGAGATTTGGACTTCTATTCATACACTTACCAATCCTTACTCCATCACCAGACACACTGCTTTAAAACTTATCCTTTGATTTTCTTTCCTAATCTCCATTTTCATGTCCCTAGGTGTAATTCCAACTGACCTTCATTTTTTGCTGCCTCTTGTGAAGCTTTTGTTCAGCTTTGATTCCTGTGTCTTCCCACTGACCCTCTTCACCAGTCAGACATATATTTGCCTCTCAACAAAATATCCAAGCTGTGGTAAAGTTTCATAGCCAAGAATATTTACATGCCCAGCTGAATGTGAAAATAGGTTTATACACATCATCACCACCTCTCAAATGACAAATCTAATAATAGAAACCCAAAAGATTCCCAAGATGAGAGGAACAAAAAGCAATATGAATCTGCAGTGAAACACAGCCTCTCAGAGGGGTAAACACAAAATGAAGAGAAGACAAAAGTTACTGGTAAGGTAACTTTTATTTCATTGTGCTGCTGGGAGTAAACACAGGCTTTCAGCAAACCTTGGTGTGCTTCCCTAAGGTTCAGGAAGTTTTGACTGTTAACTTCTGCAAATGTTTTACAACTTCTGAGTAGCCGCTGCACCCCCTACACCTGCCAGGTGAGCTTCCTTTGGCCTTCTGCTGTATTTTGATGGGGATTCCCCACTCAAAATTCCCCCCTTCTTGAACTAGCCCTGCCCTGGTGTGCACACATGTGCTTTCTCTCTCCTTCCCAGCTTTTGCTGTCTTTGTGGGTAGGCCTGCCTTTTAGCCTCCCTCACTCCCCTTTCCACTGTAAGGGAATAAATGGTAGGCCCACTCCTACTCCACTAACTGGCCTGTACACTTATCATTTTATGCAACCATATGACTTGAAACATTCCCCGTTGCTGCTGCTATTTGACTGTGCTGTTGAATGTGCTTGGGCTGAGATGCCCCACAGTGCAACTCTGTATTGCACTTTCCCATTTGTGAGCAACCCAATGGAGTTAAAGTGTCTCTCAAGTGACAACATCAGCATGGGGAGTTGGAGTATTTCCAGTCCTGCTGCTGCAGAGAATGGGGATGAGTTAGCCGCCTTCCCCACAGGAGATTATTTTCTGAGGTATAATTTTGTGGAAGGATAATGAAAAACATGTATCAGCTTTGATCTGTGATAAATCCTATTGACTAGCTTAGTATAACCAGTACAATATTATAGCATGAAGCTGTTGGAAGAAAATCATGGTTTTATGCCATGAGGCACCCTGTGGTGTGGAGTGCAGGGTGGCTACAGTGTGTGTGGCCGGATAGAATTTCCAGTGTGAGGCTGGGACCATTCCAAACATGCACTCCTATATATTCTAGCAAACAAGATTTACAGACACATGAACCATCTTGCTGCAGGGCCCTCAATGTGAGAAGAAAATGATGAGACTAAGGACCCAATAAGCAATCTCTTTTTTTTTTTCATAATTATTCTATTTACTTGGAGTAGTCTGGAGAGCTACCATGGCACATATTAAATCTTTCAGTGCAACCCAACCAGTGGGGAGTAAGGCTGTATTCAATGTATGTAGCAGCCATTTTCTCTCTGCTTAAGAAAAAGTCACTTTTTAAAATCCCTGTAGGTGCCTATTTGCATGCTTAGGTGCCTAAATACCTCTCAAACTCTGGCCCACAGTGCCTTCGGTTCCTAGCTGACGAGTGAAAATCTATGGTTTTCCTTCCATGCTTAACACTGATGGCCCCAGTCACTCTGCATGCTGGAAGGATGATGGACTGATTTGCTTGGAGCTAAGTCAAAGGCTATTGTTTGGGAAAAATTTTAGAAAAAGAAACAGTGGCACATTCAGCTGAAATTTTGACTTCTATTTCATGGGGGAGAATTCTGACATTCTGATGAGAGTCAACACTAGATATTTGCTGGTTAAGCATCTTTAATTCAGGAAAGGCCAAGAGTGGCATTTTTTTATAACTGCAATCTCCAAATATTGATGGGTTGCTTATTAAAAGCTTGACAACTGGTTTGAAAAATGGAAATATACTTCACTTTGTACCAGGTTACACTTAGTTACACTATGCAGTGTCATGAGATGTAACATACACTGCAATTATCTGTTACTGTGCAACCTGGGTAATTCCCGGGGGGGGGGGAGGAAACGTGGCCAGTCTAATGCAAACAGCAGTAAAAACAGGACTGTGTGTCCTTAATTTACACCTATTTCCCATAAGTAGCACATTTCCCTTTTTTGTAAGGTGAGTGTTTACTTCCAAATAGCCTATTAGGATGTCAATCACTGTACACTATTAGAAAAGTATCCTCTCCTGTTCACTTCAACAAAAATATTTCTGTCAATGCTGCTATTTGCCTTGTGAAGTAAGAAATATACTAGAACGTTATCCCACAACAAGCAAGTCAAATGGGAATAAGTTCTAAAGCAGTATGAACATTCTATGATACATGTTAGGCTCTACGTTATACCAGAAAAGATTGCTATGGATCCCGTCTCACTTACCCTCCCCACCCCCACCCCCCCCATGCCAATCATCAACTGAGCAGATGACCCTAGAGTTAAACTCTAAAAGGAAAAAACAAAACAAGGTAACTTATACTTCCCTTTCTGAACTCCGATATTCACTTATAGATGGCAAATGAGGATAGCAGATGTTAAAGATGGAAAGGACTCACCTAAGTCGATTCCAGGAACTTGCTGGAGACAAATTGTATTGCACACTAAATTGTGGGGCTTTTTGTTTGTTTTTTGGGGTGTGGTTCTCTCCCCCCCCCCCCGCCACAATGTGCTATATTACCTTGTAGTGCATGGTGCCATTTGCTAGCGCACTAACCTTTCACTTCTGGAGGTCTGACTCTAAATCTTTTTTTGGATAACAAGCAACAATGAATGTAGTGATCTATACGTATTCCAAAACCCAAATGTAAGTTAGTATGATTATCAGCCATTCTATAGTGCACAAAGGCTCTGGACTAGAATAGCAGTGGGATTGTAGGTTAGCACTGAGCCGTACTGGCAAAGATGTATTGGAAACTTGCATGATCCTTGTTCATGCTTTAAGTATGCCAGGCTATCGATCCCTCTGGGCAAGTCTAAAACTACAGTGCTACATCGGCACAGCTTCAGGGCATCTGAAGATGCACTATGCCAACAGAAGAGTGCTCTCTCTTCTCTGGGAGAAGCAGAAGCTATGTTGGCAGGAGAGCATCTCCTGCTGACATAGCGCTGGTATAGACAGCGCAAAATGTGTTGCTGGGGGGACTAGGGAGCTTTTTCACACCCTTGAGCAATGTAAGTTAGATAGACTTAAGCAGTAGTGTAGACCTGCACTTAGTTTCATTACCTTCATCTTTTAACTTCCTGAGCACTTTGTTTGTTACATCAAAAATGCAGTATGGATCACATGTTGGAGTCCTTAAAAGAGCACAAGGAAAAGGACGGCTTGGCCTGAAACACTTAGGGTTCATAGGGTCTAGTTAGGATGAATGTATACCAAAACCCAGCAACTAAAAGGCTACTGTCACTTCTGAGCTTTAAGATGGGTTGTTTTCAGCCTCTCATTTAAAAGGGTATTTCTGCCTGAGGTCAGAAGAGCAAGAAGTATGACAATGACTCAGTGAGCCACATACTATAAATACTCGTAGCCTTTCTCCACAAAGTCACTCCCTTCACTGCCTTGCCACATATACAATTGCAGAAAGCAACTGTACAATGTTTTAGCAGGCATTGTACCAGTTACTTGTATAACTCTGTAAAGATACGGGGGGCAATCATACCATTGTTGTCAGAAAGAGGGGAAAGACTGTGATTTTTGTACTTTTTGGGTAGTAAATTGTGTCAGTTAAAATGCTTCCAGCTATGAGCTAGAGAGTTAGACCATGTGAATAAGCAGTATCAACCAGACTGTAAGGCTGCAGGGCAAAGAAAAATAATTGCTTATACGGCTCTTTGCGAGAAGTATTGTACATTTTTAGAGCTTGGATGCCATTGGGCCAGCTCAACTCCAAGGTTAGAATTTGGGAATTCTGATTTTTACATGAACCCCAAACTGCAGTCCAGATCTCAATTTGGATCCAGCATCTGAACCAAAATGAAGTTGGAGGGTATCTGGACTTGGAATTCTAGTTTGTACCAATTACTAAACATATTTTGTATATGACTTAAATGGGGGGAAATATTTTTTAAAAATCAGATATTGCACCTGTACAAACAAGATTACAGGTAATATTTAAGAGGGGACACTGATCTATACTCTAGTTTCTTAAAAGTTAAAAATCTTTGTTTAATTTCAGAAAGGACTCAACCCTGCACTCTTCATTCTGTCACTACCTAAGGAAACCTCTTTAAGACAATAGCGACCAGGTTTTCAAAAGCTCAGTGGGCTGGTTGCTGAGCTGTGCTGAAAATGTGGCCACATCACTCTCAAAGGGAGTGGCTGGATGCTAGCGCTTTTGCAAAGCTGGCCCTTCTTTAGTTGCAAAAATGGGAGAACTGCTTTTCTTTCTTGAGCTACTGTAAGACTGGAAGAAAGCAAACGTGACAACAGTTTTTCAAAACAGAAAGTGGTGATCCTGGCAATTACCATCCCATGACAATTTCTTTTCTTAAAAAACTCAAGGCATGTTTATTGGGGTGGGGGGGGAATCATAAAACATCCAGGACTTGATTCAGCCTGGAGGCACAGGGTGAAGTACAAGCAACCCCTGAACCAGTAAGAGTAAACTACAGTATAGCAGTATTTTTTTTCCAGGGCCTTTAGGGCTCAAAAAACATAGCACAATATTATCTTAAAAGCCTGCATGAAAATATAGATGCGTACATAGGGCCAGGAGGCCTAAAGAAGCCATCTCCCTGTGCAAGGGAATGGACCATGGTAGTCCCTACACTCACTGGACGGCTGGAACAGCTGCCTTTATGCACATTTGAATCATAGAATATCAGGGTTGGAAGGGACCTCAGGAGGTCATCTAGCCCAGCCCCCTGCTCAAAGCAGGACCAATCCCCAACTAAATCATCCCAGCCAGGGCTGTGTCAAGCCTGACCTTAAAAACTTCCAAGGAAGGAGATTCCACCACCTCCCTAGGTAATGCATTCCAGTGTTTCACCACCCTCCTAGTGAAAGTTTTTCCTAATATCCAACCTAAACCTCCCCCTCACTGCAACTTGAGACCATTACTCCTTGTCCTGTCATCAGCTACCACTGAGAACAGTCTAGATCCATCCTCTTTGGAACCCCCTTTCAGGTAGTTGAAAGCAGCTATCAAATCCCCCCTCATTCTTCTCTTCTGAAGACTAAACATACCCAGTTCCCTCAGCCTCTCCTCATATGTCGTGTTCCAGTCCCCTAATCATTTTTGTTGCCCTCTGCTGGACTCTTTCCAATTTTTCCACATCCTTCTTGTAGTGTGGGGCCCAAAGCTGGACACAGTACTCCAGATGAGGCCTCACCAATGTCAAACAGAGGGGAAACGATCACGTCCCTCGATCTCCTGGCAATGCCCCTACATATACATCCCAAAATGCCATTGGCCTTCTTGGCAACAAGGGCACTCTGTTGACTCATATCCAGCTTCTTGTCCACTGTAACCCCTAGGTCCTTTTCTGCAGAACTGCTGCCGAGCCATTCGGTCCCTAGTCTGTAGCAGTGCATTGGATTCTTCCTTCCTAAGTGCAGGACTCTGAACCTCTTCAGATTTCTTTTGGCCCAAACCTCTAATTTGTCTGTATCCTATCCCTACCCTCCAGCGTATCTACCTCTTCTCCCAGTTTAGTGTCATCTGCAAACTTGCTGAGGGTGCAATCCACACCATCCTCCAGATCATTTATGAAGATATTGAACAAAACTACCTGAGGACTGACCCTTGGGGCACTCCACTTGATACCGGCTGCCAACTATACATGGAGCCATTGATCACTACCCGTTGAGCCCGACAATCTAGCCAACTTTCTATCCATCTTATAGTCCATTCATCCAGCCCATACTTCTTTAACTTGCTGGCAAGAATAGTGTGGGAGACCATGTCAAAAGCTTTGCTAAAGTCAAGGAACAACACATCCACTGCTTTCCCCTCATCCACAGAGCCAGTTATCTCGTCATAGAAGGCAATTAGATTAGTCAGGCATGACTTGCCCTTGGTGAATCCATGCTGTCTGTTCCTGATCACTTTCCTCTCCTCTAAGTGCTTCAGAATTGATTCCTTGAGGACCTGCTCCATGATTTTTCCAGGGTCTGAGGTGAGGCTGACTGGCCTGTAGTTCCCAGGATCCTCCTCCTTCCCTTTTTTAAAGATGGGCACTACATTAGCCTTTTTCCAGTCATCTGGGACTTCCCCCCGATCACCATGAGTTTTCAAAGATCATGGCCAATGGCTCTGCAATCACATCTGCCAACTCCTTTAGCACTTTCAGATGCAGAGCATCCGGCCCCATGGACTTGTGCACGTCCAGCTTTTCTAAATAGTCCCGAACCACTTCTTTCTTCACAGAGGGCTGGTCACCTCCTCCCCATGCTGTGCTGCCCAGTGCAGTAGTCTCGGAGCTGACCTTGTTCGTGAAGACAGAGGCAAGAAAAGCATTGAGTACATTGTCATCTTCAAAAAGCTAATCAGAATCATGCAGTCTCATCACTCCCTCTGTGCACTGGGTATTTGGGCAGGGATTGTGCCCAAATCCCCAAACTCTCCTAGGACTAGTGGGATAGCTCTACACCATCCCCAGGCAAGGCTGCGCCTTAAGCAATAGAGCTTGTCTACAGGGCAGAGACTGGCACAAGACTGGAACAAACTTGTGCAAAATCTAAGAACCACCACAAACCTTCTGTGCCAAGTGACAATGCTGTCACTAAATCAAATAGCACTGCACACACACACAGTTTGAATATATATCATTTTAAATTTTTAATAAACTCACATTTTTCCCCCTAGGGAAAGGAACTGAGAAAGAGATAAGAAACACATGCTAGATGTTGATTGCATCAGTTAGAGCCACTGGAATGCATTCAGATACCATGGTGATGGCTGCAGTATAAGAATTTGAACAAAATAGGACCCAATCCGGCTTCCATTGGGCCAGTGGCAAAACTTCCACTCCATTTTGCTGATGGCCTTACAGAAGAAATAAGGCCTTTATGTACACACGTGAGTTAGTGCAACAGCGCCCCACTGCCCTGAGCAGGATGTGGTCCTGGCTCACTCAGCTCAGCGGGGCTGTCAGTCTATTCCTGTGCCCAGGAATCTGAAAACTCTCCCTGTTCTCAAGTCCATCAGGGGCTGGCAGAGGAATCCAGGCCTTCCCACTCAACGGGGTTCCAGCTCGGGGCTAGACAAGCCGGGACAGGGTTTGCCAACTCTGACAGTGCCCTGAGCATCCTACTACCTTCCCTCAGGCCTCTGCAGGCTCTTCAACCTGTTGGTCTATTTGTCTTCCTCTGGGATTTTGTTCCTGGGCAGCTCTCTAGCAATTTGCTGGCAGGAGTTCCTTTGTCCAGCCTGGTTAAACCTCTGTTAGCAGGCCCTCTGCTTCCCAGCCCCTTGGGAACCTCACAGCAGCTGGGAGGATAAATCAGCAGTGGCTGGTTGTGCCTGTATTAACCCTTTGGTTGCTGGGCCAGCGGTGGGTGAGTGGGTGTGTGTGCTAATACGCCCCATGACAATATACTACAGCGAGAGCTTTCCTCATATCTGTGGTATACAATAACACGGCTCTTCTCTGAAGATAGACATCCACTAGCAAACAGGCTTCGATAAATACACTCCACCCCTGTTCTAAGTAATAACATTTTGAAAATAGCAAGTAATTTTCCCCCACATGATAAAAGTTCTGCCAGTGGAGCATTTCCCAGTCCTGAAACTGTGTCTATCCAGATGTACTTCAAGAATACTGATACCTCTTTGATTCGTTTGAAATACATTACAATGAATAGGAATGTAGTTGTTAAAAGATTATCTTTCATTTTTCTATATAACAAAAACCTGGGGTGGTTTTTTTTTTTTAATTTATACTAAGGGACCTCTATACTGCTGTGGCAATATCTATACTTTACACCCTCTTTAAAGCCCCTTTATTCTGCCAGAGTGGTACAAAGAGGCCTTAGTGTAGATGAGAATCCGGCCTTAAAAGTTCTTGTTTTTCTTCATATTTTACACTAGATCTCACTGGCCCCACTTTGTCCTGTGAGTTCCCTCTACCTCCTCTTTTCTGCTTTAGAATGGTGAAAATACTTCAAGCACAGTGGAGTTAAAAGGATTTGATCCCAAGGCTTTCATGAACAAAGTGGAGGAACTTTGAATTCAATAACTCTTCTAGCTTCAAAAGAAAACCCTCTCATGTGCCATTGTTACACAGAACTAGCACTAAAAACTGACTTGAACAAGAGCTTTGCAAATCTTTCATAGTTTCTCAGCCGTCATTCAAATCTCACCATCATGTTAACTTTCACTGTTTCAAAAGGGTTGACCATTTATATATAGTCTTGATTATGATCATGTTTTCACTAAAAGTTTTATTTGCTGCTGGGGAGGATCGTTTCCTCATAAAATAACATACCGGAAATTAGTCCGGTGTGTATATAGGTCCTCACTATCTTAGATGTCAAAAGCCTGTGCTAAGACTCCGCTTCCTGAAAGGATTGTGCCACTAGAACCAAGCATGGCAAATGCAGGTCTGTTAATCTTGTAAACATAGATCATTTGCTATTGTTTATAAAAGCAAAAACTCATAACAAAAGACTAAAATGACACAGAAAAAGAGACCAGAGCATGGGGGGAGAGGGAGCCAAAATAAAATATGTAGCATATATGTTCTATATCTTAAAGCTTTTGTTCTTCTAAATTAATGTTATGATTCCTTATGACTCTTGATTTCCCAATACTTTCCTATGTTCTGTAATCTGAAAGGATGACCTTTCCTGATTTACACAATAAATGAAAAATGATGTACACAGTACCATCACACTGCAAAACTTTAACAGACAAGGTATCAGTAGGCATCAATGCTACACCAACTTCAATTGTCTACAGAAGGGAGTTTTTACGGATTTCTCAAATTTTGGAAGGCACTTCAGATTCTTCAATGTTGGGTCGAGTGCTGTAGCGATCCTTAGAAATCTCACATTGGTACCACCTTTCTGTTTTCTCTAATCTGCTGTGAAAGTGTTCTTAAAACTAACATGTGCTGGGTCGTCAGCTGAGACTGCTATAACATGACACACATGGCAGAATGTGGGTAAAACAGAACAGGATACATATAATTCTCCCCCAAGGAGTTCAGTCACAAATTTAATAAAAAGAAAAGGAGTACTTATGGCACCTTAGAGACTAACAAATTTATTTGAGCATAAGCTTTCGTGAGCTACAGCTCACTTCATCGAATGCATCTGAAGTGAGCTGTAGCTCATGAAAGCTTATGCTCAAATAAATTTGTTAGCCTCTAAGGTGCCACAAGTACTCCTTTTTCTTTTTGCCAATACAGACTAACATGGCTGCTACTCTGAAATTTAATTAACACACTTTTTTTTTTTTAACAAGTGGCGTCAGCTTGGAAGCATGTCCTCTGGAATGGCGTTCAAAGCATAAAGGGACATATGAATCTTTAGCACATCTGGCACGTAAATATCTTGCAATGCCAGCTACAACAGTGCCATGTGAACACCTATTCTCACTTTCAGGTGACACTGTAAGTAAGAAGTGGTCAGCAGTATCTCCTGTAAATGTAAACAAACTTGTTTGTCTTAGAAATTGGCTGAACAAGGAGTAGGACTGAGTGGACTTGTAGGCTCTAAACTTTTACATTTTGTTTTTGCATGCAGCTATGTAAAAAAAATCTACATTTGTAAATTACACTTTCATGATAAAGAGATTGCACTACAGTACTTGTATGAGGTGAACTGAAAAATACTATTTGTACAGTGCAAATTTGTTATCAAAGTAATATAAAGTGAGCACTGTACACTTTGTATTCTGTGTTGTAATAGAAATCAATATATTTGAAAATGTAGAAAAACATCCAAAAATATTTAATAAATGGTGCAATTAATCACAATTAACTTTTTTTAAGCACAAGTTAACTGTGATTGACAGCCCTACTTATAATCAATCTTTCTCTCTCACACACACGAGAGAGAGAGAGAGTGTGAGAAGCTCAGGTAGCATGTCTTTAGCTGCTAATGACTCCCTGTATAGGAGATCGTGGTTCCCCATTGCATTAGGTACTTTTGAAAGGATTCTTTGCACAATTCCTGAATGTTTCCCCACCACTGAAATGGCTCCATCAGTTGTAACATGAACATGCTTTGCTCTGTTCAGGGTGACCAGGTGTCCGGTTTTCAACCAGAACACCCACTTGAAAAGGGATCCTGCTGGCTCCAGCCAGCACCGCTGACCAGGCCATTGACTGTCCTGTTGGTGGTGCCATGCAGCGGGGGCTGTTGGGCTCCCTGCTAGCCTCTGCACCACACTGCTCCTGGGAAGCAGCCGGCATGTCCCCCACTCCGGCTCCTACACAGCGGGGCAGCCAGGGGGTTCTGCACGCTGCCCTCGCCCCAGGTGCTGCCCCTGCAGCTCCCATTGGCTGGGGACCATGGCCAGTGGGAGCTGCAGAGGTGGTGCCTGTGGATGGGGCAGTGTGCAGAGCCACCTAGCAGCACCTCTGCATAGGAGCTGGAGGGGAGACATGCCACTGCTTCCGGGAGCTGCTTGAGGTAAGCACCACCCAAAGCCTGCACTCCTGACCCCCTTCCTTGTCACAACTCCCTGCCCCAGCCCTGATCCCCCTCCTGTCCTCTGAACTCCTTGATCCCAGCCCAGAGCACCCTCCTGCACCACAAACCCCTCATCCCCAGCCCTGTTCCCCCTCTGACCCCTCTGTCTCACCTCGGAGCCCACACCCCCAGCCAGAGCCCTCACCCCCTCCTGTACCCCAACCCCCTGGGCCAGGCTGGTGAAAGTGAGTGAGGGTGGGGACAGTGAACCACACAGGGAGGGAGGATGGGGGGGGCTCAGAAAAGGGACGAGGCAGGGGGCAGGGCAAGGGTGTTTGGTTTTGTGTGAGTAGAAAGTTGGCAATCCTAGTCCAACTCAATCCCACCAACTGCATATATTGATATCAACACAGTAGTAGAACTAGGCATATTCATACTAAATAGGTACTATTCTTGAATATCATCATTCCATACATGCCTTATATAGGACAGCAAAATGACACAGTTTGCTACATCTGTAGATTCAGCTAAGTGAAATAATCGCTTACTCAAAGAAACAGAAGTTAATCCAATGGAAGATATTACCTCATCCATCTTGTCTGACTGAAAGACAATCAGTTATTTGCTGTTTTGTCTTCTGAAATATCTCAGATCTTTCTCCATATTATATGAGGGACTGTTTTGTTTTGTTTTTTTTTCCAGCTTTTTAGCAGCTGACTTATCCAATAATTCAGTAGAAGGTAAAATTAGCTACTTGGCAATTGTCTATACTTTTTTACATTGAGCAATGCAGTGTCTAATAAGGTAAGAGACATGCAATACTTGCTCCTGGATAGTATATCCATGTTCAAAAATATTTTATGGCTTTTCCAAATTGATGCTTTTTGATTAGAAAAATATCAACTTGCTTGTCTTTAAAGCTTGGATGCTTTGCCTTCAAATGCCTGCATAATTTTGATAGTTTTAGGCTTTTGCAGTTGACTGCAGGTAACGCACTATAGTCTGTGTTCACCCTTTTGGTCCTCAGTACATGAAAACTCAAACTTTAAGTAAGCAGGGTGGCAGCTATGATTACATTTCTTATGTTGGGGAAGAATTCCCCCTATCACTGCTATTTGAAATAGGACGGGGTGCGTGGTTTTTTTAATTTCTACATTTCACTGACTACATGGCTTGCTTCTCCACTGGAAAATTATAGTAAAATGATGGAATGTTGCATTTGAATGGCTAATCACAGGCATCCGCTGCTGTTCAATTATCTGTTTTACAGAGCTTCTACTGAAACAACCACAGGCTCAAAATTGCTGACATTCCAAAATAACGGCTACGTTACTCAGAGTCCTGCAATGAATGGCCTTTGTCATTATTGTCCAGCCAAGAGCCAGCTCTGCAGCAACTGAGATGCTGCTGCGGGTAAGTGCAGGGGCTAGCTCTGCAAACACCCCCCACCGGGCTTTCCTCTGATCCTCCCATGTAACCCTTTTGACACATTCTGGTGGACCCAAAATTGGGTCACGACCATGAGTTGAGAAACTGTCTTCTGTTGATCAATCCAGTGGGATGAAAACTATTGTAAGAGGAACTTTCATGCTAGGCAAACTTGAAACAGCAGAATATTGATGAAACAAGCAAATATCTCTGCCAGCTATATCGTATCCCGCTTGCTGCTGATGACGTGTGCCTGAACCAGATTGTTTCCCTTACATCCCAGTTTCGTTCCACCTGAGTATACAGTGAGATCATAAATCTGCATTATCTCCCTTACACTCACCAACTCCTCTTTGGTTTCTAGGCTTCCCCCTGGATTTGCCAGCCACACTCTTTGAAAATGCTTTACTGAGTGAGGACAACTCCATCCACAAATGATTCTGTCAGAGAGAAGGGCTCCAGAACTCCTTAACCTTCAGAACATCTCTGGAGATTGAGGGATTCCTGCCTCCTTTGGGGTGGTATGCATGACGTCTCCTTTAAAGTAAGATTTATTTAAAATAGAGAGAAAATGGCAGTAAAACAAAGGGAAGGGTTTGAATGACCCATACTCAGGGTGCTTTGCAACACCCAGTGAAGTATCATAGAATATCGGGGTTGGAAGGGACCTCAGGAGGTCATCTAGTCCAACCCCCTGCTCAAAGCAGGACCAATCCCCGACTAAATCATCCCAGCTAGGGCTTTGTCAAGCCTGATCTTAAAAACTTCTAGGGAAGGAGATTCCACTACCTCCCTAGGTAACGCATTCCAGTGTTTCACCACCCTCCTAGTGAAAAACTTTTTTCTAATAGCCAACCTAAATCTCCCTCGCTGCAACTTGAGACCATTACTCCTCGTTCTGTCATCTGCTACCACTGAGAACAGTCTAGAGCCATCCTCTTTGGAACCCCCTTTCAGGTAGTTGAAAGCAGCTATCAAATCCCCCCTCATTCTTCTCTTCTGAAGACTAAACATCCCCAGTTCCCTCAGCCTCTTCTCATAAGTCATGTGTTCCCTTGGCTTATGAGGGGCAAACAGAGCCATGTGCTACTATTCAGGAGAATGGTTTCAGTTTCTGGCTCTGCCACGTGTGTTGAGTGGCCTAGGGCAAGTCACTTCTCTTTATGCCTTTTTGTTTCCCCAAAATTACTTCTCTCCTTCTGTAAAGTGCTTGATTTCAATGGGAGTTAGGCACCTACATGAGTTTGAAAATCGCATCTTTAGGCACCTAAATATCTTTAAAAATCTGGCCCCAGGTTCCTCTCTGACTATCCCGTGGTCAGCCTGACAGCCTGTTATCAAAAGGCATCTCTCACCCTTGCTGAACCTGGTTATCAAGTCCTTACGAAATGTTAGAGTTCATTATATCAGGGTAAAGTTACATCAACATTTCCACAAGGTGTGCTTGTTCAGAAGTACCTTTGTAAGCAATTGGGTGAATGTAGTTGTAGCCGTGTCTGTCCCAGGATATAGGAGAGATGAGGTGGGTGAGATAATGCATCTGTTACTGGACCAACCAAAGATATTACGTCACCCACCTTGTCTCTCTGATATGCAGTTGGGAGCATTGTCTGTACAATTTGAGGATGAACAGTGATACAGGAGTATTTAGAGGCACCAGTTGAGAACCAAAGCATTCAGTCTGTGATGGAAATAAACTGTAGAATTCAGGAACTGGAAGATTCTAGACCTAAACTGGCTTCAGGGTGAACAGAGGGCACTTAAGAAGCTGGAAATTGCAGCAGCATATGACACCCTAAATATTGACATTTTGAATATCAAAGAAAAATTGGGGGTGGGGGTGGGGTTTCTCACACACACACACACACACACACACACACACACACACACACACACACACACACACACACACACACACACACACACACACACACACACACACATCAGTTTCCCCTTTTTCCAGCCAGCTCTAGGTAACATTATGACAATTCTTCTGATCCACTGTCTGCTGAAGTCAATTCACTTTCCGTCCGAGCCACATTGAAGTATAGACCAGGCGTGGGCAAACTTTTTTTGGCCTGAGGGCCACATCAGGGTTCCAAAACTGTATGGAGGGCTGGGTAGGGAAGGCTGTGCCTCCCCAAACAGCCTGCCCACCCTCCTATCTGCCCCCTCCCACTTCCCACCCCCGACTAACCCCTGACTCCTCCTCCCAGGACCCTGTCCCCGACTGCCCCCGGGACTTCCCACCCCCTTACCACGCCACTCAGAGCACCAGGACCGGCAACCACGCCGCCAGGCTGGAGCCAGCCATGCTGCTGCAGTCTAGAGCACTGGGGCAGGCCGGTGGCTCTTGCAGCCATGCTGCCCAGCAGGAGCTTGCAGACCCATCACCCAGAGCGCTGGCAGCACAGCGAGCTGAGGCTGCAGGGGAGGGGGAACAGCGAGGGAGGGGCCAGGGCTAGCATCCCCAGCTGGGAGCTCAAGGGCTGGGCAGGATGGTCCCATGGGCCAGATGTGGCCCGCAGGCCGTAGTTTGCCCACCTCTAGCACAGAACCCTAAGCACAATCCTATAGTGTCTTTCACCTGGGGTCATGTGAGTTCATCAGAATGTTGTCTTTTCTTCCAAAAAAGTCAATAGCTAGCCCTCGTGGTTGAGAAGAAAAGCTTGAAAATGTTTCACAACCTGAAATGCTATCTGAGGTATGAAGTACCTTCTGCACCTCCTTGGTGGTTCTCTTATAAACAACACCCATGGGTTTAGACACAACATCAGCTACACTTTTCTGAGTCACTTCTAGACAAAAATTATGTTCCCTGTGGCCTAATATGTACTTGTTACATATAGTATGTGGGTATAGAATGACTGTGGAAAAGGACAAACTGAAGTATTATAGAGTTTTGTTAGACCTTTATCATTGCCACGGTTAGGAGGGGGAGAGGAAAAACTATTCTGAATAGATCGACGTGGGACAGACTGTTAAACATCAACATTAACAGTGAGCTTAGGAAACTGGGTTACTTTACAGTTTTTGCATTTCATTGGTAAGTCAGAGGAATGTTTGCCTGCTAGATAATAGATAAGAATATGAAAAAAAGTCACTGACATTTTCAAAATATCTTAACTTTTTAAATCAAAAGTTCAGCTGAAATAGTCTTCTATGCTTTGCATGATAAGGAAGTATATCACCAGTCTGCTAGCTAAAAATCAAACAAAAAAGACTAATAAAATAACCACAGGTTAATCCTAAAGTATGTTACCTTTTCCCCCTCAAGTTTGAGAAGGCTTCTGTTTCAAAAATTTTCCTTTTAATGGTAGTTATAATTCCCCCTGTGCACTTAAAATAACTTTTTTTTGTTACTTGGAGGAGCTCACCCTTAAAACAGCCTATGGCACTTTCATTTTATACTACAGCCCTATTTGCACAAGATCACAGATGCAGTGCTTCCAAACTGCCTTAAATGAATTGACAGTGTTACATTCTATCAGTACAGAAGTCCTCTGCAGCTAGACAGACTATTTTTAAACCTTTCTCTGTTGAAGCACTTATTTAATAAATCGAAGATATGGCACTCTTTGAACCCACTTGCCTAAGGATTCCAGGATTTCAAGCTACAGTAATTCTGATTCAGCTGATGTAGGACACTTTTTTCTACAAATAAAGTGTACAGGTATTGTAGGGATACACAACACGCTTTTTGTAGTTTCATTGTAAGAAAACAAACTAGGTTAAAATGGGTTTTAGAGTAGCAGCCGTGTTAGTCTGTATTCGCAAAAAGAAAAGGAGGACTTGTGGCACCTTAGAGACTAAACAAATTTATTTGAACATAAGCTTTCCTGAGCTACAGCTCACTTGCATCCAATGAATTGAGCTGTAGCTCATGAAAGCTTATGCTCAAATAAATTGGTTAGTCTCTAAGGTGCCACAAGTCCTCCTTTTCTTTTTGCAAATACAGACTAACATGGCTGCTACTCTGAAACCTGTTGGGAATGTGCCAGTTAAATGAAGATCATTACTGAGGGATTATTGAACCAGTGGAGATACTGGAACAACTGCAAAGACTTCCAAAAACTGCTTTGGAATTCTTTAAGATATGTATTTTTAATTGATAAATATTTATTTAGATTAGTATACAATTTATCACAGAAGTTTTCCTTTCAGAAAAAAATTAATATTGCAGACAATCTCTAGTCTTTCGGTCTGCTCACTTATCAGCAGTTCTAAGATATTTTTCTTAGTTCTCTTTCAATAGCCCCAATCACAATTCTCTCCAAATTGTCCACAATTTACTAGTGACCCTGGCCAGGAAAAGATTTTAAATTCATAATGGTAAAATGTCTGTGCAGCTACCAAACCAAGAATAACTGAAGTTAATGAAAAGACTGACGACGCAAACAAATGGGGGTGGGGGGGAAATGTTAAATCCATTATTTTATATAACTCACATTTTTGAACAACTTAAATTCCACCAACATTCCATGTTACAATCTACTACCATGCCTTGATATAATAAGAGAGCTACAATGCAATGTAATGTGGGAAAAGGAGCGCTGTCAAGAAAGTTGCACTATAGTACCTCTTTAAACTAAGTCCAAATTTGGCCACAATTTTGATGCTAAAGAAAAGATATCAATTATAAACATAGGGCCCAATTCATTCATGGAATGGAAAGGAACAGTTCTGATAAAGATCAAAAGGAGTTGTACTTGTATCAGAGTTGAATCTAACCTATTAAAAAGTATCAATAAGTTTTTTGAAATAGGTATCATTAGTATTAATGTTTGTTTTTGACTTCCATTTGATTGTATGTCACATTAGTAGATATCTCTTCTGATGTATTCTTACATTTCCTTAGCAGCCTATAATGCATATACTAGGCCTGATTCCTTTTTATGCTAAGACCAGTTTACACCACTCTAGCAGTGTACAGTGACTTTAAAATGAGCATACATTATATTTATACTCATTGCAAGATCTCTTTACATTACCGGAGCATTGTAAAGGCACCTTAAAATCAAGCCCTTAATCTTTATGCAATGCACTTTCTGGTGGAAATCCATTGTGAAAATTAAGTGTTGGGCCTGTGCTTCAGTTTTATTATTTTCTATAAAAATGAAGTCAGTTTGCAATGAGAATCCAGCTCACCTTAAAATAAGTCAGAAACTTATGCATAATTCACCATGCAATGAAGGTCAGGTAGAGAATAATATACTTTATAGGTTTCCACTATATTTAATACAATACAGTCAAACTTTGTAAACAATCAGTTTTCAAACTCTATTTTTGTTCAGAAAGACTTCCATTTACTTTAGTGGGCTTGAAAGAAGGCATCCAAACCCCAGCGAGGTACATGTGGTATAGCATTGATCAATGGTTATTGGTTTGAATGCTCATGCATACAATGAATAAGTTAACAAGTTTTTAAAATAAATGCAGCTCTAGCAGAGATGAATATTTTTCTCGTGAACTAGTAAATTAACTTCCCTACTGAGTTTTGATGATTATTCCCCAGAAGTTAAATATCATATTAAAAATTGAGGTCTTGTATTGTTTACAGGGTATTGCCATGCAGAGGGGCCAAAAGTAATATACATATAAACATAATATTTTTTTATTGGTGACTGTCACAAAATTGCATGTTAAATCAATTAAATCGGTCCCATTTCCTTTCCAATGTAACCCACCTGCAGAGATCTGTACAACGTTACTATACAATACATATTCTAATTATATTTTAGAAAGGTGAGTCAGATTCCTTTCAAACTTAGTCTTGAAATTGGACACATTATAAAATTGTAATGCATAAAGATATCAGTTCAGTAGCTAAGACATAACGTGCAAATGCAATATTTATAAAACAGAGATGGAAAAATACCTACTGAATCTGAACAAAGCTTTATCTAGCTAGATTCATCGCTCCTCCTGTTGCTCAGATTCCAGCTTAATTGGCCAGAAATGCCTTTTTCCCATCTCTAATTAGCTAAAAGTAGAGCTGGTTGAATACCAGGAAAAAAAACTTCAAAAATGGCAAAATTCATTAATAGAGTATTCAATCATAACTAGCCAGGAGACTGCTTGCTTTCTATCATATGTGAATCTAGCCACTGTGATCCAAGTGCAGGAAAGGCGATTGCAACACACTGAGCTTCAGGATCAACTACAGGTAATATAGCATGTGGCAGGTCATTTGCTGAGAGAGGCACAATGATGGGAGTAGTCATTCCAGAACACCACTCCCTACGCTAGCTACTTAATACACCCAGTACTGTATATCTCTTTACCCCTAAATCAAAAAGACTTGGCTACATCAGTGACTTCCTTGCTGTTTGCAACAAAATGTTTCTACGTTTGTCCACCCAGAAATTCTAGCAATAGATTAAGATGCACCTGTTTACAAAAGTGTTTACTAAGTAACCAGGTGACCATTCACCTGGACAAAGGAAACGGAGCACAAGAGCAGCTAAATTTGCAAGAGAGAACATGAAAGTGGGGCTGCATTTAAGAGCACAACCCAGACACCTTGGGTTTGATTTTTCCAGCTATGCTGAGTTTCTACAACTCCCACTGATGTCAGCTGAAGCTGTGAGTGCTAAATACTTCCAACAATGAAGGCCATGGTGGTTCAAGCTGAGCTTTCAAAAATGGAGGCTCCAAATAGCGGTAGTTATTTTTTTAAAATGATGGCCTTTGTCCTTTTTGGAAGGCATGCATTCTCTTCTGAAAAAGTGAGGCACCCAAAATGCCACACAACAGGCATACAAAATATGTTGAGAGTAATAAGAATTACATTATTTCTTTTTTCATAAACCTTATTTGCATTGACATTTTTCTTTTATTAGTAACTGTATACATACATTTATCACACCATTTTTGAGATTCACCTTGCTTAAAGGTACAAAAGTTAAATTAGTCAATATAGCAAAAGATGTCTCAGTACTACAGTAATGTAAAGCCCTAAAATGTCTACAAGTAAATAAATACTGTGAATGGGCCTGGAATCAATTACTGCTTGATCTAGTGATTATGTGATCACTGCCTTCTGAAAATCTGTCCAAGACCCTATTAACAATGTTAACTAGAGTATACTTCCAAAAAATATTGGTACCTGTAATCCATCTGTCACACAAACACACTCATAGTCCAATTATAAAGCTCCTCCTCCAAAACTTTAAAAACCTTACTTCCTCCTCCCTTCAAATAGAATAAAACACAAAGTATATGACTTCAAGGTAGAATGCCTTTAATTACATAGCAGTTCTGCCAAAAATCATAATACTGTTACCCACTTTCATACCCTAATGCCAGTGTCTGCCCTTCTTGCTTTGGATTGAGTCCCAGGGGAAAGTGGGTATTATGTTTCTCACACGAATACTGAGCCCATTCCTGCTCCAACATAAGTCAGTGAGGGACAAGGTCCCTTTAACTTCTCTGGGACAAGATCCAGCCAGTGTCTTAAAATTCCCTGGAGGCAGCACCCTTATGCATACAATAACAAAGAGCTTCACAAAGTCCCCACCTCTGTATGAACTGAGAACTCATCTGAAGGTGGCAAAAGTGCACAATGGACCTAAGCCCTTATTATTGGCTGGGGGGGCTATTGAGGTTTACAGAGGTGTTAAGTCTGAAACAAAATTCATCATGTTGTTCGTCCCATATAATCCTGCAGGTTTATCACAAGCTGCAGCATTAACAAGGGCATTTTCCAAAAGGATGAATTCTGGAATATTCAAATTGTTTGTGAAATGTTAACAAAACTGGCACATGCCCAGTAACAGTAATTAAATAACTAATCAGAAACAAATTCAGATCTTGGTTAATTGAGTTAATATCAAACCTTATGTAGTAAATCAAAATGTGATACCCACAAAGATTTGTCCAGATTAGCCTTTTGACTGGGGATTCTGGGATACCAGACCGAACTTTAAAGATAATTTATCTGAATGAGGATTCCAGTTGAGTAAATCACAATTTAGCTTTAAGGCCCAAAGAAAGAAAAAGCTTAGGAGTCTTCCCAAGACAGAGAAAGCCAGGCAAATGTCACAGAAATACAAAGCAGTGAAGCGTACTCCTCCAAGAGAACTCTGGCAATCGCACCCTTCAGAGCTCTTTTATGTTGGCATTTGCCATGCATACTTGAGTTTCATTGGGAGCTGAGAAGAGATAAGACTGGTGTGTTAAAGAGATGTACACTGTCAAAGAAGACTTCCACTTACTTTGTACTTCTGCCTCACTTTGTGGCTAACTTTCAATACAGCATCCCCTACTCTGCAGAGAGGCACAAAGAAGAGAAAGGCACCAATATCAGGCCAAAGTCACTGTTAGGTGAAGAAGGAAGCTACCTTCACTGAAATCAGTGGATACTTATTCACATGTACATCATGTGGGTTGGAGATTTAGGGGTTTGGGATGAGGAATGGCCAGATGTAAAGGGACTGTCACTCTAAATGGGATTGTTCCCTGGCAAAACCATGGAATTGCTGAAGAAAATTCCAGTGGGAGTTAATCTCCCTTCAACTTTAACTCCAACTCCAGCCCGTGCACTCACCTCAGAGAGGAGCAGTCTCTAAGCATGACTGGAGAGCTAACAGCAGCACAGCTCTGTTCCGAGTCTCTTTCCAAGAAGGGAGGGGCACAGACAGGCTCTTTGATTCCCCTTAATTCCACACAGGGAGCTCTCATTGGGGGGAGGGATAGCTCAGTGGTTTGAGCATTAGCCTGCTAAACCCAGGATTGTGAGTTCAATCCTTGAGGGGGCCATTTGGGATCAGGGCAAAAATTGGGGATTGGTCCTGCTCTGAGCAGGGGGTTGGACTAGATGACCTCCTGAGGTCCCATCCAACCCTGGTATTCTATGATACCATCGAGAGAAATCTATTCACTTGGAGGGACTTACACTTTGTTTTTGCTGTGGGCCCACAAACGCCGCCCTGGGGCCACAAGGGGTTCATGTCTCAGGAACTCTTGAATGATTCACTTCTGTTGTGTGCCATGTAACTTTCCCCTCCTATAGGTGTCCAAGAGGAAGATGAAAACCCTTGGAATAATGGTAGGAAGGGTTGGAGTTTTTGTGGGGTTTTTTTTTATTTTATTTTTTTTAAAGTGCTTATGATGGATTATACCTGAATGCACTTTTTGCATTTTATAGTTATAACAGTGGGTCTGAGTCTCCTCATGGACAGATTTAACTTCAGTAGTCACTCCTGATTTGCACCACTATGAAGTTAGAATTAGGCTCTTCATTAGTACTATGTTTGTGTACTTCTTATATAAGCTTCCAGATATGGTGGAAGGCACTCAAGAGTTTGTGAAATTTTTGCGTAAACTCATAGATTTGAATGATCAAAGGCAGCAGATATTGGCTTGTATAAATCTGGCAAAGTTCAAAGCCATTTTTTAAAATAAGCATCCAATATGTGTCAGTGTAGAAGAATAAAATGAACAAACCTGGGTGCTGTTTTGAGGGTAGCTCTACTTCATAACCTTCAATATATGAACATGGAACTACAGCAAAAACCCAGAAGGTAACCTTGTTTGTATGCCTAGAATGCTTCACCTGAGAGGAAACGTAACTTGAGGTTGATTTAGGAGATTTAATTACAAAGACTCTTGAGCTTAAAATTCAAGTTTTAAACAGAATGCCATGAATATTATTTTGAATGTGAAAAGATGCAATATTATGAAAGTAATTTTGAACAGTTTATTAGACCAGAGACAGTACTAAAACAAATGTCTTGTCCATACAATTAAATGGTTATAAATATGTCTCCAGAACAAGTTGCTAATCATCTCTGAGACGTCTGAATCAGAGAGAAATGGCTTAAGAAAAAGTAATTAGCATTGAGCAGTTAGGCTTAGTGTCATAAACTGGAATGTGGGTTGTCATCCATAATGGGCAGGATAGCAGTGCAGTGGTCAGAGCTGAAGTCAGGAACCAGGAGATAACCCAAAGGTCAGAGTCAGAAACTAGGAGGGCTGGAGCAAGACTGGGGACAAGGCAGACGCAGGAGAGATCTCAGCTGTGGGCAAGTGTGTTGAACAGGCACTGGTCAAGTCCTACTGCTGGGCTTAGGAACAGTCCTGGCAATGCTGTTCAGGCAATCTGGCCAATTAGGGGTTTCAGCTGTGGTTAGTTAGCTGATCCCAAGCTGAGCTTCGGACCCTTGTTCTTGACCCCTAGAAAGTGTAGTGTTGTAAAGCCCTTTTTCCTAGTTGTGAACTGCATGTGAACATCTTTTACATATTTCTTTGCTATTTGAAATTTTTTAATGAATCTTTAAAGTGAAAGCTTCATGAGAACCTCCCTCTAGCTGGCAGTCAATCACACCTTTGTCCTCAGTTATCTGCTTGATAGTGGCCAGCTGAAAAGCAGCTGTCTTTAAATTATGGCATCTCCCATTCAATGCTGGACTCCTAGGACCGGATTCTGATCAACTTATTCAGGACTCACAATTTATTTTTAATTCCAGTAACTACATGAAGGTATCCTGGAATGAAAGTGGTGTTATTGAGATCAAACTAAGGCCCATCTACATCAGAGGACTGAACTGTTTCAAGGTTAAATGTTGCAGCTGAGTGTTTCTAGCATCATTTGGTGTTGTAACTAGTCTGTGTGCCCTTACTAATCAGAATGGTTTGTGCAAATCACAGCACTGAGTGCACACACAACTCTCCGTACAACCACACTTCCAGACATAACTCCGTAGAGTAGGTGCACAGAATGGTAGAATACTTGGCATTATACGATATATATTACTTCACTGCAGCCCACGCACCTTCCACCTGATCTGACTTTTTAATGCTATGACATTATTTAGTTAATCGGGGTGAGTGTCCTGTGATCAGTAAAGGGATAGTTTTACCTTAATTATTGGTCCTTTTATCATAATTACTTAGTTCTTTAGCCTCGAAGTAAGACTGCTTCTGATTTTTGATGGTAGAATTTGAATCTTCACCAGAACTTTTAAACCGACTCAAGTAGTAGTATTTTATGCCTGATGAAAAGTTCATATATTAAATCTGAGATATTTTCTGTACTCGGTGACTCATAGATGTGTCTCAAGATTTTAGCTTAAGGGGAATATGGCAATTGTCAATCAATATGTGACCTCTTATAAGCATTGGTATTTTACACATTCATGTAAAGATACACATCTGGAGCCTTCAATTAGTCATTGTTGCTCGGAGGTTGCAAATTGAAACCTAAAGTCAATGGGAGTTCAGTGCCTAACCTGCTCGGGCATTTTTGAAAATCCCAGTAGTGCTTATCAGCACCTTTTGATTCCAAAATACCTTTGTAAATCTGGCCCTATCAGGAAGTGGGCAAGAGAGCCTACCTCTGGTCATGCCAATAGAAGTTACACTAAAAGATAGTCTGAGAAAGAAAAAAGAACAGGAGGACTTATGGCGCCTTAGAGACTAACAACTTTATTTGAGCATAAGCTTTCGTGGGCTACAGCTCACTTCATTGGATGCATAGAATGAAGTCACCCTTTGCATAACTTGGTCTGATCTTTTAGGGGCAGTGCAGAGGAATGTACTGTATCTGAATAAAGATAAATTTCCACTGAAGTGGAGCTTGCATTCTCTGCAGAAATTGATTTTAAAATGAATGACATCGTATAAATCAACCTGAGGCTTCAATGAAGTGAAGGTATATCCTTAAAATCTAGTGAGGTATAGCCTTAAAATCTAATGTCTTTGATAGAGCTCCCAGCAGATTATAATATATATTTTTCTGCCAAGAGGTGTGATGTTTTTGTCTTTTTGTGACCTTTTATCTTTTGGCAGGGAAAAAAAATGTTGTTCTTTGCCCTATGCCAACTTGCATGTATAGAATACATTCTGAAGATCTGTACTTGTAAGTTGCTCCATTATTAATAGTTAGCTTTCCCACTGAAAAATATAATCGAATTACTAGAAAATATAATGGTAGCAGATGTTTAGTTTAGACTTCTAGTGAATTAGAATCAAAGTTTTAAAAAAGTGAATTGACATAAAACATTTGGTAATATTTACCCTATAAATGTTATCAACCTGGGAGTGAATAAGAAGACCAAACAACATGTAACATTGCACGGTTGTCACTTAGTTACTGGATAACTGCTTATCAGATATGTGTATTGTGCCAAAGTTCTAGGTTTGTCTGTATGGTTTTATACCTGTTTAATAGTAAAGCAACAGTAAAATGACAGTAGTTAATTAACTAAACTATCTAAATGGAAAAGAGCACTGAAAGCCATCAAGAGTGAACAGCCCTTGAAAAGGTGCAGCTCCATTCATTAAAGAAAAATATGGAGTTGAAGTTTGAACTTGCAATTGACTTGAAACAGACTTTTAAACAGTCTCATTAATGTCAAGGTGAGTCATATTATTTAAGTATTACTTGTAATTTACCATCTACTCATTAATCTTTTTGCAAGATCAGCTTGCTTAATTATGCAAGGAAAGGTGATCCAAGTCAGATCTAGGCAATATATTGTGATATTTTGATTTTTAGCAGAGATAAAAATGGTCTGATTTCTGCCACGTTCTCAAAGCCAAATCAAAACCTCTTGATACAAAATATGGAAACGTTAATATTTATGCAGATGTTTTTAAATAAATTATTTGGTCTACTGGGTTAGAGCTCATTAAGGTTTTTAAATGCAGGTCCTTTTTGGAGTATTTGGATTTGATTCCTGGCGCCACCGATGAAGTTAACATCATGCATTAAGCAACTAGAGTTTCTAGGACATGTCAGTGTTGTTATAGCTTCCTAGTTATCGGTGCTATCTCACTTCACCAAGCTCTGGCCTGCTTCAGTCAAATGACAATAATGAAAGATTTCAGTTCATACAAAATGTGCTGCAGCATTCCTCTGCCCGGTTCTATGCATCCAATGGTATGGGAAATGATCACAAGGTGTGCATGCAGGTGGGTGAGGACAGTAACAAAAGAGGAAAATTAACAGGTATGCCGGAAATGCTGGGTAAATAAGTCACTTTCTGGGTGTGTGTGTGTGTTTGTGTATGTATGTATGTGTATAAAATATATGTATATATATATATATATAATGTAATAAATCACTAGATGCTTAAAATATAATGAGCATTCCTCAACTCTACACCCTTGCTTATACTTACACACGTGATCGCTATACCTTATTCCTTGTTGAAAACTATCATTGAAACAAAGGGGAGTTTGCTGGAGTAGGGGCTGGAGAATTTGACACTGTCAAGGACACTGCAGTGGGCCTGGGACTTCTGATGAAGAGGAGAAGTTTGCGGGGTGTTGTTTTTGTTTGTTTTGTTTTAACTGACACTTGCAATGTCTGAGACACAAGGTGGGTGAGGTAATATCTTTTACTGGACCAGCTTCTGTTGGTGACAGACAAGCTTTCAAGCCCACACAGAGCTCTTCTTCTTTCAATGTCTGGCATGTTGCAGCAGGGAGCCTCTGGTTCCTCCTGTAACCTAGGAGCTTCCATGCCTCTTCCTCGTTTCCTCAGGTCTGGGCTCAGGGAAAAGACATGGTGGGGCTGGCATCCAGTCCTGCATGCTTGGTAGCTCAACAGCCAGGTCTCTCTCTTCTATCTTGACATTGTTTAGAGAGGAGCTCTCCCCCGCAGCTTCCCCCACCCCTGCCAGGAGGAGAAGTCGTAGCTTCCAAGAAGGGATTCTGCTGCAGCCCTAAAGAAGTGTTTAAAATGAGGGCAAAATATTCTGCAAATAACATTTGTGTGAGAAGTGTAAAATCGGTTTTCTAACCTAGGGACTTAGAAACTGCCACGCCAGAACCGTTAATGAATTCACTCTGTATGGTATCCTATCTCTGTATACCGGATGCTTAAGAATAAGGCAAACAAGCCCCCCCCTCACCCCCGCCCCCCCAAAAAAATTGAAAGAAATAAAAAATGAAAGAAGCAGAACTCTCAACATGCTTTATTTTAGCAATGCTTCCATGGTCAGCTAGTCCCTTTACACCCAATGGGCTGTACTCTCTAGAGATCTGGCCCTTTTGCATCATTTAGGGGCTTAAATGAGCTCATTCTAGCAGCAAATGCCTAACAGAGAATGTCTCTGTTGGAGGAGAGCTCTTAGCCAGATCTGGCCCTATGCCTCTGCTCCATCCTACCTGACACGGGGAACCTGGCATATAGGAGATGGGAAAAGAAAGGACTTCATTGGTGTGATTTCCACTGAAGACCCTATGACAGTGGTGTAGTTTACAGCTGCCCGGTAGCAGCTCTAAGTACCAGGGCCCGGCTGGTCCTAGGAATCTAGAAGCTGTAACCAGCTTCCTAACAACCACTCTCCTGCAGCAAGCAGAGCTCTGTCCTCCTACCAGGATCTCTACACCTTACTGCTCTCTGAACCCTTAATACAACATAGCTGAGACTGGGCATGCTAATCCTCTAGGTGGCTTTGAGTAGCAATTTAAGTTCCTAAACCTACTGGTACTCCACTTCTCTATACTACACAAAGAAACTCATCTGAGATGCTGCATGGGCAGCCATGCTGGCTAAACTTAACATTGTAGACATTCATTTATTTTTATTTTCTCCTTCATCAGTTCACTTCCGACAAGAAATCATTATTTTGTAAAAGTAATTTACTGCATTCATCAGTAATGAGTCTTGATTTTACTTTGGGGAAGTGTCCACTGAGACATAGTTGATTTATGCAAATGTTAGATAATGCATGATCTTAAACTTGGAATTGAAACCGAAAGTCCTGGGGGGCACCTCCTCAAAAGCCCCTTAACAACAAAGGAAAGACTTCCCAGGCTTTGGACCAAGTCCTTGAACATTTGTGGCTAATCGTGTGTGCTGCAGTTTTGCTCCTATTTAGAAATGTTTTTGGAAAGGTGATATTTTTACCTGCTATAAGAATCTCATGCACTCAGTAAATTTAATTGGGTTCCAGTGTAGTCTTGACTGGTTTATTAGAGGTTTGCATAGATTTTAATGGACTCTATCTTCCTTTCCCCTTCACATAATTAGCATTACAAAAGGTGGACTACTTTGTATTTGTCCCCTCTATATTCTCTCTCTCCCTCTCCCCACCACTCCCAGCTTGCCATGTGAAAAAAACCCACTCTTTTTGTCATTTCCTTCTTTTTGTTTAACCCAAGTTACCCCTCAAATCTTTTTTCCCCCTGCCATGACTTCCCCCAAAGTCTGCCTCCACTTCAACCTCTCCTAATAGTGATGAGTTGGGTGTGCGTGCATCTGGCAGCATACACTGAATTCTGGGAGGGGAAACAGCAGGTTTGTACTCCTCCGTCATGCATGGGATGAGCTGGAATATCTATCTTCTTCCATCTTTTCACTTCATCTCCGGTTCTGCTGAGGGAAGGAAAGCTGCATCCTCTCGTTTTTGCTCCTCCTGATATTCTGATGCCCCCACCTAGAAATTGGGTGTGGGGGGGGATGTACTTCCCATCCCCCCTGTATAACTGCATTCACTGTCAATCCAAGTGCTGCTGATAAAAGTCCAGGGAAGAGAGGACTCTTAGGCTTGTATGGCATATAGACATTGTCCTTAGAGTGTCTCATGCATAATTAAAGCTGCATCTTGTCTTTTTTTCAAATGCAGATTCAGCTGAATTATTGAAACTGGCAGACAAATTAGGAAGCTACTTAAGCATTCACACTCAACTAGCACGTAGACTTCCTAGAACCACAGCAAACATGTAGATTTATTTTGTAGGAAAATCCTTTTGATCTTATTTTTGGAAGAGAAGACTGGACCTTGACCATATTAAATCCAAACTACTGGTTTAATACCCATACAGCTGAAGTCAAGGTACAGCTTGAGTCTATCACTTGAGAAAAGTAATAAGATAGAATGTCCTGGATTCCTGAAGGGAAGAAAGATCTACATTTGGGCTATGTATAGGGACTCTGTCAAAACTAGTAAACTCAGAGTTTGACCTCCTGTACCTTTCTTCCTGCATGTGTTTTGCAAAGTTCCTGCAGTTCGTTGTCCCTATATTTGTACTAGATTTCCTTTGAAAAATAATTATACATAAAGAATATTTCATTGTACATACGCATTCTGTTCCTGGGTTAATATCACTCTCATATATAACGGCTGGGCTTGGCACCGTGTGTAGGAAAGAGGCAAGCTTTAGCAGCCACATAACATCTGAATCCGCTGCAGGCAACAGCTATAAAATACTTTCTCTTCACTCAAAACATGAGTAGCTTCTACAGCTTTACAGAAGACCCACTGAGCTTTCATGGGCCAGCAGCTATGGAGACAAATATGTGTAGAATCAAGTTCTGTATTGTATCTCGGCAACCCAGTAGGTAGCAGAGACCTCATATTAGACCCTTTTTAACCCACCCTCCCAACTGCTATAGGTGTGAGAATATAATTTAAACCCGCAAACTAGACCCCTGAGATGCTGGATGGAAAGGGGAAAAAAATCCACACAGCAATTTGCAAATTTTGCCATATGGGAAAATCCTCTTCCAGGCCCCAAACAAAGTTAAAAGACTGGCCTATTCACTGGCATAGTGCCAGATATAACTCACTAGGTAAGGGTGGGGCTGAAACACTCAAAATGGCCACTGGCCAGCAGCAAAAGCAAATAGAGCACAAAATAGCCACTTGCCAGGAGCTAAAGCAAAGAGAAGCCACCCCACTCCCTGGCCGATGACAGCCAATCAGCCAGCCCCCCAGTGGCTCTGCAGCTGAATCCTCCCCCAGCCTTGCCATTTAGAGTGCAGGGGGAAGGGACGAGGGAATAAGAAAGAAGCACTCTTCCATGTCCCCATATGTACATGCTGCAAGGAGGGGGAGGGGCAACCAAGGGTAGCATGTGTTTCACTACCCCATCCATTCTTATTTGGGATCTCTCCCCAACATACATCTGGAAGTGTGGGGGGGGGGGGGGAGGAGGAGTGTCCCTGTTGTCTCTGGACTCATCCAAGACACATGCCAGCTAGTGAGGGAAGCATTCTTTTCTGAGCGCAGTGGTCAGGAATGCTTACCTTGGCAATCCTTACACTGCTATCCACAGATGCGCACACTCATTCTGAGGATGGCCACTTCTATAAGAACCTGGATGGATGGATAGGTGGAAAGATGGGACTAGGATAGGAATCCTGAACTCTCTCTTCATGCTTTAGGATCCAAAGGTGAACACCTAGCTGAATCTCTGTTAGTGGGGAATCTCTGTTAGGAGTTTTCTGCCCGCCTATGGGTTTTTTTCTGCAGGAGGGGATGCTCCAGCCCATAGCATCTGGGGGACTACTATAAACAAATTAGAATATACATACAAGGATGAATAATACAAACCCTTTTTAGGTTGTCAGTGTTTCCACAACCAACCTTGTCAAGGTTCCTCCCCCACTCTGAACTCTAGAGTACAGATGTGGGGACCTGCATGAAAAACCTCCTAAGCTTATCTTTACCAGCTTAGGTCAAAACTTCCCCAAGGTACAAAATATTCCACCCGTTGTCCTTGGACTGGCCGCTACCACCACCAAACTAATACTGGTTACTGGGGAAGAGCTGTTTGGACGTGTCCTTCCCCCCAAAATACTTCCCAAAACCTTGCACCCCACTTCCTGGACAAGGTTTGGTAAAAAGCCTCACCAATTTGCCTAGGTGACTACAGACCCAGACCCTTGGATCTTAAGAACAATGAACAATCCTCCCAACACTTGCACCCCCCCTTTCCTGGGAAATGTTGGATAAAAAGCCTCACCAATTTGCATAGGTGACCACAGACCCAAACCCTTGGATCTGAGAACAATGAAAAAGCATTCAGTTTCTTACAAGAAGACTTTTAATAAAAATAGAAGTAAATAGAAATAAAGAAATCCCCCTGTAAAATCAGGATGGTAGATACCTTACAGGGTAATTAGATTCAAAAACAGAGAGAACCCCTCTAGGCAAAACCTTAAGTTACAAAAAAGATACACAGACAGAAATAGTTATTCTATTCAGCACAATTCTTTTCTCAGCCATTTAAAGAAATCATAATCTAACACATACCTAGCTAGATTACTTACTAAAAGTTCTAAGACTCCATTCCTGGTCTATCCCCGGCAGAAAAGACTACAGACAGACAGAGACCCTTTGTTTCTCTCCCTCCTCCCAGCTTTTGAAAGTATCTTGTCTCCTCATTGGTCATTTTGGTCAGGTGCCAGCGAGGTTACCTTTAGCTTCTTAACCCTTTACAGGTGAGAGGAGCTTTCCCCTGGCCAGGAGGGATTTCTAAGGGGTTTACCCTTCCCTTTATATTTATGACAAACCTGTATTGTATTGACTTCACCAAACTCTCTAGCTGGGGAGTACATCATGGCTTGCGGTCTACACTTACAGCATTTACACATGAACTAGCCCTATCTGATCATACAGTCTATCTGCCTCCCACCAGAGGTGTGATTCCTGCACTACAGGTGTTAGTGTGTGTACCAGGCTAATATTAAATATCCTAAGAGATGGGGCTTTTCTCTCATCCCTTTGGAAATTTTCCATACCTAGATACATCTCACGATGAGGGTGCTTTTCTTGATGTTCAGTTTAAATCATCCTTTTCATAATTTCAGTTGATTGCTCCTATTTAGAAGTTCTTGACCTGCACTACCCTGTGTAACTCCTCTCACTCCTCGGTTTTACTCTCTTTAAATATTAGTAGACTCATCATTCTGTCCCTTCCTCCTCCCCTCCCCTCCCCCACTTACTCACTCCTAAGCCAAGCTAGACACATTTAGCTCTCTTTATCACTCCTCATACTGCAAATCAATCCCTTCAGCCTTTTTGACGATTAATTGATCTCCCAAGATTTATCAATATCCTTCAGGTTAATGGTAGTGCCCACAAATGAACATAATATTCCAACTGCAGTTGCAGAGGGCTAAATTGGATCATATAGGCACAGCTGTGAGTTGAGGACAGAAGTGAAAGTAAGCTGGTCCGAGGCGGTACGGCGTACCGGCAAGGGCCGGTACACTGGACCGGACCAGCTTCCCCAGGCAGGCAATTTAAAGGGCCCGGGGCTCCCTGCCGTGGCAGGAACCCTGGGCCCTTTAAATTGCCCCTGACCCCTGGAGCTCCCAGCCACCTCTGCAGCTGGTAGCTCCGGGGATGATTTAAAGGCCCTGGGGGTCTCTCAGCTAAAGCCAGAGCCCTGGCACCTTTTAAATCTTGATTTAAAGGCCCCGCCTCTTCTGGTTGAGGCCACAGCCCTGCTCAGGATTCCAGAGTATGGGTAAGTTCTTTAAGTTACTTTCACCCCTGGTTGAGGACAGCATAGAGCTGCCTGACTTTGGGGGAAGCACATAGGAGGCTGAACAACCACTACTAGACCTCTATGTGGGGTGCACTTTATGCTCCTCTGTACCTGGTCAACTTTCCTGAATGGCGCATCATAGAATCATAGAATATCAGGGTTGGAAGGGACCCCTGAAGGTCATCTAGTCCAACCCCCTGCTCGAAGCAGGACCAATTCCCAGTTAAATCATCCCAGCCAGGGCTTTGTCAAGCCTGACCTTAAAAACCTCTAAGGAAGGAGATTCTACCACCTCCCTAGGTAACGCATTCCAGTGTTTCACCACCCTCTTAGTGAAAAAGTTTTTCCTAATATCCAATCTAAACCTCCCCCACTGCAACTTGAGACCATTACTCCTCGTTCTGTCATCTGCTACCATTGAGAACAGTCTAGAGCCATCCTCTTTGGAACCCCCTTTCAGGTAGTTGAAAGCAGCTATCAAATCCCCCCTCATTCTTCTCTTCTGCAGGCTAAACAATCCCAGCTCCCTCAGCCTCTCCTCATAAGTCATGTGTTCTAGACCCCTAATCATTTTTGTTGCCCTTCGCTGGACTCTCTCCAAATTATCCACATCCTTCTTGTAGTGTGGGGCCCAAAACTGGGCACAGTACTCCAGATGAGGCCTCACCAATGTCGAATAGAGGGGAATGATCACGTCCCTCAATCTGCTCGCTATGCCCCTACTTATACATCCCAAAATGCCATTGGCCTTCTTAGCAACAAGGGCACACTGCTGACTCATATCCAGCTTCTCGTCCACTGTCACCCCTAGGTCCTTTTCCGCAGAACTGCTGCCTAGCCATTCGGTCCCTAGTCTGTAGCGGTGCATTGGATTCTTCCATCCTAAGTGCAGGACCCTGTACTTATCCTTATTGAACCTCATCAGATTTCTTTTGGCCCAATCCTCCAGTTTGTCTAGGTCCTTCTGTATCCTATCCCTCCCCTCCAGCGTATCTACCACTCCTCCCAGTTTAGTATCATCCGCAAATTTGCTGAGAGTGCAATCCACACCATCCTCCAGATCATTTATGAAGATATTGAACAAAACCGGCCCCAGGACCGACCCTTGGGGCACTCCACTTGATACCGGCTGCAAACTAGACATGGAGCCATTGATCACTACCCGTTGAGCCCGACAATCTAGCCAGCTTTCTACCCACCTTATAGTGCATTCATCCAGCCCATACTTCCTTAACTTGCTGACAAGAATACTGTGGGAGACCGTGTCAAAAGCTTTGCTAAAGTCAAGAAACAATACATCCACTGCTTTCCCTTCATCCACAGAACCAGTAATCTCATCATAAAAGGTGATTAGATTAGTCAGGCATGACCTTCCCTTGGTGAATCCATGCTGGCTGTTCCTGATCACCTTCCTCTCATGCAAGTGCTTCAGGATTGATTCTTTGAGGACCTGCTCCATGATTTTTCCAGGGACTGAGGTGAGGCTGACTGGCCTGTAGTTCCCAGGATCCTCCTTCTTCCCTTTTTTAAAGATTGGCACTACATTAGCCTTTTCCAGTCATCCGGGACTTCCCCGGTTCGCCACGAGTTTTCAAAGATAATGGCCAATGGCTCTGCAGTCACAGCCGCCAATTCCTTCAGCACTCTCGGATGCAACTTTTCCAGCCCCATGGACTTGTGCACATCCAGCTTTTCTAAATAGTCCCTAACCACCTCTATCTCCACAGAGGGCTGGCCATCTCTTCCCCATTTTGTGATGCCCAGCGCAGCAGTCTGGGAGCTGACCTTGTTAGTGAAGACAGAGGCAAAAAAAGCATTGAGTACATTAGCTTTTTCCACATCCTCTGTCACTAGGTTGCCTCCCTCATTCAGTAAGGGGCCCACACTTTCCTTGGCTTTCTTCTTGTTGCCAACATACCTGAAGAAACTCTTCTTGTTACTCTTGACATCTCTTGCTAGCTGCAGCTCCAGGTGCGATTTGGCCCTCCTGATATCATTCCTACATGCCCGAGCAATATTTTTATACTCTTCCCTGGTCATATGTCCAACCTTCCACTTCTTGTAAGCTTCTTTTTTATGTTTAAGATCAGCTAGGATTTCACTATTAAGCCAAGCTGGTCGCCTGCCATATTTACTATTCTTTCGACTCATCGGGATGGTTTGTCCCTGTAACCTCATCAGGAATAACAGAACCATAACCTTGCTGTGTTCTCACCTCCTTGGGATGCTAGGTGCCCTGGATATTAAATCAGGTGCAGCCTTTACCTGCAGGGAAAAAAGGTGGGGCCTAAACCCTGTCACACTGGGACTTCCCACACCCACTTCCTGCCCTTAACTTAGTGGGAAAGCTAGCACATATTTGCCATGTCATTAGCTTCCCTGACAACTCATCTACACTCAGGGAGGAATGGAAGCCCCTGCCGGGGGGTGGTGGAAAATCAGGAACCAGGGAATGTCTACACTGTAACTACAGGTGTGATTGCACTCAGGCAGGTGTACTCGCACCAGCTTTAATCTAGCTCTAGTGCAGCTACAACTAGCAGTGACAACACAGCAGCACAGACTTCAGGGTGGGCTACGCAATCCCACCAGGGATCCTGGGTTTATATTTGCTTTGGGAGCCTGGGCAGGCTAGCAATGTCTTCACTGCTATTTTTAGCAAAGCTAGTTAGAGGAAAGCTAGCACAGGGATGTTAGTCTGGCCTATGGCCCGACTTCCGACTGCAGTGTAGACATCTCGCCCTACTCCTGGGGCCCTGCAGCATCTTTCCTCTGGCTAGACTGTAGTGTTACACTCCAGCACACACTAATTTAGAAAGCAATGGTCTCTGTGGTCTGCAAATTCTAATATTTCCTAATTACCCCATTACCCGCTCTGTATTTTACACTAGTCCTAATTTTTACTGTCTTGATCCCAAGTTATTCACATCTCTTCTTTCTCTTCTTTCTTTATTTTAAAAGAGTTCCGTACCTCATCTGTTTTTCAGTTATTAATTTCATCTTCTTCTTCGTTTGGTAGATGACCTACTTTCTCACTAGCACTCTCCTTCCTCTTCAGGCCTTGGCTAGCATTCTGTATTTTTTTCAAATTGCACTTAGGTGGCTCAAGGGAGCTGGACCCTGGCAGTAATTCTCCAGAAGAGAACTTGCTGTTAGTGTCAAGTAGTGGAACCATCTTCTGGGCCTGCCACCTCTCCTCACCCTAATGGTGGACAGGAGGGGTGTGGTGGGGATGTAGCCAGTTTTCTATGGGTGGCAGGGCCCTAAAGGACCATGTGACAATGGTATAAGTTAGAACAGCCCCTATGCTGCACTAACTCAGGATGGGGTCAGGCCAGCACAGAATCAATGACCTCCAGTGGTGCAAGTGGAATCCATCTCTTACTGGTACGAGGGATCACCCCCGTACCAGTAAGAGATGGATTCCACTTGGGAGCAGCTTAGGAGCAGCTTCCACTAAGGGAGCAGCTTATGGAAGGGTATGTGACCTCCTCATGTGACTCCTCCCTGCTCGCAGCCTGGGGTCCCCATGCTCTCCCCATCCCCTCCCCATGATCCACCCTACCCTTATCTAGGGAGGGGGGGCTCTGTCCTCCTGCTGCACCGGAGACTTTGGAACCGCAGCGGTGAAAGGTGCAGAATGCCCACAGCTCCACCGGCATGGCTCTAGCACCCTGGAGGACAGGGCTGGGGGCGGTACAGAGCTCTCCCGGGAACCACAGTGAGGAAAGGAGCAGAACGCTGGCAGCTCCTCCAGAGTGGCTGTACCGCCCCCAACCCCGTCCTCCGGCAAGGCTGCTTTACAGATGGAGGAGGCCTGTGTGGAAGGACTGGGGGAGGTACAGCTTCACTGGAGGAGCTGCTGGCATGGGGCTGCCTGGCAGCTCCACGTTCTGCTCCTCCTGTGTCTTTCCAGTATGCCCTACCAGCTGGTACGGCATACCGGACCGGACCACCCTACTTCCACTGCTGGTGACTGCGAACAGTTTCCCTGACAGTCCCCAACTTCTGCTGCATGAAGCTGAGCTCAGATACTGAGAAGAACTGAGCCCAATGAGTTCTTACCTACATTTTATCGCTCTGCAGCTCCAGCAGCCTTGTTTCTATAAAGCATTCACTCATGTGCTCTGTGCCACAGTGGCAGCAATATAAACATGTTCACCTTTCCCCAGTAGGAATGGCATTTGGTCTGAGCTCAGGTTTGGCTGTCTTCATCTAAGGTGCTGAGCCTCAAAAAGATGGTTGATGCCATAAATCAGCATTAACAAGGAGGAGGATCTCTTGCCTTCCTCAATAGGAATCCCCCTTATTTTTAAGGCTGCCTGTACCCAACCACATGTTCCGCTCAAGTGCGACTCAAGTTTTCCCGCTTCTCACTTTTTCTGTCCGAGGTTACCTGAGAAACAGGGTGACCTGCATGGACAATGGGGTGGTGGGCCTTTTTTCCACTCAGTCTGAGCGTGTACCTACAGAAACAGATAGGGAATGGTGGTAATGCCTCATTAATACTTCTACTCATTGGCCTCAGGTTTGGGTAGGGTTTTTCTATGAGTAAGATTTAGAATTTGTCAGGGTCAAAGAATTTTTGGTGTTGGTTTTCAAGAGATGACACTGATATGTAGGGCCCTACCAAATTCATGGTCCATTTTGGTCAATTTCATGGCCAGAAGGTTTTTAAATGGGTCAATTTCACGATTTCAGATGTTTACATCTGAAATTTCAGTGTTGTAACCATGGGGGTTCTGAACCAAAACGGGATGGTGAGGGGCTTGTATGGGGTAGCAGTTGTATGGGGTAGCAGGATTGCCACCCTCACTTCTGTGCTGCCTTCAGAGCTGTGTGCTGAAGACAGCAGCACAGAGCTTCCCGCAGCAGGAGGAGGCTCCCAGAGGTAGAGCTGAGTCTGATCTCCCCAAGCTACTGGGAGCGCCCCAGCCAGGGGCTCCTAGATGCTAGTCCTGGCTGGCTGGGGAGGGACAAGACTTGCTCTTCTCCTGCACGGCTGCTCTTGTGGTAAGATCAGATACCTGTACTGGCTGCAGGAAGCTCCAGGGCTGGGCAGCAACCACAGAGCTTCCTGCAACTGGAGGAGGTTCCCAGAGGTGGGTCCAACTTCCCCCATGCTGCCGGGAGTGCCCAACCCAGGGGCTCCTAGCTGCTAGACCCAGCCAGTGGCAGATTGGCCAGGGCCTCTGCGTTAATGTGCCTACCCTCCTTCCCCCCTGGAAAAATGGGTGCCCTGAGCCACCCTCAATTCTGTGCAACCCCTAGAAGTGGGTCTGATCTCCCCACCGAGAGCAGCCACGCAGGGGAAGGACAACTTCTGTCCCTCCCCAGCCTGGCCCGGACTACTAGTTAGGAGCCCCTGGCTGGGACTCTCCCAGCAGCAGGGGGAAATCAAATTTCACGGGAAAGGGCTTATTTCACAGTCTGTGACGCATTTTTCACAGCTGTGAAATTGGTAGTGCCCTAATGATATCCAATGAGCAGTTTCCCTCATGTGTTTTCATTAAATTTATATGATGCATCTATTTGTAAAGGGGAGGGGTGTTTTCATTCACAAGAATGTTTTATGCAAGCAGTTTTAAGTGAAATGGATGTATTTTTTTCTTATACCAGTTCAATGTAGAGGGCACCCAAAGGTGAAATCACTGCTTGTTTGTTGCAAAATAACAGCATTAAGGAAGATATAATTAGTTAGTGTTGAGCAGACATAAATTTGTCCATAATTGAAGGCTAGTTCACTGTATCTTCCTTTTAATGAGTGCATGAATATTTGCTTTGTTTCTTGACAGGATATTATGCAAATGTATTACAAGACTCCTACCTTCCAAAATCTATTTTGGTTCTGATGTTATTGTTGCTTATCTGAAGCTAAGGAATGAGATGGAATGTATATCTGCTATGAACAGCATTATGTGAATTGTTAATTGGTGAGGCTTAGTGCTAATTTGGCTGGGCACTATGTGCCAGGTAATTTTTTAAGTAGTTGTCTATTCTTTTTATTACAGCCTTGTTGAAGGTAGAGTTATAACTCAAACAACACTAAAATTAAAACTCAAGTTTTGGGAAATGGCTTTCTTGCTGCCCAAGGGATAAGCTACAGTAGTAGCATCTTCTAGCCAAAATTCGGCACATTAGTTAGAAGGGTTTGCTCTTCTTAAGGTTTAATTAAAAGCCCGTTGCAAAGCAAATAAAGAGGCTTAGTGGTGTGAATCTCTTTCCACTTCTTCATTCGCCGCTAACAGCTGTACAGAAGCAGCAAACGAATATCTGGACCTCAGTTCTGCAGTTCAGGTATGGAACCTTCACTATTCTTCCCTGGGGAATCTGATAACCTGAATTTTGGCTAACTGTTCAGGGCTAAAGGAGGTAACATCTTTGATTTTTTTAATGACATAAGACTCTAGCCCTTTGTTGTGGTGAGTGAATGTTTTGTTATGGTGATTTTTTTTTTTTTTTGTTAAAAATCATAGGTTATTCAGAGTCTCTCTTCAAGACTGACTTTTTTGGGGCCTTTGAACAACAGTAGCTGTGGGTCTTTTGTGTTCTGAGAGAGCAAAACATAAAAATCCTTGACTCTGAGGAGGGTGGTACTTATAGTACTAGGCTGACACAGCCTCCCTTCCAGCATCTAGCTGACTCCGACAAACCACTCTGGCCTCTAGGCAAAGCTCAATAGTATGGAAAGAAGCATGGTCATAACTATACAGCTAAGGGTGGCCTAGAATTCCTCCTTACCTGTAAGGGGTTAAGAAGCTCAAATAACCTGGTTGGCACCTGACCAAAAGGACCAATGGGGAAAGAAGATACTTTCAAATCTTGTGGGGGGTGGAGAAGGCTTTTTTGTGTGTGTTTTCTTGGGAAGCAGAGAAGCATCGGGTCAGAAAACTCCTTCTCCTATAAACCATTCTAAAAGTCTCCCATATTAAAAAAATTGTAAGTAAAAGCCAGGCAAGGCGTCTTAGATTATCTTTTGTTTTGCTTGTGAATTTTTCCTTTGCTGGAGGGAGGTTTATTCCTGTTTTTTTGTCACTTTGAAACTAAGCCTAGAGGGAGTTCTGCCGTGTTTTTGAATCTTTTGTTACCCTGTAAAGTTATTTTCCATCCTGATTTTACAGAGGTGATTTTTACAGGGGTTTTTTTTTTAAATAAAATCCTTCTTTTAAGAACCTGACTGATTTCTCTATTGTCCTAAGACCCAGGGGTTTGGGTCTGTGATCACTTCATAACCAATTGGTTAGGATATTATCCTTAAGCCTGCCCAGTAAAGGGGGTGTAAGGGTTTGGGGGGATATTTTGGGGGAATAGGAACTCCAAGTGGTCCTTTCCCTGATTCTTGGTTAAATCAATTGGTGGTGGCAGCGTACCGTCCAAGGGCAAAGAATTTGCGCCTTGGGGAAGTTTTAACCTAAGCTGGTAGAAATAAGATTAGGGAGTCTTTCATGCAGGTCCCCACATCTGCACCCTAGAGTTCAGAGTGGGGAGGGAACCCTGACAGTCTAGTGTACTAAGAACAGCAATGCAAGACCGAAACTTCACTGTTCTAATCCTGGCTCTGACATTGACTTCCTCTGTGGTCATGTCACTTAAACTTTTTTTCCTAGATATAAAGAGAGAGGACAAAGAATGTAGGCCATATTTACAGGATGGAGGTATCAATCCTGGGGAGCAGAGACGCTGAAAAGGATTTGGGGGTTGTGGTGGATAATCAGCTGAACATGAGCACCCAATACAATGCTGTGGCCCAAAGAGCCCATCTGATCCTGGAATGTATAAATGGGGAATCTTAAATTGGAGCAGTGTTTTTACCACTGTATTTTGACACTGGTACAACCATTGCTGAGATACTGTGTCCAGTTCTGGTGCCCATAGTTCAAGAAGGGTGTTGATAAATTGGAGTGGGTTCAGAGAAGAGCCACAAGAGTGACTTAAAGGATTAGCAAACATGCTTTAGAGTGATAGACTCAAAGAGCTCGGTCTATTTAACTGAACAAAGAGAAGATTAAAGAGTGACTTGATTACAGTCTATAAGTATCTACATGGGGTACAAATATTTAAAAACGGGCTCTACACTCTGGCACAAAGAGGTATAAACATGATCCAATGACTGGAAGTGGAAGCTTGACAAATTCAGACTGGAAATTAAAGTGTACATTTTTAACAGTGAGAGTAATTAATGAGTCGAACAATTTAGCCAGGATGGTGGTGGATTCTTCAGCACTAAGAATTTTAAATTGACTGGATGTTTTTCTAACAGATCTTCTCTAGGAATTATTTTGGGATGTTCTATGGCCTGTGTTATACAGAGACCAGGAGAGATAATCACAGTGGTCCCTTCTGGCTTGGGAATAACAATTCGAACTGGTCATAAAATGTTTTACCCCATAGAAAATGTGGTGTTTCTGGCAAAAAAACAAAACCTGGAGAAGTCAGAAATGCTGCTCCACTGTCTCATTGGAACTGTAGTTTGGGTACTTCATGTTCCCATTTTCCTCTCTAGGTCAGGCGCCATAGTGGGGTTACATTTTCATGATGCACTGTGGTCTCCAAAGCATCATTCACCAAGTCCTGTTACTTCCAAGCACAAAGTCCACAGCGACACCCTTCGAAACTTTCCTGTTAGCTGCCGCTGTTTGCAGCTCTTGAGTTTGCCTAGTAAGAGACTTTTTATACCAAGTCTACCAGTTTAGTTAAATTTAAGCTTTGTTTAGCTCAGCTCCACTGCCCACCACAAGGAAGCGCTTAACCATGCTGAGACTTCAAAGAGTGGGGCTGATTAAAGCTCCAGGAGAGGAGTGGGAGTAACAGAGAGATTTGGTGGGGGATGTAGGAGACCATGGAATTCAGAAGGGGAATAAAAATGGGAATGAAGGAAGAAAAGGGAGTAAGGGGGAAGCGAATATGTAGAATGGGAGAGATAAAGAAGCAGATCATAGAGTTTTCCGTTAATCTAATAAGAAAATGAGGAAAAGCTATTCTGCTTAATAGAGAAACAAGAACAGTTGATAGAATTGGGGTGAAAGTAAAAAAATGGTCTGAAGAGGGATAGAATGGGGCACTATGGGAAAAGGGGATTAAGAAATGGAAGGGGAGAATGAGAATAATACATTCAACAGTTAGACTTGTGAATATGATGCATTTATGTCCCTGTATTTTATTCAGTTTCCATAGCAGATATCCTTACTCTTTGTAAGGTTGGAGAAGAGGGATGGACTGGCTACTTTCAGCTGTTGTGCTACATAATACTGCTGGCTATTCCAGATTTTAGAGTTAAAAATTAGAGACAAGGCAGAGAACAGAACCTAAAATACATAAACCTCATGACCTGGGGTCTGTGCATGGATAGCAATTTAAAAAAAATCGATTATTCTAATTAGCAAGGAGCCTGTTAAATGATCTGTTCCCAATGAAATATCAGTCTGGGCTATTGTAAGTGTCTCAAAGATGCAGATAGTCTTTATAGGATTTGGATACACTTTAAGGAAGATGGGGCAAAACCCATATGCCTTTCATAGTTTTCTATATTCTTTCATCTTTGGCTACCCTATTTCAGCTCAAGGCTCACGTTTCAGGCCGGTTTGAATGCATGAATATAAATCAGTGCAAACAGCTTACTGCACTCAGTTAACAAACGTATATTCTCACACTCAACAAAGCGATGCATGTGCACTATGATAGACAGCAAAGCACAAACAGGTTAACTAGTAAGTAAACAGGTGTTTTGTTGCTGCTCTTGCAATTTGATTGAGAGATCTAGCGATTAGATATTTTTCTTTATGTCCCAGCTGCTGGAGGCAGGTGATTGTGGGAGAAGCTCAGTGTTCAAAAATAAAATTTAAAATAAAAGTAAGTTTCAAGCCCTCATAGTTGCAGAGAAAAGCTGAAAATGTGACCTGAGTGCATCCTATAGGCTCAGAACCCAGAAAGCAAATTAAAAGAGCCAAATTGTTGTATGTATTTATTTTTTAGAAACTTATGCTTGGGGTTGGTAATACTATTGCTTGTTTGTTACATTTCTCATGCTGAATATATCTGGTTTTGGGATGGGAGAACCAGTTCAGATCCAACAGACCCCTTCCTTATTACCTCACTCACTGAAGGCTGCTCAGCTGTATGTTGTCTGCCAATTGCCCAAAGGGGCTGAATCAGAAGCTGGACACAACCCTCTTTTCTGCCACCCTTCTCCCTGCATGAACACCTGGGATGGGTTAGTATAGGAGCCATTACACTGGAGGAATACTTACAGTGAGATGGATGATCCTCTGGCTGGCTATGCTAGTGTTAGTGTTGCTTTGCATGAGCTGCATTGCACAAATTGGCTGCAGGGCAGCCCAGGATCTGGGCCATAGAGCCTAATTATTGGTACCTGTATACTGTGGTGATGGAAGCTATACAAATGTGATAGACACTAAAGAATATACGCTGACTTGCAGCAGGATGGCCTCATGGCTATCAAAGTGGCCTGTAAACCAGGAAATACGGGTTTTATCCCAGCTCTACCACATGCTTCCTGGGTGATGCTGAGCAAACCCTTTAACCTCTGTGTGTCCTACTTCTGTGACAGAGGGTTGCAAGGCCTAATCCTTCATGTTGGAAAAGCAGTTTGAGATCTTTGAGCATGGCAATGTTTTACTTGTTGGGAAGAGCTGATAATTATTTCTGCCGAGAATAAGTTAAGCAAAGCAGTTCAACGAGATGCTTCCACTCCATTTCTGGATTCAGAGCATCTGCTTTCATTCATCTATTCAATCCTGTGGGCCCCTTGGTGTAACACAACTTCTGCTGATTGCCAGACAACCTTAAAAGAATTGGTGGGCATGCACAGAAACTGCAGCACTGACTCAGAGCTGGCTGTTTCCCTATCTAATGGACAACTCTCACATCTGTAGTATCTTTCAACAACTACCCTATATACTTATCAAGGGCCAGGTGACTGACAAGATAGACCATAGCTTGGCATACCAATTCACATCCACACAGACGACGCATAACTCAATTCTGATATCAGGAAGATTTTCCTCTTCACTAGACATCGGAAGAAGTATGCTGACCTCAGGAGTGGCTGTTCAGCTGCCTTGCTCTTTCTTTCAGGTCTGTCTCATTTAATTCATTACCATTAATTACTTGAAAGGAATGGCAAAATATACCATATTGTGTGGCCTTTTGCCTATGCCAATTTGTCACTGGGAAAAAGCTAAAACACAGGATAAAGAGATTTTTTTACTAGGTTTGTTATACTGGGGCACAGATTATGGGTTGTTAAATTCCCGGCTACTTCCAGATTGCCAGTAGCAGCAGTTGACAAGATTGTGGGCTTACTCTCCATACACTTTGCTGTTCTTTGCAAGAAAGGTGGAATTTTTTCCTTTGGACGTGGACCTTTGCTACCATTATATATGAGTTTGTCGCTCTGGGACTAGACTATTGCAACACAATACATATGAGACTACAGCATAGAACCATTCAGAGGGTTTGGCTACTGCAGAAGATGGTTCCCTTCTTACTATATTGTCCTTCACACAAAGATCATACTACCTAGGTGCTTAAAGATCTGCACTGCCTGTCAGATTAATTTGTATGCTGAATGTAAGCTGTTGGCTTTGGTGGTCGTAAGTGATTTGGACTGTGGTGACTGGAGAGCCTTCCTTTCTCCCTGTGTGACACTGTAGCAGTTGAGATCAGAGGCAGTCAAGCTACTAGCCATTTGGCTTAAAAGAAAGGTCCTAATTCTCTCCCTGAATGATAGGAGTACTGTCATAGGCTCTGGAACTTGTTCCCTGTCTTTGGTCCAACAGAGCCAAATTTGCTGAACTCAGGGCATGTTGCAAGCTACATTGTTTTCTCAGGGTTTTCTGGAAGGCCTGGGTTAAGGGACTTGGGATAGCCCATCGTGGGGTTTTCATTTTACTATTTATAATGAAGTCTTCAAGTCATGTTGGCAAAAAGAAAAGGAGGACTTGTGGCACCTTAGAGACGAACCAATTTATTTGAGCGTGAGCTTTCGTGAGCTACCGCTCACTCCATCGGATGCATTCAGGTTATTTGTGATACCAGTCTGGGTGAGAGAGGATATTTTAGTAAGACTGGCTGCTGTGGAACTTGTGGTACGCCTCTGCAAGAACTGAATGGAGGCCCCTTCAAATACAACTGGATAACTTAAGCAAATTAAATCTAACTCTGAATTGCTTCACGCTTGTTAGCTTGCTTACCAGCCTTACCAGACATCTAAAATATTAGCTGACATCAAAATCCTCTGTCAAACATTTTGATTTATTTAGGGAGATTTGACATTTGTAATTAATTTAGTAACTCAAATCAAGGGACTCATTGGTACTGCATGTGGATGCTGATTTCCCCCAGCTGAGCCTTTCTTCCTGCACCTTTTATTATCTTCCCTAGGACACCAGATCCTGCAGGATATGATAAGTCTCAATAAAAGCCATGGGAGTTGCTCAGAGCCTGAAGGGAAAGTAATGTGATCAGGCCTGTCTTTATTTTAATACCTGGATATGACTGTTTTTTAGTATCCATGTCACCCATCTTTCTTTCCTCTACATACACACACAGACACCTTTATATAGATAAATCTCTACAGGCTCTAATTTTGCCTTTACAGTTTATTTCTGATGAAGGGTGAATGGGCACTAAATGGGATTGTATTTCATTTCCAGCCCACATGCGAACAAATCATTCCCTGCTTTGTTCAGTGAATTTTCTGGGGCTGCTTTTCTGGACATCCTTTTTCCCTGAAGGGTAGAGAAGCAGTTGGCTGATATATATATATATTTTTTGGACTGATTGTGGTGGAAGAAGCACAAAGTATCTCTTTGATATGTTGGCAGATTCATCTGTTACGGTGTCCATAGGAGAGTACTGATTTTCTCTGGCTCAATACTGAGAACTCAAGTGGACTTAAGATAGATTCTCATTTTCTTAGCTAGAACACAGCTTCAGAAGACTCCCAAGTGCACAAGTGTTAATGGCATGAAATGTCTGGTACATAACTTCTGGGAAGGGTTTTAAAGGATCTAACCAGCAATCATTCATTTCTAGGCCAGTATAAGTTATCCATGTTTTTCCAAACTGTCTCAGGCTGTCATATCACACTCTATAAATATGGTCTCAAAGCATGAAATGCTTTCATTGGGGCTGGGAAATCACTAATATGTCTATTTTTATCATTTTATCAGTAATAGGAAAAAATCTTGCTTCTAAAATGATGTGTGAAATGTCTTTTATTCAGTGGTGGAAATGGGATGCCTTCCAGCAATCTAGCAGTTTCCTCTTGCCTTTTTGTAATGCTATCCAGTATGTGACTGAAAAATGAAATATCTTTCTACTGTATGATCATCTTTTATTTTTCTTCTAAAAAGGAAAGAAAATAAAAGACAGCAGGTGCTGCTGATTGAGGTGCTAGCCTTTTATCTTTGGAGATAATTGCATTTACTTTAAGGCATGTGTAAATATTTGTTGGATTTCAATGTTTGAAACCCTAGTGTATCAACGTCATAAAACATGGTTAAAAAACGGCTTAAGGAAGCTACCTTCGCTGAGCAGATTATGAAGCTCCCTGGCTTTAGCTGTTTCTCCACTTGTACATAGCAGTGTTCTAACAGATGTCAGAGTCTTAGGTTTTCACTTCTGCCAAATCTACTTTGTAGAATGTAACTGGAACCACCTTGATTGGACTCAGACTTCTCTGAATATTGCAGAAGCTCAGTCAGGTCAACTCAGACTCTGATCTGAATATGTTCTTTCAAGACGATCAAAGCAGTTGTAAGAGCTGGATGTTATATGGCTGTATAAAGCATATACACCCAGATGATGGAAGCGTTCCTGGATTCTATTCAAGATACTGCTTATCATAACACGTACATAATAAGTTAGGGCATATATGTCCCATTCTCCATACTGAATCCCTAGTTCAATTTCTTCCCCTCCTAACTCAATGTTCCTGCCAGTTTACTAATGATCTGATGCAATCCACACTAAAATCAATGGGAATTTTCCCACTAACTTCAAAAGGATTAGGCTCCAAATGCAGAAAACTCAGTTTATTAATGTGTATATCATGAACTATGGGCAAGCTGCAACAAAAGAGCCAACTGCCTTTCAGTCACACACATTTCTTTTCCTGCATGCTGGAAAACACATTGATTAAGTATACTGAATTACAAATAGTAAGGCTGTAAGCTCGGCAGTTCCACAGACTGGCCAGGCTCCTCCCATAACTGGGAGCATAACTTTGTAGGGACATGAGATCTTTGGCTGAGGCAGCAAATGAAATCTACTCCTGTAAATTATGTAACCTGGGGCACTGCTCTAATTAAATAACGTCTAATTCATAACTGCTCTAATTAAATAAAGTTTAGAAAATATATCATGAATTGTTTTTGATTTCTTTAATAACTGTTGTACCTGAAATGAAATATTTTTAGAACAGACTGGGTTTCCCTCTGCTGAATCCCTAGAGATATTTATTATTAATGATGGGTTTGAGCCACAAAATATGTATTTGGACTCAAACATTCCTAGTTTGAGAGTGTTTAGATATGAGATTTTGGTTCCCACCCATTTTTAATTGCTATATTCTTTTTCATTTAAAAAAATGGGAAAGCAGAATGTGTGAATTGGTTATAGTTATTGGATTTTAATTTTTCATTACAAAGTTTCCAGTGTCAATTTGGGACACAGTTCAGGAAAAAAAAAACGGACATTGAGAAAACGTGCCTCCTTTTGGTCAGGCTCAATGCTGCCTTAGATACAGCAGCCTTAGAAATACCTCAGACAGATACCATGGGCATTAGCGCAGTGTCCAGTGGACAGTAGCAGCAGTGTTAGGATTCCCTGGGATGCCTGTAACGAAAGATTACCACTTCAAAAGTTATTTTTCCTCCATTGGTACCTGCTGTTAATTGATTTAACTTGTTAGACGGACCTCCCATTTGGTAAAGCAACCCCCACCCCCCCATCCTTTCATGTATTTATACCTGCTCCTGTATTTTCACTCCATGCATCCAATGAAGTGGGTTCTAGCCCACGAAAGCTTTATGCCCAAATAAATTTGTTAGTCTCTAAGGTGCCACAAGGACTCCTTGTTGTTTTTACAAAACAGGACATGCAGGAAGAATGGTCCAGTGGTTAGGATACAAGCCTAGACATAGGAGACTTGGAATCAGTTCCGTGCTATGCCAAAAAGTTCCTATGTAACCTCTGTCAAGTCACTTAGCCTCTGTGTACCTCAGTGCTGTATCTGTAAAATGAGGATAATATTTCCTTACCTCACAGAGGTGTTGTGATAAATATAATACAGGCTATGAAGCACTTTGAGATCTACTGATGAAAAGTGCTATACAAGATAGGTATTAATACTATTATAAAACCTGCAGAAAGCTCTGTAAATATTCACAAAATTTCAGTTTCAATGCAAGAATGAATTCAGAAATGTCTTCCAGCTTTCATCTTCACAGTGCCTTGGCAAGATGCTGTAATACGTGTGTCCAACACAGGTTTTGTTAATTTCCTCATAAACTTAACAAAGTGCATTCCATGCTTTACATGTTCAAAGTTATTTCCCTAATTGAGCTTTAACATGCATTGCACGTATTCCATTACACTTACACTACTTTATTTTGAAATAACCACATGTAATTGCAGACATTACCATTGTTGGCAAGTGATACCATAACAGATATTATTTAAGCCACACTTTCACATACTTGACAATTTCTGCAATGAGTGTGTTGATACCAATAAAATAAGCAACTCAAATTTGAGTTGATTGTTTCAGATTACTAGTATAGTTCATGCAAATATTTGGATACTCAATGCTCCTTAGTAAGTGTAACCACAATAGGAAATTGTATAAGATAAGTGTTATCTACAGACAGAATTCTATTGACTATTTTAGTTACTATCGCTTTGTTGTTATGGTTTATACGGATATTACATCCAAAAAAATTATGTTAAAAGAATGTTAAGGTTGAATCAAACACTCAAAAGTTAGGAAATGCCAGAACTAAGGTAGCTCCTGTAATCTTAATTGATCTGTTGTGCATTCATTATGATCACAGTCTTTAATCACACAATTCCACAGAATTTTTCCCCAGAAGCCGCTGGCAGCCAGAAGTAGCAATTGTCCAGTTCAGCCTCTGCAGTCCTAGGCTGGAGTATGCTGAGGTCAGATGGAATCTTTAAGGAATGTTACTGCCAAACTCTAACAAGTCTCTTCTGAACATGTGCAAACAGATTTTTTTTTTTGTTTTTTGTTTTGTTAGACTTATAACTTGGCCAAGTTTAGGTGGAGTTTCACAGGATTAACAAAAGGACAATTGTCCCCGTCCCCCCCCATCTTAAATCCTTTGCTCCAAAAGCACAGAGATGGTAAAGTCTCTCAATGAAAAGGTTATAAGAATATTTTTAACATGGGGGCGATGTATTTTCCCCTAATCCCATTCTTCAAAACAGCTGAAATTTTTAAACTGAAATGTGGCTTTTGTTTTGTATTCCTGAGGCAGATTTAAAAAACATGTTGCATAGAAAATTTCAGTCTGACTGGGCAAAGTTTGGCAAAGTCATAAGCAACTGAAAATTGGGTCTTATAATGGGAAGTGTTGAGCAACCTTAATTATAAGTAGTGCTACCAGCACCATCTATTCCATAAAACTTCCTTTAAACAACATGCTGCTGTCCAGTTATGGCTATCATGAGGTGTACAGAATAAAAGCTGGTGCAGAGCTGGTATCCTGAGCTCTGAGTGGGATTTTTCCTCCAGGGAGTGCAAGGGTTGGTGCAGCCTTCTGTCTTCTCTGAGGTCAGCTCTGATGTTTGGTATAAAGAAAGAGACAGACTCATGCTCCTGTCTCCTCCTGCTCCTCTCTGGAATAATTTTTGTCCCTAGGGGTGTGCACAGAGGGAGTGGTCCTTATACCTACCCAAGTACAGGAGCCTGGTTCTTGCATAGACTGCTCAGCGTGACAGGGAAGTGCTTCCAAGTGCTGGATACTCCCTTGTTCCAACACTAGGGTTAGGGACAATCCCGTGTAATAGGTGCATGGTGCCATGTGGATAAGAGATGTGCTCTGGCCTCAACACACAGCATGGCTGCCTCTAGCCCACTCATGATCACAATGTGTTCTCGAGAGGGTATGGCTAAAAGGAGCAGGCACAGAGCAGGGCCTTATTTGCTGTGGGACAGAGGGGCAGTTGTCCTTCCCAATCCTTGGTTCCCTCTGCCCCCCGAGCCAGACTTTTCATAGCTCTTCGCTAGCTGGTGCTGCACCGTCTCCTCTGAGCCAGTGGGGCTGACCAGGCTAGGGTTCCGAATCACTGCATTGTCAGTGCCTCTCCCTACTGGATGATAGGAAGCAGCAGTGGCAGCCTGGGCTGGAGTTTAGCATGGAGTGAGTTGGGCCATGATCCCTCTCCCAGGCTAGCCGTCACTGAGATGGCCTCTCCCCAGCCCACTTCTCCCCCCACACCCTGGGTGAGGACTGATGTGCCACATCATCACCTCCCCTCCAGAATATGAGTGGCCCGCTAACCCTCCCACAAGTAGCCACAGCCTCAGTGTGCAAGTGGAAGCAGGGAATTTGTCCCCTTCTCCCTGAATTTTTCTAAAATGGCATCTGGGCATGGAGCCATAGACCAGCTGCCCTACATGGCAGGTTCCTCCCTGACTGGTATTACATAAACCAGGAAAAAAACAAACCCTGTTGAGATTAACAATGTTCAAGGCTCTCGTAACCCGGACAGCTCACAATGTTTAGTAGTGATCACGTCATTTTTTAATGTCATGCAGCAGTAAGACACAGTGTTTCACCCCGTGATTGTAGCACGTGGCATAGGGAATGGAAAGAAGAGGCATTTGAGGGAATTGGCTCATAAATGAGTGCTCTGTGAGGTTCCACTCAAAGGCGGAACAGCCAGATGCCACCTTTTGCAAAGGAAAGGCAGCTGCATTCCAGTTAAAGCTGCTCAGAAAAACTACAGTCGGTGGACCCACGTTCTGTCAGAACAAGGGGTTTCATCAAAATGCTTTGCAAAACTGGGTCAGTTTCAACAGAATGTTGTTTCAGGGGGGGAAAAAGCAAAAATTGCAACCTTTTTTTTTTTAATGAAATGTTGAAATTTTTCATTTTGAGATGACTTTTTGTTTAAAAAATTTGCATTACATATTGCTACCTCTTTTTGGCTCAAGCAGCTAAGTCAAAGTTCAGAGTCTTGCTGGTGGTTGCAGTTGGGAGTAGAAACTGATGATGGAATCAGGTATTTTCTTTGACCCAACCTGGTCAGAACAATATCCAGGGGAACCCTCCACCTCCCATGGTGCTAGTTTCTGGGCAGAGTCTATCAGGCCTTATTTTAGTTGTGGGTGCTTAACTGACTTTTACTACTACCTTAAGTGAAGGATGTATTCACACATCAGTTTCAATGAGGTTTTAACTGAACCCATAACAAGACTTAATCCAGCTCATAACACCATAATATAAAAAAATTTATAAATAGTCGGAAGAGAAAAAAAGATGTGGGTTTGGTTTTTTTTTCAGATTTTTCCTTCACAAAGTGTTTTATCATGTGGTGGTTTTGTTCCAAGTCAGAATGAAGCCATATTTCAAAATTCTTTGCCACATGGAACTTCAGCCACACAGCTCTGTTTAACCACTGAATGAAGGCAGCTGTAGGGGCACCAAGTGCCATAACCACAGTTCACCAGCCATGTTGAGCTAGGAAGTCTGAACATGTTCTGAGCCCTAGCACTGCCCATAGTTGGGTCTGACTGGAGAGCTGCAGGATTCTCAATGGCACCATGACTCTCTAGCCAATGCAAGGCCTTGAGGTCATGCTCCACCTTTCCAATGATGGGGCCAGCCCCTTCTCAGAATGGGAAGCATGGAGGGATTCTCCACTGCAGATGAGCCACAGCTTGATTTTTTTCCATCGAATTTCCCCACCTATGTTTTTTTTAATTAATAGTATGTGCACAATATGCTCTGCACCAGGCAACATACAAGTGATGGCAGTCCCTGCCCCAAAGAATTTGCAGTCTCATAAAGAAACTGAGAATATGGGATGCACTGAGAATTTAGAGGGTTTTGTTTATTTACTTTTAATGTATTGTTTCCTGTTGGCATTCTAGGAGAAATAAGTTTTAAGGAAGGACTCCACTATGCATAGAAGGCTGGCTTTCAAAATGAGGCGGTGGAGGAAGGCATATGTATGAGAAAACTACAAATTACGGGGTTTTAAGTTTTTGCTATGGAGTTGGATTAAAGGAATGCATGGGTTCAATATACATATTTATCTATTTGCATGGAGGCATTTGAGTGTAAATTCCTATACATTAAAACAAATCTGCACTCCATAAAGAGTGAGTAATCAGCTTTAATTTACCTTTCTTACTAATAGGAACAACACTATCCTCTAGCAAAGTAATTTCTCAAAACTTCACTACCTCTATTGTAAGATGTAGCGTCAAATTCAGACCTGCTGTAGGGAGAGGCAGAAAGTAGATAGCTGGAGAGGCTGTGCCTACTGTCTTGTTCACGTGCAGAACAGCAGGGTACAAACTAGCTCTTACTTTTCATTCAGTCCTTATGTACGTGCGTGTGTGTCCATGTTCATGTGCACGTACATGATTAAAAAAACACCCCAAAATAAACACACTCGAACTGATGGCAAAACACAGCCTGGAGTGTAGAGTCAACATTTCAAAACATTACACACACAGAGTACACACAGGCTAAGTGTGCAACTTACTCTCAGTGGAAAGAATCCACTCGTACGAGATGCTCTATTGAAGTCAATGGAACTACTCGTCTGGGTAAGCGTATTCCAAAGTGGGCAAAGGTTACACAGTCTAGTAGCCTATGCTGTATAGCCAGCATTTCAGAGATGACAGGCTCATGTCTCAGCTTGGCCTAGCATATAACTTAACAGGTGCATTTTCTGTCATGAAAGACGTAAAGTTTCTTTTCAGATGTAGTTATTTGCTTCCCTTCGGGTGTCCAAAATGATCAAAACATTAACATACGTGCCAAGTTTGCTACTTTCTGATTCATGGGAAGGTAAATTGGGCAACTCTCTCTGTTTCTCAGCAATTTAATCTCTTTCTCTTTCTGCCTTGTTTTAAGGATACCAAATCATAACCCAAGCAGTGGGCTGTTAGTTTGCAAACACATGTCAGTGCCTAACAGATGCAAACAAAAGCAACAACCTTTCACCATAAATGCCAAGTAAAGAGTAAAGTACAAACAAACACTCAGAAGCCATAAACTCTCACTAACCCACTCTCTTTGTCCGTACTTTGACTAGTTCTGATTTGTCCTGTTACGGTGGATTCCTACATACATACACTCCTGGAAGGCATCTCACTGATCCATGAGATTACTCACATGAATAAATGTTGCAGAACTAGGCCTCTAACTCTCTGTCATATCTGTTTAAAGCAGCAATCTATTAAAATCTCCCACTATGTGGTAATAAGTGCCTCTTGGGGCCCAATCGCGTGAAGTTCTGAGTGCCACTCAACACTTCATGGGATGGGACTCTAGAAGAGTGTCTGTGCTGCTTCAGCTTTAGTTCCAACCTTGTTTTCTTTTTGCTCTCTGCTGCATTTAAAATGATCCTGCCTCACTTCCTATCAACTAGCTGGTGATGGTAATAAAGGTCTCTCTCCTTGATGCAACCACAAAGAAAAACTCATAGCACAGAGGGGAGACCTTTCTGGTGCAAAGCAGAGGACATCAATTAGACTGCAGTACACAGCTTTTTGTTTGGAGGAAATTTCTATTATGAGATTCTATCTACTACGAGAAAACCCGGGAGCAGCGATCATCAGTCCAAAAGACCTAGTCTTGCAGAAAGCAAAGAGTTATACTTAAGCAGAGAAAAAATTCCTTGACCTGTATAGCTTACATCATAAGTTCCCTTTAACAGGTATATACAGCCTTCCTAAATCCTCAAGAAACCCACCCCAGTTGCCCCACTTTGACCGAAAGAATGGTGTTGGGGTTCAAACACTGGCCTGTTGAGTGAGGAGAACTGTATTCTATTCCTAGATTAGCCACAAATGTAGGGCTCAGTCCAGCTCCCACTGAAGTTAAATTAATGGTACACTTCCATTGATTTCAGTGGGAGCCGTACTGGACCACTACTCTGTGTCCTTGGGTAGTCAGTAAGGTATTTCAAATTGGGCACCCAAAATCAGAGACCACATTTGAAAATGTTGACTTTAATCTTTCTGCAACTCAATATTTCTTTCTGTAAAATGGGCATCATACTCACCTGAATTTCCAGGGGTGTGTGGGGACTTATTTCATTAATATCTGTAAAAGGCTTTGAGAACTACAAAAGAAAGTCACTGCAGAATGCCAGATATTCTTATTGAACTGGGATACTATGGTGATGGGCACAAAGATCAGCTTACAATGCATTTACTGTAGTTAAAATGGAATGAATAACTTGTATTAAAATAGTAGCACTGCATGATGTGATTATAGTGTAAATAGTTTCCTGTTTGCCTCTTATGGTAACATCTGCTGCATTTTAAGTCAAAAGTGAGGAATTTGTGAAACTATTACTAGAAGACGGTATTTCTGACAAAAGCACACTTTCTTCAAGTGAAAATTGTTGTTTGGCATATTGATTGTGCATGAAATATGCTTAATCCTCCACCTTCTCCAACCAAAGTGTAAAGTCCTTGCTCTTATGGGACAATAGCTGTTTAATTTGATATCATGCACAAAATCACTTAGATGAAGTTTTGCTCCTTTACATAGTGTCTTGACATCATTTTATGGGAATGTTCTGGTGGCCTGTAATGGGTAGTCACTGCCGTGCCTCAGAAATCTTAAACTATCGGAGATTAGCGGACATAGGCTGAATGTGGGCAAGCCAACAAGGCACAGTTCTTACAAAAATATACTGCAATTTTATGGTTCAGTCATTTCCAGGAATGAGGCTAGGACAAAACACATCTGGCGACCTTTTCTTCAGAAAGCCCTGGCACACTCATGCTATGAAGCAGGGACAATTGGGCAAGAGGTGAGGGTGGCCTCTGTGTCAAGGATGTGCTTTTTGCCATCCCAGGAAACCTTAATTCTGCATTTCCTAACTTTTGAGGGCTTAACTTTGCTCCCTTAACCTTAATAATGTTTTTTTAAAGTGTGTGTGTGTGTGTCTTTTTAATATACAATTACATTTTGGTTCCTTGCTTCCAAGTTTATTAGCTGGTGTTTTACACTAGCAAGCTACAATGTTGTTTTTATCGGTGATTTCCAGAACTTCCTTTCCTCATGACTCTGACAACATCATTCCCAGAATATTTCAACTTTGTTTGCAGTTTTTTTTAATCCATTAACATGCCCTACTAGAAAGCTATCTGTTTTTGTCAGTTAAACTGGACTGTCCTTCTGTGGTAGCAATTATCCTATGACAAACAATAGAAGAAATGAAAACTCTTCATTATTCTTTTTTCCTTTTACAATGATTTGTAACATTAAGCTCTGCAGTAGCCATTATTTGGGGATACTGTTTTCTAGAAATCTTTGACTTTCTCAAGTCTGATATATTAACTTATGAAAATTCCTTCTATGATGGATAGTGTGTCTATCTACAATAATATCAGGCTATATCTTCACTTACACCCTGTGCAACCTACTTGATATCAATGGGGTTATACAGGATGCAGAATTTGACACATGAATGTAAGCCTGTTGTCCCAATTCCCACAGAAGAAATATTATTGCATATATTTTACCCCCTCTCCTCATTGTAATAAAAGCAAATATAAGTACTCATGCTAGATAGAAATTTCTTCTAGTTAAATAAACACCTGTTTTTCTCATATCAAAGCTTTTGATTCAGTTTTGAATGGGACCTGGGAGAAATCTGTGGGTGTCAACAATTTCATGTCTTACCATGTTTGAAAAGCAATATACTCTGCCAAACAAGGAATATATTTCTGCAACAAGTTGTCTGTCTAGCACATCTTTACACTACAAGCATGAGCAAATTACATATATTACATAAATATTACATTTGCACTGTATTTAATACAGTTCTGAGTATACAGGACTATAACATATCTATGGAGCAAGTTTTGATGTATGGTTTCATATTTAACACCCATTTATTCCATAATTTGACCCATTGGTTTTAATGAGACTTGTACTATAAGGAACTATTCAGTGTCCGAAAGCATATCACAATCTGACCCTTATTGATTAACATCAGTAAACGTACTGTTTAATCAGTTATGGTTGTATCCATTTTTCTTGTCTGTGTATAAAGGGATAAATGAAGGAGGGAACAGTTTCCCATATGTTCAAATGGGGGTTTCCCCAGCACATTGAAAACTAAATTCATGACCTGTACTGGAGTTGGCTCCTTGACAGGAGAGAAGAGGTTGAACAGACCTTTAACAAACCTTGTAGTGGTTGGGTGAGTGAAGACTGAAAAACCCTTAATGGTGGGGAAGGGGTGAAAAGCTGTGATGGCAACTAGGTGAACCTTAATGGACCTTAGTGATAAATCTGTGGTTTTTATTAGCAGATTATTGAGAATGTGTGTCAGACAGGACTTGAGAGGAAGTATAGATTGGTGGCTGCATCAAGCCAAGAAGCGCTTTCACTTCTACAAGTAAGTTTTCCTTGTGATGGGTTTTCTACTCTTTTGTTTGTACCTCTGGGAAGCAATACCAGAGAGCCAACTAGTAGCCATGCCTTGAAGTGAAGTGCTGAGACATTGAGGTGGGTGATGAATCCTGGACTCTTGGGTGAGGAGAGTCACTGTTAGGGAAAGGTGGAGAAGCAGTTATAGAGATGCAAATCAGCTCTGGGAACCACTCCTGTCTCAGCCATGATGGTACTATGAGGATGGATACTAATTTCTCCTGTTCCAATTTGTTTTGGACCTTGAGCAATAAAAACATCAGGGATTAAGTGTACAGCAATACATAAGGCCAAGGAATGATTTTGGCATATCCCATTGAATTACAGCCATGCCCTTCCTTCAAGCAGAATTATCTGCATTTCTAATTGGACAGAATGCAAAGAGATTTGTCTCCAGATGACTCCAGGTAAGCCACATCTTTCGGAACACCTTGTTATTCATCTGCCACTAAGGGTCGATGCCGAAATGCCTACTGAGGGAGTCCTCTGCTGTGTTCTGTAGTCCTGGGATCTGGATGTGGTGTAGTATGCACGAGTTCCATAGTTTTATGGATTTGGTACATAAGAACAGGGATCTTGCTCCTTTTTGTAGATTGATGAAATACATTGTTGTTGGTTACTGGAGTCTCTCGTCATAGTCAACATATGAGAGTCAGTTTGTTTCAGTGAGTCGTCTTGTGTGAATGTAAACAGAAGAGGGATCCACAGATGTGTCCACACGTTGAGCAGACATGGCCACATGTTTTTGCCACAGCCAGTTTTCTTTGCTAACATGTATCTTTGGCTTTTTCTGTTCTATTCATGATGGCTTTAACCACAGACCAACAGGTATGCTACCATCCTCATCTGTTGGCAACAGCAGCTTCCCATGTGTTCAGGTTGACTTGGCCAGCTTTTAGGTGAGGTGAGCTTTGAGAGTATCCTTCTCATTTTCACTGACCTCCCAGCGTATGTGTTCCCATTTTCAACTGTGCATAAAATATGGCTTTGAGGAGTTGCATATCATCCATGCATACGAGGTGCAAGACCAGTGAAGTTGTGGCTGTATGATAAGGAATTCAATGCTTGTCATAAGAAAAGAAGTACTTGTGGCACCTTAGAGACTAACAAATTTATTTGAGCATAAGCTTTCGTGAGCTACAGCTCACTTTATCAGATTCATTCAGTGGAAAATACAGTGGGGAAATTTAATGCTTGTCATGAGGCACTGGTCCAGGACTTTGATGTTTGGTATCCTGTCTGACCACTTGATGTTACAGATGAGATGCAGACAGCTCATGTGAAAATGCTCTAATTGCTTCAAGAGCCTGCTATCAAGTGTCCATGTTTTGCAGCCATAGAGAAGACTGCTTAATGCGATTACACAATAAACAACTAATCTTGGTGTGAAGTCGAATGCTTCTCACATTCCACAGCTGGTGACAAAGTTGACCATAAGCAGAACTGGCTTTAGAAATGTGCTGCATGATTTCATTGTCGATCATGGCATTATTAGACTAAGTGCTGCCAAGATAGCAAAATATTTTATTTGGTTAAGCAGTGTGTCATCAGTTGCCGTTTTGGGGGCAGAGTGCATTTTTCATGGAGCAGGCTGGCAAAGCATGTCGGTTTTCCTGAGGCTGATAGAGAGTCCAGATTGATATGCCAACCTAGAAAAGCAGGTGATTAAATGGTATGTGCTATGAATACACAGTCATCAGTGAAGAACTCCCTGATGAGCAAATTGATCACTTTAGTGTGAACACAAAGATGCTGGAGACTGAAGATGCTGCCATCTGTGCAGAATTTCATGTAAATACCTTGGTCGTGGTCTTTAAAAGAATCTAGCACCAGAGCACCAAAGAGAGTGGTAAAATAACGTTGGTGCGAGCATATGGCCCTGCTTACCACTGTTCATGACAAAGAAAGGCTCTGATGAAACACCATTTTCCAGCACTCTGGCCAGCATTGCTGTTGTGCAATGAGTGCAAGATGGTGACAAATTTGTATAGGCACCCCAATTTGTGCAGATCTGCCAGAGACCCTCATGACTAACAGTGTTGAAGGCCTTTATTGTCTACAAATACTATATAGAGGTGTTTGTATAGAGTGCTGCTCTGTTATCCAGCATTATTCTGATCAGGTGGCCCTGATGTGGGGTAGGAAGTGCTGGCAAGAGTAACAAACTGCTCTGAGCATTAATACATTTATACGGAAGATTGCCTCCCAAAGGGTCCATTTGCCTTGAACTATGAAGTTTTTGCCCAGTCTGTTAGGGAGGCATCTATAGTGTTGATCTTCACGGGAGGAAGCTGCAAGAGTGGAACTTCCCCACACACCTTTTGTGGATCCTTCCACCAGTTTAGAGAATTGAGGATCCTCTAACATGTCTGGACACCTGCTTGGATAGAGTGTGCTTGTTGGGGGTGTAGACTGTTCTCAGCCAGGCTTGAAGATGCTGAGAGTGTAGTCTAGCTAATTTATGACAAACATACCCACTGCCATGTGGCTCAGAAGTTGCAGGTGAGCCTTTGCCGTGGTTTGCAGGCACGTCAGTTGTATTGTTGAAACGATGCTGGCCATTGTGGCAAATCTGGCTTTGGGCAAGTATGCTCTGGTAGAGGAGTCCAGAATGTTCCTGCTGAGGAACAGGGAATAGAACCTTTTTCCAACAAACTCCATTGGAACAGGTTCAATCCTCCCTAGTGTTAGGAGGAATTGTACCTCCTAGCTTGAGACATTCAGAATATGGGAACCTGAAGAGGAACATGGAGGTCAGGAAAGAGCTGAACTGGATGCAGTAGCCTTTAGAAATCACCTCCAGGATCTATCTGGCTGAGGTGATGAGCTCCCAGGAAGCCTAGACATAGACATGGGACATGCAGCTGTATTGATTGCATCAAGCGAGACCCAGAGAGATGCTGTGGCAATTGTCTGGCCTTCTGTTATGAGGACTTGAAATTCTTCCCTCAGATCCTGTGGTAGGTGCTCAATAAAAGATTAAAACTTTGACTAGTTTGCAAAATCAGTGCTTAGTAACTGGCTATTCTGAACTGCAAAGAGGTTGTGGCCCAGGAGGTCCAGTCATTTCAGCTTTTTGTCACAAAGTGTTGAGCAGGACCAACGTTAGTTAGTAAACAAACATCCTCAACAACCAGGGAGTTGGTTGTAGGGCAGAAGAAAAAAAATACTCCAAGCCTCTGGGTGGAATATTGCAATTTTTGTCAGCCTATTTACACATAGGCGGTACGGTAGCTGGAGTTTGTCACACTGCACAGGCTGAGGCCAACAAAGCACGGTTGATGGGCAAGGTGATTTTTGCCTGAGGAGATATATGAAGGATGTCCAAAAGGGAATGTTGGGGTTCCTGTACCTCCTCGAATGGAATTTATAAAAACCAATAGTGGAGTTCTTACAAAGTCTTGAGTGGTATTTCTTCTTCCTCAGCTGTCTCTTGCTCCCCTCTGCGAGACCTTCCTGTGGAGCAGGACCTAAGTGTGGCAGTTATGAGATGGTGTGCTCTCTTATGAGATGGGACCCTGTAGAACTGGTCACATAGGGGGTCCACAGGTTCCAACAAGCCCAATGTGATAGGATAAAAGGGAAGGGGGCACAGCCCCAAGGTTGTCCCCAGGGTTGCTGAGGGTATTTCCTGCTGGGAGTTTTTCCTCAGGGTGTATCTCAAGGGAAGGAGACTGGAGTGGGAAGGTGGAGGAACCTTGTATAGATACCTTGGAAGCAGATGAGGCATGTTTCCCCATGTCCATTAGAGGGGCAAATAGTGTCAGCACCAACAGTTGAGGCAGTACCAGGGCCCAGAGAGGTCCTGTAACTGCATCTGTACCGGAAGCTGATACTTGGTTGGCTGGTGAGACAGTACCAGAGGATGTGTTGATACTGGCTGGAAGTGTCTCTTGGTACCCTTGAAGCGTTTGTGCGGGGCTGGTGACCATGTTGATTCTGGAGGACAAGTCACTTTTTGAAGATGGTAGGATTGGAGGGTAAGTAGGCTTGGGGAGGTGAATTGTACCAGTGGATGGTGTCTTTTGGTACCCCTTAGCAATGATGATTCAGGCTCTCCCAGGATTAGGAGCTTAGACAGTACCAGTGATCCTGGATAGGGGCACTCAGGAGTCAGTATGTCAGGTGGTACTGGAGATCAGGTGTCAAAATGCAATCAGTGCACCCTTCTTGGCTGGCTACAAAGATGGTACTGATGACAATTTTGGCTTGGCTCTAGAGTCCTTGCCTTTCACAGGCACTGAGTTGGAGCTGATACCAATGCCACTCTAGATTGTTTACCTAACAGCTTCTAAATACATGGCATGGTCTTCTCAGCTGTTGATATGGTCATGAAACAGGAGGGGATGGGAGCTTCGGGGTACCCATATCAGGACATGAGGTTTCCTGAGATCCAGACCAAAAGGGAGATTTTCCTCTTCTCTTATCCCATTCTGGGGAATGAGGTCTTTTCACACAGGTCCCACCACAGCAGAAATGGTCACCAGGACTCTCTGAGTAATCAAATCCAAGGTTGTTCAGAGAGGTATGGAGGGGGTTTATGGGGGTCATTCGGATCCTATGGGCCTCAGAGAGTGCACCATCAACAAGAGTTTTAGTCTGTCCTCCCTCGGTTTCTTAAATCTGCTTTTAAATCCTGAGCAGTTCTTGCATTTGGAGGGGATGTGTGTTTCTCCCAGGCAGCGAAGGTACCTTGAATGTCTGTCACTGGAGAGAAAAGACCTGTGGCAGGTCTGGCAGAGTTTGAATTGAGAGGTCTTGGACATAACTTGTACTCAATGCCACGGATCAAGGCCAGAATAAAAACAAAGGCTCAGATCAGAAAAACAAAGAAGGGAAGGGAACGCCCTAGCAAAAATTATGCTAAATAACGGGGGAAAGAAAAGAAAATACCACAAGAACAAGAAAAAAATAAGCAGGAGAGATATCAAGGTGCATTGCTAGCTAAGGGACACCACATTACTCCATCTCGAGCTGCAGGCAGTTGAAAAGGAGCTGGAGTGGCAGCAGGTCTGTCCCTCCCCCCAAGATACCCTCATACCAGAGCACAAGGATATTTAGGGGACAGGTGTGGACCTGCAGACATTGCTGATGAAAATCTCCTATCAAGAGTGCATGGGAGTGCACACACCCTGAAGTGGAGCACCCATAGGGACACAATTGAAAGGAGAACTGGCACGTATTGTGTTTAGTAGGTGGAGTTGTACGTAATTGCCATAATGTTGCTGATCCTATAGTTCTTGGCTAACTTGCAGCAACAAGATTTTGTGTGTGGGACTTGTATACAAAGATTCATTGGTAAAATTCCCCTTCTAAAAAAAGGCTTTGGCATTCAAAAACAGAATGACTAATCACATTCTCCACAGATTCTGAGTCACTGACAACTACAGTAGGTATATAATTGGTTTGGATTGAGTTATACAGGCACAGGGAGTACCATAGCACTCAGTCCCTCAATGAGCAACACCTCTTACAAGCTAGTTCTTGTTATTTCTAAAACCGATCTTGGTCTTTTAAAGATTTTCAGTGAAAGAAGAGGATATAGGGAAGGTGGTGTGCCAGTGTAACTGACTTTCTTAAGTTAGGATCCAGGGATAACAACATCCTGTTCACCAGAAATTATTTTTTCAACTGACAACGGCTTGTATAAAAAATAATTAAAAGTGAATGTTCGTAAAACATTTAGGTATTTGTTCTAACAAAGTCTTTGTTGTCAGACTCACCAATACTAACTTTGTTTCTTTTAAATTCATTCATTAGCTTATTTTCTGCGGCCCTATGCAAACCAGAAACTGTCCTTCCTCATGCCCCACAGTCACGAAATATTTTGCTGCAGGAACTTTTGCCTTTGCAGCTTCAATGGGTATGTCTATCCTACAGTCGGAGGAGTGACTGCACGTCAGGTAGTCATCTCCACACATGCTTTAATCTAGCCAAAAATAGCAGTGAAGACACAGCAGTGCGGATCCTAGCACAGGCTCACAATGTGTGTATGTACCCAGGGGTGCAGGTGGGCTTGTACAACCCACACTGAACCCCGTGCTGCCGCGCCTTCACTGCTGTTTTTTTCACTGCAAGAACTAGATTAAAGCTCATTCAAGTATGCCTAACTGCGCTGCAATTGCACTTCTGATTGCAGTGTGGACGTAACTTATAGGAGAGCAGTATCTGAGGTGTGTCAGTTAGCCTGTCTCATGAGAGAATGTGATTGGATTTGGAGAGGCAAGAATTCTCCCAGTTGACCCTTATAAAATAACAGCTCAAATAAACAGAGGAAGGAGAAAGCAAAAACTGCCTATTTGAAATGCGTGAAACGTTTTGCATCCGAAGTGAAGATGATAAACGGGTGTACAGCTGACAGCTTTGCTTGAGCACTACAGTTCCTTGTGCAACATTTCACTGAAGCAAAAAATAGCTTATATAGCCCCAAATCTAATATACTTGATTTCAGAATAACTTTTTCCAATGGGGGTGAATGAGTAAGATATTTCATAACTTCCTTTAGCCATCATTGCCAAGAGCCTCACTAAACTATTGAAACAACTGGTTCCCTTTAAAAAAAAGGGGGTGCGGAGGTGTGGGGGGGACAACCAAGTATAGGGGTAAAATTCTGGCCCCCTTGAAATCCAGGTGACTTTTGCTGTTGATTTCAATAATTTCAATGAGGCCAGGATTTCAACTCAGAGATGACTTCTCCTCTTTTTTTTTCTTTTGGATTTACCAGATACAAAAGGGTGACTTTACCAACTATAATATGATAGTAAAAGTGTTAAATTATATGTAGATGAGCTGCTAAGTGGTGTTTCAAATAGCATTAGCTATCTGGAGATACAGACAGACAGCGCATGTGAAAAACTTGCCTTGTCTAGACCAGATTTTAAAATGTTAGCTAAAATATATTCACTAACACGTTTCTGAAAACCATTGTTTTATGCTAGCCTGGAAGGTGAATAGACTCCCATTTTAATCTGCTAAAGCCTGAGTTGAGGCTTCTGTGTTACTTCACTAATGCTTAAGGGCCAGATCCTTAGGCAGTACTTTACTCTGAAAGATGTCCTGAAGACAGCAAAAAGGCTTTTCATAGAGTACAGGGAGTCAGACTGACAAAGCCCTGGCTGGGATGCTTTAGTTGGGGTTGATCCTGCTTTGAGCATGGGGTTGGACTAGATGACCTCCTGAGGTCTTTTCCAATCCTAATCTTCTATGATTTGGCCCAGATGGAGCATGCTAGGAAGGCCCATCCCATACACTGCATTAGTGACGCAGACATTAGCTATTACAGGGGAAACACGGAGTCCTTGCACTCAAATATTGGCAGAAAAATAAAATAGAAACTGATTTCCACCTGTCTTTAAACATACTGGTCAGCAGAAACAAGGCCAACCTCTACCCTCATTTACACCCATGTAACCCATTAAGAGTGGCACAATTCCCCTATACATTCTATTAAATACCTGGATACCAAAAAGCTTTATTTTTTAAAAGCTCCTCAATCCATTTTTAAGCATATTTTCTGAAAAATTACTGTTTGTCATACAAGTCTGCTGTATGCTAAGTTTTGTGCTCCCCGGATGATGATTACTGCAGTGCAAACAACTAGGGTTTATGAGCTACACCTTCATAAAACAGGTTTGACATCTGTGCAGCTTACCCAGTAGAGTATCTGAGGGTAAACACAGGTAAATGGAATTTGCCCACTTCTCATTTGGGGAATATGGAATTGACCCACTCCTACTCTCCTGTGATAAGCAAATCCTGGCTGTGTGGTCAATTTTGTATGTGAAAGTGAGTGCCAAAATTGCATTTTAATGGCACTTCTGATTTTCACCCTTAATGTCATCCTAGCCTAAATTCAATTCAAAATAAGGGCATCTCTGCACACCCTTAATGCCTTCCATGCCACTACCAGGCTTGGAAACAGATTAGTTTTCCCACTTTTTTTTTTTTTAAACCACTACACCACCGGACCTGGGTCTGACTGTAAACTTCATCCGACTGGAGGGCCTGATGGCAACATGGTGGGGCTACTCATGGCAGGATAGGTCCTATAAAATATCACAATGTTGCAACTTTCAGAGTAAGGTGAGTTTAGGGTGCCTCAAAAACCTAGCCCCCATGGCCTTGTGGGTATTCCTTGGTTAGACTAAGGCTAAGGGACATCACCCTGACAGAAACGTACCTTCGCTGAGGCCTTGGGCAATCAGCAGCAGCTCTAATCTGTTGCTCTCTTGCAGAAGCTACAACCATTGAGGCACTGAACATCTGGACTATCTCAATGGTCTAAAGGGGGGCTGGTAGGTCTAGGGCAGCCTCCACTCCTCTATACTCTTGTCTAGGCGTTCGATCACAGGTCTTGATGTACACCTCTTACGCCTATACCAAGATCAATGGTCGCCAATGACCCCCCTGGACTTTTCTTTGGAAATTACCACAACAAATTGCCTCACTGCCCCTGCATCTCTAATGTATATTAAAGATCTTTAAACTATATCTCAAAAATTACTGATATTCACGGGAACCAATCGCCACGGAAGTTTTGCACTGATGATTTCTTTAAAAAAATCTAAATAGTTTTGGAAATCATTTTTAAGTTTCATTGCATTGCATGAAGTTACCTAAATGTAAACTGCTCATTCAGACCTGCTAATCCAGAATACCAGCATTAGCTCATGTCATATCTGCAGGAAAAACTGAGTGTTACTGACTGTACTGTAGCCGCACCTCCTCTGACTAGAAAATATTTTTTCATATTTTCTTTTCTAGCAATATTTTAACTTCATATTTTAGAATATACTGCCTTTTAATGTATTATTTAATGTATGGCTGATGACATTTTAGGAGGCATTTTAAACCCCCTACAAACTACAGGAACTATGTAACTCAAAATTCCAGGAAGTTAGGTGTGGTTGGCTGGGAACGTGTTTCTAACTGACATAAAGAACCTCAATAAAATAAAAGAGAATTATGTAATATACTTGACATGAAAAGAAACAGGCATAATTAGCTTGACAGAGAAGTTTGTATTACATTAAATGTTTAATGCATTTTTAAATTGCCAAGTGTGACTAAGTCAAACTGGCTGGAAAATAGTCTTGCAATTTACACAACATTGGGCAGTAGCTGTTCTGGGTTCTAGTCCCTGAATTGCCACAGACCTCCCAAGTACTCTCCAGCAAAACCAGCTGCCCTTTCAGAGCCCCTGTTACCCCATCTGTACAAAGGGTTATAATATCTACACCAGAGAAGTTTTTTTCAGCTCACAATATTTATGAAAGCTCATTGGGGATCTTCCACTGGAGTGCAGTACTGTAATAGTCAGTCATTAACTAGTCCTTCCCCCACCCTGTAGAGTTCAAAGTCCTTTATAAAGGTGAGTAAGCATTCTCATCGGCATTGTACGCCTTTGGAAACTGAGGCACTAAGAAGTTATGCCCAGCATTTTCAAGTAAGGATCTCAAAAATAAGACACTTAGGCAAAAAAATGATGAGGAGACCGTTGGCACCTTAAAGACTAACAGATTTATTTGGGCATAAGCTTTTGTGGGTAAAAAACCCACTTCTTCAGATGCATGGAGTGAAAATTACAGATACAGGCATAAATATACTGGCACATGAAGAGACGGGAGTTACCTTACAAGTGGAGAACCTGTTGACAAGGCCAATTCAGTCAGGGTGGGTGTGGTCCACTTCCAATAATTGATGAGGAGTTGTCAATACCAAGAGAGGGAAAACTGCTTTTGTAGTGAACTTAACACCATTAATTTGGGCTTGAATAGGGACTGGGGGTGGCTGGCTCACTACAAAAGCAATTTTCACTCTCTTGGTATTGACACCTCCTCATCAATTATTGGGAGTGGACCACATCCACTCTGACTTAATTGGCCTTGTCACCACTGGTTCTCCAACAGGCATCAATTGCCACAGCGTCAATCCTCCAGTAAGTGTAAGCAATCACCCTTGTGCTTCCCCAATGGATCCAACTGGTTCAACCCTGACATAAGCAAAATATCGATAGCAGTGGCACTCCAGGGAAGACCCGTTAATTGACCACCGATCACTCTCCCGTCGACTCCTGTACTCCACCTACGTAGCTAAGCTATGTCCATTTGAGTTATGCTATTCATGTAACTCAAATTGCGTCGTTTAGATCGTCTTTTCCCTTTAGCATAGACAAGGCCATAATCTCTGCTCCCTCCCACTCAGGTTCTGCTCAGAGCACAGCTTGGAAGAACCCAAGACTGCAGGCCATAGTGTTTGTCCAGTAGTCTAGCTAGTGTTAAATTGGAGGCAGTTTGGAGACTAATTACACTGGCCTATGAAAATTACAAAATAACAGCGAGTGAGGATCTGATAACAAGGAGTTGATCCCACAAATACTTACTGCTGGGCATAGTGTCTATTACCATGAATTGTGCCATATGACTTCAATGAGACTGCTTACAGAGTAAGCACTAAGCTTGGTGATGCATGCAGGAATAGAAGCCAGTTGAATGAACAAAGTAACCACTTTCTAGACAACACAAACCATGAGCTATAAAAAGCTGAGGTATTTATAATTCTTAACCTGTGGTACTGGGAAGATCAGAAGTAAACAAAGAACAGAAAGGTTTTGTGTGGAACTGGACTACACAGAAGTTGATTTATCTTTTGTTTGGCTTACCCTCAGGATAAGTCTCTGACTTACAAACATGGTCTTTGAATGACCAAAGGGAGTTGTCACTTGTAAAGCAAGAACTGGCTGTTGCAGTGGCTGGCTCATTACAAATCCAAGTGATTTATATGCATAACACCATGTAGGTTCTGGTACTAATTGTGTATCACATTGCGTTGCCAGAACTGCCACTTCCAGGAGAGAAATGGTCCAGCTCTCTGGAGCGCTGAAGAGTGAATTATGTGAGAAGAGAAACTGAATGAGTCCTCAATTGGACTAATAATTCACCAAGTCTGTTTGGCTCCTAGATTGTATACCTAAGTTATAACTGAAAACAGTCTCATTAAATTTGTTTTAGGCAATGATCGCTATACTTCCAATGCAACTGAAGGTAGTGTAGGACAATGATTATGATGTTTTGCAGCTAGCATGTATGCTCTATTTAATTACAAACTGAGAACATTTGCCTTAGAATCATGTCAGCCTTAGAGTACTAAGGACATGAGGACCAGACAAAAGTTAGTGTCAAGTTATAATATAACGTGGAAATGTTCCAGTTTCATTGTGAAGTAACAGACGAATATGGGGTAACAGAGTTACACTGTGGTATTTTCTGCTTTAAATGACCATTAAACAAAACAGATACATAACTATTCTTCTCAAGGTCATGCAGTGAGTCAGAGGCAAGTTGCAGTACAGAATTTAAATATTTTTTACCTTCTAGTCCTCCGCAATAACTGCTAGACCACACTGACTCCCACCTGTCCCTGTCATCTAGGAATCATGATGTTCTTCTGAACTGCGGCTGCCTTAAATCTAGGGTCGCAATGATGCAATACCAGCATGATGAATTGGAGTGGAATCAGTTGCATTGACTAGATCAGAGATTTCACAAACAGATGCCCTGGGTGTGTAGTTTAGGCCCAAGTAGTAACAAGAGACACATTCTGTATTTTTTGTTTAAATATTTTCTATTTTGATTCATAATCTCCTATGGCTAGAGTGTCACAGGCCAGAGTGTCTACACATGAAAACTAATGCAAATTAGTTGGGTGTGATGACAGGTTTCAGAGTAGCAGCCATGTTAGTCTGTATCCGCAAAAAGAACAGGAATACTTGTGGCACCTTAGCGACTAACAAATTTATTTGAGCATAAGCTTTCATGGGCTACAGCCCAATTCATGGGATGCATAGAATGGAACATATAGTAAGAAGATGTATATACACACATACAGAGAACATGAAAAGGTGGAGTAAGAGGCTAATTAATTAAGATGAGCAGCAGGAGAAAAAACTTTTGTAGTGATAATCAAGATGGCCCATTTAGGCAGTTCCATAGGTTCCTCACACCTTCTTTTCAACTGTCTAAATGGGCCACCTTGATTATCACTAAAGTTTTTTTCTCCTGCTGATAAAAGCTCATCTTAATTAATTAGCCTCTTACTCCACCTTTTCATGTTCTCTGTATGTATATATGTTCCATTCTATGCATCCGATGAAGTGAGCTGTAGCCCATGAAAGCTTATGCTCAAATAAATTTGTTCGTCTCTAAGGTGCCACAAGCACTCCTGTTCTTTTTAGGGTAGGGTGTGAATTTCAAGGGTGGGGGGTGTTAACTATTCCTGTTTAAAGGAGTATGGCACTTATTTCATAATAACTCCATGTGTAGCTGCTCTTAATCAGGAATAGCTATACTGGAGTAATTCCCCATGTAGACAAGCCCTTATTTGGCCACACAAGGGAGTAAGGAAGAATAAAGATCTGGTTCATCTCTGTTCAGACTGTGACTCTGGTTGCAGTGTGGAGAGGAGTGGAGACTTCCCTGGTACTCTTCATTGGGAATAAGTGGGTACGAAGGGAGTACAAGAAGGAAGCCTGGCTAAAACTCCCACTCCATAGCCTCTCCTCACTTGCTACCCAGAGTAACCAACTCAGGTTGCTTTGACCTTTGCATATATTTTTGCAAAGTTTAAGAGCAGTATTATATTTGGACAGGCAGCGTGAGTTGGGAAGTGTGATGAAGGAGTATATGGTTCTGCAGAATGCTTCAAAATTTCCAGGTGATATAACCTCGGGGTCCATAAATGGTATATCATTTTCTAGAGAAAGTAATTCCATTGGAGGGGGGTGGGTGTTATCAGCAGGATTCCCATAAAAAAAATAGTTTAATGTCAACCCACAATGAAAATTTAACAGGTTTTTTTTGTAAACTGAAAAAATTTTGCTCAAACAAAACATTTTGTTCAGCCCAAAACAAAACATGTATCTTCCTTTTCAATTTTTTAAAAATTAAATAAAATAAAATTGAAGTAATGGAAAGTTGTTTTGAAAATGCTGAAATGAAACATTTTGATTTTTTGTTTCATTCCCCCCCCCACCTCCCAACCGAAACAGTTCAGCAAATTTGACATGAATTCACAAACTTGAATCTGCATTTTTTGACCCAAAAAAGTTCTGCCTGAAAAACTTTGCTGATCTTTAGCCACCTGTATTTATTAGTTGAGGGAGAGTAAACCCTAACAAAAGATGGCAATAACTTGTAAAGTGACTTTTAAACAGCTATTCACCTGGGAAACATCATTACAAGACTTGCCTCTAACCTGCCTCCTTGGCTGAAATCTGTGCTTCCCTCTTCAATAAAGTTGTAATAAAAGACGAAAAGAAAGGAAATCTTTTAAATAACCACGTACTACTTGCATTCAGCTTTATAGAGAGAAATAACAAAAGAACACAGCTGGGGGAAATACAAACAAACAAAAGCTATTTCATATTTGACATTATTCTCTGTGGGGTTTCATTTTCCCCAGCCAGAACATTTGTGAGTCTGAAAGAAAGAAAAGACATGCTTGTTGCCAAGGGTTGTGGTGGTTTTTTTTGTTTTTTAAAAGCATGATGATTAAGAAAATAATTGAAGTATCCTGAAATCCTTGATTGGTAGCTCAGATTCACCAAAGGGTCTTCAGCAGAGTTAGCGGATTTGCCTGTACCAAAGATAGTTAAATCACCAGTCTCATTTCTGTGTTATCTTAAGTAAGCTAGAAAAGGAAGAAAAATAAAGACCATACTCCACTCTGGATCCAAGTATTTAGTTCCTACAGACGTCAATTAGAGTTTGACACGCCGATCTAGGGTATTACATGATCCTGAGAGTGGGAGGGAGGGCTTAAGTGAGTTCTGGACACTAATGAAACTTGCATCATACATTAGCATGTTACATCCTTTTATAATAATGCTTATCTCTTATATAGCACTTTTCATACTTAGTGTTTTACCAGTCTGGATAAATATCATTATCCTCATTTCGGATGGGGAAACTGGAGCATGGATAGGTGAAATGATTTGCCCACTGTCACACAGCTGATCAGCAGCAAAGCTAGGAACAGATCCCAAATTTCCTGATATCCAGCCACTTCACCATGCTGCCTCCCGCTTTATAGCAGGAAAGTCCTAGATGCCTGATAACCTTTCAAGTGATTTTTTGAGCCATTCTAACAAATTTATGATCCAGGGGTGGAAGACTGTTCTCAAAAGCCAGGTGAAGTGTTCTGGAATCATAGAATATCAGGGTTGGAAGGGACCTCAGGAGGTCATCTAGTCCAACCCCCTGCTCAAAGCAGGACCAATCCCCAATTTTTGCCCCAGATCCCTAAATGACCCTCTCAAGGATTGAACTCACAACTCTGGGTTTAGCAGGCTAATGATCAAACCACTGAGCTATCCCGGCCCCCAAGAGCTGAAAAAAAGACAGGTTAAAGGTTGCAAATTCTGAGAAAGGTAAAGTGATGCAATATGAAAGGTCCAAAAGTGCAGCCTGTACAGGACACTGCTCCTGATGAAAATAAAGTTAAGGTAATTCATGGTCATTGCCCCCACCTCACTCCCTGCCAGAAAATGGCAAACAAATCAATTATTAAAAGCAAATGCTGATTCTGAAAAGGGTCGTCATTAGCTACTGCAGCCTCTTCTAGCATATATCGCTCCTAAGGGAAGTTTGTAAAGACTTCATAGGGAGACGCCCCTCCTGCATAGTTGTAAAATGGCAGCTAAAGACAAAGACGAGATGCTGTAATTGGTAATGGTATTGCAAGGATTCAGAAGGAGTCTTTTAGCAGTTCGCATGAAATTTTGGCATTGCTTTCAGACTAAGATGAATCATAGAATATCAGGGTTGGAAGGGACCTCAGGAGGTCATCTAGTCCAACCCCCTGCTCAGAAGCAGGACCCATCCCCAATTAAATCATCCCAGCCAAGGCTTTGTCAAGCCTGACCTTAAAAACTTCTAAGGAAGGAGATTCCACCACCTCCCTAGGCAACGCATTCCAGTGTTTCACCACCCTCCTAGTGAAAAAGTTTTTCCTAGTATCCAACCTAAACCTCCCCCACTGCAACTTGAGACCATTACTCCTTGTCCTGTCCTCTTCCACCACTGAGAATAGTCTAGAACCATCCTCTCTGGAACTACCTCTCAGGTAGTTGAAAGTAGCTATCAAATCCCCCCTCATTCTTCTCTTCTGCAGACTAAACAATCCCAGTTCCCTCAGCCTCTCCTCATAAGTCATGTGTTCCAGACCCCTAATCATTTTTGTTGCCCTTCGCTGGACTCTCTCCAGTTTATCCATATCCTTCTTGTAGTGTGGGGCCCAAAACTGGACACAGTACTCCAGATGAGGCCTCACCAATGTCGAATAGAGGGGGACGATCATGTCCCTCGATCTGCTCACTATGCCCCTACTTATGAGCTGGACTTTAAGGGCCAGATCCAACTTCTCTTGACTTCAATGGCACTCTTCCTGTTGACTTCAGTGAGAGCTGGATTGGGCCCAAAGAATCATTCTCAACCTCACACAGCTCCACCCTTTGAATCCTTCAACTGGTTCCACATTTCTCACCACATCCAGTTGAAACTACATGTCCTCAGCTTTAAGGATCTTTACAACTCTGCCTATGCTTATTAGGCTCCTCTTGTATCTCAACAAGTCACTGCCTGATTCCTCTACTTCAGTAGTTATCACAGTCTTATTCACCTACTTGACTGCTTCTCCATCAAGCAGCCATGTGTTTTCTTCTGTGCCACTCTTGCATCAGGGCACACTCTGCCTATATTGACCTATAAGTCCACTACCCTGTTCTCCAAATCCCTCCTCACAAAGCAACAAAAAAAAAAAAAAGAGGAGAGGGGGGAGTAGAAACAAATATACTGCTGTCCTAACTACTATAGCGTACTATAGGCTATGTAAGTAATGCAGGGCTAAAAGCTGGGACTATGGGGTGTTTGGCTGCTGATGCCACCACATTTCCACTAGAAGCTTAGGCTGGGTGCATGTGGGAGGACTCTGTGAAGCTCAGCTCAGCAGGATGTTCTGCCCCACAGGGCCTGAGTGGCGGCCCCTCACAGCCCACTGATTGGCTGATACTAGTATATAAGCCAGGAAGCTAGGCTGCCTGCCTGCTGATCCTAGACTCTGGTTTCTGACCCTGGCTTGTCCTTGACTTTGCTATATGATTGCCTATATGCTATATGACTGTAAGATGGCATCTGATCCTGACTCTCTGGCATCCTGATCTGGCTTCATGGTGCCTGACCCTGATCTCCTGGCATTCTGACCTGGCTTGCTCCTGACCCTACTTGTCTACAGGCTACTTGTCTCCTGATCACAGCTTAGTAGCTGACCACGGCACAGTGGCTGCCTGTGACCCAGCCCTGACAAAACAGATTGGTATCTTTCTTAATCATGGAAACTATGCACACACATACTAGCTCACACATGTGCTGTACAGGCACATGCATGTAGGCCTATTTACAATGGCACTCTTCAAGAAATTTGACCACATTTCACTCGCACTGCTACAGCCCCACCAATGCAAACTGTACTCAGGCAACAGTGGCAAAAAAGCCAGTGACTGCTCTTCCCAAGAGCACTCGCTATTTGTACCAATGGCATTGCACCAGTGGTGAAAGACTTCCTAGAAATTGCCCATGTAGATCCAGCCGTACAGACAGCTATATTGATCCTGCTTTCCTTAGTTATGTAAAACTCCCATGGAGTCATCTGTGCAGAATTAAAGTGAACAATCACTGAAACAAGTATAAAAAATGAGAGAGTGCCTAATTGTTTTGATGGTTGTCTTAAACTTGCTTAATCGTTCTTCCAGGCTGAGTGAATTTAAGTTAAAGGAGATGCTTATAATACTTCAAAGATCATTTGACAGTTGCAAAGAGATTCAGACAGTGTTAGCTAGTGGATTCATACAGATAGAATTGGTAGGCGTTTTTGTCTAAAAATTAATGGATGACTCATAACTGTAATGCATGTATGAAAGTCTATTAAGTTTCTCCCTCTATGTAATGCTCAGCATTTTCTCTGCACATTTATATCTTAAAACCCTATTAGCTACCTAATGCACCTTGATACAACAGGCATAAATACACTGGGGGATTATCTTTAAAATGCTAACAACAGTGGCCTTGATCATCAGGTTACTGAATTTCACCAGTGTGTTCCAAAATGTAGGGCAGGAAAAATAAAAATGTGCCATCTGGAGCTAATCAAAATGATGATAAAGCTGTACCCCAATCCTGGGGATTTTGCTTAAGTAAGGCCTGCAGAAGTTGTCTTTTTTTTTTTTTTTAAAAGGTGACCTGAATTACTTTAAAAAAGCAATTTATTCATTTGCAATGTAATAAGGTGTACAAACTCCTACTCCGTTACATTATCATTTTGCTATTTTTACAGTGGTTTCTCCGATAGAAGAGGATGGCTCAAAAAAAAATCTAAATAGTTAAAAATCAATTGGCCTTAGGGAAAATATTCACTAGCTATTTTCATATGAAAATCAGTCTTTGTTCACAAAGCGAATCAAACACACAGGAACTGTGTGTGAATGAATTAATCAAGCATTTAGCAATCCAGTTTCATAACAACATCTGTGTGAATTCTAAAAATGAACCACGCTATACGACATGTACAGAATTCTTATTTGCAAAGCTAGGTGAGAAGAATGTTTGGATTGGTGCTGACCAGAACTAGAAGTGTTTCTGTGTCCTGAAGAGAACACCTATGTAAACAAAACACTATACTTTGTTTAGAAAACACAGGGACTGTTTTCTGCACCAAGTCATAGCACATTGTAGAGCTGTAGGAAAAAGTAAAGGCTATCTTGCCATGACATTTCCTGTGAAAAATTTCTGTATTTTGTTTCAGACAGTGTTAACCCATAAATAAGGAGTGTTTTCAGTTTAACCACAACTCTTTCTCCCCATTCTAGCATGTTCTACCTACTCGGGATCAGATACTTCACAGGGTGAAAAAGGAAAGGAACTGAGAAGAGAAATAACTGATGGCAGCAAAACAGCCCTTTAAATGTCTGAAAATGAGGCAGTGTCCCCACTTCAACTCCACCCTATCCACAAAAGATCCAAAGCTGCGGTTCTCCTCTCTGAAGTTGGACAATCAACTTAATATGTTCACATTTTCTATTCATCAGCATGTATCCCCACAAGCAGCCTTAATAAATGGTGGCGTGTAAAGGAACCCCCAGGTGATGCAGCAGCATCCAATGGCAGAATAGAGCCCACCTGCCTAGTGTCACCACATCTATTGGTGGGACCTTGGAGTATGGGCAGGTTTTTGTCACATACACAAATTCCCTGCAAAAACCACTTTCGAACCGTGCTGTGTGGTGTACGGTGAACGTGCAGTCTCCACCGTGTGACTTCCCCTCAAGCCGCCTTGTCTAGGGGCATTTCACTGGTTCTGCTGAATTTGAGGTCCTGACAATCCTTAATCAACAACTGGCTGACTCTTTCTGTTCCAAGGGAGAAGGGCTCTTATGGCATTGTATTCATATTTGTATGTTTCCATAATCTTGCCATGTTCTCCTGTTGAGAATCAGCAGATGTTAAGAAATCAAGATCCAACATAAAGTTCCATCTCTGTGCAATTAAAATGGCATAGTTAAAAAAAAATAAGCACCTCAGCCACATTCTGAAATATGATAATATTCCGTTGACATGTGGATGCTCAAGGTTCCTGCTATGCAGGCCCAGGAACAGTGAATCACACCCAGAAAACATGGAAAAAAGAGACGTATTTTGTGGGCCAAATTTTCAAATGCATACAGAGTAATCAGATATTCAGAGTCTGCATTTGGATATTTAAACTGGTTACTGGCTTCATAAAATGTGTGCAAGTATCAATCTCAGGAGCTAAATGCAGGATTAGGATATCAATAATCTGACAGCCACTTTTGCAACCTAAGCAGGCAGAAGGGCTCACATGCTTCTCTAGTCTTCCACAGCCAGAAAGCATGTAAATTATCATTTTTGTAGCAACCTCTGGTTTAATAATCATTTATTAGCTGACATGCTTTTAGTATCACATGGTCTTTAACTACGGCTTTCACAAAACACTTCAAATGTTTTATCTAACTGATGCTGCAAATTCAATATTTAGCATTGAGTTGTGACAGTCACAATATAGTAATTTATGTGACAATTTGTCATTGTGATTGATATAACTAGGCATAACTTCAGGCAAAGCATAGTACCAACTCTGTAATTTACCACAGCAAAAAAAAAAAAAAAAAGTTTGGGGGGGAACATATCAGTTGTCAAGCCTGTTGATGTGATGATTTGTTTAATTTTTGTTCTATGAATTGGGAAAGGCAAGTAAGAGATATTGCTGTCCTTTAAAACCATTAATAAATAAATTAATTTCCACTGTGTCATGAGAATAAACCTTGCACATAACTCCCTGACTTGCATATGGCATGTCTCTATGGAGAGTTAGAACACAGCAAGCTGGGGTATAAATCTACAGTGCTCTGGCCTGTTGTGCGCTAACTGGCCACATGGAATCTGCTACCATGCACTAAAAGTTCTGTGTTTCAAATAACAGCACACCTGCAACGTTATTAAATAAACAAACAACAGAAAGGTAAACAAATGAAGGAGGGGAGATGAATATAGTGTTTGCAGCCAAGAGTAGCTACAAGCATGAGCCACCATTTGTCTTGACTGACAGACCCTCAAGGTCAAAATGGCTATACATCCAGGCCTGGGTGTGTTTGGCTCACAAGCAATGTTCCACCCCATTGAGTGGATGAGGGCTGCCACTGAGGGAGATTCCAGGAAGTCTCTGCCTCTGTGTGTTTTGGTCGCAGCTGCACTTAAATCACCCAGTTCTGGAAGGCACGTACCACTCCTCACATACTATCCCTCCTCAAATAGCTAAATAAATGTACCTCACCCCTTGCAAAAATTACATCTGCTCCCAAAGGTGCCATATAATGTTGTGGAACGTGTGGAAACACGAACGTAATTTTGGCTTGACCCACAGAAAGAAGAAAACTTCATAGTTAGTGTCAGCATCACAACATACATTTAGTAAAGATATGTCAATAAAATCTTGCTCTAAGCCCTGTCCACACGCGTGTGGATGGGAAGGAAGACCACGCTGAAGGGAAAGGAAAGTGTGAATGGCCCTCAAGCTGGGTGAGGGGAGGAACTAGGGCAGGTGCAATTCTTTCCCTCCTGGCCAATAAGAGGGCTCTATAGAATGACCTTTGGCACGGCTGACAGCAAGCTGAGCTGTGATTGGTTGAAAGAGGCAAGGCGCACCTCCCTAACATCCATCCTAAGAAACCCCGGCGATGTACTGAATCCCTGACCTGCCCCAATCCACTTTTCATTTCTTTCTCTGGGCCTTTACCAGCCAGCTTCTGCCCCCCAGCAGAGATATGACCAATTGTAGGAGACTTTTATCTCTGTGCACCTCACTCTGGGTAGACTTGCTGCCACCAGGCTGAGAGCCTTGGGTCCCACCAGGAGCATGAATCAGACTTTGTATGGACAGCTTACTAGAGCTTTATGAAGCTGGGTAGATCTGGGTTGAAGAAGCCCTAAACTGGGCACTTTTTCACATGGTTTCAGGTATCCCACTAATGGTCTGAACTGTGAGGTCTTGAGCATCTTCTGTGAGGCACTGAGGTCTCGCCTCCCATTAAAGTTAACGGCAGTGAAGGGCACTGAGCACCTCACAGGACAGAGCCCAGTAACATGTGCAGCTCTGCTGCATATAGCTTCGTAATTTGGCTGTTTTATGGATTAACCGATTTATGGATTAAAAAGAGAGTCCAAGGATTCCTAAGTAGGTAGTGAGATTGCTGTAAATAAAGCCATAAGCAGACTACTGTCATTGGCACCAACTGCAATCATTTTTATATAACATTTATCCATAAACAACATGGCTGAGAGAAACATTACATTTACACAAAGACACCTTAGAATCAGTTAAAGCATTGAATGAACAATAAAACAAGACCTACACTAAATTAAAAGAGATTTTTAAAACCAAATCCTCACCTGATTCAGAGAGGGCACTAGCACGAGAGCCAGTGGGAATGTCTGGTCTTTAAAACAAAAGAAAGCCAAGGGGATCATAAACACTGCCTAATGCAACATGTAGTGTGAGACAATCACACAATTGAAGGCTGTACGTTAAACTACCATTTCAAAGCTATTGGTCTGTTGGCAATTAGGAAACTGAGGCAACAAGTATTGCACTGTGCTGAGGTAAAGAACAACGCTCACCTTTCAATGAATGTAAATGTCTACTTTTGGTATCCCTTGCATAGGATCTAGAGCAGAAAATAACAAGGAAGTTGGCAGCCTTCATATAGTGCATACCTTATCTAAATTAAGGTGTTTTACCTGTTTACTATATGTTTTAAAACATCATACCCATTAACAGATTTAGTTCTAGTTTAACTGGTTTTAAGGTGTTATTTACTGATAAGTTGCAAGACAACTCTGCTGCTTTACAATCAGTAACCTCTGAAAATAGGAAAACCCCAAGAGGCAAAGAAGACATGCTACTAGGCTACAACTGGTAAGATCACACAGTATTAGCGTAAATATAAAGTAAGCAATAAGAGTTCTGCTAACATAAGCATGGGTAATTAATGAACCCCACTACCTCCTGATGTTCAAACCTGGACGCAGCGACCGTTATTCCACAATGATTCTGGGTTCTGTGCAACGTCATCTGAGTTTTGTCATGGCCTGAGTTGCTGATTTCAAGATTAGATTTACATCCTATTTAAATATGAAGCTTTTTTCAGGGTTTAAAGAGAATATCTGAAGCCTCCACTGGAAAGATAAATATTACTACAAACTTTTTTGGATTGCCTTGGCTTAAGTTGTTGCTGCTGTAGTCCATTTGATTCTCTTGCCCTTTTCTTTTTACAGAAAGTTTGGGGGGAGGGGTTTGCAGTCCCTTTTAAGTCCCTTCAAGGTTCATCTCTTATCCCACAGTCCTTTATCTTTTCTCATTCTGTGTACATTCTCTCTCTGCTGGATACTTCTCCCCTATAATTCCCCACCTCATAAACATTCTGGCCTGCAAAAAAATAATTTGCAAATTACCATGCTGTGATTATGGGTGGCCACCTCTAGTGATATTGGGTAACCTGAAAATGGCTTTTCACTGGCAATGCTAGGATTTGGGGTTTAAAGTTAAAACTACCCCCTTAGCACAAAATGATTTTTTCTCTACCTACTTCTGATCAGACCAATTTTGCTGTGAGTGTAACATTTTTTCCATGTCTCCAGTAATACAGTAATAGACTGCCTCTAAACCAGCTGCTCACTTAATTTTTTCAGCTGCCACTGAAAAATGCTGTATAATTAGGAAAATCTCTAACAAGAAGCACAAACAAATCGGAGTCCATCATTAGGCAGAAAGAGTCTGCGCTCTGCATTTTGCTATGTTTTTATTAAATTAGAACAATGAAGCAGAAACTATGCAAAGGAAATCACAAGTGCTCTGGAAAGGCCTTTAAAAAAGAAGAGCACCAAACACTTTGGAAAATAAATTACTCTTAAAATCAAATTGGAAATAATAAAACCTTGAGCCGGTGCTATTCTAATACAACCTTCAGTAATCGCACATAGTTTTTAAAGCCTTAATCAGGGTATTCTATATAAGAGAGAAAATCGTATTCCAAATAATGCACTAGAAAATAAACCCTTCTGATTTTGTTTATTTTGGAATAACTGTCATCAGCTCTAATTTATCATGGTTCTAATTTTATCTGAAGATGTAAGAAATCATCATTTCTGACCCCTCCTCCCCACTTCACTAGGCTGGATCTTCTCCAGGACAAATTGTATTAATTAATCACCCTTATAAAGAAAGGGAAGGGGAGGAAAGGGACTAAAACAGAGGTGGGTAGACTACAGCCTGCGGGCCAAACCAGGCCCACAGGGCCGTCCTACCCGGCCCGTGAGCTCCTGGCCAGGGAGGCTTGCCCCGCCCCCTCCCCTACAGCTTCAGCTAACTGCATTGCCGGTGCAATGCTCTGGGCGGCGGGGCTGCAAGCTCCTGGGGCAGTGCAGCTGCAGAGCCCGGCCTGACCCAGTGCTTGGAGCTGCACGGTGCAGCTGTGCTGCCAACCACCGGTGCTCCAGGCAGCGCGGTAAGGGGGCAGGGAGCAGGGGGGGTTGGATAGAGGGCAGGGGAGTTTGGAGGGTGGTCAGGGGCTGGGGGTGTGGATAGGGGTCGGGGCAGTCAGAGGGCAGGGTTGAATGGGAGCAGGGGACCTGGGGGTGAGGCAATCAGGAAGGAGGGGGGGTTTGGATGGGGCAGTGGGGGGCAGTCAGGGGCAGGAGCTCTGGGAGCTGTCAGGGACAGGGTGCAGGAGTGTGTGTGGATGGGGCAGGGATCCCAGGGGGGCAGTCAGAAAGGAGAGGGAGGGTTGCATGGAGCAGTGGAGGGCAGTTAGGGGCGGGGTGTCCAGGGGCAGTCAGGGAGAAGGGGTGGTTGGATGGGGCAGGGGTCCCGGGGTGGGGGCAGTCAGGAAGGAGATGGGGGTTGGCTGGGGCAGGGCTCCAGGGGGGCCGTCAGGGGACAGAGAGCAGGGGGGGGTGGATGGGGCAGGAGTCTCCAGGGGCCATCAGGGGAGGAGAAGCGGGGGGGGTTGGATAGGGGGAAGGGGCCATGCCTGGCTATTTGGGGAGGCACAGCCTCCCCTAACCGGCCCTCCCATACAATTTCAGAAACCCAAAGCGGCCCTCAGGCCAAAAAGTTTGCCCTCCCCTGGATTAAAATAAACAAGAATGGGCTTTTCACAGAAAATAAGTTTGTTACTTTGCATTATAAAATTTAAACAAAGCTCTGTAAGTGGTAGCCATCTGCAAGAGGGTAAAGGCCTGAAAAGGAGAAGACTTGTTTAATATGTGTGTGTATGTTGGGCTGGGTTGGAGGAGGTATAACTAGGGGAAAGAAGATGAAATGAAACAAAAGAAAACTTATTGCTGACCCAATTGTTTCCTGAGATCCAAGCTCTTAGGCCGTGTAATAGCCTTCCAAAGGAAATTCTAGCACACCTATTTCTTGAGTCTTTGTGTACTAATGTATCATGCAGCTTCTATGAACTCCTATTCTTGTATAGAGAGGTTTTGTAGATATGTCAGAAAGCTCATTTGTTCTATATAATCTGAGTTTTATACTGCCCTCTCTCACTGTAATACATAAACAGTTGGGAAGTCCCTAGAAGACTTCTTGGAATCCCTGGCATTTCTCCCTTTAGAGGGTTAGAACTTTACTTGGGGTTTGGAAGGAAGAGGACTAATGAAAGGATGAAGCTCACCTGGACAGGAACAGGCAGGGCTTGTATAAAAGCCAGGAGGAGGGCTACAATTACTTTTTGTGAGGCTAGGGAAAGAGGGGAGCTTGGCTTGGAGAGAAGGGTAAGGGAGGAGGAGTTTGAGTCTGAGAGAGGCACTGTATGCAAACAGTAGCAAGGGCTGGGACAGTGCAGACCTTAGCTGCTGATTATAGGGTCTCTGGGCTAGAACCTGGAGAAGAGGAGGGGCCTGGGTTCTTCTGTCAGCTGCTGGGGAAGTAGCAACGCTGAGGGGCAGTGAACTGGAAGATTGGCTGCGATGGTTGGTACAGAGAGATGTCAGTCCATCCACTCCAGCAGGGGGAAATTACGGAGACTTGGCTCAAGGCCACAAGCCATGAAGAGGGAGCCATTGAGTCCTGAGAGAGACAAAGTGAGCACCTATAGGAGGGAGTGTCAGACTGGCAGACTTAATCCCCCGTCACATCTACAAGGATGTGCTCCAGTGGTGAGCAGAGCATCTCCTGATAGCAGTCTTTCCCATGCTTCAAAGGAGAAGGTACTGGTCAGATCTGTGGTTTTGATTCAGAAGCACCCTTAGGCCCATCACTCAGATTTACAGAGGAATCCCCATGCAACAGGCTTATTTTCAAGAAAGTGCCATTTTAATGTTTTGAAATGATGCTCAATCAATGGTGGAGTGGGGTGTGTGTGTCAGGGAGAAGAATAAAATATATTTGTGGGGGTAGAACCAAATGGGTGGGTGTGTGTCTGTGGCAAGGCAGACTCAAATTGGGGTGGTGGGTGTATGTTGGGTGTGAGTCTTTTTGTGCTGGGAAGCAGAATTAAACCCCCCATTCTGCAGAGGAGCAGCAGAATTAGTTAATCTGTTACGGACTTCAGGACTGAAAACATCTGTGCTTCCAAATTTATGCTAATAATATACACTTAGCCAAACTTCAATTCTTCTACTTCTTGTTGGGTGAAGTGGGCAGGTATAGAATTACCTTTTTCCTTAATGAACACAAACTGAATTTTTTTCGTATTTGTTATCTGCTGTTCACCCATCTCTACCTATCTGTACCACGTATCACCAGACTCTGACTCCCATTACCAAGCCACTCAATGCTGAATTCCTCAGCCCTATATGTTAGTCTTTGACATGGCACTGCATCTAATGTCTGTAGTAATACTGTGAGTTAAACTGTCTTTAAAAGAATTCCAACATTTTGGGTCAGATCCCTGGCCAGCCACTGCATAGACCTGCAAGTGGCGGAGAAGGAAAAGCTTCTCCCTACATCTTTCTCTCCTATGTAGGACTAACCAGAATCCTGATGAGTATCATAGGGAAAGGAGCAGGAATGGATATTTCTGAAAGGGGCAAGTGCAAGGGCACAGGTATGCCATAAAGGAGTATGCTCTTGGCAAGGGTGTTGCAGCTGCTGCACCATTATGTAGTGCCTGGATCACTGAGGAAGGATTCTAGCAGAGTCCGCAATTCATCCCAGGAATCATAGCTGCTGTGCAACTCATCTGTAGCTCAGTTCTACCATGCATGGTGGCACCCAAGGCATAATCTAGTACGCTTGTACTTAAAGGACTAATTTAGAAAAAGTATTTAGCATTTTCACAGAGAGATGCTAAACTTTGAGTGCTCCAAAAGCTGTGCATCTCCCTGCCCCCCTGTGATTCTTATACAATTATTTGCACGTTCAGATAGTCTTATCCCAGGGAAAGAACCTTGGAGCTCTTGATGTATCACAGCCCAAACTCAGACCTGATGTACACAGTTTGTCTTTTGGAGAGCTTGGCCTTGGCTTGAATTTGGCATGTTATCTCAAGGCTGAGTATTCCTCCGAGAAATGTTAATAAAAACTGCTGACAGTGCCTGCTAGGCTGCCCATCTGTGGCTAGATATTAATTGCTGCTGACTGGTTGAACCTGTGTTTAATTTTCAAGTGCAGGTAGCAGGCAGCATGTCATCCTGTGTGTTTCATGCCTCAATATGCACTTATCATTCTTGGTGTTTTCTCTGCATTGCATGAATTTGGATGGTTGTACTTAGTAGTAGTTTAGGATCACTTCTGCATGGGTTTGTTCATCAGCTTGTAAATTTCAGTGAGTAAGCAGAGCAGAAAAATGGGTTGTATATAATAAAGTAGAATATGAGAAACTTAATTTACAGAACCAAGGCCTAGATTCACAAAAGTACTTTCGCGACCAGTAGTGGCACCAATTCAGTTGTTTCTTGGTGTCCTCTCTCCCCTTCCCCAGCAGGAACCATGTTCCAGTCCACTTTGTTCCCCAAATCTGGGAGCCCAATCTGTTCTCTGCCAGATTTGATATTGCATTAAAGTTTCACTGTCAGCAGTTCAATTTATGAAATCCAAAATTATTTTCCACTGCTTCTTATTGAAATGGACAGACTATTTTCAGCTAATAACCTACAATTAAAGCAATCTGCCACTGGCTGTCAACCATATGTCACTAACTTAGACCCTGGAACATTCGGCATCTATTTCCATGGCTTTGTCATAATTTGTGGCCAAATCTTTAAAAGGCTATTTATTTAAAAATACCCTTACCAAATCAAAATGCCCCACTGCATACACAAGTGCCCCCCCTTGCCTCAGGGAGAAGATAAGAGAGAACGAACACCCATGACCAATGTTTATCATGATTAGAGCACTTCTGGAAACAGCTTAGATTCTTCAGTGATGTGGGTGGTATAAGAACATATATTGAGTAAAATGGACAAGATAAATATGATTTGCCAATGTATCTTACATGGTCTTCAGTGGGAAAGAGGTTTGCTGTTTCATTCCTTGGCATGGAACAATCCTTTAAAAAAAAAAAAATCTTGCTCCTCATAACTTGTTTTCAAGAGAAATATCCTATGGTGTGCAATACAAATCATATTAAAAGCACGAACTGAGCAAGGAACAAAGTTTGGAGGTTTTTTTTTTTTAATTGGTAGAAGTTTTATGGTGCTGGGCATCTTTCTGGAAACTCCACATCCTCCTGCCCAAAAGCACAAGGCCCCCTTCTGCTTGGGCATCTCAAAAGGAAGATCGCAGCTGTGAATGGTCTGGGGACTGAGTCATTTGAACAGAATCCATGCATTAGGGGGCAATGATACACATACATACTAGCCTATATGCTGCTCAAAAAAATCTTGTCCTTGCACACTTAGCATTCCTAAGCATTCAAATCTTGTTTCTGATGTCAGTGTAACAAGTCCGTGGTGATATAGGACTTCTTCATTGTCCCTATGCTTCATCCCAGGGCCATTTGGAACTTCATAGTGGTAGCAAAGTAAATCCATTGTCTACTTCATTTTCCCATACGTATAAAAGCTTTGCTTCCTTTCTGTTTTCTCAGCATTCATTACTTCTATGGCTGACCTATCGAGAGTTGTCCCCAGACATGTATTGGTCAAATACAAAGCAGTCTACAGCTGTGGATTCCCCTTTGATATGGTGATATCCCCAGGGAGAATGAAGATGGTAAAAGCATCATAGGTTGCACTGTTGGCATGGCACTGTATGGCACTGTTCTCCCTATGCCATCAGTAAAGTGGGTGTTAGTGGGTGGGGGAGGAGGGGAATGGGAGAATCAGACAAAGGTCAGGTAAAGTCTACTTATAGAATTCTCCATACTGGAAGCGGTGAATATAATAGGAGGAAAGGGGACTTTGAAGTGCATTTTGGTCATGCTTATTTTGTGATGTAATTTTAATTGCTAAAAATACAATTGAAGTATCTTAAACTTGGATGTCTACTACCCTCACTTTGGCTAACCGATTGAGCTGGCAGTGCTTCCTAGTGATTAGAACAGTGGAGTGGGAGTTAGGATGCCTGTTTCTATTGCCCACTCTGCTCACCTTTTTCTGACTCTGGGTGAGTCATAGTCCTTTGCCTCAGTTTCCCCACTGATGACATTGCAGAATGCTAACTATTTTTGCAAAGGGCTTTAACAGCTTTAAAAGGCTCTTTGTACCACACGTGCAGTGAAGCATTAAGTATTTTTAGGCTCAAAGACTAATTTTGTATGTGAAAAATGGCAGATGCTAGCAATGGTGCACACAATCACTGCACTTGTTTGTGGTCACTGCATTTGTGTGCACAAATAAGTGCTTGCCTAGCTACATTGTCCCTGGCCTTTAAATTCTAGATTTGCTTGGTATGTAAATTAAAAATACTTATAAGTTTTGTTTTTCTGCAGTGGGCTCTCAGCTCTGCTTAACTCTGTGCTGGATCGGACCTATAATTAATTTATACCACCAAATATTTCATATCAAATCAAATGTCCAAAGATTCTGGGCCTGATCCTGCTTCCATTGCTATCAATTGGAGTTTTGCCTTTGATTTAACGGGATCAGGAGCCCAATTCATAGCCGGATAACTGTAATGAATGCATAATTACAGAAAGGAACCTCTACTAAATTCAAGGAAACTAATCTAATCCTATGGATTATTATATGGGAGAAAGTTTATGCAACAAAATGTTAAGGTGACTGTAGTGGGAGCCCCTTGTTCACGTTAGTATTTGACTTTTTTGTGATGCTGAAAGTCTGACTTGAGAATTTAAAAATGTGGGGCTAAATTGGGCCAAGCCCTGTGCAAGTGCATGGAGTCAGGAAGGAGATGTGCCAGGGGTCCCCCACCCCACCGTAGTAACCTTTTCAGTGTCTGGGCTTGACCTGGGTTCCTAGAGTACCAGAGCCTCCCAAAGTTAAATTTCAAACTTCAGCATTAGCTTTCCCAAACTAAGGGGGTAGGGGATACAGCTATGGTCCAACCTGCCCCTCCTGTATGCCCTCCACACTAGACCTGCATGGGAAGGAAGGGCATACTGTACACCCTGGCAAAGGGTGGTATAGGTACCATGTTCCCCCGGTGCTCACTGGTACTCCAGCAGTCATTGTACCTGCATCAGGCAAAATGCCTCTGGGACTTCCTGCTGGACAAGTGTACCTCCTCCATGCTCTCAGTGGAGCAGTACCTTAGAGGCACACCATAGCCCTTAGGTTTGATTTTTAAAAAAATCAAACCAGTCAGTATAACTATTTTAAATAGACAAATACACTGGAGCATTCATACGTGCTCTAAAGCCTGGGAAGCCTCTGCAGCTAGTTACTCGGGGGTTATATTTCAAAATGAGAGTCACCGATTTGAGGTGTAGCTGTGGAACACAGAAGGCGGCAGATTTGGATCTGGTTACAGTCAGAAGCTGCAAGAACAAATGTCAGCGATGGAAACTGACACTTTACAAATATAGGAATGACCACACAGGCACTAACTATCTGTTACTGGTTGACATGAGTTCAGAAGATTCATGGAAGAGCTGAAACTTTTAACTCTTGAAATAAAGGCCAGATATCAGGGTGAATATTTAAGAGGACATGTAATAAACACTGAAAGACACCAAATATGATTAATCTGCTTGGAATAACAGACAAATCCTCTGATCAAATTACTGTCAGCACATCATAAAATAGCATTGTCAATCTCTGGACAGGTTTATTTTGACTAGTGGTTTTTTACCTTGCAGTACTACATATGTATAGTTAGTAGTTAGGGCTGTGTCAGAAATCTGTACTCCCTAAGGTTTTATAATTCTAAAACACTCGTTGAAATTGCTGGGGAACTTAAACCAAATGTCAAAATTGAACAGTTTGAAGAGGAGAGGTCTCAGAGGTAGGTAACAGTGCATGGTACATTTAATTTCTGTGTCACCTATTTGAATCTAGTCTGGCTGAGTGAGCACTGACAGTTGCTACCATCTGGGGACTTCTTACAATCCCTATTTCACAGTTGCCCATTTGAATACCAAACTAAAGTTAGACTGACACACTTAAAAGTTACAAAACCAACAATTTTTCCATAGGCAAAAAAAATTTAGCTGCTTAACCTTGATTTTTTTTCTTTTTTTTTTTACTGTGATGCCTCTACAATTTCTCTCTCACAAGTTCTTGCTAAGCTTTGCTAATTGGAGTAGAGACAGATCATTAGTATGCTATGCAGTTGAAATTAAGGCACATACAGTATATTACACGACAGAAGTGGCTTCGTAGGTGCTGGAACTAGGGGTGCTGCGGGTGCTGCCGCACCCCCTGGCTTGAAGTGGTTTCCATTCTATACAGAGTTTACAGTTTGGTTCAATGGCTCTCAGCACCCCCACTATACAAATTGTTCCTGCGCCTCTAGGTGGCTTTACAGATGTCCTTGAAAGAGTAAAGGGGAACTTGGGGCTTGTTCCAAAGCCCATTGAACTCAATAGAGAGTAGAAAGAATCCCCTCTGGTTTTAGATCAGGCCTTGGGTGCTCAGTAATGGGGAGGCTTCTCCCTGTTACTTTCCCCATCTCTCCAGGATCCCACACCTGCTTTCACACTGGATATTTATTTTGGAACACACAAGACAAACTTGGGTGGAACACAATGGGCCAGCTGGAATGTGAGAGAATGGAGCTGCTGCTGGGGTGGGTTGGGTTATTTGGAGACCTAGGCATGAAGATGCACTTTCTAGAGCAGAGCTAACGGGAGAAGGGGAACTGCAGGAATGGAGGGTAAGATGTGGAGAGTGCAGCTGGACAAAAGTCAGAGTGGACACAGACACTGACTAGGACTAAATTGTTGAGCTTAGTTCATTTTATGGCCATGCTGAGCCTTCTCTAATTAGCTAACTTGGAAGCCACAGGCTGTTCTGTCATAACATGTGAGCTATGCACAATAGTTGAAGAGGTATGTGGTGATGCAATGCTTAGCAGGGGTGATTTCATGACACAGAAGATATGATTAATCCCTAGGCTTGTGCAGGCATAAGGGCTGAAGAAAGGGGATGCAATAGCACAAAGGCAGTGCAGGCCCCAAAGTGGTAAGGCACACAAGGATGAGTTAATTCAGCAAATTCTCTAAATAGCCTCTGCTAGTTGACGTGTTATGCAGCTCTAAAGAGAGCTTGTCTACCGTCTTCCCAGTGAATCCTCTCAGGGTGCAGCAGGCCAAGCTGGTAAAGGGAGCTGTAGTGCATACTCTGGCTGTCTGAATTCAATCATGTGCACCATGATTACTACCACTGCAGGGAATCCAAAGCGATTCTAAACCATGGCAGAAACTTGTACAATAAATACACTAGTATTTTGTAACGAATTTGCCACAGCAAAGCTAGATTTTGCAGGGCATGTTCATGTGTTTTGTGGTTATTAGTGCATCTGATTAGGGGGTTCCTTGCCAAATCTAAATAGCCCCCAGAACACATGAATGAGTGTGGCTGCTTGATATGTGCCAAGAAAAAGCTGCTTTCATCAGTATGAAGAATAACAACTTTAGTTGGGATGCATCTTCCTTCTAGGAGCTCTGTGACTACATTTAAAGGCTGCTGTTTATGTTAAAATAAAGTTAATAAGTCTGTGATTGCTGTGCAGGGACGGATCATCTTTCCTAGCAGTCCAATGAAGGTTTTCAAAAATTAGAAAATATATGGCTTTTCCTTCTGCAGCTTTGGATTAAGGAATTTACTAAGAACAACCTATTCACAACTACCCATTATGCACTCCTCCATAATTGGTGCTGAAACAAATGCCTCCTATTACTCCTGGGGGACTCTTGTGCCACTGCGTGTGCGCAGAATTTGTCCTCTGCAGATTTCTTTGCTTCCCTGGAGAAATATGACTTCTGATCGGGAAGCTGCAAGAGTGGTCATATGTCCCTCCCCAACGGCAGGGGCATGTCATTTCAGGCACCTGGAGCAGCTGTGGGAGAGGTAAATCACTGCAGCGGGGTAGGGGTCTGGAGACACTCCAGCTGGTGGCACCTACCCTGTGCCAGGCTCAGCTGCTAGTCCTGGCTGGCCTGAAGACAGCAATCCTCCTTCCTCTGCAAGGAGGGGCCAGGGCCAGGCTGGGTCAGACCCACCCCTAGAAGGCCACCCTGGCTGCAGGAAGCTCTGCTTTCTTCCTCCAGGGCTCCTCAGTTGGGGGAGGGATGGGGTCACTGTACAGGGAGCTACTTTCCTCATACACCCAACCCCTGTGTATGCAGACCCCCCTGAGCCTCACCCCTCCCCCACAACTAGACCCCCCCCCCCAAAGCCCTGGCACCAAAACCCTTCCTGCTGCATCCAGACCCCTACCCCTGCACATAGACCACCCCAATGAGCCCCACCAGTACCTGGACTACTGTGATAAGCCCTGTCAAGGTTCCTTCCCCACTCTGAACGCTAGGATACAGATGTGGGGACCTGCATGAAAAACCTCCTAAGCTTCTCTTTACCAGCTTAGGTCAAAACTTCCTCAAGGTACAAAATATTCCACCCTTTGTCCTTGGATTGGCCGCTACCACCACCAAACAAATACTGGTTATTGGGGAAGAGCTGTTTGGACATGTCTTTCCCCCCAAAATACTTTCCAAAACCTTGCACCCCGCTTTCTGGACAAGGTTTGGTAAAAAGCCTCACCAATTTGCCTAGGTGACTACAGACCCAGACCCTTGGATCTTAAGAACAGTGAACAATCCTCCCAATGCTTGCACCCCCCTTTCCTGGGAAATGTTGGATAAAAAGCCTCACCAATTTGCATAGGTGACCACAGACCCAAACCCTTGGATCTGAGAACAATGAAAAAGCATTCAGTTTCTTACAAGCAGACTTTTAATAGAAACAGAAGTAAATAGAAGGAAAGAAATCACCTCTGTAAAATCAGGATGGTAGATACTTACAGGTAATTAGATTCAAAACATAGAGAATCCCTCTAGGCAAAACCTTTAAGTTACAAAAAAGATACACAGACAGAAATAGTTATTCTATTCAGCACAATTCTTTTCTCAGCCATTTAAAGAAATCATAATTAACCCGTACCTAGCTAGATTACTTACTAAAAGTTCTAAGACTCCATTCCTGGTCTGTCCCCGGCAGAAACAGCATATAGACAGACACACAGACCCTTTGTTTCTCTCCCTCCTCCCAGCTTTTGAAAGTATCTTGTCTCCTCATTGGTCATTTTGGTCAGGTGCCAGTGAGGTTACCTTTAGCTTCTTAACCCTTTACAGGTGAGAGGATTTTTTTTCTCTGGCCAGGAGGGATTTTAAAGGGGTTTACCCTTCCCTTTATATTTATGACAAGCCCCAGTCACCTTAACCTGGACCCCCTGCAGAGTCCCATTCGCCCTGCATCCGGTACCCCACAATGAGCCCCTGTGAATCCAGATGTCCCACACGCACGCAGACCCCGTACTGAGCTGCCTGCACCCAGATTGCCTCAGTCTGAACCCTCCCATCCCACACCTTGATCCCCCTCCACACTTGGATCCTGATGGGCTGAGCTTGCTTGCCCCACATCTGAATTGGGGGCTAAGGCTGGGTGTGTGCAAGACTGTCCCTCTCACTTGCTATCTTGGCGCACCTAGTGTGGAGGGGCAGGGCCCAGGTGTGTTTCTGGGTCAGGCCTGGCCCTTGCGCTGTATTAGGGTCGGGTGCAGCCTCACCCCCGAGTCAGTGTTCCTGGGAGAGTTGAGGGGGGAGCTTCAGGGTGATCTCCCACCTCTGTGCAGCCAGTGGCTTGTGCTCCCCACTGCCATGCTGAAGCCTCCATGTTTATTTAGTGACCATAACATTTGCAGAATTTTAAAATATTGTGTGCAGAATTTTAAATTTTTTTAGTGCAGAATTCCTTCAGGAGTATTCTGTCATGTTTGAGTTCATGGTCAGCTCCCTTATTGCGTATTTAGTGACATTGTTATTTACATGAAGTGCAATATAACACTTATTTCAAGCCTACAGCTTACTGCTTTTGGATCTTGCAATTATGTGGATGCTAGAAGTGAGCATCCATATCATCACATTCCATCAGCCTCACTTGCAAAATCCACAATGAAAAAGAATTCAATGGGCAGACAAATAGGCCCAGACCCTTCAGCTTATTCCTAGAGGTTAGACACAAACTAATCCTCTGACAATCGAAAATCTAGCCTGCAAATCCCAACACAAATTTCTACTATCTAGAATTCCCCAATCAATGGAGTCCCAGTCTGTATCTTTTTAAACTGGAGCAAGTAGATCTTTAATACAGTCAGATATATGCAAAGACCCGGAATGTATTGCCACTTGGGAATCTGTCATGTGAATCCACAACAGCTTTCTATAAAGTCAAATATTCTTAGATGTATTCCATCGATGTTCAATATTCCCATCTTCCTGGGCTTATTCATTGTGGGGCTGATCCTGTGATATGCTCAGTACCTGCAACTCTCTCTTGTTGTCACGTGGAGTTGTGTGTGAAGAGCACCTGTTAGGAACAGGAAAGGTAGAAAATGTCAGCTAGAAAACCCAATGATTCAGGGTATGTCTACACTATGAGCTAGAAGTGTGATACTCACAGTAGCTCTCATCAATAAAAGGAATGTGTATGTGAGTAGAGGAATTACATGCTCCTAGCTTGTAGTGCAGACATAGTCTCTGATTGCCCTGATGGTAGACACTGCCAGCGTTGCCTCTCTGAAATGGGGCAAGAGGGGGAGAGAATTGAACTTGACTGGCTGAAGGATGTGCAAATGAGCTTTTCCATCTGGTCTACTTTGACTGTAAAGGGGCAGAGGTGGGTGGGGGTGTGTGTATGTGTACAATGCCCAATAGAATGAGTTCTGATCCTCACTGGGGGTGTGAGGCATTGATGACATTTATATAAAGTAATATTCATTGGCTAGCAGTTGTCTAGGAGCTGCATAAAGTTTTTTCCGTCAGTCTGCACTGGTGGAAACCAGGGCACAGAAAATAATTAACAGCTAAAATATTCTTACTCAAGGCTGCAGGATTGAGCTCTATTTATTTAAAGCTGTTGTGTAGCTACCCTTTCATTCCTCACCCGCTCCCCCCTTCTATTATTGCTCTCTCTCCTAATCAAATACTTTTCTTCCAGTGTGAGCCTCTACTTTTTACCCTTGGTTAGTTTTTTGTGCCTCTTTCTTGATCATCTGCCTAGACCTTTCTCATTCTGAGTGCATTTGTTGCTAGTTGGTAAATATAAATTAATGGTTGCCCAAGGGTAATCTTTGAACATTTTATTTCCTCTCCATACTTTTTCTCCATTGCTTTCAGCTTCATTCAGCATTTCCTTTATTCTTAAAACATAAATTCTTACACAGAGCTGGACAGACTTACCCCATTAAGTTACAAGGGGTTGAATTTGGCCAGATGTCCCTGTAGAACAGAACTCTCCTCTACATCTGCTAGTTCCCTTGGAGACTGACAGCCTAGTGCTACTAGGAGTGGTAGGCAGAGGGAGGCTGCTTCATAATAACAGCCCAAGATCCACTAGTTAATATTTATTTTGCATTACGAAAATGTAAAGCACCCTGTAGGAGGTAAATTTCATTTTACTCACCTAGCTGAAAAAACAAGTCTACATCTTCCAGGTCCAGCTGCAAAATCAAAGATCCACTGAACTGAAAATGGTTTCAGAGTAGTTGCCATGTTAGTCTGTATCAGCAAAAAGAATGAGGAGTACTTGTGGCACCTTAGACTAACAAATTTATTTGGGCATAAAACCCACTTCATCAGATGCATGCAGTGGAAAATACAGTAGGAAGATATGTACATACAGAGAACGTGGAAAAAATGGGTGTTGCCGTACCAGCTCTAACGAGACTAATCAATTAAGGTGGGCTACTATCAGCAGGAGGGGGAAAAAAAACCTTTGCAGTGATAATCAGGATGGCCCGTTTCCAACAGTTGACAAGAAGGTGTGAGTAACGGTAGGGGAAAAATTAGCATGGGGAAATAGTTTTTAGTTTGTGTAATGACTCACCCACTCCCAGTCTTTATTCAAGCCTAATTTAATGGTATCCAGTTTGCAAATTAATTCCAGTTCTGCAGTTTCTGGTTGGAGTCTGTTTTTGAAGGGTTTTTTTGTTGAAGAATTGCAACTTTTAGGTCTGTAGGTCAACCAGGGAGGTTGAAGTGTTCTCCGACTGGTTTTTGAATGTTATAATTCTTGATGTCAGATTTTGTGTCCATTTATTCTTTTACATAGAGACTGTCCGGTTTTGCCAATGTCCATGGCAGAGGGGCATTGCTGGCACATGATGGTCTATATCACATTGGTAGATGTGCAGGTGAACAAGCCCTTGATGACGTGGCTACTGTATTTTCCACAGCATGCATCCGATGAAGTGGGTTTTAGCCCACAAAAGCTTATGCCCAAATAAATGTGTTAATCTCTAAGGTGCCACAAGTCCTCCGTGTTCTTTGAACTGAAAATGTTATCTGAATATACATTTCATCACCACCTTAAATGTTCATTTCAGTTTTCTCTTAAAAATTGGCAAAGGCTCTCCAAGGGGTGTTGAGTGCTATTTATTTTTCTGAACTTGGTTTGTATCTAATTTAGATTTCACTTATTGTTTTCCCCAGCCATCTTTTAAGTCCCCAACACTGAATTCCTCTCTCTTACAGTCTGTCTGCTTTGTCTCTTTCCTTTGCCATGTGTTTGTAACTAGGATCTTCCTTTGGGATATATTGCTTTCTGAGCTTGAAGTACTATTTTCTGGGAGCATTTCAGAACATGTTCTCCTGGGCCTTCAGGTTTGTTTTTTTTTTAACTGATTGATATTCGCTCTTCGCTGTCCGTAAATTTGCTTCTTTTAGCTGATAGCTCCTGTTTGCTGGCTTCTGTAAAGATTCCTTAAATATGAATCATGCTGTCCCTGCTCTCATTTCAATTGAGCAGTGAGAGAAAGGTGAACTGTATGCACACAACTACTTCAGTGAAAATTATCTACACCTGTGTGTACAGCGGTTTAGGTGTGCAGACATTCCAACTGATAGCAGGGATGGGAAGCTTTAAGGGTAAGAGGGCCAGTGAAGACACTGGTATATAATGTATAGCACAGTTCCACAGCACGTTCTTAGAAAAGAAATCCTATTCCACCATTGTTTAAATCACTTATTAGCCACCATTGCACCAACAATCCTATTTTAAAATGGTTGTTACTAGAATAGAAACTAACTGTAGTGTGGACAGGACCAATATATCTCTCACACAAGAACAGCATGATGTAGTCATGTTGTTATTCTGCATGCAATATATTTCAAGGGAGAAGCAAGCCTGTGGCCAGACCAGTGAAATTACGACGGGAGCAGAGAAGATGGAAGTAGGAAAAGACACTGAAAAGAGCATTTTAAAGTGATTTCATTGCAGTGATTTCATGTCAGAGGCTATGGAAGGGGAGAGAGGGACTAGTCACTTGAGAGATCCATCCGACACTTGGAAATGTCTGGCTTTTTTAGAGGTGTCAGAACAGAGGAGAAGGAGGAGATGGCAGGAAGGGTTTAAGTATGAATAGAGTCCCACTCCCCACGATTATCATTTAAAGGGCTTTATATCTCTTGCCTTGTAGACCACACTGACAAGAAAGGAAAAGGCGCAGCTTCAAAGGTTTTGTTTAGTTTTTAATATATTTCTGTTTTGCTGGTTGTTCTCCCCAGGTTCAGTACCCTCGAGCACAGCCTTAGCAAACTAACATTGCTTACAAGGCACCTGTATTTCTGGATGTTTTAATTTGTGCTACATTAGAGTGTATGGAGGTGCCTACAGGTAGAAATAGATTTATGGTAATTGCTCAGCAACAATGTTAGCTGATCACTTTGTTCCTCTGTCATTGGGCATTGAGCCAGATCTCTGCATTGGGTATCTACCCTGTAAAAGAAACTTTTCTATTAAGACTCATTCTGTTTAATGCCAGCTTTTCAAATCAGTTGGAGGTGGCACTTATTGGTCTCCTTTTTTTGCTCTCCTACCAGCCTCACATGAGCGGGAATTAATCTTCAGAGTATTTCTCTAATCATTTTGAGCTTTATTTTCAACTACAATTTCAACAGTCACATGGCTTTCCTCCATCTCCTTTCCACATTCCCTCCATCCACTGTATGGATTCCTACCACACCTACCTGTGCACTGACCACCTCACTGAGCGGATTCCCATAATTACATTTTTGTATGTCACACAACACTTACTACATCTGAACTAACAAAGTAGTAGGGAAGGGTGTGGGGAACCATGCCTCCCGAAGATGCCAGTCTTGAAGCTTTGCTGATTTAATTTAAGAACTTTATTGAACTGCATTTAAGTGACCTCTATTTTTAAATTCCTCTTTCCTGGCAGTAGTAGCTATTTCCTTGGCCTTGGAGCCACCACAGCAATAGCTCTTGCCTCAATCTTGGCCCAGATAATATTTTCTGTGCTGCTGCAAAAGGAAGTTTGTTTTACTGTAACTTGGGACGCTATCAAGTATGCACTTATTTGTACTCCGATGGCATATGAGGACAGGGTGGACTTGCCCACAAACTTCAAATGCACTTACAGTTGATGGGATCAGAAGCCGGGGGGAGGAGTGGTTGGAAGCCTTATTCCTTCCTAGTGATGGTGGGTGAGTTAGGTTTTCTGACAGTCCCTCCGTGGGAGAAGGTGGAACTAGCGGGGGGTGGGAAAAGAAGTGGTGTCATAAGGACTATATCTGAAGGAGCACATTTTGCACTAGTTGGAGCTTTCCGTTTCCTAATTTCACCCCTTCTAGAGTGGGAATGAATTTGAATCTGCGGGACATACTCCAATACAGTAAGCACTTGCCCCAGTGGTGGTTTAAATAATTTTAGTACAATAGCAAAGCCATGCATCCTGAAAAAGCTCCAACTGGTACAAAATGTAGCAGTCTCCTTGAGTGCCAGCACTGGTCACCATGAACACTTCATTCCAGAGCTCCATTTTCAAAACTAGCTCCTTATTGAATACAGAACCTAGCTCAGTCATCCGTTGGACTGGCCCTAGATTCCTCAGAGACTGACTTTCTCTTTCACATATAACTAGGACCCATCTGTGCAATGTAACTGTTGATCAGTAGGAGATAGAAGTTCCACAGCATCTGCACCTAGATTATGGAACTTGCTCCCAGATAGTGCCCTGATTTTATAGGGACAGTCCCAATATTTGGGGCTTTGTCTTATATAGGTGCCTATTACCCCTCCACCCCCCATACACACACCTGTCCTGATTTTTTTTTCCCACACATGCTGTCTGGTCACCCTACTCCCAGAAGACTTCAGAATGGGCACTGATGTACTTTAGACCAGACAGACAAAAAACAGGAGACTATTTAGATTACAAGATATTTGGGGTAGGGGCTCTTAAGTGTTGTCCAGTGCCTAGCACAACAGATCTCATATTGCCTAGAGGGTGAACTTTCACGACTAATACATATTAATAACTTTACCAGTCAGAACTAAATGCCAAACTGATTGATTTGAGTTAGTTTTCTCTCCATAAGTTCTACACGTTTTGATTCAACAGAAAACCCTATAAATTTATCGAGCTATTTCTCCTACAGGCTGGGAAATATTTAAAAAGGAGGAGGGAGACTTGCAGGGTTTTTTGTTCTTTTTAACAAAAACCTATTCAAAGTGCTCAGATATTTCAGTGATAGGAGCCTGCCTGATTAGACAAATAGATGATGGACTGAATCTCTTTGAGGTGACCGAGTAACATGAGTGGGGGAGGGAGAGGCAAACTTAAGTACAAGGAATATTGGCAGTGTATTTAAGGAATTAATTACCCCCTTTTGCTGCCCATATCTTTTAATGATGGGTTTTTATGGTTGACCTGCTCTTCTAGGGACTGATTCTAAAAACACACTTTTCTCCAAATATATTACGAAGATCAAAGCCTTGTTTACATTGGCGTAAAAGGAAGGATGGTCAATTTCAGAGTCTAATTTCCGACAACATTTTTGTACAATTTTCATTAATGAATATTTGTTAAGAACTCATACTAGTAATGAGAAAAGGAGTATTTGTGGCACCTTAGAGACTAACCAATTTATTTGAGCATAAGCTTTCATGAGCTAGTCTCTAAGGTGCCACAAGTCCTCCTTTTCTTTTTGCGAATACAGACTAACACGGCTGCTACTCTGATATTAGTAATGGTGGCTATATAAGCTGATAGAACCAGGGCTGTGTTGAAATGTTTATTGCTAGCAAGATGCAACACACTTTTCCTCTCCATTGTCGACCAGAAAGAACCATGCTATATTAAGTGTTACAAAGACATGCCATAGACTTCTTAGATGGTGTTGTGGGATGCAGCCACAACACATCTGTACCCTGACCTGGTTAAAACAGAACCTTGTTCTCAAACTGTGCTACATCCTGCTCTGGGCAGAATTGTTAGGTTCTGTCTATGCAGTAAGATGAATCTGTCCAATAGGCTACCCTATGTCTAATCTGTTTCATCCATAACCTTGCTATATTACTGCTGGCCTGTGCCATGCTTTATTTATTTATTTTTCCCGACACCACAAACCTCCTGTCTCTTGAACAGCAAGCTTGTCTTACATGAATCTGTGGTCTGAGGGAAAACTATCAGTAACTTCCCCAAAGTTCTCTGCTGAGTCAGAGCCCAGGGCACAACTTACTTTGTTCAATTCGTTTTAGACACTTGCCATTCTTATTACTCAGTTATTGATACAGCAGAAGATATAACTGAAACAATAGGCATCGAGCCCTGTGAAAGACCAAATACTTCAGTATATTATTGCAAGATCCTGTTTTAAAAAGTCTGTTACATATGTACTGGAAGATAAATTATCCAAACAATGCCCTAAATAGCAAATAGAAATTACCCTCATTATCCCTAGCCTGATTCTTGCTTGCATATTTATACCTGCCTCTAGAAATTTCCACTACATGCATCTGACGAAGTGGGTATTCACCCACGAAAGTTTATGCTCCAATACGTCCGTTAGTCTATAAGGTGCCACAGGACTCTTAGTCTGGATCTGTAAAAGCAGCAAACACAGCTACCCCTCTGATACTTGGCAGCAGAGTTAGTAATTTATGAATATAGATTAAATTAAGAGTGTTCAATAAACTTAAAAATACATTACTCCAAAAGGTTAATACACACAGATAGGCTTAGAAAACTAAATGGAGGACAAAGAATGAATGAATGCTGGTATTAGCAGATTGTTATATGTGTTATAACAAAGTGATTTACTGTGTTTCTCCTTTATAGTATTGCTGAAGACACTTTTCTCTCTAAAAAGTCTGAATATCCCTGGAGCCTACAATCAGTGATGTGAAGCCAGTATTTTAAACAAAGGAGCCCGCAAGAATTGTCCACAGCCTGTGCTAAACACTGCAATTGTTTATAGGAAGCAGCAAAACACTTCCTTTTATTTTCTCATTTTTAAATAGAAATTCTTTCTCACAAGTATAAACATAGAGGGAGAATATACCACTTGGCAAACAAACTTCCTTAAGTGCATTTAGATATGTTTATATATTACTCCTGAAAACTATAAGGAGTAATGTTGATAGTATGGTGCAATGTTCATCTTGTATCCTTTCTAGACCTTGTACAGGAATCCAGAAGTCTCCTCCTGTTTTGTTTTGTTTTGTTTTTTTAAATACCTGTCACTTCGTGCAGTCAGATCTATTCCAAAGCCCCAAAAAGCATTTTTATGAGCTCTTAGGTCAGCCATCTCTGGCAGGGAAGTCATCCTAACAGTCTCTTGAATTGTTCAACAGGATTTTAACAAGGAGCTCCCAGAAAGCCCCAGGAAATCACTCCCCGCACATCATTGTTCAATATAAACAACAAAATGACACTGCTGCTGTTCCTAATGTGCTCTAAATCATTGAAATTCAAATTCAGTGACTTGTTAATTCAGATTTTTTTTTATTCCAAGCCTATGGTTAAAGATTTGTTAAATGCAAAATGCAAACACTTCTACCTGACCCATAGCTAATGGAAATGGCCTAGTGGCTGATCTAGTGAATCTCGCCGCCAGTTCTGAATTGTTCCCTGCAGTAATTGCTCAAACAATCTCACCCATGCTGTTAATCAGGCACTTTCTACTCCCTGATGCCAGCACATCATGAATTTAGCAGCCTGGCTTGCCTTCTTTCACAATTTCCAACACCTTGCTGTAAAATCATAAGGGATCCTGTCCAAGAAATGCACAAATACTTCAGATAAAGAATAATTCATCTGCATCCTATTCTATGTCAGTCTTTCAACAGGGATTTAACACTATTTGTTTTTAACTTCTCCCCAAGACAGAAACAAAAGATTTAACGGAGCGATTTTCCTCCAGAGAACAGTCATGTTAACTGGAAAAAGCTTTCTTAAGAAATGGTCATTTACTGTAGCAACACAAGAGAAGACATTTGTGGGGAGCGGGAGACAACAGAATGTTCATAATCTGTGTATGGGGTTTTGTTGTATCATATTCTGAAGAGCAAACAATTGGCTATGTACTTTTGATTTTAAAATGAAAATAAGGCATTCACCTATAATTTCCCTTTTGCTTTCTCTCAAAGAAAATGAATTTGTCTTAATGTTCTTCTTATGAAATGACTAATAGCCCAGCTATAAGCATTCCATGTTTTATCAGATTTAAAAAACCAAAACCCAAAAATCAAAGGAAGTTTATTTTCAAGTTCATAATTAACATTCCAGGTGACTATTTCTTTTTAAAAAGAGATCTTTTAAAATCCCAGAGTGAATTTCAACTAAAATGTGTGATTTGGTGAAGTTTGGAGCTATGAACAGACCTGCTACCCTGCAGATCACCCTGGCTTACAAATACTGGAGCTTCAGTATTTAGTATCAAACTTGATTAAAAAAAAAATAAAAAGCTGTATAAATAACCAAAAGGCAACTATGTACACATATATAATATAAAGGTAATTCTGCCCAGTGTTCTGCATATTGGAACCTAAAATGCAGCATATACGAGGAGAAGAACCAAAGACTACCAAGGGGGGTTAGAAAGAGCTAGGAAAGCAATAGTTGTAAGCATTTAGCAAGGGGAAAAATCCTATTCCATACACCCTAAAATGCTCGGCACACATTCCCCTTTGAAGGGCTCAGCTTTGGATAGCCTGGGTCAAGCCTACAGTAAAACAAAAGTTTGTGGAGCATCTAGACTAGCTGCTACAATAATGTAGTTTTTAACTTTACTTAGATGGCAATTAACTCATATTAAAATAGGACCACAAACTAAACTTATACACTGCAAAGACACTCCAAGTTTTCTTTTAATTTATTAGTAGCTGGTCATGTTGGGTGGAATATAAGGAATGGGTTGGGCCTGAAGGATGCCACTTGGAAGTTCAAGGGCTGTTGAAAACAAAACTCCAGGATTCACTTTGCTGTTGGTTCCTGCGAATCAAGCAGGATTCAGTTTGCAAACCTCTTTGCAAGTTGAAACCTACGGAGTTCACAAAGCCCTACTCTCAAGCACAGTTCTTTTGCTTCCACACTCAGATGGTTTTCAGGCAATATTCTCCCTCCAGCTAATCTATCAGGATTACAGAAGGGCCCATTTCCATAACACCTGGAAGATGAGCACCTTTGCCTGGTGGTTGGCTTCATTCTTGCTTGAGGAAAATCTGAAATACCCCAGAATGACTTGCATATAGGCAGCAGCTGCCACAATGTCTTCAGAGCTTGGCCCTCTGTTCCAAACCACAAGGGATAACCTCTTGACACCCAAAATAAAGAACTCTGGTCCTTAGCCTATGATGTAAAGGGCAAACTGCCAGGACAAACACTGGTTACCACAGGAGACTGGGGTCAGGATTAGGAGTTAAAAACAGAGCACCTGAGAAATGTGAAAAGAGGGTGAGAGAGAAGAGACCACTGGCCTGCTGAAGTATGGAAGAGGGGTGATAGAGCAGAGGAACATTTGGAAAGGACAGGAAGACTGGGAGAAGAGGGGAATAGACAACACAATGTTAGATATGAAACTGCAGAAAGAAAGTGGACGTTGAGAATCACTGCACTAAAATATGGCATTCTTTATTTTTGGTAGCTCCCACCCTGTTTCTGATAGGCTAGCAAAAAGGAAAAAGATCCTGTCACAACCGTAATCCTGCACTGGTTCAGGTATGAGCAGGGGAAGAAGTCTGCACTTCCCTAAAGGGCTGTCCAAGATGCATAGTCCCTAGGCACCCAGGCAGCTCATGGAGTGATTGTGACTTCACTCCATGTGCTCCCCAGGGTGAGGCAGTTCCACGCTGCTCCCAGTTCAGGCCAATGGCTAAATGCCCCAATTTGGGACCTGATGGGGATAAATTAGAAGTATTTTCTCTTTTACAATTGTTTGTAACATTCATCCTCCTTTGGAGTATTACGTTGTTGAGGAGAGGAGGACTGGGATATTGCACAGATTCAGAAGCAGCCATGTTGACTAGTACTCAGGGAATATCACTTCAAAATTTTAATGAATCTTTTGTAGTGCTAATTGGACTAAGGCCTGGTCCAACTCCCATTAAAGTCATAGGATCAGGCTCTACTAAATAAAAGGCCAGTATCTTTTTGGATGGCAGATCTAATCTGAAGTATGTTTGTTTGGAGAAAAACCAGATTAACATAAATGTCAATGGACAATGCCCTATTTACGAGTTTTTTTTTCCCCTAGTTAAATATTGTGTATATACTTGACTTAGTTTGCCTTTTGTTCTCTCTTATGTAAACTTTATTAACCTAAATGGTTTTCAGTAACAAAAAGTGAACTACAAAATAGAAAATTAGAACACAAATAACGTATTGTGTTTGTGCCATCTACCACTCCTTATGAAGGCATGAAAGTGGTCTCAATGTTTTCTCCCCCATGGTTTTGTCTTCAGTGGTATTTGCTATTTCTAATATTTATTGTGAGGAAGAGACCTCTAACAAAACAGTGAACCCCACTCAACATTTTATTCCATTTTTATACCAACATAGAAACACTGCCTTTAATGGTGTACTGCTGTCAAAATAGAGTGATGCAGTGACAAATCAGGCCTAAAATATGAGACTATTTGTATACGTCATAAAGGAGAAGTAAAGGGCACAAAGATAATGTTTACATGCACATTCTCTCATCTTTAAATTCCCTGCTGATCAAAGTTCAAAATTAGAAAGTCTTTAAAAAAGGATTCCTTTGATCTTCATGGGTTTTCCTTTCATGTGAACCTTTTGAATACTTTTCCCTTTGTAAGTTTTATCAGAGTGCACCCTCTGACAAGAAACCATTGTTTTTATCATAGGGCAAAAAAATTTCTTTTTTATCTAATTTTGTGTGGCCCATAATGCCATTTCACCAAGAATTCAGTTACCAGGCCTTTTGGTCAGACATCTTTCTTGTGAATGCTAAATTTTTTTTAAAAAAAATTTGTTTTAAAAACTAGAGGCCCATATTGGGCATGTCAATCATTAATTGTTAATTAATGATTGTTGACATCAATTAATGTCAATCGTTGACATCAATTAATGTCAATTGTTTTAAAAACTAGAGGCCCATACTGGGCATGTCAATCATGTCAATCACAATCATGTCGTTCAGTGATACTGAACACTGCATTAGGTATGTTTAAGAAAAGTTTTTGGCACACCCAGACATCCTATTCATTAGATTTTATATGAAATGGCTGCTTTTGAGATTCCTAAGATGTGGTTTCTTTACAACAAATGCAATAACTAGTCACTGAGCAGTAAGGAGAAAACAGTGCATGAATATTAGACCAAGTGGAATCCAAAGAGTCACCAAGTCTGGATAATGCACATAAGCATTAGGATTCAGATTTCTTAACTTTTCTGCTGTTCCCATCCCTTTTCCATCTTGTAACTCCAACTGTTAGTATTCCTAGACACAGTTTGAGAACTAATAAAAATGTTCATCAGTCAAGGAAAAACTGGTCTGTTGCTTTCCACGTAGCTGCTTAAAATGTAGCTGCATATGATCAGAAGATGTTAGGATGAGGTAGCCAAATGAACCCTCAGACCTCTACCATGTGGTTTGTGTGTGCTGTCCTCCATTAATATGGCGGTAGTGCAGCTTTTGGAAACTACCAGTTCTAGATTGTGTTGATTCAAGAGGGCATCTCATCTCAAAATGAAACATTATTCATACTTGTAGTATTAATGTGCCATACCTACATGTTAACAATGAGGTAGCAGGAATTTACTTCATTAAATGCAAATTAGATGTGGCCCATAAGCCCCTGGGGACCAAACTTACTCACTCTGCTGGGCGCAGGGGAACTCCCATTGACTTTGACAGCCCCACTGACTTCAGAAGATGTTCATAATAGAACAGGACAGACTGAGGGAGCCCCACATGAGAATATCCCATACACCCATAGTTAGACTCATAGACTTTAAGGCCAGAAGGGACCATTGTGATCATCTAGTCTGACCTCCTGCACATTGCAGGCCACAGAACCTCACCCACCCACTCCTGTAATAGACACCTAACTTCTGGCTGAGTTACTGATATCCTCAAATCATAATTTAAAGACTTCAGGTTACAGAGAATCCACCATTTACACTAGTTTAAACCTGCAAGTGCCCCCTGCTGTAGAGGAAGGTAAAAAACACCCCAGGTCTCTGCCAATTGGACCCAGGGGAAAAGATCCTTCCGGACACCAAATATGTGATTAGTTAGACCCTGAGCATTTGGGCCAGACCCACCAGCCAGACACCTGGGAAAGAATTCGCTATAGTAACTCAGAGCCCTCCCCATCTAGCATCCGATCACTGGCTGTTAGAGATTTGCTACTAGAAGTCCCAGATCAGTACATGCCATTGTAGGCACTCTTATCCTACCATCTCTGCCATAAACTTATCAAAACCAGTCTTAAAGCTATTTAGGATTTTTTTGTCCCCACTGCTTCCATTGGAAGGCTGTTCCAGAACCTAACTTCTCTGGTGGTTAGAAACCTTCATCTAATTTCAAGCCTAAACTTATTGATGTCAGTTCATATCCACTTCTTGTAAACATTTGTGCTTAACTTTAACTCCTCTCCTTCCCTGGTATTTATCCCTCAGGTGTATTTATAGAGAGCAGTCACATCTCCCCTTAGCCTTTGGTTGATTAGTCTAAAACAAGCCAACCTCTTGGTCTCCTCTAACAAGGTAGGTTTTCCATTCCTCTGATCATCCTAGTAGCCCCTCTCTGCACCTGTTCCAGTTTGAATTCATCTTTAACATGGGAGACCAGAATTGCACAACTATTCCAGGTGGGATCTCACCAGTACCTTATATAATGGCACTAACCGTTCCCTGTCTCTACTGGAAATACCTCAACTGATGCATCCTAGGATTGCATTAGCCTTTTTCATGGCTGCGTCACATTGGTGGCTCATAGTTATCCTGTGATTAACCAATCCATCCAGGTTTTTTCCTCTGTTGCTTACAGCTGAAGTCCCCAGCTTATAGGAAAAGTTCTTGTTGTTAGTCCCTAAGTGCATGACCTTGCACTTCGCACATTAAATTTCATCCCATTTCTGTTACTCCAGTTTTCAAGATCATCCAGATCTTTTGTATGATATTCCAGTCCTCCTATGTATTGGCTACCTCCCAACTTTGTGTCAGCCACCAATTTTAACACACTACCACTTCTTGTGCAAGGTCATTAATACAAATCTTAAGATAAGTCCCAAGACCCATCTCTGAGGAACTCCACTTGTAACCTCCCTCCAGCCTGACAGTTCCCCTTTCAGTATGACCTGTTGTAATCTCCCCAGTTTAACCAGTTCCTTATCCACCTTTCAAGTCTCATACTAATCTCAATCTTCTCCAATTAAACTAATTTCCCATGTGGAACTGTATCAGATGCCTTACTGAAATCCAGGTAGATTAGATCTACTGCATTTCCTTTGTAAAAAAAAAAAAATCCGTTTCCTTCTCAAAGATCAGGTTGGTCTCATTTACCTTTTGTAAAACCATGTTGTATTTTATCCAAATACCATTTTAGCTACTTTCTTTCACAATTTGTTCCAAGACTTGTGTACAATTGAGATCAAACTACCAAGCTTGTAGTTTCCTGGATCACTTTTTTTCTTTCTTTAAAAATAAGAGGTGGCAGATTTCTGTTCAAATCTATTGTCCCCTCAGGGGCAGAGGAGACTTGAACTCACTTGCCCACATCTTGGGTGAGTACTCTAAATCATTTGACTAAAAGTTATGAGAGAGGGCCTCCCCCTTCAACTATTTTCTGTGAGCTTGTGTTTGGGGTGCAAACCAGTAAAGGGCCCTCTAAACATGCCCTGCAAATGAGTTAGGCGAAGGAACACCTATCTTCTCCTCATTTGTGCATTGCTCTGGGGCTTAAACATCTGGATGCCTAGAGTGAGGCTGCAGTGCATATGCTCAAAGACAGAAATGTAGGCACCTAGTGAGCTTTTAGTGTAAAAATTAAGGTGCCAAGTGAGTTTAGGTGCCTGCAGGGTTTTGTGAATCCAGTGGGGCCTGATTCTGGGATTTAGGCACCCAAAGTAGTACTTAGGCACCTAAGTCCTTTTGTGACTCTAATATTCCATCTCTAATAACTTAGCATAGTCTAACAGCACTGCTCTTAACTTCCTGTCTGTATGAATATAGTTATGGTAAATATTCTAATACTGATAATCCGTCATGCATTCTTGCATATAGTGCTATATATGAGCACATTTCTATTATTATTGGTTTTGCCATGACCGTAAATTTCCCTGACAAATCCTTTGAGCTGGTAGCAGTTACTAGGTATTTAGAAGTGATCACGAAATGGATACATTTGCAGCTTTAAATCATGGTTTTTTCCAAATTGGATACATCATTATATTTAATCTGCATCACCTCACTGATGTGCACCTAAAACTCCCTTGACTGCCAACCCAGGAGCTAACAGTACTCCACTTTCAGAGAAGAAGAAAAATCTACCAAATGATGGAACCTTAAAATAACTGACCCAGATAACACAAACAGCAAGGTAGCAACTCAAACAAAGATTTACCATCCTGCCTCATAACAGTAACTCAAATTCTGATTTTTATTGCATGTCTATTCGCTGGCTCCATTGCAGGGTCCATATTCATAGGATGTGGAAGAGGAAAAATACTTAAGAGGCCAGACTGAAGACAACTGAGTTGCACCCTCTGGGCAACATCCTATTTACACCAGCAGTGAATGCATCTTGTCCTACAATTCCACTCTAATTCCAGATTATAGTAACATTACTCTTATTTCAAGAAGTTTGAAAATATACAAAACAATAGGCAAAAACAGAGGTTTATCCACACCATCTGCTAGATTGTTGGCTAGATTGTTACACCGAATTGCACCTTATGCCATGAGTTGTCCCACTGAAGTCAACTGGAATACTTACAGAAAAGGTACTATTCAATGAGTAACGGTGTCACTACCTAGCCACTAAATAAGGATATCCAAACTCCCTTGATGCTTTGCCAGGCATAGGTCATGAGCAGCCACTGCCTTCTCTTATGAACAGTAAGGATAAATACAGTACACTTGTATTCATCAGTGTATGTTTTACAGAGAGTTGTCTGTAGAACTGGGCTACCAGAGCAGCTGCCTAGGTATCTGGAAACTAGAAGGGAAAGATTAGATGCATAGAATAGTATTTATATTCACTGCTTATACTCCACCTTTTACACACATACTTCAAGACTATTATCAGACTTCCTGTTACAGTAGACTGCATCTTTCTGTAAGTGATTGGGGTTATATAACTCTTCAGAAAAGCTGACTTGCTCATACATGCCTGTGCACTCTGCCAAGAAAGAGTGTGAAGGATCTCCAAACAAGCTACTGGGCTAAAATTAGCTTATATATTTGTTGCAGTAGGAAAACACTGTGTTCAGATGGGAAAACAATCCACTGAAGCTAAAGTTTTATGGGCTGCCTCCTCTTATTTTTAAAGGACGCTTGTATTTAGAACCTGTCAATGTGGACAATATTTTGAAAAATGTCTGACTTTACAAATAAAGACTCATCTTGTAAAGGATCCCCAGTTGGGTAAGGGTCCACTCACACAGATCTCTTTGCAGAATGAGGAGGCAAAGTGTGCATTATAAATAGAAGTGAGTCCCTGCAAAATGAAGGCTAGAACAAGAGGGCCCAATTCATACCTTTGGAGCTGCAGCTGCTTACCCCAGGTCTGAATAGCAAAGTGTAGTGAAATTTGCAAACTTTTTGGCTTGCTAAACTAGCTCAATCCCCTTCCCCCTCATTTTAAACCAGTGTTATTTCAAATGTGATTGAAGTGACGTGAGGGATGACACCCTTCTAGTTAAAGGGGAAGCCTATGTTATGCATTAGGGACAGAAGAGTAATCCAACAGTTACATTGTCAAAGGTGGGCCACCCTTTAGAAAGGAGTGGCAGGTAGCTGCACTACCCAAGGAAGTAGCCCCAGGGAGAAATTCATAATTCCTCTGCTGATCTCCTCTTGTATGGGGGTGGGAGATAAGGTGAATTACAAAACCCAAAAAAGGGCACTGCTTGACCAGCAGGTGTGAGGGTGTGTGCAGCCCCTCTCTCTCTTCCTTCTCCACTAATTTGCATAAAGGGGGGAGAATCTGAAAAGCAAGGGCTGAGCATCACCCTAGACCAGGACCAAAGATCCAGGGAGGACTTATTCAGCTGGGCAGGAGAGTGGGAGTGGGGAAACTTTCTGCTCTTATTCCCCTGCTCAGCTGAGTAAGACAAGGGTGCTATCCAACCCAGTATTTCGCATTTATATTTTGTTTGGATGTTTGCTCTCCGCCTCACGTTTGCTGCTTTCTCCCCCCACCATCCATCCTTAATGGCTCATGAAATAACTTTCAAGTCTGAATTGAATTTCTGAGCTAAGTTCAAATGTAGTAGGCTTTCATTGTCCACAAGACCTTATGGTGCTACTGCCCTGTCCTTAAACCCCATCTTCTGAACCTCATCTTGAAGGCTCTTGGATTAGTCCATAAATTACCCAGGAGAAATACGCAAGTTAAAATAGATTTAATCTATGGTTTTTGGTTTTTTTTAAAAAAAAGATAATTTAAGGAGCTTTTGAGAGTATAGGTTCTCCTACAGCAGAACAGGATAGCCATCAAAAGAAATCCCTCAGAAAAATGTAGCAAAATGACAGAAGAATCTGGCTACAATTTCCCTGGCCTTGCAATTGTCACTCATTGTTAGTAAGGCCTGATACGTGGAAAAACAGTAACCACTCAAAGCAAGTGTATGCCTGTTAGACTGCTTAGTTGAACCTAATGTGCTGTAAAAGAAAGCTAATGCTATTATAGCCTCTTTTGCACACCAAGCTGCAAGTAATTTATGGGAACTGGCACAATATGCCTTAAAGCAAAAACAATTCTGTCCTACAGCAATGAAGGAGATGGATATCCCCAAAAACACTGGGAAAACTGTGCAGCAAAATTCATGTGACCTTTCAGAGTTTCCCCCTTTAACCAGAAGCAGCTGGAGCAGTTTTCAACCCTTAGTTTCACATTACTTATTGAGGTTCTAGGTTTCTATGGCACAGCAAACTTTGGGGAACCTGGTCAAAAGAAGTGACCAAGACAGGGATCATCATTGTCAGGGAATCCTTGCTGAACATCAGATTTCTGGAACAGATAGCCTGAAAGTCAATATTTAGCTAAAAAAGTAACCGACCTGTAAATTGAACTGGATAATTTTAGTTTCTTACTAACAAACAATTTAAACAAAACTTCAGGCCAGAATCTAACACTTTGTTTAGTAAAAATGACAGATAATAGATGTATTTTATGTAGTAAGAGAACCAAAAACAAATAAGCCTTTGTACCAGAGGAAAAGAAGCCAGTGCAACTGGAATAAGGGGATTTGGGATGTTCATCAGAACTGACTCCTTAGCCAATCATTAGAAGCCAAATTATCACTCATAATGGAAAATGTATTTCTAGCGCAATAGCACTGAGGTGCCCCACTGTACAGAGCACAGTTCAAACAGGGAGGGAGATACAATCCCCACCACTTCCCAAAGATCTGTCATTGCTTAACCTCTATAGAAAAATCTTCTGCCAATATCAGAGACTTGGCTGTAAATTAACATGGGTCTTAGCCCTGCCTTGGCCACCTTTGCTTTCAGAGTTAGTCTTCCTAAAAATCCTGTTGCCTAAAGAAAAATCTAAGACTGCATTTCTTCTGCCTGGGAGAGCCAGAATTCAACACACTAATCTGGGGTGGGCACACTTTTTTTGGCCTGAGGACATCAGGGTGTGAAACGGTATGGAGGGCTGGGTAGGGAAGGCTGTGCCCGCCCTAAACAGCCTGGCCCCCTGCCCCCTATTTGCCCCCTCCCACCTCCTGACTGCCCCCCTCAGACCCTCCAACCCATCCAACCCCCCCCCCCCCGCTCTTTGACTGCCTGCTCCCAGGATCTCCTGCCCCAATCCGCAGGACCCTACCCACTGTCCAACCCCCCTGTCCCCTGACTGCGCCCCCTGACCCCAGCCACACCTCTGTCCCCTGACAGACTCCCCTGGGACTCCCACGCCCTATCCAATCCCCCCTGACCACTCCCCCTGAACCTCCACCTCATCCAACTGCCCCCGATCCCTGTCCCCTGATTGCCGCCCAGGACCCCGTACCCCTTATCCAATCCGCCCCCTTACCATGCTGCTCAGAGCAGCAGGACCTCAGAGCCCCGCTGCCTGGACAGAGCTAGCCACACTGTCCGCAGGGTGAGCTGAGGCTTCAGGGGAGGGGGGACGGAAAGGGAGGGGCCGGGGGCTAGCCTCCCCAGCCAGGAGCTCAAGGGCTGGGCAAGGACGTTCCCACAAGCCGGATGTGGCCTGTGGGCCATAGTTTGCCCACCTCTGCACTAACCTGTAACAGCTGAGAGATAATCAGGAGCTTCATGTCTTTGGAAAATACTTAGAAGGTCTGCTCATAAACAGCTCTGCTATCTATTGTGACTGTGGGAAGATCCTGCAAGCCAGTCAGATGTAGGGATTAAATCCCAGTGATACAGCTCAGATGTAAGTATTCTGACGTGAACTCATGTAACTTCTTCCTTTCTTGAATTTCCCTGTCCCCCAATGAACTTCCTTCCACTCCTAGTGCACACAACACCCAACTGTGCATCACACCAACCGTTTATTGTTAACAAGATTCCTTTACCTGTTGGAACAGGCGTAGTTTTTTATTCTTCAGTCAGTACATTTAAAGTGTCCATTTTAACGCTTTCTTGGACTCCAAATTTAATTTTCAAATGTTAGAAGGAAAGTTAATAGGAAGCAAAGTTTGTTCTTGGGTTTTGTTTGTTCAAGACTCAAAGATGCTGTACTTGAAACTGGAGAAAATCTACACCTGTGAGAAATGTAATCTACAACTTTGAATTCAAACCCTCAAAATGTTGTGCTTCCCATCAGCAGCTCTACCCTCTGTCTGTATAATCATCAATCAACTGCAGCAACAGAGCCACATAGTGTACATACAGGGCTAGCTCTGCACTGGGGATGGTGCAAATTTACCCTGCCCATGCTCTTGTGGACAGTGTAGCATGACCCTCCCTGACCCCAAGAGTAGGGGCATGGTCTTGCCTCCTCCCAAGCCTTAATCTGCGGCTCACACCCTTGAGATGAGGTGTGGAGGGAGAAACCTTTACACAAGTACAGTGGTACGGTGTGGTACACCATACCAGTAAGATATTTATAGCCAGGATGGCGTACTGGAAAGATACAGGGGGAGCCCGCCCCCAGCCCTTCCGCGCAGCTGTCTCCCCCTGCCTGGAGTCTGTAGGGCAGCCCCAGTGCAGGACAGGGCTCGGGGGGAGGCCGGGGACATGGGCAGTACAGCAGTCGTGCTGGAGGAGCTGCCAGTGCGGGGCTGCCCGGCAGCCCCACGGTTTGCTTTTTTCCCTGCTGCAGTTCCTGGGAGAGCCCTGCAATTCGTGGCTCTCCTGGGAACCACAGCGATGGAAGGAGCAGAGCGTGGGGCTCCACGCCACCAACTCCTTGGGCGCAGCTGTACTGCCCCAGCCCTTCCCTGCAGCTGCTTCTCCTGAGTCCTCCTGCCTGGGGTCTGTACAGCAGAAGGCTCCAGCACAGCAGGAGTAGGACAGAGCCCCCTTCCAGCCCCCAGGTAATGTGGGATGGATGTAGATTGTGGGGAGGGGATAGGGAGAGCACTGGCACCCTGGGCTGGGGGTGGGGCGGAATCATGTGTGTGGGGGGGGGTCATGTGTCCCTCCCAGGAGTGTAGCATACCAGCAAGAAATGATTTCTACTTCCACCACTGTTTTACACTGTCCTTTTGCAAGGAATGCAGTTATGCTTGGCCTTGCACAGAAGGTACAAGGGCAGGGGAAGGCCACTCACCCACCCACATGAGGGCCAGTGGCAATCCCAATACCTCTTGCTTTTTAAAAAAAAAAAAAGCAAAAAAAAAAAAAGCTGTCTGTATATTCTGTAACTTTTGTCATTTGGCTGTTATCTGTGTTCACCCAAGAGCGTTGTAGCTTGTATAAAGATGAGCCATTCTGCAAACAAGATACAACTAAATAGGTACTTTGAACTATTGGTCATAGATGTGTCAGTATCTTTTACTAGTTATCCTCCATATACTTCTTTATTAACAGCTTAAGCCACTTGTAGCTTTTGGGCACATGCGCACAAAAGTGGAATTCATTTCCCCCACTCCAGCCATGTCATGCCACTGATTCAATGGGTTCTCACTAGTCCATGCAGTATTTTGCTGTACTTCACAACAAAAGGACTCATGCTTTGTTAGTGTAAGGGAAATTTGTTTTCTTCTCTATTCCTATCAGTCACATTACTGCAAAGACTCCATTGAACGATAACAGTTCTTCCGGTAAATTACAATTTAAATAAGTACAGAAGTACTGTCACAATATTCTATTCCACAGACTGGGCCAAGTCGTAGACACTTTGTCAGCTTACTGGAGTAGAGCAAAACCCTGAGCTCCATTTATAGCAAAGAGGCAATACACACAGCAACATGTGCTTAAAATGCATGGGGACACACGAAGTAGGTATGCTTTTGGGTATCTGGCATAATCACAGTTCCCCTGAATGTGGTACACTTTGCACCTAGCAGCAGTCTAAGATACTGGTTTGGTAATAAGTCAAGATGCTTTGTAACAAGGCAAGACGCTCACATAAGAGGGCCTTAGGTCCTGATCCAACTCCCATTGAAATGATGGAAAGAATCCTATTGATTTCAAGTTCAGTTGGACCAAGTCCCTAAAAAGAAAAGGGGAGGGGGGAAGGAAATGGGAGAAGGGATTGCCCCTACAAAAATGAATATGTGATAATTAGGACTGGGCAAATTGATTTTTTTTTAGTACGCTGACAATTAAAAAAATATTTTGGATCAAATCAAAAATGAAATTTGGAAGTTTTGGCAAATCAAGTTTTAAGAATAAAATTAGTCCACCACTTTTTTGTTTTGACCCAAAACAAAACATTAAACTTTTCATTTCAAAATTTCCTTCCTTCCTTTTAAAAAAAGGAAAGGTTTTTAAATCCAATCTAAATGTTTCATTTTGAAAATGTCCGAACAAAAGATTTTAGTTTCTTGTTGTTTTGGTTTGAGGGGGAAAATAAATTAAACTAAATCAACACAAATTCCCAAAGTGTTCACATATCACCAAATCTGCTTTTATTTTTCCACTGAAAAAAATTTGGTTGGAAGTCTTCACCCCGCTCAAGTTATAACTTCAGATAGAAGTTTCGCTGTGGAGAGTGGTGAAAATAAGCAGCATAAAACAAACTTAAGTAAGAATTACAAACTTTGGGGTGGAGGAAAGTGAAACCTGTCCAGTGAGAACTGAAGTTGCCACTTCTTGATGTGACCTAGTTCAGGTGAGAATGCAATCTATACATAGCCAGAAAACAGTTACTCCTATAGAGCAGCTACGAAGGCCCCTCCACTTTGTTCATAAGATGCTTCCCTACTAACCGTGATCATTGAACCATGGGAACAAAGCCAGACTAGAATCCTAAAAGATTACCATGGCAACATAGCATACTATCTCAGAAAGCTTTATTCTATAATCTTCCCTAAAAACCCCAGCCTGAAGCCTACCAAAACAAATTAAACATGAACTGGATATACATTGTCAGGAACGACAGACTTAAATTACCCCTTTTCCCCATCCCGACTCAGAAAAACCAAGCAAGGGGCACATTTCAAAAGGTGCAGAGTAACAATACATGAACTCCCCCACACAGCAGCTCTAGCCTCCTGCAGTCCCTCTTCACACAGCTCTGGCTTGCCTTACCTTTTGGGTAACTTATTTACCTGCAATTTATTCCCCCCCCCCCCCCCGTAATCTAGTCTCCACTACAGGTGATAATTAACAAGCACTCTCCCTCCCTTCCTTTGGGTTCTTGGATTGATGGAGGACTGACAGGATTTCTCTACCCCCCCCTTTTTTTTTAAATCCATGCGTGGCTTGTAATGGCTTTCTAGAAGATGCCCTACTATTTAGAGAGCATGTGTCCCTATGGCTTGCTCCTCACGTTATAACTCCATTTCACTAGTGGAAGTGAAGGGAGCCTGGATGCCTTAATGACTAGGTACGTGTGGAATTAACAGTCTCTATTTAAATTAATAGGTAATAGTCTGTCTACCCACAAGTTTTCTTATCTTAATCAGTGTACTCCTTCCTCTCCTACTGTCATTTTTACTACTTTTCTAGAGAATCAGGCTGAAGGGGTTTTTCAGATCTTTGTCACCTTGTCTCTTTTCATTTAGAGATAAGGAGAAAGACTGCCAGTACCAATACCTACACTGGTTCGTGAGGAGGGAGCAAAGAGCAGCCATATTTCATTATGTTCCCTCTTATAGGCACCACACTAGGATAGCCTGAAAAAGCAATACAGAAGGAAAACAATAAAAAGTGCTCAGTGATTCACTATCTCCCTTAAAGTAATCCATTTGTGGCTTATAGTAATGATTAAATGTTACAATAGAAGTGGGCCACAAATAGGAAGCAATTATTGCAATTGCAGGATAAATTAAATATCCACTGTCTTTTTTTCTGTTCTTTTTTCCCCCCTCTCATAAATCTGCAAGAGTTATAGGAAATGCACTTTTTTTAACATTAACATTTGTTTAACATTGTGCCCCAACATTTCCTGAAAAAATTATGCAAGAGGAAGCAATTTCTTAAAGACTAGCATAATTATAGATTTGCTTTAAGTCTTATTAACTTGGTTTAAGTGCCTCAAGTTTTGCTTATATAAGAAAGATCTTAAGTAGATATGCAAAACTTGAGGCACTTAAACCAGGTTAATAAGACTTAAAGCAAATAAAACTCAGCTTTATTCCTTCCAATCAAGAGCCTATATAAAAACCTTTATTTTTAGCAGTAAAATGGCCTGAAGCAGGATGTGCAAGTGAGAAGTACATGATGAGTTCTGGTCAAGAATGTGCACTATGGTTATTGTGTAATTCTGACTTTGCTGTCCAGTCATGTACACTGTTAAATCTTAACATTTCCCCTCCCCTGCTGAAACTGTAAGAGGCAGCTAAAAATTATTTGTTTATGGGTAGAAGATCAGAACACACACTGTGCATTTTAAGGATAATTGAAGGTCACTTCATGAGACTATGGCATGAAAAAAATACTTGTGTAATTAAAGTAGGTAATGGATTACTGAAGGTTTCAGCATATTATACTAAATATTTAGTATATTTAAAAACTGAGTAGTAACAGATACAGAAGTTATTATGTACAGTGGCCCAAAATCATTCTGGGCTCCACTCCAAGGATGAATTTGGCTTAGGAGGTTTAGGCTGTTTTCTTCATATTGCTTATTTTACAAAGATGTTAGTAACAGGGTCAGCTGTCTCCCAAGCACTCCCCTTCCTGGCCAAAGGTCACTCTGCAGTGCACTGCCTCTGTTTTCCCCTGTTCGCTCTTCAAACTTAAAAATGCTTTTGTCCATTTCTGTCCCTTCTTGGGTGCTGCTATAAGTTATCAGATGTTCAAACTGAAGTTTTCAACTCATCCACTCTCCTTGGCCTCTCCTGCCTGTTGTCTAACTCCTCAAGTTTCTCTGCTGGAGCCTACTGCAGCCTCTCTATTTAATTGTGGTCTAAGGGCATGTGTACATTGCCACATGTTGCAGACAACAGGGGGGCGTGAATTGCACCGCACATCAAAGTGTAACTCTTCTGTGTGGATGCTGTGGGTGCAAACTTAAAGGTCCACAGTACTCAAGAATGGGAATTACAGTGCAGCACTTTGGTGCATGCTGCAATTCACACCCCTGTAGTCCAAACTGTAAGGCAGCACAGACATGCCCTTAGGCCCAAGTTTCTCTGCTGGACGCTACTTGCGCTAAGCCTCTTCTGTGCTCCCCTGAGAACAATTTCTTTGCAGGGTCAAAATAGTCCATTACCAGAGCACAAGTTTATACTCCATTCTGGACCTGAACTCCCCAGTTGCCAGAGTGTGCCCTTCAGGAGTCTGCTGCCCACCTTGCCCAAGCCCACTCTGCTTCTTTCTCTTTGCAGTCCACTGACCTTTCTATCCTTCATTGCAACTTCCAGCTGATCTTTGTAGGGAAACAGCTAATCTACTGGGTTAATCAAAGTTGGCTAGCCTTTAATAGAGATGTCCTCCAGCCTTTAATAGGCAAGCCACCTTGTTACAATGTATGGTTGTGTGTATTGTTTTTTTTTTTTTTTTTTTTTAGTGTCTTAACAAAATGCCTCTTTTGAAAAAAGACTTTCACAAACAATGACTTAACTGAAAATGTTGAGCCAGTTCCATACTGCATATAAATTGGGTGTCATCCAAGGAGTTAACACCAAGGATAAATTTGGTCCTGGGATACTGTGAGCCAGATCCTTAGCTGAGCCCTTTGTACCTAACTCTGTAGTGTATAGTTCTTAAGCTCTTGATTTTTCCATCTGAATACATTTGTATTTCTTCTACACTTTCACTCCATTTAAAGTTTTTTAAATGATCAATCTGAAACATGCTATGCGCAAACTAAAGAAATGCTTCCTACTTATGAATGTTTGTTTTGATTGTAAATCAGTGCAAAATCAGTCATTAATAGTTTTAGGTATTTTTGTGCAATAGCAAAAGCACCCACCCATGTTTGAACTCTAATAGGAGGATTTTCCCATTTCCCCAAATTGTTTTAGATTCCTGGGATTATAAAAGGATGATTAATACTAGTGTATATTTTTAGTACAGATTCCTGAAATAAATCCCTAAATAAATCCCTAAAGCACCAATTTTAAAAGCCAGATGCTAATCCTTGAGAACTCAAATATATAGTCACTAAGGGGCTGGAAGGCTTTAATGCAGTGCTGTCAATTGTCACGAAAGGCAAGTACATATGATACACATCTACAGGAGCATGTGAGTGTTGCTTACACCAATTATATATCTGGTATGTTTAGTTAACCATTTCAATTAATGGACAGAAGGCAAAGAGTAGATTAGATAGGATTCTTGGGGAATCTGGGCCTAATAGTTAGGGGAAGCCCAGATGGAGCAATAACACAAAAGCAGGGTAACAGGCAGTAAACCCAATCATTGCCAGGTCAGTTGGCCTTCCTCCCACTCCTGGGTCCTAGGCTTCCTAACTTGAGAGGAATACAAGAGTTTACCTGTGGGAGGAAGAGGCTGTGCAGGATGGCTGAATTTTTTTTTAGAGGGGTGTGGTGCAATTAGCTATAGTCATACCTTGCATTAGTGTCCTCAGTACATTGAAGCCCATCAACTGTGCTTTTACTCTTCCATAACGAGTTCATCATGCCAGCATAAAACATCATACACAGAGCAGTTTTTAAGCAATGCAGCACAGAATTGTTTTGTCTCTGCATGAAAGTTAATATATAACTATTTGTTAAATTTTTCATATTTAAAGTAACTAATGAAGAATATTAATAGAGATTATCTAACTTAATAGATTAATAGGTGTTTTAGTCTGTCTCTAATTTCTAACAGGCATTTCCCTCTCCCAGCCCAGATTTCGCACAGGACATTTTTCTAGTCTCTTGTCCAATCTAAAATGTTCTGAGCAGTGGACCTCCCCTCCTTTCCACATGAGGGAACTCCCATACAAAGTGACTCACTAAATTACTGAAAACAAGCCTCAAACAAACAGATGTGTGGTATGTCTTATAATTAGACCTTGAGCTGAGAATCTGAACAGTGTGGTTTGTGTAGGGTTTAGTTCAGACTATGCCTGCAGAACGAGGTCTGCTGTTACTACCTACTTAGATTTTTCAGCTACCCCATCTCAGGACATTGCTTCCTCAAGGGACTTCTAGGGGGACCTCAAAGCCTGTCTCCCACTCCAAGGGATAGATGGGTCCCTTTGCACCACCCCTCATGGAATGCTAAATGCCTTTCCTCTTCTTAACCCTGCCAGTTCTTCTGGGAGTTGCCTTGCCTAGCACAGGATTCTGACTTCCAACTAGGCAAGGATTTTCTAGTGGGAAGGATTTTCCAGAAGCATGTTTCCTACTTCTCACATAGCCCATGAGGAGCAGCAAACAGACGAGCTGGAGTCCTACAGTATAAAAGAGGGCGAAGCTGCTGCGTTGGTGGACTCTGTGAGGGGGTCCTCAATTTTGGACCCTCCCTCCCCCTGCACGCATCATGATCTGAAATAACCTTGAGTGACCTATCACTTTACCTCTGCTTCTGAAGAGGAAGGAGTATGATAAGGGCTCATGGTTGGGAAGGAAGAAATTCTGTTTGTAACAAATTATTTTGTAGTTTGAGAGAGGTGGGTTTTTTAGTTTTCTTTTCCAATTGAGCTGATTAGCAGTTGCCAACTTGTTTTCCATTTGGGGTATTTTTGTTTTTTAAATTCTGGTAAAGGCCTGGGCTAGGTGCTTTTTTTGGCATATTTTTATTTATAAAAACACAAAAGTCCTCCACAGAAAACAAAATGTCCTTGTGCTATACAGTCCCAGCATTACACTGAGATGGTGGGGTGCACAGCTGGGAGGCATGGTTTAAGGGCAGTCCTCAGCAGCATCAAGAAACAGTCATTTGTTCTCCCCAGTCCTGGATCAAATCTCCGTGGAGGGCAGGCCAGGCAGGGCAGCTGCCTGCAGCAGTTCAACACACACTGCAAAAAACATTTCTATCACTAAGCATTGTATCTAGTATCATAAATGATATTACAGCTTTTCCTTGCCATTAGTGGAGCTGCATACAAATCTGCTCTCAGCGTAGGAAGAACACCACTTGGGATATATTTAATCGGGGGTGGGGGGGGAAAGAGGGTTAGCCTCTGCATCTCAGAAATACAAGACTACAGAATGACTCTGGGCTAAATTTATCATTGGTGTAACTGCACTGGAGACAAACCTGGGATTAATTTGGCTTATTCTATGCAGGATTCTGTAGGGAAAGGAATTGAGCTAGTAATTAGAAAACAAGCTGACTATTTTGACTGGAATAGTCCATAAGCAATACCAAAAGAATCTGTTAATATAATGGGTGCATAAAAGTACAAAACACTGGCCCAATTCAGAAGTACCATAGCTTGGGTCAAATGAAATAGGAAATGAAGTGCAAATGATAGCCAGAGGAAAGATTGGGGGAGCTTACCTTCCCCAAACACAAGATGAAAACACGACAGACATTCCTGAGGTAACTTTGCTGAAGATAAACGGGTTACTCAAGTAGTATTTCCATTACTGGAGGTTTGAAATCATTGTAGCCTATTCTGTAGGATCCCTCTGCTAATCTTTGTGGATGAATAGTCCTTTTGATCCACTCGGGACACTACATTGTTAATCTACAATCTTCTTTTTCTGCCTCCTGTTCATCATCATCATCTTTCTCTTCCAGTGCCCATAAATATGCATTACCCACTAGACCCCTTAAAATGTGATCTTCAAATCAAATCTCTTCGTAAGAGCTGACTAGTTTTCTGAGTTCCAGTAAGTACCAGTACCTTTTTGGTGGTTATATGGTCTATGATTTCTTCAGATTTCTTGTATAATATTATAATTAGAAGGATTGTAGTTTCTTTTGAATGTCCATGTTTCACAACCATAGTTTTGAAAATGTACATTTTGTTTGTGTTAAAGACAAAATTTAGTCTTCAGAATTTGTTCTTTCTAAACGTCTCTTGTTCTTGCTGTTCTGTGCTGACTTGAGTATCCGATCTTCTATCTTCAATAATGATGCTTCCTAAGTAGCAATAACTTCTCATTTGCTGTGAATTACACAGCCATATTAGAATTTTGCATGTCTTCTTGTATACTACAATAGCTCGTCTTGTCAACATTCAACTCTAACTATGAATATGGTCTAATCTCCATCAACTTCAGTCCTTCTTTTGAATCAACCCACACTGTCATCTGCATAGCAAATGTTCATCCATTTTCCATTTAACTTAATACTGACTTCTGTTTCTCCAATTTTTAACTTCCTCTTGCTATAAGTACTTGAATAGTCAGTGACTATTCTCCACGAGAGTTTCCTGGAGATCTCTGAGCGAGATTCCTGTGAAGTGAGGGAGTGTATCAACAGCCTGTTCCGCCGCTCAGGCTAGGCAAGTGGTGGGAGACGAGCCTGCTTTCTGTAACCCTCTTGTCCCCAGCAACTTGCTTCAGCAATTCCCAAAATCAGATCCCCCACTTACCAGGGGGCCTCCTCTCCTCTTTTTGCTTCACCAAGCTCCGACTGCTGTGACTGGCTAGCCGCCTCCGGGGTAGAAAAGAGCTCCTGGCTGCATGCATCTATGGCCTCTGAGTCATCCTTGTCTTCTAGGTCCCCCTCCCCCTCTTCATCCAAGATTGCCTCCTCCTGGCTCGGTCTGCTCTTGACTGGCACGTAAGCCAACGAATAATCCACAGGGTCCTTTGCAGCGGAGGTGGGGTTGCCACAGAGTATCGTGTCCAGCTCTTTGTAGAACCAGCAGCTCGTGGGCACAGCACCGGAGCAGCAGTTTGCCTCCTGCACCTTGTGGTAGAAGTTCTGCAGCTCCTTCACTCTGACCCTGCGCTGCAGTGTGTCCCAGTCATGGCCCCTTTCTATCATGCATCTAAAAATCTGTCTGTAGGTATCATAATTCCGACAGCTGGAGCACAGATGTGACTGCACTGCCTCCTCTCCCCAAATGCCGATGAGGTCCAGCAACTCGGCATTGCTCCAAGCGGGGGATCAATGCACTGAGACCACTGCACGCATCACTGAGCAAACAGGAAGGGGACTTTCAAATTTGTAAAGGAATGTACGGGGTGGGGCTGACCTCATGGTCACCTGAGGGCAGGGCAGTAATGTTCAAACTGATGGCCAGAGAGGTGAGAACAGGCATTGTGGGATACTTCCTGGAGGCCAGTCACAGTGCTTTAATCACCATGGTGTCTACACTGGTACAGCAGCGCTGTAGACCTGGTGCAGAAAGCTGTACGCCTCTCGTCGGGGTGGTTTTTTGTGTGTGTGGTGTTTGGGGTTTTTTTTTTTTTAAGAGTGATGTACCTGCGTAGTTTCTGCGCATTGAGTGGCTTGGCAGTGTGTACCCCTCGGGAGTTACAGCACTCAAAGCTTCTTTACTGCACACAAATTTGCCAGTGTAGACGGGGTCTAAGTATCTTGTCCACGGTCACACAAAGTCCAGGGCTGAGCAGAAAATTGAACCCATGTCCTAGGCCAGTGCCCCAACCACTAGACTATCCTTCCTTTTTAAATACATTTCTTTGACTTACGGTAATGACATCTCTTCTTTTCTCCTCCAGGACTGGGCCCTTAGTAACGTGTAGTTGATATCAATGGAAATTGAGGGTACTGAGCACCTTCCCAGATTGGGCCTTAAATTAGGTAGCCCAATTTAGGTCACAAAATTATTGCTGGGTTTCTGCATAAATGCTAAATTTTATTAAAATGATTAATATAGAGAAGGGAAGATGTCTGTTTAAGATTCAAAATTCATAGCGGGAAGAGAAGCATTCATAAACCATGTGATTCAGCATGGCATAATAACATTAGACTTCACCTGCAGTTGCTCTTTAATCCAGTGTGTTTATGTTCATGAATCAGTTTTCAAATTGACAAAGTGAATTTTTAAATAGAAACAAATAATATACTCTAGAGTCTAAACAGAGTCTGGTGTTTTCAATGGAGCCTTAAGGGAGAGAGACTCCATTCCCATTGCATTTTTAATGTGAGTTGTGTGCAAGAAAACAAGACATTTGGGCAAATAGGATAACAAACTTGGCCTCACTGTTGGAGTGGGAGAAATGTGGTGTTTGTTACCTGGTCACACCTTTAGGGTACGTCTACGCTACGAAATTAGGTCGAATTTATAGAAGTCGGTTTTTTTAGAAATCGGTTTTATATATTCGAGTGTGTGTGTCCCCACAGAAAATGCTCTAAGTGCATTAAGTGCATTAACTCGGCGGAGTGCTTCCACAGTACCGAGGCTAGAGTCAACTTCCGGAGCGTTGCACTGTGGGTAGCTATCCCACAGTTCCCGCAGTCTCCGTTGCCCATTGGAATTCTGGGTTGAGATTCCAATGCCTGATGGGGCTAAAACATTGTCGTGGGTGATTCTGGGTACATATCGTCAGGCCCCCATTCCCTCCCTCCCTCCCTCTATGAAAGCAAGGGCAGACAATCGTTTCGTGCCTTTTTTCCTGAGTTACCTGTGCAGACGCCATACCACGGCAAGCATGGAGCCCGCTCAGGTAACTGTCACCGTATGTCTCCTGGGTGCTGGCAGACGCGGTACGGCATTGCTACACAGCAGCAGCAACCCATTGCCTTGTGGCAGCAGACAGTGCAATAGGACTGGTAGCCGTCATCGTCATGTCCAAGGTGCTCCTGGTCGCCTGTGTGAGGTCGATCAGGAACGCCTGGGCAGACATGGGCGCAGGGACTAAATTTGGAGTGACTTGATCTACTTGTCAGGGGTGGAGTAAGGAAATCGATTTTAAGAGCCCTTTAGGTCGAAATAAAGGGCTTCATCGTGTGGACAGGTGCAGGTTTGCATCGATTTAAAGCTGCTAAATTCGACCTAAAGTCCTAGTGTAGACCAGGGCTTAGATAAGTAAGGAGTGGCAGCGCTTCAGAGGACCTTGAAGGTAAGGGTGAGAGGCTTGAACTTGAGGAGGTGGAAGAAGGGGAAGACAATGAAATGATTCACAGTGGTTGACTTGGTCAGATCAATGGATAAGAACCACGGCATTTGGCCTTTTGTTTTGAATGGACTGAAGGATGGATCTAGACTGTTCTCAGTGGTACCAGATGACAGAACAAGGAGTAATGGTTTCAAGTTGCAGTGGGGTAGGTTTAGGTTGGATATTAGGAAAAACTTTTTCACTAGGAGGGTGGTAAAGCACTGGAATGGGTTACCTAGGGAGGTGCTGGAATCTCATCCTTTAGAGGTTTTTAAGGTCAGGCTTGACAAAGCCCTGGCTGGGATGATTTAGTTGGGATTTGTCCTAGATGGGCACTGGGGGTTGGACTAGATGGCCTCCTGAGGTCCCTTCCAACCCTAATATTCTATGATTCGATAAGATAATATGAATAGTACAGGTCGGGGAGGAAGTTACAATAATCATTATGATGAGGGAGGGAGGTGGCAAGCTAAAAGTCAAATTTAGGTTTAAAGATCAGGTTATATCTGTCGTTAGCGCAGTTAATTTATGCTGGTCATTGTGGAATTGTTCTGTCACTTACTTCTGAATGATAGCAAAAGTGACACTTTTTGAGTTAGTCCGTTATTTTCCCTCCAGTTCACCCTTTTTGGCAGCTTTTTCCCTTTCCTCCACCCCAACTGTTGTCCCAGATGGATCTTAGCTTGTTGTTTTAATGTAAAGAAACAAACAAAAAAAAAACAAACAAAACACTGTGTGCATTGTGCAACTGAGCAGTGAACCAATTAAGATCCAAGTCCCTCCCGTCCCATCCATGGGCCCTGGCAGCTTAAGACAATTCTGCTGCATGTCTCACTACAGTAATGCAAGACTGAAGACTGCCTTTCTTATAACAAAAAGAAAAGGAGTACTTGTGGCACCTTAGAGACTAACCAATTTATTTGAGCATGAGCTTTCGTGAGCTACACGAAAGCTCATGCTCAAATAAATTGGTTAGTCTCTAAGGTGCCACAAGTACTCCTTTTCTTTTTGCGAATACAGACTAACACGGCTGTTACTCTGAAACCTTTCTTATAACAGTGCAAAAGAAATTTGAAAGAGGAGGGAAGGGTCCGTGAGTTCATGAATATATACATTTACTGGCTTACCCGTGCCACACAGACAAGAATTTAATGCACAGACCTTACATCAGTCCATTGGCTCCTCATCCTTGGGGAGCATACACAGTACTTTCCACCTTGGGGGCCTGATTTTAATCCAGGGCTATTTACTTGTGCTTTGTACAGGTGTCTAGAATTTAGGCTTAAGTGGATGATCTATGCAACTGAGACAATTTCTGATGTACTCTTGCAGAAGTAAAACTGTCAAACAGTAATTGTATACATGAGGACAAAATTTGTCACTAAATATGTTTTACATCTTGATTTTCTGTCATTTGCTATTGCCCAGTGTGCATCTGCCATTCACAATAACCAAAATCCCTAAAATGTTGGCTAAAGTTCAAATGGATTATCTACCCTTTAAAAAATACACACACAAAGTAATTTTTGATAGAACATGCTTCAGAGACTAGAGGCCTCATGCACATAAATTGGTCTCTTTACACCACTGACAGTGTAAAGTGGATGTAACTGTAATTTATGCCCCATTTAAAGGCCTGCTACACTGCCAGAGTAGTGTATGGAGTTGGATAACAGTGTAAATGAGAATCAGAGTATATAATGGAAGTGATAATACTGTGGAGCAGGAAAAAGTCTTCCCCTCTAAACCCCATAAAGGTAAAGAGTGTAATTTAATTATTTCAAAGAGCTAGAATAACTTACAGTTAAGTCAAATCATGACATTTAGATTGTATTTTGTTGTTCCTGTGTCGATTAATTTATATTGGCAGGACCAACAGTACTAACAGATGTATTAACAGTACATTCTTTCCTCAACAAGCCTCGTCAGTACCTGTTATGAAATCATCCCTGATGTTCCATTAGAATTTATGCAATGGGTTCTAATAATTTCTTGATAAATCTGCATATCTCCCATTGACCTTGGCATCAATGGAAGTCACATGCCCACATATGAAGAGAAGACTCTCTAAACTCCCTTAGGGCCTGATCCTCCAAGGCATCTTCTATTTCCCAGAAGTGCAGAACTCATTTGATCTTGCAACCCTTACTCACATGAGTAGTCCTTACTCATGCAATTTGTCCCATCTGAAATCAATGAAAACTTTGAATAAGGACTGCCTGTATGAGTAAGGGTTGCAGGGTCAGGTCATAAGCGCCTTTCAAGAGGCCCAGAACACTTTGCAGGATTGAACCCTTTCTACTGGGAAATAGTTGTAACTTCTCTCTTTTGTCCTCCTCCAGCTCAAAGGTGTAGTTGGAAGTATTCAGTGTATCCATTGTAATTGGAATACTTTAAGTGCTTGCAGGAGGTAGCTGGGAGTCCTTTCAGTACTGGTATGAGTCACCTTGACAGAAATTTGAAACTTTGTGACTAACTAAAATGACAACACTGAAACTATCCAATGAATATACTAAAGCCATAATCCTTCCTCATTAGTATTAATAAATATTGACTAGTCTCTTTTCACCTACCAAGTAACAGTTAAATAGCCATAAGAGTTACAGAAACCTATGCTGTTAAATTAGACTGGCAGCTTTTAGAAGAAGTTAATTTAAATATACATCTGTGCTTGTATACAAAATAGGAAGGTTAAGTTTCCAAAATATCAACACTTTTTTTTTTAATTGCATGTGTTCAGTTTCTTTAGAGTTGGGTCCTTGTATATTTTGGTAAAGAGCACATCTGAGCTTTGAGAGGTTGACAAACTTTAATTATAAACTAGATAAGACACTATGGTTCTAAGAAATTTCTGTAGTTAAGGTGCATATTGTCCATATCAAATAAATACTACAGCCTTTGGAAACATGAATTGTTTCATATTAGGTTAGACAGCTGTGGAAGGAGTGTTATAGTTTTAAATATGAAAGTTCATAATTTTACATTGGCATTGAAATAAAGATATCTTTGATGGAAGTTATATTTCAGGCTTCAGATCAGCCTCCTCTAGTCTGAAGAGTGTGTATACGTACACGTAAACACAGAATTTGTTTGTTTGGATTTTGCTATCCGCAGGACATCACGTATCAAGGTCATGCAAAGTAGGTGGTAACAAAGTTCACTACTGTACAAAATGTTTACATATTTTGACCTTGATAGTTTTCCTCTCACATAGTAATATACCAATATATTCATACACTGTCCAGGGTGTACACAAAGTATAAGAATAATGTTGCATTATGCATAGTTGTCTATGCCAGTGCAGACAACATATATTCACATAGCACTGCGATGCTTGTTTGCACAGAGGGTCTGGGAGTGACTGCCTTGCAGTGTTTCAAAGCCAACAGAATGGGGTGTTTTTGATACTGCAACATCTGAGAGTTACGGTTGTTTGGATTTTTGTGGAGTTAAATATACTGATTATAGGTGGGTGTAGGTTTGTACTGGAAAAATATTGTGTTTGCATATGGGGCTAGGTGGCCAGATCCTTCCAGATACTGAGGAATATTGTAATCCATAAACAATGGGAAACTCAGTCAGACACATGGCTCCGAGGGTGACATGAAAGTCTTTGCAGTACTGCTCAAAAAAGAGAGAAGGCGGGGAGAAATCATTCCTTGGTTAGTCCCAGCCAGCTGGGATTTAACAATGGGAGACAATCAATGGCTAATACTATGTGGCTGTTCAATGTCCTGCACTTTTAGAGGGGTTCTCAGTATATAGTTTTTGTCACTCATTGCAGAAACCTTCTAACCAGATTTAATGTGTACTGCTTTAGGAAAATTTGGTGTTGTGAATGACTCTTTGAAATGGATTAAAACATGAGGTACGGATCCCTACAAATGGAGTTCTGTCCAAAGACTTTGCATTAGAAGGTACTCATCTGGAATGCATCTTTCCTCACTATTTGCCTTGATCCACTGGCCCATCTTATCTGTATAAGGAAGGGACGTCTATTGTTAAGGCAATCCTTTATGTGCGGACAACTGCCTCCTGTTCCGAGTAGGACCTGTCCATTCCATCTAGTGCAGCTTCTCCAGATGTTTGTAAGTTATTCAGTACTCAAGACAACCTCAATACATCAGAATAATATGGACATCTTCCTGGTCAGTACTTCATAGTTTTAGATAGCAGGTGTTCATATTGCACTTGGGCTGTTGGATATGTTTGCTGGAACTGTTCTTCCATCATTGCTGAACTTAGCCATGGGAACCGTCCCTCTCCAAAGACTAAGTGCTAAAGCAGTTCAGTTACTATGTGTTATGCTGTAGCATTGCAAGTGACTAAGAAGTTCTAATCTCAAGTGACTGTCCTTGCCCCAGATAATGCAGGCGTAAAGCACTGGGCAGATAAAGCTGGTGCTCTACTAGTGTTTGAGGTCTGCTGCACTTTCTTTTCTCTTTGCTTTCTTCTCTCAACCACCACTCTTCAGCCTCTGACGTCCTGGTGCTGCACAGCCCTCCATTTGTAATTTATTACTTACTGCAAAGTGGGAAGATGTGGTATCACTGTTGAAAGATTCAATCTGACCCTACACGGTAGATGTTGGTTGGCAATACCCCAAGATGCAGGATTTTTATGAACAGTCAAAAGTAATTAAGGGCAAAACTGGAAGGTCCTTAAATATGGATCCAAAGATTTTGTAGCTGAGCAGGCAACTCGAAGAAACTTCTTCCAAACAGTTTGTTGTTTATCAGAGTACTCCTGAAATGAGGTACAACTGTCCTGTTTTGGAAGCAGTCATTGAAAATTACTGATCACCTATGACAGAGGAACCAGGATAGAATACTTGGTGGGCAGAAGGGGGTAGAAACCTGATATCTAGTTTCCATTGTAGTTGCAAACTAGTTCAGTTCTAATATTTTTCTATCTTAAAAATCCAAGTGATTACCTTCCTTTGAAAGAGTCTTCCAGAGATCTGGGGGTTACAGTGGATCACAAAGTGAATATAAGCAAATAATGTGATGCAATGATGAGAGAGGCTAATATCATTTTGGAGTTTATTAACAGGAGTGTCAAATGTAAGACACAAGGTAATTGTTCCACCTTACTCTGCACTGGTGAGGCCTCCGCTGGACTAGTGTCCAGTTTTGAGTGCCATTCTTGAACATACATGTGGACAAAGTTGGGAGCCCAGAGGATAACAACAAAATGAAAAAAAGATTTAGAAAACCTGACCTATGAGGGAGCTAAAAAAGAACTGGGCATTTTAGTTTTGACACAAGAAGACTGAGCAGTGGCCTGATAAGTCTTCAAATATGTTAAGAGATGCTATAAAGAGGACTGTGATCAATTGTTCTCCATGTCCATTGAAGGTAGGAGGAGATGCAATGGGCTTAATCTGCGGCAAGGAAAATTTAGGTTAGATATTAGGGAAAACTTTCTCATGGTAAGGATGGTTAAGCTCTAGAATAGGTTACCAAGGGAGGTTGTAGAATCTTTGTCACTAGAGGCTTTTAAGAACAAGTTAGACCAATACCTATAGGCATACTTGGTTCTGCTTCAGCACAGGGGGAATGAACTAGAGGACCTCTCAGTCCATTCCAGCCTTACCTTTCTATGGTTCAAGGAGAAAAGCAGTCTTTTTAATCAGTAACAGTGCAGTACTTTCTAGGATTTATTATTATAACCTCTGCTTTCCCAGTAGTATGTATTTGTTTGTAGTATTTGCAAACATAAAACCTAAGAGCTTTAAGTTTGAAAAAAACGTTAAATTGCTGAAAGAAATTAAATTAGCCAGATGCAACAGATTAATTTGTATTAGTAATTACAATTTCAAACTTTTAAAAAACAAAGATGCTGTTTTCACTACAGTGGCTTTAAAGAAAATTTAGCTAGTCCTATATTTTTCATGTATCATTTCTCTTTGCATATTCCCTAACGTTGCTCTTGGCTTGTGTCTAACATAGCAGTTAATTTGAGAGAGAGTGCAGGGTTATGAGTGGGTGGTGGTTTTTGTTTTGTTTTGTTTTTGCACACTTATTGAGAGCAAGGGATGAAAACCAGTGCCAGATACTAATGGAAAGCTTTTACCTATGAGTGTAACTGAAGAAGTCAGGATCTGTAGAGAAATAATCAGAGATGAGAGAGCTGCCTGTCAGTCAACCTGTAGGATTAGTACGTTTTTTGTTTGTTTGTTTTTTTAAAGTGCATAGTGCCCTGGACTGACCCTTCTCAATATATTGTCTAAATTTAAAGAAATAGTAACCAAGATGGAAGTTTTAGGCAATAGACAAGTCACGCACCAGTCACCCAGTTTTGTGAGATCCTTTTGTAGCTCTTTGCAGTCTGCCTGGGACTTTACTATCTTGAGTAGTTTTGTATCATCTGCAAATTTTTCCACCTCACCGTTTACCCCCTTTTCCAGATCAGATCAAGTACAGCTCCCTGGGGGACACCACTATTTACCTCTCTCCATTCTGAAAATGACCATTTATTCCTAATCTTTGTTTCCTATCTTTTAACCAGTTACCAATCCATGAGAGAACCTTCCCTCTTATCCCATGACTGCTTATTTTGCTTAAAAGCCTTCAGTGAGGCTTTCTGGAAATCTAAATACACTATAGCCACTGAATCTCCTTTGTCCGCATGCTTGTTGACCCCCCTCAAAGAATTCTAGTAGATTGGTGAGGCATGATTTCCCTTTACAAAAACCATGTTGACTATTTCCCAACAAATTATGTTCATCTGTTTGTCTGACAATTCTGTTCTTTATGATAGTTTCAACCAATTTGCCCGGTACTGAAGTAAGGCTTACTGGCCGGTAGTTGCCAGGGTCACCTCTGGAGCCCTTTTTACAATAGCCCTTATCGAGATTGTTCTGTATCAGTGATGCATCCTCTTCATTTACTGCTCTCCAGCAGTGGCAGTCAGAGGCTAGGAACAGTGCTGAAGGTCAGAGCTGGAGTTTTGACCTTGGAGTTAGAGCCAAGGCTCAGGGCCAGATTCAAGAACCAAGCACCAAAGTCAGATGAAAAAGTCAGTCCAAGTACCAAAGCAAGGGTCAGGATCAAAGTTGGTGTTCAAGGGCAGAGGCAAAGGGTCCTTGTTTGCTGTTGAATTCCTGACCCCAGCTAAGAGACAGGTCTGTCACTACAGCTGGCAGGGGAGTCTACCTCATTGCATAGACACTTCCTGGAACAAATCCTGTGTTTAAACAGGACACCTGGACCAATCAGGGGCCACAAGGGAGGCTGTCAGTTTGTCCATCTGAGTTGGTATATCCTGTGGTGTTTGTCTCCACAGGGTCTGTGGTAATGGCTGCTGGGAAGAGGCATGGATGCATCAGCTCTCCTGCACCCTTCAGACCTGGGTTCGAGTTCCCATCTCAGCAGAACCTCAGTGTTTAGCATAATATTCTGTTAATCAGAATAAGTATTCTAACCCCACTGGTATGGGAGGCTTGAATATTGCTATATATGCTTGCCAATTTGAAACATGTACAAACTCTCATTTGTGTCATTGATGGGAAGCTTGGTTCTATAAAGGTTGGGTATTGTATACCTCTCCTTGTGGTGCACTATTCTAAAATAATAAAGGTAACTTGATTGCTTTATTAATCAAGCTTGACTACTCCCATCTCACTATTTCATTGTCACCAGCTAAAACCAGACCACAAATCAATTGTTACCTTTATTTTTATATATTATAATCTCAGATGCTCAACACCATGGTATTTATTGATCAACAGCTGGAATCCTGAGAATCTCAGGTCCTGAATTTAAAGTCAGCCAATTTGACACAAGAAGGTAAAAGAGAGCAACAAATTAATCTAGATAGGATTTCAGGACTATATGATAGGTTCTCTTTGCCTAACTTCTGAATTTCTCTGTTGGGTTCAACACTTAAAATTAGCCAGGGCATTCAGATAAGTCTACTAGCCAAAAGTCATTAGGGTTATCACTAACTCACCATTGTTTTATTCCATTTCTAATGTATAGTAAGATAATACTATTGTTATCCAAAGGTAAAGGATCACCCAGGGGAAAAGCAGAGACTAAATCTGTTTCACCTTTCCATCTGCCACCAACACATGTATCAGTGTATCCAAGCTGTTGCCGCTTACTAAATCTTCTATTTGCTGAAGGAGACTTACCATGACAGAACATTGGATATGGGCGGCTAAGTGTCTTGTATGGCCTCTGAAGCATTTAGCACATCCAGTAATTCATGAATTAGTAATCTAATGTGCTCTGTACTACCTCACTGATTAACTTCTATAGATTAGGCAAAACAACATATAAATCATGTGCATACATACACAAGAGACCTCTTAGAGCTGTATTCTAACAGTCTGCTTGCTCCCAATGATCCAGAGAAACACACTGGATATTGAACATGACTCTTCTTAATTTAGTAATGTGGATGAAGACCTGCAAGGGTTGCTTGACAGGACAATAACATCAAGGAAAGGAAGATTCAAGCAGCTTGAATCATTTATGGTTCATCTAGACTTACAATCTGGGTTCTCAGGGAGCAGAATACTTCCAGTGAAAAAATATCAGGGTTTAAAAACTCACCATTGTATCAAGATTAAGTTGACGTCAGTGGGAACTTGATAGTACATTTTTGTCAATGGAATGGCATATCAATCTGACAGTCTGCATGTGATCAGCACTTACCTTCATGTGTTTGCTGATACTTCTGGATTATAATACAGTACCAACTGCAGGGGAGTATGGCTTACAGAATCATAGCCAATGAGTAGTTTACCTTCAATTAGTAGTTTGCGTTCACTGTTTACAGTGAGGCCTGAGTAAGAATCATGTTTGACTGCTTCATATTGTGGAAGCAGTTACAATAAATAGGCAGACAGTAAGGATGTACTTTGCACTCCATCAGATAATATTTTATGGGAAAACATTCATTATGACATTATTTCTGTCAACACAATTGTACATTCTGAGCTTTCTCTAGGAACTATAATGCTCTGCTTGAGTGGATGCAATGTCTTTAATTTCATTCAGATCAGCTAGTGTAGAACTCAAAATACAGTCATCAGAAAAGGAAGTGTAGGTATAGAATAGTCTCATGACAAAAATTCTATTGGCTTCATTAGATGACTTTGCTGACTGCAGAGCTACTTCACCTCCATTTTTTTTTTTGTGGCTTCCTTTCCACCAGAAAGGTGTGAATTCCTCATCTTGCTAATGGCTTATAAGTTGGTCTATTGCCAAACTATTCTATTGCCAAACTCTTCAGTCTGATTTGTGATCATAGCTCTTACAAAATATATCCAGGGTGGTCTTTATAAAACCACCTTCCCAATGTTTAATATGAAATGAGTGACCCCCTTGCCTATTTCACCTTTGGGGTTCACTCTGAAAAATTTCACAATGTGCTACACTTGTAACATTCATGCCTTCAAGTTTTTAGTCTCCCTGTACTTATTAGTACTGTCAAAAAGCTACTTTAAATCAACAGCACCTGATCCCAATATTACGTTAAAGGTGAAATGCAATTGTTTTGCTGAAACTTAAACATGTTTATAGAAATACTAAAAGGGAAATATAATTAGCACTCTAATATTGTTCCTTCTGACCCTCTGCCCAGTAGTGGCAGATGTTAAGGGCCTTACAGGTCAACTTTCCAGTGTAGGAGAAATCAGTGATGCAGACTCTGGGTATATTTCAGCAATTACTTGTTTTATTTACACCAGCCCAGGGAATAGAGGTGATCAAATGGCATCCCTGCTTTCAGGAATCTCTGCCCAAAAACAATGCCTGGTTTCCAGAGAGCAACTCTGCCTCAAGAATTGACTCTAATTATAGACAGTCAGTGGGCAAACTCTCCTGCTGCTTATACAGATACCCCTCCAGTGATAACTTCTTCTACACAGAACCTCGCTTAATCAAACTAAAACCACCACAGTATGTATACCTGTGACTGAATGTTTCCTCCTGTGGTTAGAACTTGGAAGATTATGCATAAGAGTGTCACCTAGTGACTTGTGCCATAACAATATATAACTTGAGGAAAATCATTTTTCCTGAGATCCTGATGAATCTAAACTACTGCTTTCTGGCTCCCCTGCTGCATCTGCATGAGTGACCAAACAACTACAGTGCAGGTAACTTGGTGGTCCCTCAAATTCTAAGCACCTATTTTCAATGCTTGTAAACTCTTCAACACTTTCTTTGGGGGCTGAAGTTTATAATCAAGATCACCCATGACTGAGCTGAGAACTGAATTCAGATCTCCTGAGTCCCAGTCCAGTATACGAATCTCAAATATAGCCTTTCTCACTCCTGCAACCCCAAAACTCCCATTGAAGCCAATTGACTGCAGGATTAGGACCCTTTTTATTACACAACAATTGGCTATATTAGATGATCAGCATCATTGGCAAAGATTACTTTTTATATAATAAAAAACGGACATGGTGCTGATGTGATGTGATACGATTAATCTATACTGTAGCTGTTTCAGTACACGTACACTCTTTGACTCTATCATTGTCAAAGATGTCCTTGGAAAGATTTCTTGATGGTCAGATGATACGACAGCAATGCTCTGCAACAAAAAATTGCTTAATGTTTTATTTTTGGTGTTTGTAGCCAAACTTTCAGTGCTGCCCACTTGTACTTAACTGCACCCACAAAATTTAGGCATCCATGATAGGCAAATTAATATTTAAGAGCACATTTAATTCCTTCTGGGCAAATGAGTCTTTCACTTCACACATAAGAATGGCCATACTGGGTCAGACCAAAGGTCCATCAAGCCCAGTATCCTGTCCTCTGACACTGGCCAATGGCAGGTGCCCCAAAGGGAATGAGCAGACAGGTTATCATCAAGTGATCCATGCCCTGTCACCCAATCCCAGCTTCTGGCAAACAGAGGCTAGGGACATCATTCCAGCCCATCCTGGCTAATAGGTTCATCAATGGTTATGTTCCATGAATCTATCTAGCTCCCTTTTGAACCCTGTTATCATATTGGCCTTCACAATACCCTCTGGCAAGGAGTTCCAGAAGCTGCCAGTGCGTTGCTTGGAAAAATACTTTCTTGTGTTTGATTTAAACCTGCTACCTATTAATTTAATTTGGTGGACCTTGTTCTTATATTATGAGAAGGAGTAAATAACATTTTCTTATTTACTTTCTCTATACCATTCATGGATTTTATAGACTTCTATCATACCCCCCCCCCTTAGTCACCTCTTTTCCAAGCTGAAAATCCAAGTTTTATTAATCTCTCCTCATATGGAAGCCATTCTCTACCCCTAATAATTTTTGTTGCCCTTTTCTGAACCTTTTCCAATTCTAATCTATCTTTTTTGAGATGAGGCGACCACATCTGCACGCAGTATTCAAGGTGTGAGCGTACCATGGATTTATATAGAGGCAATATATTTTCTCTCTTATTATCTATCCTTTTCTTGATGATTCCCAACATTCCGTTTGCTTTTTTGACTGCCACTGCACATTGAGTGGATGATTTCAGAGAACTATCCATAGTGACTCCAAGATTTCTTTCTTGAGTGGTAATAGCTAATTTAGACCCCATCATTGTATATGTTTAGTTAGGATTATGTTTTCCAATGTGCATTATTTTGCATTTATCAACATTAAATTTCATCTGCCATTTTGTTGCCCAGTCACCCTGGTTTTGTGAGATCCTTCTGTAGCTCTTCGCAGTCTGCCTGGGACTTTACTGTTTTTAGTAGTTTTGTATCATCTGCAAATTTTGCCACCTCACTGTTTACTCCTTTTTCCAGATTGTTTATGAATATGTTAAATAGGTCTGGGCCCAGTTGGAGATCCCTGGGGGACACCACTATTTACCTCTCTCATTCTGAAAATGACCATTTATTCCTACCCTTTGTTTCCTATCTTTTAACCAGTTACCAATCCATGAGAGAACCTTCCCTCTTATCCCATGATTGCTTATTTTGCTTAAGAGCCTTCGGTAAGGGACCTTGTCAAAGGCTTTCTGGAAATCTAAATAGACTATATCCACTGGATCTCCTTTGTCTGCATGCTTGTTGACCTCCCCTCAAAGAATTCTAGTAGATTGGTGAGGCATAATTTCCATTTACAAAAACCATGTTGACTATTTCCCAACAAATTATGTTAATCTATTTGTCTGACAATTTTGTTCTTTACGATAGTTTCACCAATTTGCCTGGTGCTGAAGTGAGGCTTCCTGGCCTGTAGTTGCCAGTCACCTCTGGAGACCTTTTTAAAAATTGGCGTCACATTAGCTATCCTCCAGTCATTTGGTACAGAAGCTGATTTAAATGATAGGTTACAGATAACAGTTAGTAGTCCTGCAATTTCACATTTGAGTTCCTGCAGAACTTTTGGGTGAATACCATCAGGTCCTGGAGACTTATTACTGTTTAGTTTATCAAATTGTTCCAAAACCTCCCCTAATGACACCTCAATTTGGGACAGTTCCTCAGATCCGTTGCACAAAAAGAATGGCTCAGGTTTGGGAATCTCCCTCACATCCTCAACAGTGAAGATCGATGCAAAGAATTCATTTAGTCTCTCCACAATGGCCTTATCATCTCTGAGTGCTCCTTTAGCATCTCAATCGTCCAGTGGCCTCCCTGGTTGTTTAGAAGGCTTTCTGCTTCTGATGTATTTAAAAAAAATTTTGCATCACGTATCAGCAACTTTTTCAGGTGCGTTTAAAGAGTCATGCTGAAGATATTGCTGTAGCTTCTGTTGCCCAGTTATAGTCAAATATGGCAACAAGGTCACCATTAGAATAAACAGAGCAGAGAAACAATATTTGTCTTGAAATAACCTGATCACTTCTAATGGCACTACAGAGGTCTCCTGAGCATTGCATTTCTCCTGATCTTTAAGTCTCATGTCTCTGTACCAGCTGACCAGTGTCCTAGCTCAACTGGTTTGGGAATGGGCCCCAAAGCCTTTGACAACTATCTTAACTTAGCCTCCTCCGAGATTCAAATTTGGATTTCCTTCTCTCAGAAGCTTCCCAGTGAAAGGCACCTATTCCAGTTACCTTAACTAGCAAGTTTTATCCCAGTTATAAAGAGTCAAACATTCTAGACTATCCAAATCTTAGCTAGTTACGGGGAAACATATGTTGTGTTTTAATGTATTGATTAAGAAGGATTAAAATTCTTACATCTTGCTCCATTTCTAATTGTCCAGTGACCTTGAGCATCCTTCTTCCAGATTGTGTTTCTGCCTGCCTCAGATGGTTCTCTCCCTCAAGCTCCATGGTCTCTCTGTTAATAGTTCTTCTGCTGGACTTTGTCTTTGTATGTGTGAAAAACCTGACATTGGCATATGTTACCTTTAACTGTCCTGCCTAAGTTAGAACACCTATGAGTAAATGTTTTATTCAGTTTCCCTTACTACATCATTTAATAAATACTTTACTGAATTCTGTTGACATGAAAACTTCGCCATTTCCTCCCTATTTGCCTGCTTGACTAGTTAAGGAAACTCTAATGTATGTGTCAACATCTCAGCCAAGCCTTCCAAAAGCCATTGTCTCTCTTGGCTGACTTCTGAACAAAACCTCTCTGTTGGTAAGTCATTTTGGATTTATAATGCCACCTTTTCCTACAGGCAAAATACTTCCTGCTATAGTTTGAAACAGTTTCCCTAGCTCAAATTTTTTTGAACCTAGAAAAGTGGTTATTTTGCAACATTTTATAGTGTTAAGAATTGTTGACCATGTACTTGTATCGCATATTTCACCTTGTAGAGTAACACAGACCATCACAACCCACTTCCTCATTCTGATAGTAACTAGCCACCTCAAAACCGCAGTCAACAAGAGGCAAATATTTCCACTGACATACATTTTATTGGGGTTAAAATAGTATAACTGTGTTGGCATAACCCCATTCCTCCAAGTTAATAATCAGATATGAAACAATGTGTTATGGAGGTGCCACATTGTACCAATTTTTTCTTCCAAAACAGAAGAAACACTTAGAGTAGGAAGCTACCAAACTTCCCTAGATCATCTCCGCCTTTCAAGCCTGCAATGAACTGATCATCTTAGTGTCTAATTAACCCATGCAGAATTTGTTTTAAAGACAATAAAATATCATATGGTTTCAAGGATTCAAAAATATATATACTGTATACACATTTTTTCTGTTGCCAGCAGTCTTTTTCTTCTTAAATGAGAAAAGGGGTTTTCAATACTTTAACCTTGTATATTAGGTCATGTTCTCCTTGATAACTTAAATTAACAATTTGTCATCCACAGTACATTGAGTGATCAACTACAAAGAATATAAATATGACTGTTCAAAGCTACAGGAACAGTGAGTGCACCCCAGAGTAGTCAGAAAAAAATGCAATGAGAAACAAGAGCTTGAGAAATAGGATAGAAATCAGCCAAACTTCAAGATAGCTAGACAAGAGCACTTTATAATCACATGCTGATGTTAGAGATGAGCAGGATGGCATCTCAACTGAGACTCACTTTCAACATGTGACTAATGGAGTGTGTGAAACAAATTATTCTGATCAATTATTCCCTGCAACTCAGAGCAGTAGAGGAGCAATCCTGAACTCTGGAAATTTTGTTAAGTCTTGTAGATTGAAGACAAATTGTCCCAGGCTCTAATATGGTCTACAGCATTTTTTTGCTTTTCCCCCCCCAGGAAGGAGCTCCCACCCCTCCCCCCAGACTGGTGCTCATAGAGGAACAACATGACATTGAAATTTTTTTCCCCACCTCAGTCAAGGGACTGACTTATTGATCCTTTGTAACTAGTTGGCTTATCTGGCATTCTTTTCAAAAGGGCTGTTGAGATTTGGCACAGGGAAGGGGAATGTTTTGGATAAAGAGAACCAATCATTCTGGCTTCTAAGAAATAGATAAAAAGGAGTATTTGGCAGCATTTGTAGAAGCCATTACCCCTGCTGCTTAACGTACATTTCTGAAGCGTTCAAGGAAAGTATATGGGAAATATAGCTAGCAAAGATGGTTCCAATAACATAAGCAGAATTAATATTAATCCTGAAATGTTCAAGACCAATGCAAAGGGTCTTTCTGTTGTCTTTTGGTCAGTCACCTGATGTTAAGATTTGCTTCGTCAGTGCTCAAGACTAAGGAAATATTTGATGTAATGGCCAAGAAAGGAGGCTGGCCTCTTCACGGTGTTGTTTGGCTTTCTTTTGTCAAATCAGTTTGGCATCATGTTTTTTCAAAAGCAACTGAATTTAGAGGGCTTGACTCAAGAACAAACAACATGTATTTCAGGGCTGCAAGAATGGCAGCAAACAGGTTGAGTATGTCAGACTCCAGCATTAGGTAAATAGATTAACACCAAATAAACTTGTGCTTTACATTCTGTTGCTCCATTAGTGAGAATTTTGCCTGAGTAGCACATTCACCATGTAGAATGAATGGCCTTTCAGCACTAGTGAAGGCAACATTGCTTCATTCAGGATCTGATTATGTGCCCATTGATTCTGTGGTTCAGGATCAAGTCCTTTGTACTCAGCTGACTTAGGCCTTGTCTTTGCTCTTTGGTGGAGGGGTCTCTTAACTTGAGTTAATGAATTCACAGTAAAAGCCTAGTGAAGGCGGGGGCATCTTACCTAGATAATGAGAATATCCATAGTTACAGTTAAATAAGATAAGTACAGTGGATACAAACCCTCATGATAAATGATGAGGGTTATTGAAAAATTTCCTCTGAGAAAATATTCCACAATTTTCCATTGAGTTTTTTGCACTTTCCTCTGAACATCTAGTGCTGGCCTCCATTAGATAGGATACTGAACTAGATGGATCACAGATCTGATCTTATGCAGTACTTTTTGTACATGCTTACAATGGACCAACTCCTGGTCCCCCATGCAAACCCAAAGTAAGAGGGCTTTCTGAGAGAGGAAAGTCTTTCCCTCCAACATGGAGGCAGTGTGCTGAGCCCTGCACAGCCTTCCCTTTGCTGCAACAAGTGGGTTGTAATAATGACGAGACTAAAAGTCTGATTTTTTTTTTTTTGCCCTGTCTTTCATACTAATATACTTTCAAATCCTAATATACCTTTAATCTCTTTGATAATTGGAAACAAAAGATATGAACTACTTAGATTATGTCTAAATCATTCCTTCTGCACACAACCCGCACCCTCTACTATAGTTTTTCAGTGATTGGACTGCTTGAGAATTTCCATTTGATGTGTAACATGCTTTTTTTCTTTGTTAGGGATTTATCATGCAGTTGAATCAATTCAGCTGTGAAAGGCCAGGTGGGAGAAAAACTGCATGTTTTTTCTAATGGAAATGAGTGGCAAAAAATCCTTTGATTTTTGCGGACAAAGCATCAAGAAACAAAACTGGAATTAATTCAAACTATAGCAAAGAAAACATTGGATGAGAAGCCTACTCAGCTGTGTATATATGGAATGATTAAGAAATATGATAGAGGTGTGGAGAAATGGGTCAAAATCTAGCACATTTTATGATCATGCTCTGAAATAGGAAAAAATTATTGATATAATCAGCAAAATACAGTTGCCATCAGCATACGAAATCACAATAGTGCAGCGATGTTTCATAATTAGTCAAGAAGTGACCCATCCATTTCTTGCTTAGTTGAATGTAAGGGGCCTCTGGCAGCTGAAGCAGTTTGATTCACGTGCAAGAGGTTAGCATCCATATATGAAAAGTGCATTCCCTGTGTGGTGCAAAGCCCAGCTCTGCAAGGCAATGCACGGGCTGTTTGTGGGTGCAGCAGGGAGGAGCTTGGCTGCTGAATGCAGTAGTGTGCTTACCACCATCACCCTTTGAAGTGGGTGCATTAGGACAGGAGTGGGTATCCTGTAGCCCATAGGGCTAGCCTGCTGGCTGGCTTGCTATATTATATCATGCCCAATATTATTGATTTGTCTGTTTAATACAAAGCTATAAATCCAATATAATAAGAGTATTTTATTATGTTTGGCAGTAACACAAGGAACCTATAGGCCCATATCCTGTATGATGAGCTAAAGCAAGTTAGCATACATATAGTCCAGTATGTTTGTGACCTTTGGTTTCGATACATGGGCTACTGGTTACCCTTTAGATTTTGTTTACCTAAGCCTTAATGGTAACCACAAGGTATACCACAAAGAACATGCAAGTAACAACCACAGAACCAGTTCAGGCCAGAAATAACAGGTTTGAGAATGAGCTAATTGTCATTAATATGTATGAATATATTATCAATTAATTGTCATTAATATGTATGAATATATTATCAATATGTATTAATATGCCAGCCTATAAAGTAAGTGCATTCCAATATTATGAAGATGATGAAATTAGATTTGGACATGGAAGGTTGGGCATATAGTGTTCAGGCCCTCTAAGAGGAGCAAACCACCATGAGGGTATAGTTTAGCTTAGCTTTTCCGAGCTTTGTCCATCTTCAACTCGAGCATTGAGGCCATTGGATTCTTTTGGCATGCCAGAGGCGAGGCTGGTCCTTTGTCTCTTGCCATCAGGTTCCCAAGGAAGGGTGTGTGAATGTTAATCTAGGAAGTTTTTATAGAAAATACCACATGTAACTCTAGAACAGTATTATTTCCTTCTAATTCTGGGGTTTGGAACTTTGATAACTTTTCTGCTTATCAGAGTAGCAGCCGTGTTAGTCTTTATTCGCAAAAAGAAGAGGAATACTTGTGGCACCTTAGAGACTAACAAATGTATTTGAGCATAAGCTTTCGTGGGCTACAGCTCACTTCATTGGATGCATAGAATGGAACATATAGTAAGAATGAATATGAATATAATATATATTATACAGAGAACATGAAAAGGTGGAGTAAGAGGCTAATTAATTAAGATAAGCTATTATCAGCAGGAGAAAAAAACTTTTGTAGTGACAATCAAGATGGCCCATTTAGACAGTTGACAAGAAGGTGTGAGGATACTTAATTTAGGGAAATAGATTCAATATGTGTAATGACCCAGCCACACCCAGTCTCTATTCAAACCCAAGTTAATGGTATCTAGTTCGCATATTAATTTAAGCTCAGCAGTTTCTCATTGGAGTCTGTTTTTGAAGCTTTTCTGTTGCAAAATTGCCACCCTTAAATCTTTTACTGAGTGGCCAGAGAGGTTGAAGTGTTCTCCTACCAGTTTTTGAATGTTATGATTCCTGATGTCAGATTTGTGTCCATTTATTCTTTTGCATAGAGACTGTCCGGTTTGGCCAACGTACATGGCAGAGGGGCATTGCTGGCACATGATGGCCTATATCACATTGGTAGATGTGCAGGTGAATGAGCCCTTGATGGAGTGGCTAATGTGATTAGGTCCTATGATGGTGTCACTTTATTCATTACACATACTGAATCTTTTCTCCATATTAAGTATCCTCACACCTTCTTGTCAACTATCTAAATGGGCCATCTTGGTTATCACTACAAAAGTTTTTTTTCTCCTGCTGATAATAGCTCATCTAATTAATTAGCCTCTTACTCCACTTTTTCATGTTCTGTGTGTCAACACACACACATATATATAATCAATCTCTTCTTACTATATGTTCCATTCTATGCATCCAATGAAGTGGGCTGTAGCCCACAAAAGCGTATGTTCTAATAAATTTGTTTGTCTCTAAGGTGTCACAACTAGTCCTGTTCTTTTTTTCTGCTTATATTAATAAAAGTCTCTAAGGCTGTGTTTTTTCCTCAGTGTGAGTGTGCTTGCTGTACATCCCAATGGTTCTTACAAGACTCTGTGTAGCCTGATTCTGGGACAGAACCTTATTATCTTCTGATCAGATCAACTGGCGAACCTATAACGCATATCAGATACAATAACATTAACCCCTAAAGATCAGGCAACAATCCAGTCATGGCTCAAGAGGCCACTGCCACTCTGTGGTAGCGTTGGGAGGATTGCAAATAATCCGACTGAGTCCCAAGGGGCTAGATAGGCCCCAAAAGCACAATAACAGTGAGAAATGGCTCTTCCTTTTGAAAATGGAAAGCAAGTTTTCGAACTGTATGAATTACAAAATGGCATGACATAGTTCAATTTACATGAAACAACATTACCAAACAGCAGACACATAACCAAGATACACATTCAAAATGGTAAATGTAGAGAATGATGGCTCTGGGGAGTGAGTTGGAGTAATTCAGGCTGTTCTTTTCCTACAATCTTTTGTCTTCACTTCTTTGCATAAGCATTTATGGGATCTGATCCGACATTCCTTACTCAGCTAAAATTCCCGCTGAATAAATCCAGCCATGAACACTGTTACGTTTATATAGCTAATACAAATGCAAGTACAATAGAAACTCTTAACTACAACAGGTTGAATTTTTTTTTTGTTCATAAACCATAGAAATTTTGATTAGACAAATAAGATAAAAATTGACATAATTTTCACAGTTTGTTTTTCCATTATTTGACTAGGTTCTATTCCTATCCGTATAGATGACACAAACTTTCCTGGGTATCTGGCTGGTGAATCTTGCCCATATGCTCAGGGTTTAGCTGATCACCATATTTGGGGTCGGGAAGGAATTTTCCTCCACGGCAGATTGGAAGAGGCCCTGGAAGTTTTTCGCCTTCCTCTGTAGCATAGGGCACGGGTCACTTGCTGGAGGATTCTCTGCTCCTTGAAGTCTTTAAACCACAACTTGAGGACTTCAATAACTCAGACATAGGTGAGAGGTTTTTCACAGGAGTGGGTGGGTGAGATTCTGTGGCCTGCGTTGTGCAGAAGGTCACACTAGATGACCGTAATGGTCCCTTCTGACCTTAATATCTATGAATCTATGAAACTCATTATAAATGAATAACAAACCTGATGATATACTTAATTCATAATACAATACACATGTTTATCCTGTCAGAGCTTCTTGTCCTGACCCCTGGTAAGATAGAAGTGGTGTTATTGGAGAGGGATCATTTTTATCAGATAACTAGCTCCTCTTTTATAGCTCCTCTGTTTGAGGTAACTGATATGGCAGTCACTGAGTCAAGCTAAAAATTGTGGCATTGTTGAGCATGCCCTTTCCATGGAAAGCAATGCATTGGCTAGTTTTAGAAATGTGGTTTTCAGCAATGCAATTTGCATAGGTTGTGCCCTTTATTTATCTTATTCATCCAGACATACTGGTGATGGCAACACGTGCCCTCGTGATCTCCAGTCTTTGATTATTGTAATTTCCTCTTTGCTGGGTTACCATGAGGCTAAGCCAAATGCATCGATTGCTCATGGGTTAGAGCTATTAGAATCATATTGAGCCCACTCTGTGCTCTTTGTTTGGGTGCCCATTAAGTTGAGGATTTAGTTTAAATTCGCTTTAATGGTTTATAAATCTGGGGTTGTTCCTATTCAAGGACCTCCTATTGGAGCCTTCACCTACAGGTTTTGTACTCACTTGGTGCTTAGGGAGTTCTGCCATCACTCCTAAAGTTGGTAAGCAATCGAGCTTTTGTTTCCTCGCTCCCTCAGGCTGCCTTCTGAAATCCAGCTCATTTCATCCATCCCTAAAAACGTATTGTTTTCAGAGGCATTTTTAAATTACTGCCTCTGATGTGGCTTTGTCTGTAGTTTTGTCAAGTTTGGAGTGTTCCGTTTATTTAATGAAGTTGTTTTATGATTGCTGTTCTGTACCCCAAGCACTTTTTTGCAGGGAAGAGGAGTGCATGGTTTACAAATAATATTTTTATTATTAATAATCATTTTCACCCTGTCTTGTTTAGCAAGTGGGATGATGCTGTGAAAAGAAGTCACTTAGGCTCTGCTTCCCCTAAAACACAACACCTTAATCATCTCTAATCTTTATTATGACTTCATTAATTTGATGCATAGAATCTCAAACACTCATGGTTTATAAATAGTAGCTTCCATGCATTCTTGAGGAATATTACTACATACACTTCTTTCTTCCTCTTGTATACTTCAGATGAAATCATGGCTCTATTGAAGTCAATGGAGTTTTGTGACTGGCTTCAGTGGGGTCATGATTTGAGCCTCATATCCCTTTGATCACCTCTAACTATGAGCAGAAAGGATGATTAATTTCTTTATATTGTTATTGATACACTGTTAGTAATTGTATTTCCAGTATATGTACTTCAATGCCATTATATTTAGTTTTTTTAAATTTATCATTAAATAAAATGTTGATGTATTTCAGTATTCAAGACTACTCATTACATTGTCAGCTTGTCAGTGATGCAGGCTCAGAGCATAGCTCAAGCCCTGTAAGCACTTACAGTATTTCAATTATGGGTAAGAATTTTGAAAACATTTTCTTTTAATTGGTGGTTACAGGACACTGAGTTATTGCACAGTTAATGCCTTTCACCTTTAGAAGTCAGAACTGAAAACACTGCTTCTGCTTAGGTAACACGTGACAATGGGTTTTAGTTCTCACAGTATACTTGCTGATATTACAAAACTACAACTGTTTGGTATGATTCACAGTTTGCTCAAGACTGGAATACCAGGGAAATTGCTGTCAGGTATGACGTCTGCTTTGGTCGAGGTGTGTAGGAAGGCTTGCACTGCACTTACCTAACCAAACTATAACTGACTCTAACCACTAAAATGCTGTGTAAATTTACTGTGCTAGATAGATTAGTGATAAATGTTTTATAATAAATATCAATGTGACTAATGAAATTACTAATAGTAAAACAATAAATAGACAATTTTAAAAGACTTTTAGCATGCTAATAGCATTACATTTTTTTTCTGTAGCAATAATCCAAGTCTTGTATTAAAATAAACTCTTCAACCTTGTAGTTTATCCTCTTAGGAAAGAGATTACTGCTTTCATAAGCCAGCATGGTGGTCTTAAAATGTGTATATATATTCTGTTTTGTGGATAGGTTCTCTTGTGGGAACACTGTGGTTATGAAAAGACACCAATGAACAATTTTGTAAGATGAGACTTTTATGGTACATTGATACATACTCTTCAGATGTTCCCTTATTTGGGATAAAATGAAGAAGAAAAAAGCTTTCATCTGTAGCTACTGCAATGTTGCAAAAGAGAAACAACACCAACAAAAACCTACCAAAATGTATAGAAAGCATAAGGTCCTATCATTGAGAAACAAAAAATTGCTTAAAACTATATTTTTGTGTAATTTACCCCAAGAAGTAACCAGTTTAAAATTCCTCTCTGTATTCATTTGTGTATTCCTGGAGACATAGAGTATTTGGATGGTTTCCCTAGTCAGCTTTCCCAATAAATTAGTTATGTAATTTAGAGAGACTTTCAAGTTTGAAAATGTTATACATAAATAATGCAAGAAATACTAATAGTGCTAAACTATGGCTGTATTTCAAGTTAGCAGGGATGTGACTGTAGTATGTATCACATATCACACAGTTTACTAACACAGGAGCAAGAAACCAGATGGCTGAAACCAGTGAATTCTGTTTTGTTAAGGAAACAAAATAATAACATTCTGACCTAGCAAAGGTAATGCAGGTTACTTTGGAGAAGTAAATTAAGTGCTCAGTGCACAAAGCTAAACTAGAGAGCAACTGTACCATTTACTTCTAGGACTGCTGATACTGTGTTTTGCTTACAGTCGGTACCTGTCAATTATTTTTTCCAGGCATTTCCATTGTAGACTAATACTTCAGTGAAACTTTTGAAGGCAAAAATTACAAATCTTTTAAAATGAATAAAAAAGATACGTTTAGAAGTCTCCAGGTCTTAGAAGAATCACAGATCTGGTAAGAATGAATCTGAATCTTTCCCCGACTGTCCAATTAATTTTTAAATTTAATGCAGTGGCTCGCAAGGTAAAATATAAAGGACAGAGAAAAAACCCATTTGTTTAACAGGGAGCCGCTGTCTGCATATGTTCTCTCTACATCTGCCTCCTGAAAGGGGGTGTTTTGTTCCCACTTGTCTGAGTAGTTCTGTGCCTAGGTGTATGTAAATGAGCGTCAGTGTGTGTGAATGGGTGTCAATGACCTAGCTGTCCGCGTCCGTGAGGGTGTTATCGCACATCAGTGTGAGTCTGTCTATGGTTTAAGTTATGCATGTGTGTAACCGCGTTCAATAGACAAAATGACACATGGTCATGCCAAAAATGCGGTTTACTATGATCGTAGATGTTAGGAAAGATGGGCTGTGTGCGTGAGAGAGAGAGGTGTCTCTGCGTGTAACTCTCTCTGTAAATGTGATTGTGTTACGTGTTGGTGTGACTGGTCGGGGTTTCCGTCCCTGTGCAGCTCTGTTATCTGTCGGGATGGCTGGTGTTTGTGGCAGAACAACTCTCCGGGTGCCAGGAACTTCGCTGTGTTGTGTGTTCCCTTCCCACTGCTAAAAGCTACAGCCGGCTGTTCAAGGAAACGAACCAGACCGCCTGGATCCTTCCCTGCTATCTCCCCCCTTCTCCCACCCGGGTGTCAGAAGGGAGGGTACGTGGGGCTGAGCTAACACGCCCGTGAGAAAGCCGCTTCTCCCGGAGCCGCTGCTGCGTGCCGCGCTCCTGTTCCCGGGCCTGGAGCGCAGGGGGGCAGGCGCGGAGCCGGCGATTGGGCTGGGGCTGCTGAGTGGGTGGCGGCCACTCCCGGCTCTGCCGCCGCCTCAGGAAGCTGAACTCTGCTCCTCAGCCCGCTCCCGCCGCCCTCGCCTAGTGCCGCGCGGGGCTGCGGCGAGCCTTTAAGGTGGCGCGGCGGGGACCTGGGCTCCTAGCCGGCGCGGGGAGTGAGAGGCACATGCCGCCCTCCGGGCGCCCCTTCTCCTGCCTTCCGGAGGGGCCGAGCAGGCGGCGGGGGGGCGGGGGCCGGATCTCCGAGGAGCGGACCCGCTGAGCGGCCGGGAAGGTAGGATCGCCCGGGGCGGGGAGCGACCCGAGCGCTCGGGGCAAGTTGGCCCCGCCGCGCCCACAAGTTTGGCGCGGTTGCCCCCAGCCCGCCACGGCTTGCCCGGTGCGCGGAGACGGGAGCCTGCCCCGAGCGCCCCGCAGCGGGGGCCGGGACTCTTCGTCCTCCCCGCCGAGGGAGAAGGAGCCGGGGGGAGCCGGGGGGCCAGTGCGGGTGGAGGGAGCTGCGGGGCAGGGGATCGCTTACAGCGGCCCCGAGGGGGCGGGCGGGGGGCTGGAGGGTAGCCCGAAGCCTGAGGTGTTTGGAAGGCGGAAGAGCTGAAGCTCTGCGAGGTTGCCCGGGGGAGGGGAGTCCCTCTGGAGGGGCTCTTGGCTCACCTCCAAGGCGGCAATATAAATCACCGCTTTGGGCAGGAAGCGGGTGTCAGGGAACCTAGAGCACCCTCCCTTTTCAGCCTCCCCTAGTCTGCCCTTCTTCTCTTATCCTCATGAGCCTCCTTCAGCTTGTCCCCTTTTGACCCATTCTCTCCCTCTTCCATTGAGCCCCTGCTGCCTTCTGAGACACCCTTACAGCCCTTGCCAAGTCAGCCCCTCTTCTGCTAGTTCCTAATCCCTCCCTTCTTTCTTTCTTTCTTTCTTTCTTTCTTTCTTTCTTTCTTTCTTTCTTTCTTTCTTTCTTTCTTTCTTTTTTCCAGCCCCTTTTCCCTACTTTGGCTCCTGCCTGCTTCATTTCCCTCTTTCATTTCCTGCCCCTTTCTACTCCCAGTGCAGTCTGTACCCCCATTTCATCAACCACTGGCAGCCCCTGATGCCTATCCCTGGGGCACTGGTGCAGCTGCCACTTCCTCCTTACCCTCATTGTTTCCTCTTTGCTTATGCCAGATTCATGTCCGCTGGGGTCTAGCAAGGGGAGTAAGGAGGGAGGGAGTAGAGAGTTGCTCTGGCTCCCTGGTGACCCCCTATTCAACTGTGACAGGGAGGAGGAGAAGGATCTGTAGCGGGACCCTATTGACTCCCAGCAGCCCACCTGGATGTGTTAAATTCCAGCAGGGATGCTGGCAGTCTTCAGTGGGGGTGAGGAAGGGTGCCTGTGTCATGTCTAAGTGTGACACTTGGCTCGTTTAAATATTTCATAAGAAAAGTTCATGCCCTGTGCTCAACTAAACTGCAGAGAGAAAAATAATTGAATGATTGGTGAATAAAATTGAACAGGTATACATGGATTCTTCATCTGACAATGTTTGAATAAAGCAATAAATAAATAAAATGCTAGGTTCCAACTGGGTCTTTCTTTGCCTTTTCGTTTTAGATGCTTTCTTGTCCCCCCAGAGACAGTTGCTGCTTTACCCCCAGACCTGTCTGACTTTAGTGGAGAGATCATGACTGAAATCCTCTTTTCAGCTGTTTTGAATGGGACTGAAACCAACATTCTGTCAAACACTGGCTGGACTCTGGGAAATGCCACTACCAAATGTTCCCTAACCAAAACCGGCTTCCAGTTTTATTATCTGCCCACTGTCTACATTCTAGTCTTTATCTCTGGATTTCTGGGCAATAGTGTGGCGATCTGGATGTTTGTCTTCCACATGAGGCCTTGGAGTGGCATCTCAGTTTACATGTTCAATCTGGCATTAGCTGATTTCTTGTATGTCTTGACGCTCCCTGCCCTCATCTTTTATTACTTCAATAAAACTGATTGGATCTTCGGGGATATCATGTGCAAACTGCAAAGGTTCATCTTCCATGTGAACCTGTATGGCAGCATTTTGTTTCTGACTTGCATCAGTGTGCACAGATACACAGGGGTAGTGTATCCTTTGAAATCACTTGGGAGACTGAAGAAAAAGAATGCTGTTTACATCAGTACCCTTGTTTGGGTCATTGTTGTAGTTGGGATTTCTCCTATATTGTTCTACTCTGGAACTGGGCTAAGGAAAAATAAAACCATTACATGTTATGATACTACAACTGATGATTATCTGAGAAGTTACTTCATTTACAGCATATGCACCACTGTGTTTATATTCTGCATCCCATTCATATTGATTCTTGGTTGTTACGGACTAATAGTGAAAGCTTTGATTTACAAGGATTTGGACAATTCTCCTCTTAGGAGAAAATCAATTTACCTGGTTATTATTGTGTTGATGGTCTTTGCCGTGTCTTATCTTCCCTTTCATGTGATGAAGACATTGAATCTCAGAGCCAGGCTAGATTTTCAGACTCCACAAATGTGTGCCTTCAATGACAAAGTATATGCCACTTACCAAGTGACAAGGGGGTTAGCTAGTCTCAACAGCTGTGTAGATCCTATTCTGTATTTTTTGGCAGGTGATACCTTTAGAAGTAGACTTTCAAGGGCAACCAGAAAAATGTCTAGAAGAAGTGAGCTCAATGTGCAATCAAAAAGCGAGGAAGTGACTCTCAATATTTTAGCAGAATATAAAGTGAATGGAGACACAAGTATGTGAATGCAAAAGATTTGCAAGCAGTAGCAAAAAACAAAACAAAACTGTCCGTTTTTAAGACAGTAGGATGCTTTAGTGCCATGACTGTTTGGGGAAAATCTACTGAACCGGCCGGCAGGGTTGTTCTTTTTGGAGCAGGGGTGTCTCATTTTGTGAGTCTAAGGAGAACTTAAGCAAAGTAAGTGTAAAAAATAAATAAATAAATAAATTTAATCTTAATGGGGGGGGGGGGAACACATCAGATTTCTGTTTTTACCTTTTTTTTAAAAAAAATGCTCACAATAGTATATCTTTCTGACTGGTGTCAGATAAAATAAGACAAAGCAAATCCCACAGAGGAAAAAATAGCTTCAAATGTGCTGCTTGTGGCAACTTAGAGACTAACAAATTTGTTTGAGCATAAGCTTTCATGAGCTACAGCTCACTTCATCGGATGCTGTTATTGATTCTTTTGTCTCCATTAATAATAACAGGTTTTTTTAAAAAAAATATCCAAGAAAAACTTTTCTTTTGGGCCTCTGTCCATACTTCCATCCATAGCCTCTTCTTTTACACTCACACTGTAAAAAAATTATTTACATTCAGATCATGATGCAGCAATCTTGAACGTTGTCTTGTGTCTTGTGATTTTGCATCTTCTACTTTTGGAGAAAATGATAAAATTTTGGTAGCTAGGTGGTGGTGCCCTTTCTGGTTCTATCTTTGCAGAAGGCTTGATTCCTATAAGGATGGGTTCCAGGCCCATGTGTGTCATGACTCTCACAAATTATTGTGATTGTACATGAAAACTAAAGGTGAAATCTTGGGCATGTTGAAGTCAGTGCTATTGATTTTAGCAGGGCCAGAATTTCACCCTGGTGTTTGCACACAGACTGATGTCTATTTTGCTTTTTGTGCAGGCAGCTACCTATGCATGCACAATTGCAGTACATTTTGAGTGTAGATATCACTTACATTTCTGAGTTTAAAAAAATTGGCACTGCATATCTAAATATCCAATATTTCAGTCCTTGTTGAAGTAAAATCCTCATTGTCTTCAGTGGAAAGAACCAAATAAAGGACCTGAATAAGGACTGCAGGAATGGGGGCTCTGCTTGGGCAAATAGCAGGACCAAAATTACAGATTTGGAAGAGACTTGCTCTCTAGAGTTACAAATTTTGACCAACACTTCACTGCAGTTCTGACACTCAGCATCTGATGCTGGAAGTTTGTGTGACTTCTCTTACGGGTAACAAATTCTATTATTGAAAACACTTTAATTTTATCCACATAAAAGCCGGAGATATTTGAATGATCTTAACCTTCATTTGGGACAAGCATTTTTCACTTGCTTATCTTGTGTGATAACACAAGCTGTTTCCCAGGCAAATTCTTATCAAAATGGGTTAAAGAACAATATTTGTTGGAATCAGAAGAAAAAAAAAAGATAAACTTCAACTTTTTTTTTACTGTGAATAAAGAATTACTGTATCAACAAAATGTTTCAATACACTGCCAATAATGTCATGCTGGGGAGTGGGTACCTTCATAATTTGTCTCACCCAAATGTGTAAAAGGGTCACCTAAAATTGCGCAGAATAATATATTGTGTAATGCAGCAGTCAGCGAGGATTTGAGCAGAATCTATGGGGAACAAAACCTTATTTATTTCACATAGATATTGTTTGAAATGTGTCTGAAAGTATTATTGAATCTCGCGCACAAAATGGCATGATATGTAATGAGTAAATGGTTTTAACAAATCCTCAGCCCCCACAAACTTTATGCTAGAAATAAAAATAAACTATTTCTATCTTGCATATTAATTTCCAAGGACTGACTACATGCAGAAAATGAATAGCTCTAGATATCTCTTGACAACATTGTTAAGCAGCTTACGTTCAGAAACATAAAACTACTTAACCTGCAAAAACTATTTATTTAACTTATTTATTGGAAGACTAAGTACACATGTGAAGTGTTATCTAATAACATTTTAAATGATTCTGTTTTTCATATTTTCAGAATTGAGCATTAACAGAAAAAATAGAATGGCATGTTTGAACTGTTGTAATTGTACTCTAATTGAACATCTTTTATAATAAACTCTCAGATCCAGCCCTGCAAGACATTTTGGACTACCATTTGCTGTTGATGTGCAGTCTACACATAAATTAAGCTACTGTTTAGCAAGCATAACATTTTACAGTAATGCTAAAAATCTCATTGAATCCTATAAATCCAAGAAAATGTAGAGCTAATGCGATAAGTCAAAGCTAATGCTCCTAACTCTTTGTGACAAAACATTGGGATGATTTAGTTGGGGATTGGCCCTGCTTTGAGCAGGGGGTTGGACTAGATGACCTCCTGAGGTCCCTTCCAAACCTGATATTCTATGATTCTATCATTGTTGAATGTACAGACTTTGGTTCTCATTTATACTAAGGCTATACCCTAGAGACATTATGGTGGCAAAGCGTAGCTGAGCTGCTGTAAGTTCTCCTGTATAGCTATTCTATGCTGGTGGGACAGAGCTCTCCTGCCGACATAGCTCTGTCTACACAGACACTTTTCTCTGTGAAACTTATGCCATTTTTACACCCCTGACCAACAAAAATTGTGCTGAGAAAAGTGCTAGTGGAGACAAAGTCTAAGGCTCCTTTATGCTGCCAGAGAATGAGTATCAGCCCCACAGTACATGGTTTCAGAGTAACAGCCGTTAGTCTGTATTTGCAAAAAGAAAAGGAGTACTTGTGGCACCTTAGAGACTAACCAATTTATTTGAGCATAAGCTTTTGTGAGCTACAGCTCACTTCATCGGATGCAGTGAGCTGTAGCTCACGAAAGTTTATGCTCAAATAAATTGGTTAGTCTCTAAGGTGCCACAAGTACTCCTTTTCTTTTCACAGTACATGGTGTGTAACTATGCACTTATGAGGCCGCACTTAACTGAGACATGCACTGGTGGGCTTGGCAGATGAATTAAGGATAGTGTCAGAATGGATTTGCAGACTGTGCACTGAATGGGTTTTTATGGGTTTAAAATCATGTTACTTTCACAGTTTTTTGTGGTCTTTTTTTGTTTTTACCTTCAATTAGGGAATAAAATGTTGCACTGAAGCATGAAACACACATACTCAATAGTCAATCCTCAGATTCAGATAAGTCTGTATTTAGATACTTTTTTAAAAAAAAATCATATAATCAACCCACTTTGTTTTATTTTTTAAAATGTGTATCAAGGCTATGCTAAACCATATTGACTATTCATTAATGTATATTAGACCTTAAAAATCAAGAGCAGCAACAAAATTTTCAGGATACAATTGTAACACATAGGTACAGCTCACAATGAGGGGCAGGGAGGATCTGCACATCTCCATCGGAAACTCAAGAAGGCAATATTCACCCTTCTTAAAGTGGCAGAATGCGTGCTGCTCTGCTCCTTTGTGGGGTACATGATTCTCCCTACAGCACACTGGTTCCCAAACATGGACTGCTATTGTGCCTTCCACACAACAGTGGAAAGTTAATTTTGACTCATCTTGCCTGCATATACTCACTTAAGAGACTGGCCCAATAGCTCACTATGGTCCATTGTGGTAATATTGTATGTAATCAGGATTAATTTTTAAAGGTGACTTGCAGAGGCAAGGCGCCTCATTCCAGTAACTTTACCTCAGTTATGTCCTGGAAGTTTCCATGGTGCAGGTAGGAGGGGCATTAAGTACATTTTTATCTTAAAACTTATTCTATTTTCCTTCTTTCAGGTCCGGTGACATTCAGAATTACCAACAACCAGTACCACCATCCTATTCTGATGTGAGTCCCTGACATGCACCATTCTGAGATGACAACTACCACTGAGTGCAGCTGGAACATGGAGCTGGTCCACAGAATCTCATGTTAAGTCCCCACTTTTTTTTTTAACATTACTGTATTTGGCACACGTTCTGTACCTTGAAGTAGATAGAGCTACTGCAAAATCATGGCACAGGATAACAAGAGTGACTCTCAGTGCTCCAGCATGACTACTTTGTACCTGCAACATCACAGCATGGTGTGTGTTGGGCAATCACATCCGAGGAGGATCTGGCCAACTGTGGCAGGGCTGGATGTCGTGGGACCAGAAATAAATTGTTTTCTTGCTCAATGTGGCATGGGCTCCTGGGGTAATTTGCCAGATATATTGGTAAATACTACTGCCATTTGGTACTTAATCTTATTAAAATGAATTTAATACTAGTGAAAGGTAACCAGCCTGACAGGTCTTTAGACCAAAGGCCCCCCTCCATCTATTCACAGCATAGGCATCAGCAGAGAAAATCCCCTAAACTGCCTCTCACCACATCTCTCATGCTGACCTAGCGGAACCACCTCTAGGTATGTGAGGAGAATACAGTTTTCATTTCCATTCAGACCTTTGCTGACACTGCTGAGAATGCCATTTAGTGACAATGGTGATAGTGGGTTTTGTAGTCCTGTTCACTAGGAACTGGACTCAGGCAATCACCTCCTTACACAAAGTCTGCCTAACAGTACTGACTTCACTCTTTAGTGTGCTGGACTGGACTTGAACCTTGAGCCAGCTATTTTCTCTTGGCATCTTTGCTGGTAGTCTTCTAAATGTACATTATTTATTTAGAGATCCATAAAAGCTCTTGATAAACACTTTTATTTAAAAAAAAAACCTTTAAAGAAATGAATATTTGACCTAAACAGAGCTACAATGATCTATACAGAAATAAATGACTGTTCATGATATGTTTCAGAGTAACAGCCGTGTTAGTCTGTATTCGCAAAAAGAAAAGGAGTACTTGTGGCACCTTAGAGACTAACCAATTTATTTGAGAAGTGAGCTGTAGCTCACGAAAGCTTATGCTCAAATAAATTGGTTAGTCTCTAAGGTGCCACAAGTACTCCTTTTCTTTTTGTTCATGGTATATTTGCATTTTATAGCTCCATAGGGTCAAATTTGCCTCATTCATGCCCATGCGCTCCCAGGAGGGATAATGTCTAATACAAAATGAAGCAACTGTAATCTAGTTACTGTATGTGGGCTGAGGGTACTTTCGAAACTTCAGTAGCTTGATATCATGGCTGTTTAAATTTGTTGTTTTTAAACTAGCAGTTTTGAGTCCAGTTTATGCATTAGCAGCCTAATGAAAATTTAATTTTAAAGACACTAAGTGCCAAATTCTGCCACTGGATGCACATGAGTAACTACCGTTGAATTTAGGGACAGCTTCCCTTGTGCATTTGAGGACAGAATTTGGGATCGAGCTATTATTTTATAGAACTATATAATAAGCATTAAGGGTCGCATTATACCATCACAACATTAAAACCCACAGTCGGGATCTTCCTACAGCCAAGATGCCACTGAATCCTTCCCTCATGAGGAAAAATGGGGGAACAGTGGAGGCAGGGGACCCAGAACCTGTATACCACAGCTCTGCCAAGGGCCAGGACTTCTCCCTTCTGGCAGCATGGCTTCTTAAGGAGATGTGGTGTTGCTACTGGTCATTCCAGCTGAGCTTGTGCTATTTCCCCCTCTTTGGAGAAGATACAGTGCAGACCACAGGGTAGAGAATTAACTCCTGCTCCTTTTGCCCACTGCATCTCCACTGGATTCTGAGAGGCGCATGCTATTGAAAATGGCTGTTCCTTTTATTCACCCACTGCCTACCCCTAAAAGTGAGTAGAGTTCCTCTGGGTCCCAGGCACAGAAGAAGGGGGAAAATGTGCTATCCTGGCTTGGCTTACTCCCACTGTTTCTGGGGCTTTTTTGCCCCATATTGCTTTAGTCTTTTATTTGGTCTCCTGTGTTCCTCACAGCCACAGGAAGCAGTCCTAACATCTTGCCCATTTTCCAGAAATGTAAATTAATACACATTATTCCTAGTCCAAGCATTATAGTGTCCACTTTCTGCCTCAAGTAAAGTTTTGCTGGATAGTATATATGCTTCCCTCTGGGGTAAATTCTGCCTGCAGTTCTCTCTAGACATTTATTTCACGCTCATGAGCATGGCTTCTGAGTACCTATGTGGGCACAATTCCCAGAAATGTATCTGGAAGTTCTAGCACTCATAATACCTAGCATTCATATAATAGCTTACATGTTCAGTGTGGCGTTATACAAACATTAAGTCCCCTCTAATGTAGGTAAGTATCATTATTCCTATTTTATACACAGGCAAACTGACACAGAGAGGTGAAGCAAATTGCCTGTACAGTTAATCAGCAACAGAGCGAGGATTAGAATTTGGACGATTCTGACTCCCAACCCAGTGTTCATTCAGCTGATCATGCTGTTTCTTGTATGTGTAACTAATGGGAATCTTGCATGCATATTCGAGGGCAGAATTTGACCCTCACATGGAAGTTGTCTGAGAACCACTAAAAAATCCTTAACTACAGTATAGTAGCTTGACCTGCAGTTTTATCACTCTTACATTTGCTGTATTATTTTTAACTCCAGAGATTTTTGTCATCATTGAGAATTTGACCACTTAATCTGTATCTGTTACAAAATGTTATGTCTGGGGTGTAAATTGTATTGCATCATCATTTCAAACTAATATGAAGGAATAAAATGTGATTTACATGCTTAATGTTTTGTGAATTTGGACTACAGTGTGTTTCAAGTATATATGTGAAAATGTTTATTTTTCTATAATTCTGTGAGATTAATATTGTTTAGTGTATCCAAAACTTGTGATTAGTAGTGCCATTAATTTGACTTGCCTATGGAGACAGTGTTACTCAATATTTAAGCTTCTCAGGTTCTGTAGTTGATTTAAATCAAAAGTAACTAAAAAAAAAAACTAGTTATGCATAACTCATGAATAAAATGATTGTCTATTTTCTATAAAGCACTGTGTCATTTGCATGCAGTTTTTGTGTAAGGCATGGTGATAGAAACTGTAACTATTTTTAGTGACAACAGAACTGCAATGCAACCACCAGAGTTACTGGCATTGTACCTATCAATGTCAGAGTGAATAAAACCCAATAAAATTATGAAACACTGTTTTGCTGCCTTCTATATTATTACAATAAGTTAAAAATTCACAGGATATTCCTAAAACAGAGATACACACTTGGAGGAAGGGAGGGATCATTATCGTTTGCAAAAGTATATAAATTCAGAACGTTCTTGAAAGGGTGCTGTCTGGTCCACTGAGGTTTAAGACAAGTGAATAAATTATTATGCATGATTGTCAGTTAAAATATTTTATTCAATAGAGCATTTAATGGTCTAACCTACTTTCTAATAAAGAAAATACTTCAGTGGGTGAGATTCTGCTGAGCATACATCAGTGTAATTGAGCTCAGAATCTGGCCCAATATACCTTGAATATCTACCAGTCTTACACACTGTATACGCAATACAAAACCTCTTCATAACCTTCTATTTTCACTTACCACAATAACTGTTTTCATAACTCTCTCTCTCTTTCCATTTTGCTAACCTTTTCCATTTCAGCCTCAGGTATGCATTCCTCCCAGTATTATAAAACACGCAAAACCTTTATCTGACGCTCTACAGTAAATCACCCAGTATATTTAGATCAAAAGCCAAAAATATCTCTATAGCTCCTTTTTCTCTTTGTGGATGGCTATTGCATGCTGATTCTGCTGCAGGGTAACTACACATTGCTTTTTTAGGCAGCTTAAAATGTTAAAAATGAACTCCAATATTTTAATCATTTGAGGAAAACTCTGCATGATGACAAAAATGTCTTGTTGTATTGATAACATTGTAGACTACTCAAGATTTGCTCTTGTTCTTACTATGTCATCGCATACTTTCATTATCGGGAGGCAGCAGTACAAGATAATATAACTTCCTGTATTATGCAAAAAAACCTTTATATTATGTATTTAAAATGTTACAGCTTGTATACTCTCTTGGCACTCTCATGACTCCTGGAGATACTATGGCCTGGTTTGACCTCTGAAATAAGCTGGAGCAGACATTGACCTGCTCTAACTCATGCTAACTAGTAACAGCTTCCAGGTGGCCATTACACTAGCTAGGGGGCACTAGAGTGCGGGGGGTCCCTTCATGAATGCTTCCCCTATCCTGGCAAAGCCTTAAATGCTAACTGTATACCAGAGGAGGATCTGGTAAAGTTAACTTTATGGCCCCTTTGCATAGTCAGAGCAGTGCAAAAGAGCCCTTTGAGAGGACTGTTAGCTCTACATAAAGGCCTGATTCTGCAAACACTTAGGCACAGCAGTAACTTTAATCAGCCAATTAGTCCCATTAAACTCAATTCAACCACTCAGTGAGTAAAGTTACTTTAATGGTTATTTGCAAGATTGGATCCTAGTCAACAGATCGTAGTTACTGTTGCAATACTACATGCATAGATGAGTCTGATCAAAATTTCTGATCTGAATGCTTTGGAATCTGTAGGAAGTTGGGAGTCTGAACTTAGATTTGGATCTGAATGCCATGGTCATCTCCAATTATATGGATGTTTAAGCAGCCTTAGAAATATGCTGTATAACACTTGCAACTTTGCTTTATATAATAGTAATAAATACTGATCTATCTGAAATAATGTTATAACTTCAGGCAAACAAGTGGTACCGTTTTTATTAGAAAAGTATATTATTTAAAGTGAGTTTGATAGTGTTTTATAACATATTTAGCTATTTGTAACTAAACTTGTAACTCTTTTCTTCCCTGCCTCCAGACCTGAGTAGCATCTTTTAAAAGTGATTCAATTTTTCAATACCAAATATAGATTCAGGTGATGTGGGAGTTAAGAGAAACATTTACAAATGGGGTAGGGGAGAAGAGGTTGCTCATCTAGTGGTATAATTTTTTATTATTGTGTCCATTAAAGAAATGTAGTTTGGATAAATCTAGAGTTCAAATAGGCTGAAACTTAGGAAGGTGAAATTCCAATAAGAGGAGAAACAGAAACAGTTGCATAGTAAAATATTGTAAAATTATAAAAATTGTGCTCCTTGATGACCTCAAATCACCATCTCTCTTCCACTGCCTCTCTCTGCTCCGTACAAGCCTTGCTTCTCTGGGTCTCCTCTGTTTTACAGGACCTGGACTACATGTAAAGGCTTATCTGTCTGTCTCTCCCTCCTTTGTTCAGACACAGCTAGGGTTTGACTTTGTCTAACAGATGTGAAATTATATTAAACCTTGTGTTGAATAAGACCTAGTCTACATTGCGTAGCAATGCACTCTGAAGGGGTGTGAATTCTAGAGCACATCATGTGCTGCGCACTAACTGGCCTGTGTAGACTTTGCTGGTGCTCACTGAAGTTTTCTAGTGCATGTTAATATAGTGCTGTTGAAATAGTACTACGTTAAAAGGAGCAACCCTGCTTTCAGATAGTTTTTCTCTGTTGCAGGCTATCAGATCACTTACAAGTCCAAGCTATTATTATTATTTGTTTCTATTATTGTAGCACCTTAGAGCCCCAGGCATGGCCCAGTACAAACACAGAACAAAAACATGTTCCTTTTCTCAAAGAGCTTGCAGTTTAAGGTACTAATGATGCTCCAGAATACTGCCCAGCCTGATGAACTGTCATTTACCTGCTACCTCTTTGAACTTCTTTCAGTTCCAATGCTTATAATCTAGCCAACTAGAGCAAAATCCTGGAGCCATTGGATTCATTGGGAGTTTTGCCACTAACTTCAATGGGGCCAAGGTTCCATCTACTGTCTTAACAAGAAAGTAGACATTAGATCCCAACAGGCAAATTCTGTTCAGAAGTTTTAAGCTACAGTATTTGAGTGGAACACTCCGAGAATGTATTTACTATTTCTGTTATCTATTTGTACTACCATAGCATCAGCACCTGCTCATGCTAGGCACTGTACAAACAGAACAAAAAGACAGTCAGTCTTGAGTTTTGTAGCTAATAGCCTGTCATCCAGACTGGGGACATGTGGTACTGTATCTCTGTAATCTTTCTATATGTCATTGTTATTCCCTTCAAATCATCCATCTTTTTAGCTTTACATAATATTCCATATTACATCTGAGTATTGTGATTCTCTAACTAATATAAGGTGTCAATTTACTACTTTCAAAAGTTCTCTATCATATTTGACATCCATTAATGTAGCTCTCTCTCCACTACCTTATTCCATCTTTTTATTTGTATTACAGTAATACCTAGAGTCTCTAACCTGCTTGTGTCTTCACACATTACAGATTTAGAATAGAAAAAGCATCCCTGCCCCAATGAACTTGCACCCTTAGTTTAAGAGAGGATATCGTAGGTGGATAGAAGAAACAAATATGGATTGAGGAATGATGGGGAGGTAACAGAACTATGTTTATTTAAATGAGTTATATGTATCATTTATAGAGTATTATTTTGTTAAGAGACAACTAAATAGATTATCAACAGTAGTTGCTGTTAAGTGAAATAATGTTACGTCTTTAACATTAATAATGCTTTCTTATGTATCACATGGTCCAAGTAACAATAAAATGGCTAAGGATAAATGTTTACAAATCATGTATTTTCTTACACCTAAAAACTGGTCTCTGCTAAATGCTCGAGGCTGTTTAAAGGATAAGAATGCTTGCAAGATGGGAAACACACCTATTATTATAAATCATGCAATACAGTAGAATTATGAAATGCCTAACTTACTACTGAACAATGTAATAGTGCACATACTCTGAAGGATTTTTCCTGTCGGGAACCCAGAAGCATTTTGCTGCTGCCTATACATATTCATGAAAAAGACTTGACTTTTCTAGAGCTATCAACCAAAACTAATTTTCACTTTCCATCTGTTATATTTTTCAGACTCTTTGTCAAAGATTCTTAAGATATTGTGGCCCTTAATCACTCACTGTAATTGAAGGCTGAAACAATTTTACAGTTTTTAAATCCATAATCAGTAAAGACAGCTTTAAAAATGTCTAGGGAAGATTGTACTTGTCAAGCTGACCAAGTACCCTTATTTTCTAGTTTCTAGGTGTTACATCTTATGAAATAAACATTAATTTGTATCTGAAGACAAATACAGTTTAACAACACTGATTTCGTATCTAGTTATCTTAAGTACCTCTAATTCTGCTATATCTTCTCTGAGACTAGGATAGTGCAGACTTAGAGGGGGAAGGGAGTGTCAGAGGAGGGTGATGAGAATGATTAAGGTATGGAAAAATGCTCTTAGGGCTTTGTAGTTCCTACTTTAAACCTCAAGGTGGTGGAACACTTGCAAAGGTTCTCTTGCACAGCTAAGTGATGGGGTAGTTGTGCATAGGCATAGCAGACATAGGGCCTGTGCCATTTCTGCATAGGACAGTGCAGAGAGGGATTTGGAGCCAGGCTAGAGGATGCGTGGGTGTATCACTATTTCTAGAGCTACAAAACTCCAGTAGCTGCAGCCCCGATTTGTGCGGGTGGGGTACAACTCTTATTGGAGCCACGAGGCTAGACACATTGTACAAATGGAGGGTTGGAATTTCCTCCATAACAAAATACAGAAATTTTAAAGTAGATTTGTCTACATATAAAGACATTTTAACACAAAACTGAAAAATTAAAATGAGCTTCTCTACTTAGCTGCTGAAACCTGCATGCAGGGATCCTTACAGTTGGGGCCTGATTCTGTAGTCCAGCAAAGTTTTGCCTTGATGATCATAAACACCTAACTCTTTTAGTACCTGATTCTGTGAGGTGCTCAGAGCCTTCAGCTCCTTCTGAAACCAGTAGGAATTAAGAGTTTCAAGATGTATGATGTTTTTTAAAAAAAAGGAGCCAGGCAGAAGTTCTAGGGTGAAGATCTACACTGAAGCAGAGCAAGACAGACAGAAGGAAGTGGTAGGGGTAATATTTTCCTTATTCTAATAAAATTCCATGTCAAGTGTTAGAAGAAACTGACTCTTTCTGTGCGTGTTTTCCATTGTCACATGACAGAGGGTACTTTGTACCTTGCCGCTGGCACTCACCAGATTGGGCCGCCAGGGGTCTGTCTACATAGCATTTTGGAGGGAGCAGGACCTAGCCTCCCTCCTTGGTTAGACAGACGTGGCTTAGAAGCTTAGGCTAGCTCTTTAAAAATAGCTGTATCGGCAGTGCTTTGATGTTGTGGCTCTGGAGGAGGAGGAGGAGGAAGCGACTTCAGAGCCCAAGTTCTAGCCTGAGCAGCAACTTCAAAGTTACTGTATATACAGCTGTTTTTAGAGCACTGTTCTGTTGACCTGGCCTGGGAAACTTGCTCCAAAATGGTGTGTAGATGTACCCTAGGTGTTAATGAGACCGTCAAATGGAGCAGAGGAGATTAAAAAACACTCAGCTCAGGTCTTAGGAAAAGCGGTATACATGTGACACTTGCCATATATGGCACTTGCAGCAGCCACGTGTATTTTTAGCTCTAATTTAAGGGATGTTCTACTTGTCAACTAAATAACACTGTCACTCTTCACCTGTACTGAACTTTTAGCTTATATTACTATTTACTACGTTAATAGCAACAAACCAAAAGACAGATGGATGAATGAGAGAGAAACTAGGATAAAAATAAGAATGGGAAAATAAAATAGAAATAAGGCTCAGATTTACCAAAATTAGTAAATGCACATACGTATCTTTGTAGGCACCGATGCAGTTACTCAGCTACTGGTACCTAACTGAAAATCTGATCCCAAATTGGCTTTATTTCCGAACAGTATCCCCCTCCAACTGCCCTCAAACAATGATGTTCAGCTCAGAGGCTGACCTCCAAAACCAAAACCAATAAACCCAGCTCAGTAGCCACAAAATATACACTTCTTCTTCACTCACCATCACAAATTCCTGCCCAAGGGTATGAATGGTAATTCTCCTGTGCAGGCACAGGCAGTGGGTAACAAACTATTTTGTGATTTTGAGAAACTAGCTGGTTTGAAACAACCCTTCCACCATGCAAGAAAAGCGTGTCTTGCTGGGTCAGGAGAAGTTCTAATCTTTGGTGAGTCACAGGGGGCTTTCCACCTTCTAATTACTAATTTTGTGGACGAGATGCTGAATTTTTGATCCAGGGTAGTTTTCCATTCTCTTTCTCTTTCCTGGGAATTAGCTAGAAAGAATTATTTTTATGCCATCCATTAACTTTTAACTTCCTATTAAGGGGAACAAAAGGAACTTCTTCCACAGCTGATAGATATTCAGTCAGCTAAAGAAGACTCTGCCCCTGTGATAGAATGTCAGGTGATGTTCCTATCGATATGGGACAAGTTTGAATGTTGTGGAGATTAGGAGTTTGATTCAAATCCTGAGCTCTAAATTTAACCTTTTGATATTGGTCCTTGGTTGGAGCCTAAGTTTGCCAACTTTCTAATCTCACAAAACCAAACACCATTTCTGCACCCCTTCCCCGAGGCCCTGCCCCATCTCTAAGGCCCCACCCCATGCTCATTCCATACCCCCTCCCTCCATCGCTCCCTCTCCCCTACCCTCACTCACTTTCTCCAGACTGGGGCAGGGGGTTGGGGTGTGAGAGGGAGGTGAGGGCTCTGGCTGGGGGTGTGGGCTCAGGGGTGGGGCCAGGGATGAGGGGTTTGGGGTGCAGGAGGGGGTTCTGGGCTGGTGCTGAGGGGTTTGAAGTGGATGGAGCTCAGGGCTGGGGCAAGGGGTTGGGGCAGCGGCCAATGGGAGCTGCGGAGCCAGTGCTTAGGGTGGGGGCAGCGCATGGAGCCCCCGTGGCTGCCCCTGTGCCTAGGAGCTGGATATGCTGGCCGCTTCTGAGAGCCATGCAGAGCCATGACAGAGAGGGAGCCTGCCTTAACCCCGCTGCGCTGCCAACCTGACTTTTAGTGGCTCAGTTGGTGGTGCTGACTGGAGCCACTAGGATCCCTTTTCGACTGGGCATTCCAGTCGAAAACTGGACACCTGGCAACCCATAATAGAGCCAGACCTGGGAGAAGCCTATTTCCTGCTATGCATATGGATGTAACCAAACTGAGATTTTGTCCCAAGATGACAGATCTCCACGAACACAGCAGATCTCACAGGACTTCCAGCATTTTGGACTGAACTCTTATGCAAACAGTTTGTGAAATTTTGCTTCTATCAGAGCTGCAGCTGAACCCTGCTGTACTCTCACACCTGAACCTAATTTGTACTCCACCACCATCTCCTTTGCCCATCTCACCTTTCTGAGCTCACTTTGAGGCGGATCATGATAGTTTTGCAGTCCAAAGAGTTCATGTTTGATGGAATTCTTTCCTGGAAAGTGGATGGTGGAATACACCCAATTTGGCATTCCACAGTCCAAGAAAGGAAATTCATTTGGCATTCCACAGTCCATGAGAGGAAATTCATCTGTCTCACAGTCAGGGTCTCTGCAAAGGGCTGCAGCCATAGAAATAACATGTAGCTTCTTAGAGCCTTAAAGGATTCCTAATGTGGTTAAAAATATTTTTTTAAATAATTCCTTGCCTGAATTAATAACTTCAATTATTAAAATTTAAAGACTTTAAACATTCTAATTTACTTTTCATCATTTATGATGTGGGTTCTATACCCACCCCCTTGGAACCCTGGGGAGTCCTTTCCTCCACTCCCTCCACAAGGAAGGCAGCATCAGCTGACCTTGCTTTCCATGACTTTTTGTTCCCTTCCAGACATAGGATTAATTTATTTCTGTTGGGGTGGGGGGTGGAGAAGAGCAGAAGAAAGGTACAGTGGGCAAGCACAGAGTGAGCAGAATTTGGCATCTGGACAGGTGGTGAATGGGGTGAGGGGATAGCATGGGGGGGGCAAAGTTGCAGAGAAATAGTTATTTACAAATTAGTTTTGAACTTTTAACAGCTGCTTATTTGCTGTGTCTGTTTGTGTCTGTCTGTCATTTCTAGTTAGATTGTAACTCTTCCGTACAGGGATTATCTCTTATTTTGTATTTTTACACTGCCTGCCACAAAGGGGCCCCACTTTGATTGAAGTCTTTAAGCCCTACTGTAATACTAAAATAATAATAACAAGGTAAGGGAGCTTTGTGCAATTCATCCAGCTGGCAACTGTCTAGTCCCCTTCACTTTCTGTTTCTCATGCATAATGCTGCAGTGGCTGAGTCTTAAACAATGCAGGGCCAAAGTGCATCCACATTACAAGAAAAGACGTGGGAGCATGAAAAGTAATACTACTACACTGTAAGGCAAAGCAAAAGTCTATAGGAGATGAGGGTTCCCTCATAGTGTTTGTACCTATTCAGCCAGGAAATCTTTAAATGCAAAGCAAACTACTTTTCATATTTTTCTCTTACTACGGGGGGTTTTGTAAAACCTTGGTTAGGTTGGGGGTTATTTTTTTTAACGAAATCCAAGTGCCTCATTCTGCAGCCCAGCCTGAATAATACAGCGTATGCAAATGTATTACAAGACTTGAAGCTATTGGGTACTTATTTCTGGTTTCCTTCCCCTTATGCTTAATTCTGCAAATACATGTTTTCATTCGCCTGACCAAAGTGCTAGTTTTAATTGGTGCCATAAAACCACAGTTGTTCTATTTAATCAATTCGTGAGTACAGGAAACATTTATTAAAAGCCCCATTTCATTCTTTTTACAGCATTTGAATTTGCAGTTTGGAGGATAACCTGCTTTACTTAAAGTGTTTCTAGATTTATAGTTGACTTTTGTATAAATTAGTTTCAGTACAGATTTGTTTCTAGTTACTATTTCTACAGCAATTACTTCCATGGAAAAGCAATATTGCAAAACATATTTAATGTATTTTTTGTCTTGCAGCATAACATATGGAAGCATGGAGCAGAGTCTAGCACAACGTGATCCGTCAGTTCGCCACTGCTCTCCGGCAAGGGCTCCAAACACAGTTTAAAGAGTCTGGAAAGACTGCCATTCACTTTAGCAGGCTTTATATTAGACCCTATTATTTACTTATCTAGAGTCTCCTAAATGCCCTCACCACTATAGTATTTGAGAGTTTTAGGAAATGTACTAAGATGAACACAAGAAAATCCCTCTAACTTTCTTTCTCCTTGCTGCTTACTCTCAGGAGTTGTTTTATTTAATTGCATGATTTTGGTGGGATTTGTGGGAATGTTAGGTCAAAGAAGGGGGCGGGGGTTCATTTTGTTCAGAAGGTGCTGAAGTTTGTGGTCATCCTGGACTCTTCTGAAAGGGAGTTTACAGTCAAGGGCCAGTTGCCAAGGAATCTCTCTCCTCTATGCACAAGGCTCACTTTTGAGTTTGCTGCATTGTTCCAGTGGAACCCAGTTGTCATGAGAGGTCACAATCACCTACAGTGAGATGGTCCATCAGGTAACTTGGAGGTAAACAGTCTCATGGAGGAATTGAAGATGAGGAACAAAACCTTGAATTTGAGATATTATTCAGTGGGGAATCAATGAAGAGGGGACAGCCCTTGGGTAGCATGCTCTCTGTAGCCAGTATTGCTGTATAAATGGGCTGCTGTGTTCTGAACCAAATGGAGATTTTTAAATGAAGATAGTTTCATCCTAAGGTACAATGTGATACAAGGCTTGAGGTCCTGAGTGCCTGGAACACTGACCATATCCATGTGTTTTAGGTTGGTGTACAGTCTCCTGGCATATCTGTTATGTCTTTTAATCACTTTTCTGATACGGTTGCAAGGCAGTAACGACTAAGTAAACACCTTGAAAGAGCCTGCTCTGGTTTTCACACTTGTTCTGTTGCCATGTCAGTCTGTTGCCATATCAGCTACCAACTGTCTCATGACCGTTCTCTCCTTCCTTTGCCCTCTTAGTTTCCCTTCCAGCATTTGCTGAGGGATTCTTGTTACTAAACAGTCATCCTCCCCTGTATCAACAGGAAGGTGGGTATGTCTCTTGGCTGATGATGGCTCCAGTGATAAATACGTTATGTCTTTCCCACATGGAATTGAGAAGCCTTACTATTCATCTTGATCCATTTATGATGTGAAGTGCAGAACTTGCACTAAATTGCTGAAGTTCATAAAGTCAGAAGAGATCAATGTGAACCAGTAGATTGTGTACTTCCTGAATTTCAAAGAACTTGTTGGCCAGGAGCACTTGTGCACTTGAGTGGAAGTGCATTGGAATTTGTTGTTTGTTCTACTGAGATGTTTTATTATTTAGTACTGTTTACTAATTTGTATTTGTTTTTGTTTATCACTGTAACAATACTTTATTGCCTTGTGGGTCAATAATAGTTCCAGACTCTGTACAGTCACCAGTATGAAGCTAGTGCTCAAGCTCAACCTATATTTACTGTAGTAAAATAGAAATATACAGTATATCCTTAACAGAGTAAAAAGATTATAAGGCCATCTGTCATAAAACTAGCTTGTAAAGTCCCTGGGGCAGAAACTGTCCTACTTTTACTTGTTTGCACAGCTCTGACACCATGGGGTGTTTGATTGGGATCCCCAGACTCCCTAGCCTAGGCTATGGTAATACAAATACTAAACGAATAGTCATAATATTTAGTTAGGGGCTATAGCTTTCTAGCAGTATTTGGTGTTCCAGGGTTCCTCTTATGCAAGGTCAGGGCATGGATGCCTACTACTCTCTGTCATTCTTTCATCTCTTTCCTATTAAAGTAAAACAAAGATGAGAAAACAGTTAATAATATGAATCTCCAGAAGCATCACCTCTGCTCTGTCACATTCAATGTACTGCATGTGTCTTTATTTCCGTTTTGCTATTGATGATACTCTTTTCACTGTCCAAGTACTACCCTATTTGATCTCAGTGGCAGTAGGCTCGGGTCTAATGTTCTCATTTTAAAAAAATAGTTTGACTGAAGTTGTAAAACATCATGAAATGCCACTACATAGAAATTAATTAAAACAGGGTAATGCTATAGCTGTTTCTTAAGAAACATCAAGTAAGCATACAAAAATATAATGTAACAAGACGTTGTGCATATGCCAGTTGTTCCAATAAAGTATATTAGTAGTCAAATATGAATTCTTTTAATTAAAAAAAAGATTAAAAATGCTGTATTTGCCCAGTTTATTGATCCTAATCCTTTCTATGCTTATACTGAATTATGATTTTTTTAAAGACAAAATCATGTATATCTAACTGTCTTAGATTAGACTAGACAGACTGACAGACAGGGCAACTCCAAGTTAGGTAATTTTATTTCTCCACATTTTGTGGAGCTTTCAATGTTATAAGTTTTAATGTTGGTATTTTATTACCCCACAAGAAAGATCTTAACTCTGCATCTATGTTTCATTTGGGCTTCAAAGGGCTGGTTACAGAAAGGTACATAATTAATTAAATGGGTAGGTAAAAAGAATATACATTAAGTTTTTATATATAGTCAAACTCTGTAATAAAGTTATTTAGAAAACTGGTGTAAGATGTATTAATTGCACATTTATACTGATGGACGCAAGTTATTAGGTAAGAAAAATTAAATGGAAAAAGGATGGTCTGGTAGATTCCCCTCAATTCAACAGAATTCAATGAAAGCAGAGTCCCAGCAAAGAAATTCATCACACTTGTCATGCTACTGTTACAGTTATCACACTGGAGACCTCATTTTTGGAGTCAATTTAGAATTGAAATTGCTTTGGCCTCCTTGGAGCTGGGAGTATATTTCACTAGCAACCTACTAAAAAACAAAGTTGTCATCCCAGAGAAATAGTCCTTTAAAAAGATAGTTTGGACAAAACATCAGAAAACAGTGAAAAATCTTGCACTGGCAGAAGATAGACTAGGTAAATAAATGTCTTTTCAGTCTAGGATGCCTACGATTCCTTCATCCAGAGGGAGTATTGGGATGGAGACTCTTGCTTTGGAGTGAGAGGGAGATCGATGACAGCTACATAGTTAAAAAGATAGTCCTGAATTAAAGAGTGAATCAAGGCCTTAAGACTACTATCTGAACAAACTAACATTTAGGCTGCCCTGAGGAAGTTCAGTCAGGAAGTTCTACCCTGCCTTGTTCATAGGCTCTTGCAAGTGTGAACCACACACAAGGAAGTCTATGAAGGGATGAGAACTTTTGAAAACAAAATGAATGACTGAGAAAAAAAAATCTCTGTGATAAGTTGTACAAGCTTTATGACTTAGTGAGGGGAATCTTATCATCCCAAAAACACTCTGTCCATATTCAACAATAAAAAAAAACCACTCACTGTTCTTATTAAAGGCTACAGGCTGACCAGCTAACCAGGTCCCACAGCTGGGTGTATACAGAGCACTTGTGGTCTTTCAGAATTCACTTATTGCTCTTGGGGAATTAAAATGATTTAAATTGAGTATTCCCAATGCTAGCCAGGTCTTACCTATAATTGGAATGCCTGAAGTGTGCATGGGCACATGATACTCCCTCTCCAGCTTGTCTAGATCTAATGGAAAGCAGTTGAGGCTTGTCAGTCAGCCAGCTATTCAGGGCAGATGTACTCCATTGCCTTAATGAACCCATTAAGGAAACTTAGAATAAGAGGCCTATCTTCAGTCAAAATCAAGAAAGGGAGAATGTGATCTCCCTTGAGACACTCTTGTCGCTAATTAACAGAGTAAGCAGATTTTAAATATTTTGCATTTGTTATTATGAGTTGTTGGTGAAATCTCAAGAAATGAAGGCATGGCTGAAGTAAGTGGGCTGTGTATACAGCCATATTCAGCTGGGTCTGAGGAATAGTTGGGTATCCCCAGTTTGCAGCCGCTACTGAACTTTTCTGGTACTGGTCTTTTTTGGGCTAGTGGCTTTGCAGATTTGTGGACCCCATGAATGATGTCCTGACTATGCAGTTAGTGAACCTAGATGTTGCTGTGTGAATGTTTTAGTGCAGATTAATTGCTGAATTCTTAAAAATATGTCCAGAGGAAGTAAAAGGGAAAATGAATTTGTAATCCTCTAATTGTTTTAGCACCCTTTTCTGTTCTGTTCAGCAATCCCTTGCTTTGCTTTGTTTGAATCTGGCTCCTGAGTGTTTTACAGCAAAGTTACTCACTGTGAGTTTTGGATGAACCTCAGCTGGGAGATGATTCATTTACCGAAGGTATAGGCTTCTCTACCAGGTATGTCTTTTGAGGAATGTACTGGGGGAAAAAAACTGTAGGTGTGTGTATATATAGCATCTCCAGTTTTTAACTTGTGATCATCCAGAATTGTACATCTGTCAAAACTGTAAAGCCCATGGTAATAAAAAATATCCTTTGATTAACTTTAACACTTGCTTGGCTTGTTAACCTCCATGACCATTTTAAGAACAGGTGAGCCACAATCTCCTCTCAATCTTTGGTGTTACGTTAACATATATCCACTAAATTAAATTGTGTTACTTCACGTTGACCACGTGCCTTGGTCTATGCCTTGCCTCAGCAGGCCTGACTGCCTCGCTCATCTGCTCTTGGCAACCTACCAGAAAGGGGTTGTGGTAGCGTGGACCCTGCAGTGGCTTGTGCTTAAGAGTGAATATAGTATCCTAGGTATAACCCAGGATGAACTATAATGCAAAGCACTGTATTTTCCTACTTGCATAAATATCTGAAAAGCAGTTGCCACTACCCCAGTAGGATATGTTGGTGTAAAAGCATCCAGTTGCCAAATTACCACCATAGGATCTACTTGTTTAAAGTGCCTGAAACTATTTAGGATTTCCTGCCACTTCCATTTAGTTTAGAAGTAGCAGGCTTGTAACTTTTCTTCACTTAAATACTTTCCTCCCCCTCCCCAACAACCTAAGAGAAGGTCATAGAAACCCCACTGAATGGGAAAACTTTAAGGGGATACGGTCACGTCTTCTCCCCTCCCAAAGACTCCACAGCTCTTTTAAAATCAGCATAGAACCTATTAGCATGGATGCTGGCTCTGGCCTCTTAGCTTGCTAATGGCATCAGAAGAGCCTTAGACTCACAAATTGCTATTTTATTTATTTTTAAACCCTCAATATTACACTCTTCACTCATTGGGCAATTATACTGAATCTCGCACTACTGCCTTGTAAAGTAATATGGGTCCATATTGTAGCGGTCACTGTGGGTAAGTGTGACAGGTATGAAGAAATACTAGAAGCTACATAGCATTAGATTCCCCTAAAAATTATGCATCCTGAATGGTTAGTGGGAGCAAAAGTCAGTGGACCTTAGATGCTACTGTGACAGACAGGAACCCCTGTGGTCTGCTACTGTGACAGACAGGAACCCCTGTGGTCTGCAATTCTACAGCTCTGGCATTTGCTGTAAAATCTTCCACTTGATGCAGAAATGTGCTTTGGAGTCTAAGCTTTCAATTTTTTTCCCAAACCTTGATTATTTTTTAGCCTTTCTGACTGTGTGAAGATAACTTTGAAAACAGAAACCAAGCATAAGCCAAAACAGGCTTACCTTCCCCATCCGAAAGCATCCTGAAAAAATAGCTCTGAGAAAGACAAGCTACCTCATTCATAACAAGGAATTGTTAATTCTGATACTTTGAAGGTTTAAAATGTTAATTCTTGTAGTACTGATCATCTGAGCAGAAAAATGCAGCTAATAGGCTTATCCCAGAATTCCAAGCTGCCTTCTATGCCCCTTACGGTGCTTGGTATTATAGAAAAATGATTGATGCTACAGAAAGATCCCTGGCATGAAAAATCTAATGAGGGCAGGGAGAATTCATGATTTGGCAGCAGGGAACCTGTGGAAGCATAATGCAATACCACAGACCAGCGGCTAGAGGGAAGAAGAAGAACTTGGTGCCGGTACCTGGTATAGCCCTATGCTGCAGCCTCCTCATGTCCAAGCTCTACAGGCAGCTAGATATATGGTGGAGGGATGCCAGAACAGCTTCAGACATCTGAAAATGTTTTGTACTGCCAGCTCAATAAGCGGCGTTATCTTATGAGTGAGTTAGCAGTGTTTTCTTCACAACTTGACCACAGCAGCATGCTTGTGTACAGAATGGATTCTACCTCACTCCTTCCACATCTCCCCAAAGCATGCATATATTGCAATGCATGTTCAAGTGCCTGGGCTAGGCTGGATGGAAGCCTGGCTCTAGAGTGGGGCAAATAACTGATTTTACTGTTTGCTGGCAGTTGCCCAAACTAAAGAAATAATTCAGTTTAGTCCCAACTGAAATCAAACATCCCAAAAAATGTTGGCAAATCAGAAAAGGTTGAGAAACTTCATTTCAGGTTGAATGACATGTTTAGTTTCCAGGCACTGTTTAAAATAAAAGCAAAGGAAATGAGGGGCTAGATTCACAAAACAGGGGAGGAAGCAGTTTCTCTCCTCCTCAATGACTTTTAGCCAAGAGATTAAGGTTCTCGCCTGGGATGTGCGAGATTCAGGTTCAGTTCCCCCCCTTGTACAGCAGGGATCTGACCTTGGGCCTGACACACAATAGGTGGATGCCCTAACCATTGGGCTATGGGGTATTCTGCTGGAGAAGTCTCCTGTTGAAGCTGTTCTAGTTCGTATAAAACATGTGAATAGTCAGAATCAAAGAGTGAGTGATGCTGCAGCTAGCTGGTTAGGCTGCTCACCTAGGCAGTAGGAGATCTAGGTTCATGTCCTTCTTCCAGTGACTGTTTGTTTATTTGTACAAAGTGGAACAGCTTTAACGGGAGAGACCTACACCAAAAATATCCTATAGGCCACTGGTTAAGGCCCTGGTACAGATGAGTGAACACCTAAATTCAGATCCCTACTTCCCATGAGGCAAAAGGGAGAACTGAACCTGGGTCTCTCACTTACCTGGTGAGTGCCCTAACCACTGGGAATAAGGGAGCCACCCTTACCTCTTCTGTCTATTTGTGAATGCTGTTTAAGTTCTGTAGGGGGGTGTTATGAGCCAACAAAAATTGCATGGTTTGGCAAATGAACTATTTAAAAAATTTTACCTGGCTCTGAGCTCTGCTTTCTCTCAGGTTTTATTTCTATGTGGTTAATATGCTTCACCTCCCTCTGTGTCTTTCAGTAGAAAGGGCCACAGAACCCACAAGTAATGAACCCTGCTAAATATTTGGGGCAAAATTCAGTCTTTTTGTTAAGTGCTAGTTTCTTCAAAAGTGTGTGTGATGCTTGGATCCAGAGGTTCTTAAATTTCTCTATCCTTGCCTATTAAGCAGTCTGTATGTAATCTGCAGAAAGGGGTATTGCTGGATTTATTTAGGGCCTGATTGTACCCTTAAATGGACATTCGTGGCTTAATTCTGCCCTCATATGAGCCTGCACTGCTCCCATGGGAGCCATTAGGTCAATGTCACTACAGAACCTATGGGGAAATGCATACCTTTCCTTTTATGGACCAGGGTTACCAACCCAAATCCAAAAGCTTTAGGAGATATCAAGTTTCCCCCCATCACCCATATAGCTTATTGGCAACTTCTTACTGGTAAAATAGTGATAGTACATTGAAGTAATTTCAAATAATGAGATCTGAGCAGATTTACTAGAGAGCTCCATGTCATCTTTCAGTTATCCACTTTGATAATCTATTCAACTTAAAAAAAAAAAAAAAAAAAGTTGAAAACTGAAATATATGAAGTTATTTTGTAAAGGACCCTGTCAATTCAAATAATTTTAAAAGTATATTTAGAATCCCTGTCTCATGAGCAGTCTGGCAGTAGCTTAATTTTTTTATTTTTCTCAAAAATGTTTGCTTTGGTAGGTAACCATCCCAGGCTGCTGTCTGAGATCTCTGTAAACCACCAGTCTGGCAGCCTGCATGTGCCAGTGGTCCACAGCCCTTGTGACTGCCACTTGGGAGTGAGCTCTTTAGGCCTGAGCTGTTGTCACCTACAAGGCTCCCCACAGGGAAATGTTCCTCTTACAGAGACCAAATTAACACACATTTCCAAGATGCATATGGCTAAGGGATTAATCTTGGACTTCTAGGGTAGGATTTTCAAGTGTTCACTGATGCCCTAACTCCAATGTATTGTACCATTAACTTCCACGGGAGCAGCTAAGATAACCCTGAACTATCTTGCAAATCGCACTCCTAGTGTTGTTTTGTTCCATCTGTGGTACTTGTATGGCCCCTCGCACCACAATATATGAGTGCCTCCCAATGTATATCTCCTCACAATACCTTTTGTGAAGTAGGGAAGTGCTACCATCTCCATTTTACAGATGGGGAATAGAGGCACATAAGCTAACCCAGCTCACACAGGAAGTTTGTGATGGAGCAGGCTAGTGCCTAAACACTGGACCATCCTTGTTCTGTATGCATCAGATTGTATTTAAATACAATGAGAATACCATATAACAAACAACATCCCAAACTAAGTAATGAGACAACAGATCATGCCCAATACATCAGAATATCCAAGATGGGTAATAGTCATAATGGAACAGACGAATTCTGCACTCTTTCACTGAAGTGACCCAAATTCAATTCAATATTGAATTAAAGTTAGTCCAATTATTATTTTAATGGTCCATGTGGTCAGTTCAGTAATCAGCTGTGTGACGAATTAGGAAGAGGGCTTAGAAGTCTCCTTTTGTGTTTTTATACAGGAATCTGGCAGATCCTCAACTGGATCTGTAAATCATAGAAATGTAGAACTGGAAGGGACTTTGTGATCGGATGGACCAGGCCCAGAGGCCACCTGCTGGACTGGTTTAAAGACTGTGGACACCCAACCAGAGGGGGTGCTCATGAGAGTTGGGAGCCAACCCCATTACAGACCTCAATAAGTCATTTAGTCGAGACCTTGGCACTGAAGCCAGACTAAGTATTATTTAGATCACCCCTGACAAGTGTTTGTCGAACCTGGTCTTAAAAACCTCTAGTGACAGATTCCACAACCTGCCTAGGTTATTTATTCCGGTGCTTAACTACCTTTACAACAATTAGGAAGTTTTTTCTAATGTCTAACCTAAATCTTTCTTGCTGCAATTTAAGCTCGTTACTTCTTGTCTTGTACTCGGTGCTTAAGGAGAATAATTTATCACTTTTCTCTTTATAATAACCTCTTATGTACTGGAAGACTATTGTCATGTCCCCCCTTTGTCTTCTCCAGACTAAACAAAACCATTTTTAAAATTTGTTGTGCAGGTCATATTTCTAGACCTTTAATGATCTTTGTTGCTCTCCTCTGGACTTTCCCCAATTTGTCCACATCTTTCCTGATATATGGTGCCCAGAACTGGAAACCATGCTCCAGTGAAGGCCTTATCAGTTCTGAGTAGAGTGAAAGAATTACTTCTCGTGTCTTGCTTACAAAATTCCTGCTAATGCATTTCAGAATGTTTGCTTTTTATGCAACAGGATTACATTATTGACTCACATTTTAGTTTGTGATCCACTATAACCCCCACATCCTTTTCTGCAATATTCCTTCCTAGGCAGTCATTTCCTATTTTGTATTTGTGCAACTGATTGTTCCTTTCTAAGTGGAGTACTTTAAAATTGTCTTTATTGAATTTCATCCTATTTTATTCAGACCATTTCTCCACCTTGTCAAGATCACTTTGAATTCTAATCCTGTCCTCCAAAGCACTTTCAGCCGCTCCCAGCTTTGTGTGCACAGACTTTTAGTGTGCTCTCTATGCCATTATCCAAATTATTTATGAAGATATTGAATAGAACCAGACCCAGGACAGATCCCTGTAGGTCCCCGCTCAGTATCCCCTTCCAGCTTAATTGTGAACCACTGATAACTATTTAGTGATTTTTTTCCAACAAGTTGTGCACCCACTTTATAGTAGATTTGTGTAGACTATATTTCCCTAGTTTACTTATGAGAGGGTCATGTGAGATAGTATCAAAAGCCTTTCTAAAGTTGAAATATATCACATCTACAGCTACCCCCCATGCACCAGGATTGTTACCCTGTCAAAGAAAGCTATTAAGTTGGTTTTACATGATTTGTTCTTGACAAATCTATGCTGACAGTTACTTATGGCCTTATTATCTACTAGGTGCTTACAAATAGAGTAAAAATAACGAGGAGTCCTTGTGGCACCTTAGAGACTGACTAATTTATTTGGGCATAACCTTTCGTGGGCTAAAACCCACTTCATCAGATGCATGGAATGAGAATACAGGAGCAGGTATAAATACACGAAAGGATGGGGGTTGCTTTACCAAGTGTGAGGTCAGTCTTACGAGATTAAATCAATTAACAGCAGGATACCAAGGGAGGAAAAAATAGTGTTTGATTATTTGCCCCATTATTTTTCTGGGTACCAAAGTTAAGCTGACTGGTCTATAATTCTCTGGGTTGCCCTTATTCCCCTTCTTATATATAGGTACTATATTTGTCCTCTTCCCTCCCATCCTCTACAAGTTCTCAAAGATAATCACCAGCCAGGTCCTTATGTATTCTAGGTTGTATTTCATCAGGCCCTGCAGACTTGAAGGCATCTTATTTGTCTAAGTAATTCTTAACTTGTTGTTTCCCTATTTTAGCCTCAGATCCTATCTCATTAACACTGAGATTCACTGTTAGTCATCTGATCACTACTAAGCTTTTTGGTGAAAAGTTAAACAAAAATATCATTTGACACTTGGATATTGCTGCGTTTTCTGTTATTGTCTTTTCCCCCCTCATTGAGTAATGGTCCCTCCCTACCTTCACTCTTCCTCTTGCTTCTAATGTATTTGTAAAATGTTTTCTTGTTACCCTTTATATGCCAAGCTAGTTTAATCTTGTTTTGTGCTTTGGGCTTTCTAATTTGGTCTCCATGTGCTCGTAGGTTTTTTTATATTCATCCTTTATAATTTGACCTAGTTTTCATGTTTTGAATGTGTGGGTTTTTTTATACTTTCTGTTCACTGAAGATCTGGCTAAGCCAGGCTGGTCTCTTACCATACTTCCTTCTTTCCTATGCTTCCTAGTGTGGTGTTAGTAATGCTGCTTTAAAAAAAAAACTGCCATTTTCTCCTGAATGTTTTTCTTTTTCCCCTTTAGATTTGCTTTCCACAGGAATTTACCTACCAACTCTCTGAGTTTGCCAATGTCTGACTTCTTGAAGTCCATGGTCTGTCTTCTATTTTCCCTCTACCAATTCCTTAGAATCACGAACTGATCATTTCATGATCACTTTCACACAGGCTGTCTTCCACCTTCAAATTCGAAGTTATGATCACAATGATTGGGAATTATTTTATGCCTACTTTTCATTCCTTAAAGCTTAGTCAACACTTTGCAGATAAGTGTTTTTTGAACAGATTAGTAATGTAGAATGATGTCAGAGATAATTTATAAGTGGCCAATAGCATAACCCAAATGCAAAAATCGTAGTTTCACTACTACACAGGAGTCAAGGAGGGAGAGCAATGGTACCTGTGGCAGAAATTGCAACCCCCATGCAGTATCTCTGGGGAATATTGTATTAAATTTATGAATAGTTTAGAACACAATTCTATATACTTCTTCAGGTACCAAAAATGGTGGGGGTGATTACCCTGGGCTAGTAAACAGTTCTAGAGAAGCACAGACCTCCCTCTCCACCCTGGGTGTTTGTCTCCTAGTCTGTGGAAAATCCAGACTGAACCAATATATTCAAAGGACTTCTGATATAAAAGGATGAGTTTGAACTGATTCAGGGCCCTCTTTCTGATCCAGCAAACAGAAAGGACCTTTTGTTTAAGTAGGGCCCCCAATCCTCGCAGAAGGGTTGAAAAGACATTTACATACTAGGGCCCCTTAACACTAATGGGTGACCTCCGGCAAGCTATTACCATACTTATAGGAACGTCTAGTGTTTGTTAATGTTTTCCCTGTAATGCTTTTACCTTAAGAATAATGTGCTTGCTGAGGAAGAGCTGTATGGGAATTTGTAACTGCTGGCAACAAAACTGTTCACAGCCCTTGAAGAGAGAGCTAAACTGGGGTTCTGACTTCAGGCAGATTATGGCAGGGAGCTGTCCAGCCTTTAAACCCCCAGTCAGAAGGAAGTGGGACACGGGTTCCTGCTCAAAGACAGGTGACAGTGGGAGACCTGGGCAGGCGTGGAGTGGACCATGGTTTGGGGGATGCAGATGCAGTTATCCTGAACCTGACAGTATAGTGGCAGTGTGTATGGGATCTATGATCGTGTGAATTGCCATCAGTTCAAACAGCTTTGAAAGCAAGTACTATGGAAGGAAAAACTACAAAGAAAAATAGGGTCCCAGTCTTTTCAGGAAAAGAATAGCAAAAAGAGAGGACCAGGAATTAAGAACCACTAAAGAAACAGCAGCTGTCGAACTTTTCTGAGCAGCAAGATGTGTCTGCTACTGATCTGAAGAAATGAGAGCTGGTGGCCATGCTGTGCATAAACGAACTGGGAAAGGATGAGGATATCCCTTCCAGATGGGGGGCCAGGAGAGCTCCCTTTTCCTCCTACTGAGCAGTCAGGTGACATAGGAAACCTGAGACCCGACTGGGCACACCTGGAGTGGACAACACAGGGGAATACAGGTGCAGTTATCCTGTATCTATGATAGTGGTATCCAAAGCTCTGCTCATAAATCAGGCTCAGGTCTCTTCAGGGACCAAAACAATACACCACTCACAGTAGATATCACAAATCTTCATAATTTGATCCTCTTTCTTCTTCCTGATGTCCTTTGATAGCACTGAAGTAGTAAAGTTTACTTCAAGGGGACTCTGCATACATAGATGAAGGGAATTAGGCTTGTATACCCCAATACAAGATTGCAGCCTTGGTTTGCCCTAATACTTTGATATCACATGTTGTGTCTAAGTTTTATGTCTGCTTAAGGAACCATGTGAATGTTAAATATACTGGAAAAGAGGGCTGAGATAAGGAATTAAAAATCTAACATTGGTGATTGCTTATGGAAAGATTGTAGTAATCTCTAGATGTAATAAAATCTGCTTTTAATGAGTGGGGTAGGAAACAGGTTTCCCATCCTGTGAAAATTAATATATTGAAAAAATTTTCCATCCAAAACCAGGATCAAATTTTTCCAACCCCAAAAATGATGATTTAAAAAAGGTTTAAGTCAATTTAAACTTTTTTCCCCTTTTGCTTTTTTAGTCAAAATTTTGTTTCAACATTTTAAAAAGTTGTTTTGACTTGAAAAATGGAAACTTTCCAGTTTGAAAATGTCACAATCGGATCTTTATCAATTTTAAACTCTTATTTTTTTGGGGAAAAAAAAAAAAAAAAATCAGGTCAGGAGATTAGACAAAACTGCCCCTGTTTCATGAATCGTTTTGGTTTAGATGAATGAGCAAAGAAGTTTGTTGAAAACTTTCTAACCAGATCTATTCACAATTAATATAGATTGAAGCACTCCACTTTGAAAACATTGGCTGTTGTACGTACTATGGGGCCAGAGCCTTAGCTGATGTAAATTGGCCTAGCTCTGGAGTTGAGAATTGGGCCCTATACACTTCTACTTTTCCATTTGTTGTAAGATACTGGGGGAAGAACGGTTAGCTTTTTGGGTGCAATTAATATATGTTTAAGAACACTAAAGTTGCAAAGTCAAGCACTCGAGACAGAAAATGCCAGAATTTAAGATTGTCCATGAAACATTAGTTCAGCCCTTTGGTGCATACATATTATGATAGTCTTATTACAGGATCACATTCTACCTTTTGCACAGACCTCTGCCTCAAAATATGCTACTAGATGTTATAAAAACCTGTAAATGAAAAAACTAGAATATTCTCTAGATCAGTGGTGGGCAGCCTGCAGGCCGCATGCAGCCTGTCAGAGTAATCCACTGGCGGGCCGTGAGACTGTTAGTTTACACTGACAGTTCGCAGGCCATTTCCCACAGCTCCCATTGGCTGGGAACAGTGAACCGCAGCCACTGGGAGCTGTGTGCGGCCGTGCCTGTGGACAGTCATTGTAAACAAACTGTCTCATGGCCCACCAGCGGATTACCCTGACAGGCTGCAGATTGCCCACCACTGCTCTAGATATTGACTCTAGTGGTTGAGTATTTGAACAGGTAACCCTGACAAAACTTAATCCTGTTGCAACTGGTGAAGTTGGTTATTTAAATTAGAATTTTTTTCTTTGTTTGCTTCAACAGTCATTAATGAGCATCATTTAATTATATTTTTGTATTGGGTTTTTCCCCATGATATTCACGTCCTTCTTCTGTTCCTGTAATGCTGGATGACTCTTACATGCTTCATTCAATGCAGAGATGCCCACGCATAATTGTGCAGTTCCTTTGTACCACACCAGTGGCACAACACAGCCAAAAAGCTGGTGGATCACCCCAGTGTAGAAGCAAAATTCAATGATATACAGTAAGCATAATGTGGCTCTTAGGCCAACCATATCTAGTCTGAGGGAAGGTCCAGGAAAAAAAGTGCAGCTGAGCATTTTTATGAGCCACCAATCTATCATATTGACCTCTTGGGGGTTACTGTCAGCTGAAGTAATTCAGTGTAGCTTCACCAGGGTTTGGCTGGTAATAGACCCGCCATTGTACTATGCCCTCCCTGAACTGTGAACTCCTACCCATAGCTGTGGATTTATGTGAGTACATTATTTTACTGGAATGCCTGGTGTTTCTCAGTGCTTTGTGTATTGCATGTTTTTATGAATCACTTTACTGATCTTTGGAAAAACAGCTTAAGGCATAATTTTATTTAAAAAAAAAAAATTGAAGACTCCTGCTTAAAAACCCATATCTGGCAATATCTAGCCCTGAGCGACATGTTCCAGGTCACACAGGAAGTCAATGGTAGAATTAGGAACTGAACATACATCTCCTGATACAATCCTGTGCCATAACCACAAGTCCTTCCTTCCACTTTATAAGTTGGCTATTTAAGCATCAAATCTCTCTAATTTAGGAAGGCCTGGTGCCTATCCATCATCATGGTAACAGCACTCAGAGTACTGTAACATTTTTTATTTTTATTTCATAATTAAAATTTGTAAATAGAATACTTTTTAAAATTAGAAGTGTTACTTTGGACATATAAAACTGTCTAAATTAAACATGGTGCAATTTTATGTCCTCAAACACCTGAGATGTACAATGCAAAATGTATTAACTTCCTAATTGTATGGGAAATAGAAGGCAGTTATGATTAGTTGTCTGTCTGTGTTTGAAGTTTGAAGATTCAAAGAGCTGCACTCTTTTAAATCATGGGATGGGCAGCTGTTTCTTTACTTAAAATGGCAATTAATGTGATTTAAAGTTACCTTCAGTATGCCAGTACTAGGAGTTGTAGCCAATAATAATTCCATCATATCCAAATTCTTAATGTGTCAAATGCAAGATTTACAGCCTCTCACTTCTCAAATCTAGATTTACAGCCTCTCACTTTCTACAATAAAATCCACAGGACAGTATATGTGTCAGTAAGTCTGATGCAAAAGTCTAGGAATCCTGATTTCATTTCCCCTTTTAAATTTTGTGTTGAAATATTCTGCAGTTTGACCTATGGATAAAGAGAAAATTGTGCATTTTTTTTTGTATGGATGCTCCGTATTGAGAAGGGACAAACTGCATAGAAGTGACTCGGAAAGCAGAATAGCCAAGATCAGTGTGGTCAATGGATAGACTTGTGAAGAAAAGATGTTCTGTTTGCTCACTGGGAACATTAACTTTGCACTATTAGATGGGACAGTGCCTATGTAGCAGGATTTTTCTCAAGCAGAGCACAGTATGTTCTGAAAATTTCTCTGAACTTGCAGTAAGTGAATGAAAGGGAAACTGTTCCCAGAAAAGACAGTCATTCAATCAGGCTCAAAGCAGCCCAATTGTAAGACCACCCCAGAGGCACTTCCAACGCTGTTAACCACAGACACGGAACTAGCTTGCGCCAAATGACCTAAATATAATCATTCCATTGTTTGATTTCCTCTTGGAAGCAGTGGCTTCCATCTCCTACACGTAATTCTGGAAGCTAATTTGCAGTTGGCTGTAAATTCAGAGGAAGAAGGTTGCAATTTCAATCCCTGCTAGTTTACCTATTGCTACACTATCTATTTTTGTCTACATTTCCTGCGTATACTAAATAACAAATCACTATATCAATATTGATTAACCTTAAAAAGACAAGTTGGATATTTTAGGTGTATCAGCCATACAGTATAACATAGAAAGATAGAGCCACTAAACGGTGTAATAAACATTGTGCACACAACTGTAAATATGAACACTTTAAACCAAAATTCACCAAAAAAAACGGGGGGGGGGGAGGGAACCTAACAGCGAAGAGGTCAGTTGGGGTGAAATAACTAACAACCTCTTCGTGTCTTGAGGGAGCAGAGATCATGTCTTAGGTGTCAGCAATGGGTAACTTTCCATAGTGACCACAGGTGTAATAAGTGGGTGCAGCTGCATCAGTGCTGAATATGTTTTAACTAAATACAAACTGTTCAGAGGCCGGTGGTGGGGTGGTACTGAGCACAGTTTATCCTTGGCTATGCTTGTAGTTAACCAGTTTTCACCAATCAGTTCAGCTGTCCCTATGAGTGACACTCTGCTTTCAGCAATTCATGGTTTTCATAATAGAGACAAACCTTGTCTGCAAGGCACCAGTGTCTCTTGAAATATTTATTTTTGCTTTGAGAGCTCTTGCCAGCACAAGAAGTGTAGGGAACCTCACTTGAAACAGTAGAATCTTTCAAAATGGAACAGCGACTTGTAACCCCTATATAATTAAAACTAAATGAATAATGCTGCTGCCACAATAGGAACACAAATCTCTTCATATATCTCAGGTAATCACTGAAAGCATTAAGTTAACTGCATGGTTTTCAGTCCCCCAACTCCGACAATCTCAGCTAATGATACCTCCTTTGTGCTTCAATTATGGAAAACAAACAATAACCTCTAGAGGAAACTTGTGAACCATGGTGACTAAAACTGGCATAAATAATAAAACATTTTTGCTATAGGATGGAGTGTGAATTAAGTTGAAATCAAATGCACTTTGCAAAAAAAACCACTAAATATCAAACAGGTAAAATTTAGGGCTGTTGCACAATTTAAAAAAATTAATCATGATAAACACTAGAATACCATTTATTTTAAATATTTTGGATGCTTACTACATTTTCAAATATATTTCAATTACAACACAGAATACGAAGTGTACAGTGCTCACTTTATATTTTTTATTAATATTTGCACTGGAAACAATTTTTCAATTCACCTCCAAGTACTGTAGTGCAATCTCTTTCAAATGAAAGTTGAACTTACAAACGTAGAATTATGTGCAAAAAAACCTGCATTCAAAAATAAAACTATGTAAAACTTTAGAGCCTACAAGTCCACCCATCCTACTTCTTGGACAGCCAATCACTCAAGCAAACAAGGTTGGTTACAATTTGCAGGAGATAATGCTGCCTGCTTCTTGTTTACAATGTGACCTGAAAGTGAGAACAGGCATTCACATGGCACTGTTGCATCTGGCGTTGCAAGATATTTATGTGCCAGATGTGCTAAAGATGCATATGTCCCTTCATGCTTCAACCACCATTCCAGAGGACACGCTTTCAGGCTGATGATGGGTTCTGCTTGCTAATGATCCAAAGCAGTGCAGACTGACGCATGTTCATTTTCATCATTGGAGTCAGATGCCACCAGCAGAAGGTTCCTTTTTTTGGTGGTTTGGGTTCGGTAGTTTCCGCATCAGAGTGTTGCTCTTTTAAGACTTCTGAAAGCATGCTTCACACCTTGTCCTTCTCAGATTTTGAACAGCACTTCAGATTATTTAAATCTTGGGTCAAGTGCTGTAGCTATTTTTAGAAATCTCACATGGGTACCTTCTTTGCATCTTGTCAAATCTGCTGTGAAAATGTTCTTAAAACAAACGTGCTGGGTCATCATCCGATAATGCTATAACATGAAATATATGCAGAATGCGGGTAAAACAGAGGAGACATAGAATTCTCCCCCAAGGAGTATAGGCACAAATTTAATTGATGCATTTTTTTTTTTTAATGAGCGTCATCAGCATGGAAGCATGTCCTCTGGAATGGTGGCCAAAGCATGAAGGGGCATACAAATGTTTTACATATCTGGCATGTAAATACCTTGCAATGCTGACTACAAAAGTGCCATGCAAATGCCTGTTCTCACTTTCAGGTGACATTGTAAATAAGAAGCAGGCAGCAGTATCTTCCGTCAATGTAAACAAACTTGTTTGCCTTAGCGAGTGGCAGAATAAGAAGTAGAACTGAGTGGATTTGTAAGCTCTAAAGTTTTACACTGTTTGTTTTTGTTTTTTGAGTGCAGTTATGTAACCAAAAAAGTCTGCATTTGTAAGTTACACTTTCACAATAAAGAGATTGCACTTCAGTACTTGTATGAGGTGAATTTAAAAATAGTATTTCTTTTATCATTTTGACAGTGCATATATTTTAATCAAAATATTATAAAGTGAACATTGTGCACTTTGTATTGTAATTGAAATCAATATTGAAAATGTAGAAAAACATCCAAAAATATTTAACAAATTTCAATTGGTATTCTATTAAGTGCAATTTAATTGTGATTAATTTTTGAGTTAATCACATGAGTTAACTGATTGACAGCCCTAGTAAAATTATATAATTTATTTACTAACTTTTTTATATAAATACACTATTAAGAAAAGGATAGCAAATAACAATCTAAAGGGGATTTATTATTGTTGCTTTTGTGGAGGAAGGGGCTGTCTCATAAGGAGCATTAGGGGCCAGATAACCTGCTTATGTCAGCAGGGAAATTGTCTGATTTACATCAGAAGTCTGACAATATGGGACTGAACTGGTCCAAATAACAAGGACAATGTCAGAGTCCCAACAGAAGACTGTTCCATTGATCCCAGAAAGCAGATTGTGATATGGCCACATTCCCTTTGCCACCTTCTATTCTTTGGCGCAGAGTGTGAACCCTTTACTCACATTGGCAAGGCGAGTTGGCAGGACTCCATTTGTGGAGAGTTGTTCACCAATCTGACCCTCTGAGGGCAGGTGCAACAGATGGACGGGGCTGACCTAGCTTCTCAGAGCACAGTGTGGAGATAGGGAGGGATTTCAGAGGCAAAATCCTCCCCTGCATTTCCCTCCCCTTCTTCCCCCCGCCCCAAATGGAGTGATGCTGAGCCTCATGCTTACTCAGACCAACACTTGCCAGGCAGAGCTTAGCTCTATGGGTCGGATCCAAAGCCAACTGAAGTTTTTCCTTGACTTAAGAGGGTCTTGAATCATGCCATATCTAGTTAAGATATAATAGGTGGAATTGGATAAGGACAGGAGCTGTGCTTATAACATTTTTCTGTAGTGGCATGAGAGATGAAGGAGACTTTTCTAATGTTCTTTAGTTATTTTGTTTTCAGTTATTGTTATATATAAATAAAACGGAAGTAGAAAATTTAAAAATTCTGTCTTAAAACACAAGAGTTAAAATAAATAGGTGAAAGATGAACCAAGGAGTTATGTCTCTTTAAGAAAAGTCTGGAATAATTAAGTACTCAAAACTATTTGTTTCCTTAAAACACTTACTTTAGCTTTCACCTGGAAGAGCCAGGAATGGGCATTTGCTTTAATTCCAATTTAAATATAAAAGTTGGTTTGGTCATTTACTAAAAGAAGCTTGGACCTTGAGACAAGGGGATTCAGTTAATTGGTGGGTTTTGTCCAGATCTTGTTGTACAAAGTGATGATTTAGTACTTTCCATACACTGCCTGAAAGGAGAAGAATCTGTGCACAGAAATTCACTGTGGTGAGGAGCTATCTTGGCTGGAGCAGTAACAGGCCTGCAAATCTAAGGCTGCCACCTCCCGCACCTCCTATTGGCCAGGAACAGCGAACCGCAGCCAAAGAGTGACTCTATATATACACCATACTTACTGTGGGTAAGATTTGTACCCTGAGATCTACCCTCTTCTTACAGAGAAGAAGCAGGGGGATAGCCACCCTTCTTTTCCTGGGATCTAGGGAAGGGTCTCTGCAGACTCAAGGCTCACGTTGGGTGAGTGAGAGGGAGTCAGACACACTTGGTTGGGAAGAGGCAGGCTGGGGAAGCCTCATCAACCCTCCATCCGCCCAGCCTGTGTAGACGGCTTTGATTAGAAATACAGTTCCAGGCTGCATTATAACTGGCATGAAATACTTTGGTGAGGTGGAATCCCCACATACGAAGAGCTCTGGAGAAGGACAGCTGCAGGCATGGTAGGCCCTGGTAGCAGAACCCCACTGGAGCTAAGCTATCCGAGAGGCCAGGGGCAATAGTCCCAATGCAGAGGCATAGGGTCTGCACATACGGATCAACTGGTTCTGTAGTCAGAACGGTCCATTAGAGGAAAGGCAAGGATAGAGGAGACAAATTCCTCCCCTGCTCTTGGCAATGAGTTGGTGGGGGGGAAAACTTGGTAAGAGGATCCTTTGTGGAATTTTGCTCTCCCTAGACCCATTTCCACTGGCATTTCCACAAAAGGAAGTGATCTGAGCCTATATTTAAAAACATCTATTTATATCAACAACAAAAATTAAATATTGGTGTCAAAGATTTTTATAATAATTACTTGACTAAATGCAGATAGAAGCAATGTGGTCACTTCTCATTTATGCATTCATTTGAACTATAGTTTTTATCTGCCTCCAGAATGTGTCAGGACATTTTTTGATTTGAGCAAAACTAAGTTTGGGTTTAACATTCATCTGTTTGTTGGCTTAAGCAATACTGTTTGATGTAAAAAATCTGTATTTGATATTAAGTTGACTAGGTGATTATTTAAAGCTAAATTTAGTTATGAGACGCTTCTTTTATTCCATCTATAGTACCAATTACTAGTCAAAACTTAGTGTCTTCTCCTGTGCTTCTGCACAAGGCTATTTTTAATGAAAAGGTGATTTAAATCAGATTGTAAATCAACTCCCAACAGTTATCCAGAGGTAATGGTATCCTGGTTAATTATTTTGCAAGAAAAAACAGATTTTTGTTTTACTATAACATGGGAGGATGAGGTAGACACAAAATCAAATAGCAAGTCATCTGTTACCATCTAAACCAGGTTTACGGATCACAAAAATAAATTTATTTTTCAGTGCAGTAACAAAAAACTTCCACCTTTGAAACTGCTATTTTTGTCTCACCTGATGTCCCAAGACAAATGGGATGATGGTTTCATCGCTTAATCTCAAGTTAAATGTAGTTTATAGAAAGCAGCTTTCCTATATCTGAAAAACATGACTCCTCACCGTGAAGTTCCAAGTCCAGCAAACCTTCTCTTATGGGAGTAGTTGCATTAAGATAAATGAGACTACTCATGTGAGTAGAGAAGAGTATTCCTATGAGGAAAAAGTTCTAGAAGCTGGTCCTTATCTGGAAGGGATTTATGGCAACACCAGTCAGTAATACACAAATAAATAGCTTGTGTTTCATGCAGAAAACTTTGTTGGATGAACATTTATAATAAATTTAAAACAAATGGATTGTCTATGCTAGGTGGTAATTAGAAAAAACAAATAAGTCCAGGAGCCTAATTCTCAGATATATCACTGTAGATGTGTGTGATATATGCATGCACTATATGGAATTACATGAGGGGACATTGAGTCATTTTGTGTAAAATAAGGTTGTGACTTTCAGGAGAGAGAGTAGAAAGACAGCTGGAAAGACACAGGCTGTAATCATTCTTGTAATTTAGAGGCTACAACTGAGAGAGAGCTTTCTTTCCAATGTTGTTAAGCAAAAAAAAGTCAAAATATTCCAGTATCCTTGTTTTATTTTCTTTAATTCCCTCCAGATTCTCAATAAAAGCCTCAGATTTGCAGGCCTGCTACTGCTCCACCAGAGATAGTCCCTCACCACAATGAATTTATTTCTATACACAGATTCTTCTCCTTTCAGGCAGTGTACAGAAAGTACAAAGTGATGATTTAGTACAACAAGATCTGGGCAAAAACAACAAAAAGACTATCATGGTTTTATAATCTCTCTGGAAACAGGTGAGGACAGGAGAGTGGAGTTAAATGAAAAACTAAAATCACAAGGAAGGAGGAAAGATGATTTGCTTTAGATCTCCCTAAAGGGGCATTTTGTATTTGATTCAACAAACATTCTCTCTATCCCTCCCTTTGTTTGTGGGGGGGGGGGGAAAGTTACAAAATTCCTCTGCTAAGAAAAGCACTTATTTTCTTTCTTCTAGCAAGACTGCTATCATACCAACAATTATTAACCTTGCTGTGACCATCTTTACACACATTTCTTGATACGTAGACTGTGGAAAGTTTCTTTAACACTGTACTAGTGCCTAACATACTCAATCTGAGGCTAAAAAAGTAAACAGAAGATTGAAAACCCATTAACTCTCTTTCTCATCAATTTGTGCACTTGGTTTTCATCAAATTGTTGAAGAGTGACCATGAACTTTTATGTAAGTAGAGGTGCATTTTAGTCTGTATAGAATAATCAAGAGTTTCTGTCATAATCAAATTTTCCTGACTAGAAATGGTCACCTGAAAGTGAATGTATCATCATCCAAGCCATCCTTTTAGAACCACATCTCTGACTTCCTCAGCACTCTCCTGAATTCACACATTAGCTTTTCTCAAGACCAGAAATCCTCAAATTTCTTCTTCCTTCCATAAATTCCTTGTCTGGAAGGCTACTTGTTTATCACCGTCTCCAGAACAGTGCCATTATTCATCCCTACAGTACCTCAATCCTCTCTCTGTGGAAATTTTTATTAATCTTAATATTAGTGGTAAACATATTAAATTGGTCACTTTAATTAAATAACTGAAATGAGGCACCCTATAAAAGGGCTCCTTCCTAGGCTGTCATTTCCCATTTTGTATGTGTGCAGCTGATTGATTGTTCCTTCCTAAGTGGAATACTTTGCATTTGTCCTTATTGAATTTCATCCCATTTACTTCAGACCATTTCTCCAGTTTGTCCAGATCATTTGAATTTTAATCTTATCCTCCAAAGCACTTGCAACCCCTCTCAGCTTGGTATCATCTGCAAACGTCATAAGTGTACTCTCTATGCCATTATCTAAATCATTGATGAAGATATTGAACAGAACCAATCCCTGTGGGACTCCACTTGTTATGCCCTTCCAGCATGACTGTGAACCACTGATTACTCTCTGGGAATGATTTTCCAACCTGTTATGCACCCACCTTATTGTAGCTCCATCTAGGTTGTATTTCCCTAGTTTGTTTGAGAAGGTCATGTGAGACCTTATCAAAAGCCTTACTAAAGTCAAGATATACCACATCTACTGCTTCCTCCCTATCCACAAGGCTTACTACCCTGTGAAAGAAAGCCATCAGGTTGACTTGACACTATTTGTTCTTGACAAATCCATGCTGAATGTTACTTATCACCTCATTATCTTCTAGGTGTTTGCAAATTGATTTCTTTATTATTTGTTCCATTATCTTTCTGGGTACAAAAGTTAAGCTGACTGGTCTGTAATTCCCCGAGTTGTCCTTATTTCCCTTTTTATAGATGGGCACTATATTTGCCTTTTTCCAGTCTTCTGGAATGTCTCCCCTCTTCCATGACTTTTCAAAGATAATTGCTAATGGCTCAGATATCTCCTTGGTCAGCTCCTTGAGTATTCTAGGATGCATTTCATCAGGCCCTGGTGATTTGAAGACCTCTAACTTGTCTAAGTAATTTTTGACTTGTTCTTTTCCTATTTTAGACTCTGATCCTACCTCATTTTCACTGGCATTCATTTAGTCAGTTTAGAATGGGTAACCATTTGTCTAATCCACAGATGTAAGCATATCATCTGCAAGCCACCTGGCTAGAGGAGTGCGCTTGACTTTGAGTGACAACGCAACAGCATTTACGGTGTTTTCTGAGTTTTCACCCAGGCACACAGTAGCATCCTGAGGGAAACAGCCGTGGATAGGAACATAGTCTGGCTGATTGGACTGAACAGAGAGCTGATTCCTAGTACAGTTCTGCTCTGCTATTCTCGCAAATTGCAAGCTACACATGGCTCTTGCCATCTAATATTCCTGTTCAACAGAGAACCTACTTGTATCCTTCATTACTCGATTAATAACAGTATATCTTATGAATGTGTCAAATCATTTCTCTTCTGACACGGAAATAACCATCTTGTGGAGTCCAGGTTCTCCTGTTTGCTCAGAATGACCACCCTGCACCTTTAAGCAGGGATTTTTTTGGCTGGTCTGACTGAGTGAGGGGCAGGGGGAGATGAAAACTGCTGCAAAAGGGGCAGAGTGGTCTGACTCATTCCCTGGGAATGCAGGGTTTGAAAAGGAGCAGCATGGTGCCAGGAGCCTTCCTTTTTACACAGATCAAGGCAGAGGCGGCAGGGCTCCAGTGTTCAGCTCTACTCGGCTCCCCAGGAAAGCAAAACAGGACTGTGAGTAGAGGGAGGGAGGAGCCCTTCCCCCCCCCACTTCAGTCCCAGGATAAAGGCAGGAACTAGCAGCAAGTCTCAGTAGGAGAGTTCCGGGGTACAGCTTAACTGGGCTCCACTCCACGTGGAAGCAGAACAGGGAGAGGGAGGAAGGAGAGAGCCCTCCTTTCACTTCAGTCCCAGAAAAGAGAAGCAGGCCCTTGTCCCAGCATGGCTCCAGGCAGACACAGAACAATGAGAGCAGGGAGGATTAATTCTCCTTTTCCCCTGGTTCGGGTGGGGCGAGGCGGGCATAGCAGAGTGAATTCACAAAGGGAGACGCAGTTGAGTAGCAGGCAGCTTGGAGCCAGATTCTGTCCCTAAGTATACAGATGAGGAGAGGGACGGGGAGTGAGACCCCTGTCATAGCAGCTGTGTGGTACACAGGTTTAGGGAACAGGGTTTCTGGTTTTACCTGCTGTGGGTAGGAGACAGCAGGGGGGTGGAATCTTGCTTCTCCCTCCCAGTTAGTGTTTATGGGACATGGAACTGGGAAGGAATCAAACCCTGCACTGGGTGGACAGAGTGCAGTTATTTGGGCTGGGTTGAGCTGAGGGCAGGATCCTTGCAACAAGGGTGAGGGGCTGGGGGAGCCTGGGATAGGCTGCCCTTGGTAATGAAAGGCACTATCAGGCTTGGGAAGGGGGGCTCAAGGTGAAGAATTCACCCAGGCAAGTGAGCTGGCTGCATTTAATGGTGGGACAGTCAGCCAGAATTTGATACAAGTTGGCATAAATATAAAGGGAAGGCTAACCACCTTTAAATCCCTCCTGGCCAGAGGAAAAACCCTTTCACCTGTAAAGGGTTAAGAAGCTAAGACAACCTCGCTGACACCTGACCAAAATGACCAATGAGGAGACAAGATACTTTCAAAGCAGGGGCAGGTGGGGGGAAACAAAGGGTCCTGTCTGTGTGTGTGATGCTTTTGCAGGGACCAGAGCAAGAATGCAGGTCAGAACTCCTGTAAAGAGTTAGTACGCAATCTAGTTAGATATGTGTTAGATTCTGTTTTGTTTAAATGGCTGATAAAATAAGTTGTGCTGAATGGAATGTATATTTTTGTAACTTAAGCTTTTGCCTAGAGGGATTCTCTGTTTTGAATCGGACTACTCTGTCAGGTATTTTCCTTCCTGATTTTAAAGAGGTTTTTCTTTTACTTTTTCTTTTATTAAAATTCTTCTTTTAAGAACCTGATTGCTTTTTCATTGTTCTTACGATCCAAGGGTTTTGGTCTGTGCTCACCTATGCAAATTGGTGAGGATTTTTATTAAGTCTTCCCCAGGAAAGGGGGTGTAGGGCTTGGGGGAATATTTTGGGGGGAAGTCGTCTCCAAGTGGGCTCTTTCCCTGTTCTTTGTTTAACCCGCTTGGTGGTGGCAGCATAAGGTCCAAGGACAAAAGGTAAAAGTTTGTACCTTGGGGAGGTTTTAACCTAAGCTAATAAGAATAAGCTTAGGGGGTTTTCCATGCAGGTCCCCACATCTGTATGCTAGAGTTCAGAATGGGGAAGGAACCTTGACACAAGTGATCAGGGTTATTGCGTCTGAGGTTGTTTCCACAGCTTTGCAGGCTGTACAAGGTGTAATGGTTCGCCCAGTTTCTAGGACATTCCACTCAGGTGATCGCAGGAGACAAAGCAGACGTCAAAGGGAGGGGTGAGTTAAATCAACAATGGATAAAGGTTCCCAAATGCAGAGATGTTTGGATTTGCTTTGGGGAGAGGTACATGAGGTGGTTCAGGATCCCATACCAAAATGATGCGGCAAAGATGGGGATGGCAGGCACTAGTGGTTCCTCTGAGGCTTTACCCCCCAAAACAACAACCCATCATGTATCACATGGGCCAGCCAGAAACTGTCTCAGATGCAGGGTATTACACGGCTAATACAGGCTGACTGTAAGTTCCTCCCACGTGGGGATAGCCATGGGAGAGAGGTCTTGCTAAGGCTGCTTTCCTTAGCTATGCTTGTGTTACAGATGAAGCTTACCCAGAGAGAAGCGTGGCCTTGTTAGATACAGTGTATAAATATAATCGGGCAGGCATGCAATACATTCAATGGCATACATCTAATCACAGCTGTTGCTGTTGCAGCATTGGGTGGGCATGCAATACATTCACGGGCATACATTTCTTTATAGCAGTGGCTTTTACAGCATCTGCACATTCAGGCATGCATGCAAAATAATGTTTTGGGTCACACAGCACATTCCTGCCACAATGGTGAGGGGAGGTACAGGATGCAGGGTAGAACAAATGCCACCTGCAGGTAGGCCCTGTTTGAACAGGGCGTGGGTGACCAAAGGCAGGCTAGTGCAAAGGGCCAGCTTCAAGCACTAGAATGGGCTAAGGCCTCCTGTGGGACTACCCTAGCAAAGCCAATGTGTTAAATTTATGTGCTGGGTTTTTTAATGGGGGTTCTTATCCCCTTTGTATAAAATAATGATTCAACTCAGTTTGGGGCCATGTTAAGACAATAATTCCACAAGAATGAATTTGGGGTACAGGGGCACGGCCATCCAGCCAATTGCCTGTGGACAACTTGTGGGTTTCCCCCAAGGCTAGCTTCAAGCAGCAGTGAATGGGCTATGGCCTCCAGTGGGACTACTCAGCAAGGCTGTTGGATCCAATTTGTGGGCTGGGTTTAATAGGGGTTCTTGTCCCCTTTACGCCCAATAATTAAAGTAGGGGTGAAGTTTGGCCATGCTGTTAAGACAATAATTCCACAAGGAGGAATTTGGAAGTACAGTGGCAGGGCCATCCAACCAATTGCCTGTGCACAACTTGTGTGTTTTGCCCCGAGACTTGGCCCCCGGAAAGGCTCTAGGGAATTACATTGCTTCATAACCTCTCTGGGGTTGACAGTGGCATAGCACACGCCTTGTCTCTTTTTCAGGTCCATGGATTTCTGGAGTTGGCACCAGGAGCCAGCTGGGAACCCAGGCAGGTGCCAAGGTTCCACAGCGCTAGTGGCATAGAATGGTTGTCAGTGTGGTGCGGCGATCAGTTGCTCCATGCATGTGGCAGGGCTTGAGAGAAGTTTTAATGATTTCATACAATTTCAGAATCAGGAAGGCTGGTCAGCAATATGGCCCATTACAGAGGAACAGGTGCTGCAGTACATGGTGTTGCTGGCAAACCATCAACTGGCGTCCTCCACAATCTTGGATCGCCTTTCTGCGGTTACATTCATCAATAGGCTAAATGGTTATCCTGATTCTTGCAATGGTTTTTTAGTTCGAAGGTTTTTGTCTGGGTGGTTGCGTACTGGTGACCCCCTCAGTGGATTCACACCATCCCATCATGGTTTACATACTTAGGGATCTTGCACAGATCCCTGGTGACTTATATCATAATGGACAGGAGGCAGCCTTATTCAGGGCAGCATTCTTGACAGCAGTTTTTAGTGCTTTCAGGATCAGTGAGCTAGTACCTGGGTCCAGTAGGGACTCAACAGGAAGGGCTGTGCAACTGCAGGATATACAATGCCATGAGCATTCAATGATATTACACTTGCGAAGGTCAAAGACAGATCAAGTTGGCCAGGGTGAAGCTGTGATCCTCCGGCAGGGTGTGCCCAGTTCGGACTTTGAAGATCTACAGGGTTATATGGCCAAAGGCCCCCTTTTTAGCCATGGTGAAGGAAGTCCCCTCACAGCATATCAATTTGTTACCGTGTTGAGACGGGGGCTGTTGCGGCAGGGGCTGCCAGCCCATGAATTTGGTTCCCACTCATTCAGAATCAGGGTGGCAACGGCAGCACACAGCTAGGTGTGGGAGCAGAGGCAATCCAGGCAATTACGGATTGGCATTCCAATGCGTACCGAACGTATGTAAAACCTCAGGCAGTAAGTCAGCATTAATTTGTCGTAATCTCATTACAGATATTGGACAACCAGCCATGTAGACAGTGGTATGGATCTGTGGGCATAGTATTGTCTTTTGGGACCATAGGCATGTGTTTAGGTTGTCCAAGGGTTCGCAGCTGGGCTTCAGTGATGAGGCGATACTCAGCTGGCATGCAAGGAGGGATGAGTTATGGGATCAACTAATGCTATATGCTCTGCAGGCCTATCAGCAGCCACCAGATAGAATTGTGGTGCACCAGAGCAAGGGGGGACTTGGGGGCTGATCCTTCAACTTTTTCCAGTCGTTAACATGATTTGGTCAGACATGCTTCAGCGCAGGGTGTGGTGGGGAGCTGTGAGCCACCCCCAGGGTGGACAAGGCAAGGAGGTATCTGAACAGGGAGGTGACTAAATTCCTTGGGACCATAGGAGGGACAGTATTTTCACATCTTGGAGTAGTATATGGGATAGCAGAGTTGTTTCGGGAGCATGGGGTTCACTTGTCTGACTTAGGTGTTGTCATGTTTTTAACTGATATAAAAGATGGCATTAGGAGATGTCTGGGAACCTGACTGGGTATGGGAATGAGGAAGCCAAGCTAATTGCTGGTGCCTCCTTGTGGCAGATGTCCAATGCAGGTTCTCTATAGGAAGGGTATACAGTGACTGGATAAAGGGCTTAAAGAGGGGTTCATTAAAGGAACAAATGGGGGGAAGCTGGGGGACTCCTATGATTGGTACAGCCGGGAGCCAACCCCCCATTCTTATAGTCCACCTTAACCCTCCTGCGAGGTGGGGTGGATGGTAAGATCCCGGCAATTGATTTGCTGGAGGAACCGGGAGGGGAAAAAGAGGGGGAGCTGGTGGAAGTCCCTCACCTCAGGTATGGTAAGATCCCAGCCATGGATTTGCTGGAGGGACACTGATGGAAAAAAGAGAACTGGTATAAGCCCCTCAGGTAATTATGGAATAAACACAGGGTTGGTTACCTGTACTGTACACTGTTATCTGCTGGGTAGTCCTAGACATCTAATAATAAAGTTGTGGCCTGATTAAACCCATGTCAAATGTCTCCTGTCCTTCTTTTCTCAGAGCCAGACAATGTGTGTGTTGTAGAAAACACTAGCCATCATCCCCGTGTATAAAGTGGGATTTGCAGGTACACTGAGGACAGGGGGTACCTGAGGAGTCAAGCAAGCCCTCTGTCCTTCAAACTCTCCTCTCTCCTCTCTCTTCCCTTGTCCACTAGCCTCCTTGCTGCATGGCTCCTGAGGCAGCAGTGGTGTCACTGGCTCTGTCATCTGCGTGAACAAGAGGGGAAGGAGGGTAAAGCACAGAGCTGATTTAGCAGTGCTAGCTCCCTGCTGAAAATCTGCTTGTTTGCTGGAGAACTTAAACTGCACAGAACCACTGTTCCCCCCCAGCACCTCCTCCCCTGTCCCCACCGTGCCTGGCTTCCACTACAAAATTCAGAAAGTATTGCATTGTATTGTATTTGCATAGAGGAACATCTGTAGTCTTGAGGGCTCTCCTCTTCCCTCATGGGCCTGACTCCTACTGACTGCACCAGCTTTTTGATCAGGCTCTATGTCTTAGCCAAACTGGCTGGCAAACAATTATGCTTATTTAATCTCCTCTACAGCTGCCAATGGACGGGATCAGTGAGCTTAAGTCTAGTAGTTTGTATTCAAAGCTGATACCAACTATGTTGCAAGACCGGCACATCACATCAATTAGGATGGCATGACTCAGAAAATGAAATATATAAAGGTGTTATAGAGAATAGCACTGTAAAGAAAATGCATCAAGCAGCATTCCTAACTGTACCAGCACTATAGACCATTAGTGAGCCAGAAAAATATTTAATATGACAACTCAGTTAGTTTTGCTTGCTTAGAAAAATGTTTAACAGTCCCGGAGGGCATTTAGAAATAAAGAACTAGAGAGAGCAGTTTTTTCAAAGGCTTCTTCTAAATTCCTTTCTAAGTATCCATGGGCACTTTATATATCTCCAGAAACATAATCTTCTATCAATGTTTACAATTAATATTAACTACAGAGTTCATGAACATGATCAGTTTACATGGTAACTAAATCAAAGCCATAATCTATAATGCTATGAGTCAATTGTTGTTGAAACCCATTTTTCCACTTCAAATGACATATTGGAAATTACCTACCCGCATCATGCCCCTAAACCTGGGAGTTCGGTCAGTTTTATGCTATTTTATCTGGGTTGGTTCCTCCACACTCTATCCTGGTTCCTTCCTCCCAGCCTATGTCAAAGAAGCTGGAGAAGTTTATCCAATAAGCAATAATAAAATATCAAAAAACAAATGTAATGTGTGGTATTTGACAACAGCATCTTCAGGAAATCAAACATCATAGTATAAATTAAATAAGCTAGGCTGAGAATTTAATGAATCCAGTATTTTATGCAGTATATCCATGGCTTTTTAAATGGGGTCAATATTCCTTCCATTAAAGCCAATAGCTTTGAGGTTACCCTCTTGGTAGTGCCAAGAATTAGCCATCATATATATTTAGGATTTTGAAATCCCTGATTTACTTTTGCTGGTTTACAAAGGTTGGGGTTGGGGAGGAACAGAATACAATACAATTTCAGCTAGTTGGAAGCATCAGGCCAGGTTCTCTTCTCTCATACCCTGGTAAGAAGCAGGAGCACCTCCACTGAGGAAAGTATAGCATAAAACCTGTGTGAGGAGAATTAGGTCTTATTATCATTAGTGTGGTAGGTTTTTAAAAATCATCTTCATAAGACTTAATGAGGGGCCAGATCCTGAAGTCTTTGCTCTGTCCTTTTTAGATGAACCACCATTGACTTCAATGGGATTTTCCCTTGCTAAACCTAAATACGGGTGCCAGGACCAAACCAAAGAATTCATATGACCTTCTAAAGTGCATTGTGTGATGCTCCTGGATCTGAGCAGTAAGAGAAAACACTGGATTTCAGAGTTTCCCCAAAACAAAGGAATTAGATGAGCTACTTTCTTTTCCTTTAAGCATAACATAGAGCATGGTAAATGACACCTGTTTAAAGGAAGAAATGACATAGCATTGTATTAAAAGTCAGAACTATAGAAACATTACTTATAACATGAAAGGTAAGGCTATGTTTAATATTTAAAATTACTGATGCTCCTGGAATAAATGAGATAAAAGAGACTGACTGAATGAGACTATGTGGGGAGCAAGTGTGTCAATTGGTTTGTCAGCTGTGTGGTGTTTGGAGAAGTAATTACTAAGAGTCATAGGTGCTTTAACAAAACGGCAACTACTCTTTATCAACAGCTAATGTCAGGGATGTGAGCAAGAGATAAAAAAATGTTTTCTCTGCCAGGAGGACAGACTAAGACCAGTTCTGGCAGATTTCTACTCACATAACTCTCTTGGCTGGATACAGAGTAATAACACATGACATAGAAGCACTAACTACATCATCAGACCGCTCCCACTAGCTTTGCATGGCTGCCCCGGGCCAGTCATATGATGTAAGCAATTGTAAGGGGCGAGCCTGGTAACACACACATTTAAATGAAACCGTGGTTTCATTTGCCAGGTCACAGCAAGAAGTTGTGAAGGAAGAGCAGCTTTGCCCCCAGCTAGTCTTTCCCATCTCAGTCCACCTTGAGTAGGGTGACCAGATGTCCCATTTTCATAGGGACAGTCCTGTTTTTTGGGGCTTTTTCTTATATAGGCACCTATTACCCCCCCTTCCCCTGTCCTGTTTTATCACAGTTGCTATCTGGTCACCCTGGCCTTGGGCAGAGGAGGAGCAGCCTAATCAACCAGCCCCCAAATAGCCACTGCAGCACCAGAGTTGCCCAGGAGAAGAGGCACCCTGCCTCAGCTAGAACCTGCCACTGATTTCCACACTGGGGGCAGAAGCGCTGATTTGCAGTTCCTGGTGCAGTCTGCAGGAATGCAGGGAATTCAGACAACACTCCCACTACCCAACAGCGCTACACTCTAACCTGGGCTGGAGGGAAAGGAACAGGGTCTGGGGGTGAAGATACACTCAGCAGGGTTCCCAGCCTCTGGCTAGAGAGAAGAAGGGAACTGGGGGATGTGGAACGGTAGCTGCCTGCGAATAAGTGCTAGTGGGACTGAGGGGGTGAATTGAACTGAGGAAGTGAGATATTAGGCGATGTAATAGGAGGTGAGCAGATTTGATGGGGTGTGGGGAGGCAGGTTATTAGATTTGATGACTGGAGGGAGGGGTTAATTGAATTGTTGGGAGCAGGTTAATTTGACAAGTGTGAGGGCTGGTGAATTGATTTGATGATGGGGGATAGAGAAGATTAATTGACTTTCTATAATCCTCTCCTGGGGCACTCCTGGTGGAGTCCCTTATTTTTCCCTCCTCAGAGACTTTGTCATCCACTGTAGGACCAGTAGGCTTCAGGTTCCTAGCTCCTGGTGCAGGGGAAGTTCAGCTAGCTTTCACTGGTGCAGAAGAATCTTGGGCCTTGGTCTCTGTTGCAGAGTTGGGGGCTCAGGTCTTTGACAAGGAGTATCAAAAGAACCTTCTACTGCAGTGAGCAACTCTTAGGCTGGCTGCTTCTCCTCCAACCTTGTCTCTCTGCAGCCACCTTTCTCTCCTTGGTCATGTTGGCCAGCCACTTGCAGGGTCTTCTCAGCCTGCAGTTGGTCACCCAGGCGTTCTAATCTGGTTTCTGGTCTAGCCCCCCAGACAGTCTCTTCCTTCAGCACAGATAAGGCAGGTAGTCTCAGGTGCAGTTCTAGCCTCTGCCCTTGTGTAAGCTACTTCTCTGAATCCCTCAAATGGTCTAATAGGATACAAGTGTCCTTATAAGCCATAGGTAAGGATGATCCTTGGAGGGAAGTAACTGTGTCAGGGGCAGGGAAATTCTTCTAAGCCTCTTAGCAGTTAGGAGGTAGAATTTTAACCAGGAGCTCACAAGAGCCCATCCCAGTACATCATTGCTTAGTGCACCTTTTTCCCCAAAGCAGCAATCTCCTTTAGGAGAAGGATCAAACCCTTTTCCCCACTAGCAGAGAAGCAGTTCTTCAGTCTGTTCCTTGCAGTGCTCCTCAGGTGGGACGTGCCGCTGCCTAAGCCTTGATAGCAGCAAACCTAGGCTGCCATTGCTTCTCCTCTTCAATTTTATGCTTTGAGGCATCCCTTGATGTGAAGCTCTAAGATGTACAGAGCATCTTGAAAGGTTAGATCATGCAGATTTGGGGCTTTCCTGGAGCAATGTGCTCACTGGGGCACCACTAACAAGGAAGCCCCAGTGTACTGCTAAAGCAGGCCAGATCTTGCCATTGGAATGTAATGATGGAAAACAGATTAACCATGCTTCACAATGTGATCTGGGTTTGGCTATTGAGGGAGGGCAGGATTGAACGGATTGTTACTTGAATCTCATTGGTTCATCCAATCCCCATGGTGATTTTTATGGGGTATAAATGTGAATATGGCATAACCCAGAATGGCATATCCAGCTAATCACCATCCAATGTCAAAGTATAGTCTACTTTACAAGATAATGAAATGGCTAGTCTTGCTGTGAACATGATTCTTTTACATAACACTGGATATTTGTTGTGATGTAGATGGGCTTGCCAACCAGCCAGTTTTACTCAAAGTGTTTTCAGAGCAGGTATTTTGAAAATGACTTTTTTTTTTTTTTTTTTGTGGAGAACAAACCTATTAAGATGCTAACATGTTTCATGCCGGTGAAGTGAATTATAATGCAGATATGTTTGTGATGAAGTCTTTCAAACTAACACTCCATGCATAAAGTACATCATTTCACAAATGCCTTTGCCTACTACCAGCTACGTTTGCTATCTTTGATGTCACTTCTATGACTTAAAACGGATGTCAGCAACAGCAATACTCCCTGTAATGTGGTTTAATTTTATACAGTAAACACTCATCACAGCTGGAACCATTTCTTTTCCAACAGATCATGTGCTACTGGGATTCTGTCAGATTTCAAACTAGAAGCTAATGCGAAAGACTGCTGCTTTCCCTACAGGTTGCAATTTGTCAGTTGCAGACTCAAATGTAAAAATATTTGGATGCAATCTTGTAAGATACAGTTCTAGCAGGAGCAGATTTACCATGAAACAAACTGTGTGGTGGCATGGTGCCCTCAATGACAGGAGGGACCCCAAAATGCAGGACAAATATCTGACAACCTGACCCCAAGTCCCAGCGGGCGGCACAGCAGGGCTTAGGCAGGCAAGCTGCCTGCATGCCATGGCCAGTGGCCCCACGCTGCTCCCAGAGGCGGCTGTCTGCTGGCACATCTCTGCGTGCCCCTGTCTTCCAGGTCACAATGGGCACAGCAGGGAGCTGGGACCAGCTCTGTGGGATAGGAGCTGCAGCTGTAGGGTGAGTGCAGGGTAGGTGTATTTTCCAACCTCCCCAGGGCCTTCCCTCTGCACTGACCTGGAATCAGTATATCTTTGCCTGGGCCAGCTCACTAATGGGTTAATCCAGCCCTGGATTAGAACCTTTCCATGACTCACTGGTGGATTGGGACCTACTATTTGGGAAAGACTACTCTAGCACAACTTTCCCCTTAAAGTGTTCTTCTGTTCTTAAAAGTGACTGTAAAAATGGTGTTATGGGACTCAATCATTACCGTCTCTCAGATTCCAGATTAAATATATTCTGTTTGTGGAGTGGTTATAGAGTTCCTTGTTCTCCAAGCCTACCAGAGAGAACCAGGCTGTGTTGTAGGGAGAATTTACTAAAGAGAGGGACTGCCTTGTGAGGGAATGCTGTAGTTACTACATAACGCATGGCTTTTTGTGTTTATCTCCTCACACTACATTGTTTTTGAATAATTTTTTCCCTCCCTGCTAGCCCTATAAACTCAGCCTACAACCTGAGAGTCAGAGAGGGTTCTTTCTATTTGGCTCATTCCCACTAATAAAGGTTCTACAGGCCAAATTAGCCCCTTATTTACACCTGTGCAAACCCATTTCCTTCAGTGGGGTTGCTCAAGTGTAAGTGATTGGAACTGAGTACACAACTTTGTTGATGCATAGGAAGGAACGAGAAACGAGTTCAGCTGCGTTGGCTCAGCCCGGCTAACAGGATGAACACACAGGAAAGCCATTTCTCACTATCTGAGCAGCGAGGAGTCTACATACGCACCCGGAGCAGATGTGCTGAGTCAGATGAGACAGAATATTTATAGTCCGTCACTTATCAGAATAGAACTGGATGGAGAACCTTTGACCAGATCCTCAGCTGCTGTAATTGGCCTAGCTCTGCTGAACTCAGTGGCACCATGCTGGTTTATACAAACAAAGATTTGTCCCGCTACCTCTTGCCCTGCAAATGAAGTCTCTTACCCGCTGCTTGTGTTGGAACAATTTCATCCTCAGCCCCAGTAAAAAAGGGAATTCTGTTGGCACATAGAGCCCTTCTCTGTGAAGAGAGTTCATCCTTTATATCTTTGCTTTTTGAGGGAATTCACTACAGGTCAGGTTAAGAATATTAGTCTACATTTCTGGATTGCCCCCGGTGCCATGTTATATGAGTGCATATGTAAGGCTTAATGCTTTCTGGGCACCATGGAGAATCTCTTGGGTACTGAAACTTGCTACACCTTTGCAAAGTGTGGCCATTTCCCCCCATCTATGCCTCAGCCACATGAAAGTCAGAGGCACCAGGTTCACTTAGACATCCCCCATCTGGGGCCAACAGCAATGGCAGGGCTAGCTGTCCTCTGCTCACTTCTAGCATACACAAGCAGGACCAACCTTGTTGTGTACACTGTTATGGAGTGGCTGGATCCTTTAAGGGGAAATGGGGCCATAACCTACCTGTGACAAGTTTAGCTCACCTCCCCTGGTGGGCAATAATGAAGGCATGTGATTAGCTCAGGCAAGGCCTGAGAGGGAGATAATGGAGGAAAGGAAAGGGGTTGAAGTGGGAGTTGGTAACACTTCACTGAGGAGGCCCAGGCAGGATAGAAGCCTGGAAAGTTCTAGCTGGCTTGAGGAAGTAGCTGCAGGTGAGTTCTGTAGGGAGTGAGGGTACCTCCATCAGGGAGACTCCCATTTATATTCCCAAAGCACCTGACTCCTGATTTAATAATGCTATCTCTTGCATCATAAGCCATGGCCTGACCGCTTGTTAGATGGCTGGGTCACTTTATTTGACCGGGAAGGGACTATGATGGTGAGTTAGTGAGGAGCCTTATGAGAGAAGGGAAACTGAGTCAGGCTGCTATAGAACCACCCCTGGCAATGAGAGGGTATGCTTGTGTGGTGGCTGACCGTGTTACACGAACAGTGCATACAGCATTAAGGAGATGGTTCTCACTAACTGGGATAATTATAGGAAGAGTATATCATCCTCTGCTGGGAATACACTGATGCAACAAGAGAAGTCATGTCTGAACAAATTTTCCTTTTAAAACTGGGCTATAATTACTATCTGAGCCAAAATATATAATAATCACATTGTTTCCAATAACTGAAAGAGTTATGGGGGGTACTCGTGTCATTACCATTAACAGTGTAATTACTAGGTCTCTGTCAGTCAGACACAAGGGAAAAAAGAAGACTTTGAACTGGGGGGAACAAATGCCGTTACGCCTCCACCTGTACAACCAAGGGTTATGATCAACTTAACCGTCACACCTAGACACAACCGCCCTTAAGAACGCTGCAAATCTTTAAGTCTGAGGAGCAAGGCTATTTAAAATGCCAATACGTGGATTTTCTGCTCACTGGAGCAGGAGTTGCAGTGCTACCAGTTGCGGAGCAGATCCAAACTTCTGGAGCAGAAAGGTTTCCTCACCTGCCCGTTTGCCCCCTGCACTAAGTCCGGCTGCTCATCCTCAGCATCTGAGGTAGGATTTGGGTCAGAGTGTTTAGAGATGCCTAGTATTTTAAGGTAACTGTGATTGGGATTTATGCTTGGGAATAGTTGCTGTCTCCATTTTGAACAGGGAAAGGGAAGCATTACAGTTTGCAATTTGCAGTATTATGTTTCTGAGGCAAAATATAGGAAACTTGTGGATAGCTAGACTGTTCCAGATTCTACAGATGTCTCTGTTTTGTCAGCCCACTGAAGTTTTGCCTTTTTTCTTAATCATCAGAAAAGGTTGGATTCCAGGAGATAGTCGCTATGTGCTTTTTGAACAAGTTGCCTTCGAAAGGCTTTAGGTCACTGGCAGTAAGCTGGCTTGTAGAGAGAAATTTGAGGAATGTACACTTCTAATGGCATGTTTGTTTGTTCTGATTATGAGAGAGAATGTGGATCTAGGGACTGCTGAACTCACTTTATTGAAATTATTGCAAGAAAACTTCAGTGCTTTTCTTTGTATATGCTAGGCCGGGGTTCTCAAACTTCATTGCACCACAACCCCCTTCTGACAACAAAAATTACTACACGACCCCAGGAGTGGGGACTGAAGCCTGAGCTTGCCCGAGCTCAGCTGCCCTGGATTTGGTGGGGGGAGGGGAAACATGAGCTCCACTGTTCGGAGGTGGGGGAGGCAAAGTCTAAGGGCTTCAGCTCCAGGTGGGGGGCCGTGACCTGAGCCCCACCACTAAGGGATGAAGTCCTCAGGCTTTGGCCCTGGGCAGTGGGGCTCAGGCTTCAACCCTGGGCGGGAGGGCTTGGTCTTGGTCTTCAGCCTCTGGCCCCAGCAAGTGTAATGCCAACCCTGGCAACCCTATTAAAACAGGATCACGCCCCATTTTGGGGTCCTGATCCACGGTTTGAGAACTGCTGCGCTAGGTGAATAAGAATGTTTTGGTACAGGTTCCCAGTAAATCTTGCTTAATAAGTGAGATGTGTTCAGGAATTCACCTTATATTGAGAGATGGGTTGTGTCTGAAAACTAAGGGCTTGAGTAAGATAGGCCTGTGTGGAGAGAGGTTAAAGGAACTTCCACCCTGCATGTGAAGGGTCTCTTTGTCTTTGCCCGCAGGGTGTACAAAGCCATGGGGGGTTGTCAGGTCAACAAAGCCTGACATGAACAAAACCTCATGAAGGGCTTGCGTCCATTGCAAAATATGATCATGTTTAAATGCAGTAGGTGATCATGGGACCAGGGTTCAATCTTCGTTATTGGACAAAATACCAAACATGCTTTGTCCTGGTCTATGCTGACCATTGAGCAATGGTCAGCTCTGTTCGCTACCTTGATTGTTCGCAATTGTACTTCAAAACCAATGAATTTTGTAATGCAGCCAAGCCCAAAAGAGCTGACTCAACTTGTGCACCACCCAGTACAGTCCTGCTAACACAGTGACCTTTCATCTTTCAAAGGATGTTATTTTCCTGCTTTGGAATGAGGTGTTTTTGGCTGGGTATCTCTACCCCACTCAACCCAATATGGTCTATCTACCTATCTTTGATTCTCACTTCCCCCCCCCACAGTATCTGAGTGCCTGTATTTATCCTCTCAACATGCTGTGAAGCAGGGCAGTGCTATGACCCCCATTTTATAGATGGGGCATTGCATGCATCCGATGAAGTGAGCTGTAGCTCACGAAAGCTTATGCTCAAATACCTACAAGATCTCTATCAAGTATTCTTACAACTACAATACCCACCTCCTGAAGTGAAGAAACAGATTGACAGAGCCAGAAGAGTACCCAGAAGTTACCTACTACAGGACAGGCCCAACAAAGAAAATAACAGAACGCCACTAGCCATCACCTTCAGCCCCCAACTAAAACCTCTCCTGCGCATCATCAAGGATCTACAACCTATCCTGACCCATCACTCTCACAGATCTTGGGAGACAGCCCCCCAACCTGAAGCAAATACTCACCAGCAATCACACGCCACACAGCAAAAACACTAACCCAGGAACCTATCCTTGCAACAAAGCCCGTTGCCAACTGTGTCCACGTATCTTTTCAGGGGACACCATCATGGGATCTAATCACATCAGCCACACTATCAGAGGCTCGTTCACCTGCACATCTGCCAATGTGATTTTTGCCATCATGTGCCAGCAATGCTCCTCTGATATGTACATTGGCCAAACCCTACAGACTCTATGTAAAAGAATAAATGGACACAAATCAGATGTCAAGAATTATTACATTCAAAAACCAGTCGAAAAACACTTCAATCTCTCTGGTCACTCTATTACAGACCTAAAAGTCGCAATATTACAACAAAAAACCTTCAAAAACAGACTCTGAGAGACTGCTGAATTGGAATTAATTTGCAAACTGGACACTGTTAAATTAGGCTTGAATAAAGACTGGGAGTGGATGTGCCATTACACAAAGTAAAACTATTTCTGCATGTTTCTTTTTCCCCCTCCTGTTCCTCACATGTTCTTGTCAACTGCTGGAAATGGCTTACCTTGATTATCACTACAAAACGTTTTTTTTTCTCTCCTGCTGCTAATAGCTCACCTTACCTGATCACTCTCATTACAGTGTGTATGGTAACACCCATTGTTTCATGTTCTCTGTTTGTATATAAAATCTCCCTCCTGGATTTTCCACTGCATGCATCCGATGAAGTGAGCTGTAGCTCACAAAAGCTTATGCTCAAATAAATTTGTTAGTCTCTAAGGTGCCACAAGTACATCTTTTCTTGAAGCACAGAGACTAAGTGATTTGCCCAGAGTCACACAAGAAGTCTGTGGCAGAGCAGCAAATTGAACCTGGATCTCCCATGACTGGCTAGAACTCTGACCACTGGACCACACTTCCTTTCTCTAATCAGTGATTGTAAAAACTGAGACATGGCGGCTGGGGCAACACCCTTTATTGGACCAATTTCTGTTGGTCAAAGAGACATGCTTTCAAGCTCTACTTATATCTGAAGACTTTGTGGAGCTCGAAAGCATGTGTCTTTGACCAACAGAAATTGCTCCAATAGAAGATGTTACCCCACCACTTTGTCTATTTTGTATCCTGGGACCAACATGCTACAATAACACTGCAAACAAATTGTAAACACTGGTATAGAAGGGTTCTTCAGCAAATATAAGGTGACTGCCACTGTGCTAAATATTCATGAAAGCAAAAGCAGCACAAAAATCACATCAACAGGATCAGAGTGGCTGTTTGTATTTTTCCTTCCTCTCAGTCTCAGTGCAGAGCCTCATTCTAGGCAATAAAATCTCCAAATGCCAAAGACATCCAGAGGTGATGGATAAGAACTCAAAGTCCATTTACTTTATTTGCATCCTCTCAGGTACAAAAATATAACTTACTTCTGCCACTGACAGCTGCTATGGACAGGTGTCATAGTCAGCATTTCCCTGCATAAGACTGATGAAATATAGGGACTGACTCCTGCCCAGCACCATCAAGTGTGATCACAAAGCCAGTGGCTGTGGAAATACACTTAGTTGTCTTCGATATACTTTTAAGCACAAGTAAGGAGACGTAAACAGAAAACTCTTCTGCCAGTAAGGTACTGCAGCACTGCAATCCTCGCAAGTCTGTGGCAGAAATTGTGGACTTTGTGCTCAATACATGCCAGAGCCTGTGATGACCCAGATGAGTTCTAATTCCTCTCTATACACCATGATTGACATTCGCTGAGAGTGAGGCTATGCGAGTCAGTACCAAGTGCCAGTGATTTCGTAAGGTTAGGAATATGGCTTAAGCTCATTTAGGGTGACCAGATATCCTGATTTTAGGGTCTTTTTTCTCTCATAAGCACATATTACCCCCCACCTCCTGTCCCAATTTTTGACACTTGCTATTTGGTCAACCTAAGCTCATTCCACCTTATTTGCATCCCCTTGGAGAAAGAAATATAGATAAGTGCTGAAGGAAACCTATCTCCTCTATGAAAGATGAAGCTGTCCACAATGTCCTCTTTCCTGAGAGGTTACAAACAAGTCAATGCTCACTGTGTACATGTAACTTAAATTATGTCGTTCATAGCCTTGTCCTGTGTTCTGTGAGCATTTCAAACTTTTATTGATTAGGCTATAAGCTCTTTGGGGCAAGAACTGTATCTTCATTTTGTGCATGTGCCTGGGTGCACACATGCGCAATGCTCAGCACAAAGGAACCACAATCTCTGCCTGGGGCCTCCAGGTATTACCACAATATAAAGCGGAGATCTGAGGGAGCATTTGGGTGCTCAAGGAATGCAGGGTTAGTTCTCTGGTATGTAACACCTTTTTGATATATATGTGTTTTTATTCAGTGAATTCATACTCTTATACGGTGCTACCAGTGTGCACAGTGCTTTGCAGACCATTAAAAATGATTGATAGGCCTTTGGCTCCAGCATGGCATGGTTTTCAAATAACATAACACAGCGAGAGATGTCTTTAAAATGGGCAAGGAAGGCAATATGGGAAGATTCAGATTACCATGGCAAAAACGCTATAGCTATGATAACGGTTATGGATATTATCTCACTTTTTAAAAATTAATGGCAGTTAGAGACAGTGTCTGGAAGGAAAGCAGGAGAGAAGGAAAACTAACAAAGAAACGACAGCTGCTATTGTACTGACCAATTATGTGGTCCTAGGTTCTTCTGGAATCCCTCACAACCTTAGATTATCCTCCATGTCATCAGGATATTTTGCCACCCCACTATTTCAGCCCATTTTTCCAGTTTTTTAATCCTCATTTGATGTGAAACTGACACAGACTTGTTAAAAACAATCAGTACAGATCTGAACATCAGTGATATGTTCAAACTCAATTAACGACACTGACATTCCCAATCTGGAAATGTGACAGAGCAACTGCATTATCACTGACTTTCCCTACCACTGCTTTGCTTCAGGCATTGGAGCACAAGCTTGCTAATAACATTTGTTGTTGTTTATGAAGAGAAGCCTGTAAAATAAGAATGTTCACCATGAATGTATTGCTACAATGAATAAAACCTATAGCTGCTTCATAGCATTCTTCCTCTTTCATTGCCTGAACTCAAATACTGACTAATATTTCAGAAATGTGATCATTCATAGTCTTTTTGATAAGTGTATCACGCCATATGCAAATGTATTGGAACCCTGGAAGGTAAATATAAAGCTCACCTTCCTCAATCTATCAGAATAACACAATACATGCAACATTCCTGGTATCAGAATCCACTCAGTTAACCACATGAAAACATCATGGAAATATTCTTAAAATATTTTTCTAGGTGTCTCTTCTTTTATTAATTTAACTCCATATTAAGGTCAATATTTTTCAGTTTCTGTTGCAGATGCCTCAGTCCTTTCCATACTTGGTGCTGCCATTTTATGAGTAAAATCAAAGATATCCTTAAACATTCCATATCTCAAGAACTCTATGAAGTGCCTTGTCCCCTCTGTCTTTTCTTTTATCTTACCTCCTTCACTGACTGGATAGAGAGCTGGCTGAGTGGACAAATGCTGACACCTTCTCCTGTTCTTGAATGGAGTTACTATTATGGTGGAAGGGGTTAATGGTTGCTATCTAGTGTGTATTTTGATCTACAGATCAATCACAGACCTGGCTAAAGTTGACAGGTGCCTGACTACCTTTCATGCCTTTTTGTATAGTGATAGCTAAAACAATAGGAAGCCATCACTCAAGGCAGTGAGCCACATAGCAAGGCTGATGAGAAGCTAAGCCATATGGACAAGGGGTTTCACTGGGACTGATTGCAAACATAGAGAGAGGGGTTGACTGGTTGCAGGTGTGTGAGTGAGAGAAAGACAGAGAAGCAGTGGTGAGAGTGAGACTGAGATTATTTTGAGTACAGTACTCACTGGAAAGGCAGACTGGGTTTTCTAAACAAGTAAACTGGTTCCCATTGTTTCTGCTGCATTAAGGGAAATAGGACTTGGTGTACGTTCTTTATAAACAAACAGGATTGCACCAAATACTTGACTCATCAGTTTCTCCCCCTAACAAACAACCCTGAATGTTGGTCAGCCAGTCAGGCCACAGGGGCAACACTAAGAACTTCTCGGAGGTTCTGTTCTAATGTGCGACTCTCAACTTTGCTAGATGGCACAGCTTTGCTTTGGGTTAGTGAAGAGTAATCTTTTGTAATGAATATATTTGTTGTAACACTTTTTTATGGTTATGTGGACCTAAAACCCTCCCGGGATTATATCAGAGCAGTATAACGTGCTCCCTTGACAAGCTCTGGTCACAGTCTTTTCAGCACTTCCAGCTAAGGAGACTAATGTATCAGGTAAAAGAACAGAACCCGTTTATCTCTCGTGGCTATGTGATACACCAATAACAGAGCATGTGGCTATCCAATAGATTGTCGTTCGTCTAATCAAAATTAAGACTTACATCATCATCAAAAATTTGGTTAAAGTGATCTAAATGTGGACAATGTACAAAGTGTTTGGGGTTCTATGGTGTGGCTTGTGGGATTTTGTGCTTTCTATCAAAATCTAGCTGAGCAGCAGTAAATGTCCGTATCCTTGCTAATAATGGTTTCTAAGAAAGATCACAAAAATCTTTTATATGTCTTGCTATAATTTCTGCTATTAAAATAGAAAACAGGGCAAAGTATAGCCAAAAATAAAATGACAGATCCCCTAAAATCCTGCTGAAGTTCTGCTAAGTGGGTGAAATTTGGCAAAAGATTGTCAAGTTCCTCCACTGAGGCTTTGTCTACACTAGCACTTCTGTTGGTGAAACCTTTTTTTGGTCAGGGGTCTGGAAAAAAACATTCCCCTGACTGACAAAAGTTTCACCAACAAAAGTGCCAGTGTGGACAGCACTATGATGGTGGTAGACACTTTCCTGCCGGCATGTTGGGATGTGGGGGGGCAGTTACTTATACCGGCAGGAGAGCTCTTCCCACTAGTATAGAGTGGCTCTATGGGAGACCTTATAGCGACACAGCTGCAGCGGTACAGCTGTGCTGCTGTAAGGTGCGTAATGTAGACGTAGCCTGAGTTTGATTGCCCTGGGCATAGGTTTTGTACATTAGCTTTGGCCATGGAGGAGCTGAGTCTGTCACTCCTACTTCCATTGAACAGCTCTTACTAGATGCATTTAATTACTCCCATAGTGTTGTTCAAGATGAGCAAGTGTTGTAAATTTGGGCTCTGAATCCATAATTCATCTTATATCTTTAAAATCCTGCACTTTCTCATATCCTAGCTAATGGGACTCTATCTAAATAATGAATCTGGGAAGTCTCTTTTGAACCAGTGTCACAGATGGTAAGTTATCTAAATAATGAACCTGCCCAATGTAAAAATGTTTGTGGTTTTAAAAGCCAACAGAGCACAAAGTCCTAATGAATTAATACTTCACCTGGAGGTGAGAGCGTAATCATTCAAAAACCCTTAGCAAAAGAAGAAAGATGAATTCAGTGACAATTTTTTCCATAAAGAAGCCACAACAATGTCATTTCATATACATAGTCTGGCCTAGTGTTGCTCATAACATCAAGTGTTGGGACAACTCTATAAAGTCATTAGCTGAACTGTCATCAAAGTGTGATAGAAATGAAACGTGAATTCTTCTAGCTTTCTCTTTATCATAGTCCATATTGCTGAGTCCTCCGCAGATCAGTTCTTCAAACTGTTTCTAAAAATATGTATTGAATTAAAGAAAAATTTGGTGTCATGCAAAGATCCAAGAGGGTAAATACATTCAAAACGTTTAACTTCAATAGTTTTAATAGATTTTAAAGGCCAGAGGGGATAATTATGCTCATCTAGTCTGATCTCCTGCATAATGTAGGCCATAAGAATGATTTTTAGGGAAGTCCTATAGTCTCTTCTGAAGTTCTCAATGTGATTTACATTCATTAATTAATCCCACATGACCCCTGGAGGAAGGTGGGCAAGTATCATTACCCCATTTTACAAATGAAGAAACTCATATGTCTTCAGATTCTTCCTCCTCCCGCAAACTTGCAAGAGAAACCAATGAAAGTTACTGCAGATGCAGTCTTGTGCAACTTCCTCTTTTGTGTGATGAAACTCTCCCATGTTGGGGTAGGGATGGGAGGTGCCGTAAGGTAATACTGTAGAGTTAAGAAGTTACCACACAGATGCCCCAATATTCATGGGTAAAGAGGACTAAACTTACCATTTATTTATCCTAGTGTGAGAGAACTAGTTTAATAGCCACTAATAGTGGCTTCTAAGAAAGATCACAAAGATCTCTTATGTCTTATAATAATTTCTGGTATTAAAATAGAAAAATAGGGCAAAGTACAGCCAAAAATAAAATGACAGATTCCCCTAAAATTTTGTTAAGAAAGCCCAAATGAGCACATTATGTTCCTTCAGCAAGCACCAGAGGATATTCAGTGACAAAGATGAGATCTGGTTAGGGCTGATTTGGACCAGCTAAAGGAATTCTTATATGTTCCCAGATCCATAAAGGAGCAGGGGGAAGGAAATCAGTAAATCTTCAGAAAGAAGAGTAAAGATGGCTGATCACTGTATCCACTTAATAAGGAACCCTGTTAAGCACAGGACACAGCTACACAGCTCAGCTGAGTGCTTGTTGCTGTTGCTTTCAGAAGGCACCACTGACTTACTGAGCATGTTGGTAGGTTGTACTTACTACTGAAGATGACATTCAGCTTGAAGTCTAGCCATACCTCCTTTCCTCGCTCAGTCCATGAGACAGAACCTACTGTTAGGCCCTAAATATTCCATGCCCGAACTACCAACTGAATAGGTCAGTGGTTTCAAAGCAAACATCCCCAGCATCAACACCAACAAAGTTATAAACTTCCTATAGAGGCAAACAAGTCACAAAGTGTTCAGTACAGTAGCATTTTAGTATGATTGGTTTTCACTGATCATTTTCAAGGTAACAGTGAAGTAAAAATTCAGGGTGGATTCAGCTGATGATGTTAAGTGAACAAGTTGTTATAAATAAATTATTGGAAATGTCAGACTCTCATTAGCCTTCCTTTTTTCTTTTTTTTTCCTGTTTTAAAAAAAAGTCAAATGTAATCTAATCTGGACTCTGTTCTCTTATTTTAACTCTTATTCAAGTTCAGTTTTTAAACAAACTTGGGGAAAGAACTGTGAAAATATAGGACCACTTACTGTTATCATGAATCACAAAAAACGGGTGGTTGTGGGGGAGGGGGAGAGGATAGAAGATTCAGTATTTGCTATTATTCCACTGTTATTCCAAACTAGAGCTGGTCAAAACTCAATTTCTATTCTGTAGGAAATTTGAACACTCTAAAATTTCCTTTTGTTTGAAATCAGAACAAATCCCCTTTTCTGAAATTTTCCCCAAAAATTGTTTTACAAGGCCCGAGCAAAGCACTTCATTTTGACTATAACATGCTAGTTTGAAATAAGGGCTTTCAATCACAGAAATGTGGAATTCTGCCTAGACAGCTTGCCACCCTTCCTACTTTCCCTAACCCTGTGGAAGCCTCTGTGGGGTTCAGTTTGGTCAGGCAGCCTGCTGGACTCTTCTGCCTTCTCCTTCACTAACTTAGGAGAAGCCAGTTCTCATCAAGACAGCCTGCGGCCATATTATTTTTGTCTGTTTCTTGCTCTGTACCACAGTTCCCCACTTTGGGAGGTTAAGTTATGGGTAGGGGACTCCCTGGAAGCATGAAGCTGCTATGCTCTTTTGGGCCACGCAGGAGCTGAAGGGTGAATGAGGATTCCCTTGCCACCTCAGACTCCTCTGAGCTCCACAGGCAAGGGAAGGGAATCCTTGCTTCCAGGGAACTTTGCCCCCATTAATGACAGAATTTGTAGGAAACTTCAATACTTGAAACTTGTAATTACTGAATAGTATGGATTTCAGGATAGGGCCCAATATACATATTTTGGTTTGCAAGACAGACATGTTAATTCATAGATTGCAATTCCAGAAGGGAGTATTGTGATCATCTAGTCTGACTTCCAGTATAACACAGGCCATAGAACTTCCCCAAAATAATTACTAGAGCAGATCTTTCAGAAAAACATCCAGTCTTGATTTAAAAGCTGTCATGGAGAATCGAGCATGACCCCTGGTAAATTGTTCCAATGGTTAATTACCGAACTGTTTAAATAAGTTACACTTTATTTCCAGTTTGAATTTGTCTAGCTTCAACTTTGAGCCATTGGATGATGTTATAACTTTCTCTGCTAGACTGAAGAGCCCATTATTTAATATTTGTTTATAAACTGTAATCATGTCACCCCTTAACATTCTCTTTGTTAAGCTAAATAGATTAAGCTCCATGAGTCTCACTATAAGGCATGTTTTCTAATTCTTTAATCATTCTCATGGCTCTTCTCTGAACCTCTCCAATTGATCAACATCCTTCTTGAATTGTGGGCACTGTATTCCAGCAGCGGTTGCACCAGTGCCAAATACCAAGGTAAAATAACCTCTCTATTCTTATTCAAGATTCCCCTGTTCATGCATCCAAGAATTGCATTAGACCGCTGTTTGGTTGATTATCTACTCTGACTCCCAAATCTTTTTCGGTCACTGCTCCCCAGGATGGAGTCCCCCATTGTGTAAGTATGGCCTACATTCTTTGTTCCTAGATGTATACATTTACATATAATCACATTAAAATGTATATTGTTTGCTTGTACCTAGCTTACTAGGCAATCTAGGCCACTCTGTATCAGTGACCTGTCCTCTTTATTTACTACTACCCCAATTTTTGTGTTCATCTGCAAGCTTTATAAGTGATTTTCTTTTCTTCCAGGTAGTTGAGAAACATGTTAAATAGTGGAGGGCCCATGACCAATTCCTGTGGAACACATCTTCTCAATTATGATTCCCCTTTTACAGTTACATTTTTAGACTTATCAGTTAACCAATTTTCAAACCATTTAATGTGTACTATGTTAATTTTATATTGCTCTAGTTTTTTTAAATCAAAATGTTGTGTAGTACCAAGTCAAATGCCTTATAAAAGTGTAAGTATACTATCTTATCAACCAAACTTGATACTTTTTTTATTAGCATTAATTATGTTACCCTCCTCTAATCCTTTGAACTCCTTCATCTTTCCCGGGATCAATATCAGACTGGCAGGCCTATAATTATCTGAGTCATCCCTTTTAAAATATCATCCCTTTTACTCTTTTTAAATATTAGCTCATTTCAAGTCTTCTAGAACTTCCCCAGTGTTTCAAGATTTATCAAAAATCAACACTAACGGTTCAGCAAACTCCTCAACTAGCTCTTTTAAAACTCTTGGATGGAGTTTATGTTAATGACACAGAATTTTCTGGCATAACTGGGCTCTGCCAGTTTTTCACAATCAGAATCGAAACCAAAGCAGATGCAGATTAGGTTCATCAAAAGGTTCAGACACCTTTTAAGAAAACTTCTGCTCAATTTCTAGAGAACCTGTGCTCAGTTTTGAACTAAACCTGCAGTAATTTGTATTTTGCACTGAAATAGATTGAAACCAAAAAAATATTTGCTTGGACCCCCTGCAAGGCAAAGAAAACCACTGGGTTTTGTACAGCTCTACTAATAACATCATTTCACAGAATGACACACTTCAAAATGTGGAATGAAGGCATCCAAATTATCTCTTTTCCAGTAAACTCTAAATAGATGTGAACATTTTCTCAAATGTTGACTGCTTTGCTATTAATCACACAGAAAATAACTGCATCACAACCTTCTTATAGAGGTCAAGAGCTCTAATGAGCACCCACATTTGTCTTGTGTCTTGCAAAAGCCTGAAATGTGTCTGGTTTTAAAGATTAAAAACAAAACCCCCAACTTTTAAAACCAAATGTCCCATTTCAGGCTTATAGCTTATTCCTACCTTTCCCCCTCTGCTCATTACCACCACAGTCAAGGAACCTGAGCCTGTTCCCCTCAGTCTTGTCTTCTGTGCACTAAACAAACCCCTTTTTTTTTTCCAGTCTTTCCTCATAGGTTGTTTTCTCGACCTTTAATCATTTTTGTTGCTCTCCTCTAGACTTTATCTAATTTGTCCACATCTTTCCCAAAGCATGGTGCCCAGAACTGGACACAATATTCCAGCTGAGGCCTTATCAGTGCTGAGTAAAGTGGAAGAATTACCTTTTGTGTCTTGCTTTCAGACTCCTGCTAATACATTCCAGAATGATGTTTGGTGTGTGTGCGGAGTTTGGGATTTTTTTTCTGCAACAGTATTACAGTGTTGACTCATATTTCATTTCTGATCCACTATGACCCCTAGATCCTTTTCTACAGAACTCCCTCCTAGGTGGTAATTTCCCACTTTGTGACATCAGATATCTTCTGCTCACTGATATGCTATTTAGGTTATTTTCTGAAAAAAAAAATATTATTTCAGGGAATAAACTTCAGTGAAGCTGAGGAAGGAATTTTTGTTCCCTGAAATCATAGAAATATGTAATGCTCAAAACCTCTTAGGTAAAATTGTGTCCATCCCTTTTCTGTGTAGGATTGTCTCAAACAGTATATGCTCTAATCTTCTGTCCAGTCTAGTTTTAAATAACCAAAGCAATAGGGTTTCCCTGCCTTCCCTTTGTTGGCTATTCCATTGCCTGAGATCTCTGTCACAAGTATTGTACTTGGCTAAGAGTCTGTTCCCCTGAAGTCAGCGTTAAACTTCCTATCGACTCTAAATGGTGAAGGATTAGGGCCTAGATGCATTATGGGAAACTTTTTAAGAATCAGACACAGATAGTTGCACACCAAACACTTAAGATAAGTTTGTGGCTGGTCAAGTGTATGTTTGGGGTTAAAAGGTGGGGGAGGGAGGAGGGAGGGGTAAGACAGAGACAGGGAGGAGAAGGCACCAGCAGCTTTACCCTCGGGTTGTGGCTGGTGCTTAGATAATCAAGCTGGGAAGTGCATGGTATTATGTTAGCTCTACTACTAGTGCTAGCTTCCCCAAATGGGATGGGGCAAAGTGAAGGTAGGACCATGGCCCAGCCCCTACCACCTCTGCATCAGTCTGGTGTGTGTGTTTGGAGGTGAGTGGGAGAGGAAGCTCAATCCTCATCCTGCAAAATGGTAGCCATACTCCTGCTGTGGCTGTACTCCCTCCTAGCCCCTGGAGGAATTCTGTTTGAGTCAGTAAGAATTCCACTGGGGTGTCCCACTGTTCTGCAGCCCCTCCATGCACCTCACCAGTTCAGCCAATGGAATAAAAGCAGAACTGGATTCAAAGATTTTATAAATATGAACATACTGAAAGTTCATATAGCCCCGCTGTAAGGTGGCAGTACAAAAATCCTTCCATACATATAATATGCATGGGATTGTAGGAGCATATTTTAAATTGCATTTCTGCTCTATCACTTACTTGCATATTTATATATGTTTTAACGATTAGATAATTTACTCCTATAGCCATTAAATATTTGCATGTGACTTGAGAATCTTTATAAAATATTCTTGAAAAACAATTACTGCATATACACAGTAGCCATTTTTTAAAGTATAATACTTCAGAGGATTAAAAATATTATGTATATAGTGTCTAAAGTACGCTAGGCACTTTACAAGACATTGAAAAAATATAATTCATGCTCAGACTTTATACTAAAATACTTACTCTTTTAATGCAAGCAAATGATTGGATTATGCAAGCACAAGCCAGAACTAAGTCAGTAAACTTCTATTTTTGTACTGTCGTAACTTTAAAATACTTTTTTTAAAAAAAAAATTAATAGACAAACATTGTTTCTGGACCTTCAATATCAAAACATAATTCTGATTCAAATGTATCTCTGCAGGCCAGAAATCCTTGAAATGGTGGCTTATAGAAGGGTTGGCACAACTTCTTCAGCAAAAATTACAATGTTCATTTAGTCTGAGAGATTCCTCTCTTGGTTTTGGCACTTAGAGACTTACCTTTTGTTGCAAATTTGGAAATAGTTCCTGGAAAGCCAGCTGGCTAGTTTAATTTGAAATAATATCAGATAGAGGCATAAGATTAATAATTCTTCCATAATATCACGGGGCTGTATTATTTCTATTTTTAGAACTAAAGAAACTAAACTAACAATGCTCTATCCCATTTACTTTTAGGAGGCTCCAACATTAAGAGACTGTTCCCGGCATGCAATATCTTGCAAAGGTATGTCAATCTGCCTCTTTAGCTTGACAAACATCCTGATTACAGACAGAGGGAGATGTCTGTGGATAAGACCTTAGATTCAGTATTTGGCTGTTTTTATTAGGTTTTGTCCTCCTAGCAGAAGAGTAATTATAAAAGGTGCTGCTGGAATATTTCAGAGAAATTAGATAGGGAAGACACTTACCTCTTCATTTGTTTTTGCTCTTTGTTTTGTTTTTATATCCTGTTAAAATATTCAAAGTAAATTAGGAGAAATAGGCCTGAAGATGTAACAGGTGAATAACGTTGCAATCCCAATGTTAATGTTCAATGAGTCCTAGCATTTAATAACTATTGTACCATAATCCCTATAAAACTGGAAACCAAACAAGCAATAAAGTGACAGGTAATATAGACCAAGCCATGGGGGCATAGATAGCCGAGAGAGGAGGGTTTTGGATTCATGAAGTGTGTGTGTGTGTGTGTGTGTGTGTGTGTTTGTATGGTCTTTACTTGGAGGTTAGTGTCCCCTTTTTTCTAGATTCAAAACGGATGGTGTGTTAAGCTAACTTTAAACTAAGTGGGGGCAGAGGAGAAATGGGAGCTCTCTTCTAATGTAAATGATCTGTCGTATTTCCAGTATACAAAGTCAGGCAGAAGATAAGTGTTCTCAAATGTAAGACGAAGAGTAAGGCACTGAAGTTTCAGTTCACAAATGCAAGGAGTTCATAACATACACAAGAGGAGCTAAACTTATGCTGAATGATGGAGACTAAAACCATGTGGATATAACCGAGTGATCGGTTGGTTTTCATAACTGATTGTTAATATAGACGTGCAATTTATACAGCAGGGACAGAAAGGGAACAAGAGATGGAGTAGGTGGTGCTTTACAGCACAAGTATATACAGTGTCAGCAAGATGCAATTTGACAATGAAGCATGCATTGGTGAAGTTCTGTAGGTGAGGATATAAGAAATGAAAAAAACAATAGAGAAGTTACAGTGTGCATCTGCTACGGACCACAGGGGCTTGAGGAAAGAGAGAAAGAAATATACGTGTGAGTAGTTGTAGATAACTATGCAAGGGGAATGATGGAAGCCTTATTACTTGGGACACTTAAAAATGAACAGGACAAAGCACTAGCAAATATATCCTGGGGAAGAACACATCTGTGCTGCCAGACTAAATGATCCCATGGGCCTTTTCTATATCTAACTTCTGGGGGACAAGTAGGAATCAATCCCCTCCAGGATTTTTTACATAGAAAGGGGGAGGGTCTGGCGGCTTCCATGGCACCATCTCCCCCTAACCAAGGGTCTGCACAGGAGTAGTGAGCAGACAAAGGATCAGAAGGGGCTAACTTGGGGCCACAGTTGGGAGGGGGACACACACCATCCCTTTCCTCTTACTCCCACAGTTCTATAGAGAATACGTGCTGATGGTAGTTTAGAGAAATCTGTCTTTGGGAATATGTCCTTGGGGATCCCAGGATCTGAAGAACTTGGGGGTTGGACTACCTGCTTCTTCCATGGTGTAGAATGGGAAACCAACCCTTCCCTCTCAATGGATCAATTTGGAGGAAAGGCCACAAGGTTTTCTTTTCCTCAGAAGGTACAATCCTAACCTATGACTTTATTATTCTAAGATTGTACAATTTATTTTTAACATAGTTACTGTAGACCCTCATTTGTCCCACTTTCATAAACTTCTTATCCCCATTAAAACCTTATTTGTTCCACTTTTCAGCAAAGCTTCTATAGTAGAATGTAATAATCAGAAGAGTAACTTTTCCCACAGGGAATAATTGCCTCCTTCTGGCAGGAGGCTTTCCTGCAACTGACTCCCTGCTGATCAGCCATTTGGTGGCTGTCAGAGGAAGCAGAGGGAGTTTCTTGAGACTGCTGTAGTCAGCAACAGGCACTGCCCTCTGCTGCCTCCTGTATCTCCCCTTCAGCCTGCAAAAAGTTGGTTGAATAATAATAATACATAATAATAATAATACATTATTAGGTTGAATTCTGCCTTTGAACACACATGCATAACTGATACTGATGTCAAGGGGAATTGAGGGCAGAATGTGGCCACTGCAGTATAATATCCTATGTCATTCCTTGTATGAAAATAACTGAGTATTGGTTGACCTAGGGTCAGCTTCTCCTCTCTAACTGGTGTATATCTAGAGTAAATCCATTTAAGCCAATGGAGTAACTCCAGTCTTATAGCAGTGTACTGAGATCAGAATGTACTCCTCTCTTCCCCCATACCCTCATTATCTCCTACAGGCAGATGGCTAAAGGAAATGCAGAAGCTATGAGCTGGAGTCTCATTTCCTTTTGTTTGATACTCCTGGATGGCTTGCAGTCACTGCAGATTTTAAACAGCCAAAGTCTTCCACAAAGGACAAAATTATGTTCAAAATTCTGCAACCCTTACTTCTATGAGAGGTCTTTTACCGTCTTTACTCCTACAAGTAGTCTTGTTGCAACTTATTGAACTACTGGGGAAGGAAGGGCTATTTGAGTGAGCAAGGCTGCAGGATTGGGCCCTAAATAAGAAAGTAAACCCAGAAAAGGCTTAATTCTTTAGCAGTCAATCTGATTGTCACAATGAATGATGTTTTTAAGGTCTTTTCTGAAGTGCACTCCAGGTACATTATGCACCCAAGTGCTGTTTGGCATGCCCAAAAAAACACTTAGCTTCAACTCAGATCAAAGTTCTTGACAATCTATCAACTCTCTTTTTTTCAGCTTCTTATTGTTCAAGGAACAGTATAAATGATTTGTATGGAAAGTATATATTAAGGAGGTTGGGTCTTGTCTCCACACAAACTTACACCACTTCAACTAAAGTTGTGATTTTTTTTTTATGTAGATAATTTTTCTTAATTCAGTTTGAGTTACTTATTTCAATTTAATTTAATGAGGTAAAAGAAGTGGATTAAGTTAAATTGAGGTAAGACACTCAAAGCACTGTCTACAAAGAGCTTTATAAAATTGGTTTAAAAACTGAGTTAAATTTAAACTGGTGTAATTTCTGTGTTCTGACAAGGCCTCAAAGTTTTCAATTACAGTTAGCAATTTCTACTGCTGCAAATGGTTAACTCATAAAACTATTTGCTTTATCTTTTGTAATCCCCTTACAAAAGCATCCCCTAACAATCTCTTTATGTGCTCCGCAATCTGTACGTTCCTATGACGGATGGCTTGGTCTGTCTTACAAACACGTTTCAAATAAATCAGCACTGAACAGATCCACTCTACATCTGAACCAAGTTTTAGACATGGCTTAGACAAGTCAACTCTGTCTTCTGCCATTGCCTTCTCATATGCTGAATTTGAGTCATCAGCCAAGTGAATGTTCTCATGCTGTGTTTTGGGTCACCACTCACAACTTCCATCTTCTGTGTGAAAACAGGCATGCCATGTAACCATTCCCAGGCTTGGTGTAAGAAAGGGAGCTGTGATTATTCACTGACTCATAGACAAAGTGAGTACAGAAGTGTAAGACGTGGGAATAAGACAGTGACATGGACTGAAAAGAGTCTAAGATCAGTAAACTTAGTGAGAATGATGCTACTAGCTTAGGATCAGAGATGGGTCAGCTCCTGCTTTGGTGAGAAAGTGAGAGCTACCAAGGCCTCCTTCCTTTGGGTCCACCTTGCAGATACCAGCCAAAGCTGTAATCTGCATGGAAGGACTGGTCCTGACTAACAACACTAAACCACAAAGGGGTGCAGGAGGAAGGGAGCCAGGGATTCACCCCTGGCACCAGCCAGCAGAGCTGGCCAACCACAGAGAGAAATGCATGCTGTATTTAATGGGAGTAGCAGCAGGAGATGTATTCATCTCACCTGGGAGCTTTGGGGGTCTACCCCCTCCTGAACACAGGCCCATGCCTGCTGATGCAGTAGTACGGTTAAATCTAATGTGTGAACATGTCAAGACCTAGCTAGAAACAAGGTGGTTGTCATCTTAGTCTGTGTGTAACTTTTCATTTACTCAGATGGGATGAATAGTGAGAATTCTTTACAGAGTAAAGAGAAAAAGATAAGCAGCAATATCCTAGAAACTGAACATCCTAAAATTAGACCAAGCTGGAACTCTAATATGCATAATCCTAATGTGCTGTTCAACACACACACATTCCTTTAGAAGTCAAATTCCTTTATCAGGCACCAACAAACATGTAGCTTTCACAAAGTGACTAATTGACTGGGTAGGCAGTCATATAATAGCTAGTCAGGGAAAAATTTTAGTCCTTTAACAATATTTTCTATATAGTAATATTTGTCCAAATTACTTATACAGTAATATAGTAAGGGTCAGGTTAAGTTCCTCAGCATGGAAGAACGTTTCCATTCATTGCATGGAAGGCTGGCAGGTGTGCAAGCAGACATGCAGGACGATGCTTTCCTCTGCAAAACTAGCCTAAAAATCTTAGGCCTGGTCTACACTACGAGTTTATGTCGGATTTAGCAGCATTAAATCCGAATTAACCCTGCACCCGTCCACACAACAAAGCCATTTTTTTGACATAAAGGACTCTTAAAACCGATTTCTGTACTCCTCCCCAACGAGGGGATTAGCGCTGAAATCGACATCGCCATTTCTAATTAGGGTTAGTGTGGATGCAATTCGAACGTATTGGTCTCTGGTAGCTATCCCACAGTGCACCATTGTGACTGCTCTGGACAGCACTCTGAACTCGGATGCATTGGCCAGGTGTACAGGAAAAGCCCCGGAGAATTTTTGGATCTCATTTCCTATTTGGCCAGGTGAGCTCATCAGCACAGGTGACCATGCAGTCCCAGAATCGAAAAAGAGCTCCAGCATGGACCGAACTGGAGGTATGGGATCTGATCACTGTATGGGGAGAGGAATCCATGCTATCAGAACTACGTTCCAAAAGACAAAATGCCAAAACATTTCAAAAAATCTCAGAGGCCATGAGGGACAGAGGCTACATCAGGGATGCAACACAGTGCAGTGTGAAACTTAAGGAGCTCAGACAAGCGTACCAGAAAACCAAAGAATCAAATGGACGCTCCGGGACAGAGCCCCAGACATGCCGCTTCTATGCTGAGCTACATGCTATTATAGGGGAGGCCGCCACCACTACCCCACCCCTATCCATGGACTCCGATGATGGGGTACTCTCCACCATGGCTGAGGATTTTGCAGATGGGGAAGATGAGGACAAGCTTGGGGAGAGCACACAGCACACCGTTCTCCCCGACAGCCAGGATCTTTTTATCACCCTGACTGAAATACCCTTCCAACCCAACAAAGCCGGAGAAGGGACCTCTCGTGAGTGTACCTTTTTCAAAATAATACATGTTATAAAAGCAAGCGTTTTTTAATGATTAAGTACCCTGAGGACTTGGGATGCATTCGTGGCCAGTACTGCTACTGGAAAAGTCTGTTAACGTGTCAGGATGCAGCGGAAATCCTCCAGGGATATCTCCATGAAGCTCCATGAAGCTCATCTGGAGTAAAGAGTGCCGCAGATCCTGGGAATTACTAGTCTGTTAAATAACTAAAGTGCCCATTTCATTTCAAATAATATGAAGCCTAAAAGTCTTTGAATAATCTGTAGTTGTCATTAAAATTGTTACATTTATGATTGTTATCCAAGTAAGATGGTTTAGATCCAAATGATATTGTAGAACTCTCTGCTTCTTGGGTATTGGAAATTTCTTTTTTATATCTTTGCTCCTTTCAATGCCATAAACCTTCAGAGTTGTAGACCTGGTCTACACTAGGAACTTACGTTGGTATAGCTATATCTCTCAGGGGGTGTGGAAAAACCCACATGCTGAGCAATGTAGCTTTACCTAAATAAGTTCCTAGTGTAGTGCTAGGTCAAAGGAAGAATTCTTCCGTCAACCTAGCTACCACCTCTCAAGCAAATAGATTACCTATGCTGGTAATAGCTCTCCCATCAGTGTGGGTAGTGTCTACACTGAAGCACTACAGTGGCATAGCTGCAGCATTTCAAGGGTTGACAAACCTGTATTTTTAATTATTCCATTAGTGTGATTTTTAAAATTTAGCAAAACATCTTATTTGGAAAAGCAGTATCGTTGTAGCTGTGTTGGTCCCAGGATATTAGATAGGCAAGGTGGGTGAGGTAATATCTTTTATTGGACCAACTTCTGTGGGTGAGAGAGACAAGCTTTCGAGACACACAGAGCTTCTTTTCCAGACCTCAAGTAGAGCTCTGTGTGGCTTGAAAGCTTGTCTCTCTCACCCAGAGAAGTTGGTCCAATAAAAGATATTACCTTACCCACTTTGTCTCTCTTATTTTAAAATGGTCATTATTGTTAGATCAAGGATTCATAGTCTTTTGGAGTTTAACTATGGTTTTCAGAGGCTATAAGAACCGCCCTCCCCTCCCCCCAATTTTCTGTGATGTCATGCATTTCCTTAATTAATATTTGCAAGACCACATTCTTAAAACAGCCTCATCATGGTTTCTAAATTCATGCATGCGAATCAGACCGATGGACATCAACTAGGATGTGTGCATGCAAATTTGGGTATGCATAGCCTATTTGTGTATGTAAATTCTATCATAATTGCACATGCAAATGAGCATCTGCTAGTGAAGAGGCTATTTTATGGAGTCTTCAGGTAAGACAACTATAAATCCACTAACCATCCCTTACTCTCATTCCTAACCCAGCCCCCTAGAAAGACACATCCATGTTCTCCTGTGGAGAACATCTCTAAGGTATTCGTTAGTCCTCAATCTCTCAGCTCCCTCCCTCTTTCCCCCATGCTTATCATTAAAACTATATGTGGTTTAAAAAAACCTGATGAAACTTTTTTCTAAAAATAAAATGTGCTTTTTTTTAGACCACAATTTTTTTTCATAAATTAACAAACAATAATAATAAGTAACATTTTGGCTTAAAATTTGTGTTCCAATTCAGTTTTTGGTTTTCAAAAACTGGGGGAAAAATTATGCAAATCACTTCTTAAAGACCTAAAGTTTTGTTGAAAAGCCTGAATATTTTCACACACAACTTTTTTTTAAAAAAAAGTTACCACAAAAATTACATTTTACCAGCTCTAATTAACAGTGCCTCTTGTAGGTGAATCTAAATCATAAAAAATAAACATAAACAAACAACTGTGTGCCAGGACAATCTGGGGAAGGCTCAGAAGAGCAGCAAGGTCAAGAGTGTGGAGAAGTAAGGAACATGCATACAATCCACTCTCTAGCAAGCCTTCTAGTACCCTACCTTGTCTAAACCTGGAACCCCCTTGTGACTCTAGATTCTGCATGCTTTCAGAAACAGTCCTGCAGCCTGAAAGAAATTATCCCCTTGACTGGAATTAAACATACAAGGTACATCAAAATAACCAATCTCAGAACATCAGCAGCACACAGCTGGTCGTGGGGGGACCAGCATCAAACTTTTTTTTTTTTTTTTTGTATAGAGGATGTGGAGAAATTATAGACCTTTATTCACAAGAAAGAGGGATCACAATCAAGAGTGAAACCTGTTATTCAGAAGCCTGATTTTGCAGTCCTTCCTCATGCAAAACTCCCATTGACCCTAACTGGAGTTAACCATGCAAGAGGGGTACAGGATCAGGCCTTCAGAAAGGAAAAAACAGAGACCTAAGGCAATGATCAACTGATCAGCTTTGCTCATTTAAACAAAAGATAAACATATCAAATGCATGCCAATTACTGTCGAAACTGTTTTCAAAACAACAATTTTACACGTCTCTCTCTAATTGGATTGTACATCAAAGTTATTGAACTGTCAAAAGTCAATGAAACACTGTCTGAGGAAGGGCCCCAGGAACAAGTTCTGCAATTAGCATATCCTGTTTATAGTTTGCATTCCGTTTTCCAATCTGAGCTATTGTTAGCAACTTGTTTAGTTGGGGAAAAGTTTACATTTAGGACCAGATTGTGCCCGGCCCTCGAGAGGTTGCAAAAAGCTTTTTCCATTTGAATCTTCTACACAGGGATCTTGCACTATTGCATCCTGTGCTTTGAATGCAGGGACAACACCTCATGTGCCAAAGAGGCAAGGAAGAGACAGGGCCTTCTTTTATAGACTAGACAGTGGAACTGGAGCTGGCTATCTGCAGGGGGAGAGCATGCTGAATAGAGCTGGGTGGATAACCAACATTTTGGTTCATTTGTTTTACCCAAACTGCAATGTGTTTCAACAAAATTGAAAAGTGATTTGATTTTGAGCATTTATAGGTTTTTAAAAAACAATTAAAGGAGATTTTTGAAACAAAATAGTTTCAAACTGAAGTATTTAATTTTTTTAAAAAAGAACAAAATGAAACATTTAGACTCTTCAGAATTTATTTTTCTCTCCCCGTAAACCAACAGTTTGGTGAAGTTGATATGGATTTGTGCAATGTTTTGGTATTCCCAAATCTGCATTCCCCCCCAAAAAGGAGCTAGTGTGAAATGTTGCGCAGCTCTAATGCTGAGCAATCCTATGCTGAAGGGAATTTCCCCACACTCCCCAAAACTCCCCGCAAAATAGCGTGGGTTCTTGCAGCCCTGTTAAGGGCTTGTGGCTTGATGGCGCAATCTGGATCCTAGTGTGCATGAAAATCATTACTAACTATTTAACTGTTCCTAGGTTAATAGAAGTCAAAGCAAGGAAGTGAGATTGAGAGACCCAAAAATGTCAGTGTATTTTTCACTGTATCAACTTGTTCCCAAAGGACAGCTCAGTGTGCAAAAGTAGCACCTGCAAAGAACAAAATTAGACACAGCATGCAATCTATTTATACTCGCTGTGTCCAACCAACAGATAAGACATTTGACAACAACTGAATGCTGCAGATCCCTCTCCTCCTATGACCTTATTCATACAAGGGTTCCTATTCTATTTGTTTGCTTATTGTAGGATGGTGACCATATAAAACAATGGGTTGCAATTGGCTCTTGATAGATCCTCTTAAAGGCATGCTCCATGCTGAACGTAATGAAAAATAAACATTAACATAACAGAGTTTCGAGTACTTATAACCAACCTGCTTACTAAACTAAGTGCTCAATTAGTCCTTGAGGTCCCCTGTGCTGTCACATGTGCCTGTGGGTCTCAGGAGGGGGCAAGTCCACTTTTTGTAGTTGTTCCATGTGCAGGGTCTCTGTCTCACCCTGCTGTGATAGTTTCCTGTCTGTGACCTCTTGGGCAAAATGGCAGTGTCAGTTACCCTTACCAGTTCCTTACCTCCAGCTCTTCTGGGATTTGGAGAAGTTGTCACCTATTTCTTTGGAGTAGGCGTCCATTTGGGGTGATAACCTCATACACCTGTAGGCAACTTCTTGTGACACCAGTGCTGGTTGTGACAATTGTTTCCCAGGGGACAGGTTTTTCCTGAGCCACCAACAAGGGCTCTTTCCCTTGGCTTAGCTTGTAGTTTTGGTATAAATGACAAGCCTTAACAGCTTCCTTAGTGTTGATGTCCATTTGACATCAGTTTAAAACATATATCCCAGATTCCTCCTACTTCCTGTTCTCCAAATTCCTCCTGCCTCTTGCACATCCCTGTATTTGCCCCAAATCTCTTCTTCTGCCTGTCCTTCACACTTCTCTCTATCCATACGTGCCACACTTTGCCCAGCACACATGCCCCAATTTCTTCCACCCTACTTCAAATGCACACCCTTAGTTTCCCCCCTCCTACTCTCCCTGTTGAGTAGATCTGATGCAGCAAGGAGCTTTTTGAAAAGAACTATTTAGGATTAAGAGTCACTTTTTACCATTATTTTTCATAAATGAAAGCTTATCAGCAGAGACTCGTGCATAAAAATCTCCATCAAGGAAGATTCTTTCAAAGTGGCTGCCAACTCCCATTGATCTCAACGGAACTGAGATCACAGGTGTTCTCATTGGAAGTGCCCTCTGAAAATGCAGCCACCTTCTACTGCTTCCAGTCAGAGTGAAGCGAGCAGCCAACTTTATTAACAGCAGCCTGATTGCTCAGTCTCATTGGGATGAATGGGAAATGGCAACCCTTTTTCAAAGAGGGCAGTTCTTTGTGCCATTCTCTCTTCTAGGACGTAATTGGGCAGCACTGTTGAAGCTTTCAGTTATGAAGAATAAAGGGAAAATTACCATTATATATTTTTTAAAGAAGTAGTCTTCAAATGTATCTCTGATGGATAAGATGTCAGTGAGTTATATAAGAGGCCCCAATTTTAAATTCATTTCCACTCTTACTTTTGAACAAATTTAATTGTAAAGTCTCATAAAATTCATTCGGTATTCAAAAAGTACTGTAATTTTGGGGCAACTATACTGTGTTCTTCATACAAAACAAAAAAGTTGAATTTCTGCATTGTGTAAAATTCAACTCCACCTTTATTATGGAACAGTGAGTGATACTTCCATAATATGCTGCTGAGTTGCTTGTTTTTCTTTGTTAAAAATTTTTGCTAAATTTGTTTTGCAAAAAGTAAACATAAGAGGCCACTGTAAAAAGGGAAAAGCACAGAGGCCATGTCACACTACAAAGTTGAGTTATGTTGGTGTAGGGCTGCCAAAGTTTGTGTATCACGTGGGTGTGCGCACACTTGGTGGCTTGCATTGGCATTGTGCTGTACCCACCAGAAGTGCATGCATCAACGTTAAATGTGGTGCATACCAGGTGGGTATCCCAGGGTGCCCTGTGCTGTTGTCTAGAACAATGTGCAGTGCTTTGTGAGATAATAGCGATTCACCCAGGGATTTCTGGGAGTTCTCAATCGAGTTCCCACCGTGCTGTTTTTTCCGTCCTGTAATTTTTCACTCCCACAGTCCCATGTGGTGCCTCTCCATCTCCATCATCACTCTGACAGAAGCATTGATCCTGCAGAGTTTGTAACAGTTTTCATGAGCATTGCTGATACATGATGCATGATCATCCAGTATCTGTAGCAGTGCTCCCTCAAGCTCCTGTGACAAGGAAGATGCAGAGCTCTTTGAGCACAATAACTGGATGCTGATGGACAAAGCAAAAGGGGAAAAAAAAATTCCAGGTTGCTGGTGGTGTTCATGGAGCAGCTCCATATAGTAGAGTGCCGCTTCTGGGCCTGAGAAACAAGCACTGACTGATTGGATTGCATTGTAATGCATGTTTGGGATGATGAGCAGTGGCTGCACAACTTTCAGATGCAAAAGATGGATCTGTGCGCCAAGCCCACCCCAGCCTTCTGGCACAAGGATGAGAGCTGCATGGACCTCTGGGAAGCGAAAGGAAACTTGTGACACCAGCTTGCTGCTTGTCAATGGGCAATCATTTCAGAGTTGGAAAATCCATGGGGGGGGGCTATTGTGATCCAAGTGTGAAATGCCATTAAATGTTTCCTGCTACACAGAGCTGTTACTCTTGGCAATAGTGGATAGATTTGCAGCAATGTGGTTCCAGAACTGTGGTGGGGTAACAGACTGCACGCGTATCCCTATTTTGGCACCAGCCCACCTTGCCCCACAGTATGTCAACAGAAAAGGCTTCTTTTCTATGGTTATGCAAGCACTAGTGGATCACCATGGTTATTTCACTGATATTATTGTGGGCTGGTCAGGGAACGTGCATGACACTTGCATTTTTAAGAACACAGGATTTCTTGAAAAGCTGCAAGCCTGGACATTCTTTCCTGACCAGTGGATTATCATTAATGATGTTGAAATGCCAGCCCTTTCTGTAGCTGACTGATAGAACTTTATTTTAAAGCTTCCCTCAGCTGCATAGTTCCATGGATGGCTCTTCTAATAGCTCTTGTGTCTGGCTGTTCAAATTCACCTTACCCCTCCAGCTGGTGGCAGCTTTTCCCCCTTTGCCTCACAGATATTATGTAGTACACAACATGCAGCTATAACCATTGGATCTCACTGAGAAAAAAATCACAATCCAGTGAGTAAACAATGCCAGCATCCCTTCATTCTATCAAAGGCACATTAAATGATTCTGCATCTGCTGAGCTAGTAGCTGAATCTTTTGCTCTCTTACTTTCATGGAATAGTGTCTGTCTTGTATACTTTAGATTATATATTTGCCTGCCACTATGAATTCTGTAATATTTTATATATGTTTATAAATATGGCTGCTTTTTGCCTCCTGCGATGCTTGGTGTGAACTAAAAGATACTCTGACTTTCCAAAAATAGAACTGCATTGTGTAAAAAAAACAGCAGTTAACAAAATTAAAATGCAAACATAAACATACAAGGGTCCAAAAATCCTATACCACTGTTAATGGGGTGAACCTTACTTTACAATCCCAAGTGAAAATGGAAGTAAACAATGAACATTTACATCCATGTATGTAACTGATGGTTCAGTGTAGTCCCTTGTGGTTACATATTCATTGACCTGTAGTTTCCCACAAGTCAGAATATGTGTAGCTATGTTTCCCCTTGTTATCCCCTGTGGATTGGTAAGGATAAAGATGTACATTGTGGTGCCATGTAGTAGGTTAGGGAGCAGTGACTATGAAGTTCTCCATGGAGCACAAAGGTGGTTGAGTCCAGGATCTTTGGGCTGGTAGGTCAACCATACTCCTCAGCATTTGTGTTTGTTGCCTGAGCAACCCCATGATGTCCTGCTGCATTTTCCAATGCGCATCCCAGTCCTTTTGCCTCTCCTGCAGCAACTGCTCTGTTCACTCTTGATCTTTTTCATGGTCGTGTTATGATGGGGCCCTCCAAGAACCTATGACCATGGTATGAGGCATAGTGACTTGAAGAATCTAACCGAATTATCCTCCCTACTTCTCTTTTTTCTCCTCCTGATCAGAGTCAGACATTCAGTGGGCATGGAAGCAGCACCCCTCCAGGCCATGCCTGGTTGAAAAGAATAATATTTCTTGCCTGCTCTAGGCAGGAGCATGTCTAGTAGCTCTGTGTGTTGAGCAGTCGTATGCAAGCAATAACAGTAAGCTGCTAAGCGTGTTTGCCAAGGTGGGTTATGAGGAAAAGGCATTTCAAAAACACGCTGGGGTTTTAAAAAGGGCAAGTGTGGGGTGGGCTTCCAGTCTGTGACCCCTGGGCAGTGAAGGTCAAAATTGTGACCAGAGTGGTCACTGTTGCAGGGACAGAGGTAGTGTGAGACGACTGCTGGCGACTGTTAGGGTTGACCATAGTCTGCATCTCTGAGGGAGGCAGTGTTACTGCATGGTTGTAACTGGGCACTTAACGTTAGCAAGTGACAAACTTTATTGTAGACACATGCATAACTAGGTTGATGTAGATCAACTTACGTGGACCTAACTTTGTAGATAGACCATGCTGGAAAATTGCTGAGCTGTGGGGAAACATGCCATAGTGAGAATATGGGATAATAAAACTGTGGCTGAATTGAAAAGCATACATTTTACCAACTGATACCATAAGCAGTTTACAACACATAAAATATCAAATAGGAGATTGATGAGTTTGTGTGTCCTGCTCTGTGGTGTGAGAGCCATTTTAGTCCCGCAATAGGTACTTAGGCTATGAAAATTACTCTTTTCTATGCGCAAGTTTAATTATAACATTTGTGCCTGCATGATCTCAGTTTTTTTTTCTTATTGAAATATAGTATCAGTTTGTACTGAATAATTTTCAAATAATATAAATCAGTGGATTCTTATCTTGTGTGTCACACCACATGGCTGACTATGTGCCTCTTAAGGTGATTTAGGAAAGCAAGATGTTGTTTCAACTACAGGATTTATTTTGGAAAATGGGTACAGTCTGTGCTATTGTGTCTTTTGATCTAGCTCAGGGGTTGGCAACCGTCAGCATGCGACCCATCAGGGTAATCCGCAGGCGGGCCATGAGACATTTTGTTTATGTTGACCATCAGCAGACATGGCCTCCAGCAGCTCCCATTAGCTGGAAACAGCAAACTGTGGCCACTGGGAGCTGTGTGGGGGAGGGAGGCGCATGCCTGCAGACGGTCAACATAAACAAAATGTCTTGTGGCCCACCAGCAGATTACCCTGGTGGGCTGTGTGCCGAAGGTTGCCAACTCTGGTCTAGATTTTTTTAAAAGATATTGTTTGTACCACTCCTACAGTCAATGTATTAGGGTAAAGAAACATGCAACATATATACCATCCACCATCAAAGTTTCAGACTCTTCAATGTGACTTTTATAATTTAACATTATACTCCATTTTCAAAGAAATATTGCAGAAACCACCATCCCATGGCTTCCCAACCATAAGTAATAGATAAAAATCCGCAAGTGTTCTCAGTAATATCCTGATCATGACGTTCCAGGAATCTCCAAAATACAGGTTTTAGCATAGTGAATCCATTTATCACATAGATAAGGTTTATGTTCTTTTAAGAAATGGAATGTGCCTGAAAGTGTCAGGCATGTTAAGAAAAGCCGCAATAAAGAATTAAGCTGCTGATCCCAAATACTGGATAATCACACTTCTGATCTGTGTTTTTAGTTTCAGATATGTCTACTTCAGTCAGATTTACCTCTGTTCACAAAGCTTCAGGGGTCAGCCCACTTTTATGAATGTAATGTTATTAACCTTAAAATGCTGAATGGTTAAACAGATAATACATATTGGGTTTTAAGGTAAAAAGCAAACCCCATCTACATCACTTAAAGCTGTCTACATTCTTGCTCTTATCTCTGTGGCTCATTGTGGGATTTGCTCTATATTATCTAATAATATTTGACCCTACAGTCTACTGGAGAACACACAGAAGGCCCCTTTGAAAAATGAGTCCCATTTAAGTCCCATGCTGTTCCCACTGAACTCAATAATAAATTAACATGTATCAGGCAAGATCCTACTGGCATATCTAACATATTTCCTTGGAGCCTATCTATTAGGCTATAAACTGACTTCTGAAGATGTGCCATTAAAGATTTAAAACATTTTTATATGAACTTCATGAGAATTAATTTCTCATACCAGGCATTACACGTTTATCATTAAACCTGAGCTCTGCCTCAGAGTGAGGTGTGTGAGTGATAAGTTAGTGTGCTGAATGTTGATCTAACTTGTCATGATTGGATCAGGTTTTTGAGACTGCACTGTGCTGGATGGATTGTCAATGAGAAGACTATCAATACTAGCAATCCCTTCATTGGAGGGACAGTTTTGTGAACAGAATATCTCCTGGATATCAAGGTTTCAGCCAACTATTTAGCCAGGTCTTAGCCAACCATTTAGTGAACCAGTTATGAAAAGTTCAGGGGAAAGGGGTGGGGGAGAGTGGACCAAATCTCCCCACTCCCAGAATGAAAAGATGGTTTCTAGGTTTATGATGGCACGGGAGAGAACTGTAGTAGTTATAAATTGCTATTCCAGGTACATGGAATTTATCCAGCTGGCACAGAGTAGATCCCTATGTGTTGCACTTCTAGTCACTTTCTTATTCAGCACTGTGCAATCATTGTGCTGACTATGGCCACTTAGGCTTTTATATCTTCGGAAAAGACTATGCAACAGACTTACATTTCCTCAGAGCAATACAGAGAAGAGAGGATGGTGTCAAATTTTACACAAAGCCAATCAATCAGTCACGACCTCACATTTTTATCATTTAGTTCTATGCACCTCCATCCCAGAATATATACAGCCTTGGATATGTGGGTAAGTGACTGTCACTTCAATAAAAGACTGCAAATTAAATTGGAAGAGGGAAGATATATGTATTGGGCTATCTGAGTTAATGTGCAAGCTGGGCATGTGCAGGACTGAAGTTTAGAATGGGAAAGAGTCTGGAACATTATCCTGGACCCTCCCACAGCATGTAGAATGGGAGAGGTGGGGACAACACACCAGAGCATGCAGCAGCTTTTAAAATTTCCTTCAGTAGATAGAAAAGGAGTAATTGTGGCACCTTAGAGACAAACAAATTCTGAATGCATCCGATGAAGTGAGCTGTAGCTCACGAAAGCATCACTTCAGTAGATAGAGGTGGCAGCAGCAGGGGAAGGAGAAACTCATGTTTCTACATCAGTTGTCTGCTTTGTGTATTTCTTTCCCTCCCTAAGCTCCTCTACACAGACCCAGCTGTGGCTTCTTCCTGCTAGTCAACATGTGAAGGGGCTTGGCCTGCCAGTCTCTTCCTCTGGCCTCCAAGGAGAACCCCAGGTCCCCCAAAGGCAGTAAAAGAGGAGGCCACCCCAGCTACCTGCTCTAGCACTTTCAAGCTCACCTCAGAGGGGAGAGGAACAAAATGGACGATAGGAGTGTGACAGGAGATAGAGGGAACATGAAAATGGAGAGAGAAAGGAGGGGAAAAGTAGAAGTTAAGACGGTATACAGTGGGTAAAATTAAACACTCCATTCCAGTTTTCGAGAGATTCTCGATTCTTCAAATGAACTTCCTGTATACCAGCCAGAAGGGAGGAAGGTGCACCTTGCAACACTCCTGCAGTATTGCTACCTTAAGGCTGTCGATACTTCTCTTCCAAACTTAAAGGAAGATTAAGTTAAGAGGAAAAAATGCTGGGAAAGGAAAGGTCCCTGTCAGAGGTTGACCTCACAATAGGGAATATGTAGCCAGAGACAGTACTATCTAGGCCCAGGGAATACTGAGATGACTTAACACAAGTCTTATGCTCCCCACTTAGACACTTTTGAAAACTCTACCTGAAATGTCTAACTCTGAGGGCTAGTCATACAAGTATAAAATATCCTGGATTTTCCAAATCCCAAGCCTTGGATATTTATAATAATTATGTCCATTTGTTTTACTTATGGTGTTATGCTCACACGGCAACACAATGGGAGTTTTAAAAAATGAATTTTGCATTGGAAGTGAAATTCTAGGGAAAAATCTGAACAAGCAGGTATTCACTACTAGGGTTGGGTAAACATTGCCAAAAAAGAAAAACCTAAACCACCTTACAAATATTTGTTTGAATTTTTCAACAAATATTCTTTGACTGTTTGTGCTCTTTTTATTAAATATTGTTAAATATTCACAGCATTCTGAATTAATTAATGTGAGTATTTGTGCTGGAAATATTATTGTAGGAATTATGCTCCTCCAGTCTTAGAATAGGTGGTGGTATATTTCTGTGTGTTTGAACTCCCCTAACCATTACAACTCATGTTTTGAGTACTTGCAACAAACCACCCATGAACAATCTTGAAATCAGGAATTTCTCAAAGTTTGGCAAATTTCAGATAGCAAATAAATTCAAGAAAATCAGTCTTCCAAGGGCAATTCATGGGGATGAGGGAAAGGTTAAATGAATTGAGTAAATGTTGTGAATTATTCTCCCCTCTCTATTTAGCAGTACATTTCTGTAGTGTCTAGGAAAGGGTGAGTGCTGTTTCCTCAGTTTAGCTTACTAGCCAAGCACTTGGTACAGCTGAAGACCCCAGTCCTACAAAGTATTACACATGTGCTTAACTTTATGTACTGTGAGTAGTCCTATTGAAGGCAATGGGACTACTCAGTGCAGACAGCGTGTGTGCAAGCCTTTGGAGGACCAGGGCCCAAGTTTGCAGAGTTTGTTTGTATTTTTATTTATTTAGCTAGTTAGTTATTTTGTCCCCTTTCTCTGAAGCATCAGAGATGACCTCAGCTGGAGATGGTGCACTGGATGGGGTAATTTGGTGTTCTGAGGTGTTCTGGTACTCAGCATTTTCTCAGGTGCTTGGCCAGCTGGTTCTTGCTCATGTGCTCGGGGACTGTGATCACCATAAGTGGGGTTGGAAAGGATTTGTCCCCCATGTCCGATTGGCCGTAACTCTGAGCTTTGTCACCTTCTTCTGAAGCATGTGGGTCTGGATCTCTTGCTGGGATCATCAGGGTAAATCTCTCTCTCAATCAACTCCATGCCATTGCAGGGATCTCAAGAACTGGTTTGCCTCAATCCCTCCTATTCTTACCACGTGGCACATAATAGTCTAGTCTCCTTTTGGTCTAATTCCCATTGTTGGGTTTAGTATGCGGGTGATGGTGGCCTGTGATATACAGGCACTCAGATTGGATGATCTGGGGTACCTCCTGGCCTTAAACTCTATGATTCTATTATACTTTGCAGTAGAGAAGGATTTTGGCTTTTTCCCCGTGAAGTATCACAATTCTCATATGCTGTCTGAAGTCTCATAATTCTGATACGTAATGAGTACAAGTATCTTGGTTTCAAAGCACTTGAAAGTCTTTTACTTCACCGCTGCAGCATAATCAAGTGGATTATTATAGTTTACATCTTCTCCCAGAGGTAATTGTTTGATTATAATGCAAACTATTTTAATTATCACTAAATTCCCAGTGGCTAGAATAAGAGATACCAAAATGAACAAATTATATGCTACTTAATCAGAAAGTTCATAACTATGGGCAATGTTTCTATTATTTTGCAAACTGTAACTGTTTCTGAGTCTCATAATTATAAAACCCTGTTATGGAGTAATTACATGGACACCAATCACATGGACATCTTCTCATTTGCACAAGCCATGCTGTTAGCTAATAGTTTCATGCTTAAAAAAAATTGAACAATAAAAGCATCACTATATTACTATTGTAACACACCACGCACTTCCCTCATTCTGTTTTGTTAAATAATCAAACTGTCCAATTGGGTAATTAGCACATCAGCTTAATGCTGGAGCTATATAAAGGCATTACAGGTGGCATTCTAGCAGATCCTTTCCTAGATAGCTGGAGCTGTGGTTTGTACTAAATGTGGCAATTTGGAATGCAAAGCAGCACTAGGGAACTGTTTCAGTCTAGCGTACATTTCAGCTGGTATTCTGCGGTTAGCACTTCTGAGATCTGAGTGATCTTTCCTTTCTTTCTTGTATGTATATTTACCATCCATTTAAAGCAATGAAAATAAGTGGCTAGATTTTCCGAAAAGCATTTAATATGCTGAACTCTTTTTGCTAAATCTTGCCATAAGCCATCGGAGCTGAAAGCCTGCTCCCACATTCCATTACCTGTCCAGGGTCCCAATGCTGAAAGTATGTTTACTTAGTAAGGTGTAATTGTCCTCAGGTCAGGGAGTATAATCTAGGATTAATAAGGTAGCAGGAACCTGAAAAAACTGTTTAACTTTATGGAATTTCATTTTTAACATACATTTAATAGCTGTTCCACAAAGTACTCTTTCTGTGTGGTTGGAGCAGAAATGACTGGTCAGCCAGTATTTCTTGATGATTTAAAACTACTTTGGGATGTGCCCAGTGAAATTTACTGGAATTTTACCATTAGCTTCAGTGCCAGAAGGAGGCCTCTTTGTTGCCATAATTGTTCTGCCTTCTTTTTTTTAAAAAATCCACACTCATGCAAGCAACCCCTTTGAATCCAATGGGACCAGCTGGAAAAAGTCTTACTCAACGAATAAGCGTTTCAAGTTTAAGATGTTGAGTTCTCTCTTCATTGTAGGTGAGATTACAATTTGAATAATAGACTAAATATTATTGAACACAATCATTTAATTCTTCCTGCTCACATTTACCAGGTTTCCCCTTCTCTCACCTTCTTAAACACCACCTCTTCAAATAGTCTCTCTTCCCTTATTGTTGTAATTACAGGTGAATGACTTTATTTTAGCACACTGTAGCATGAAAGCACATTTGGGAACTAGCTTGTTTATATTACAGTATTCCAAGTATAAGCTTATACTCTTCATTGTTCATAGGCTTTTTGCAGGGGTCCAATGATCTACACTATACTTGTAAGGCCTGACCCTGTGGTCTTCACTGACTAAACTGGGAATTTTGCCTGAGTGAAAACTTGTTAGCTGGCTGATATTCTGTAACAAAAGGAAACCTCAAATACCACACGTCTTACAGGGGAGGAATCACAAAACAGTTCATTTCAGACATTATTCCTATGAACTCCTTCCATCTTAATCAAATGTGCACTGCAAGGCAGGTTACCACCAAAGTCTTAGCTCTGCTGTTGCTCTCTCCTGTGTTACCAGAGCAGCGTTCATTAAGAATGACAACCACTGAAAGACAGCCTTGTACTATTGTTATCGATCAGACCTGGGAAAGGCTTGCTGTGGAAGCCTTCCTTCCCTTTCCTCGTCTACAGCTGATGGTGGGTGTGGGGGAGGAGGATGGGGGTAGGGAAGAATGCCAGAACCTGCTGTCAAACTGAAGAGACTTTGAAAGAGGTACTACCGCCTGTGTATAACTTACCTAATTGAAGCCAAAACAATGTTACCCTGGTGTGAGGAAGGATGGGAAATCTGCTTTCATCCCACTCATGAAAAGAAAGAGAAGAGAGACACGTGGATCTGCTCTATGGCTCAAGTCTGGCTGTGCTCATTATGGTTACGAAGGATTCTTATTATTGCAGTTAATGCCAAAGGACAGCTAATGTCATTCTCCCACTAGCACCCCTAAAGAACTGAGACTTTTAATCATTAAATCTGTGTACATACAAAAATTCAGTCATTTGGGTTGGCCACATAGATTAATGAGAAACTAGCGATATTTTGACTCTTCTTACTCTGCTATGGGATAAGCCAGAAAGATCTGACTGAAATTTCACTAGGGGCCGTCAAAGATGGAAGGCTGGTAGAGTGAGAGTAATGACTGACTTCACAGGTTTCCCTTGTGCAAGATGCAGAAACACAGTAATTGTAGTTGTAAAGAGTACTCAGCCGCTATACTTATGGTGTTAGGGGCATATCTAATTAGTAATGCATGTTTTAATCATTTGACACCATTAAGTAATTTAACATGGGTGGGAGGAGACAGGGTTTTGATCAGCCTCAAGTACATTTTTAGTGCAGTTATTGAACAGGCCCTTATGGGTCACTTTAAGGGTCAAATCGTGTCCTCTCATTGGCCTCACTCAATAAGGACAGACTGCAAATTTTGATTCTAAAATATAAAAAGGTAACTTGTATTGAGACTAAGGCTAATACTAAATTCAGTAACAATCTGAATTATGTCAATAAAGAACATAGTCTCCATTCTCATGGTCCATTTAGTTTGTTATCTTGTCTTTGACCGTGACCAATATTGGATATATTATTTATGATAACAGTAGAAAACACTGATGCACCCAGCTAGTTCTGAGACAAGGAAACAAGAAAATAGCAACATATTACAACCCAAGTGTCAAGGTTCCTTCCCCACTCTGAACTCTAGGGTACAGATGTGGGGACCTGCATGAAAAACCCCCTAAGCTTATTTTTACCAGCTTAGGTTAAAAACTCCCCAAGGTACAAACTATTTTACCTTTTGCCCCTGGACTTTATTGCTGCCACCACCAAACGTCTAACAAATATATAACAGGGAAAGAGCCCACTTGGAAACGTCTTTCCCCCCAAAATCCTCCCAAACCCTACACCCCCTTTCCTGGGGAAGGCTTGATAAAAATCCTCACCAATTTGCATAGGTGAACACAGACCCAAACCCTTGGATCTTAAGAACAATGAAAAAGCAATCAGGTTCTTAAAAGAAAAATTTTAATTGAAGAAAAAGTAAAAGAATCACCTCTGTAAAACCAGGATGGTAAATACCTTACAGGGTAATCAGATTCAAAATATAGAGAATCCCTCTAGGCAAAATGTTAAGTTACAAAAAGACACAAAAATAGGAATATACATTCTATTCAGCACAACTTATTTTATCAGCCATTTAAACAAAACAGAATCTAACGCATATCTAACTAGATTGCTTATTAGCCCTTTACAGGAGTTCTCATCAGCATTCCTGCTCTGGTCCCGGCAAAAGCAACACACAGACAGAGAGAACCTTTTATTTCCCCCCACACCCCTCCAGCAATGTCTCCTCATTGGTCATTTTGGTCAGGTGCCAGCGAAGTTATCCTAGCTTCTTAACTCTTTACAGGTGAAAGGGTTTTTCCTCTGACCAGGAGGGATTTAAAGGTGTTTACCTTTCCCTTTATATTTATGACAACAAGGGACAAGGCAGTACCTTCACAACCCCCAAAATATACTTGAAAGAGGCCAGTTTCACTTGTTTAAATTACTGAAAGTTCTCATTATCTTAGTTCCCTAGTGCGCTTCCCCCACATTAGCCTTCTTGCCTGAGGCATGAGTTTTGATGATTGTAATAACTTTGTCATGGTTTATGTAGCTGCACGTGGTGTTGGTTAGTTATCCAGTCCTCTTTTTAAAAACAAAAACAACACTGATACTGTTTATCTTGGTGACTTTGTGTGGCAGTGAATTCTATGGAGAGAGTTAATAAGATTTCAGTTCTATGCCAAAAAATAACTGGGATCAGGTCTTGAATGCAATGAAAGTATATATTACCAATGGACATAGCTTAATCTAATTTAATTTTGTGGCTAGGGTACACTTTATACTTACCTTAAAGTATTACAACCTCATTTATCTCAAATTTAAAATACAATGAGACATCTCCTAGCATATTTAGAATTTTTTGATAAAATTTCTGGAATGAAGTGAATATTATAGTATCAAAATTAATTAAAAAGTGTGTTGACCTAGATCCAGTGACCTGTATTACAAATGCAAAACCAGAGAGTGAAGCTTGCATCAGCTTAGCTTTTGTTGTGCCTCTATATTAGAAATACAAAAAGCTGCCTATTGAATGTCTCTAAGAACTGGAGAAAGTAAAATTTAGGGGAGAGTGCATGCGGAAGAGAAATATATTTGCAAACACAAAGTAGAGAGTGCAACTTCTTATTGATACTATCAAAGGAAAAATTCCAGAACTTGCTCTGGTCCTGTTAGGCTGGTAACAAGTTATTAGTAGACTGTAAGCTCTTTGGGGCAGAGGCTCTGTTACTTGGGTTGAAGTGCCCAGCACAATGAGGCACTGAATCCAAATGGGAGCCTTTAGGCACTACTACAAAACTAAACGAATGCTACAGCATCTTTAGTTGTGTCCTCAGTAGAACTGGGCAGGAGTTTTAAGGAAACACTTCTGCTGGAAAATACCAATTTTTTGAAACAAACTTTTTAATGAGAGCATACCAGTTTTGATTAAACTTTTGTTGGGAAGATTTTTCTAGTCTGGGATGGAATTTGTGGTCAGAGATACAGCCAGCCAAAATCCCAGTGGTTAGAGCACTGATTTGGAATAGAGACTTGAATCTGGGTATCTCACGTCCCAAATGAGTGCCCTAACCAGCAGGCTAGTGGCTACCCTTTTTTGAATATCTTCCAATCTTTCCTGCTGGAACAGTTTCACTCTCTATTAATAATTATCCATAGAGCTGGCAGGACTGACTATAGCCCAATGGTTAGGGCATGTATGTGGAAAACCCAGATTCAAGTCTGAGTTTCCCACATCGCAGGTGAGCACCCTAAACACTGGGTTATTGGCTTCTCTGGTGTAGATGTCTGTCTCTGATTTTTCATGGGAAAAGGTCATGGTTTCCATTTCATGCTGATGCAGAACAGGAAGACGTTTTGAAATCCTTGAATATTTTCATGGGACAAAAAAAAAAACAGTCTGCCACCAGTTCTAACTGCAAGATATTGCTATCTTTTCAATATCAGTGTTGCCCACTTCTTGGAGGGCTGACTCATGATTCTTGACGCTTAGGATTGACAACACTAATACAGACAAGAGAAAACATGTTTTCATGTGGAATTACTTTTATTTTAGATGGGGGGGAACCCCACAAATAAACAAATGCAAAGTCTCCTTGATAGAGAGGGCATAAGGTCAGCATGGGAGACTCGCTCTGTAACAGCAGCAATCTTGAATTGAATCTGTTCTCCAAGTCTGTCTGCTGTGAGGTACTAACAGATTTATTTGGGCATAAGCTTTCGTGGGTAAAAAAACCACTTTTTCAGATGCATGGAGACTGCAGTCTGGAAATTCTTTAGAAATGTAATGGCTAAGATTATGTGTTCTAAAACATTACATCACCCCTCTTATAATCAATAAGGATTCCACATAATGTCCAGACATGGCTGTACACCACAGAACACCTAATCTATACCAGCTTTTGATTTTATGATGACTCTGTGGTGGTTTTCTTCCAGCCCCAACTTCTGATGCCATGTGACTGAGAAGCTCAGTTTTCATTTTTTAAGAATGAAAGTTTCTAGATGCTGTAGTTGGAAAGAAAAGCTTGAAAACATGAACCCAGAAGGCAAATAAAAAAGGACCCAACTTTTTTATTAAAAAATCTGATGATTGGATTGCTAATCTCCTGATTTTTGAGAGTTTGAAGGCTTGAGGTTGGCAATGCACAGTATCCTTCCTCAGAACCAATGACAGATTTCCAAGCAAAACATGCATCATCACCATTGCAAATTCTACTTGCTTCGGCGGTGGGGGCATTGGCGTCTAGCCTTAGCTGTGCGCTATGTCCATCTACACTTGGAACAGCCATGCTGTGAGGGGTTAGGGATTGGGAATAATACAGAAGAGCTAGCATGTCAGGTGGATGCCCAGAATTCACAGATTTAGGACCTGATTTTGTTATGAATCCTCAGGCTACATGCAGCCTCATGCAGGCAAGGTCCTGCCCTCCTTTTCCAGCTTCAAACCTCTTTCCCTGAGCAGTAAGTCTGTAGCAATTCTTTAAACTTTAAAAACTTTAAACTTGCTACACACACAAAAAAAGGTCCTATTAAAGTTAGTGGGACTCTACATGGAGTAAGGGGGTACTGAGCATGAATGTCAGAATTTGGCCCTTAGCTAATATTTTGTCTACTCCTGTTTTATATAGGATAAGCTACAGGGCTTACTTTCCTTGATTATTCCAAAGTCTAACATCACTCTATCTGGAGGGTTGTTTTGTTTTTTTTTCTCAGTAGTCGTCATAACTTCCTTTTCATAGTTTTGCCTTGTTACTATTTATGTCTCAGGTTATGTAAGTCTTGATTGCCAGGTTCAGGAGAAGTCAGTATTGGCTTATGATATGTAGCGGTCTCTGTGTTCTTTGATTGCTATTTGCTTTATTTCCTTGTATTTCGTGTAAACTATCAATAAATAATGTATAAATATGACTAAGTGAAAAAGCAGTTGAACGGCATGACTGTGTTATCTGATGCATACATCTCATGGTTTATTGCTGTGAGCTATGTCGGGAAGCAAATATTTATACCCAAATATCATAGAAATGAGAAAATTAACCAGGAACTAAGGAGCAGCATAACAAGAGGCTATAGCATGAATGCCTCTAGTCAAGGTAGCAAGTGTTTCAGAAGATGCTCTCTTCTTTCAGATTCCTCCTCAGACCTATCTTTCTCCCACCAAACTCCTTTCTCCCACAATATTAAAAAATAGAAGGATAGGAAGAGGTTCCAAGTTAGAACCTGTGGGTCTCCTAGTGATCTGTGGTGGTCACTTATTTAGATTACAAGTCTATCTCCAGAGGGGGAAGACAGTACATTCTATTGGTTACAGTCAGCACTTAAATAATAAGCAAATACATAAAAGTGAAATTTTGGTGGAATCCAACTGCACAAATCATTTTTGAGTGTTGGCAAGTCTCTTTCTGCTGCACCCGCCCATCCCCAATTCAGGATAATTTGTACAATCCAGGATTAAATGTCTTGAGTACCTGTTTATATCTATTACTTATGAATTTTTTAAAATGATTCTGTGCTGAGCATACCAGTAGCTTTCAGAGCTGCCATGGTCTGTGTAAATGTGATTATTTGTTTTTCTGGTCACTTTATGTATATTTAGGGTTATTTGAAGGGCAAAAGCTGACAGAGCAAAATATCTTTAGCATTGTTGCACTACAAGCAGATTCCGCTATGAATTCACAAGTTCAGTATTACAATTCTTAGTCATACAATTACTGCTAACCACCACGAGGTGTCCTCTGTTACCAAGTCTACTTCTGTAAGCAGTGGAGCATTCTCATCATGACCAAATATTTGTGTGTTTAGAACAGATGTGTTACTTTTCGTACCGAGTACTATTGTCAGTACAAGTAATTTCAGTGTCTTAATATTTCTACCTACATTTTCTCAACTTACTCTCCAGTTGTTGACATACGTGATTTCTACCCTCCCCTCCCCCCCTCCCCCCGCTGCTTATCTTGCTCATTCAGTCTGTAGTTTTTGCTATGTCTATGGCACCAACTAAAATCCTTGTGATTTCCTCACATCTGGAACTGAGATTTTCAAAACTATCCCATCAGCTGACAACTTTTAGAAGTTGTCAACCTTTGTGCTACGTTGGTTTTCTTGATTTCTACAAAATTCCTTGCCATTGGAATTTTGTCACTATAAACTAGTTTGTCATCAGTCACAGAAATGACCTTATTTCCCCATGTACTGCCTTCACTTACAATTTTCATGGCGTTTCTCTGTGAAAGGGAAGGAGAAGCTTAGCTGTTCTGTCAAAGTATTGCCATTGTTTATATTAAAAGGTTTACAGTTTCTCTTGCCCATATAGGTGTGACTATTATTGAGGACTTTGCCCTGCGAAAACAAGTCTATTTGGGCTGGGGGGTTTTCTGTGTGTCATGGCAACTGCTGTGAATTTATTTTAACCAGTTCAGTAAAGTGGGAAGAGTTAAAGGAGACTGCTTGCCGGTAACTGTTTCCTGAAGTCAGCTGTAGGGCGCAGTGCCATACAGGTTATCACTAGTGACAATAGAGCACTAACAACTATCTTTCTGAGACTGCTCCTCTGCTGAGCAGAATGGCCCATGAGTCACAAGGAGGGCAGCTCAACAGAGTGGGAGACAGTATGTGCTAATGGTCTAAGCAAGGGACTAGTTCCAGCTTTAATACTGACACCTTCTGTCAAACCGCACAAGGCAACATTTGCACATAGTGAAGTGCTGAGCATGTTCAGCTACATGGGAGGAATAGGGATGCATTCCATATACCTGCTTTCCCCGATCTGTTCCTTCCACCCTGTCCCTGCAGGTTGTTTTGGGTTTTGTTCTCCTTCACACCACGAACATAAGCACATAAGAAAGGCCATACTGGGTCAGATGAAAGGTCCATCCGGCCCAGTATCCTGTCTACTGACAGTGGCCAATGCCAGATGCCCCAGAGGGAGTGAACCTAACAGGTAATGATCTAGTGATCTCTCTCCTGCCATCCATCACCCTCTGACAGATAGAGGCTAGGGACACCATTCCTTACCCATCCTGGCTAATAGCCATTAATGGACTTAACCTCCATGAATTTATCCAGCTCTCTTTTAAACCCTGTTATAGTCCTAGCCTTCTAGTCCTAACCTCCTCAGGCAAGGAGTTCCACAGGTTTACTGTGCACTGAGTGAAGAAGAACTTCCTTTTATTTGTTTTAAACCTGCTACCCGTTAATTTCATTTGGTGGCTCCTAGTTCTTATATTATAGGAACAGGTAAATAACATTTCCTTAATTTGCTTTCTCCACACCTCTCATGATTTTATAGACCTCTATCATATCCCCCCTTTGCCTCCTCGTTTCCAAGATATTCTCCATCTACAAGATATTCTCCATCTTATTCTCTATCCCTTTTTAAATGATTCCTAACATCCCATTTGCTTTTTCGACTGCCGCTGCTCACTGTGTGGACATCTTCAGAGAACAATCCACGATGTTCTTTCTCCTGATTAGTTGTAGCTAAATTAGCTCCCATCATATTATATGTATAATTGGGGTTATTTTTTTCAATGTGCATTACTTTACATTTATCCACATTACATTTCATTTGCCATTTTGTTGCCCAATCACTTAGTTTTGTGAGATCTCTTTGAAGTTATTCACAGTCTGCTTTGGTCTTGACTATCTTGAGCAGTTTAGTATCATCTGCAAACTTTGCCACCTCACTGTTTACCCCTTTCTCGAGATCATTTATGAATAAGTTGAATAAGATTGGTCCTAGGACTGACTCTTGGGGAACACCACTAGTTACCCCTCTCCATTCTGAAAATTTACCATTTATTCCTACCCTTTGTTCCCTGACTTTTAACCAGTTCTTGATCCATGAAAGGATCTTCCCTCTTATCCCAAGACAACTTAATTTACGTAAGAGCCTTTGGTGAGGGACCTTGTCAAAGGCTTTCTGGAAATCTAAGTACACTATGTCCACTGGATCCCCCTTGTCCACATGTTTGTTGACCCCCTCAAAGAACTCTAATAGATTAGTAAAACATGATCTCCCTTTACAGAAACCATATTGACTTTTGCGCAACAATTTATGTTCTTCTATGTGTCTGAGAATTTTATTCTTTACTATTGTTTCAACTAATTTGCCCGGTACTGACGTTAGATTTACCAGTCTGTAACTGCCAGGATCACCTCTAGAGGCCTTCTTAAATATTGGCGTTACATTAGCTATCTTCCAGTCATTAGGTACAGTAGCTGATTTAAAGGATAGGTTACAAACCATAGTTAATAGTTCCGCAATTTCACATTTGAGTTCTTTCAGAACTCTTGGGTGAATGCCATCTGGTCCCGGTGACTAGTTACTGTTAAGTTTCTCCATTAATTCCAGAACCTCATCTAGTTGCACTTCAATCTGTGACAGTTCCTCAGATTTGTCACCTATAAAGGACAGCTCAGGTTTGGGAATCTCCCTAAGATCCTCAGCCGTGAAGACTGAAGCAAAGAATTCATTTAGTTTCTCTGTGATGACTTTATCGTCTTTAAGTGCTCCTTTTCTATCGCGATCGTCCAGGAGCCCCACTGGTTGTTTAGCAGGCTTTCTGCTTCTGATGTACTTAAAAAACATTTTGTTATTACCTTTTGAGTTTTTGGCTAGCTGTGCTTCAAACTCCTTTTGGGCTTTTCTTATTACATTTTTACATTTAATTTGGCAGCGTTTATGTTCCTTTCTATTTACCTCACTAGAATTTGACTTCCACTTTTTAAAAGATGCCTTATCATCTCTCACTGCTTCTTTTACATGGTTGTTAAGCCACGGTGGCTCTTTTTTAGTTCTTTTACTGTGTTTTTTAATTTGGGGTATACATTTAAGTCGAGCCTCTATTATGGTGTCTTTGAAAATTGTCCATACAGCTTGCAGGGATTTCACTCTAGTCACTGTGCCTTTTAATTTCTGTTTAACTAACCTCCTCATTTTTGCATAGTTCCCCTTTCTGAAATTAAATGCCATAGTGTTGGGCTGTTGAGGTGTTCTTCCCACCACAGGAATATTAAATGTTGTTATATTATGGTCACTATTTTCAAGCAGTCCTGTTATAGTTACCTCTTGGACCAGATCCTGCGCTCCACTCAGGACTAGTTCGAGAGTTGCCTCTCTCCTTGTGGATTCCTGTACAGCTGCTCCAAGAAGCAGTCATTTATAAAGTATCGAGAAATTTTGTCTCTGCATTTTGTCCTGAGGTGACATGTACCCAGTCAATATGGGGATAATTGAAATCCCCCACTATTACTGAGTTTTTTATTTTGTAGCCTCTCTAATCTCCCTTAGCATTTCATCGTCACTATCACTGTCCCGGTCAGGTGGTCGATAATAGATCCCTACTGTTATATTCTTATTAGAGCATGTTATATTCTTATTAGAGATTCTATGGAACATGTGGATTCATTTAAGATTTTTATTTCATTTGATTCTACATTTTCTTTCATATATAGTGCCACTCTCCCACCCCCTGCACGACCTGTTCTGTCCTTCCAATATATTTTGTACCCCGGAATGATTGTGTCCCATTGATTGTCCTCACTCCACCAGATTTCTGTGATTCATAGATTTTGTGATGCCTATTATATCAATATCCTCCTTTAACTGGGAGTAGCTGGGTCATTACACATATTGAATGTATTTCCCTAAGTATCCTCACACCTTCTTGTCAACTGTCTAAATGGGCCATCTTGATTATCACTACAAAAGTTTTTTTCTCCTGCTGATAATAGCTCATCTTAAATAATTAACTTCTTACAGTTTGTATAGCAACTTCCAACTTATCTGTATGTATATATATTTCTTCTTACTATATGTTCCATTCTATGCATCCGATGAAATGGGCTGTAGCCCACGAAAGCTTATGCTCTAATAAATTTGTTAGACTCTAAAGTGCCACAAGCACTCCTGTTCTTTTTGTGGATACAGACTAACATGGCTGCTACTCTGAAACCCTTCAATATTAAGTAATCTTCATCCAAATCTTGGCTGCAATCATTCTTACACAGAGGTTGGTCCTCAATTTTGTGATTGCTGGAGAAATTGCTACTCTGAAACCTTTAACACGAGGCACTCTAGTTCACCCATCTTATTATTTAGACTTCTAGCATTTGTGTACAAGCACTTTAAAAACTTGTTACTGTTTATTTGTCTGCCCTTTTCTAATGTGTCAGATTCTTTATGTCAGTGTTTCTCATCTGATCTGGCCCATACTTTATTCTCCTCCATCCTCTCCTCTCTTCATGAAGGAAGAAAAATTATTTCCCTCCTCTGTGGAAGAGGATTTGTCTCGGGGGTATAAATGTAAATATGGCTACCAAGGAGAATGGTCAGACAGGTGTAATCTGGTCTGTTTTAAAACAAAGCTTAATGAGTTTGATGCTAAGGACCATGTCTATGCCAGACACTTGCCCCTCAGTTTCCCATTATTGTTACAATTCAACCTGTGGTGGTAGCTGTGGGAGCTTGAAGACAAGACATGGACCTGGCAGCCATCAGTGTTTTACCATGTGTCATCTAGAATTGTTCAGAGCAGGGTTAGACAATGCTATGCTTAGAACATCAGCAGTTGGTTTACATGAGTGCTCCTACAGTTGCGACTGTGGGAGAAGCTGACTAGTGGTAGCTACTCTGGGAAATTTGAAAGAGGGAGGAAACTATATCTATGGCAGACACAGCCAATGAAAGATGGAAATCTTTGGAGTCTGACATCTTCTGTCTACACAACGTGGGCAGTGACAGAGCAAGCCTCCCCCACACCTGCCTATCAACGTATGTCTTATCCTTTACCTGAAGGGGACATCTCTATGAGTAGTTCACTATCCATGGCCCAATTAATCCTTGACCTCTTTATTTTACAATGGGGAGCCAATGCAATATTAGTCTTTAAAGTGGCACCGGACTCCTTGTTGTCTATTTGTTAAGACAGACTTTGAGCCTTAAAATTGCGACCTAGCCCGTGCGGGGGCAGGCCTTCTGCCCTGCAGGGTTAAAACCACTGAGTAATACTGATTTCCTGGATTTTTTTTTTTTAAAGCCTTCCTTTTCTAACAGGAAATCAGTATTACTCAGTGCTATTAAGTCTGCTGGGCAGAAGGCCTATTCCACAGTGGCTAGCTGTAATGATAAGGCTCAAGGACCGTATCTGTATTTAGGTGTGTCAGATTTGCATTCCCCTCAATAATACTAGCTATTATACTTAACTAGTAATTACAGATGTCTAGCTGATAGTAAAGATTAAGGAGAGATTTATTCTCATTTCAGGAAAGTATTATAAACACATACCAATTTTAATCAAATGTATTATTTTGCAAGTCATGCAAGCCTTACAAAGTGCTGTGCAGATCTGTCTTAAAGATCCAAATGCTGATCTTAATGCAAAATAAAGTTGTACAATTTAGCATGGGCAAATCAAAGTAAATGAGTTTTTCAGTGGGAATAAAAAAAGCAGAAAAAGATAATGTTACAGAGAAATTATTTCTGGATCAGTAGACCAGAAAGAGAAGAAGTCTTGAGTGTGTTGGAGGTAATGTGATCTGACTGGAGAGGAAAGATGCAGAAGAGATTGTCCGAGTAACAGAATAGACAGCCAGGATTAAAAACATTCAAAGGCTAGTCACTTAGCAAAGAGCAAGGCCACAATACTGCCATCAAAAAGGAACAGTAAATAGAGCAATTTTTGCTATGAAACAGAACAAGGTGGGTGTAAGGAGATTAACAAAGGAGTTGCGATGTTTTGCTGGAATCTAAATAAGCTTTCTAGCAGCACACTTAACCAACTGTAACTTGTAATAAGTAAATGATAATGAAATCAACAAGGTCAATGGAAAAGTATCTTTCGGTAACTTAAAGTTAAATGGTGAGTGGGCCAAACAATTTTGGATCTGAATGTGTTGGTAATAACAATATAGTGTTTTATTTTTGGTCAGATGTATATCTCCTCACCTTAATAGTGTCCTAGCATTGAAAGAAGGAAAAATGATATTGTGACCCAATAAATGTATCCTGGATGAATTTACAAGTACTGTCTAACAAACCAGTTAGCAATATGGGTTTTATATTCCCTTCAGCTAAAGTAATGCACAGGTAGAACTCCTGTTTAGCTATTTAAATGGTCCAGGCACCTCTCTCTCTCTTTCTCTCTCGCTCTCTCACGCTATTTGATGCTGATTTGATCTATTGCCTTATATACATGAATTGGTTTCCAACTTCTCTTTTCCTTTTAATATGTATTTTTAAAGAATGTAAAGTGTACTAGCAAATGGCACTTTGTTTTTTATTTTGGATTTTACACTGCCACCTATTACTGTGGGAACTAGGCACCTAAATACCTGTAACTTCCATAGGAATGGGTGGCAGTGTAAAATACGTGAGAGAAACCACTCAACTAGTTTACCTCTTGATTGGAATGAATCCTGCTACTGATTTAAAGCTAATCACAATGCACTTTTCAAAACTGACAGAGCTAATTAGTATTAAATCCCATTTCTGTAGAAACAGACTCACTACCACCTTGGCTGCCAAAAATGGCTGAACTGCCTTCATATCTCTAGGTGGGTTCTTGGTGAACCACTCTTTCCACCTCCTTGAAAGAAAATATTTCAAAAACATTAAAAAAGAACTCTTCCAGCTGGTAGCTGTTTGATACTCTATTTGAAATGAGTGGGAAGTCTAAATCCAGCATATAGGGGACAGGTGTGTGCAACCACTGATACAAATTGCTACCTTTATTGGCAATTTTGGAAGGAAAAAACAATGATTGAAAGAGGACAGACATTGTACCCTCTCAGCAACAGAAAAAGGTTCCTGAAGGCCAAGGTTGAAAGAGGTCGGCTGTGAAGCTTTTTATGCCACCATTCCTGCCTTATTTGTTCTTTGGATAACTACAGGATTTCAGTTTGAGGAGCTGTCCAGATGATCCCTTACATTCTTACAGTGATAGCATGGCTCAGTGCCTAGGGTGCTGCACAGGAACTTAGGCTGAAGACCTGGGTTCTGTTCCCAGCTCTACCCCTCACCTGTTGTGTGACCTTAGGCAAGTCACTTCACTGTACTTCAGTCTCTCTGACATAGACATAATGATGATTTCCCACCCCTTCACAAGCACTGTACTCAAGGACCTAGCCATATCTACCAGGCATGGGGAGCTGGAGAAGCAGATGACAGTGACTGACACTAACCTTATGTTGAGGGGCTGAGGAGAGAAATGGGACAGATGGGCAGGGCTACCCTAGGATGGATATGACCAATGTGAGTGTCAGCAAGGGGGACATACATCACCAGTTGGAGAGGGTTGCTGGCCAACGTAGTGTTGGGCCAGCAGTCAGCCCCAGCACTGTTCAGTTGGCAAAGAGAGGGGGAATGAAATGAAAAGAGATGCGCTACCAAAGTTCTTACAATCTTACTTGCAATTTAAATTCTTTGGGCAAGGACTATCCATTAAACTACACTTACACAGTGTCTAGCACAATGGGGCCTGTAGGCATTAATATAATATAAATAAAAAAATTATACCACCAGTAATGGGAGGGATCAGGAGCAATCCATAAACTGGGAGGGCACTCTGGAACCAGTTTAGATGCAGCACTGCTGAATGGGGAGTGCGAGAGCACTATGGAAGACTAACTTATGGGCCATCACTCACCTACTGTACAGTAGTTTTTGTCCTAGGAATGTTTGTCAATGATTCTTGTATTGCTGTATATGATAATTATTCTTATTTAACTTTTACATTATGACCTCTGCAGTATTATATAGCTTCTAGCCTTTTAAAAAACCAGTAAAGCAAGTTTGGTACTCTCCTTAAAAACAATACAAATAAAAATAAAACCCAGACACTCCAGGAACCTTAACTTCATAAAGTCAATAAAGCCACTTGGAGGGCCAAGACAAACACACCTGAGTGCACTCTCATGAGAGCCACTGAAGCTGTCCTTCAGGATTCCTTAATGCTGTTCAAACTGGCAGCCTGAATTAGCATTCCATCGTATTAGAATAGAATTATTTAATGGAGTGATGTTTGTTTCCAGGCAGCATATCTGGGAGACCTCTTAACAGCTGTCGTCCTAAATGTCAGCCACTACTAGGATTGGTTGCTAGAAGGAGGTAATGGACTAGACCAATGGCTATTTCTTGGTTAACGGTATGTACACTTTGGCGACATGGGCCTTGCTGCCCCAGAGAATCCCCTTGTAACATTGCCATTGCTACCTCTCTGGAGCACCTCTTGCAGCACTGTCACTTATCCGGCTTGGTGTATTCCTCCGGATTCCTACCCTCATTCCCTGGGCAGCATCCGTGACTTCCCTGTCCTAAACGCTCTCCTTCACCGATATGAAAACACATGAAACAAACCAAACAGTCTTCTGCCTCACCCGTTATCTTACTGCAGTTCCAGTCACGTCATCAAGTGACAACAGACCGAACAAAAGCACCAGCTCACTTCTACCCCTATGAGTTGAGATCTCAGCTTCTCTTCCAATTGCCCTTTGTCCTCTGTCCTACTGTCCGGACACCAAGCCATACATTCATTTCCTTCAAGTCCTGCCCCTTTCCCTAGGGCCCTCTGCAGAAACGAATCCTGGCTCCTGCAGTTTATTCCTCTTCTCCCACCCCCATGTCGGGCTTCTTCAGTCTCTCTATCCAGGAGGAGGGTTCCACTCTCTGCCTCTTCCCAGGGCCTTCTCATTAAGAGACCAAGGTGCCTCACACCTGTGTATCCTTCTGCTACTGTTCTGAACGCCTTCCTTTGTGGCAACCTGCCACCTCCCTCCCAGCTGGGTCTGATACTGAACTGAGGTTGAAATGCCTTCCAGGCCCAATAGGTGGCCTAATTGGGCTCTGTCTTCTGTTTGCCCTTTGTGGGCCTGTGTGTGGTTTAAACAACCCATCACGGTTGGGAAAACAGCTATGGGAAACCAATCAATCACACTCTGGTCCTTAATACTGGTGATGGTTTAGGCTACGTCTACACAATATGTTGGGGGAGAAGGGGTGTGATTCCCCGCTCATGTACGCCTACTCACGTTGGCTTAAGGAGAGCTACAATGAGTTTAAATAGTGCTGTAGCTGCAGTAGCATGGGCAGTGGCCGTGGAAGCACGGCTTAGCTGTGCCAGATGCAAACCCGCCTGAACCTCGTGGGCACATACTTGGCAGGGCTAAGCTGTGCTCCTGCTGCCTGCACTACCGTGCCTACTCTGCTATCTCTACGTGCACTAGCTCTCATTGAGCCGGCATGGGCATAGGCAGGTGAGCTGGGAATCACACCTCTAGCTCCTAGGGTAGAAGTAGCCTTACTGATTTCAACAGTATGCCTGGTTTGGATAGGGGAGGGGGAATAATTTACAAATACATAATTTGCTTTGGTGAATAACTAGGTAGTATAGTCTCTCCCTTTCTCTGCAAATTCACTGAGGTGAGAACTCAAACAATAAGCTTCACCCTGTAACTGTTTAGATAAATCACATCTTTTGTGTACTACATTGATATCTACGGTTGATGAAACTGGTTGAAGAAAATGGCCAAGATGTGGGGAGAAGGGCATGGAAGAGTAAGATTTTATGCTGATGCCTCACCTTTTCCCCCAGGCATATCAGGAGCTGGACACAGAGTCCAACTGAGGGGCGTAGTAGACCTTGCCATTCCTGGGCTAACTAGCCCTTTCTCCTCTCTGTGCAGCAATTCTGCACTAATTCTCTAGAAGCCAGCAGAGAGGGTTCATACCCTCCCATTACGATGGGCCTCAGCCCTGCAGCCCTAAATAATGGGCAGCTGTTTGCCCTACTTCCCTGTTTCCCAGGACCACTTCCTCCGTTTCCTAGCACTGGTCAGACCTACTTCAGTGGCTTCCCAGTACACAAACCCCTCGCCAGGATCCTTTTATAGCCTGTGCCGAGAGCTGCTCTCTGGACCTTTTCCAGGGCTTCTTCCTATAGCCTTTCCTGGGCTGCTCTCTGCAGGTCCTGCCAAGACTTCAGTTACCTCCATGTGGGGAGAGCCAGATGTCAGTCTGGTGTCTTCCTCCTGGGCCTCTTGCCTGGAGAAATCCCAAACAGCTACCTGTCACTATGGCTCCTTCCACATTGTTCTTAAGGCACAGAGAGGCTCAATTGTATTTAACCACTATTTTATTTTTATTTAAATATTACTTGACTCTAACACAACAACAACCAGAGTCCAGTATTGACCTCAATTCCTATCAGTCCAGAGTCCCACTTTCTGAAATGCAGGATGACCGTAGGACTCTGAATCCACATCCTTAAAAACAATAGCATCTGCTCCACAACTCTTCCCTGGCTCCCTGAGTAGAGTTTCACACCTTCTCTTGCCTCAACCTGGATCTGACCTTGAGTGTACCGACAGCTTTCCACATACAGTCCTGCAATCACACGGCCTCCCTGTAAAGATTTGGGGAATCTGTCTATACAATTTATGAATACAGTGTGCAGTTATGAACTATATGGGTCCGTACCAAGCTGCAAACCCCTTTCTGACAGTGCAGCCTTTTGTCCTCTCTGTTGTTCTTTCACCTCCACATTGGGCTGAAATTCCAACAAGGGTAGTGGTAAAGGCCTAACAATAGCAGGTCAGTACATCTTGATGGGTCCGTATTCAAAAAGAAAGTGACCTTGACAAGAGTCTGGCTCATGCCCAGAGAAACTGGTTTAGCAGGGGAGAGATCCTCTTGCTTTTAGGTAGGAGTCTCTGGTTACCTCTTGAGGTTGACCAGGGAGTCATCTGATAGAGAGGTTGGCAGATTATAAAAGGCAGAAGCTATTCTATTTGCTCTCTTCTTTGGCCATTCTTCACCAGTTTAAAATGAAGCTGCTGCAGGACCCAGATGAGTAAAAGGGTGAGGGGAACCCACATACCTGAAGGATAAACACCTTTAAAATCCCTCCTGGTCAGAGGAAAAACCCTTTCACCTGTAAAGGGTTAAGAAGCTAGGATAACCTCGCTGGCACCTGACCAAAATGACCAATGAGGAGACAAGATACTTTCAAAGCTGGAGGGGCAGGGAGAAACAAAGGTTCTCTCTGTCTGTGTGATGCTTTTGCCAGGAACAGAACAGGAATGGAGTCTTAGAACTTAGTAAGTAATCTAGCTAGATATGCGTTAGATTCTGTTTTGTTTAAATGGCTGAGAAAATAAGTTGTGCTGAATGGAATGTAGATTCCTGTTTTTGTGTCTTTTTGTAACTTAAGGTTTTGCCTAGAGGAATTCTCTATGTTTTGAATCTGATTACCCTGTAAGGTATTTACCATCCTGATTTTACAGAGATGATTCTTTTACTTTTTTTCTTCAATTAAAATTCTTCTTTTAAGAACCTGATTGCTTTTTCACTATTCTTAAGATCCAAGGGTTTGGGTCTGTGTTCACCTATGCAAATTGGTGAGGATTTTTATCAAGCCTTCCCCAAGAAAGGGGGTGTAGGGTTTTGGGAGGATTTTGGGGGGAAAGACGTTTCCAAGCGGGCTCTTTCCCGGTTATATATCTGTTAGATGCTTGGTGGTGGCAGCAATAAAGTCCAAGGGAAAAAGGAAAATAGTTTGTACCTTGGGGAAGTTTTAACCTAAGCTGGTAAAAATAAGCTTAGGGCGTCTTCATGCAGGTCCCCACATCTGTACCCTAGAGTTCAGAGTGGGAAAGGAACCTTGACAGAGGGGAACCCACGTACCTGAACACACATGATCTCCCTAGGCCTTCCTAGGGAAGAGTGGGTTGGAAAGGGGATGTATATTAGGGGGTTTGGGGTTCTTTTTAAACCTATGTATTTTTCTGTGATTAAGTAATGAGCAACAGCATTGTAGAACCCTGTGCAAAGTGTCTGTGTGTTGTATGCTACCCCTACCACATACCCCCGCGAGAGTTAAGTTGTAACCTAGAAAGCTCACACCTTCACTGGGATTCTGGGAGAGGGTGTGTTTAGGATCCGGGGGAGTCTGAGGAGTCAGTAGTGGTTCCAGGGGCTAGGCAGCTGAGCTACATGGTTAGAGCCCTGCAAGTCCATGGATATCCGCGGACCATTTTTGCGGATAGTGGATCGGATGCAAATACAACCGCTCAGTGCTCTATTCACCAGTGGTGCTTGGCCTGAGGTGTCGAGCTTGGGCAGCCAGGTGGCACAGCCCGCTCAGGGTCAGTGGCCAGCAGCCAGTGGCTGGGGCTGGGAGGCAAGTTGGAGTCGGGGCTGTTCAGCACCCACTCACCGTACCACTTCCTGTCCAGCAGCTTGGGCAGCGCCTGTGTACCCACCATGGTGAGGCCTGGCAGCACTGCCTGTGCTTCCAATCCTGGCCCTGGCCCGCCGGCTCCTAGGCGGCAGGGCTCACCCTCAGCAATGGGGATTGGAGCCAGTGGGGCCCTGATGCCCCACCCCTCTGTCCCACTGTGATGCAACACACACTGCTGTTGCCATGTGCCGTCGGTCGCGAGCCCCCAGGAGCAGCACGCAATGCGACACCCCTTCTCCCCAGATCCCCCCTCCATGCCGCCCCTTCTCCTTGAGACCCCGACCCACGCTACACTTTACCCCCCCGTCCCTACCCTCATGTTGCCACTTCCCTGCAAGACCCCACCTCCCCACTCGCTCCCTTTCCCCCTCCCTGTCGCTACCCCTTGGGAGACGGCTTGCTGGTGCGAATCACGAGTCGGATTCTGGGTTGATCCTGGTGGATCAGATACAGATCCACATTTCTGTATCCATGCAGGGCACTCTACATGGTTTCTGCAGTTAGGAGGGGGTGCAAGACAATGGGTCTCACCCTGTGAGTGTGCCTCGGGATGCCAAGATGGGGACAGTGCCTGGCTTCTATTCTGATTAGAGGCTTAAAACACCTGGGAGTCACAGCAGTTTGTGGGCTGCGAGCCATGGGAGCCTGACCAGACCTGTAGCACCCCTCTGAGCCAGGACTTATTTCCAGTAACATGGTCTCTGGATTATAAATCCCATGGTCTGTGTGCAAACAAGGGCCAGGTGGCTCGCCTAGTTCACCCTATGACAGACTTCCTCATCTACTGCATAACTCCATCATGAAACCATCCATCTGAAAGTTTACCTGGCTCTTTTAACCCCATGTAAAAGGGGAGGTTGTGGGGAAACTAAAGTAAGGTCAACTGATATTTTCACCTACATGAAGAATAGCATAGTTGATTAATAATGGAGGGGATGCAGAATAGTTATGCTTTTAAAACAGGGACTGAAGCGTCCTTTCATCCACTGCACAGGTTGTTAACTGACTGTGCTCCTGCTTTTAGAAGCAAGGTTAAGGGAAACTTCATCCTGTAGTGGGTTGAATTTCCCTGTGTTCAGGGAATCACCATGGTATGTAGACAAAGAATGCTCATACACAGGGAAACTTTGCCTTTGTGGATGAAGTATACCTGGCATCTGCCTAGGCATGACCTAGGGCTAAACTCCCACTCCTCTTTCCACCCCAAGAGAGGAGAGAATTGGCGAATGAGTGTACATGTGAGCATGTCCTTGAATGAGTAGTGGACGCTATGGTGATTGTTGCAGTTATAAGAACCTAGAAAGAGAGTGTGTGTAACTTAGTGCGTGTAAGAATTTGTGTCTGCTAGTATGTGCATCTGGGTAGCACTGAGTGTGACACAAAATATTACATAGACATGCTAGACAAACAGATGGTGTCTTTTAAAAAAAAGTTGTAAAGAAGACTTTTTAAGAAAAGAAAAACTTAGAAAGCATGGAAACTCTTAAGTAAGGTTCTACTTTAAAATGAACATTGGAGATGATAGGTCTTATTACACCAGTGGAATTAATTAGAGGCAATGTCAGGAGCAGTGGGGATTGTTTTTGCTTTAAAAAGAGCATTTTTGACATAAGCAAATACTAGTAAAAAGTGACCTTATGTAGGTTTAAACTAGAAACCCCATTTGTAATAAGACTGAAGATAGGAGGACTAGATCACTACTGGGCCACCATTCCAGTCTGAAAATTGTTACCTGATGGCTGTTGAGTGGGCTGCGTGTGAAATGAAGTGCTGATCTATGTCCAGTTCCTAGAAGATGGGTATCCATACTTTTGAAGACCAATAATCACAAAAAGAAAAGGAGTACTTGTGGCACCTTAGAGACTAACCAATTTATTTGAGCATGAGCTTTCGTGAGCTACAGCTCACTTCATCGGATGCATACCGTGGAAACTGCAGCAGACTTTATATATACACAGAGAATATGAAACAATACCTCCTCCCACCCCACTGTCCTGCTGGTAATAGCTTATCTAAAGTGATCATCAGGTTGGGCCATTTCCAGCACAAATCAAGCTATTACCAGCAGGACAGTGGGGTGGGAGGAGGTATTGTTTCATATTCTCTGTGTATATATAAAGTCTGCTGCAGTTTCCACGGTATGCATCCGATGAAGTGAGCTGTAGCTCACGAAAGCTCATGCTCAAATAAATTGGTTAGTCTCTAAGGTGCCACAGGTACTCCTTTTCTTTTTGCGAATACAGACTAACACGGCTGTTACTCTGAAACCAATAATCACAAAGACACTTCCAGCTACTACAGTTACCATGCTTTATCTATCAGCCTTTTACATCCTGTTAACTCTGATGCCTGGAGTCACCTTATGATGGCCTCATGACTTAAAGCTTTCTTTGTCAGATCTTAAATGTTGCAGAATAAAACATGACACAAAAATTGCCATGATATGAAGCATTACCTGGGATCATGGTGGCAGTTTCAGCAAAAAGGCAAAGGTTTAAATGGACTTTGGGGTTTTTAAAATTTAGAGAGAGATTTTTTGTTCCCCCTGACTAGGCTACAGTGGGAATGTAGTGTGGGGAAACTGTATAGCTGTTTTTCTGTGGATAAAGGACTTCACGCTGTAGTGTTGTCAGTTTCACACCTATCGTGAGTGCAAAAATTCACTTAATGTCTGATCTGAAGTCTGTAGGAGTTTTACATTGATTTAATCGGATTTGGACTAATTTCTCTAGTGTTAAGAAAGAAAAACAATATTGAAGTCAGGCAATACATTTCCCTTTACTGGTTAGTGCATTTATAATGAATTTTCTAATTTAAAATAGTTAAATGATCTTAGTCACAGTTACTAAAATATTCCTCAAGAGCTGCATACATTTTTTGAGATAACTTCCAAGATATCCAGCTGTTCACAGTCCATATATAATATTCACCTCCTCTGTGCTTCAGATGTACACAGAAAAGTGCTATATAACTAGAGGTTACTATTATTATTTAATTAGATAGATAGTTTGAAAGCCTCCCTAGCTCCTCTTCTGTCCATGATGGAAAGCTACCATCCAAATAAATAATAATACTAATAAAAAAAGCACCCTCTGGCCCATAGACAAATTTCCCCAGTGACCTCATTCAGAGATTCTTTGTCAGATGTCTTGCCACTGACTTTGAGACAGAGTGGGTGAAATCCTAGTCCAATTGAAGCCAGTGGGAAAACTTCTCACCTTTGGTAAGGTGAGAATTTCACCCTCTGACTCTGAGAGCTGTCTGTTCTAATGGTTAGAACATGGCCTGGGAGCTAGGACACTTTTGGTCATACCCAGCTTTGCCAAAACTAGTCTGTGATCTTGAGCAAGCCGCGTACAGTCTGAACCAGGAGGCCTTAAGGTCTGATCCTGTGAGTAGCCCCATTCAGTCCCTAGATGAATCTTTGGATAAGTGGAAATACAAAACTCTTGGAGAGAATGATACATTTAGAGAATTTGTGCAACAACCCACCTTTAATGTTAACTGCAAAATCAATATTAATGAAATATATTTTAAGGTCAAATTCTGACAAATTGGCAAGAATGAACACAGACTGCTGATAATTACTACAGAGAACAAGATCAGTTTTGTTGTGGTTTAGTTCTGAAGCTGCAAGAGACACCATTCATTCACATTTTCCCATTCTTTCTCCTAATCTGTTATAACAAGTTTAGCTATAACCTTTCCTTGTTGTTGCCAAATTTATTATAAAAGTTGATGCTGAGAACATCTGTGTCAAAGTTCCTGTTTTTTATTTTTGGGCTGAAAAGGTCAAACTTTTTTCCCATCCAGATTAAGCCTGATACAAAATCAAAGCTTATTATTTAACCAAAGGGTTCAAAATTGCTATTTTGGACTCTTAAAAATTTAATCTTCAAAATTCATGTTGAAGTTTTCTCTGGCCTGGGAACACAGCACTATCTTGGCTTCATGGAGGGTTCTACCCATTTCTATAAACAGGGACAGCCCACCTGTATTCAAAGACTTCTGAAAAGCATGACCGAAGAGTCACTGTGTGACCTCCCGCTCCAAATTGTTCCTCTGTGACGAGTGGGGGTGGGGGTTGTGCTCCGTGTGAGGAAGAGCAGCAGAAACAGAGACTGAACGGTAGTGTATACTGGAAGGAATAATTGTATCTTCTCTTCCATAACACAAGTAACAGGAGACATGCTGGAGAGGCATCAGAGCCAGTATTTGCCCCTCTCTAACAAGCCAATGTTAATGGCAAGTAACAGGTTTCAAAATTAAACCTTCGTGTATTGGGCCTGGTATATTAACTAGATGTGAACTTAGTTCAGCTTTGTCTTTTGACCAGCATCTCATTAGCATAATATTCCTGCAGGTTTTTTTGCAAGGGGAGTGCTCGTCTCTTCCGACATATCTCTCATTCCAAATTAAAATGCCTACTACGTAAGCTACCTCTGTGTTATATTGGAAAGAGAGAAAATTATGCTGGCCCCAGTGTTTTGGGAGAAAGTGTTTCTGATAATGTAGTCACCATATTTCCTCTGCTGTTCCTTTGAGGCCAGCCTTCCAGTTTCATGCAGCAGACCTGGTCCTGCTCCCATTTAAATAAATGGGAGTTTTGCCATTGATTTTGGTAGTAACTGGATCAGGCCTTAAATACTGTAAGCCTTCTGCTTTGAGTAACTCTAAAATTTACAAAAAACAAACAAACCGTGGAGTACTTGTGGCACCTTAGAGACTAACAAATTTATTTGAGCATAAGCTTTCGTGGGCTAAAACCCACTTCATCGGATGCATGCAGTGGAAAATACAGTAGGAAGATATATACACAAAGAGAACATGGAAAAAATGGTTGTTGCCATACCAACTGTAAATGGACACAAATCGGACATCAAGAATTATAACATTCAAAAACCAGTCGGAGAACACTTCAACCTCCCTGGTCACTCAATTTCAGACTGAAAAGTCGCAATTCTCCAACAAAAAAACATCAAAAACAGACTCTAACAAGAAACTGCAGAATTGGAATTAATTTGCAAACTGGACACTATTAAATTAGGCTTGAATAAAGACTGGGGTGAATGGGTCATTACACAAAGTAAAAACTATTTCCCCATGATAATTTTTCCCCTACTGTTATTCACACCTTCCTGTCAACTGTTTGAAATAGGCCATCCTGATTATCACTACAAAAGTCTTTTTTTTCTCCTGCTGATAATAGCCCATCTTAGTTGATTAGTCTCGTTACAGTTGGTATGGCAACTGATGTTCATACCTGACAATGTATAGAACTCAGTTTTATCTTTGATTAAAATGTGCGTGCATTCTCCAAATAGCTTTCATTTGCTACTTCAGAATAAGTCTGAATGTGTTGCCTCTGCATCCCTGCGGTGTTCAAAATATATTTCAGCAGGCTGGCTGAATTCAACTTTTATTTTTAAATGCCCTAACTGAGAGGAAAAAATGTTAAAAATCACTTATGTACAGATCCAGTTTCCATAACCACAGTGTTCCAAGAACAGATAAGAGAAGCATTCATTTCAGTACCAGTTACAGGAAGATAAAGGACTGCAGTACAGGAATTGGGTGCTTTAGCTGGTGCTAGTGAGAGCAAAGTGATGGCTGGAGATGTCACTGCATTGCTGGAGTATCAAAAACAGTCTTCAAAAATATCACTAGATGGCGCCAAAGGCACCTGGTTTTCTTTCACTCACCGAAATAGACAAAAACATTGGAACCGTGGAAAAGAGAGCGAAGGGGGGATGAGGAAGGAAGATGGGTAAGTGGGGTCAGAGAGGAGAAGGGAAAGACATTCCAGAGAGGTGTCACCAGACATGATTCCTAACATCTTTCTTTCAAGATGCAGCCAAGGAACGCACCAAACCTCCCTTTAAGGCACATAGGGGAAAAAGCCTCCCTTCTCCTCTTTGAGAAACATGCTAATGAAGAAACACAAAAAGTGGGAGTGTGATGTTCTGCAGCGTTCCGTCTTCTTGCAGAGGTTTCCCTTATAAAATATGCTTAAGCCACAAAGTTTGGGTCTGAATCCAGTTCACCGTGTGTGGGTGGTCAGAGCTGTAATTTGGTTCAATCCTGGCCTGCCTATAGTGAAATACATCAAGCGAGGAAAGGGCCCAGTTTTGATCCTCGAGAGCTGGGACATGCTGGCCCCCGCTTCCTGCAGCTCCCATTGACCGGGAACGGCAAGCCGCGTGCGGCCACTGGGAGCTGCGGGCAGCCAGGCTTGCGGATGGTCAATGTAAACAAACTGTCTTGTGGCCCGCAGGTTGCCCACCGCTGCTCTAGAAGGCTTAATTCACATTCTTTGTTCCTAAAAACCCAGCTCGTCAAATACTTGTTTGTTTGTACATTGTATATAGAAAGGGAGGAAATACTTTGATGCAGTGTATTTCTGCTGCCTTACCTCTCAATTCACTTCTCCTGATTCTGAGAAGATGTTCCTGTCTTTTCCCCAGAACCTGTTTCTACAGAGAATTTGCTACGCTGCCTCCTTCATTCCAGCTATTGCTAGTGGCCCTAGATTCCTGCAATATGTGCTCTCACCCACAGCTGTTGCTTTGCTAACTGACATGGCCCTGGCTGGGCCGGATAGGGCATTGTGCTTCAAGCCTTTCAATGTATTTAGATATGACTTTGAAACACCAGGAGTTTCCATTTCCTGTATTTCTGAGGTCTTTCAGTCTCACAGGTTATGTCACTCATCAGATTTTAACCCTGACAGCTTGGCATTTGGCCTTCCTGTCTGTGACCAGCTGGAGAAGGGGTCATGGCTTCTTCCCAAACCACTTAAAGCCTACAGGACCTGGATGCAACCCCAGATGAGTAAGTGAAAACCTCATCAAAGGACTGCTGCAGAGCAGGCAGGTGGGCAGTTCTGATCTGAGGGATAAGGGCTGGGGAGGTATTGAGATAAATGATGCACTAAAGCAGCGGTTCTCAAACTGTGGGTCGGGACCCCAAAGTGGGTCACTACCCCTTTTTAATGCAGTTGCCAGGGTTGGCTTAGACTTGCTGGGGCCCAGGACCAAAGCCCAAGCTTGAGGGCTTCAGCCCTGGGCTGCAGGGCTAAGGTTACAGGCCCCCTGCCTGAGTCTGAAGCCCTTAGGCTTCGGCTTTGCCCCTCCCCACCCATTCCCCCCACCAGTGGCAAGGCTTGGATGGGCTCAGGCTTCAGTCCCTGATCCTGAGGTTCTGTAGTAATTTTTGTTGTCAGAAGGTGGTCATGGTGCAATGAAGTTTGCAGCTGTGTGCCTGTTCTGAGGTACAGACGGACGCCTTGACTTAAGGAGTTATGAGGGGAGCTAATCAAAGTGATTATTAATAATATCTATGTAGACTTTATTATATGCTGTTTCAGTGTACCAATCTTTAAACATGGTTTGTTATTTTTTTGCAAACTAAGTCGGAGATATGTGTAAGTGATCTCAGATATACTGGCCTGCCCCTCTCAACCTGCCACAGAGAACTTAAAACTATACAGAATTCATTGCTCAGGCATACACATCACCTCAGTTTCATAGTCTGTAAATAGTTAACGGCGGAACAAATGAGACAGCATCAGGTTTGTGTGGAATGAAGGTAAATTTACACCTGGCCTGTTGACAAGTCTTACGGAACTCGGGGTTTGAGGCATAGCCCAAATTCAATGATACTTTCCCTGATTTCAAGCCCAGTTTTCACCTTTCCCATTGCTCTATTTGTCATCTTTTGGATAGAAGGCCCTGCCACCCTCCCCTCACCCCCATATCTGATGTCTTCAGGTCCTCCTCCTGAGCTCTTCGGAGGCAACTATCTGCAAGTGCTTTGCCCATCCTCCCCTATTCTTCAGCAGCTCCAGCAAATGTCCTCCTTTTAATTCTTCACTGCTACTTTTCTTCACTCTAGTGCTCAAGTTGCCTTGGAATATATACTGTGTTAATAATGAAAACTAAAATAATCCTGGACATGTTAACAAACACTTATTTAAACAGAAATTTACATTGTGGGTTTATACAGTAGGGTGAAAGGGAATAGAAAGTTTGAGGATTTTTCAGTGGAAGATGCTTGCAATGATACTGGAAAATGTACTTCAGAGGCAGAGGGAGAATGGGTGGATGAGGCTACTTAGATTGCCTGGCACTGGGCTGCATCCCCTTTGATGGCTCCTTGCATGTGGCTGTTGAATGGGACTGCGGTGTTAATATATGGAGGCCATGAGGCCAGTTTTGGGCTTGGGGGAATTGGTTGAGGGCTTAGGTTCTCAATCTTTGGGGGAAATAGAATACAATTTATGAAGGAATATTGCGTGTGGCATAGACCACTAATAAGGTAACTTCTAGGGACCCTTTTAACCAGTTTTGGCTTCACAGTGCACTTGGATTTCTAAATTACCTGAGGCAGGTGAATGAGGAAGATGGTTAGAGCACTGCTGGCTGAAGTTTCATATCAAGTCAGTCAGATTGCATCATAAAGGTTTTTGTTTTTTTTTAATTCTTAGGTTGTGGTTGTGCAGGAGACTTTTTGCTTCCACCATAGCATCTGCAAAGTGTTGATCAGTAGATTTGTTCTGAGCACTGGACAGTTGGTTAATGAATGGGGGTTTTAGGAGTCACCATACCCCTAAGGGCAGCTAATCATCAACAGAAGCTCTTACCCACTGTCCCTCTACTTCATTGACCTGAGTTCTTAGCTAGTAACTGGTCATGCCTTCACCTGATTGTTTAAGGTACTCAGGAAAACCCTACCTTACCTCTCTGTGTGATTTCAACTATCTCCGACTTGGTACTTGTCCCTCTGACTAGCCCAATACCTCGTACATATACTCTTCTGACAGCTCCATAATAAATGAACCAACAATCAAGGTACACTTTACTTATGAGGGGAAATATAAAGGCAGCATATAAAGGAAAGGGCAAGAAAGATTTGAGTGGGTATATCAGTAACATCATACAACCCCCAAGTAACAGTAGCCCAGGGTAGATTTCCCTGGATTCACGAGTCCAGTTTATTATGCACTAGTTGGTTCCGTAATATGGAGAAACCCATGTAGCTTGATGAGTTGTAGGCCTGAATGTGCTTGAGTATAGCAAAGTGTTGAGGGCACTGATTCACTCAGGGCACTAACCTCTCTGCATCAGCAATAGGAGTTACTCACAGTGGAAAAAGTCCGCATGACCTAGGGGGCCTCCTTGGCATGTCTAAATCCAGGCACGGGCAAATAGTTGGGAGATCCCCTCCCGATTGGCTTAGTCAGCCTTCTATCCCACAGTGTTCACTCAATCACAAGGCTTAACACTCCACTCCACCCCACCCCACCCATTAATGGCGAGGCGAACACACTGCAGTTTTTCCCATCTCTCATCTGCCTAGCAACAAGCCTGGCTCCCTTTTTCGTTGGACCCATTAACTCAAATTACATTAATCCAAGCTGTTTTCACTCAGTGCCAGTGATAGAACTTCATCCTGTTTTGAGGACGCTTCTTGTTAATTTGTGAAAAAAAGCTGAGTGAGGTTGGACCAAGCCATCTGCTTCCTTGGATGCAGGTTCAGACCTGTTAAGTGGTTTATCTCAACAGCAGCACTGTTATTAGTGCTGTTATTTGCATTGGTTGCCAGTCAGACTCCAGGAGATGTTTAAGGTATTGGATTTTTTCCTATATTGCTTGGGATCTGCCTGCTTCATATATTATAAAGCCAGAAGGAACCATATGTGATTATATAATCTGACCTCCTGCATATCACAGGCCATAGGACTTCCCTGAATTAATTCCTGTTTGAACTAGAGCATATCTTTTAGAAGAACTCCCCCTCCCCCATTAAATCTTGATTTAAAAGTTGCCAGTGATGATGAATCCAACACAACCCTTAATAAGTTGTTCCAAGGGTTAATTATCCTCACTGTTTAAAATTTGTACCTTATTTCTAATCTGAATTTGTCTAGCTTCAGTGTCCAGCCATTGGATTGCAGAGCCCTCTATTATCAAGTTTCTGTTTCCCAAGTAGGTATATATAGACTATGATCAAATCACCCCTTAACTTTCTCTTCGATGAACTAAATATATTGAGCTCCTTGAATCTATTTGAGTGACGGCGACTCTCACTGTGTAACTCTGGTCAGTGGAGGTATTTGTTGATTTTAGGGCATGCAGAAGGGTGTCTATTTTACCAGGATTATGGGAGAGGTAAGGGACAATAAGGACTGGTATTTGTGGGAGAGGTGGTATATTGTTGGTGTGCTATAGAGTAAGCATAGTGTAGTGACTTCCTGTACAGTCTTTGGTTGCCTTGCCTATGATACTTCCTGCCGGGGCAGCAACAAAGAAGCCCAGTACAGGGCAGTTGCAGGCTGCAGCTATACAGAGTAGGAAGTTTTGTTACTTCAATTCTGTTGCAATTCTGTTAATAATAAAAGGTTTATCTTTACCTCTGTCTGCTTGTCAAGCAAGTACTACAGTTGGGGCTAGATTTTAACCTTTGACCATTTTCTGGATTTGAGGCTGAAGAGAAGCTGCCAGATTTTATCTTTTATGTGACTGTTTTAAATCTATGTAAAAAGTGCTCTGAATTAGTATAGGCACATTATGCGATTAAAAACATGTAAATAGATGTATAATGTTGCAGTGCTGAAAATTTTAAGTAGGTCAGATGAACACTGATAATGGTTTGATACAGAACTGAACATTCTATTGGTTATTAAAATAATATTAGAGTCTATTCAATCAATATTATTGAATATTAAAATGCTTCTAGCACTATTCACTCTGTCCTTGGAGATTTCTTAAGTACAGTTTGTATACACAAGGTTTCATTTGTTTCTGGATAATTGCCCCAAACCAGCATATTCACATGTTATTAAAAACATTTCAGTCATTTCATGTCCAAGAATACAATAATCCAGTCAAAATTACTAACGGATTCATATGGTATCTCTCCACGGTTGAAAATGTGCCGGGTTGTCTCTGCATTTGTTGTCAAATGTGGGGCAGGTAGATCATATATGGAATGGGGAGAGTGTTTTAGCAGAAAGATGGGATGTAAAAAGGATTTCATTAAAACCAAGCTAAATATTCATCAGGCCTTTACATACACTGTGATAATTCATGACGTGGGTATTTTTGTCTCTCCTCAGTTTTGCAGAATGTTTAGGTATGAAGTTGAGAAGATTCAAGATGTAGAGTGACTAGTCCATTTTCAGACTTAAGAAAAAAAAATTCTAACAACCCCAAGGCAAAATCACTTACTTTGTCAACATTTTGGAGTTTAAACTATAAATAAAATAGGTTGTTTACTAGTAGCTACATCTCAACTAGATTGTCTGCACGGAGACGTACCTGTGGGTGCACATGCCCTCAGTATGTGAGTTTGGAACTCTCTAAACAGCAGTAATTGTTAAGTGCCACACATGTGCCCTGTATCCAAGCTTTGCAAGAAGGCATGACCTCAGCAACTCCTCAGCTCTTCTTCTGCTAATCCAAGCTTTATGGTGAAAGTGCCCAAAGAAGTGGGGAAGGGTGGACCTGTTGCTTATAATCAATGTACTCATAATGCTACAGTTACTTACGTGTAAGTATCCTTTCCTCCTTCAATGAGCCCCATTCTTGGGAGAGGAATAGTAACCCACAAACAAGGCAGGTGTAAGAAGTACTACTTACCTACTTTATTACAGGACTCAATATCAGACTTGGGGCTTGTCTACAATTAGAACATTTCGGTGGTGCTGCAGTAGCGCTTAGTGAAGACACTACCTACGCTGACAGGAGGGATTCTCCTGTTGGCATAGATACCACACCACCCTGAAAGGCGATAGCTAGAATGATGGGAGAATTCTCCCATCGACCTGGGCTGTCTGCCCTAGGGGTTAGAAAGGTTTAACTACGTTGCGCAGGGGTGTGGATTTTTTACTATGTAGTTACATTGACCTAATTTCCTAGTGTAGACCAGGCTTTAGATTCCATATTGAGAGTAATTCTGCAAACATTTATCACTCAGACTCAGAACTCATCAACTTCTGTGATATACATCATTCTGAAGTATGCTACTGAGGCTGCTTTGGAGCTGGTGTAATGTGCTCTAAGACCTTCTGTGACTGGAACATCTGCAAGGTCCTAGCAAGTTTGAATACAAGGCCTTTGATTAATCTCTCAGGAGGGAAAATAGATTGTCGGAGACCTGTGAATGGACAGAGTCCTAAAAAGAAATTAACTTAGAACACTATGACTGAAAAATGGGCAGGAATTTCTACTTTGTAGAGTCTTCATATTTGTATATAAGATGACAAATGGATATTAACGCTTATAAAAAGTAGAGGACTAGAGCTACACAAGAATTGACATATTGAATTGTATCAATGAGCTGTCATATTCCGAATCCCTGTCCCCACCAATCAGTCTCTGCCTGATTCTTTTTGGTCTCACCCACTCTGGTCAAAAATCTTGCTTCCTTGACTCATATTAATACTCACATTGCAAAGCAGTAAGACTACTTGTGTGAATAAAGTGAGAAGCATGTGGCCCTATTATTTATTTACTTAGATTGCTGTAGCACCCAAAATGTGCTATGCTCATTTCAAACACATAGGAAGACACAGCCCATGTCCCAAAGAGCGTAGTATTAAAAAAAAATAAAAGCTGTTACTTTTACGTTAGAACAGTTTGGTCCCATCCCACACAGATGAAAACAAATTATTGTTACCTAACCTGTTTTTTTTTAGGTGCTTTAGCCTAGGTAAAGACATTGGATAAAATTCTGGGGGTCAAATCCTCAACTGTGTAAATTTATTGTCGCTCAGTTGAAGTCAATGCAGTTATAAGAGTTTACACGAGCTGATCAGCTGGTCCAAGGTTTTTACTTGGCTTTAACACAGGTTGTCTCCAAAGCTGGACCATTCCATGGTATAACTCCGTTAAACCACAGCAAAGTTTTATCAACTGTTGTTAAACTCATTTGTGTTTATAGTATAAAATGTAGCAGGAGTGAAAAACGGCTATAGTGCACGTGTACAATGATGCATTGCTGTACTAAGAGGGACAAATTCCTTCCTGACCCTCCTGGTGGTAACACCCTGAAGCATGTAATTTAATTACACATATTCTACCTGTGAAACTAGAGATATTACTCATCATCAAATTAGCCAGGCCCCTCTTAATTTCAACTACCATCTTTGACTCTATAATCAGATATTTAAATTCAATTATTGTAGAATCCTTGTTACATTACTGGCCCAATCTTGCTTCCATTAAAATGAATGGGAGGCTTCCTGTAAATCCCCTATAACTGTATTTCTTGTTTAGATAAACAAATACATGTACTCACCTCTTAGGAAGTGCTCCAGTGGGAATGTTTAACATCCGTATTTTTGTTTGTCAAACTGTGTAAACACCCTTACCAAATGACTAATCCTTTTAGTTACTCTGATTTTCTTTGTCATCTTGTTTGGTTAAGTGAATGGTATTTAAAATAGACAGGATTGTAAATAACACTAGCAAATGGTGCTTGAAATCTTTCTGATATGTTGTCTTGACCCTCAATATCCCCACTGGATACTCTCATAAAAAAACAACCTTCCACACAAACTTCCTCGTGGCTGGAATTTACTAAAACTAGACAAGCCATTTACAACACACACTTCGCTTCTCTACAAAAGAAAAAGGACACTAAACTTTCTAAACTACTACATGCTACAAGGGGCCACAGCAATGGTTCCCTCAACCCACCCAGCAATATTGTTAACCTATCCAACTATACTCTCAGCCCAGCAGAAGAAGCTGTCCTATCTCGGGGCCTCTCCTTCTGCCCCTCCACCCCCACGAACATGATACAGTTCTGTGGTGACCTAGAATCCTATTTTCGACGTCTCCAACTCAAGGAATATTTCCAAAATACCTCTGAACAACATACTAATCCACAGAGGCCTCCCTACCAACATTACAAAAAGAAGGATTCTAGGTGGACTCCTCCTGAAGGTCGAAACAGCAGACTGGACTTCTACATAGAGTGCTTCCGCCAACGTGCACGGGCTGAAATTGTGGAAAAGCAGCATCACTTGCCCCATAACCTCAGCCGTGCAGAACATAATGCCATCCACAGCCTCAGAAACAACTCTGACATCATAATCAAAAAGGCTGACAAAGGAGGTGCTGTTGTCATCATGAATAGGTCGGAATATGAACAAGAGGCTGCTCGGCAGCTCTCCAACACCACTTTCTACAAGCCATTACCCTATGATCCCACTGAGAGTTACCAAAAGCAACTACAGCATTTGCTCAAGAAACTTCCTGAAAAAGCACAAGAACAAATCCGCACAGACACACCCCTGGAGCCCCGACCTGGGATATTCTATCTACTACCTAAGATCCATAAACCTGGAAATCCTGGGCGTCCCATCATCTCAGGCATTGGCACCCTGACAGCAGGATTGTCTGGCTATGTAGACTGCTTCCTCAGGCCCTACACTACCAGCACTCCCAGCTACCTTCGAGACACCACTGACTTCCTGAGGAAACTACAATCCATCGGTGATCTTCCTGATAACACCATCCTGGCCACTATGGATGTAGAAGCCCTCTACACCAACATTCCACACAAAGATGGACTACAAGTCGTCAAGAACACTATCCCCAGCTAACCTGGTGGCTGAACTTTGTGACTTTGTCCTTACCCATAACTATTTTACATTTGGGGACAATGTATACCTTCAGATCAGCGGCACTGCTATGGGTACCCGCATGGCCCCACAATATGCCAACATTTTTATGGCTGGCTTCGAACAACGCTTCCTCAGCTCTCGTCCCCTAACGCCCCTACTCTACTTGCGCTATATTGATGACATCTTCATCATCTGGACCCATGGAAAAGAAGCCCTTGAGGAATTCCACCATGATTTCAACAATTTCCATCCCACCATCAACCTCAGCCTGGTCCAGTCCACACAAGAGATCCACTTCCTGGACACTACAGTGCTAATAAACAATGGTCACATAAACACCACCCTATACCGGAAACCTACTGACCGCTATTCCTACCTACATGCCTCCAGCTTTCACCCTGACCACACCACACGATCCATTGTCTACAGCCAAGCTCTGCGATACAACCGCATTTGCTCCAACCCCTCAGACAGAGACAAACACCTACAAGCTCTCTATCAAGCATTCGTACAACTACAATACCCACCTGAGGAAGTGAAGAAACAGATTGATAGAGCCGGAAGAGTTCCCAGAAGTCACCTACTACAGGACAGGCCTAACAAAGAAAATAACAGAACGCCACTCGCCGTCACCTTCAGCCCCCAACTAAAACCCCTCCAACGCATTATTAAGGATCTACAACCTATCCTGAAGGATGACCCAACACTCTCACAAATCTTGGGAGACAGGCCAGTCCTTGCCTACAGACAGCCCCCCAAACTGAAGCAAATACTCACCAACAACCACATACCACACAACAGAACCACTAACCCAGGAACCTATCCTTGCAACAAAGCCCGTTGCCAACTGTGCCCACATATCTATTCAGGGGACACCATCACAGGGCCTAATAACATCAGCCACACTATCAGAGGCTTGTTCACCTGCACATCCACCAATGTGATATATGCCATCATGTGCCAGCAATGCCCCTCTGCCATGTACATTGGTCAAACTGGACAGTCTCTACGTAAAAGAATAAATGGACACAAATCAGATGTCAAGAATTATAACGTTCATAAACCAGTCGGAGAACGCTTCAATCTCTCTGGTCACGCAATTACAGACATGAAGGTCGCTATCTTAAAACAAAAAAACTTCAAATCCAGACTCCAACGAGAAACTGCTGAATTGGAATTCATTTGCAAATTGGATACTGTTAATTTAGGCTTAAATAGAGACTGGGAGTGGCTAAGTCATTATGCAAGGTAGCCTATTTCCCCTTGTTTTTTCCTACCCCCCCCCAACGTTCTGGTTAAACTTGGATTTATGCTGGAAATGGCCCACCTTGATTATCATACACATTGTAAGGAGAGTGGTCAGTTTGGATGAGCTATTACCAGCAGGAGAGTGAGTTTGTGTGTGTGTGTTTTGTAGGGTGGGAGGGGTGAGAAAACCTGGATTTGTGCTGGAAATGGCCCAACTTGATTATCATACACATTGTAAGGAGAGTGATCACTTTAGATAAGCTATTACCAGCAGGAGAGTGGGGTGGGAGGAGGTATTGTTTCATGGTCTCTGTGTATATAATGTCTTCTGCAGTTTCCACAGTATGCATCCGATGAAGTGAGCTGTAGCTCACAAAAGCTCATGCTCAAATAAATTGGTTAGTCTCTAAGGTGCCACTAGTCCTCCTTTTCTTTTTGCGAATACAGACTAACACGGCTGCTACTCTGAAATATCCCCATTGTTCTATCTTCATAGGGGAGTGGCTAGTGTTGAATTACATCTGCATGTGTCAGACATGGTTCCAAGGGTTTCAGTTTCAAACGCTCAAGGCTAGTAGTGCTACTTTTGTTTAAAGATGTAAAGCCTCAGACTGCATTTTGGCCATACTGTTCCTTTAACTAGAGATCAGTGATTAGAGTAATTTCCTTAACTTTGTTATGAAGATGTGTACACTGAGGGGGGACTACTTGGTGGATTAGTGTTAATATCCAGTCTTCGTAATGTAAATTAAAACAGATCATATATATGGAGCTTAGTTTAAAAACTACAAACATCTAAGGGTGATCCATACATTTGAAAGAAATGTTTATAAGATTTTAAGTATTAACAAACCATTAATGTGGGTGAGTGGATCTCATTCCAACTCACTCTAGAGATGATATCAGTGGAAAAACAAGCAAAAAGGGTATGACTCAGCAGCTAGCATGAAACTGAATAAGCAGCACTACTAAAGTTCACACACACACTCTTCTTCTCACTTCAAGTGCCAGTCATGTTTGGGATAGAGGTATCAACCATAAATTGGGAGCCAGCATCAGTTCTGGAGTACTTGTGGCACCTTAGAGACTAACAAATTTATTAGAGCATAAGCTTTCGTGGGCTACAGCCCACTTCATTGGATGCATAGAATGGAACATATAGTAAGAAGAAATATATATACACATATAGATAAGTTGGAAGTTGCCATACCAACTGTGAGAGGCTAATTAGTTAAGATGAACTATTATCAGCAGGCAAAAAACACTTTTGTAGTGATAATCAAGATGGCCCATTTAGACAGTTGACAAGAAGATGTGAGGATACTCAACATGGGGAAATAGATTCAATATGTGTAATGACCCAGCCACTCCCAGTTTCTGTTCAAACCCAAGTTAATGGTATCTAGTTTGCATATTAATTCAAGCTCAGCAGTTTCTCCTTGGAGTCTGTTTTTGAAGCTTTTCTGTTGCAAAATTGCCACCCTTAAATCTTTTACTGAGTGGCCAGAGCGGTTGAAGTGTTCTCCTACCGGTTTTTGAATGTTATGATTCCTGATGTCAGATTTGTGTCCATTTATTCTTTTGCATAGAGACTGTCCGGTTTGGTCAATGTACATGGTAGAGGAGCATTGCTGGCACATGATGGCATATATCACACTGGTAGATGTGCAGGTGAACGAGCCCCTAATGGCGTGGCTAATGTGATTAGGTCCTATGATGGTGTCACTTGAATAAATATGTGGACAGAGTTGGCATCGGGTTTTGTTGCAAGGATAGGTTCCTGGGCTAGTGTTTTTGGTGTGTGGTTGCTGGAGAGTATTCGCTTCAGGTTGCGGGGCTGTCTAAGCGAGGACTGGTCTGTCTCCCAAGATCTGTGAGAGTGAGGAATCGTCTTTCAGGATAGGTTGTAGATCCTTGATGATGCATTGGAGAGGTTTTAGTTGGGGGCTGAAGGTGATGGCTAGTGGTGTTCTGTTATTTTCTTTGTTGGGCCTGCCCTGTAGTAGGTGACTTCTGGGTACTCTTCTGGCTCTGTCAATCTGTTTTTTCACGTCAGCAGGTGGGTATTGTAGTTTTAAGAATGCTTGATAGAGATCTTGTAGGTGTTTGTCTCTAACTGAGGGATTGGAGCTAATATGGTTGTATCTTAGAGCTTGGCTGTAGACAATGGATCGTGTGGTGTGTCCTGGATGGAAGCTGGAGGCATGTAGGTAAGTATAGCGGTTAGTAGGTTTCCGGTAAAGGGTGGTATTATGTGACCATTGCTTATTAGTACAGTAGTGTCCAGGAAATGGACCGCTTCTGTGAATTGGTCTAGGCTGAGGCTGATGGTGGGATGAAAATTGTTGAAATCATGGTGGAATTGGATATATGCCATCATGTGCCAGCAATGCCCCTCTGCCATGTACATTGGCCAAACAGGACAGTCTCTACGTAAAAGAATAGATGGACACAAATCTGACATCAGGAATCATAACATTCAAAAACCGATAGGAGAACACTTCAACCTCTCTGGCCACTCAGTAAAAGATTTAAGGGTGGCAATTTTGCAACAGAAAAGCTTCAAACACAGACTCCAAGGAGAAACTGCTGAGCTTGAATTAATATGCAAACTAGACACCATTAACTTGGGTTTGAATAGAGACTGGGAGTGGCTGGGTCATTACACATATTAAATCTATTTCTCTAAAGTTAAGTATCCTCACATTTTCTTGTCAACTGTCTAAATGGGCCATCTTGATTAACACTACAAAAGTGTTTTTCCCCTGCTGATAATAGCTCATCTTAACTAATTAGCCTCTCACAGTTTGTATAGCAACTTCCAACTTATCTATATGTATATATTTCTTCTTACTATATGTTCCATTCTATGCATCCAGTGAAGTGGGCTGTAGCCCACGAAAGCTTATGCTCCAATAAATTTGTTCATCTCTAAGGTGCCACAAGTACTCCTGCTCTTCTTGCGGATACAGACTAAGATGGCTGCTACTCTGAAACCATCAGTTCTGATATCTCAACTACATCCTTATCTGTGATTCACATGGTGATGATGTAGCCATACTGGTGCCCAGAATGGATTTCTGTTTTGACCCATCTCTTGCAAGTTGTCTTCCTTCAGCAAGATTTGGTATGGGAAGGTTTAGGCTTCTTAAATCCCCCAAAATTTGCATCTTCCAAGCTTATTTGTGGTTGGCCTCATGTTCTACTTCTTTCAACCTCCGCTTTATAAACCATCTGTAAAAATGTACCTTCTTCTGCACATTGGACATGACCTCACCATGACAGTTGTATTGTTCTCAATTGGTGCAAGACTGCAACTTGTCAGGATCTTCTAACTCATGCCACTGAGTGCCTAGTGCCAGTCCCAAGCCTGGATAAAGTGGGAGGGTGGGTGATTGCCTGGCAAATCATCCCTGTAAAATATCTGTAGCTTTGACACAAAGAAGAAAAAGGATGCAGGCTAACTGGGTAAAATTTGAGGGAGTTTTGCCACCTTTTTTTTTTCTTTTTTAATAAAAAGTTAAGTGCAGAGAATTTTAAATTATCTGTGGGGCTCACACTCAAATGGTACGTTTGATTTTCTGCTAATCACTGGGCCACATTCTCTGGTGATTTATATTCTGTGAAATCCCATTGAAGTAGATGGGGACCGCATAGGGCAGATCAGAGCAGAATCTCTCCAGTGAAAAAACAAAGTATGAGCTTGATGTAAAGTTTATTTACTGAAGTTAATGAGAGTCTTTCCATTAAAATAAAATTTTGTTCCACATGATTGAGCAACCCAAGAAAGGCATGTCACGAATCCAAGACAGAAGGAAAACAAACACTTGTCAAGGGCAGATAGTGAAAATGCTGATTGTTATGTTAAAGTCAGAAATAGAAAAGTAAGCATTGTCTTTAACCTTATCAGTATCTTTGGTTCATTTACCTCCCTCCCCCAGCCAATTCAAGACTTCAACTCATTATGTATCCTTTTGCAGGCTACTGTAGATTCACATTCGTAAGGTTAAAACAACCCTGCTAGATCTGGTTCACAGACATGATATGAATCAAATCCTGAAAGGAGATGTGAAGGGGCTGGTGCTGAGTCACCCACAGCTGGCTCACTTCGAGGGTTAATATACGGAGGTTTGGGCTATGAAAGCAGTCTTTTCCCTCCCCTTTGCTATCTTCTGGCAAGGAGGGCAATTCTGGCGAGGAGGGCCTCTTCTCAGAGCATCAGATGAAGGGCCCCCTAATTATTCTCTTCACAGGGATCTTTAATGTATCCGATGAAGTGAGCTGTAGCTCACAAAAGCTTATGCTCAAATAAATTGGTTAGTCTCTAAGGTGCCACTAGTACTCCTTTTCTTTTTGTGAATACAGACTAACACGGCTGCTACTCTGAAACCTGTCAAATAGAACCATGGTGCCAATTCATCTATCATAGCCTTTGGGGGGTTGGAGGAGGACATCTCCAAGAAAATAGAAGAAATAATGGTGATATTTGTAGTGTAGATGAGACCTCTGAATCAGTTTTCTCCAGTCCGATAAATGATGAGTAATTGTCTTTCTTTTTTTGAGCTAGCATGTAAACACTCCTGATGGAAGAGGTCTTGCTTTTTACATATCCTATTCGCCGAGGCCTTGCTCCTGAGAATGAAGCTTAGAACACAAATAGGCAGAGAACCAACAAAATAGCAAGTCAGTTGGGCTGGGATTTGTTTAAATTTTAGCACTGTGGTTGTTATCCAGATTTTGGAAGACTGTCTTTGGACCTGCAACCTACCCGCTATACAGCTTGGGATTCCCTTTTTTCCCCCCCGGAAATTGTATTTGTATTACAATTTCCAAGTAACTAACAAACATGTGGATCGTTGACATTTTGTCCCTAATACATTAACTCAAAGATATTAAAACAGCCGTTTAACAGCAATTTTTTCAGTGGCACATCCAGTGCCCTCCCATGTTTTCATTTGTAGATATGTCTGGCACTTAGTGTGAATTTAGTATTAACAAAATGCGTGCTTTCAGATTTGTCAACATCTGTCACAATTGTATATTAAATATGATATACAGTCTGTGTTCATAATTGCATTCCACTAGTAGGTACAGTACAGACAAAGCCAGCCCAATTTTATTTCAGTTCCATTTCTAACCAAATAATGAGAAAATAGTGCACTCTAGGTTGAGTGGAGTAGCATTTTGTACTAATATCGAGGGAGCTTTTATAAACACAGTAGCTATTTAATCTTTGTTTTAAGGTCTTTTGGTTTTTTTATGCTTGTGTGACTTAGTCCTCTAACAGCACTTGGGGAGCTAAAAATCTGTTTAGCTCCAGGTCAAATATTGTATAAAGCATGGAACTGTAATAAAACTTGTTCAAGCTGTCTGGTGCTTTAGGCTTTTTGGTAACAAGTGGTCCATTTTAGCTAAGGCCCTGTTAATTCCTCAGTTCTATGGCTGCAGTTTTATTCTTTAGACAAGCTGCTGCAGCCCCTCAAATTCAGCATTTCTGGAGATGAAATTACCATTTTGTCTTCTGCCTCAGCACCTGGCTGAAGCAGACATAATGAAAACTGGTTTCTTCTGCTTGCTTGTTCCTCTCCCAGAATGGGGTGTTCTCATTTTCAGTGGGTATGCTCTAGCTTTATAAAGATTAGTTTCCCAGGCAGACTTCTCTGATGGGGCACCTCACACCAGCATCCTCTTCTCTCCGGGTAAAGAAATTGAACTATGCGTCTTGCTACCAGCCCAAATGCCTTCCTGCCTCTTCTGGCTCTTACACCTGCTCCCACCGTGAATTCCTGGCCCCACTCCCCTCAGTTCCCTGTTCATCTTTACTTGCTACTGCCATGTGTCCAGTCTTTTCTCACTGTAACCACTCCACCCTAAGTGTGTGGCCCATTCCTGCCCATTATTATTATTACTTATTTGTATCATGGCAGCACCCACTTTGCGCAAGACACTGTAGAAAGTTATAGTGAGAGACAGACTGACCCTTTTAAGACCTCACAACTGAGAAGACAAGAGACAAACGAAGGGTTGGGAAGAGGGACAAACCTACATATTCTTTACAAATTACTGCAGCAACTATCACCAGGTTTTCCCTCTACTGAGCCAATATTATTGTTTAATTTTCTTCTAGGAATGGATCTGCAGGAGGGTTTGCATGAGGAGAAGGTAATCACTTTGTGGACTAGTACAGACAGAGTATTCCATGTGTAGAAATGGCAGAAAGTACAAAGATGGTCTGGAAGAAACAGACAAATAGGGAGCAGTGAAGGGGCTGACACAGGAAGGGTTTGTCCACACTGCAATCAGAGGCATGATTGACTGCAGCACAGGTAGACTATACCTACACTAAAAATAACAAGGAGTCCTTGTGGCACCTTAGAGACTAAAAAATTTATTTGGGCATAAACTTTCGTGGCTTAGAACCCACTTCATCAGATGCATGGAGTGAAAGTATAGGAGCAGGTGTAAATACATGAAAGGATGGGGATTGCTTTACCAAGTGTGAGGTCAGTCTAATGAGATAAATCAATTAACAGCTGAATACCAAGGGAGGAAAAATAACTTTTGAAGTGGTAAGAGAGTGGCCCATTACAGACAGTGGACAAGAAGGTGTAAGTAACAGTAGGGAGAAATTAGTATTGGGGAAATTAAGTTTAGGTTTTGTAATGACCCAACCACTCCCAGTCTCCATTTAGGCCTAATTTGATGGTATCCTGTTTGCAAATTAATTCCAGTTCTGCAGCTTCATGTTGGAGTCTGTTTTTGAAGTTTTTGTTGTTGAAGAATTGCCACTTTTAGGTCTGTTATTGAGTGACCAGAGAGTTTGAAGTGTTCTCCTACTGTTTTTTGAATGTTACGATTCCTGATGTCAGATTTGTGTCCATCGGGAATAGCATCCCCAATACCATCACGGCAAACCTGGTGGCTGAACTTTTGTGACTTTGTCCTCACCCACAACTATTTCAGATTTGGGGACGATTTATACCTTCTAGTCAGCAGGACTGCTATGGGTACCCGCATGGCCCCTCAGTATGCCAACATATTTATGGCTGACTTAGAACAACGCTTCCTCAGCTCTCGTCTCCTTACACCCCTACTCTACTTGCACTACATTGATTACATCTTCATCATCTAGAGCCATGGGAAGGAGGCCCTTGAGGAATTCCACCAAGATTTCCACAATTTCCACCCTACCATCAACCTCAGCCTGGAGCAGTCCACACAAGAGGTCCACTTCCTAGACAATAGAGCGCTAATAAGTGATGGTTACAGAAACACCACCTTATACCGGAAACCTACTGACTGCTATACTTACCTTTTTCCCATTTGCTTTTGCTGACTTGATCAGTTGGCAAGAGCATATGGGACAAAAGTCAGGAGTGCAGGGACAGGATTTAAAAAAGGGACTGTCCTGGCCAAAATGGGATGTATGGTCACCCTAACCATAACAGTAGCTACTGGAGTCAGCAGATACCTCTGTCACATGGTGGGTTTTTTTTTTAACCTTGACCCATGACTGGGACCAGTGTTTTACGGGGTGTGGCAAGATTTACCTGTCCCTTTAAGGGATAGTCTGGATTGGAGATTACAGTCAAGACACCCCAAGAGCAATCAAGGAGTACCCTGCCCTTGGGGCTGGACTTTATAAAGCAACCTATACCCACACCTATGCCTACAGTTGCAGGCCCCTGGACCCTAGATACTTGTTTTTCTGACTGCAATTTCAAGCCTTGGAGATAAAGGCCTTATGAGTTTTGTTAAATTGCTCCTCCCCTGACCTGATGCCTAAGGAAAGAGGAGAAAATCCACCAGCCTCCTAGAACAATAGTAAACTAGGAACTCTCTAAGCCAGGGTTTGGACTGGAGGTCTTCTTAAAGGAAACAGGTTTTTGTTTGGTTTCGGCCTTCCCCTTCCTAAATCCTGACCTATGCATGGTGTTTGATGCCCACTAGATATTTGTCCAAAATGGAGCCAGCAAAGATATTTGTATCTCTCTGTTTGGAAGGGAACCTGGCAGAGATTTGGAGAAGGTGAGTTCAGCATTTCCAAATTTTTCTGGAAGCAAGTAGTACTGAAGGAGAAGGAGAAACCTAGACAAGGTCATTCAAAACTTTCAAGGATGGTTTGATGCATTCAAGAATATCGCTTGAGAAATGCATATTTACGTTACAGTAAGTCAACTGCCAGGTGAGACCATTGACCAGTCTGTTACCATCTCACACAATAAAGTTTAACTATAAATAACTGAATGAATTTGAACAGATGGATGAATTAGAAGATCAAGCTATTTTTGATATAACAGGTCAAAGCAAGGTTCTGGAGCGAAGTGGAATGGACATTGCAAAGAAAAATGAGTAACTGCAAGACTAGTGGAAACGGTGCTTCTCAAAGGAAAGTGTTAAGAACTGAAGTGCATCTCATTAAAAACATATTACTAAGGTATTGTGACAGAGTGTACTTGCTTCTCATGAGCGCCTCCTGCTGGCTGGGTGCAATCCTGAACGCTTTGCTTTCTCCACGCCCAGCACCCCCTCTTGGCTGTTATCCTCATCAGGCAGGTCTTCAGTGACTCAGGTCTCTGGCCAAGTCACACACAGTCAAAAGACATTAAGGAACCCTTCCCAGGGTAACAAAAGTCAAACAAATGGTTGGCCCTCTCTAGGGTCTTCAGCCCCATTTCTGGACCTGTTTAAATTCTAGCCCCTATCTTGGGTTTTTAGTACTGAATCTTATCACCTTCTTGGGGTTTAGGCCACTTCCCCAATGGCGGGGTGGGGGGGAGTAGCATTCCAGCATGTGGGGCCCCCACAGGGTTCCAGCAACAGGGCTATTGTTATACCAATAAAATAAAAACCAGCAGGATCTTATTAAAGGGGAAAAGGCAAAATACCACATTTATTGTGAATACAGAAAGAATCATAGTAAGCAGTTAGTTATAGCTATAACATTCCATTCAATCTCATATTTATTCACACACACACAGGTTCTGCAAGGTTGTTATCATAGTTACCAGCCTTAGAGTTGCTCATGCCAAGCCACTGGCCAGGTGTCCTGGACATGAAGAGGGAGCAGGGCCTTGTCAGATGCATATCTGATGCTCCTGGAAGTTGGTTTGCAGAATCAGACCCCAAAGTTCTCCCTTTCTAGAGTCCATTTTTATAGGAATTTCTTCCTATGCCAGTCTATGGGAATTGCTTCATCATGCTGTTGCTGAATCAATCAACAGATGGCACATTCCTGACGGCTCTATGCTGCTAGATGTTATCTTGTCCTTTGGTTCTCCCATTCTTGAGGCTGTTGGGTGGATTCCAGTCTGCCCTCCGGGGGTCCTCTGGTTATTTCCACTTGATGCCTTCTTCAGCCGATGGACACTGGATTCTTAGGCTGGCACCTCCCTGATCATTCAGTTATTATCCACACCAAGCATCCATCCACATACATCCTCTATCTCTATTTTAATCACAATTGTTAATACAACAAAAGGGCGGGGAGTCTCTGGGTGCTGTTTCTGTTGTTACAGAGTATTGCTTTGAGTCTCTCTCTGTGTGAATTGCTTTGAGAACAGACTCTGTCTTAGAATGTACTGACACAATTAGCAGCTTGCAAGTTTCACACATAGAGGGAGAGAAACAGTACCAAAAACCCAGAGACCTCTTAATTAGTAATACCCTGGAATTTAAACTCTGGGGAATCAAACTCATTTGTGATTTTAATACAGAACTTCTTTAATATGATCCAACACTATAGCCTCCTGAGGGGGGCCCTGCAGGGTTCCAGCGATGGGCAACAACACAGGGAGGGGGGGCCTTGGGTGAGCGACAGGGGGTGTCCCGTTTTCTCTTTGGGAAATATGGTCATCCTAGTTATGGTAGGGCTGTGTGCAGAATACAGGGTTCAGGTAAAGCTGAAACTCCTAGTATTTGTAGTAATGGGTGGGGGTTGTTTGTTGTGGGGAGGGTTTGAGCTTCAGGCAGGCATTTGTGAGGCCACCATAATGCGATATTTGTAATGTTTGTGATATTTGCACCATCCAGGACTTGTAATATTGGAAGACCTGATTTCACAATATTTTGCTTCTTAAACAACTGAGGCATTTCAAGAATCCATTAAGAACAGTACATTAAATAAAAAGGGTTAATAAACAATACACTTGAAATATAAATAGACATGAAAGCCCCTCCATAGACAGTGAGTCATGAGAACTGTTGACAAACATAAGACCAGTGCAATTACTAAAACCAAAGTTGCACCTGAGGTGAAAGGCCAGTGCTTTTATCCACTCAGCTATTAACCCCTAGTTTAAAGCACAAGAGTAAAAAACCATCTGTTCAGCAGAAGACATGGAAGCACAAAATCAATTAGTGCCATATGTACTCAGCAGAAGTGTGATTTGGGAGCCTTCATATGTTCAAGGGATAGAAGAAGTCATCTGCGTTTATTATTTGCTGAAGAAAATAAATATTTCCTTTGGATTATTTGTCTGAACAATTTTTTTTATTTTGTTCCTGTTGTAATTAATTTAAGGGCGGTATCCTTAATGGAATGCAGAAAATGTCTCACTCATTTATCTATCCTGTAAAAGCAATGTGTCATTTGTGGACATAAAGAGGAAATGAGCAATTGAATTGCAATGGGATGTTGCTTTTAATTTTTCTTCTCCTTGCATAACAAACACATCACTGTGTATGTACTGGATGTGCTGTCCTTGGACAGTAGTCTGCGAAGTAAATAGTCCTGAAACATGATTAGTTATGTGTTATCTTAACAATTGTTTTTAAAATAGCATTTCCATTGACTTTGTAAAATATCCATGTGTTTTGCTTCTTGAGGCAACATAAAAGAAGCCAAAACCTTTTATATTTTTATTGATTAATTTTAAATAAATGTATTTTCCAGGACTTCCAATTATGCTACTATATGAAAGAATGCAGTAGCACAAGTATTAAATGCCTAGCTGGTTTGCTAGCTTGAAGTTATATGCAATATTAAGTAGACAGTGCTCATCATGGTAATTTCAGCTCCATTCAAAATATGTGGACAAAAACATTTGCTAATTGGAGAAGAATAAAATCAGTGGGCTTTTAAAGTGCATTAACACAAAGGAGGTTGCCAGCATATTAAAACTAACTACTCAGCAGTGGCTTTTTAAGGATAGGTGCTCACTTATGGAGTCACTGTGTGTTGCAAATAATGAGAGAAAAATAATCACAGCCCACACAACAGTTCTCTACTTCATCAGAATAATCTACAGCATTTTATTTCTTTCAGGCTCCACAGTCACAAGCTAGGGGTCTGATCCTGCATTCCTTAGTAAGACAAAACTCCTAACTGTTGCTTGAGATGCACACCATAATCTGGCTGTGCTCAGAACATATAGGGGAAGCAATGCAGTCACTTTCTACACTCAGAGATAACAGGCATTTAGCAGCACTCTGTAACAACACAATGCTGTAAAGTAGGCAGAGGCTGATTAAGATTTATTGGAGCCCTGGGCACAAAGAACATTTGGGCCCTGCACAGCTAGGGGTCCAGGAACTGTGGGGGAGCCATGGCCCCTCCCACACATTTAAAGTGGGAGGGGCATGCTTCCCCACTTTTTAACATGGGCGACAGGTAGCTGTGGCAGGGGGGAGCAATGCCCACCTTCCAGATTTCTCAGGACACCTCTGGCGTGGACGCTCAGCAGCAAGGAGGCAGCAGTCCCCCAACAGCAGTGCTCTCAATGTGTCTCTGTAGCTTGGGGATGGAGGAAGTGGCAGGGCGGCTGGCTGGTTTATCATTGCACCTGGGACTTATGGACTAGACCCCATTATGCTAGGTGCTGACTAACAGCTCAGCTCCTTCCCCAACATGTGGGGCTGCTTCCCTTCCCTGCTGTTGGAGTCCCATGCATTGCCCTGACCACAGGTGCTGGCTTCCTCTGGGCCCTGCCCCCACCCAACCCCTTCCTTCAAGTCCCTGCCCAGTTCTGCCCCCTCCCCTGAGCATGCCTCGTCTCCGTTTCTCCCTCTCCACCCAGGTGCTGGGAGAGGAAGGAGCTGATTGGCAGGTCACTGATGGACTGGAGGTGCATGGCGCAGCTGGCTACCGATGGGAGCTAAGCACCCACTAATTATTTTGCACCCATGGAGTCAGTGCCTATGACTCACCTCAGCGGAAGGTCTGCAAAGCAGGGTAGGTGAAGCAGCCTCCTGTGGTCAGGGAGGAGCTCAGCCAGCCACCCTGCTGCTTCCTCCATCGGGCTGCAGGGACACAGGGAGAGCCCTGCTGCTAGTGGGAGCGCTGCCTCCTTGCTGCTGGGCATCCCCACTAGAGATGTCCCGAGAAACACGGGGGGGGCACATGATCCTGCATGACCCTCCATGCCTGGCCTTGGACAGACATGGAGCAGTGGCTGTAGGAGCTGTGCTTCGCAATGGGGCCTGCCACAAAACACAGCTCCTGCTAGTGGCTCCAGCCTCTTCCTGGTGGGGAAAGGGGTGAGGTGGGCCTTAGTCCCCCTGGACTGCTCTGTGGAGCCCTGGACCCTCGGGTATCCTGGCCCCCTGCCCAGGGCAGGTGGAGGGTCCGAGGCTCCCTGGGAGGCTGTTATCTTGGCCCAGCTCTGACTTCTGGTCTGGCCAGGGGGCAAGGCCTTGGGGGTGGGGGGAAGAGGAGAAACAGAGGCAGGATGCTGGTGGCCCTCCCCCATTCTGCACAGGTTCTGGGGCCCCCAAACTGGCCAGAGTTCTTGGGCATGGACTCCATGGGCCCGTGTGTTAATCCGCCCCTGAAAGTGAGAAGTAATGAAGAGTGCCTTGCCCAGTTGAAAATGGAAGGGGTGTTTTAGATAGGCTGAATGCAATTAAGTAACTCAGAGTTTGGCCAGAACTCAGGATAAATGTGCCTATATACACAGACACTGGGCTATATTAATTTAAGTGTAAACACCATTGAAATCAATCTGGAGGGATTGTTTTGCGCTATATGTTTGCATAATACCCAGCACACTCTAACTGGGGCCTCTGGACACTACTGTAATTAAATGGCAAAAAACTTCTTTAGTGCAGAGTTAAGGTTGGCCAGTGGTAGCTCAGGCCCTTCCAGAACATCTAGTTCAGCAAAATTCAAACTTCTGAAAACCAGACAATACAGTGTTAAGATAAACACCCATGCAACCTTAACTCTGAGCCCCTGGAGCTGGCCGTAAGCACTGGGAATTATCTCCTTGTACTCAGCTGCATTCACTGTTGTAAGTGTAGCTGTGGGGAAATAATTTGGAACAGCTTGGAAGATAAGGACTGTGATTGTGATCTAAAGAGATCTGGGTCTGGCTCCTCTGTGTGTTATCAAAGGAAAAAGCTGCATATGGACCTTGGGGTTCCAGTCTGCATCATTTCAATACAGAATCGTGTAGGTTGCGTACTGAGCAGGGCCCTGGGGTCTCTTTGCCATGGATATTGTCTGTAGTTAGATGGGATATGAGAGCTGTCTGCGGATTTAATGGTAGGATACCACCTACACCTATACTTTCACCTACCCATGTGCAAGCGTGAAGGGGTTGTAAAAGGGTATGAAGTGGTTGTTTAAATTGTACAGGTGTGGTATTCTGTCAGGGGAGTAGGCTTGGTATTTGAACATTGGAGAAGTGCAGGTGGGGCCTGTCCATTACAATGAAAAGGCAAAGTGTGAGTATGGGTGTTGTGGAGCATTGCTCAAAGAGGGCAGTTAAGCCAAGTTGGTGTTTACCTAAACTCTGTATTTTCCGCTTTTTAGAATTGTAAGTTTTGCTGAACTCAGTGTTTTGGGAGGGTACAAGCCATCGCTGGGGCCCTTACTTCTGTGTTAACAAAATTTTTTGCCATTAAACTTTCTATCTGTTTTTAAACAGAGAACTGTTTGGTAGGAGTTAATGGTGATTTAGACAGCTGTAGTTCTCACCTAGGTTGATATGCTACTGGGGCTAGGTAATAATCAAAAGAACTAGTTTTTATACAGTGCTTTTCAACTGTAGATCTCAAAGAATTTAACATCATTATCCCCATTTTACAGATTGGAAACTGAGGCATAGAGAGGTAATGTGCCTTGCCCAAGGTCATCCAGCAGGCCAGTTGCAGAGATAGGAATAGTCCCAAACCAGTGATGTCTTAACCACCATATGGTCTAGCAATGTGAGAAGTACTCCTCCTTACTGTACATTTTGTTCTCATGGAATGGGGATAATGGTTGTGCTTTGAAATGTTTGCAATGTGTGATTGCTAACAGAGTCAGTGAAAGAAATCTCATCTATGGTCTATGTCCCAAAACTGAGACAGCTGAATTACATTGTTGTTACATTAACTTTAAGCATGTGAGAGAAGACTGGTGTGTCTGTCCCCTTCTCCATCCCTTGCTCCACCATTCCCTGCAACATGTAGCCCCCCCCCCAAAAAATATTTCCATCTCCTCATCCCCTTTCCATCCCATTAAGCCATTACCTGGCACTGTAAAAAGCATAAACACATAAGTTTTTCCATGCTAACTCTTGCCCTGTGCTGCTTCATATGCATATCACAGGCAGCAGCTTGGTACCTTGGCTATGTGGCCTGAGCTGGGCCCCTTATTCCACTACCAACCACCAGCTGTCCCTCCTGCCCCTGCTGCAGCCCAGCCCATAGGCGCCGACTCTTTGGGTGCTCTGGGGCTGGAGCAAAAAGTAGTGGGTGCTGAACACCCACTGGCAGCCCTGTAGATTAGTTCCTCCCCTTCCCCCCCCCCCCCCCAGCACCTCCTGCCCACTGAAACCAGCTGTTCAGCGGTGTGAAGGAGGCACTGTGGGTGGAACAGGGTGGGAAGAGGAGGGGTGGAGGTGGGCCTGGGGTGGTCATTGGGGGAAGGGATGGAATGGGGGCAGGGCCTGGGATGGAGCGGAGGTCGAGCACCCCCCAGGGAAATGAGAAAGCCAGCACCTATGTCTCCAGCTGTGCCCCAGGTCCACCCTCCTCCAAATCAGCCGGTCCCCCTCATTTCACAGATGGGTGATATATAGTAATCATTTTCTGGATTTCATTTTCCCCAGATCCCAGTGTTCACAGGGAAAGGCAGAATTCAGGGCTGACAATAAGCCACCCTCCACCATATCCCCAGCTTTGTCCGGCCCCCTCTCATTCTCCAGCTGCTTCTGCCCTTACCTGAGCCCTAGACCCCTCTTTGCTCCCCACCACTCATTCCCATTTACCCTCTCCCCGTAATATCCCCATACCTAGCTGCGGACCCAAACCCCTCTCTCTCTGTTCCCACCTAGTTTTCCATCCCCAGTTGCCTCTGCCCTCCCACTGATCACTATCATGTGTAATTTATTTTCTTTTCAAAAATATTTCAGTGCCTTCTGACTATTCTGCAGTACTCCAAATTACATTCCTCTCTCTTCTCCCCCTCTTAATAAAAACAACACCCAGATTTTCCCCCAGTGTTTACAGTTCATTCTCAGGTTTCTGCCAAGGGTAGGTTTCAAAGTTGCAGACTCAGAGAGGTGCTAAGTGGCCCATTCATCTCAATGAGATTCACCTCAGAAAGAGAGGAATACCGCCTGAAGCAATATGGGCACAAACTGCTCCATTCATGTCAGTAGGTGTTCCCTTCCCACCTCCCCAGTGCTGGAAACCTTCTGATATGTGTCAAGCATGCCTGTTCGCAGCTCCTCTCCCCAGCCTTAGCGGTGTGTTCTTTGTGTATGCTCAGACCATGCCTAAATTCCATCCCCTGAGGAGTAACAGGGCTTCCCCAGATCCTGGCTCATGTGGGAGGCATGGAGTTGGAATGAGACACCCCCGCAAGAAAGGCAAGCCCCCTGTAGAACCTGGCTCACAGCCTCATGGATGGGCAGTGGGACCACTGAGAATGGTGCACATACTAGGTGACAGAGAATGGTGCTTAGGCACTCCCCAAGGGCAAGGACCCCCAGATCCTAGTTCAGATCCCTATGTCCTCTTGCTTGCTAGGCAAGCCCTCTTCTAGCTCACATGGTGGTGGGGGGGGGGAGGGGACAGAAAAGGCAGTGTCATACTCCTGTAGATGGGCTGGGGCACACACTGGGGAGGAGAATGGCAGTCTGATGGTTGCATCTGATGAAGTGAGCTGTAGCTCACGAAAGCTTATGCTCTAATAAATTGGTTAGTCTCTAAGGTGCCACAAGTACTCCTTTTCTTTTTGTGAATACAGACTAACATGGCTGTTACTCTGAACCCTGTCCCTGTTTCCCTCCTGCCAGCCCCATGTTCCTCACCCCCATATTCCCTTTCCTGGTGTCCCAACCCTCCCCCTCAACTGCCCCCCCAATTCCTCTCCCCCTATTTCCACTTATTCTTCCTCTCCAGTCACCCTTATCCTCCCTCAGAAAGCATTTGCCTGTGTAGTTTTTCTTTCTTAAAAAAAAAAATAAATAGTTTCAGTGGCTTCTGAATATTCTGCTGTACTCAGATTGCTTTCTCCAAAATGAAAAACCCTTTCATAGAAGCAGATATCTGCCTTGGGTTGGATGTGAGCACATAGCGCCTGGGAATTCAATGGCCATCATATTCCTGCAAAGCCACCCGGGTCCTATGACACAGAGTTAGTTTTCCAGATAGCCTCTTTCTGTGCATGTATTCAGGGCTTGAAACGCTTCAGTGTAGACACTATCTTCACAAACGGGAGGGCTTCTCCCATTGCCATAGGTAATCCACCTCTCTGGGAGAATTCTTCTGCCTACAGCTGGCATTAGGTCCACTTAACTAGACTGCTTGGGGTGTGGATTTTTCACACCTCTGAGTGATGTAGCTGGGTTGACCTAATTCATTAGTGAAGACCAGGCTCAGTATAATCGATTAGTAGCGAGAAAAAGTACGTGAGGCTAACTGAAGAAGCTAAATTTTTTTGAAATTAATGTTTTAATTTGATTTCCTCCCAAAGGGCTGGTGGTTGCCATGCATTCTGTTGTGGACCCTGGTGCAAAGATCAGAGCCCTGGTTTAATCTCTTTATGAGCAAAAAAAAAGATAACCTGTTTTTAGGGGGGGTTGTCTTGGTGAAATGGCTCCAAATGTGGCTCACTAACACATTTAGTGCCCCTATGAGGCTCACCCAATTTCAAGGCAATCCAAGTAACCATGTAGATTGTAGAGCATGTAGAGTCAAGCTTTAAACAGACAGCTGGTTTTAACCTTAACTGTAGCAAAGCTCTGGCTCTGCTACATTAATGGATACTAAGAACCTGAGGGCAGTGGACCACCTGCAGTGCTGCTATTGTAGCCCTGGGCTGTAGTAACACCTGCAACCACTACCCCACCCCAACCCCAGACAGAGGCGTGGCATCCAAATTTTGCAGAATGACTACACACGTACCCTCTCCCCCAATTCACCCCCAAAGATTCCATGAACACTTTTATGGACAGAGCCTCCGGGGGCAGCAGTTCTTTGTGCTGTGCAGAGCTCCCCTTGAATAGGTGATCCATACCTCCCCTTGCATAGGAGAATTACACAGGTGCCATTGCCTTCCAGGCCTGACTTGCCCACAGGGAGAAGGGGAGCAGCAGAATTTGTAGGAAGGCAAGCCTACCCCCTCCCCGGGAACCCCCATTTTTCAGGCTAGTTCAATCCATCCCTAAAATCTGCAAACAATTCTGCCCAGATGGATTGCAAGGAATGTCGTCATATACAGAACACCACCTCTCCCCAAGAAATGAGTGTGCCTGAATTTAGATAAAAAGAGATTACATTCAAGGCAATGAGATTTTGTTGACGTGGCAGGCTACACGAGTGTTACCAAAGAGTCAGACTGTGTCTAAGCGACAAATTACTTCCATATAACTTACATCGCTGAGGGGTGTGAATAATCCACCCCCCCCAGCCATGTAAGTTATATTGACCTAAAGGGGGAAGCATGGAGTACTGTGGGAGATGCAAAGCAGGTCTGCGTCCTGCACAGATTTCCAGAGTGTTCCATGCTCGTTTCACTCCAGTTAAGTGTCAATGTACATCAGTGGAGAGTGAGAGTGGCTAACTATGGACAGACTTCCCTGTGTCTGATCCTGGCCCTCTAATCTATTGCACAATGGCCACTTTGAGCCAAAGTAGTTAATCCTGCCCAATTGCAGTAAGTAATCACAGGCATCCATACCAGCTGTTAAATTGCGGAATACCGATGCCACCCACTCAGATGTACATCTTTGTCTTTTGTTCCACAAGTTCCTCCTTGTCTCCTTGATTTCTACCTTTTACTAGATGTGGCCTGTTAATTCTCATATAACTCATACTGTGACACACGTATTATGTGTGCTGTGAGGAAACTGAGGCATGGAAAAAGTTAATGGCAGACAGGAGAACAGAACTCTGGAGTCCTGACTCCCAGTATCCTACTCTAACCACTGAGTGATGGATAGATGAGATGGATAACTGTGTTCATTTTATATCTATTCTTTTTTTCCCAGTCTTTTATTCCCCTTAGGTTGGAATAAAATTTTGCTATTAAAAAAAAAGAGATAAAGATAAAAAATCCTACCATTTAGAAGCTGATTAGTAGCATAATCCTGGCTACTGGAAAGGACTAGCATAAAGCATTAGCTGTAAAAAAGTTCAAATTCTTTAATGGTTCACTATTATGGACCATAGGAAGAAAGAAAAGGAGTACTTGTGGCACCTTAGAGACTAACCAATTTATCTGAGCATAAGCTTTCGTGAGCTACAGCTCACTTCACGAAAGCTTATGGTCAAATAAATTGGTTAGTCTCTAAGGTGCCACAAGTACTCCTTTTCTTTTTGCGAATACAGACTAACACGGCTGTTACTCTGAAACCTGTCATAGGAAGAAAATTACAGAGCAAATGCTTTTATACATATTCATTGTAATTGCTAGGCCTATAACAGATACAGTATAATGACCCCATGTTCTGTTTTACCAAGAGATTAAAACAATATCTGAACATGAATCCAGAATGAATAGATAAAGGCCGATAGTTAGTAATTAGTCAAATTCTTACCAGCTAGCATATGTACTCTAGTTTTGTTTTGTTTCTTTCCAGGAAGGACAGGACGAAATCTCTCTCTCTCTCTCTCAAGCATAGCATTTGTATCCCTAAACCATTACAATGAATCTACTTTTTGCTCAGTCTGAGCTGCAGCGATACTTAATGACAAGTAGGGGAGGGGGAAAAGCCTGTCAAACAGGATTATTCAAAAGAAAAAAGAAAAAAAACCCAACCCTAAGTGGATTTAAAATTGCAACCTGTCACTGCCTTCTGCAAGTCATTTTAGAGAAGCTGAAAACTAGAATAACATTTTATCAAAAACAAAACCGAAGAAGGGAAAAAAAGATTTCTGGGGGGTTTGTGTGGGGAGGGGGTAAATGGTACATTAACTGGAATGGTTACCTGATAGCTCGAAAGGATCAGTGTGAAAATGTGCACGTAGTGAGACATACTGAACTAGCTCCTGACAGAAATATTGTCATAGGGGTATCAGAGATCATGAGCAGTTCCTGATGAATGGGGATGGGGGACGGATGTCTGATGCAGTTCCCATAATCAAAGAAGTACAAGGAAGGGCTGAAGAAATAATAGACTTTGAATTCAATTGCGATCAGAACCTTTGATAATGAAGGGTTTCAGAGTAACAGCCGTGTTAGTCTGTATTCGCAAAAAGAAAAGGAGTACTTGTGGCACCTTAGAGACTAGGTTTGTTAGTATATTCTGCTGAGCCTTAATCTTCTCCATCTCCTCCACATGCTTCCTCTCTTTTTCCTTCTCCTCCAGTTCTTTGGCCCTTGCCTCCATAGCTCTCCTGTGAGCAGCCGCTTGGTGGTGTTCTGCCTCTTTCGCTGCCTCCCTTTCTTTTTCCTTCTCCTCCTTCTTCAGCCGCAGAGTTCTATCTGTCTTTCATGTTCCCTTTGTTTTTCCTCAGCCTCTAAGGTGCCACAAGTACTCCTTTTCTTTTTGATAATGAAAGAGACCCTTAGAGAACCTTTGAGATCTATTGTTAGTGCAGGCCAATTGTGGTAGGTTCAGAAAGTAGTTTGTGGCTGCCAAATTAGTCTGAATTCCTTGAGTACTTTTCTGGATTGATAAACAAGGGTGAAAAAGTCAACACAGTTTTTCCAGCTCCCTGAAAATAGCAGATGCTGTGGCACAAAACACATGGACTCTCAACTTCAGGTAGCATGGCATAAGTGGGTGGAGTATCCACCATTTTCCTAGCACAGTGTGTAAACACCATGCACACACCCCTGTACACACTGAATCTGTCTAAAGTTACACCTTTCCTCTAGTTTGCCTTTACTGTTAACTTAAATAACAACAAAACAAAGCATAAAGCCTATCATTATTATTAATAATAAACATATATATTGAGGTAGGGCTTACAAACCAAGCAAGACTGGGTCCCCTTGCCCAAGATGCTGTATAAATTCACTGTCAGTGACAGTCCCTTCTCTGAAGAGTTTATAATCTAAAAAAGATTAAATTAATTTTTTCTTAAACTTGGCTGTTCCTAGGGATTTTAGCCCTCTGCAGGAACCATGTGTCCCTGCCCCTAGTTCTCTCTGTCTCCTGGAAACACTAAACCCTTTGTACTCCTGAATTAGTTAGTTGGAGTCACCTGCTTTGGTTTTCCAGAGCGAGTCAGCATAAATAACATCTCTGTGTAGGGTTCTAGCACAAGACCTTAGGGTTATGCAGATGTAGATCATTGCCTCTCTATACGAGAACCTGACACCCTGTTATACAAGGCTTGTAAAATCAATTGAAAGTTGGTTTCAGAAGACAGCACAAAAGTGGTGACAGGTTGTGAGCAAAGGTCAATCCTTTATGCTATGTCTCTGGTGCTCTTGGAGGTAAGGGTGTGGTGACTGCACTGATACTTGCCAGCTATAGTTCAGATATTTTTATACTGATGAGTGCAGATGTGACATTTTAGCTTGTGAAATCTGTAAGCTCCAACCAGTTCTGAAGATATCCTTCTCCAGAACAGGGCTTTCTAGCTACAAATACGGGGGAAAGGGATACTTCCCCAAGCTATCAGAAGTAGAAAAATCCCATTAGAAAGAAAGGAATAATGAGTGCTCTACCTTTCAGAGAATGGAGAGATACCGCCTTCTAATGTGTGGCACTTACCAGTGAATTAGATCCAGAGAATAATACAAAATGGACACACTATAGAAAACCCACTGCCACCGTGAAATCTATTTTTAGATGTATTAAGTTTGGAAATGCTTGTATAGCTTTCAGTCACAACAGAGTTACTGCAACAGGTAATTATATGGAGATGTATTGTCCATCCACCTACAACTCTAATGGAGGGGTCAGAGTGTTGCTTTAATCCCAGAATTGTCTTTTCAAAAGCTGTTCCCTTGCTTTTCAAAAGCACTATTGGTAAATTTATTTTTCTGTTGCTTGTTAGGTATTCCTTGGCAGAAAAGCTGTGTGTCAAATTACAGCTCATTCAAATAAATTTGTGGCAGGGATGGTAGCTAGCCTCAGATCAGCTCTGCCTCTTGAGAGTCTCATGCCAGACACTTGGAATTTATTATATGCTACTTTGGAAGTGCAAGTTAAATGTTTTATATTTATGTTTGCTGGTGCCCTTTGTGAGATTTCCATGTCAGGGAATTTTCTGGTTTAATGTTTTCTGGTGACTTCTTAAGTAAATATTAAAAACTATGTAAAATCCCATGTTGGGTGACTATATTCCTCCTAATTAAAAGCAGCTCTTACAGCTTCAATTGGGTCTGGTATTTTTCTTTTTCTTCCCTCCTAAACTATTGTGTAGCTTTTGTTATGTGCTGTTAGCTACCAATTCCACCCCAGAAGTGCTTACACTTCAGTGGTACGTAGGTGATGAGATTCCTTTCTTTCCTGCCTTGCTCCCCAAATCCTGGAACCCCTGCATAAAGCCTGAGCCTTGCATGGTGGTCTCTAGTGGTTTTGGGGAGATACCACTTTCCTTTTCATTGTATGGAGTACTAGCTTGGCCTCTCCACTGTTGCTGCTATAGCTAATGGGCTGTAGCAGCTACGACCGAGCCTTGCCACCCTGATGAACTTTGGCTGGTAAGTCCCCATACTGCAGTCTCACTGCATTTCTCCCTCCTTTGTCTTATCCCTATCCCTAAGGCTGACTTGGAGTATGGCACAGGAGGTGCAGAATCCTGCTCCATGGTCTGATAGCCCCATCGCTCCCGCACTAGAAATGGCCCCCAGGAAATACTCTTTTTGTTAAGTTTCAGAGTAACAGCCATGTTAGTCTGTATTCGCAAAAAGAAAAGGAGGACTTGTGGCACCTTAGAGACTAACCCATTTATTTGAGCATGAGCTTTTGTGAGCTACAGCTCACTTCATCGGATGCACACTGTTAAGGAGGACACCTAGAATGCGTAGAGTCAGTGGTACCTCAACCTAACCCACCTGTAGACATGAGAAGATTTCCAATCTCATTCAGCCCTTGTCCTCTCTGCTGAGATTGCCAATTAGTGCCAACTATATGGGTGTGTTTTTGTGATGTAGACACTAGTTTCCACTAGTGGAAACTGGACTGAGACCATAAAATTCATGTAAGGTAAGCAACTGCACAAATAATCAGACGGTAATTCAGTCAGTGGGCCCCACTCCCGCAATATGATCTGAGTGGGAGAATCCTGACACCTGCATGGAGTCCCACTGAAGTCAGATTGCAGATCAGATTGCAGGATCTTGGCCCTGAATTCATTGTGAACCAGTGAACTAGTTCCATTATCAATTGTCTGAGTCATCCAGCCTCCTAAACATAAGCTTTTAGAGTATTTTATACCTAAGAAAATGAGATTTTAGAAAGAGAGAGACAAGAGATGGTACATCATTAATACAATCTGCACATCCGTATTGGTATCTTGATGGAAGAAAGGTTCAGAACTCTCGGATGTCATTACGTTCAAAACTCTCAGACATCTCTGGTCAAGTTATATGCATAGCGTGTGGAAGAAGCATATGTAGTGTAAGTATTACAAATGGGGAATGTAGACAACATAAGGAGCTACCTTCTTACTGAGGAGAATATTTAAAAAGTAACATAAAATAACTAACTAAATAATAAATAAATAAAACATGTACCAGAGGAACAAGCTTCAGCTGTAGAAAGAAATATCCTTTATGCAATTGTGTGCATTACTGGGGGCAGCATAGACCAAATGAGGCCGTATCTACGCGAGCGAGCTTACACCGGCCGCTGTACCGATGCAGCTGTGCCTCTGTACGATCACTTGTGTCGCTGCTCTGTGCTGACAGGAGACCTCGCCCGTCGGCATCAGAAAACCACCTTCATGAGCGGCAGTAGCTGTGTTGGCGGGAGAGAGATAGCACTATGCACACTGCCACTTATGCCAGTGAAACTTGTATCGCTAAGGGGGGGTTGTTTAGTCACACCCTGGAGTGATATAAGTTTTGCTGGCATAAGTGGAAGTGTAGACATGGCCCGTTGATTGTGGTGGCCCACAAAGAGGCACAAGGAAGGTGGCTGGCGAGAGGGTGAGCTGGATCAACAGCTTTAGCTGGTGGGACTCCTTAACTATGGGCAGGGCCACCCTGCCCATAGTTTGGTGGAAACTTCAAAGCGCTGTCACGGGAATGCTCCCACGGCAGCGCTTTGAAGTGTGAGTGTGGTCAGGCGTGAGCGCTGGGAGAGAGTTCTCCCAGCGCTCCCAGTAATCCACCTCCATGAGGGGATTAGCTCCAAGCGCTGGGAGCCTGTCTACACAAGCACTTTAATGCGCTCAGACTTGCTGTGCTCAGGGGGGTGATTTTTCACATCCCTGAGCCAGCAAGTTAGAGCGCTATAAAATGTGAGTGTAGACAAGTCCTATGAAAAGCTTCCACGCCATCACGGCAGAGAATACCTCCTTCTTCCCTATGCTGGAGCAGGGGTGCAGAGCAGCGTAGCTTCATCCAGAGACTGATACTAAAGAATCTGATTCTGCAAGGTGCTCAGCACCTTCAACTCCCACTGAAGTCCCTGGGTTGAATCCTTCTCCCTTTGAAGTTAACAGCAAAACTCCTATTGATTTCAATGGTGCACAATTGTGCCTTTTGAAAGTGGAGGGCTCAGTGTCTATGAAGAGGTGCTGCACCACATAGGTTAGACTCATTGACTTCAGTGATCATTTTTCTGCATGCATCAAGACTTCAGGCTCAGACCCTGACAGTGTGACATCAATAGTGTTACTTTTATGGTACTGGACTGTAATGGTGCCAATACTGCATTGTGATGTTGCTGAATGGAGCAGACTATAAGGGGAATGGCTTCTATTTACAAACCAAGAGCCTGATTCCTTTTGTTTTGCGTGCCAAAGAATGTAGCAGGATTGGGCCTGAACAATTTTGAAGTCATCAGAAATAGGAAAGAAAAACAAAGTTCTAACCATCATCACAATTTAATTGGATGTCAGAATAATACACTTTTAAAAGCACGAGTCCGGTAGGATATTTTAACATTGGCATATCAATCTCTGAGTGTTGTCACTGTGAAAATGACTATGTTCTTTGAAAGGGGAAAACATTTTTCATTTTACTGCTGCATTGAAAGTGATCACTTTGACTTTTTTGTTGTGTGTTTTAAGTTGAGTGGACAGTGTCTCCTCTGTTTTCTGAAATGGCTCTTTTGTCATTAATCAAATTCAAATGCATGCTTCTGCTGTTCTCTTAAATTCTTATCTCTGAACCATGAAGGAGCAATGGTTATCTGCTGGATATTTGCACTGAGTAGTTCTATTAAAAGAATTACAGATATTGTTTCCAACCAGTGAATTGTATGGTTAAATCCTAAGTAGGAACACTGGCAATGTCGGGGTCACTTTGCTGTATGCTATGGAATTTCTTATCCCAGATTCTGTGCTAAGTGTAATTTAGGCACTGATCCTGCAAATAGGACCTTACTTAGCATTTATATAATACTTTGCATATTTAATGCAATGTACAAATATTAAGTAATCCAGGCCCAGATCCTGCAAACACTTGCTTAATCTGAGCATGTTTTTTCAGAATCAGAGTCTTATATGGATACTTAAATACCCCCAAGCTGATAGATGTATTGTGAGGCTTACCCAACCCTATCTACATTGAGACTGATGCAACTGCAACATTCAAGGGATGTTTGTTAGGTTAGGGTGACCATATTTCCCTATGCTATACACGGGACACTTGGTAAAATTACTCGTATTCAAGTGAGTTAAATGGCAATCAGTCAGAACTATGCAGTACAAATGTTCAGTTTAACGTCACATTGATTGAGCCCCTGTTAAAAAGAAATACTGCATAGTTGGATTATTTTTATTTACCTTCTTATCTTTAAGGCTTTAGGGGCTCACATTGGGAGAGTGACACACACACTCCCATACACCTCGCTCACACAGGAAGGGTGACTGACCCTTCCTGCCCGGTGCTCTCCACCCTCCATGCCTGGCTGGGCCCCCAGGACGGACCCCCCCCACTCACTGCTGGTGAGCAGGTAGCTGGCGAGTAGGGATCCAGCCAGCAGCAGAAGCTGCCGGTACTTATGGAGGGGGAAACAGAAAATACAGGACAATTTGCCCATTTTTAAGAAAAAGTCAGGATGTCTGCAGGAGGGCTTAAGGCACTGTCCCTTTAAAAACAGGACAGCTAGTCAGCTTAGTTGTGTTCATGTTAAACACAACTAGAAAAAATGTTTGTTCCTTGTCTGCACGTGTTAAAACACAGTTGGCGAGTATCGTGAGAACAAAGCCTGTCTCGTTGTAGACTCACAGCAGATCTAAACTTAAAACGCTACGGCAGTGCAGCTGCAGTGCTTCAGTGAAGACGCTGCTATGCGAGTGGGAGCACTTCTCTTGTCAGCATAGTTAATTCACCTCCGTGAGAAGTGGTAACTATGTTGACAGGAGACGCCCTCCCGTTGACATAGCGCTGTCCACACAGGGGCTTAGGTCTGTATAACAGCATTACTCAGGGGTGTGGATTTTTTACACCCCTGAGTGGCATAGTTATACCAATGTAAATTTGAACAGTAGACCTGGCCTTGGGCCCTGTCTACTCTAGAGAGGTAAATTAAGTGATGTAGCAGCTGAATATCCCGTCACCAATAGAATACATCTTCACTTGCCACCCTGAATTGGTATGAGCTCTTGCAGCCACACTAAAAATGCCTTATATTAATTCAGTTGTCGCACTCCTCCCCCCGCAGCCCCTAATGGCTGGAGTGGCATTTTTACTGAAGGGTGGATCTGAGAGGTGCAATACAGAAGGGTGTATGGTAACAGTGTATGGAAGGAACTCTTCACTGGCAAAGTACTCATTTGACTGCACTGTTGATGCCAGACTGTTCCATCCACACTGACACATCTTGATTATCAGCTACTTGAGGCTTCAGTTCTACACATTATTAGATTAATTTCAATCAGTTTAAGCCGGGGTCGGCAACCTTTCAGAAGTGGTGTGCCGAGTCTTCATTTATTTACTCTAATTTAAGATTTCGCGTGTCAGTAATACACTGTAATGTTTTTAGAAGGTCTCTTTCTATAAGTCTTTAATATATAACTAAACTATTGTTGTATGTAAAGTAAATAAGGTTTTTAAAATGTTTAAGAAGCTTCATTTAAAATTAAATTAAAATGCAGAGCCCCCCGGACCGGTGGCCAGGACCCAGGCAGTGTGAGTGCCACCTTTGGCACATGGTCCATAGGTTGCCTACCTCTGGTTTAAGCACTTCTGCACGTGAAGACAAGTTGTATTTCAGTCGACTGAGCGATATTACAATTGCCTGATCTCTTCATTGTAGACAAGGCCTTAGAAAGATGGCACTGTCGTGCTTCACATTGGGAAAGATGTGTTTGCAACCAGAGGATTAGTATTTTCGTTTTTAATGAAAGCTTAAATTCTGCAAAATGTATTGGAAATACATCAACTCTACAAGGAGGCCCCTAAGTCAGTATTATATATTTATACAGCACCATAGGTGTGCAAGGCACTTTGCAGATAAACAAAATATCAGGTCCCTGCGCTGAGAAAAACACAATCTAAATTAGACTTAATGCAGCAAAGGACATCAGTAAACAAAGTGTAAGGGAAGAAAATGGGAGGACACTACTTATAATAGAGAGAGAACATAAAGTTTGTGTAATGTTGTGTACTCACCATGTATCTTATAGGATGGAATTTTCATAGTATATATTTTCATTGTCCCAATCATATTACCCATTGAACAGCTTGATGCTTCAGAAGTATATCTCCGTTATTATTTGATCTCTCTAGTTGAAAGGTTGGCAGATGTCATGACTCTGATTCATTCATAAATTTATTTTCATATGCATAGTTAAACACTGTCATACCTTAGCTCTTTTTGGTCCTACTTTAATTTTGCTCACAGATAAATCTTGTTTATCTACATAGAAAATGCAGAGTTTTCTTTCATCAACTTCTTCGAACAGCTCTCATTCCAATATCCGTGAAACAAGCAACTCGATCCAGAGGCAACTTTATGACCTCAACACCTGTCCCATTGGCAGGGCCAGATGGAATGTGCCAGCTTTCTTCTCCTGAGTAACTGCTCACTTGCTTGCTCTCTCTCTCAGCCAGGGGTGCCATTTCAGATTGGGTGGGGGGCACTTTAACCCGTAATTCCAGGGGCTACTTAGTCACCTGACAAGTAACCTAGAGTTTTCTTGCAGATAACTTAGAAATTAGTGACAGAATACTGTATCTAAGTCCTATATAAAGAAAGAAAACACATATACAAACGCCAATTAAAGCCATATTTTCAGTTTATATGCAAGTTTAGAACAATTAGGAGATAATACAGCAAGATATTCCCAATCCCAAACCTTGAGGTATGATTTCTGAAGCCTTAACACAGACATCAGAAACACAAGTTTGATACATTATACACTATCTTTAGTAGAGAGAAATAAAATATGCTTAAAATCCGCTTACTTTCTCTAACAGACACACACACTGTGTTACTACCATTGTCTACTCTATTTTAGTCAATTGTTTTTCACTCCACTAAAAAAATTGTTTACTTAATTTTAACATACATGATTCAGGCTTTTCTCTCTTAAAAACGGGAATTATTTTTTCTAATTATTTTGGCATTTGTGTTTACCAATCACAATCATGTACGTGACTCACTAACATTTGACTCCACCATTATTATTAGTATAAGACTTGGAACTGCATTTGTTTTAATACAGATTTTAAGTATTTAATAGCTATAATGAAAAATATAATTTGAAAATAAGCAGCCTTCATTTGCACAGTGTCTAAAGTTGTGTGTAGCTAATCTGTTTGTTTTTTTTAAACGGGCACTGCTAATGTACATGTTAGAAGGATACTATTATTTGATTGTACCACTTTAAATAATGAGTGACAAAGCACAATATGGTAATAAAAATCATAATAATTATTCCACCCAGCACAGGTGAAGCATTTTAGAACTCGCTACTCAAAGAATTTAAGCATAAGAGAGAAATAATATTAGTAACACACAGATCAGTCAAAAAACCTAAAATAACAGCACCGTAATCCTTAGTGAACTTTGAAAGAATAAAATGACACAGAGAATATATGTGCATTGAGCATTTTGACAGGAAGTACCAAGAAGTAACAACAATGAAACAAGTGTGGGTGTGTCAGTGTGCCGTCTCTTTAAGCGGAGCACTCCGAAGCCTGAATGCTTGCTCAGCACACCAAGCAGCCACAGCTGAGCTAGAAAGAAAAGGAGTACTTGTGGCACCTTAGAGACTAACCAATTTATTAGAGCATAAGCTTTCGTGAGCTAGAGTCACCAGCACAGACAGGCTCCCTGTCCCCAGATCCCAGCTGAGCACAGATCGGGTACACAGGCGGGGGAGAAGGGCAGCCTCAATATCAGCCTCTGCCTGGCTGTACACAGCTGAGCAGAAGGCTGACTCCAGCTCTGAGCAGTGTGGCCCGCTGCAGCTCCATGGCCAGGGCAGCCTGAGGCCGCAGATAGCAATGGAGCAGGGCAGCAGGGGGAGGAAGGGCAGCATCTTTCCTCCTGCAGCAAACTTCACCCAAATGTGGTACAAAATTCCCTAAATGGCGGCCCTGTCCTCAGCATCTGACTACTGATAAAAATACACAATCAGCAACAAAAAAACAAGTACTCATGAAACAGCAATAGGGTTCAGTGTCAATAGGACATAGCACTGATGTACAGATTCAGCTGATGTTTAACATTTACATCTTCATTGCCTTCCCTTAAGAAGCATTTGTTTCTTTCACATGTGGGAACTTGTGTGTTTTTTGTAAAAGGTTTACAAAGTCAGGAGTGATCATTGTAGTGAAATCACGCTTTCCTTTGAATTCATTCAGGTTGCAAGGACTTATCTCAGAATTGAGAACTATTTAATTTTAATTTTTGGCATGATTTGAGAAACAGCTGTTTGGAATCCAGATTCCAACCCATTTCACTCTTGTCTAAACAAAGATACTAATTATCTAGCAAATTATGTGGAAGACATAACCCTCAAAACTCTCATGAGAGCAGTATTCTAATGTCTACTGTTGAGGCCTCAGCAAAGGAGAATTTTATTGTTTAAGTGACTAATCTCTGTGTTTGTCTGTTTGAAATAAAGTAACTATTACCAGAATTCACATCCCTAACTTTTTATATTTTAGTTCTCAATAAGCCCCCAATAAAAGTACATTTTGGCTACTATGGTAAATTCTTTAGAGATTTATACCAAATTATATTTATTAAATAGCTACTGCCTCTTACTGAAGTTAGATAGTATGGAGAATAATAAATGGGAAATTACAGTGCTTGTGCCCCCCAGGCAGCTTTACAGAGAACCCTTCATACCCCACAATAGGGTGAGGTGTGTGTGCTCCCCATCACTAGCCCAGATCCCTTAGCTGAAGGAGAGCGGGTCCATTTCCTTGTGCTTGCCATGCTGAAAGGAGTTTCTGGTCACATGCAAATGTCTTCAACATTCAAACCAAGATTCTGCCTGGTCTTAGTATGTGCAGATAGCACACTCCTGCAGCTCCATCCTCACCAGCATACCTGCACCAAACTAGGCACAGTCTATCCCTGTATGCATATGGTGTAAAATGATAATGGTCTTATAACAGTCACATCAAGACTATGAGTATCACCCTGTTTTTCACGCGGACATATTTCTGACTGTTAAAATGTCCTTCAGAAGCCACACTGCCAGTGAACAGGTTTCCCGTACTTGTGCATAATTCTCCTTATCAATGAGTCAAGGCACAGACACAGTTAATCCTGCTTTAGAGCAGCAGTGAATTTAGCTATATGTCTCCCTCCATGTCTGCATGGTGCTAAGCACTGTATAAATAATAATAGTTCCTAAAACAATGTTAACTATAGGACAGTAAGGCTAACTATTCCCTGCCACCACCTCTGATTTTGAGGTGTATCAAAGCTAGGGATATTTTTCTGCAAACCAAGATCATCAACAAGAATAAGATACGTCTGCTTTGATTCAATGTTCGCCTCTCCTCCTCTAGCACTGCCTGTTGCACTGAGATAATAGGTTTTCAGATGTTGGGTTTTTTAAATTAATTAGTAGAAAAGTGGGAGAAGTTAATTTCATATGATTATAGCTTTATTTTAATCTAGGGCTTGGGTTTGTATTGATGATGGGAGAAAATGGAGTTGTTACTTCTAACAGGAGTGCATCAGTATCTAACAAATTAGTCAGCAGGTAGATTTTTTTTTTTAAAAAGTCATCCAGCAAGAATATATATCATTAAAATTATGAGCACTCTTGCATCTGTAATTTTGATCTTAGGACCAAGTAGCATTCCCATATTGGGTTGGGCACTAAGTAGGGGGTGGGCACAAAGAACCTTCCCCACTTTCTGCCACTGTGCAGAGGTTGGTGCGGAATTGTGAGGTTGGGCACCATCACTACCCCTATATGCCAAGAGCATGAGGATTGCGTAAAGCTGGCACTCATGGTGGTACTGTCCACAGACTAGCCTACCTGTAGTGGGAGGGAAGGGGATGGGGAAAGGGCCCTGTCCCCACTGCACCAACTAGCACAGCTTGCACCTTTCTACAGGTTGTAGAGGTAGCCACTCTCCTGCTGTACAATGCCTCCACTCCAAGATCCTCCACCGGGGCACCATGCCTTCAGAGCACCATATAGCACAGCGTAGGAGAGTGGACTCACACCCTCTCATGTCAGGGCAGGCTCTCCTCATCTAGCACCACATGTCAACAGCTGCTCTGGCCCCACAGTAGTCTGCCCCCTGTCAGATCTCCAGCCATTTTAACTGGTATGTGTCTCAAATGGAGACTGTCCCAAATCACTCTAGTTGTCAATCTGACATCTTCTGCCCCTCAGGGACTCTTCTTCCGTTCCACTCCTCTGTCAGAGTAGTGGCCCCAGGGCCTCTCCCTTGAATCTTTTACTCAAACTCAGAAGAGAAACAAAATCCAAGATGAAAACCATTTAGTCCATCCAGGTCCTACCCTTTTGTCAGTGCTCACTACCAGAGTGTGCTTCACCCCAGTGACTTCTCTGTATCTCCCCAGGTTCCACTCTACTACTCAGAGAGGCACTTCAGGGTTCTTTCCCTTTCTTCCTGCAGCCGTCTCCCAGTTTGTGCTTCCTTTCTTTATATATCTCTCACCTCCTTCAACAGCTGGGCTTTATCTTTAATGAAGCCTGGCTGACCCTCCGGGTGCAGCCAGGTAGCATAATTGACCTCTCAGACCCAACAACCCTCTTGTTGCCCATTTGGGGTACACGCCGCACCACACACAGTATGTGCCTTAAACCCCAATTTAGCTCTTAATCCTATACTTATTTTTATCAGCATGTTGGTAGTGAATAGAACTGGTTGAAATGAAATCTGTGATATTTATTGTAATATCTTCTGATAGAAGCTTGATAACTATGTGACCAATAATAACAATTTACAGTTCTGCATATTAAGGTGGGGAGGGCGTCAGGGCACATGTGTATCACTACAGGGAGATATTTTTCTACCATGTTCAGCATTACTCAAGTGGCTAAGTGCACAGGGTTGCCATCCCCTAAAGCATTGAGTTTTGGCTTCTGCCAGAGGCAGGATACTGGATTTGATGGATCAGTGATCTCATCCTGTAAAGGTAAATCTTTTGCATCTGTGAATCATAGTTTACTGATAAGAGCAATCACACCATACGATATATGGCTTCCTCTAGATAAAGTCAGGGCCACACCTACCTTGTGCAACGTTCCAGATATTACATGTGTGCCCTTGCAGTTAGTCTTCCTTAAACAAGGCTGTACAATACAAACAAGGCCTTAGTCACTTATGCTCATGGAAAGGGCCTTCTTTCCTGTGTATATGGAACAGAGAACAGGGCAAATTCATCCCTGGAATGACTCATTTTATCTGTGGTATTTATAGTCCAATAATTGTAGTATCTAGGTGCTGACTTCAGAGCAGTTATGCCAAGTATGAATTTGGCACAGAGTATTCAAATATGACTCATACGTTACAGTAATCGTTACTTATTGCACTCCATAAAAATCTTGTCACTAAACTTTACCTTTATCCTATATGTGACCGAGTCAGCTGAGAGATGCCAAGAACAATCAAATTATTTCTTTTCAGCCTCACCCAAACTAAAAGAAAAGAGCCATTACCTGTAAGACATGCCTTGCAGGGTAAGGGAATTAAACACTTCTGTTTCCTGTGAACCTGAGAGTTACACCACATGGAATAACATATTAGTGACTTTTCCTCTGCTAGCCTGTTCACTTCAGATCAACATCAATTTGTCTCCTGATGATGGAGGATTCTTCATATGAAAGTCATCAAGAGGAATAATAAAAAGACTTTAAAAATTAACCTGCTGTGACAGTGACAATATATGGGGAAGTTAGGCCAATGGAGCCATGCAGGCCAACTTCAGATTCCACAGACCTAAGGCATCCTTTCTTTTAAGACCCCCAGGAACCATGAGGTTCTAAGGTCCTTTCTGAGGTGGCTAGATACTGCAGTGCAGGGCCCTGTAGGAAAATCTTTAGCTATATTAGATAAGATAAGAGTAGCTTTCTTGGAGCTGCAAGGAGAATGCCACTGAGTTTACTGGCCTTCTCTTATGAGGCTTTTTTTGCAAGAAGGATCAATCTGACCTGTGCTAATAAAAACCCCAGCTGTGATGATACTTTTCTGGTTGTGGAGAGCACATTGGCGAGGCCTCATCTGGAGTACTGTGTCCAGTTTTGGGCCCCACACTACAAGAAGGATGTGGAAAAATTGGAAAGCGTCCAGCGGAGGGCAACAAACATGATTAGGGGGCTGGAACACATGATTTATGAGGAGATACTGAGGGAACTGGGATTGTTTATTCTACAGAAGAGAAGAATGAGGGGGGATTTGATAGCTGCTTTCGTCTACCTGAAAGGGGGTTCCAAAGAGGATGGATCTAGACTGTTCTCAGTGGTAGCCAATGACAGAACAAGGAGTATTGGTCTCAAGTTGCAGTGGGGGAGGTTTAGGTTGGATATTAGGAAAAACTTTTTCACTAGGAGGGTGGTGAAACACTGGAATGCGTTACCCAGGGAGGTGGTGGAATCTCCTTCCTCTGAGGTTTTTAAGGTCAGGCTTGACAAAGCCCTGGCTGGGATGATTTAGTTGGGGATTGGTCCTGCTTTGAGCCGGGAGTTGGACTACATGACCTCCTGAGGTCCCTTCCAACCCTAATATTCTATGATTCTATGAAATGTGTATAGTTCAGTAACAGTGAGGGTGATTAACCACTGGAACAAACTACCAAGGGTAGTGGTGGAGTGTCCATTTCTCATGCTCTTCAAATCACAAAAATGTAGGGCTGGAAGAGGCCTCAAGAGCTCATCTAGTCCAGCCCACTATGTTGATGCAGGACCACGGATGTTGTCCATTGTTAGCTCTCCTTCCCCACTAAGTAAAGGAGCTACGATTTCCTTCATCTTTCTCTTGCTCGTAACGTATTTATAGAACCTCTTCTTATTGCCTTTTATGTCCCTTGTTAGGTGTAACTCATTTTGTGCCTTTGCTTTTCTGACTTTGTTCCTACATGCTTGTCCTATTATTTTATGCTCATCCTTAGCAGTTTGCCCATGTTTCCACTTTTTGTACGATTCTTTTATGATTTTCAGGTCATTAAAAAGCTCCTGATGGAAGCTTACTGTTCTTCCTACCTTTCCTTACATTGGTATAGAGCTTTTAATATTGTGTGTCTGGGAAACTGCCTGTGCTTCTGAAGAACTTTTTCTCCCAAGACTGTGGATACCTTTCTGGAAGATTCACGTTAGTCAAACACACATGACTGGGCTCAATACAGAAGTACGGTAAATGGATGGAATTTTATGGTTCATGTTATACGAGAGTTCAGACTCAATGATCTAACGGTCTCTTTTGGTCTTAAATTCTATGAATCTATTAAATGGACTGACCACTAACTTGTTTCTGAGCAACCATTAGATGATAATTGCTTTTATTCACTAACTAACAAGTTGAGGTGGATTCAGACTGACAATTTATCACATTACCCTGAGCCATCAAGTTCTCACACCTGTAACCTTTGAAGGATTTTGCCTTGTAAGTACATTTCTCACTGCTACATCTACTTTTAATTTCTAATTCAGCATGAGACTTTTAGTTCACTGCTAAAGAGAAAGAGCCTTCTCACAAAGACAGGAGAGAACCCAGTTAACTTCTGCACAGATAAAAATAGAAATTCCCTGTGAGCCTCTAGATTATAGTTTGTTTAAAATGTCAAAACATCATATCTATTTAATTTTTACCATGAAGTTCACAAAGTACTGTACAGTGACTTCTTCATGGGCAATCAGAGATCCCAAAATGAGCAGGCTAATTGATAAGTTTAATTATAATGGATCCAAGGTGCAAAGGGGCAATGACTCACAGGAAATCTTGTTTGTTGGTAACAAATGGACCTCGTATAAAGAAATTAATGCTATGCTGATTTAAAGTGCCGGTATAATTAAAGTGGTACAACTTTTGTATGTAAACGAGGTGTAAGGTGTTAATCCTGCAGATAACTCTATACAGTGGGGTTCAACATACGGACAGGGGGTCTGCCCATGTGGAGCCAATGGCTGGATTAGGGTTTAAGTGAGATCATAGTAAATTCCTAGTTCTGTGGGTGATGGTAGCCATCTTTCTGTCAAATTCTCCCAAGTTGTGTGGATCTGCATTCTCATGAATGACCATATCAAAAGTGGCTTATAGATCAAGTATCATCAGAATCATTATTTCTTATCAGTCCACTGTCATAAGATCATCCATCAATGCAACTGACATAGTTTATGAGCCATGACTTGGCCTGAAGCGAGACTGAGAGGGGTTAGCAGCAGAGCCCAGGTGTTGCAAGGGTTGATTTGCTACCACATTCATGTTAATTTTCCCAGCAGTAGGAGTCTTGAGAGTCCAGATGGTGTTTAATGAGGTTGTTGGTGATACAGTCAGCCAAGATAATCCCCCCTAGCCTAGACCAGCCAGAAGCGGCATGCATCTAAGTCACAAGCCATGGCACTTTAACTCATGGTTGAAAGAGCATGGTCCAGTTGTCAAAGCACAGGACTAGGAATCAAGAGACTTAGATTCTACTGTGACTGCCAATTGACTCTCTGTATTACTTTGGGCAAGTCACTTAACCTCTCTGTTTCTCTATCTGTAAATAGGGGGTGCTTCGTAGAGGTGTTTGTAAAGTGCTTCAAGTTCCTCAAATAGAAGGTGCTAATCAAGTGTAAAGTATGATGAAGGAAACTTGATAGTTTTAATTTACCTAACATGTAATGAAAGAACTCTTCAGGTTACAAATTCTTATATTATTTTACTATATAAAAATGAGACGTAAGTTTCAGAGTTGAAAAAGTGCCATCCTTTCAGTGTGCTGCTTAGTTGCCTGATAAAGGGGATTATTTAAGTAATGTTAAAATGGTTTTCACTGACCTATCACATGGTCAACTCTAACAGCTGCCAAATCTAGCACAATTATTCTATAAACCTCCGATGACCAGGTGGCCATATAGTATGCAGAGGTTTTACTGAGCTTGCAACCTTTCCAGTATATTAAAAGCCAGCTCAGTGGAGTAGATGCTTCCTTTTGTGTAGATGAGGAGGCTGGTTTTCTCTTGCAGTCTGAAGGGCTTGATCCTGCAAAGGACTGAGTGTGCCTTGAACTGCTGCTGCCTTCATTGAGAGTTAAAGGTGTGCAGCATCTTGAAGGATCAAGCCCTAAGTATTTTACAAGCTTGTACCAAGCGACTAAAAATGGTGTGCAGATTTTGTGAGCCTCTGCCAGATGATCTCTAATAATGACATCATTCTTAATGAAATCATGTAGCAGCAAGTTCAGACAGTGAACAAAAATATGCTCACATGGGAACTTGCCATCTTGCTCTGCTCTTACAACATTGGATCTATTGTCAGTGAGTGATCATAAAAGCAGGGGAAAGACCTTGGTTGTTAGACTATACATTTGTTTGGTTTTAAAGCTTAGATTGTATGCTGGCTGCTGTGAGATCATTGTTAAGCCCAGAGATACAAAGTGCAGCTTTCAGAGTTGCAGCTGTGTTAGTCTGTATTCGCAAAAAGAAAAGGAGTACTTGTGGCACCTTAGAGACTAACAAATTTATTTGAGAATAAGCTTTCGTGAGCTACAGCTCACTTCATCGGATGCATTCAGTGGAAAATACAGCTTGTTTTCGATAGCCACTGTCAGCAGAGTAATACCTTGCAGTCCATTCTGAAGCCTCCTTAAAAGTTAACTCTTTCCTTGAGTTGGCTCATGGGCATTATGGAGGGAACACTTTAAGGCAGGACAGTGAACAATCAGTCATTCAGCAAATCCTTCTTGATCTGTCAGAAGAGAACAATGGGATTTATGTAAATACCCTTGAAAGCACAAAAGATCCAATTCATCCCTGGTGTAACTCCATTGGCTCAATGCAAAGTAATGTTGTTGAATAGGAATCTCACTCTTACAGACCATTATATTGCATTTATTTATATACTACTTTTAATACCAAAGGGCTGGACAATGTTTAGAAATGTAACCCAACAACGAATAATAGTAATCACACTGTTAATTGGTAGCCCCTTACTGAAAATGTAGTATATGAGGAGGCCAGGAGTATAAGTAAGGTCAATGTATTACAGTACATCATATTGGGTGGAAAAAATGAGAGACTTTGTGAGGAGATTTATAATGAAAAATTACCTGACTCCTTGTTGTTTCTGACAAAGTGAATAAGCTGGGCTGGAAGACAACTGCCAGAGAATTGGAGCTAGAAGGAGAAAAGAGTTGGTTAATATTTTGAAAATTCAGTTGCCATTAGGGCTGGAAGAAAATTTTCTATTGAAGCTTTTGTGACAGAAAATTGGGTTTGTGACTAAAAAAAATTTTCCATGGACGGTGTCTGATGTCCACAGAAAAGTTTGACTGAATTTTTAATAAAAAACAAAAAAACTTTTCAGTATTCGGCTGAAACAAATTATTTTTTCATTCAAAATTTTCCACTAAAAATTTGCTTCTAAATGTATTGATATGTATTTTGATTCGCCCTTCCCTCCAGCGTAAAGTTGAGGAAATGGGTTCCACATGTTCCTTTCATCTACCAATCCCTTGTTTATGCCTCCACCACTTTAGGCCCCATTCTTCAGGTTAATGATTCATCAGCACTACTTTGAAACTTAACCCACCTTATTTTTTAACAGTAATCCCAAGCATTTTACTCACCATTGAAATGCAACTAGGTTTTGGGTGGGATAATATCTCCAGTGTTAGAGGGTTACCTTCTGTAGTCAGAAAGTGACTACATGATATGACTCTCAGCTAACACCTTTGTTCTTGGAAAAAGTTCTGAACCTGTCAATGCTCACAAATGCTCATAGGATTGCCAGTTTTGATGTGGACGTATTCCTGGAGGTTTCATCACATGACAGTCTTTAATTAAGGATTAATCTTTAATTCCTGGAGACTCCAGGACAATCCTGCAGGGTTGGCAGCCTTATGCTCAGGAGGACCTCAATTTTATGCCACAGGCAAAAGATGAGAACATCTACTATGATTTCAGAGTAGCAGCCATGTTAGTCTGTATCCGCAAAAAGAAAAGGAGGACTTGTGGCACCTTAGAGAGTAACAAATTTATCTGAGCATAAGCTTTCGTGAGCTACAGCTGACTTCATCTCCTCATACAGTGTGACTCAGAAAGAAGAGCATAACCTACTGACTCACACACCACTTGGTGCAGTACCTGAATTTTGCTTGAAGGTATCCCATCCCACTCCCACTTAACTTATGAGAGACAAGATCACAGTCCAAGATAATATGGCTGCAGTCCTTTATTCATCACTGCCACTTGATCAGAGGGGTCCAATTAGGGGAAACTTGTTGCTGTCAGTCATGAGTTACAGGAATAAAAAATGACAGGTTTCAGAGTAACAGCCATGTTAGTCTGTATTCGCAAAAAGAAAAGGAGTACTTGTGGCACCTTAGAGACTAACCAATTTATTTGAGCATGAGCTTTCGTGAGCTACAGCTCACTTCATCGGATGCATACCGTGGAAACTGCAGCAGACTTTATATACACACATATAAAGTCTGCTGCAGTTTCCACGGTATGCATCCGATGAAGTGAGCTGTAGCTCACGAAAGCTCATGCTCAAATAAATTGGTTAGTCTCTAAGGTGCCACAAGTACTCCTTTTCTTTTTAGGAATAAAAAATTGGGAATTCTCTGAATCATGCTTTGTTGTGCCTGAATGTTACAGTCCTGCAGCTGCCTCTATGCTAGCAGTGCAAAAGCTGCTAACATGGCACAATATTGATGATCACTGTGTAGAACAGATTTAAAATTTTTATTAAAGCTAATGTTAAAAAAATTATATAATACATAGGTTGGGAAAAGAGTGTCTGTACATCTGGGTATAGTGCTTAGATTATCCACAAATACAAAGTTAGTTTTTAAAAGTCATATAATACATAGAGTACATAATTAGCAATAACCCAAATTTGGTGAATAGATTTAACAATACAGTTTAGATATTAGAATCCAAATACTCGGGTACATCACTCATGAAAAGCTGTACGGAGATTTAGTTGTGGAAAGCAAAATATATCAATGAGTGGAGATTGTCCCTCAGTAATTGAGAATTAGGTTGGTTTACTAAAGATTAAATTTCTCTATAAAAGGTATTTTGCTATATTTGGAATCTTTATTTTTGGACTTCATAGACTTTTCTTCAGGCTTATTACAATGATTTTTGTTAATGTACAACAGAATTGTTTCCATGCAAGTGCTGATTTAATGTTACACATATGGACCAACAAGCTGATAAACTAATGAAAACATTTCACACACACCAACATATAACTTAACAACTGTTCCTAGTTGGAATGGATAAATGCTCTATTTGCATTTGGTCTCCTCAATAGAATATCTAGACATCTAACACAAAACTCATTTTTATCCACAATGAACCCTAATCTCCATCACTTTTTGTTTCAGCCACTGGTCCTGTCAATAGGAGGGACTTTTTAATATTCATGAGAAATACAGAGATAGAACTTGCTAAGGTATCTTCCCACACAAACTACATAGCCATTAGTGAGTATAAACATACTTCTGGGCATATGCATAATAAAGAAATATAATATAGCATTGTAATACCAAATCCAAATGAGCTCAAATGAAATGTGTATTGGCAGGGTAGACTATTTTTACAGTGTAGTTAAGATCTTTTGGGTGGCAGCATTGTATTATTGGAGGGTGTGTGTTACATCAGATTCTGAATAGGGTACTATTTTTTTCTTTTAAATAACAGGAATATTTTGCCAGAATGTGTCACCCTCTTTCTTACACCCAGTACAGCTCACTATGATGTCTTGAAAGTGAGACTTGAGCATACAGTACACAGCATTTGAAAAGGGGAATCTTCTTTAAGAAAGGAGCTACAGTCAAGGCTGCCCTTCCCAGTGACACACTGGATTTGCAAATACAGAGGGACAGGGAAAGGATGACTCTGCATTAATCAGCTTTTGCTCAGGAGATGGCTGGCAAAAGGGAGAGCTCATTGAGTCAGGAGAGAAACCAGTTCACACTACAAACATATCAAATTACAGCCCTGTGCAGTAACTTTGGTCTGAGTCACTTATCGGTTTATCTCGTTGGCTACTTTCTGATTATCTATGCTGTTGAGCAAACAGACCAGTTTCACTTAGGGACAACTCACTCCCAGTGTGGTAAACTAAACAGGAACAAGGCATTCTTATTCTGGATTCAGAATAAGTGTGTCCATACATGGAGTTAATCAGGAATAATGCAATGTGTGGACAAGCTCTGAGATGGTATATGGAAATGTTAGGATGCCAGCTGTGAGATTTCCAGTGCAAAAGCTTGGTGGTTTCTTTTTCCCCCTTTCATCTGAACATGTTGTAATATAGAACAATATGTCAAACAGTACACATAACTTAATTGCACAAAAGTGCATCTTTTAAACATGATTTGCTAGGCAAGATCATGGAAGCTTCGAAAAGGGGTGTTTTTATTATTGTGACATCCAGTACCATTTGGTAGAGTTCTGCCCACATTTCCACTATAAATGTTTGGTTTGGCGATGGAGAGGGAGGGGAGATAGAAGGCAGTGGGAAAAGTGTAAAACATGGGACTGGATCTCAGGGCCATCTTTGCAAGTACTCGGCAACCACAATTGGGGCCAGATTTTCAAAAGAGTTCAGCACCCATTCAGGTACCTACATAAGGACCATAAGTGTTCAACACCCAGCTACTCCCATTGTGACACTACGGCCAGCTCAACAGCCAATATGTAAATCTAACTCACTGTATTTGAACTTTTGGCTATGTTTGCCAGTAAAATTCTCAGCCCTGGTACATGACACACTCATGTCAGCAAAACTGACATAAAATCCACACCCCTGAGTGACGCAGTTATATGGACTGAACTCCCGGTATAGACAGTGCTATGTTGATGGAAGGGCTTCCCCTGTGGATGTAGCTACCGCCTCTTGGGGAGGTGGGAGGAGCTCTTCCATTGGTGTAGGTAATGTCTTCACTAAGCACTGCAGTGGTGTAATTGTAGACAGTCTGAGAACATGTTATGCTCCTCAGGGTAGAGGCTATATCTCATACAGTGCTGAGCACACTCCCACCGCTGAACCATAACAGGCATATTTAAGTAAAATGGAACCAAAGTTGCCGCCTTGGGACACAACGTGTTCGATCTTTTTCTGTCAAATAGTAATTTCTGTGTTCCTAATTAATCCCTCCAAAGTGTGAAGTGACCCAATCCATTTGAATGGAATAGAATTTGAATGTATATAGCACCCTTCAAACTCACACCAAAATACTTTATCGTAATGAGTTTGAAACTGATAATGGGGCCAGATCCAATGCCCTTTAAAGTCAAAGGAACTCTTTCTGTTGACTGTAAGGGGTATTGGATCTGGGCCTATGTAGGCAAATGCATCAACATTGCATGCTTTTATTCTTTCACGTAAGTGTGCTGTAGGCTTTGCGGGGGAGGGGAGAGGTCTTAAAGCAGGGCTTAATGTGATACTGTATACTAGAATACTAACACGGCTGCTACTCTGAAACCTGAATACTAGAATATCTGGGTCGCAGAGCACAAGTTAAAGAGCCTGAGCCTCAAATGTCCATTCATTTGATTTGTGTGTTGCTATTTTACTTCAAATTAGGACTTTTAAAAGTCTCCCCAATAAGAATAAGGGTGAAACTCTGCTTTCACCTACACCTGTACCGCCCCATTGCCATCAGTAGGACTGCAAGCGTGTAACTGAGGGAAGAAATGGGCTGTATGTGTTTTACTTTATTTTCCGCAACATTTCTCACATGCAGCCACCGTTCCTGGGCAGTGACTGCGGAGGGAAAGGGGAAAGCCGGGATTGGGCCCTGCCCCCCTCTGAAATCACAAACTTCAGAGGCAGCCAGTGAGTTCACCACCTTCCTGGTTGCAGTGGGGCTCTGGCTTCGGGCTTCAGCCCTAGAGTGGCAGGCAGCAGGCTCTGGTTGTGGGGCTTCAGGCTCTAGCCCTGGACCCTGGCTGTGGATGCCAGCCCTTGGCTCACCAACCCCCATATCATCCCTGCCCGGCTCCCCATTCATTCCCCCTGGTCACCTCTGACTCCCCACCCGCCTCCCCATCCAGGGCTTAATTTGTCTCCTGGCTTGCCAGAGCTGAGTAAGTCTGCTGTGAAAATTTATATTTTTATAAAGAAAAGGAGTACTTGTGGGACCTTAGAGACTAACAAATTTATTTGAGCATCCTTAGTCTCTAACGTGCCACAAGTACTCCTTTTCTTTTTGCGAATACAGACTAACACGGCTGCTACTCTGAAACCTGTTGTTATATTTGTATGTGTGTTAATATCACTTTTCACAGCCTCCCAGCTAGCTAGTAAGTCTGCTGTGAAAAGTGATATTAACAAACATACAAATATTACTTTTTGCAACAGCAGACTTACTACCTAGCAAGTTTTTTTTTAAAAAGCAGCCAAAAAAAGCAAACAACAACAAAAGACAAGAATGTGCAAACCACCTTATTTGTATTTCTATTCTGTTTAGAGCCAGTAAAGAATAGAAACAACTGTACATTATTTTTATCATTGAGTCTGCAAAAAAAATTCTACATAAATAAATTACAACGATTTGGATATGTATATTTGCATATTTATCTGTTTTTCTTAAAGTTAATTACGTATTGTAGGGAAATTGTCAGAGCAGCCACCAGCAAGGGTTGGTGGCCACACTCTGAAACCACCAAAAATTTGTTGTGAGAACCCTTGTGGAGTGTAACAAATTTTTAATAATAAAAAGTCAGTTTTTATAATTGGCAGACAATCTGTTATTGCGGTAAACAGCCATAAGCTGTACTTAACCTGTAATAAAACTAACTAATTTATGATGAATACAGTTATTTCTCTACTGGTGGGGAGAACTACTGCTGTAACGGGGCCTTTGTAAGAGAGCAAGCATGGTAAGTGTCTCAACAGGCCTCAATCAATCAGTATATAAAACCTTATAACACTGAAACGTGTAATAAATAACCAACCATAGAATGGACTAATAAAAAATGGTCTCTTAAGGGATGTGGCCTTTTTATAGACTTAACTGAGGATTTTACTTAAAAAGCTGAGGAAATCCTATGAGATCAGATCATACATACAAAGCCCAGTGTAATTTTATTGTTTATAAAATAATTAATGCACAAATACTTTCTATTATAAAATACGAATACTTAATAAAACGCAGAATTTTAATGCTCAAAAGGTCATTTTCAGCTAATAAAATGTTGTATTTTTATTTTAATCAATGTGCCAGTTACCCTAAGAGGAAAGGTTCCTCCATCAGTGAAACAAGCTATAATGATTTGCTACTATAGATGCATCTACACTAGGAACTTTTGCCAGTACAACTATGTCAGCCAGGAAGCACACCTCTTCACACCCCGACCAACACCAGAATGTCAGCAGAAGTCTGTAGTATAGACCTGGCCTCAATATTTGTAGCTCCACAAGATGTAGTGAACTTGTAAGCCTCACAACCTTTTGTCCTCTTGAGGGAACAACCTGAATCACTTCTATTCAACTCAACGTGGGGTTAACCATGAAGCCTAATTTAATTTGCAGCATGAAAGCCAGCATTTTTAATCTTTTTATTATGGACCGTTGAATCAAAAACCTCCTACTGTGGTCCCCCTCCCTGCAAGTATGACTGGAAGCATCTGCTGCATCCTGAAGTTATATAAAATAGTTGATGCTGTGAGTGTTGAATATGAAAATAATCAATTATTTGGTATTTTTGTTTATTTAGCTAACTAAGGTGCTTAATAATAGTCTTACTTATTGTAATGGATCCATGCACGGGTTCATGGATCTGCCTATCTGGAGCTTACTGCAGAATTTGTGCATATTTTTCAGAAGATGTTGAAATATAGTATGATATTACCAACCTCAAGAGATCAAAAATCATGAGTCAGACCCTCAAAACCATGAGATTGTCCCCCCAAAATCTTGAGTCTTTTTTTTAAAAAAAGTCATATTATGGTTTTTTAAGTCTGTTTTCTGACTTTTTTACTCCCCTCTCTTCTTCTGCCAATGTGTGTGTAATTTCAGGTTGAAAAGTCAGTCTTCCCTGCACATAAATGCATGCCTCTCTGTGGCTGCTCAGGTGGAGACTCCACTTACCTTCTCCTCACCACTGATAGAGTCATAGGAAATGGATAGCAGTTCCCATATCCTGACCCAGCAACAACATTTCTCTGACTCCTGCTGTTCCAAGACTTCTCTCTACCCGGGTCCCAGCAGCACTTCCCTGCTTCCTGACTCCCACTGCCCCAGAACTCTCTCTTTGGTATAGGGCCATCCATGACAGAAGAGCTCAGTGGCAGAGCAGATGTATCTCCTCAGCCCTAAGGCTCTCACACAGAGCTCTGCCCATGTGCCCAGCCGTGAAATTGGTGGGACTGGACTTGCTTCTTGCATCATTGCAAAAGCTCCTTGTGGAGGCACCAAAATCCCATGACTCTTGACCAGTTCATGAGAGTTGGCAACATAACGCTGCCTCCCCTAGCTCTCCAAAGGGGCTCATCTTACCCACCACTACCGCCATTCTATTTCCTCCTTTTCCCCCCACCCCCATAATTGTCCTCCACACCCCCCTCAGCCTCGTTCCTATCCCCCCCAGTGCTCTGCTCCCCCTTACTCCACTTTGACAGTGTCTCTGCTGCTCCTCACAGTCCCTGAGTCCTATCCAATCCCCTGAACCACAGAGTGGCAGCTATTTTCTCTGTGGGCCTGGCTTTAATTTAATTGAAAAGGGTGAGAGGTGGCCGCCAACTTTATTAAGGGTAGCCTCACCTCCATATGCAGACTGTAGGGAAATGGTGACCAGCTTGATGGCTTCAGCCCTCTTTGACAGGAATAGGAGATGAATATTTTGAATATGGGAAAAATCATGAGTTGGTGCCTTTCATGATGGTTTCATGAGATAGGTAACAAAACACCCCCACATTGCTAGAGCCACAATAAAATTAAAGTTTGCACTACTGCTTGTATCACATGGATAAATGTAGAAGTTTCGACTTAATTAGTGTTTCAGAAAATGAACAAACTACCTTGAATACAGCTTAAATCTCTGAACAGTTTACCCCCCCTCACCAACTGGTCTCCAAGAAGTGGTTAGTAATTATCTCAAATTAATAAACTGAATAACTGATTAGAACTCAGCAAACAATTGCTTCCCTTTAATTTCAACAATTTAAGTGCCATTTGTTACTTTGATTGACCTTTAGACATAATATATTTTCTCTTTCAGAAAAAGTGGGGTTTAATAGCACAGTGCAGAAAGGAAAAAAGTATACTGTTATTCTACCATTGAGGAACAAATCCAAACACACACACGGTGGATTTTGAGCTAAAATTAAAATTTATTGTCCAGTTTTTATAAATCTTCTACTATTTCAACAATATATTGCTAATTAATTAATTGTTAATTAATTCAGGCTTGGAATCCTGAGGAAAGAGACAAGCAAGTCCTTATTGTACAGAATGATCTCCCAGGACACTGGAAAATTGTGGGAAGTTTTTCCACATTGATGGGTTCTACGGAGAAACATAAGGCCAAATTCAACCCTAGAATAAGCCAGCACAACTCCCATTGATTTCAGTGGGAGTTGTGCCATCATATTTCAGCACTGGATTTGGACTGCACCATCAAATGTAAAATATTCTACTTCTTTTTTTTGCCAGGCTCACACCACACAACTTTGTGGTACAATTAGTTATTTGGGACCTGATTAAGGAAAGCATCCCTATGCAAGAAGCACTTAAGTATGTGCTTAAATGCAGTCCTAGGTAGAGACGGACTTAGTATGTACTATTTAAATATTTTCCTGAACCAGGGTCTTAATCCTCACACTAACTCTCACTGCTGATGATATGCATCCATGGGTAGAATTTTGCTGTTTCTAACTTACTGCATGGCTACACAAGGCAGCTAGAACAGGTTTAAAGGAGGGACTAGGAGTCACAAGACCCTGGGTTCTCTTACTGGTCTTGCCATTGACTCACTGTGTGAAGGCTGAGCTAGAAAACAGGAGAAGTAAACAGGAGAGTTTTGCAAGGGAGTTTAAAGAGGGAGTGTGAGAGCCAGATCCACCTAATAAACATTCTCTAGGGCAATAACCCCCTCCCCACCCTAAAAAGAAAAAAAGCTGGGGGAGCTGCAGGAGTAATAACAATGCAGGCAGAAGTCCAACAGCAAACTGGAGGCTATCCAGTTTATTGCACTGAATGTAGCATGTATGATTGACTGCCTTGTGGGCAGGTGGCATATGAATGCACTCAGTACAAACAGTTCATGGCCCTCCGAAACCAAGGATGGGCTCTTAAGGCTAGAGTGGCTGAACTGAAGGACCTAAGGGAGACAGAGAGGTACATATAAGACTTTCCAGGACACAGCAGAGAGTTCCCACCTCCAGTCTGACAGCCTCTGTGCTGTTGAGGAGGATGAAAGCCTCGGGGAAGGAGAATGTTAACCTGGAGTGGATAGAAACAGTCCCATAGTTGAGAACCTCCTTCCAAATGATGTCATGATGTCATTTCTCATTGAGGATACCCAGGGCCGTCCCTAGCAATTCTGGGGCCCTACGTAGCCCCCCCGTGGGAGGGGGCAGGCCTCCGTGAGGGGGGCGGGAGGGCTGGCCCCAGGCCTCTGTGGGGGTGGGAGCAGGGCTGGCTTGGGGAGCGAGGGGGAACCACCCCCCCAGCACTCACCGGTGGCGTAGCTGAGGCCGGGTCGCTGCACTCCCGCTGCCAGTGAGTGCAGGCCCAGCCTGGCTGCAGAGCTCAGGGGAATGGGGATGGGGCTGGGGCGGAGCAGGAGCGGGGCTGGGCCTGCACTCACCGGCAGCGGGAGTGCAGCGACCTGGCCTCAGCCACGCCGCCGGTGAATGCTGGGGGGCTGGGGCAGGAAAGAGGCGGGGGCCCAGGGGAAGAGGTGGGGGGTGGAGCAGGGGCGGGGGCCTGGGGAAGAGCTGGAGCGGGGGGGTGGAGCGGGGGCCTGGGGAAGAGCCGGAGCGAGGGGGTGGAGCAGGGGTGGGGGCCTGGGGAAGAGCTGGAGCGGGGGGTGGGGCAGGGGCAGGGGCCTGGGGTGGAGCAGGGGCGGGGGCCTGGGGAAGAGCTGGAGCAGGGGCTGGAGCAGCATGCAGCTGCGCAGGGCACCAGGAAATTCGGTGCAAATTTCCTGGTGCCCTACACAGCTGCGTGCTTTGCGTATGGTAAGGATGGCCCTGAGGATACCCTACCAGGGGAGGGAACCCCAGTTATTAGGAAGAGACAGGTAATAGTAATGAGAGATTCGATTATTGGAAATATAGATAGTTTGTGATGACTGGGAGAACTGCATCGTGAATTTCCGGTTAGGTGTGAAAGTTGTGGGTCTAATGTAATTAAATTGAACATCCTGGGGGGGAAGGGGAAGAATACCAAAGAAGCCTACCACTACGGCATTTAACTTCAAGAAGGGGAACTACATATGGAAATTAAAAAAAAAAAAAGCAACCATAATATAGACTCAAAATAAATGTATCCCCCAAATGAACAACAACAACAAAAAGCAAGAGGACCAAAAAATGCCACCATGGCTAAACAACAGAGTAAAATAGGTGGTTAGAGTCCAAAACGCATCTTTTAAAAGCTGGAAGTCAAATCCCTCTGAGGAAAATAAAAAGGAGTATAAATTTGAAAAGTCAAGTGTTAAAGTATAATGAGGCAGGCCAAAAAAGAATTTGAAGAGCAATTAGAAAAAGACACAAAAACTAAGAGCAACCAAAAAAAAAATTAAGTACATCAGAAGCAGGAAGGCTGCCAAATAATCAGTGAGGCCACTGGTCCATTGAGGTGCTAAAGGAGCACTCAAGGAAGAAAGGGCCAGTGCATAGAAGCTAAATTAATTCTTTGCATTGGTCTTCACTGCAGAGAATGTGAGGGAGATTCCCACACCTGAACCATTCTTTTTAGGAGACAAATCTGAGGAACTGTCCTGGATTGAGGTGTCAATAGGGGAGGTTTTGGAACAAATTGATCAATTAAAAAGTAATAAATCACCAGGACCAGATGGTATTCCCCAAGAATTCTGAAAGAACTCAGATATGAAAGTACAGAACGACTAACTGTGGTAGGAAACCTATCACTTAAATCAGCTTCTAAACCAGATGACTGGAGAACAGGTAATGTGATGCCAATTTTTAAAAAGGACTCCAGAGGCAATCCTGGCAATTACAATCTAGTAAGCCTAACTTCAGAACCAGGCAAATTGGTTGAAACTGTAGTAAAGAACAGAATTATCAGACACATAGATGAACATGATTTGTTGGGAAGTGTCCACATGGTTTCTGTAAAGGGAAATCATGCCTCACCAATCTGTTAGAAATCTTAAAGACGGCCAACAAACATGTGGACAAGGGTGATCCAGTGGATGTACCTAGACTTTAAGGTCCCTTACCAAAGGCTCTTAAGCAAAGAAAGCAGTCCTGGGATAGGAGGGAAGGTCCTCTCATTGATTAGTAACTGGTTAAAAGACAGGAAACAAAGGGTAAGAATAACTGGTCAGTTTTCAGAATGGAGAGAGATAAATAGTGGGTCCCCCAGGAATCTGTACTGGGACAAGTGTTGTTCAACATATTCATAATTGAGCTGGGAAAAGGGGTAAACAGTGAGGTGGCAAAACTGGGTGACTGGGCAACACACTGGCATATGAAATTCAATGTTGATAAATGTAAAGTAATGCACATTAGAAAACATAGCTATACATACAAAATGATTGTGTCTAAATTAGCTGTTACCACTCAAGAAAGAGATCTGGGAGTCATTCTTAATAGTTCTCTGAAAACATCTGCTCAATGTAGGGTTACAGTCAAAAAAGCTAAGAGAATGTTAGGAAACAGGAGGAAAGGGATAGACAATGAAATAGTAAATATCAAAATGCCACTCTATAAATCAATGCCACACGCACACCTTGAGTACTGCGTGCAGGTCTGGTCATACCATCTCAAAAAAGATATACTCAAAAAAGATATGTATTCAAAATGGAAAAAGCACAGCAAAAGGCAACAAAAATAATTAAGGGTATGAAACAACTTCCCTAAGAAGAGATTAAAAAGATTGGGACTGTTCATCTTAGAAAAGAGGTGATTAAGGTGGTGGGGGGAATGATAGAGGTCTATAAAATTATGAATAGTGTGAAGAAAGTGAATAAGGAAATGTTATTTACCCCTTCATGTAACACAAGAACGAGGGGTCACCCACTTAACTGAATAGGAAGCAGGTTTAAAACAAAAGGAAGTACCGCTTTTCACAATGCACAGTCAACCTGTGGAATTTGTTCCCAGGCGACGTTGTGAAAGCCAAAAGTATAACTGGGTTCAAAAAAGAATTAGATAAGTCCCTGGAGGATAGGTCCATCAATGGCTATTAGCAAAGGTGGTCAGAGATGCAATCCCATGCTTTGTGTGTTCCTAAGCCTCTGACTGCCAAATGCTGGGCCTGGATGACAGGATGGATCACGTTATAATTGCCCTGTTCTGTTCATTCTCTTTGAAGCATCTGCCATTGGCCACTGTTGGAAGACAGGATACTGGGCTAGGTGAACCATTGGTCTGATACAGTCTGGCCATTCTTATGTATGTTCTTATGTTATGCAAGTCAATTAGGCTTTGTCTATATACAAAAGTTGTATTAGTTTCTGTCCATCTTAGGTACTTATATGTCCCCTACCACCAGAGTATTTGAGTGCCTCAGTCTTTAAAGTATTTATCCTTACAACCTCTGTGAGGTGGGGAAGTGCTACTATTATTAGCCAAGATGGTCAGGGATGCAACCCCATGCTTTGTGTGTTCCTAAGCTTCTTACTGCCAAATGCTGGGCCTGGATGACTGGATGGATCACATGATAATAGTGCCCTGTTCTGTTCATTCTCTTTGAAGGCTAATTTTACAGGTGAGGAACTGAAGCACAGAGAGGCTAAGTGACCTGCCTCACAAAAGAAATGAGTGGTCCAGCAGGGACTTGACCCCATGTCTCCCAAGTCCTAGGCTAGTACCCTAACCACTGAACAGTCTTGAAACTGGTATAGGCTATGTCTGTGTTATAGTGTATGCTGGCATAGCTTCTAGTTTAGCTGCAGCATATACCAACAGAAGGAGTTTTTCTGCTTGTGTAGGAACACCAGCACCCTGGTGAGCTGTGTTGATAGAAGCAGTATCCTGTCAGTATAATCAGCATAGCTGCATCTACACTGGGGATTTTGTCTGAATAGCTATGTCAGTCAGGGGTGTGTTCTTTATTTTTTTTCACATCCCTGACCAACATAGATATGCTGGTGTAAGTTTGAAGTGTAGACCAAGCTATAGTTAAACCAGTTCATCCTGTTTAGCATGGACACAGCTATACCTATATAAAATTGCTTATACCTCTATCTCTGTAAGGGAAGGGGAATGAGCTAAATGGGAATAAGGAATGTTTATACTGATATAACTGAACACCAAAGGTTATACTGGTTTAACTATGTTGGGGGGAGGGGGGATCACACTCCTAATTTGACATAGTCATACCAATTCTGAATCTGTGTGTAGACCTGGCATTAGGCCTATAATTTTCAGAATGATGTGGCTGAAATTAGCACCTAATTTAATAGAGGCTCTTGGTTGCCTAAATATAGGTTTAGGCATCCAAAGAAACATAAACTCCAAAAAGGCACTCTTATACCAGAGTAAAACTGTCTATGTGCAGAGTTATACTGGTATAACTACTGCAGTATAATTTTACGAGTATAATTATGCTGGTAAATTTCCCTATGTAGACAAGCCCTTAGCCCTTCGAAGCGCTTTTCTGTTGGCATAGCTGTGTCTATACTGGGGATTTTTTTGGCATAGCTGTGTTAGCTAAAGGGTGTAGTTCTTGTCACAACCTGACCAACATAACTGTGCGAGAAAAACTTAGTAGCATAGACCTGGCCTTAGTCACTTTCATTGTGACTGTGTAGCTGGAAACAAGAAGGAAAGGCAGCTCAGTGCATCTAATGTAATCTCTGTCAACCAACAGCAGTTAGTCCCTATATCAGTGTAGCTATGCAGGCCACATTGAAGGTCCCATTGATCTGTCTGAGTAGGAGTCCTGATTTGGAGTTGTGGTGGGCACAGAAATATGGCTTATTTATGTGGTTAAGGAGAGGTAAGGTATTGGGATATTCCCAATTCCTACTGCCATCCACCTTGCAGAACCAAAAGTAAAGTCAAATAACTTGGGGAGTTTTCCTTAATGTTGGACATTAGACCTCACTGGCAGCATCCCAGTGATTCAAACTCCCTGGATCCTTTCCCCCATGTTTGCTTCCCATTTGTGTGCAAAAAATTTGTAAGAATTATGATATTTTAATGACAAGTAATTTGGGGAGGAGCTGTATCTCTACAACCCTTTGATAAAATGGACTCAAATTTGCACCACAAACTCTACCCAGCCACCTGAAATGGTAATTTTCAAACCAATCTGGCTATGTACATGGATAGCTTTAAACTTTTGCAACCACATTGCAACCTTAACTCTGGTGCCTCTATCCCTGCCCTATGATAAAAGGCAGTTTAAAGTGTAAATCTGTCTGTTTGTTTCCTTTAAAATCATCTGGGTGTCTTGAGCTGAATATCAATAGGATCCACTGATAACATGAAAGGCAGGGGGATAACCTAATGAGTGTGGTTTATATGTTTGAGTTTCTGTGAAACACAGGGTGCTAATGCATTTTGTTTATTGAGAACTTATATGCCAATATTATTTCATCATTAGCAACTAGGCTTTGAAGATAAAAACTTGCTGAATTCAATGAGTAGTATGGGGTGGGGATGCAGTTTGGACCTTTGCTATTGTTTCCCTGGAGATCCCATCATATAATAGTCGCTATATTTTGCAAATCTATGTACTTAAACTTATTAGGATTTACACAGCGTATCCACCATTTGTGATACTGAGACTGAAGGACATACTGAGAGTTTATCTACAATGGGTTTTTGCTCCATGTTAACTATACGGATGTAACTGCATTAGCACAAAACTCTAGTGGGGATGCATTACACCAATGTAAAAAATGACTTATACTGGTGAAGCTTCCCTGTTTTCTAATTTACACCAGGGACCTCTCTAATCCCCAGGCAGCCCAGAATCTGGTTAATGCAAAGGTATCTTAAAGCCACTCTTCTCCTTTGTCTTCCATGAGGCACAGCATAGTATCTCTCCCCCATTTTCTTCATTGGGAGATTCACGTGTGCAAAGAGTGCAGGGTCAGCAACAGTAGCATCGTAATGCAGCCCCACCTACGCTGGCCATATGTTTTAGAACTGTGTTTACATAGTTCCTGCTAAAATGGTTTTGACATGGATTTGGCCAGCAAGCGTAGAAAACGCCCAACCATTCCAGAATGCTGTTTTAAAAAATGGGTTTGTCAGTTTCTCTCTGATTGCACTGACCAGACTGATCAAGTTTAATCGCCTCCCTGGTGGTCAGGATTTGGCGCTCTCACTGCTGCGGCCCAGGGTTTGATTCCCACTCAGGGAAGGAATTCCTTTGGGGGGAGGGATAGCTCAGTGGTTTGAGCATTGGCCTGCTAAACTCAGGGAGTGAGTTCAATCCTTGAGGGGGCCATTTAGGGATCTGGGGCAAAAATTGGGAATTGGTCCTGCTTTGAACAGGGGGTTGGACTAGATGACCTCCTGAGGTCCCTTCCAACCCTGATATTCTAAGTTATAAACCAGTTTAACCAGAACTGTATTTAAACAAGCTCTTAAACAGGGCTGAGCCTAAGATAGAGAAGGTCTGTATACTAGTTAATTGGATAAAGACTGAGAACTGTTAAGAATGGCCACTACACACAAAGCAAAGATTGGAAGGTGCTAAAATAACCAGTCATGTTTTTCTTAAAACTAGGAATGTCTGACTGACAGAAAGTACAAAGGAATGACTTCTGTAAACAATGGCAAATAGCCAGTGTTTCTTTGGCTCAATCACAGTGTGAGTGAATTGTTGTTAAAACACAATAAAGTGCAAATAATTCCAAACATGTGGCAGTTGTCATTCTTGGGCATTAATTATTCAAACTTCAGGTGTGCTGTGTAACAGTCATTTAGGGTGCTTTGAATGAATTAACTCAGACAATTTAAACAGCTGCTTGTCTTTAAACTAGAATGGGAACTAGTGCCTCTGGGTATTGTGTGGGTGGCCCTATGAAGAGAGGGAGGACTCAGCCCTATACCCACATAAGCAGATGGGCGGTTCCCACTCCCCACCCCACGAAAGCACTGCTGCAAAGGTGGCAGCAAAGCCCCTTACACACACCCCCACAGTCCTTTGCAGAGTGGCAGGGAAGTGGCAGCAGCTCACCTGGTATGAAGCTGCCCTTGCTCCCAAGGAATGGAGTGTTTGACCCTTTCCTTGTGCCCAGACACTCATGCTCCACGACACAGAGAGGGGCAACCCCCATTCCCGCTTTTAATTCAGGATGTGAAACCACTGACGACCAGCGCTCAAGTCGAAACAGAGGAGGGTCGGGTCTCCTGTTCTCTCCCTGCTCTCTCAAGAGAGGAAAATGAACCTGAGCTCTAGCAATAATTCATTCTGCAGAGAGAGAGAAGGGGTCTTCCCTGGCCCGGGGCCCAGCCCCTTCCCACAGGTGTTGTGAGGCCTCCCTTTTCATGCCCCAGGATTTTTTTCCCCACCCGTCAGGTCAAAGCAGGCAGGGTCAGGCCCTGCGCCCAGGAGAGGGGGCCGAGGGGCTTCCCCAGTTTCCTGCAGGAGTGAGAGCTAGGAAGAGAGATGGGAGTTTCCTCTGCCCCCACAGCCAGGCCCCCTCCACCTCTCCCAAGGAGCAAAATAACCCGTTGTTTTCTGAGGGACCCCGGCCTGTCTCGGGGTTGTTGTAGGCTGTCCAAAGGGCCGCGTGCCCAGCACGTCTCTTACGGGGCTGACCCCTGGGGCCGCGGCAAACCACAGCAGCCCACTCCCCGGTGGGGGGTGCCTAGGGCAGCAGCTTGCCCCGGAGCTAACCCGAGGCTAAGGGAAGAGGCGTTACACGGCTGGGCGGGGACGGGCCTGCCCCTCTTGGCCGCACTGGGTCCCTCGGCCCGTCCGCCCGCCCGCCCTTTTGCAAAGTGTAAGTATCCGCCCAAACTCCTTCATAGGCGGGGCAGAAAGACAATCAGCGGCCAAGCATCTTCCTCCCTCTGGAGGCCCAATGGCGGAGGGACTCAAACCTCTGAGCCAATGAGGCAGCGCGGCCTGACGGGCACTAGGCGGCAGCCAATCCGAACAGAAGGGCGAGCGGGGGCGCGTGTGCCTGTGTGGGCCCCCTCCCCTTTCCAGAAGCCAATGGAGGGGGTTAGCGCGAGCCAATGGGTCCGGGCGGGCTGTGAGCGGACCTGAGCGCGAGGCTGCGGGGAAGGGATGGCCCGTGGCGGCGCGAGGCGGCACCGCGGGACTGGTGCACCACGCGCTGGCTGCCGGGGGGCGATGAGAACTCGCGGTCTCCTCCCCCGCCCCGCTGGCAGCTGCCGCCTCCCTGTCTCCCAGGGCTGCTGAGGCTCGGGCAGGGCGCCTGCCTGGCCGAGGGGCTCGCGCTGCCCTTGCGTTCCGCCGGGGCTCGGCCGCGGCTGCCTGGCCCAGGAGCCTGCCCGGGAGGCTGGGCACAGCCCTCGCCGCGCGAAGGGGGCTGGCGCTGCACGGGCGTTAGCCGCCGCTGCTCCCTCCCCTGCCGGCTGCTGGCTGCATGCTCACCCCGCTCCAGTGAGAGCCGCGGCGGGGCGGCTTCTCTCCCCTCCCTCCTTCCCCGCTGACTGGAGGTGGGAGGGAGAGAAGAGACCCAGAGAGGAAGGAGCCGGGCGTGCGGAGCGGAGCCATGCGAGAATACAAAGTAGTGGTGCTGGGCTCGGGCGGGGTGGGCAAATCCGCCCTCACCGTGCAGTTCGTGACCGGCTCCTTCATCGAGAAGTATGACCCCACCATCGAGGATTTCTACCGCAAGGAGATCGAGGTGGATTCCTCCCCCTCGGTGCTGGAGATCCTGGACACCGCCGGCACCGAGCAGTTCGCCTCCATGCGGGACCTCTACATCAAGAACGGGCAAGGGTTCATCCTGGTCTACAGCCTGGTCAACCAGCAGAGCTTCCAGGACATCAAGCCCATGCGGGACCAGATCATCCGGGTGAAGAGGTACGAGAAGGTGCCCATGATCCTGGTGGGCAACAAGGTGGACCTGGAGGGCGAGAGGGAGGTCTCGTATGGGGAAGGCAAAGCTCTGGCCGAGGAGTGGAGCTGCCCCTTCATGGAAACTTCAGCCAAAAACAAAGCTTCAGTGGATGAACTGTTTGCAGAGATTGTCAGGCAGATGAACTACGCTTCCCAGCCCAACGGGGACGATCAGTGCTGCTCGTCCTGCGTGATCCTCTGAAAGGGCCTTGGGGGCAATGTTGTCGTTCGCAAAGGTTTACAACAAAAAGAAGCAGCAATGTGATCGTTCGAAACAAAGATTGGAAACAACTTTGCATACACAAGGATTCCAGGCTGCAGCAGCACGAGCTGCTGCAGTGATCAGTGTCACGGGGTGGGTGTATTGTTGAAAACGTGGCTTTTTCAGCATGTACATTTCATCGATTTTGATTGTTGCATATTTCCCGTAAGTACCATTTACAGATTGCTGTATTGGCAACTGACACCAGTAAGAAAAGTTTCGGCCTGGAGAAAGGGGAGCTTGTGAGCAATCGTTTTCTAACTGGAAGAGTTAAATTACACCTAAGGAACTAAGGGGAGCAGTAAACGAAGAAACCATTGCAGAGAGGGAGAGAGAAATCTTTCCGTGGACGTGTGGGGGTGAAACTAAGATTGGTGCTCTCTTTTCTTTAGCCAACCTTGAATGCACCCTGTGACTATGATATTGATTCTGAGGATTTCTATGCAAAGTTGGATTATTGTTACAGTGTATCCAATCTGAAGTATTGCACATCTGAACTGGGACTTTTAATAACACTGATGCCAATACAGTGTGGGGTGCCAGAACGTGTCTGCTGATCATTTGTGAAACTATTTTGTTTACCTGCTGTATCGGATGGGAGTTTGGGGGAGAGCGGTAGTATTTTTTTTTTTTAAATCAGCTGTGAAAATGTTACAAATCTGCACAATATTTTTTTAGTTGTGTTTTCTTCTTTTCTTCAGGGGGGAGGGAGGTTTGTGGTGGTGGTTTGTTTTCCTTATTTTTGGGTTGGCAATAACTGATTTTGATTAGCTCTCTAAAGTACAAAGACTTCCTAAAATGTGATACAGGGCCAACAGCAACCCTGTGTCTGTAGAGTGCCTTCAAAACTCAGCTGTTCCAGCCGGTGCCAACCTGTGAAAGCTCCACAGAATCCCATTATCTACTACTCCAGAAACTACTTAACAGCTTCCTTTCAGTAATCACACTGAACAAGCCAGGACAAAAAGGCCTATTGTTTAGTGGAATTTATTTCTTATTTCCATTTCAGCCTTTTAAATGTCATTTCCATGTCTTGCAAATTTGGACTGTATTTAATTCAAATTTACAGGCATTTAGTTTTTTGGGAGGATTTCTTTTGTTTTGGTTCTCTGATGTAGGATGTACCTCCAGCCAGCAAAGAGCGAAATCTTAATGTTGTGATGTACCAAGAAAATTCTAACAACTGTAACTTTAATTCCAGACATGCGTTTAATGTCTATCCGTTTTAAGAATTTTAATACAAATGTTTTGTTTTTTTAAAAAACGAACAGCAAAACTGTGGTTTTTTTAATGTATTGTAAGGAGAACTGACTTTAATATGCAATCATGGCAGACGTATGCTTTTTAATCGTGATATTTGTCTAACCAAAATAACAGTATGTTAAGAATGGAGGAAGGTAACCTAAAATCATGAGGCTAGGGAATGTTTCTATTGTATCTGCTGGTAATGTTGGAAACAGTTGAATAATTATATTTAGGTCCTGATGCTACAAGATGCTGTACATGGGCGAATCCTACACTTATATAAATGCTTGTTGAAGTCATTTGGGCTCTATGCAGAACAGCTTGCAGGATTAGGATCTTATTTTGTAATTTTAAAAATAACATGGTTTATTGGAGTCTAGGTGTTGAAGGTCAGCTGTTCGTAAACTTCTATACTTTACTGAAAAAGATACAGCTTTTAAAATTATGCATTAAGACTGTGATTCCTTACCATTTCAAATGTAACTTGCAAAGGAGGGGAAAATGGGATTTTTTAAAAAATACAAAGAAGGCCTGAAAGGCATTTATTCCCCCAAAATTCCCAGATGTGTGTGGGTTTTTTTTTTTGTTTTTTTTTTTTAAACTCATGATTTGTCTGTCCAGGAGGACTTATGGGAACTAATGAAATTATGACATCACAGGAAACCAAAAGCTGACCAACTGAGGAAGTAGGGACTTTTAGTCAAACTGATTAACATTTAGGGTGCCTAATTCTTCTCACTCCTAATTTAAACCTTGATCATGAATTCACTGTATCCAATAGCAAAGATCCCACTGACATCAGTGGTGCAGGATCAGGGCCTTACACAGATGTGACTTCATTGATTTCAATCAATGAAGTGACTGTTGTACTTCAGAGAAAAACAAAATGCCCAGTTTCAGCTGATTGATAGCATCTATTTAATTCCTAATACCTAGCAAAAAGCTTGGGAGAAATGATGCCTTAAAGATTAAACATCCACCTCTATCTGAGCTCACAATATTTCACTTCTCTTAAATCCCCAAGAAACTTTCCTGCCAAACTAATATTTCTACAGTTAAAATAAGTTTAGAAAAAAAACCCAGATGAAGAGAGCTGCAAACTTTTCCCCAACCCACCCTGGATTGATTTCTTTCTAGTCTTCTTTATATAATGCATCAAAAGGTACAAACTCATTTTTTTAAAAAAAACAAACCTCACTTTTGCAGTTCACCTTTAAGAACTTAAAAAAAAAAAAAAAAGCTGAATAAAAAAATTTGTTTAAGGACTTTAAAATCAGACGCCATGCTGAATAGCTGTTTTTTATTATTAATATAAGCCACATCTTAACAGGAATTTTCTTTTTCAGTACTAAGGTAGGCTTATTGTAGACATTGTGCATTAAAGTTTAAAAGCATATGTTATACCTGTATCTTGGCCATTGCCAGTGGTCCAATCCTGTCTAAATACTACATGCTTTCCCCCAAGTGCTGAGAGCCCCTATCCCCCAAAACTCATTGACCTCAATGGTATTTGGAAGGTTTTTCAGTACCTAACAGAAGCTGTCCTTGGGTGATTACTGGATGATCTCTGGATAACTTGTTCAGTAGAGTTATCTTCATAATTGCTGCTTTCAACATAATGAAACCTGGCAAACCTAGTTTTCCCAGCAGAATAGCAGTTATTGACATCTAAAATTGAAGCTAAAAAATTTCAAAATACCTCATGATTTCAAATTGCTTCATTTTTGATTGTGTGTGGTGTTTTTTAAAGAAAACCTGACTAAGTAATGATGCAAGTGTGTATGTATAGCATACACCAGCTCAACATAAACTCCAGTTTTAGCTTTGGCCTAGCAGAACAAGTGAAGGTCTTTTAATATATGTTGCTTCTTGCCAAAGCGGTGTATGTGTTAAGTAGTAACACGTGGCATGGGTCTAATACCATGAGTGCAAGCATATAAATGTTCAAAAATTATATTTTCTCCTGACTGGTGAGGATGCTACAGAAAGGAGCACTGGCTAGCTAGACCTTTCAGAGACTCCAAACTGTTGTGTCGTTCACTAAACATAAGCCTGGTCTATACACAAAAACTACTTTACGAGTACACTGCCTCTTACTGTTCCCGCCCCCCAGTGTGGATGCAGTTATCTGTTGTAAAGGTGCTTTATACTGTTACGTCTTATTTCCCTTCCCTGTGGGAACAAGCTATACCAGTAAGATGTACCTTTTATATTGTTATATAACTGAATCCACAGTAGGGGTTGTGAAAATTTAATTAATTGGGTAGAAAACCCAGACCCCATATATTCTATTGTCCACAATGATTACATTTTTAAAGACCATGACAAATACTGAGCATGTACCATTACAGGAAAGTATGTTATCTTTCAAATATCAGTCTCTATGATCACTGCAATTATGCAATGTTCTAGAGCTAAATGCAGCACTTGTGTTGAAGGTTTACAGTAGGATAGTCAGACCTTATAGCTGACCATAATTCTACAGCCATAATATTGCCTACAGAATTTTTGAGGACTCTGCTCTCAAAAGAATGAGTGTGACTGGTTTGTGCAAAGGACATTTTAAGGTAGTTGCTGATTGTCTCTTTGTGGCTTCTTGGTTCGGTGTCATTTTGACAGACATTGCAGAACATCTGATTTTAGCTTTGAGTGGCAAAAAAAAAATAAAAATAAAGCTTTTTTTCTGTAAGAAATCTGTGTGAAAGTGAATGCCACTTGTTCTCTTAGGTCCTGCTCTTGAAATTCATAGCAAAACTCTCAGGATTTTTAAATAGGAAAAGGACTTTCGTCCCAAAGTACTTATGAATATGTCATTTTTGACTGCTGTTTGAAGCTCCTCTACTCTGCAGATTCAAATAGCAGGAAATAAAAAAAATTAATACACCCTCACTACATCCGCTGAAGCTACTATTTTGGGTGCTTTGTGCATGTGCTCACAAGATCTGGGACTTCTGGTGCAATCAATTATCATGTGGGCTGTGTACAGTGTTCAAATACTATTTAAAGGTACCTAAACTGTTCTCAGTAGCATATAAAGCCTACCTCCAAAGGTGTAATTTATACTAAATGCCATCGCAAAAATGTCTTTCCCCAGTTATTACTGTAATGCAGTGACCCTACAGCAAGTTTTGTGTAGAAATTCAGTGCTTGTCAATCTCTCTTATAGGAAAGGATTTATTTTCTTTATTCACAGCCACAAAGGTAACTACCCAAACCCCTGAGTCCTGGGAATAGCTCCCTCCCCAAGAGAGAATCGCATACCTTACCCACTGCAGAAGATTCAAAATCAGGCTTTATTTCAAATAAAAAAAACACTAAAGTGAGGAGTAACCAAAACTTTAGAAATTGGAGAAGGGGATTTGGGGGTGGGGGGTAGCTAGAGAGTAACTCTCCAATATTAGTATTTGATCATCCTTTAAGTGCCACAAGGTTCATACTTTGTTTCCTATTTTATAAAATAAATAGAATGGGTAGAACAGGATACTTGGACTGACTTTCTAACTTTGGACCTGATTGTGTTCCCAAGAAAGCAATGGGGAGAAAATTCCTATTAAAAATCAATGGAAGTGGCATTGAACACTTTCCCTTGTTCCCATTTTCAGCTTTACTGGTTCCTTTGTGCAGCCAGTCACTTTCAGGTTGTTAAACACCCAACGAAATCTGACCCTTCTGAGCAGACAGGTTACAGTGTAAATGTTTACGTGATGTAGAATTTGTGGACAGTTGTTTGTTAGACTTCCACTAGTAGTCTCCTCAGAGGAAGTTAAAATATATACTCCAATGCACATCAGATCCTACTTTAAGGCAACTGATGTAGTGATTAGGTAGATGACACGCTACAAATATGCTTAGCAAGATTCTGTAATAGAAGTACATTTTAGCTATAGTGCCTAATTTAAAGAGATTCCTATTTTAATAAGAAAATGTGTGCCTTTGCTCAGAAGATCCAAAACTGATTTACTAATATTAAGTCTCAACATGGGAAACAACCATTCGATGGTGTTACCATTTTTTTTCTAGTGGTGATTTGGGCAAAGAATGAAAAGACGGATAAGAATCAGTAGCCTTATTTTACGAATTCCTGACAAGAAAATATTTTAAGGCAATTGGTTTCTAAAAATGTAGCCTTGGGGTTTTTTAAAATAACTTTGTCTTTCAAATTGTATGCACAAGAAATCTTTTGTAGAAAGTGTGGTGTTAATAGATAGATGTCCAGGCAGCAGACAGCGTCCAGGTGTGCATTTACCTCAGCGACTGCCACTTCTGCAACAGATTTTGCAAGATCTAGATTAGTCATACTGATCACAATCATGTTGTTTCACTTTTTTCTGCCTTCTGGAGATAGTGTATAGTGTACGTTCTGTTCTAGTATGATACTGGATTGAAACAAAAGGGTCATCTTGTGAGTATACATGTTTGGAATTAGATTGCTGGATGGGAGAATGATTCTATATGAGATTAAATGGTTCTTATCAAGTAACTATTGCACAATCATGCAAATGTTTACTTGTATAATGTTCCCTATCGCATCCTTCTCAGTCATGAAGTGGGTCTGTATCTCATGATTTATTTCTTTAGGTTTCTAACCATTTCAGCCAAGATAAAAGTGAGTGGAACTTTAAAAGGTTGAGTATATCTTCATTAAACTGTTACAAGTCCTAACAGCTCCCTGACACATCAGTGGCACAGCTACAAGCTGAGCTTTAGGCATTGCACTACAACTAGATACTTTGTGTTCAATAGGACTCTGTCAGTAAATGAATAAAATCTTACACAAAACATCTCAAGAGTTGCCAATGACGTGGGTGTACCTCAGTTTTTGGTACCTCCAAATCAGGCTCTGGGTGTCCCAAGTTAGGCCAAAATTGTTGGTCAGTCTTGGAAATGTGGCGGCTGCTGCCAGCATTTGATTTTGGTGTGGTGACACTTGACACAAGAATTTACAGATGTTTGTTACTTAATTACCTTGAAGTATGGTCTAGTGGGCTTACGGGGAGATAATCAACAAGACTTAGTTCTTCATGACCATTTAATAACCTTTACCTACCTCAGGATTACTTATTTTCCAGTTGAAACTGGGTAAGCCCGTTAACATCTTGTTACCTTCAGAGGACTTAGAAAGTCTAGCAGAGATGGAAATGAGGGTGGGGCACAGGGACGTGGCTGAGAGAGCAAGGGTATGGTTCAGTAGCTGGGAGCAAGGTATTCCTGACTTGCACAACTAAAAGGGTAACTGGTCCCCAGGGTGTGTTTCTCCCAGTCGTGTGCCTAACTCTGCTCAGCTGACTTGACAAGTCATTTGGTTTTCCTCTGTACCTCAGTTTCTTCCTCTGAATAGAAAATAAATTCTGATTTCAGAGAATCTATATTGATTTCCTGTAGCTGAGGATTTGGCCTAGTAATTGGTAGTACCAAAATGAAATAAGAGGAGATGGTCAAATAAAGCAAGGAACATGAGAATGGTCAAATAAAGCATGGATAACAGAGAAGGTGCCTGGAAAAGATGATCCACTACTTCAAAGTGGATGCAATTGGTGTGTGTCCCCGCTACCCTTACCCCTAGCCCCCCAAAGTAGTTGGTCTCAAATTTACTCAAAATCTTGTTTTTTAATGAAAAGCATCCAGTAACTAAGTGATAAACTTTTTGTAACCATCTCTAACAGCTTAAATCAGTAAAAATATTTAAAAAGTGACTTTGGGTTAGAGAGAGGACACTCTGCTGGTTATATACTGCCCTTGGTTGTTAGGCATTGTAAATGAATTCCGTGCATATTACTGAGGAGAGACTTGATCTGTATTTGAGGTTGTAATGCCTGTATTGCTAAGGGATTATAAAAATCTCCATGGAATAGGAACTCACATAGACATGATAGCCATAAAGTAAAGTTATTTGCAAGGTAGGCTGAAAGGCCTTCAGTAAATGACGATTCATCTGAGTTACTTTAGTAGTAGCCTGGAGAAAGAATCAAGAGCTAAAAAACCCTCCTGCCTTTAAAACTAAGGGAGTATAAATAGTATGGATGGTAAATGGTTTTTGTTCATAAGCTCAAATACTTAAAATGAGCCGAGTAATATATAGCCCTTTGGGGATGAAAGGGACCAATTCCTCCTCTTCACTGCCGGGTGTATTCTGGAGGTGCTATTGTATTTCCTCGTCAAGAGTGAAACAAAAACTGCATGATTGCTGTTACCATTACCACCACCACCACCGTTTCATAAAGTGGCTAACCACATGACTTAAGCGCTCACTGTAAGCTCTGATGTTCTCTTTTTAATGTAAAGGGTAAAAAAGCCCAAACGACATAGTGATATGTAACTATTTTGTTGCATACCAAAACCCAGCAGTTGAAAGGCTGGGTCATTAATGAACTCTCAGGACAATGCATCATTTTCAGCTATATGTTTAAGTTTAGATCTACTGGAAAGTGAGCACACGTACAGCCTGTTTGACTCTCACCTTTTTTTTAACACTATGCACCAGTGCTAGGTGTCAAAGGGAAACTAAACAAAGTATTTGTTGCAATGTACAGTGACTGGAGAACCTGGAGAAAGTTCCTATAACTAAGATATAAAAGTAATTGTCCAATCCACTTCATTGTACACTGGTTGCTGTTGTGAGGTGTATATGCACAATCAAGCTACTCTTCTAGACAGACAAAAAAAAGCAGCAGTCATCTGCAGATCTGTTGGGGTAGATCTACAATACATATAAGCCTAGGCTCTGACTCAGGTTTGAATCCAAGCCCCAGGTCTGTCCACACACAAATCAGTCTGACTCAGGTCAGTAAACACTCAGGACTTGGCTCCCAGGAGCCTGCTGTGACTGGGTCCATGTCATGACATTTTGCAGTAAGGACATGGGTCATGCTGCAGACCCGAGTCAGATCTTCATGATGCAGTATGGACCTGTTATCAAGACTGAGACCAAGGTCCGGTAATTGTAAGATCAGTTTTACAGTGTTGTGTGGACACTCAAGCATAGGCTTGGAAACACCTAGTTCACAAGCCTTGGTCCCACAGACCCAGGTTTATGATGTCATGTGGACAGACCCTTGAAGATGTAGGCACAATTTATGTAATGTGAGCATGTGTGTTTAAAATATATAATTTAAGGAACGGGACGTCTTTCACACCTGAAATTCATTTGGGAAAAGTATCAAGCGCTGAACAATCATCTGTTAGCCAGTCTATCTATCTGGTCAGCTGATACGGAATCATAGTCAAGGGAACAAGACATAGCTGCCAAAGCTGAGAAAAGCAGCAGGGTTATATTGTATCTTTTAACATCTCTTCAGGCATTTTGAAACTGAGCAGGTTTAGTACATCTAGTCTGTGATCTAATAATTCAAGAATCTGATTAATTTTACTATTAATCTCAGAAAAGTTCAAATTAAAATAAATAGTGCAATATTGCTTTTGATTTAAGTAGCCTGTGATGCATTTTATAAAGCACCATGATACATCCAAATATTGCCCTGTAAACAAACAGTATTAATTGTGGGTGACAACACAATTGAGGTGTGGATCACTGACCCTCGCTTTCTATCCCTATGGAAAATGTGTCAAGAATAATGTGTTATGTGGCATCTCACACCAAACACTCTACGGCCTTCATAGCTACTGAAATGTGGGTAGCTCACTGCTAATTTTTATTCTAACTATATAAGGTGATCCAGCTATAAAATACAAAGATTGCTGCCTATATAAAAGGTTAATGCAAAAATATTCCTTTCCAGGGCCATTTTGGAAACATCTTTTGTTATCTGTTACATGTTTATACCAACATTTTGTCTTAATGAGTAATTCTACCACTGTCATCAGTTAATACCATGAAAAGCGCAGGCAATAATGCATCTAGACGAGACAGGCTCTATTAATTGCCTGAAGGAAAGGCACCATTTAACCTTAAAAACTGTGCTTGCTTTCATATAGCTTTTCAGAACCATTTGTAGCTTATACTCTGCTAACCCTTAGAATGCTAACATCGTTGGCATGGACTGGTGGCTGGAAGCAGGAACTTCTGAGTTCTGATCCCAGTTTTGCCACTGATGTTGTGCGGCCTTAGGTTAAGTTGCCCCAGTGTATCTTAACTTTTCGCCCCATCCCCAATATGGTGACAATGACAACCTCGCAGGGGTGTTGTGAGGATTAGCTATTTGTAAGGTGCTTGGTAGCTACATATAAGTTCTAAATATTAAGGGTGTGGTTTTTTTTTTAAATATATGTTCACAACATTCAGAGGGTTTTTCCTTAAAATTTAAGTTTGAAAAATGAAATTCTGACAAAGATACAAAAAATAGCTAATGGTATATAGAGGTATATGGGGGTGTGGCTTGTGGTTAAAAATAAGACTGAAAGCCCAGGTACAGAAGTTCTAGTCCTGACTTATTTGCCACTGGCTTATAGTGTGACCTGGGGCAAGTAACACATGGCTGGATTTTCTAAACATGCTGTGTGGTTTCTGCAGAGGTAAGGGGGCGGGGAATGTTTTCCTAGAACATTTGTATTTGTATATAGAAACATGGGTTCACACATGTATATTGTGCACAAGAGGCCTTCCAGATTTTGAAATTGTAGCCTTTTTTGTGCCTTATTTACTTGTGTGTGTAAAATGGAGTTACTAATACTTATGTACCCCCATAGGATCTGGTGAGGTTAGATGTTAGGCCTGATCTAAACGCACAGTTGTGCCAATACAATTGTAGGTTATACCAGCTTAGTTAAACTGTGTGTAGACAAGCTCGAAGTAAAACATTTTTGAGATACTTAGATACTGGGTTTTTTTATCCACAATTTGCAACACCATGGCAGTGGGGTGGGTATACATTATTTTTGAAGTGCAGAGTGTTTTTTAAACAGTGAGGTTTGAAATTTTCCCCAAACCCATAAAACATTTCCAACCCAGTGTGTTTAAGTTGTAACAATAAGGAGTTAGCATAGTATCAGCAAAGTGGTGGACTATACTTTATTTTAATGGGTTTGTAATAGAAAATTGAAACCAAACATTTGTCCTGTTACTCAAGACCTTAAAAATAACTACTGTGGTTGTTTCTTTGATGCAGAAGGCTGAGCAGATAGAAAAGTCCAAAATGGTTTGTTTATGCAGTAACCACTTATTGTGTGTATAGGAAAGATTCTGAGGCATAATAAATACTACATATTGGACATGTAGCTTCTCTTGTGCTTCTAGCAACTGGAGCTTTTCAAGATGGTTACAATGTGATTTAATGTAGTTGGGACCCATGTGTACTTAAGGCTGATACTGGTAACAATAATTTCTCCTTTGAATGAACTAATCTTAAATACCTCAATGTAGGGTTGTGTGTATTTTGTTTCTGAATTGCTGCCAGACTCATCTGATGATTAACAACATTAAGATCAAAGTAAGTAAGATAATGAAGTACTGGAGTAATTAAATTCTCAGTTTTGAGATCTTGACTTCCCCCACCCCTAGCCCTTTTTAGATGTTCTTGCAGCATTAGAGTAGCTGTCTGGTTTTTCCTGTTTCTTGTCTCAAATACTGTTTCCTTTGGTGAGGATTTTGTTTTCCCTCTGATGTTGGATCTTGGCTCCTTCAATTAAAAGGAAAAAGCAGAGGAGAGAGATTCATGTTTGAATCATTACCTAGTGCCTCAGAACATGTGCCATACACTTCAGACATTTTTGAAATGAGAAGTATCTTAAGGGAGATGATTGAACATACGGGGTACTTGGTAGCAAAATTAACCCCCCTATACCACCCACCCCCAAAAGTGGCTTTTGCTGTGTCTTGATATCAAAATAGTTTTTAGGATAGAGCTGTATAGGTTACATAGAAACATAAGTTTCTAACTTTAAGCACCTAAAATAATTCTGCTTGTTTGTTTCAGACATCTTTGAACTTAATTTTCATGGAATGTCAAATGTATATGTCCAGCTTGATTAACCCAGTAAATCATCCTGTTACTAAGCATGTACGGAGTACAGTCTCTCTTTCTTGCTCTGGTGGTAGCAATCTGTTATGCTTGTCTGGATTGTTTGTGGTCTGTACCTCTGTGAATAAAATATTCAGTTTACTTCTCACCTATGTGTCTCTCAACAAGTAGACTGAAACTAAAGACTGTCTAGGCTGCAATATTAAGACCACAAGGACAGGTATTCCTGGATTTTTACAAAGCTAATGATAAATCAGAGTTTCTCAGTGGGCATCTGATTACAGCTTGTTTCAGATCTGCATAAGATCCTAAGACTAGCAGCCACCAAGGGTTTGTCAACAGTAGAATGTTTAATTTGAGTTAGTTAATTGTGAAATAACTTGAGTTAGCTAACATGTTTGTGTATGCTAGTCTGGTCACTCCACATATGCTTGATCCTGGACACACATGTTCTAAACAAAATATGTGTTCATTAATTTAATTGCTTGCCAGATAACTCAACTCTAGGTAAAAATTCTAGTGTAGGCAAACCCTTAAATGTGTATATTCTGCTCCCAGTTACATGGTTGTAAATCTGAAATAACTTTATTGACTTTGTCCTGATCCTGCAAACACATGCATAATTAACTTCACAACTGTTCTTAGTGCCATTGAAATCGGAGGTCTTACACTGTTGTAACCGAGAGCAGCATTGCTCTCTCTATTTTAATTTGAGAATCTAGCATGTACCTGTCAATGTAATTTTTAAAAATGTATGAATATTTAATTTAAAAAATCCAACTATTTAGTTCTTCAGAGCTAGTTTAATCAAAATAGCAAGGTTGGTAAAAGTCTGTAAGCATATGTTAAGATTTGCTATAGAGTTCTGTGCTTAGAAACCACAGTGATGGGAATCTTTGCATGTTTGTTGTTTGTAAAAGTCGTAGGGTAGAATAGGAGCCTGAAAAGGATACACTTTGTAGTCTCAAAAAGAAAAGGAGGACTTGTGGCACCTTAGAGACTAACAAATTTATTTGAGCATAAGCTTTCGTGAGCTACAGCTCACTTCATCGGATGCATTCAGTGAGCTGTAGCTCACGGAAGCTTATGCTCAAATAAATTTGTTAGTCTCTAAGGTGCCACAAGTCCTCCTTTTCTTTTTGCGAATACAGACTAACACGGCAGCTACTCTGAAACCTGTCACTTTGTAGTCTGTATCACCTAACCCAGTACCAGTCATCCATAACCTGTCTAGGCATCTCTTTAGGAGTAGAACTACCAATCATTCCATGTTGTGTAGTACACTTCAAAGCAGGCTCCAATAGGTGCTCACTCTGAGGCTGCTCTGAACATCTTTCATAGATTCTAAGGCCAGAAGGATGATTGTGATCATCTCGTCTGACCTCCTGTATAAGACAGGCTGTCGCACTTCCCTGAATTAATTCCTGCAGAACTAGAACAGATCTTTCCCTCAACTCTGCCTAGCAATCTCTGGAAGACACAGACCTGGTTACCTAGGGAATTCCTATTCGAACCTCTCTGTGGTACCATATTATGCAGTATACTCTAGAAGATATCCCTTTCGGCCTTCCAGTTGCAGAGCACTGCATTTTCAGATCATGTTAGGTGGGACAAGGGCTGCTGACTGGCAGGTGGTGTAGCAGGAAAAATTTTCAGCTCCTGGGCAGCTCCTCTATCCCTCACTTCTGCTCTTTGGGGGGGAGTGAGAGTAGCAGAGAGTTTGGGCGTCTGGGCTCCAGAAGGACAGTAGCGTGGGTGCAGCAGCAGATGCCGTGCTGTCAGCCCTCAGGTAGTATTGGGTGAGTGGGTGTGTATAAGAAGGCTAAATAGAAGCCCAGGAAAGGACACCCCTTCGTAGAATCTAATCCCCAAATGTCTGAAACATGTGACACACATTTTATTGCACACTGTACCGTTAGTAACAAATGACGGTTTAAGAATAAAATGTGTTTATCAGGATGCTTTCCCCCTGTATCATAGAAAGCAGTTTGCAGTCTGTTACAGGCCCTCTTTCCTGCTCCTACTGCCAATTAACTTGTTATAAATTGCAACATTATTATTTTGTATTCAGAGTGAGTACATCTTTAGACACATTTTGTACTTAAAAATTATTGGTATGGCGTGATCATGCCGGAAAATATGAGTGTCAACATTGGAAGGTTGAGAGGTAGGCTTATATTACGAAGCCAGTGTTAGAGCCAGGTGGTTTGATGCACAGTTTTAAGAAACTGAATTTTAATGAGGGACCAAACTGCAATCACCACTTCCACCTACTAATACGTTTTTAGTTTCCTTTATACATTTGGCAGCAATCTGTTCATAGTAAATTTCACACTTTCCCCGGTATAGTAGGCTTTTCTCCTTATATGAATCTGTCACACAGCAACAAGGGAGACAGAATAATTTTTAAAAGAAGAAAAATATAGTTATAAGAATCACAAAAATTGGTAGGGATAACGGAGTAGCTATGACTATTACAGTAAATAACTGAAAAAATGAAGAAATCAAAGAAAACTTTATGAAGTCAAATGCCTGCTGTGTAGTGTGGTACCGAGTCTGTTGCACTGTAGCCTTCTATGTCATTTTGGTGGCATAAAGGGAATGGAAATCCTGTGTAAGGGGCCTCCAGTGCTTCCATAAAGCAGCTGGAATAGCCCAGTATATGGGGTAGGGAGTGGAAAGGCCAGGGCCAGAGAGGATGGGTAGCCACAGTTCACTGTGCTCCAGCTATTCTCTGCTTCCCATGGCTAGCAGAGCATGAGTTAGAGCTGCTCCAGCGGATGCTGGAGGCTGCAAAAGCCCCTCAACTATCCCAGAATAGGGAGAGAACAAAGGTGGCTGGAACTATCCTCTTCTGTCTTCCTCCCCACTCTCTACTGTCCCCTTTTGCATTTCCTGCATCCAGCCCAGGGATGGACTGACTGTGAATCAGAGCCTGAAGACCATAAAAAGGCTCCTAGTCCAAACTAAAAAGCTTGCTGTTCTGTAAATAAAACAAAGGAACACACTAAGTCAGACATGCCATGTTCATGTAAGTACTTTGGCATGATGTAGAAACTTTAAAAAGAAAAAGCAATGGAACCCTCTGGGCAGGGCTGGCTCTAGGCACCAGCAAAGCAAGCACGTGATTAGGGCGGCACATTTCAAGGGGCAGCATTCCTAGAGCCGCCCTGCCTCTGGGTTGGCTTCTGCTCATTCCCTGGGGGTATATTTGTCTCTTAACCCCAAAGAGGATTTGGGGTCTGATGTAGTACATAAGATTTGAACTCTTGATTAAAACTGAATCAACTTCAAGTTGATAATCTCTTTGTCAACATAAAAAATTAAGTCAATTTCAATCAAATCTCTTTAAGATAAAACTCCCCTTCTTCAGAAATATGTATTGTGGTGGTCATTTCTGTTATTCATGAAGCTAACAAAGAGGGGAGAGTCAGTGTAATACTGACAGTGAGGGAAATATAATTTTTTAAGGGATAGGGTGACCAGATGTCCCGATTTTATAGGGCCAATCCAGATTTTTGGGTCTTTTTCTTATATTATCTCCTATTACTCCACCCCCTCCCCCAACCGCGTCCTGATTTTTCACATTTGCTGTCTGGTCACCCTAGTAATGGGTCAGCTATGACAAAAACAAAGTTGAGAAATAATTGTTGCTCGATGTATTGGTTCTTTTTTCATTTAATAACACTAGTTCTCATTATCCTTGTGCAATAAGAAGAGAATTGCATGAGTCTGAGGGGATCACACTAATTTGTTTCAATTACCAGTGCAAAATAGGGTGCATGTGATTCTGTATTTCACCATCTTGTGAAATACCTGACAAACAAAAATTGTGGTCAAAATGTATTATAATCCGGCTTTGATTTGTGCAAGTTGTCTATGAAATACAGTATGTTGCAACTCAGTGTTACATTGGCTTAATGTCATCCCTCCTATTGAAACTGTTAGTGAATTTGTTCTGATAGCTCAACTCATAGATTTTAAGGCCAGGAGGGACCATCATGATAATCCAGTCTGACCTACTGTGCATCTGAGGACACAGAGCCTCTCCTACCCACTTTGGCAATAGGTCAGTAACCTCTGGCTGAGTTGCTGGAGTTCTCCAGGCTAGATTTAAAGACTTCCAGTTGCAGAGACTCCCCATGCTATATAGGAAGGTGGAAACTGCCCCCCAGGGTCTCTGCCATTTTGACCTGCAGGAAAATTCCTTCCTTACCCCAAATATGGTGATTAGTGAGCATGTGGGCAAGACCTACCAGCCAGACATCTGGGAAAGAATTCTCTGTAGTAACTCAGGGCCCTCCCCATCTAGTGTCCCATTTCTGGCCATTGGAGATATTTGCTAATAGCAGATGCGGATGGGCCATATAGCATTGTAGGGAAACTCCTCATACCACCCCTTCCATAAACGTATCAAGCTCAGTCTTGAAACCAGTTAAGTTTTTTACCCCCACTACTCCCGTTAAAAGGCCTTTGCAGAACTTAACTTCTCTGATGGTTAGAAACCTTCATCTGATTTCAAGCCTAAATTTGTTAAAGGCCAGTTTATATCCATTTGTTCTTGTGCCAACATTTGCCCTTAACTTATATAACTCCTCTCCCTGCCTGGTGTTTATCCTTCTGATGTATTTATAGAGAGCAGTCATGTCTCCTCTCAGCCTTCTTTTAGTTAGGCAAAACAAATCAGGCTCCTTAAGTCTCCTCTCATAACGAAGGTTCTCCACTCCTCTGATCACTCTGGTAGCCCTTCTCTGCATCTGTTCCAGTTTGAATTAATCTTTCTTCAACCTGGGAGACCAGAACTGCACCTGTGCTTCTACTGAGGTTCCTCTGGCCAGTGTAGGCAGGGATGAACTATGCTATTGACTCAGAAAGTGGGGCTTTCTAGACAGACTAAAGCTTCTTAAAGGGCCCCTTCAGAGAGAGTAAAGAACAAATGGGCCAGATTCATTCCTGATGTGAATGAACTTGGCACTGTGATGCTATCCCTTCCTCGTTTATTTTGAATGAAATTCACTCCTCCCTATGCACAGCCTGTGTAACTGAGCTTTATGCTGGAATTACATAATGAGATGAGTAGACAGGGGTGCCCACTCCGAGAAGGGGCTACAATATATTGTTACTGTACCAACCTATGGATTGACCCAGTGGCTGTTGTCACTCTGAAGAAAATGTGGGCCACTGGATCCATTTAGGTGCATATTTTATTGGCCAGTCCCAATTCTCCTTCACTGGCCTACTTGAAGCTGGCAGAGAGCCCCCTTTGCATATACAAGGGATGCACAAACTGTACATTCTCACCATACGGCTTAAGCATTATGCACTAGGATGAATTTCACCCTTTATCCCATTTTATTAACCCTGCTATTGTAATACCTTTTGGCTGGCTCTATCTATCGAAGGTACTGTGGCAAGGCACCTCCTGAACCTTGGTGGGCTAAGTGCTTCCCCCTCTGGTGGTGGGGGCCTGGAGTAAGTCAGTCCCACTCTGGATAGTATTTATTCTTCCATGTGGGGGTTTATTTTCCAATATTTTCCAGGCAGGCCTAAGGGGTGCCCCACTGTCAAACAAAAAAAGGAACCAGTTCCAATACATAACAAAGGGGGATACCTTTTCCTACCCCCCACTCCAAAGGTGTGTGGCCTTATTGGCCCTGGGGTACCAGTGCTTCCCCTAAACAGGCAGTCAGTTGTGTGGCTTCCCCTATAAGGAGGGGAGTAGCCACCCTGGAACTACCTTTCTCCCTGTTGCCACTAGGCCTGCACCACTGAGAGGGAGGGATGTACTATTATCCTGAGGCACAGAGAGAAAGTGATTTGCTCTGTCATAGACTTCCTGTTCTGTGAGGACAAGAACTTGAACCTGGGTCTCCCAAGTCCCCAAATAATGCCCTAAACTACTGGACCATCCTTCCTCTCCTATCAATGGTCTCACGACAACAACCTTCGTCCTTCAAGAATAATGCCTTGGAAAAACTGGAAAGGGCTCAGAAAAGAGATACAAGAATGAGTCAAGATCTGAAAAACATGCCTTATAGTGAGCTGAAGCTAGATGAATTCAGACTAGGAACAAGGTGCACATTTTTAACCGGGAGGGTAATTAACCATTGGCACAACTTACTGATGGATGTAGGGGAGTCTCCATCCCTTGAAGCCTCTAAATCAAGCCATGTTGTCTTTCTAAAAGATGTGCTATAACTCATACAAAAGTTATGGGCTTGATGCACAGATTACTGAGTGAGATTCTATGGCCTGTATCATGCAGGTCAGACGAGATGATCATACAATTTTAGGCCAGAGCTGACCATTATATCATATAGTTTGACCTCCTGTCTGTCATAGGACCTTATGCTTCACCCAGTTATCCTTGTACTGAGCCCAATAACTTGTGTTTGACTAAATCATAATTTCCAGAAAGGCATCTAGTCTTGATCTGAAGACTCCAAAAAATAGAGAGTTAGTAGATTAAGCCATGGGGTTAACAGAAAAGTTGACAAAAGTAAAATAATTTAATATTTCTAACCAGTTTTGCCCTTGATTTCCATGAGTGTAGGATCAGGTCTTGTTACAGAAGTGCTGCTTTGAAAAATTCATGGTGATATTAAAAAAAAAAAAAATCTGGTTGATGAATTGGAATTCAATAGTGAATATGGCACGTTACATATTTTTCCAGCTCTGTGCACAATTAATAGAGTTTTGAGTGTCTCTAATTTCTACTAATAAATCCACTCTGACTAATGTGCACAGTTCAAAAATGTTTCAAATAAAAAAAATAGATTGTATGGATTAAAAAAGCAGTATGGTCAGCAAGCCCCACTAACGTTCCCCTTTAGCTATCAGTATATTATCTATTGATTTTGAACATAACTTAAAAAAACCCTCTCTCATAAAATCAAACAGCGGTCAGTAATATATTGTTCATTGATGAGCCATCTTCAATATGTGTATACATTCTTTGCAGCCACATGCAGTAAATAATTTCCTAGAAATCGATCTCTTGAGGGAGCACTGTACGATACTGGAGTGTCTAAGCACAGCAGGATTTTTAAATTTGTCCAAAGGACAGTCTTTCCTGAGGAGTTTTAGTTTTTCTTAGCGGGCCTAATGAGATTGCTACATATTATGGAATCACAGAAGTTTGAGATGAAAAGACCTGTGATTCTGATAGGATTAACCCTTTGCAGAATTTTCAACAAGGATATGTTAGTTTCCATGAAATGGAGACTTACAAGACTTTTATCCAGCTGTGAATTGCTATCTTAAAGAGCTGAGTCTAGCAAGTAGCACTGGGGCAGGAAGTCAGAAATTACAATAAAAGAGTTCAGTGTGTTCTCTTGTTGCGGCTAGGGGTTGTTTGTGATCGCAGAAAAATTAATTTCGTAATTGCCAGTGAATTCATTAAAACTGTAGGAAGCCACCCTACTCATTGCCACACCTCTCCCCACCTGAAATCCCTCTCTTTATTAATCTCTCAGTGATGCTGTCGTGGACAAGACCAATTAAGGTGCTATTGTAATATGGGTAAAATTACACCTTAAATCAATACACTGAGCTAAAATTTGTCTTCTAGCTGTAGGGAAAACCCTGGAAGCTCTTTATAAATTCCTGTTTAGGGAGCTTCCTCCACTGGGTCTTATGAGGGGCATTCTCCGTCCACCCTCAAAATTAGTGGCAGATTTGGCCTTCTGTCCTACAGGTCTTCAGAGGCCCTGAGACTCTCCACTGCTCCCTGAGCTCCATGGCAGCATGATTCCTATAGGATGCTTCCCATAGCTCTCTGTTACCTACTACTTGCCCCATATATGTGGGGCCCCATAGTCAGCATCATCTCGTTGGGTGTTACAGCATCAGGCTTCAAGTTTGTAGTAGGTTTTTTGGGGGGTTTCTTCATAGAGTGGGATACAATTCCCTACAGAGCATCCAGGGTATCCTTAGATACTTAGAGAACCCTCTCCTTGTTGGAGGACTCAGGGAGGGTTTCTTCAGGATATCAGAAAAAGGGGATGATGCTATGGATCTGCCAACCTCCACCCACTGGATAAATGCACTCTATTTGAGTTTCCTTTTGCTGTAGAAGCAGACAGGATGTTCTTAGCACCATATGTTCATAAAATGTACTCACTATGGATTTTTAGAATTGTTCAAAATCTGAGACTTACATCTCGATGCAGCAGTACTCTTTACAAAACTGTTGGTTTTATAAGCATGGCTCTATACCAGTAGATGTTCATTGTTGTTGATTTTGGATATTAATCGTTTTTTGTATAAATTTTTATGAACAACAAACCCAATGCCAATGGTAAACCCACAGAAGAGATTCTGTGTGGTCCAAAGGATGTGTCTTTCTTTTTTTCTTGTCTACCTGCTCGCACCAGCTGCCTTTTTTTTTTTTTTTTTTAACTACCATACACTCATGAGAAGGGATGGGGATCATGTGTCCCAAGATCATTCAATGATTTAAAAAAAAAGAAATCTCAGAAAGCAGGGTCAAACTTTCAAAGGCAGTTGCCTAAAGTGCAGCCTCTTGTTCATTGTTATGAGCATCTGCTATACACATACAAAATAGGTAAGTGTGTGAATGAGGGGTTTTTGCATGCAACAGCTGCATTCTGAAGTTTTGCAGCTGTTTAACTCATGCTTGGAAACCGAAGTCATTTACTGTATAAAGAAAGTCAGTGGGTGTGTATGTATAATGTTCCCTTTTTTTCAACTTGACTATTTTTATAGTATGTTTAGGAACTTCCATTTATTTTTCACCATAAGAGTGTTAAGACCAAAATGGCTAGATTTCCAAGGTTTATTGTAATATTTGCTGTAGAAAAGCTATGAGAGTGAACATGGTTTCCCATAGGTTTAGGCCTTATCTACTGCAAGACAAATCCATAACAACATGGACATAATGAAGCCCATTTCTTCCTAGAAAAGTGCTAAAACAGTTGTAGGTCATGCTGTTGGCAAACTGTCTTTGAATTAAGCCAAGACTTTGGGCAAGCAACGTTGTTGGGGACAGAAGAAAGTCTTCAGACTGGGATGTACACGATGCCTTCTCAGGTAAGAAGTGCTAGCTACTGAGTAAGGCTATGTTTTTGTCATGGATATTGTGAAAGTCATGGAATCCCTGACTTCTGAAGACTTCTGTGACTTTAGCACACAGGTGGCTGGGAGCTGCAGGGTACCTCCGCCACCCAAGGCAGCAGGGCCTCCAAGCTCTCAGGCAGTGGGGGTACCCCACAGCTCCCAGCTGTTGCCGGCAGTGGGGGACCCTCAAAGCTCTCAGCTGCTGCAGGTGGTGGGGGACCCCCAATGCTCCTGGCCGCCATGGATGGCGGGGGGACCCCATAGCTCCTGGCTGCCATGGGACCCGGCTGCCCCAGCAGCTCCCAGCCACCGCAGTCAGCTTGTGGGGGACCCCGGATCTTCTGGCTGCTGTGGGCAGCAGGGAGGACCCGGTTGTCCGTGGCTGCTAGTGAGGTCCCCACAGCTCTCTGGAGCTCCCCAGATGCCACAGGCAGCAGGGGGAACTTGCAGCTCCCTACCACCACAGGCGGTAGTGGGGACCCTGCAGCTTCCAACTGCCTCAGGTGGCGGAGGACCACAGCAGCTCCCCACAGCTCCTACCCACTGTGGGTGCAGGATACCCCACAGCTCCTTGCCACTCAGGGCACTGTGGGTTTTCTGAGCAGCCATGGATGAGGGGGAACCCTGCAGCTCCTGGCTAGCCCCCACAGCTCCTGACCTCTGGTGGCAGGGGACCCCATAGTTCAGAGCTGCAGGGGAGGGGGATCCTTGCGCTCTGAGCTCCCATGCGTGGTGGGGGCCCTGGAGCTCCCAGCCAGGCCCTCCCAGCTGCCTAGAGGCTCCCCATATTGTGACGGATATTTTTATAATATAAAATATAATATAAAAATATCCGTAAAAGTCCGGGGACGTAAAAGTCAGGGACGGATCATGGGCTTCCATGAATTTTTCTTTATTGCCTATGATCTGTCTGTGACTTTATTAAAAATATCCATGAAAAAATCAAAAATCTTAGCCTTACTAATGCATTATTCCATATTACTTAGCAAGCTCTGGGAATTCTCTTAGCTGTTGTCAGTGCTGACTTTATTGGTGCAATTTTCTCTTGTGGTTATTCTAGTAAATGGATTCAATCAATGCTCCTGGATAGTATATACCATGTTCAAGTATTCCTTTGATGTGGGAAAATCACAAATCCTAAAGGTACTGAAAGGGCTATAAAAGCTATGTTGTTTCAGAATTTTAAAATACTTAAATGTTATGTTTCCAGTGAGCAGTGTCTCATGACATTATCTACAGTATGTGGTGAATGGGAAGTTAGGTTTCCACTTAAATTCCCATATAGGATGTAAGCAGCTGGATGCAGAGTGTATGCATTTGACACCTTTTAACCATTTGTGCTGTCTTGCTTTCACTTTTAGAACAGTTAAATCAGCCAAGCAAATTATGGACCATTTTAAAAGAAGAAGTCCTTTATCTTTAACTTCTTCAAATAAGGTTTTATAATGAAAACCCTTCCACAGCCTTCAGATTGGTCTACACTTTAAACGGGTTGCCACAGTGGAGAAACATATGTGTAATGACCCAGCCACTCCCAGTCTCTATTCAACCCAGGTTAATGATATCTAGTTTGCATATTAATTCAAGCTCAGCAGTTTCTCACTGGAGTCTGTTTTTGAAGCTTTTCTGTTGCAAAATTGCTAGCCTTAAGTCTTTTACTGAGTGGCCAGAGAAGTTGAAGTGTTCTCCTACAGGTTTTTGAATGTTATGATTCCTGATGTCAGATTTGTGTCCATTTATTCTTTTACGTGGAGACTGTCCAGTTTGGCCAATGTACATGGCATAGCGGCATTGCTGGCACATGATGGCATATGTCTATTATATATGGTAGATGTGCAGGTAAACGAGCCCCTGATGGCGTGAGTGGCTGGGTCATTACACATATTGAATCTATTTCCCCATATATCCTCACACCTTCTTGTCAACTGTTTAAATGGGCCATCTTGATTATCACCACAAAAGTTTTCTCCTGCTGATAATAGCTCATCTTAATTAATTAGCCTCTTACAGTTTGTATGGCAACTTCCACCTTCTCTGTATGTATATATATAATCTTCTTGTGCTCTAATAAATTTGTTAGTCTCTAAGGTGCCACATTTACTCCTGTTCTTTTTAATTCAGCCAGAGGTCATAAGCCTATTGCCAGAGTGGGTGGTTGAGGGTTGGTGGCCTGCAGTAGATGATCATAATGGTCCCTTTTGGCCTTAGAGTCTATGAGTCTACGTGTAAGCATAGGTGTAGAGACAAGCATTGTACAGTGAATAAATAATACTACTATCTGTAAAAAGAAAAGGAGTACTTGTGGCACCTTAGAGACTAACCAATTTATTTGAGCATGAGCTTTCGTGAGCTACAGCTCACTTCATCGGATGCATGCCGTGGAAACTGCAGCAGACTTTATTTATACACAGAGAATATGAAAAAATACCTCCTCCCACCCCACTGTCCTGCTGGTAATAGCTTATCTAAAGTGATCATCAGGTGGGCCATTTCCAGCACAAATCCAGGTTTTCTCACCCTCCACCCCCCCACACAAATTCACTCTCCTGCTGGTGATAGCCCATCCAAAGTGACAACTCTTTACACAATGTGCATGATAATAAAGTTGGGCCATTTCCTGCACAAATCCAGGTTCTCTCACCCCCCTCCCACTATCCCACTACTATCTGTGTAGTTTTTTGAGTGCCCTCTTTTGAAAGATTAAGCAAGTGTATCACTAATGCAGCTTTCACAGATTTTTAAAGTGACAACCACTCTATCTTGGTAATTAAGTGTTTGCAGTGGTTTTGTAGCTGTCTTGGTCGAGATGAGGTAGGTGAGGTGATATCTTTTATGGACCAACTTCTGTGGATGAATGAGACAAGCTTTCGAGCTTACACAGAGCTTTTTCAGGTCAAGACGATCTCTGTGTAAGCTTGAAAGCTTGTCTCTTTCACCAGCAAAACTTGATCCCATGAAAGATATTTCCTCACCCACCTTGTCTTGGTAATTAAGTGTCAGGAGTTCTGACAAGCAGCACAATCCTGTGATACCCTCATTCAGGGAAAAATTCTATCTCTGCATAGTATTTTCAGTTCGTAAAACTGATGGTTTCTTTTACACATGGCTGGGCAGACAATTTGTATGCTGATCACCATGGAAACTGGCTGATACATTGCTTGGTCAAACTGTTTCCATATTGTATGAGTGAGCTGGCTTTGAGAAATGCAAATAAGGGAGCATGGGGGAGGATGAGTGAAAACAGCTTATTTCTTTATATTTGCTACCAAACCTAATAGTGTCCTTTCCCCACCAATATTCCTTCACTCCATTATACACAGGCTTTCTCCTCAGTGACTCCCACCTCCCTCTCTTTTCAGGTTGCACCAGCTTCCTGATGTAATTGGAAATAATACCAATCTGCTACCTGTAAATTTATTTGTGACCATGATTATTAGCTGACTTCTTCATGCTATTATGGAAAGTATTGTATGGGTGCTCCCTTCTTTGACAGATTATTCCCACCCACCCAAAATTATTCCCTTTCTCCCCTGGATAGGACTTCACCCAGGAATCACTGCAATGCATCCATCTATTCCAACACTTTCATCAACATGGACAAGCCCATGGTGTCAGTAAATGGAACAGTTAATGTGAATATAATGAAATAAATCCAAAAGGTTTAGCAAAGGAGCTCTAACTTAATCAATAGCAAACAGCCTCAGTCCCATTAGTCTCAGAGTAGGGCAGTGGCTAATTATGTATGCAGTGTAGTGCAAGCCCTAATGGCTATGCACTCCAGCTGCTACCTGGGCCTGTCTCCAAGCCCTGGGCTCTGGCTCTGGAACTGCTGTGTCACTGCATCATCAGCACCTGCCTCTCTCATGGTGTGTGCAGTCTCTTCTTGAGTGGCATTCCTATCCTCCAATGGGAAAAGAACTGAAAGCAGGATGTTAGGGGTGGGATTTCTTGCCAACTGTCTAGTCAACCAGGGCTCCGGGGTGGTATAAAAGGCTAGTACCTCTCTTTGGTTAGGGGATGGAGAGTTAGACTCTGGGGGCAGGGCTGGCCTCCTCAGCATTGCTCTAATGTGTGGCATGGGGGGGGGGGCTCCACAGTGTTTTAGCAATATGTCTCACTGTGGCATTTCCCTACAGCTGGTCAGGGAAACTTGGACATAATTATATTCTGTTAGAATATGTGGTTCTATCAAAAGCAAAATGCTTCATGAAATTGGGTCAATTTTGCAGGAACTTTTTTCCCCAGTTTTTTTCTGAAACAGTTCTGACTGTGAAACATCCCCTGCAACTGCTGGAATGAAATATTTTGATTTTCCATTTTGAAATGACTTTTTGTTTTGAAATAAATTGAGTATTATATTAGAATACAAAATTATAAGAAGTCTAAATCACAACTAAACATTTGTCAAAACAAAACTGGGATGGGGTGTCTACTTCACACAGGTGAACAACAGGTTGACAGGAGTCAATTACCCCACCTTGCTGCACCTGGAGGATGTGATACGCTTGAATTGTTACTAGACCCAGCTGAGTGATCTTCATAAAAGAACAAAGTGAAAGCTTCTGGGGATATCCAGAAGATAGCAACCCAGGAGAGAGGAGGAGGTAGGGAGTTTGACTTCTCTCTCTGGGATGGCAGAGTGAAGAAAGCTCCACAAAGATGAATTAATTCTTGTAGGGGGCTCTAGCAATAGGGTGAGGCACAGAGATGCAGTGCTGAGGGATTGGCATTCTAGTAGAGAAAGATAGAGGTGGGAGGATCTAGGGAGCAGCCAGAGAACTGAGAGGCTGGGTTATGCACAGGCTGCAGGGAAGCACTACAAGGGGCTCAAAGATAGGCAGTGGCCAAGGGAAACAGCAGCGTATCTGAAGGAGCGCCTTCTTTATACAGGTTTCAGAGTAGCAGACATGTTAGTCTGTATCCACAAAAAGAAAAGGAGTACTTTTGGCACCTTAGAGACTAACAAATTTATTTGAGCATAAGCTTTCGTGAGCTACAGCTCTCTTCATCGGACGCATACAAGGTCTCTGGGCTGGAACCCAGAGTAGAATGTGGGCCTGGGTTCCCCTATCAGCCCTGAGGAAGGGGCATAAAAGCTTGATATACTGAGCCAGAGTGTGGCAGAAGTCTGAGCCTCAAGAACAGGCTAAGGAATAGGCCAGGAGAGGGCAGAAGGATCTCTTGTGTTGTTCCTCTGGAAGGGGAAAGACTTTAAAGTCACCTGGCTGATAGGCTGAACCGCGACAAGAGGCAGACTACTACAGGATGGAAGCGACCATTGGTGAGTGGGGCTACAGTTGACAGTGCTGCAATGCTGTGCCTGTAGTGAGTCAACTCTGCCACAGAAATGTTTTGATCTATTTCAAAGTTTTTTTCTTTTCTGAAGTTTCATTTGCAGAGAATTTCAGAACTTTCAGTTTTCATTCCAGTTCAGAGTAGAGCCAAATTTCTAAATCTCAAAATCCTTTGTGAAATGGCACTTCTGTCCCCCTACAGCCCTAAGTCTACTCCAAATTGTACAGATGCATGTAATCTACTGCTATCTAATCCCATCAATATGCTTAACTAAAGGACCATTCTTGGGTATTTCTAGGGTAGCCTTCACTATATCTCCGTGATGGAATTGAGATTTGCATAGATGTCCTTGATGCACTTCATAGCAATCTCTGCTGTCTGCTTTTCCCAAGATTTTCATGATACTGTAGTATTGTCCTTGGCTTTTGCTTGTTCTGTGTGTGGTGATGTAAGAGCAGAGTTAAGGTTGTTTGAGTAACCTTAACTGTGTCTGTCTGTATTTTCCAATGGGAACTGGAATTGGATGTAGTGACTTATGCTAAGTTCTTGAGTGCTTTGGAGAGGAGGACTCTGAATCTGGCCTTGAAGGCTGAGTTGGGAGGCGTCGAATGTTGTAATCCCTTCCTTAAACAGCACTGTAAGGAACGGTAGCTGAGGTCAATGTGTGGGTGTGGAGACAGCCATATGACCTGAGAAGTACCAGACTTGGTTATCGTAACCAATGCACTGGCCCCACAGTCAGATAACTAGTGAAACTAAACCCTTGAAGTAGTTAATCTCATTCATAAAATATCTGTTGCACAGGGCTTTTGAAAATTCCACAATGATAGCAGTGAAAGAGAGTAATTATTAGCCATATTGTTAACACAATATTGATGAGTGTTGGAAATTTAGAAACGAAAAAGTAACAAGAGTGAGGCATGGCTGAGTTACACTTGTATGAGACAGTAGAACTTGTGTTAACTGGCTGAAATATTTATGGTTGCAGCTGGCCTGCAAAATTAATGCTGTAACTTTTAATGTGTTCATTTAAATGCTTTTAATACGTTGTTCACTCTAGGGTCTTTCCCTTGCAGCATGATATGATATGAAATGCATTTAAATCTAGGAGATGCGATCACTGCTTCCCAAGAGGGCAGGAATAGGACAGCAACACAACGTTCCTGCTGTGTTTTTCTCTAAAAAGGTACAAGAGGAAGAAGAGAAGATTAGGTACAGAAATGCAAGAAAGAGGAGAAACCACTGTGGTCACTAAGGGTGCTGACAAGAAGTGGTCATAAATAGCCTTGTCTGCTGAAACAGAACCTGGGAGCTCTAGCCAGACACTCAGCTGGTGTGAACTGATGTAGCTCCATCAGAGTTGTGCCACTTCACACCAACTTGGGGTCAGGTCCCCAGTATGGAGTTATAGGCCAATTTAAGTTACTAACTTCAACATTTATACTCCTAAATAAGCGACCAGTTATTGAAATGCGCTGTGCTCCTTGCAGTGCTATTGAAGTTAATGGGCGCTGCTGAGTGTTTTTTTGAAAAAGAGTGCCGCCTAATTATGGACCTAGGCTCCTAAATTTGGACTCTTACTTAAAGTAATAATAATAATAATTAATAAAAATAAAAACAAAATATTGGCTTTTGTTTTCGGAGGCTTCTCCCTATGGCTGCAGACTTACTGAAATTCACATCACAGTTGAAACGTTCCTACTTCAACCAATGACTTTTTGTCGATCAGTGTCAGGAAATGCTGCTTCCTAAAGAGAGGAAGAAGCAGTGAGAACCAGCACCTTGTTGGGGAAGGCCAGGACAGTCACCTGAATTAAAGCAGGAACTGTCCAGAGCTCCGCTGGCTCCAGGCAAGGTTGCCTAGCAACCCTATGAGCTTGGCTGGCCCAATAAACCCTCACTAAGTGGCTGTGCTCCTTGATTGGACAGAAGAGCCAAGAGATTCCTATTTAAGCCTGGTAGTAAGAGCAGCACAGTGGCTGCTCAATGCATTCTGTACCCACAGCAGCACAGGACCTGCTTCTTGTCCAGCCCTGGTCCTACTCCTTGCCTGCTTTGCCCCAGCCCTTGTCCCCACATATTTCTGAACTCCTGATTCCTAACTCCTGACTCCTGTTCTGATTCTGCTCTGACCTCCAGGCCAGACTCCTGTTCCAGCTGCTAGCTCATACTGCCTACACCTCCAGTATGTGACAGGAACATTACTGTTAACAAGAAAAACATAATGTAAAAAATTCAAAGGGAGTCACAGGAAGAAGGGGAGATAGATAATTAAAAGCAATAGTTGAAAGAGAAGGTGGCTTGCTAAGATGTACTAGGTTTCAGTGGTAGCCGTGTTAGTCTGTATCAGCCAAAAAAACGAGGAGTCCTTGTGGCACATTAGAGACTAACACGTTTATTTGGGCATAAGCGTTCCTGGGTTAAACCCACTTCATCAGATGTATGAAGTAAAAGATACAGGAGCAGGTATAAATACATGAAAGGATGTGGGTTGCTTTACCAAGTGTTAGGTCAGTGTTGGTAAAGCAACCCACATTCTTTGATGTAGTAGAATTTATGCTCAAATAAATTGGTTAGTCTCTAAGGTGCCACAAGTACTCCTTTTCTTTTTGCGAACACAGACTAACACGGCTGTTACTCTGAAACCAGTAGAATTTAAGTATGTAATGCTGTGTGTGTGTGTATGCATCTGTGTAATATATTTTTAATTGTCTATGATTTGACCTGCATACTCTTAAATACTCAAAAATTAGGATCAGAAGGGAAACCGTTGGCTACCTAAATCGCAAAGTGGCTTTCTTTGCATGATGCAGGAATATGATTATTCCTCTTCTTGATTGCAGTCTTTAACTGAATACAATTGGGGAAGGTTATTTTGTAACTGACAGACTGGTCCTCCCCATGAATAAAGTTGCATGACATGAATGCTTATAGTTTTTTGTCTAGACTGCAACCAGAGTTTTCTGTTTCTCTCTCTCTCTCTTTAATTTAAAAAAACAAAAACAAAACAACACCCCCCTCCCCATGTTTTGTCATCTTATATGCTGGTCCCATCACAGGGTGCCAGGCAACAATTCCTATTCACTAATTAAGACTGACACCATTTTTTCCCCTATTTGCTTACATGTCAGAGCAACCATATCTTAAAACAATTCTTTCCTTGTCACCCCTGTTATCAGTGCTTCTTACCTTTGCTGTTCAACTGACCTTTAAACCAGAAAACATCAAACTACAGACAGAGAGCCAGATCTTCTGCTTGTGTAAACCAGCACAGCTCCATGGAAGTCTGTGCTGATTTACAGCAGCAGAGGCTCTGGTGTTACATTTCTGGTGTAACGCCATTGAAGCTGTCTTATGTGGCAGATTGTGAAACCAAAGGTTCACCTTCTGCCAAAGATTCTGTATCTCTGTTCCAGATAAAGGGGCTAGATATTGAATCCTTTATGCCTGGAACATCTATCTGCTTTAAAAATTGTGATCTGTGTCTTCCCTGCTTTTACCAACTGAACTGGAAAGTACATCATCAGACAAACATTTGATCCCATGTCTGCTAAGGAATCACTAATACTTTGCTCAGAACCTCTGATGCCACTTTGTCTGTTACTGTCTATATGACTGAGAGAGGATGAACAGCCTTCTTACTGAGTCACTGTGTCCCACCTGTATGTCCTCTGACATGGAAAACTTGCTATCAACAGGAACAGATTTGTTTGCCGGAAAGGAGAATCAGTCTATCTCCTGTATTCCCCCACGCCTGTACAAGCTTTAAAAACACTTAATTTTAGAGATGAGTCTTCCCACACACTGACATCTCTGGACAAATCATCTGCTTCAACTCTCTCTTTCCCCGAGTATGCCTTGCTGGCAGATATAAATTTTTATTCACTTTTATGTATCGGTATGAGTAGAATCTTTATCCATGCAGACTTTCTTTGTCTTGTCTTCAGACAAACAACTGTCTGTGATTTGCTGAAAAGGAGCTTTCTGGGGAATATGAAATTTGGTAAAGACTTTCGAACTCCCATGAAGTCTAATTTATTGATGCTTAATTTCTTCTCTTACTGGGACCAACAACCCTTCCTGAGATATTTGGTCAGGAAACCACTCAAGCCAATTTTGAGGCACCTGCTTCTAGCAATATGAATGAAGGAAAAAGTAGGAAAGGGCTGACAGAAGCAGGATAATTGTCACAGGCTATCTAAGGGGAGTTGGCTCAGCCTACCAAATCGTCATAATTAATTCCTAACACTCTTCATGTAGATCTAAAAGCACTTTACAGAAGTGGTCTGTATCATTATCCGTATATTATGGCTGCGGAAACTGAGGCACAGGGTGGGGAAGTGACTTACCCAAGGATATTCAGTAGATAAGTAGTACAGCTGGGAACAGAACCTAGGTTTCCTGAGTTCCAGTCAGTGCTCTATGCATCAAGCCACCCTACCTCCTCTGGTAATGAGTTTGGGCTCAGGCTCGTGGCTGGGTCAGATGACTAGGTATCATATGGCCTATGGGTTGTGTTCCCTGTATGAGGGAGACTGCTTAATGACAGGTGAGAGATTCCAGCAGGAAGCTTCTCCTGTAGTAAAGCCAGGTGGGTGGCAGGAGGAGCCGAGGGGTTTCTTGTAGTAGGTCAGGAAGGAGGGGTTAGGATAGCCATGAGGAAGAGACAAAACAGACTTGCAAGGTGCTAATGCAAGGATGATTGAGGAGCCTTAGAGGAATGCAAAAAGAAAAAGTTGCAGAACCCTGAGCCAAGGCAAAGAGTTGACAAGACTATTTTATTGGACTTTTTGTTTATCCTGAGGGTGGACTTTGCAATTGGGCCATAGAGCTAAATTGTTTTGAAAAGCACTGGTATTGGCCCATCCAAGGGCAAGAGACTGAACTGTCTGGAGCTGGAAGAAGGAAAATTGAGGCATGGAGTACTATGTACCAAGGGGGAGCAAGGATCACTTTTTAAATCTCCACTGCAAGAGAGACTCTCTAGGCTTTTTCTGAACAACAAATTCTGTGGCTCCAGTATGGCCCATTTCTCCCCTGAGCTGGGCATGCATGCATACTGTGTAGGACACAGAATATAATCTGGAAAGCTGGCAGAAAATATACTACTTTACCATAGAGTCACCATCTGTATAGCCATGAGCTGGCGATACCTGTTAACAATTTCCCCTCGTCTCTTCTCAGGATCTCCTTCTGGATATGTAAAGTACTAGAACTGGCAGAAGTTCATGAACCAGTCCTCAGGGTTTGGTTGCAAACAATCCCCTGCTGGTTTGCTTGAAGAATTTGTTGTAGCTAAACATACAAGTCCAATGCTTGCAACTCTAACTCTGTCCTTTCCCCAGTTGTCTCCCCTATCTCTGTAAGGCCGGTGGCCTTTCTTTCTCTCCCTCAGGTTTAGCATTCAGTGGGCCCTTTTGTGGCTCAAGGTCTTCAGGGGAATTTCGATCTCCAGTGAGCTTTTTGGTGGTAAAGCCCACTGCCCTCCAGGTACAAGAGAGGATTCCCTCTGACAAAGGGGAGTCCTCAGCTGGCATAACTGGCTCCCGGACAGCTAGGACAGAGCAGGATAAGGGGAACGGAAAGGTGGCTTTTCAGCTGTTCCAAGTATAAAATGAGCACAGCTAAAGATATGGCCTATTCCATCTTTGAAGTATCTATCTGCGTGTTGTCAGCTTGGAACACTTCTAAATGAGGCAGTTATGAGAGATTCGCCTGTGGATTGCAAAGCAAATCAGTGCGGACAAAGATGTGACTTTCCAGTACATCTATAAAACACTATCAGCAGTGGAGATAGCCAAGAAAAATATAACTTGGGAGTTTGTTTACTTTTTTGTCGAAGGATATGTGTACACTGCAGCTGGGAGGGAGCCCCCTAGACTGGGGAAGGCAGACTTGAGCTGGCCTGCTAAAACTATCAGCAAGGATATTCCTGCTTGGGCTCTCAAGTCTTCCCCCTTCTCCTCCATGCTTGAGAGTCTAAGCTCCAGCTCAAGGTGAAACATCTATGTTACTATTTTTAACCTACTAGCTCAACCCTGCTGGTTTGAGTCTGTCTTCCATTGGCTGGGAGACTTGCACCCAGTCTACAATGTAGACCTAAACTAATACTGCTGTTGAGCTAAAGAACTTTGAATCAGTCTTATAGACCTGATTCGATCTCATCAGGGACCTAGATGAAAGTATAGTGCCTAAATGATACCATTGTAAGGTGCCCTGAAACTAACAGAGTCAGAATGGAAACCATGTCAATTTCTGGTACAAGCAAAACTCTTGTTGCCTTTTTTCCTAACAGTGGCACTGGGTTAAAGAGCAAAGCTATGCTTAATGACTTGATTCAATCTCATGGCCTAGAATTTTGTACTGTGACACAATGCTGACATATAATGCAGACTGAGGAATTTTTTTTTTTTTTTTTTAGTGCTGGCAGGGAGAACAAACACTCCTTAGCCACTTTGTGTAAATGCTGCCTTGCTTAGCAGGGAGCAAAGAGAGGTAGCTTTGAATAAAGGCTACTGACAAATCAATCCTGTTTGAACTAGATCTGTAAGTATAAAATAGACTAGCTTGATTGCTTATACACAATATGCAGAGAACAGTTATGCTGCTTTCTTTTTTTTTTTTTTTTTTTTTGTGTGTGTGGTTTCTATAAGTGAAGTACAGACAAATAAGGACAACTCATGATCATCACTATGTATGTGGGGGAAGAGATCCATTACTCAGTTGCTACTGGAAATTATTGTGACATGCAAATTTTCTCATGTGGGTTTTTTATTTGTTTACTTTGGTTTTCCTTTGTCCTAGCCAGGACTATTCACTTTTTATTGTTCTGACAGCTAAAAACTAAAGAGACAAGTGGTGTTGTTCTTTAGTTGTAAATCAATTTGAGTGGACTGCTGTCCCCAGTGAAGTCAAGGGCTAAACTCCGGTTGACTTCAGTGGAGTCAGGATTTCATTCCCAATAGCTGCTTCATAGAGTGCATTTTATATTTTTAATATTTCATGAGAGTGGTGGTTATTCCTTGCATATGCATTTCTTTAAAGTCAGGTTTCCTTTAGTAAGAAGGCAAGATCTGTTTAAATTTGGGGTCTTTTTAATTTTAGACAAATGTAAAGATCAGGATTAGATATGTGATAAGAAACAAACACCCATTATTTTGTTTAATGTAGTCTTTTTTTCTTCCCCCCCCTCAGTGTGTTGACTTTCACAGACTCTCCACTGATTTAATCAAGAATCTTGAGTGTAATTGTTGTGTTGTGCAGCAGCAGCAGTTGACTTTCTTTCTAAATGTCGCGGACTGACTGTTTCAGCTTTCTCACTGTTCTGTGTGCTTCACTGCGACTCAGCTGGCAGAGCAGAGGAAGGGTGGATCTACTTGAGATTTCCTGTCTTGCTGTGAGTCACAGACACAGATTGCTGTTCTAGCACTTCGCTTGCTGCCATTGGGATGTCAGGAATGTGGTCATATAAGCGAAGCAGGAACAACAGTTTATGCTTGTGCATCACGATAAGCATGCTTGCTGACCACCGGTAAAGTGCATGGTTTGAGCCTTCAAGGGGGCACTTCTAGTCTCACGAAACTACAGTAAGCTAGTGAAGAAATGGAGACAACTTAAAGGCTCCCTGCCTCTTTCTGATTCTTGTATGCATTTCATCACATTTCAACATCTTGCATTCCTGTATCACTCTGGATATTGTCAGACTTCTACTGTGCAGTGTGCTGGGCACTGGTTGCCTGCCTGCCTGACCTCTAGCCTAGTGGTGGCTACACTTCACTAGTGCTCTGCCCATAGAGCCTGATCTTGCAAACACATTCTTACTTCCAGGTGTATATAAATACCATGAATGGTTCAGTGGGACAATGCCCAGAGAGTAAAAGTTTACAGTATGGGGGTAAATGTTTGCAGTATTGATATAAAAGGTGCTCTCTAAATGTAAAATATCAATATTATTGCTCGTGTCCTCTAAAAAACAGTTTTGCTTAAGATAAATAGATAAGATTACTTTGCTGTCTGCAGTATTTCTCTGTAATTCCTTACTTTTACTATAGGAAATATCTCAAATATTGCAAATACTGAATCCTAGTGGACTTGTTTAAATGCAGAAGTTGCCAGTAGAGTTAAAGCTGTCCAACCTCCTAGCAGGGACAAGAATAAGCTATACCAGTGTAACTGCATTAGCACCAGTACCACTATTTTTAAGTTTAAAAAAAATCTGTAACACCTGTAACAGAAATAGTTAGTGGTACAAAATCCAGGTGTAGTGCAGACCTCTGACAATTTTCAAGTTGATAAAGGGCTCCACTATAATATCAGCTAAAATTTAAACACTGGGGAAGCTGTGCGCACTTTAAAGTTCACAAGCTTGTTTAAATTACAGATTGGCCTTGGCAGGTACTCAAAGATACAATGGTGATGGGCAGAGTCTAAGGACTTGGACAAACTGATGGGCCATGCTGTATTAAAATCAGAACTCCTCCGTCAGTGCATTATGATGATGCTTTACTGGCAACTTGAGGGAATTTATTTGTTCATGGAAGGCTTGTGCTACTTTAAAAGGCTGCGGGGCCAAACAAAAGTGTAGAGAGAAGCTTCATTTTAATTTTATTGAATACATCAATACCAGGCTGATGGTGATATAGGTCTATGCTTGTGTCTGGAGCACTATGTTCATTTCCTCTAGGCAAGTTCTTTATCAGGCCTACAATAATGTAGAAATGATGGATTGACCAGATATGGGCTTCTACATCATATGCTCGCATAAATGTAGTTTTTCTTTTCAATAAAGTAGGAGGCTTAAAAAATTTCAATATGACAAATTGTGTTGCGTAAAGTAAATGATCAGAATTAGATGTCAGATAAAGACCATACTGCACCTGAAGTGCACTCAGTGCAAGTTGGGGTAGGGATTTGAGGGTTGTGTGTGAGCGTGGCTTTAGCTCACCTTTGCACACCTCTAATCCTGCTACAGCCTCAATGTAGGGTCAGGATCTAGTGCTGAGTTAGAGCAGCCCTAGGACTGCTGCCTTGTGTTGTAAAATGCCCCATGCTGTTGAAAAGGCAACTACGGATTTGTGTATTGCCAGAGTGTTCTGACCACGTGCACCCTTTATTCAGCCTGTTCCCCTTCACCAGCTGTGGGAAAGAAAGTGGAATAAGTGCTCATATATCCACTTTATGCCACTAAGGGGATCATACTTGGGCAGGTGACGCACAAGGCAGCTGCACTGCATGGGAGAACATGGTCCCACAAGTCTCTAAATATGGCAGCACACTGACTTCCTCGTTGTTAATAGTGGTATATAATCGGGTTTTAGTTATATATTTGTTGAACTCCAGTATTCTTCTGCTGGAACACCCCCGTTTGCAAGCAGCAGTTTCATATGGAACATCCATTGACTTCAATGCCTCTTTAAGATGTGTAGAACTAGGTCTATCCAGCCACTGTGGGATAGGACATTTACTTGAGGTACTTGGTATTTGCTTTAGCAGTGAAGTGTTTAGTAAATACTCTCAAACGGCTTGAAAATAAATATTGGACTAAATCTTTCAGCCTTTTGTATAACATACAAATGTTCATTAATGTAAGAAGGTTTTTGGGTCCATCCCGCACCTTGGATCATCTAGAACTGCTGACCTTAATGGTCTTATTACTCATGGGAGATTTCTTTTGAGTATGGGCAGTGTAAGCTGTGGAATATTTACACTTCTGCTTCTTTTTAGATTACTTTGTATCTTAGTGTACCAAGGGGAATTCTTTAACCTTATTTTCCTGTCGCACTTTGCATTTTGGCTGTTAGCAAGTCTGCAGTCACACAATGCATCTCCCTTTGCAAACTACATAAAATTGGCATTCTATTATCTCAAAAATTATGCACATCTCAGGCTGTGTTCAAGTTATACAAAGGCTGATATGCTTATAATTATATGAGATCAGGCTACTTATTCTCCTTGCCTAAAACTGGATGGTTTGATGTGGACCTGCTAAGACCTCTATTTACTTGAATTTTTCCTTTTATGATGGAAAAGTAAATCCACTATAAACACAGAAACACACAACAGATACACAAAAGTGCATTTATTGGACCAAATTCTGCTTGCATTCACTCCAGTGTAAATTCATGGTCAGTGAGCAGACTTTGGCCCTTTGTATAGTTTGATACATATTAAAAGAACATTTAAATGTCTGACTTAAACACATGAGTCTGATGGAAGAAATCAGAATCTGGCCCAGAGACTTGGGCAGTCAGACTCCTGTATGAGCAAAAAATCTTGCCTTTGATTGTGATCAACTTTGCTACATTAGACCTCCATTTGTTTAAATGCTGGTTTATATTTCCCTCCCCCCTCCCCCATCATACTGTTTAAATCATGTGAGAGTCTTATGCAAAAATAGCACAGAAGGAACACATTGCTGTTAGTTTTTATGACCTTTAAAGCTTTCTTTGGGTTCTCTGTTTCCTAACTGTAGCATCTCACAGTTACATATGTTCTTTCTAGAACAAGCAGCTATAGGTCATAGGTTCTCTGCTTCCTGCACTGACTTTTTAATCCATGTGAATTGTGAACGCCACTGCCCAGGCGTCATAGAGACTGGAAACTCCTCCCCTGCAAACCACCCACATACTTTTGAAATGCCTTTTCCTGTTGGCCTAGATTGGCAAGCACACCTAACTTGCTGTGTGAACTACCCAGCTGACCATGCTCTAGACATGCTCCTGCCTGCAGTAGACCGGTGATATTGGATCGCCTTGGGGGAGAAGAGGCTGTACAGGCACAGACCAGCTGTAGAAATATGGACATCTACAAAAAAAGATTGCACAGGGGATATAGGCGAAGGGGTATGACAGGCAGTGCCGCATGAAAGTGAAAGATCTGAGGCTGGCATGCCATAAGGCCAGGGAGGCCAACAGTTATTCTGGTGCCACCGAGCTGCAGACTTGGTCTTACAACAAGCTGCATGTCACACTTGTCAGAGACCTCCACAGACCACCATGGATACTGACCTTGAGCTAGATCTCTGCTGTGAACAGTGAGGTGGAGGGGGGACCAATGGTGTGTGATGTGGGGGGGTGGGGCTGGGGCAGGGGGCAGGGGCTCCAGCTATGCCATGAGCCAGAATCTATTTGAGACTCCACTGCCTGTCTAGCCGGTCCTGCCAGCTGAGCACAGATAAGCCCAATCCAAGGGAAAGAATTTTCACGTAAGCGTGTACATGCATTCTCCCTTAATGTTTTAAATGTGAAGGTGGTGCTTGGCCCTGACCCAAGTTAGCAGGACACAGGTATCTACCTTTCACTGCTCTACTCATATGAGAAGAGAGAACTTTCTCTGCTTCTCATTCCCCTGTAGGGTTATGTGGGGGCAAACGGGCATGCAGAGCAGTTCACGTACACAGGGATGTCCCTTGCATCCTCCTGAGACATCTTGATAAAACTTTCCTGGAGGTACTCTGCAATCTTCTCCTGAAGGTTTTTAGGGATGGCTGCCATGGTGGGACATTTTCCCATGCCACTCCATGATTATTACAGTGGTGCCTGCCAAAGTCAACAGGCTAGCAGCATATGGGCCTAGGTGGCTTCAGGTCACCAGCAGCAGCTGTGCTCTCTTGCCTTTATTACCCTCACGATTCACAGATCAGCTAAAATGACCACCACCTATGAACAATAGTGCCATTTGCCCTGTACTCATATCCATGGAAATAAAGGCCCCAAATTTTTTGCAACCAAAATTCCCACCTCACTTCTTCCCTTCCCACCGTTGGCCCTCGCAGGACATACTCACTGTGGCTGTGAGCTGTGCTGTGCAGAGGTGCTCCGAAGCGTTCAATAAGAATATCTTATTTAAAACTCTTGTGGGAGTAAGGGAAGGGAGTTATCTTTTCATTTCCATTGTGACTGTAGATCTGTTTTCTTCCATTTGAGCTGTGCTGGATGAAGCATCCTACTGAGTGCCTCTACTTGAAATTCTTTCTGGAAAATCACAGGCCATCCATATTGTGTTACCATTCTGAATGAATGAGCAGCAGACCTCTCTAGCAGTATGACTAGAGCATTTGCATTTGTTTACCATGGAAGATTAATCAACACCAGTTGTTCTCTTAGGGTATGTCTACACTATAATAAAATACCTGGGGCTGGCCCATGTCAGCAGACTTTTTGGCTTGAGACTCTCTGGTTTTGAGACTATAAAATCGCTGTGTAGACATTCAGGTCTGGGCTGGACCCTGGGCTCTGGGACCTTCCCCACTTGGACAGTCCCAGAGCCCAAGCTCCAGCCTGAGTGCGAACATCAATGCTGCAATTTTATAGCTCTCATCCCAAGCCCCGTGAGCCCCAGAGTGTTTTATTGCAGTATAGACGTACCCTTAGAATCTGAGGTGAGAACATGCATCCATACTCCTTCCATAGCTTACTGCATTAAAAGTAAGGAAAAGTTTTAAATTTGGGGTTTTGTGGGGAAATGGCATGTATATATTTATATATTACGAAGGGTCTGATTTTGATCTTATACTGGTGTAAATCAGGAGTGACTCATTGATGTCCATGGAGTTATACTAATTTTTATGCTATTGTTGATCAAAATTGTATGTAAAGGACCACAGGGCTTCTTTGTGCCACCCTGTAGCTGCAAAGCAGCTCTAAACCCAGCAGAAGCATCCCCGTTAGTGTGGGGAGATCCTCTGGTGGCGTAGAGCTGTAGGAGCCAACCATGGAACAAGCTTCCAAAGCAGATTAGGCAAATCCAGAGTCTGTCTCTAAGAAAAATGTTGTAAAATTGTCCTCTTCTAAAAGCCCTTACCACCATAAAAATGACCCTTGCAACTGACACCCTCTTTGACACAGAAAATCCATCCTGAAACACATCACCCTTAAAACAAGAATAAAAATTAAGTTAGTAAAATCTAAAAATATCAAAAACCCTACCCTACACAAAGACTTCTCCCTGCAAAGGGAGATGGGCCGGAGACTTCATAAAGCTGACTTTAGAGCTTGTTGGAAAAATTCCAATGAATCATTTTTTCACCAGAATTCACTGATTCATTGAAATCACACTATTTCTGCAAAAAGGTTTGATGTCCGTGGACTTCTCAGGGAAACTTACCTTATCTACCCAGATCCTACACAGCTTGCCAGGTTCCCAGGGATTGCCTTGGAATTAGGGACTCGAGACTCCTGAGCCAATTGGCTCTCTGGGGTGACTGAGTCCTGGGGCAGTTGCCCAACTTGGGGACCTTATCAGCCTATGACCCATGGGAGCCCAGGCTCCTCAGCAGTTCACTAGGCAGGCTGAGGCAGAGCTCGCAGGGCTTTCTGTCTCCATTTCAGCCCATGGCAGCATAGAAGCTCCAACTGAACTGGGAGGTTGGGAGCTGGCCCTCCCATGGCTTCCTGGCTCTTGACAAGAGTTGTCAGTTTCACTGCTGCTATTCAGTTGTGGGCAGTAGTAAACTTGACATAATCTTGACTGTTTCAATCAACTGCTGTGAAAGCTTCTAGGATCCCTGATCCAAAACAAAATATCACTGGATTTCAGTTCTGTGAAAATTTTCAAGTCTTGGGCTTTTTGTCTTGTTTGGTATGAAAGTGGAAACTTGACATTTTTGCAGACATGAAATTTGGGTTCCCAGTCCATTAGGGTCTTTGCTTTGATCTTAAAGGAAAGGTGTTTAAACACTGACTATGGTGATGGTATCAAAGCCTTGTGTGGATGGAGTTTCCATAAACTCTCCTACTCTAATCCAAGGGATGTGGCCAAGATGTTCCTGTGCTCCCTGGCTGCTGGAACAGCCCCTTGTGGCAACTGGCATAACTTACTGTAGTTCTCTTTTTAATGTTCCTTTTGTGACCCTCCATCCTCAGAGTTGCATTGATCAGTCACTGGCCGCAGGCAGAATCTAGACAAATTTATGCAAAGGGGAAGTGTTTAGCGCAAGAATATAAGGCGGAATGCAGGGGAAAAAGTACACAATGGGGCCTCTACCATTCAGCCTTATCTTTCCAATGTGGCCAACAGTGAATCAAATAATTCACTGTTTACAACTCAAACTAGGGAAGGGAAAACAATGTTGAGGGTAACATTTCTTTATCAGCTGCAGTACTGAAAGTTCCTGAAGTTTGTTACAGTCTATATATGAGGGAGTATGGCACCTTACCACCTCAGAGATGGGAAACAGTCATTCTGCAGCAGCAACAATAAATAGCAGGTATAGACAGGGAGGTAGAGAATTATTTATGCAAGTGAAAGAAGGGGCTTTCAAGTGTAGAATATAACAACTGGAATTTTGCCAGGACAGTGACTATTATTCTTAGACCCCGTAAACAGTAGAATGGGGATCTTTAATGAGCAGTGACCACATGCTGTCAGGGCTTCAGTTTCAAGTCCAATTTGACAGCTTCTCTGCTAGCATGCCCCCAGGGAGTTGTTGGGACATTGATTTAGTACTGATTCAGAGGGGAAAGTGCCACCTGCTAAGTAATCAACACCACTTACTGCAGGGAGTTTCTGCAGAGATATGAGCAAGAGCTGTCCTGATTAGTTTGGCATATCTGATGCTATGACGGTTTGTGGTGAGATGACTGCAGGATTGTACTGTCTGATACACAAAATGTGTCAAACGTCTTAAACGGGTTCTAATTTGCACAGCACATCTGTACAGGAGTATGCGGAGGAAAAATGGAAAGGTGAATAACGTAAAGAAAACCAGAAGACTACAGTAAGATGAGGGCAAGCAGGGTAAATCCTGACCCTCTCTGTAGGTACAGAAGGTCTGATCTGCAGCAGAGCCAGTATAGCCCTGTGGCTCAAAGGGAAACAAGAATCATGGACCCCCTACACATTACAGACCTGTGCTCTGTAATGGATGTTTCTGCTCAAGCTAACTGAGGTGCTTGCGGAGGTGCTGGACCACTGGCTCTGTATCTAGTGGATAAACTAGCCAGCCCCCTCTCTCCAACAAGTGGCTGCCAAGCAGCCCTGTCACTTGGATGGGTAAGAGGAGATTTCATCGCCCGATCACTATAGAACTCTCCCGTACACAGGATGCTTACTTAATCTATGCTCATGGCCTGGGATGTGCAGAGACTATTTCAGCAGTCTTAAAAAAGGTCTCAGTTCTTTCCATCCTGCTACTGAGGCAGGAAGCAGCTCCCCAGTGAGGCAGGAAGCCGCAAATACATATTTATAACTCATTGCTATAACACTCTTTCTCTCTCTCTCGCCTCTGCCAAACAGAGCACTTCGAATAACTGTGGAAGCATTAATAAGGGACTGGTTTTTCCAATATTTAGGAGGTCTACCAATATTTTGAATGATTTTGCATATGACTTATCCGTGCCCTTATCTGGTGGTATTTGCATGAAAAAAATTGAATGGCAGAGCAATTGAGACAACAACTTATGTTTAAAACAGGCAGAGAAGAGACTTGCTAGGATACAATTGAGGATTCCAGCCAGTTTCTTGTGCTGCAGCTTTCCTCTTTTCTTGGCGATTGGGGTTTTTATGTCTGAACGAACACTTGCACAGGCCAGTAAAGCCACCAGACAAATAGTCCTAATGTATGGTTTTCCCAGTATCTTGAGAGTCCCTGCATATTCTCCACTGCCAACCCTATGATTCCCGAAAGGCATATTAGAGTTTGTCTTCAGCATACTCCAAACTACAAAGCCATAGAGCAATCTTCACTATTTCCTACAGCTCCACATTAAAGATTTTCCATGTCATTGTGGAGTGCTGAGGGGGAAGGGAACGTATCCCTTCTACCAGACAATGAGTTTGTGTTCCTGTTCTTGGAAACAACTCACCTCCCCAATTTCAGGCCTGATCCCAAGAAGTGGTGAATATCTGTGACTATCAGAACCAATTAATTATTTCTGTCTAACCCATTTTATAGCCATGAGTTTGTTGGCTCTTCTCCAAGTTTGCTGAACCAACAATACTGATCAGACAGTATTCCAGCACTTTCAGATCTCATTTAATTTCTGAGGCTTAACTGTGTGTGCCAGACCAAATCATTTTCACCAAGGTGAGTGACAATCACCACTAGAAATACAGAAGGGCTCATTAGAGCAGCAAATACAGAATTATTCATAGGAGGCAATAACTGGTCCCACTGCATTTCTTCAATGCCTCTACACAAAATAGCTCCTTTAATTGCATGGCAGAAAGGAGCATTTTTGACCATCTTTCCTTGAAGAAAATGATCAAATGTTGACAAATTCAGGATTGGACAATTATTTTCTAAGCCCTACTACCGTCTAAATGCAAGAAGCAACCCCAAATATTGTGACCATGTAATCTCTCCAGCAGCCTTAGCACACTTACATATGCCCCATAGGTAGGCCAAGGATAACATCAAATTCTGTTTCCTCTCCTGTGGTGAAGATTCTGAAAAGTTGCTACTGAAAGACAAAGCATTTGTTCACATTCTTGGGAATAAAACTCACCATGAAAAGGATGCTACTGGTAACATTTAAAATTAAATACCTACAAAGCTTAAATACCAGTCCGAAGAACAATACTCAGATAGGGAAATACTGTGATCTATAACAGTGGGTAGGTAGATTATATACATTGTATTAGACTATTTACATGTAGGATGGGATTTTCAACAGTTTTTAGTGTTGGTCTAACTCTGTGCCTCAGATGTCAGCAGACGTTTTTACATTGACTTCTGAGGGACAGAGTTAAGCCAGTGTTACTGTTGAGTGCTTTTGAAAACCCAGAAAGTTCTGAAAGGCTGCTCAGATGTTCTGATTTGAACCAAATGTTTACTCCGTCTTGATCATTCGAAGATGGATGCCATTGGACTGACGACTTCTGGGAAGCCTTTGTGCGATGAGGCAGTGTGGAAAGCCCCTGAAATGAATTTTGCTGAGGCAAGGGAATGCCAGCGTGCTGTTCAGGAGAGCCCCTGGGTTTATTTTTGGATTGTTTTGCTTAGCTGTGAAGCCACTGGACTGATGTTGCTGTTGTGACTAAGGGCTGTGTTGCTTGTAATTGCATCAGTGAACAGCTAGAAAAGATAAAAACACTGACTGTGGTTTGGTGCTGAAATCCTCATCACCATCATTAACAGCTTCTCTTCTTTTTAAACGTTGCCTTGTAATTGGCCAGATCTGCAAGATAGTTTGTAACCTGTTGATTTCATAAATTGTGTGAGGAAAAACTCCAAGAGCTCTGAGATGACACAATTTGCAATGCCCAGACAGAAACAATTACATAACCTGGTTCTCCTGCGGCTTCATACAAACAACTCCTCTAGGAATGGCTGAAAAATCCAATCCTCATACTAGGAGATGAGCAACCAGCCCCACCTATGTTGTCTCTGGTTAGGGGAATGGTTTCAGCCGTCTTGCAACAGTCCAAGTATATTGTGGACCATTCAATAACCAAAAGGAATCCAGAGTGACATCCTGCCCTCATTGCAATCAACAGGAGTTTTGCTATTGACTTCAATAAAACCCAGAATCCACTGCAGGATAGCAGAGAGCATCATCCTTTTAAACCCAAAGCATTCTGCCAAAATGGATCCCTATTCCAGTAGTGTGAGTGGATCACTGGCATTAACAGAATATGAGGGAAGATAGAAAAAGGCATCATCATTACATGGGAATTTCCTTAGAATAACTAGACTCTAACACCCTTCTGTGGTACAGCTATTTTATAGTACAATGGGCTCACTGGAGCTTGCTTAGTGCAGTAGTTTTCTGCTTTAAATATATACCTTGAATAACTTTAACTGAGTACCAGCTACTTTTTCTTTCTTGCATTTTTTTTCTAGTAGTTAATCTGGATTCTTAGCATATCTACATTGAGGACCTAATGATCTGAAACCCTGGTCTGCAGATACAAATGTAATGTTATTCAGTTAATATTGGATCCCTGCTTCCAGCAAAGGAAACCTCCGGATAATCACAAAAAAGTGATGGGGAGGGGGGGAACAATGTGTAAAAGTGTATTTATTTCCCATCACTTCTCTATACCGCAAAAATGACTTAAAGGATTTTGCTCACCTTCTAAAAATATTCATGTTGGGCAGAGATGAAGGATGGGAAATTGTGCTCCAAAAACTGAAATATTTGCGAAGTTGTTTGTGTGAAAACAGGAAGTACTGACTATAACAGTCATTAGGTTGTTATTACCAGCACTGCTGTAATAATGATAATTATCTGTTCTTTCCTGGATATTAGACAAGTTCAAGAGTTCAGGAGAGGGCAAGAATTATCAGAGGGCTGTTGTAATTCTGTGCATATTTGTGGTTGTTTGGTTGACATTTGTCCTAATTCTATAATACATTTTGGATAATTAAAATATAGTAATCTTGTAACTAAGAAGATTCTTTTGTTCTGTTGTTAGTGAACAGATTTTTTCCACTGATGAAATGGAGCCTGAGCAAAACAGATCACGTAGCAGCAGAAAACTACAGCAAAAGAAATATGTCTTGGGATAGAACCCTAAGTATGATCATGATTAAATATCCCATTGATTCAAAGAACCATGAAAAGCAGACATTCCATGATGAAATATCTCATAGCAGAACACAAGTAATGTGCTATTTTTATTAACCTATAAACTAATTTTATAAGGCTACTAATGATAAAGCAAAGTAAACAGTTTATGAAATATTGATTAGAGATACATCAAGCTAGTGTCAAGAAATCGGGAGTAAGATGGTTTACAAGAATTAAGCCATCATTAGATCACATGACCTAATCCAGTTTGAATTCAAACGCTGCAGATCAACTCAAGTAATGATGTATGGTTTATAATATGGGCAAAACCCTGCACTTATGGAACAATTTGCAGGACTAATGTTTTGTTTTGGGTTCTTTTTGCACCGTGGTAGCCAAACTGATGCAAAACCACAATGTAAATGTGTATAGCTGCCAAGTTCCATGCAGCTCTTTGTGTAACATTTAATGCAAATTGTTTAATAAGTTTATTTGCCAAAAGTTTGTGTATAACAATAAACTTCAGTTTAAAAAAAAACATGTGGGTTTCATAGATTCCAAGACCATTGCGATCATCTAGTCTGACCTTCTGTATAACACAGGCCATACAACTTCTTCAAAATAATTCTAGAGCATATCTTTTAGGGAAAAAAATCTAATCTTGCTTTTAAAAAGTTAGTCATGGAGAATCTACCACGGCTCTTGGTAAATTGTTCCAATGGTTAATTACTGTCAGTGTAAAAAATTATGCTTTATTTCCCTTTTGAATTTGTCTGGCTTCAACTTCCAGCCATTGAATCATCTTATATTATTTTCTGCTAGATTTAAGAACCCATTATTAAATATTTGTTCCCCATATGGATATTTATAGACTGTAATCAAGTCACCCCTTAACTTTTCCTTTGTTAAGCTAAATTGATTGAACTCCTGGAGTCTGTCACTATAAGGCATGTTTTGTAATCCTTGAATCATTCTAGTGGCTCTTCTCTAAACCCCTTCCAATTTATCGACATTCTTCTTGAATTGTGGGCACCAGAACTGGACACACTATTCTAGCAGCAGTCTCATAAGTGCCAAATAATAGAGGTAAAATAACCTCTTTCTACTCCTATTTGAGGTTCCCCTGTTTATGCATCCCAGGATCACATTAACCCTTTTGGCCAGAGTGCACATTGGAAGTTCATGTACAGCTGTTTATCCACCATGACTCCCAAATCTTTTTCGGTCACTGCTTCCCAGGACAGAGTCCCCCATCCTGTAAGTGTGGCCCACGTTCTTTGTTCCCAGGTGTATACATTTACATTTAGCAGTATTAAAATTCATATTGTTTGCTTCTGCCCACATGATCCAGATGGTTCTGAATCAGACCCATCCTCTTCATTATTTGTCACTCCTCCAATTTCTGTGTCATCTGCCTACTTTATCACTGATGATTTTATGTTTTCTTCCAGGTCATTGATAAAAATGTTTTGTATAGGGCAAAGAACAAATCCCTGCAGGATCCTAATGGAAACATAACCACTTGATAATGATTTCCCATTTACAGTTACATTTTGAGACCTCTTTTAGCCAGTTTTAAATCCATTTAATGTGTACCATGTTAATTTTATATTATTCTGGTTTTTAAATCAAAATGTTGCGCAGTATCAAGTCAGTCTATTATGTCAACACTATTATCTTTATTAATCAAACTTGTAATCTCATAAAAAAAATCAAGTTAGCTTGACAAGATCTATTTTCCATAAACCCGTGTTTATTTGCATTAATTACATTACCATCCTTTAATTCTTTATTAAACAAGTCCCGTATCAGCATCTCTATTATCTTCCTGGGATCAATGTCAGGTTGACAGGCCTATAATTACCCAGATCATCCTATTTACCCTTTATAAAAAAATGGCACAATTAGCTTTCTTCCAGTCTTCTGAAACTTTCCCAGTGCTCCAGGACCTATTGAAAATCAATGTAAATGGTCCAGGAAGCTCCCCAGACAGCTCCTTTAAAACTCTTGGATGCAAGTTATCTGGACTTTTTGTTTTTAAAATGTCAGACTATAGTAGTTTCCATTTAACATCCTCCAGAGATACTAGTGGAATGGAAAGAGTGTTGTCATCACTATATGCTGAGACAATATCATCTGGTTTTTCCCCCAAATACAGAACCGAAATATTTTTGAACATGTCTGTCTTACCTGCATTGTTGTTAATAATTCTACCATTTCCCTCTAGTCAGGGCTGGCCCTAGACCAAATGGTGTCCCAGGTGGGGAGCATCTTTGGCGCCCCCCTCCATTTGTTGAACTTCTGAATACCTTATTTTTTATTCTATTTGTAGCCCATTTCACGAATTTGATGCATGATTTATCCATCATATAGGATGATAAATTTGCATGCTAGGATCTGTAAATCTGTATTTATTCATGCCATATATAAGCAAACAAAAAAAGTGTTCGCTCTAAGCTTATAGAAACTTTATAATGTTATGAATAACTGAATGTACTAAAATCAAGAAATTGAACTGTGCACCAACATTGTGCAGACCAGTATTAAACAGTGTTACAGTAGGTGACAGCCTTAAAATACAAACCCTAGTCCCTTAGTTCAAAAGGTATATGTTCTCAGAAAGTCTGGAAGGTTCCATGACAGTCTACAAAGGTTCAGAACATTCTAAGAGGTTAGTGAAAAATGAATCCACATATGGAATACCTGTAATGTTTTACTTCAAATATTCTGTTTTCCCTTTTGTCACTCATAACAAAAACTGCAGCCTAGGCAGTTGCCTGCCCCTAAATCTGATCCTGCACCTAGCAATGGACTGATGCTATTGTGAGGATTCTTTTTCTTCCTTTTATATTTGTTAAAAAAACTCCTTATTGTCCTTTCCTCTACTGGCCATAGATTTCTTTGCTGGCCTTTGCTTCCTTTTATCAACTTTCTATGATTCCTAACTTCTGATTTATATTCATTACTATCAACTTCCTCTTTCTTCCATTTGTTATATATTATTTATATTTGGGTTTTTAACCAGCACAGCCTTCTTCCTCCATTGTGGGATTGTGTATTTTTGGGTATCTAGTAAATTGTTCTTAAATGATTCCCAATTATCACTCACAGTTTTCTGATTAAATTCTTCCTCACTGGTTGATTTGGCTCATAAGTATTTTCAGCTTTGTGAAACTGGGCCCTATTTAAGCACCAAGTATATATATATATATATATGTGTGTGTGTGTGTGTGTGTGTGTAGGCATATATGTATTTACGTATGTCTGTATATATAATCTAAAATATACATAATCCCCTTTTGCTCATTTGGTCCTTTGTAAATAGGTTGTAACATTCTAATTGGGCGAATCCTCCCATGAGGATTCAGTAATACCAACTAGATCAAATTTATGCTCATAAATGAGCTGTTCCAGTTCCTCTCATTTTGTTACCCAGACTCCTAGCACTGGCAATTCAAGAATTTATAGGCAATTCAAGAATTTCTTCTCTTCATGTCCTTTGGTTCCTTGATTAATTTTATTCTCAACGTCTTTATTTTGTGTGAACAGAGGCATTTTGTGGGGAGTAGCTGCATTAACGCTGATGAAAGATGTTGGATTGACAGCCCTGGTAAACGAAGCCCTCAGTTTTAGCTTCCCATATACACACTGCCCTGCCAGCATGCCTCAACACTGATCAGGGAAGGGGGATTTAATGTATGGGCAACAGAGGTGGATCAGTCACTGTGGTCCTTGGTGAATCTGTTAATTAGTGCCAGGTACACAGAGTCCATCCACATACATTGTAGTCTTTTTCTCCACCTCCCGCCCTTTCTCACACAGAGAAAGAGAGAGTTCTCATATCACAAACTTGTCATCACAGACTCCTTAATGTTAAACTTTGGACTCATTCTCCTTGTAGAAATCCACACCGTCCTTTCTGTGTAAGGTTCTTTCACAAGCTTCAGAAGCTGCCACTAGGCTCTGCAGTTGCATGTAAAGGTAGGGGTACCCTAACTGTCCTGTCATTCCAATCCAGCTGCAGGTTTGCTGGCTGCATGACACAGCCAATGGCTGAGGCATAGTCTACAAAGTCCAGCTGTCCTGCCATTAGCTGGACCAAAAAGCATGAGTGTGCTACCTCTTGGTATTTTCCAAGCTAAAACAAAGGTAAAATATGGGTAATAATACTACTAATCTGCATTCACATTAAGGTGATTCTTCAGTTAAAATCACAGCTTTTCTCACATTGCTCTTTTTGTATTTTCATATACAATTCACTGGGGATTTTTAAACACTAAGGCTGAGATTTTCAAAGCAGTCAAGACTAGAGAATTTAGATGCATCTTCCATTACAGTGGAAAATAATGGGAGCTATATGTCCAAACCCCCTAGACTGCTCTGAAAATCTCAACTTAATTCCTCATTTAGTCTATTAAATATCTTTGCTTCTAAGGAAGATCTTTGTTATATTACTGGCAAATTCATCTGCCCAGAAGTCCACAAATCACATGGACCCTATGAAATGCTGCTGCTTTTTTAGGAAAAATCTGCTATTTAAACTGAATGTGCTTGTTCCCAGCTGTAAATATGTGCCAACCAATTTATACTGTCAATGGACAGTCATTTAGGTGACACAAATTGGTTTCATGTCATTTCACATCAGATGATATAGCAACATAAAGTGCTAGAATGCCAGCTGCTTTCTGGAGATATAAAGAAAATGCACATCCTATCCTTTTATTTATTTTTTTATGTCAAAATACAAGTTACGCAGACAACCTCGATGTATTTTTTGCTCTCGTATTTCAGGACAATGTTGTTTAGATTTTTATTTCCTGTTTGCCTTTAATAGAATATAGGAAACAACTTGCTGATTGAAGAACTCATCTGACTGCATTTCTGTTGTTAGACTGTTTGACAGAGAGTTTAATTAGCTAATCAAGCTAGAGGAGTGCTATATATCTACTACTGCACTTTCACAAAGATGTGCTTGTGTTGATCTTTTATTTTCAGTATTAGCCTACATAAAACATAATTTAAATCTCTCTCAATTTTTAAAATATATTTATTTGGTGTGGGCTATTTTTAAACTCTCTTGTTCTGCCTCAAACTTCTGTTGGGAGTTACATTGCATAGCAGGAGATTGGATGGTTTTCCTATGAGATTAAAAATAAGTGGAATTTTTCAGAATCATCCAGCGTTGAAGTTAATGGGAGCAGAGTCAGGCCCATGTTGACTGCTTTTAAGTATTCATTCCATCCTTTATTCTCAGTTGTTTTAACCAGAAGTCTCCTAAACCAGACAATGCTTATGGGAAAAGTCCTATAGAATTTGTAGAAATATTGTCGTGTTCAATTAAATCCTACTGAACCATGCGAGGGAATTATGTCCCGGCAATAGAATTCTATAGGTTTGTCCAAAACACATTAATAGAAATGTACTCTATTCTCTCTCTCATTCTATGGCCCTGATTTTCCACTACATTTCAGCTGCAACTTGGATGTAAGGGAGAGGCGACTGCAGGGAGTGACAGTTTGGCCACTGCAGAGGAATGGTGGCATACCACAGCCTCCGTCACTGGCATACATGGGGTTGCCAACTGTTTAATTGCACAAACCCAAACACCCTTGCCCTGCCCTGCCCCTTCTCCGAGGCCCTGCCCCCACTCACTCCATCCCCTCTCCCTTCATTGCTCGCTCTCCCCCACCCTCATTCACTTTCATTGGGCTGAGGCAGGGAGTTTGGGTACAGGAGGGTGCTCAGGGCTGGGGCAGGGAGTTGGGGTATGGGAGGGTGTTTGGGGTGCAGGCTCTGGAAGGGAGTATGTGGGCAGAGGGTTGGGGGCTCTGGCTGGGCTGTGCTTACCTTGGGTGGCTCTTGGAAGTTCCTAGGCTCAGGGGAGGCCAGGTGGCATTGCGTGGTGCCCCTGCCTGCAGGCACCGGCCCCACAGCTCCCAATGGCCATAGTTCTCGGCCAATGGGAGCTGCAAAGTTGGCGCTCGGGGTGGGGGCAGCGCGTGGAGCCTCCCTGGCCGCCCCCATGCCTAGGAGCCAGAGGGAGGTGCTGATTGCTTCCAGGAGCAGCGCGGAGCCAGAGAAGGTAGGGAGCCTGCCTTAGCCCCGCTGCACCGCTGACCCGACTTTTAGTGGCCTATTAAAATCTCCTGGATCGGTTTCAATAGCCATTGGGAAATCAATTCCAGGAGACTCCTGGCCAATCCAGGAGGGTTGGGAACCCTAGGCATACAGTCTGATGCCAGTGGTGGATCAGGCATAGTAGAGCTCTGCTCTGCCCCATCCCCAGAATATCTCCAATATGTCCCCCTCCCTACCATTACACTGGCAGGAGATTTATGTTTAAGGGAATGCTCCACTGACTGGCCATTTTAAGGCTACTTTGCCTCTCTTATGCTTACATGGTACAAGGTGTCCTGAGCAGGCTAGAAAATTTTTAGAGTAATTTGTATAGAAACTTACTAAATTTCATTAGAACTCTGAATATTTCAAGCAAAGGCCTGTGGTAGCGCATCAGGTTCTAGGATCCCACTTAAAGATTTAGAGCTATTCTGCTGACTCACCCCGGCAATCAGACCAGGTAGGTTCCATTAGCTCTCACACAGTTGTAGAAAAATGTTGAGGCCTCTCTGATACAAGAAGGAATAGAGACAGAGGGGTAAGTGGAAGGCAAACACCTAGGAATAGTGGAAACCCCCTTGGAAGCTTGGTCAGGCTGAGTTTTCTTTTGTTGTTAACATAAAAAACAAACCCACCCTCATGAATGTGGTGTATTGGACAATATCCAGTGTGTTCACTGAGTTTGGAGCAAAGTAGGAATGCTACATGCTCCCAGGGCCAAATGGGCTTGTGCAGGGTGTACATGAGAGAAGAATTTGGTCCTAAAAGTTTTATAAATAAGATTTCTGGCAGTCCTATGAAATGTGTACCCTGAAACTAACACTGGTACTAAGTAGGATAACACAAGAACCACCAGGAACACATCAATAGAAGAAAACTAGGGAGTATAACTGAGGGAAATTAATTAGTAAAAATAAAACCTATTCAGAGATCCTTGTAAACTATCCCTAGGCAAGAGAGAATGTTCTTTGGCAAATTATTTTTTTGTTCCACACAAATGGAATGAAACTTTTTTAGCATAGCAGTTCTGTGGAACACATACCTAAAAAATCAGATGCGTCGGATAATAACTTTTTTAAATTTCCAGCTCTGCTGTTGAAGACCTGCATATTCAACATCCTAATCTGATAAAAATCAATGAATTGTGAAGATTCCTGGTGCTCAGAGCAAACTTAAATCGATATGTCATCAACTGAGACAAGTTCTTGTCTCATGTTTACACTGATTAATTTCTTAGCCTAGTACATCACATTGCATTCCATTGCCACTAGTGAAAAGAGCTGTGTGTGTTCACAGATCTGTTTATACATGGCCCCTTTAAATAAACCAGTTTTGAAGTTATAGGAATGTAACTCTGTCTCTTTCTTCTGCTAATTCCTTGGTTCCATGTACATTCTTGATCCATAAATGCTATACCAGGTTTCTTTCTCTCGGTTATTTTATTTTCTCTTTGGGGTTCCTTTGCATTGTCTACCTGGTAAAGCCTAAGAGTTCAGATGAGAAGCTGAGGATCTCCACTGTTAATCCCGTCTGCTAAACACCTCATAGTCTATCAGGGAAAGCAAGAGTGGCTCTCTCAAAAACTAATGCTAGTGAAGCTTTGACATTTAATAGAGGAGTATTGTGATTACCCCTAAAGTTGTAAAATTAGCCACAGATTCCAGTTCACATAAGAGTTGATGAACTTTACTGGCGTACTTAATTTGCACAACTCCTCCACATTTTACTTGAGCTTCAGGTTCAAGGAACCCCCAAAACTCTGCTATCAAAGTTTTGTATGTACACCTGCAAGGTTTTCAAGCAGGCGTAAGCTTAAGGTGAGGCCCTAGGCATTGGTGGCAATGGAGTGTGCCACATTTGTAAGTAGAACCATTGTCATCACCAGTGGGCTACTTATACGTTGTTCTTTGGCTATAGAGTTTCTGTACACAAATCCTCCTGTCTCTGTCCTAAAGGCATGTGTCCCAGTTTCCGTTCTGTTGTGCGCAATGGGTGGTGTGAAATCTCAAATGCATCTCAGAACCCTTCCTTGGAAGAACTGTCACAGCTACTACAATGGATTCTGCAGAGCTCTTGAGTTACTGAGTGCACAAATTAGATGGTGAATAAGGCAGCCATGTATGTGCATGCACCTCCTTGCATCATTCAGTTAGGATGCCAGGCAAAGAATGAGACCGGGAGTCTCACAATGAGGATAAAATAAGGGTGAACATCTGCCTCATTCACTGTGCACTGTCTAACTTGCACTTGAATGATGTGAGTGTAATTGTAGAAAAAACAGTATGGGCTCATATAATTAAAGAGCCAAACTCTCTTCTCATTTACATCAGCCCAGTTGTAAGTGAGAAGAGAATGAGGCCCCTGTGATCCTGTACGAATCCCAAACTCTCAGACTGACCCGATCTTCCTTTCAGCCATACGACTAGATGACAAGAAACTCCCAGGGCCTGATTGTCCTCTTTCTCCTCACCTTCCCATCCCACAGTTTTTGGTCCTGCTCGTGCTTGGGGCTGTGCAATCCATAAAGCATACCTCTGTGCCACTGTACAAAGGGAATGTTGGCACAATTAATGTACTTTCATGGGTTTGTCAGGAACTATTCATATTTGAATGCTCCTTCTGCTTCTCCTTCTTCTTCTTCTGCTTTGGATGTTATCCATGTATCAGTTCCTCTGTGAAAAAGAGAGGTGTTTGCAGGGCGCATGTTTGCTTTTAAACACTGCTGGCAGCCTACTGGGTGACCAGGCAGCCAGTGAGAGAGAGAGAGAGTGTATGCATGACTATGAGTCTGAGAGACCTCGGGTGTGAAATCAGTTTGGATATGATGGCTACTAGATGTGGTGTGCATGTCTTTGCTCCCTCTGCCCCCATCAATATGTTCTCCTATCTGTTTTATTTTTAATGCTGCATGAAATAGACACCTTTTCTCCTGTGGAAATAATATAACTGAAACGCAACCCCACTGCACTAATGTGATAATGAGAATAGGATGGGAGTTTTGTCTTTGGCTTCAAAAGGATCAGGATCAGGCCCAGCTGCCTGCTATTAATTCTTGCAGAGAAAAATATATTTTGAATATGAATTTTCAGGATTATGAAAGATTTAAAGAGCATTTTTCATTGCAACACTTCTCTACCCCAAATTGGATAAAACAGTCTGCTAAGTAAGCAACTCTTTCTCTTCTCATATCCCTTTGCAAGTGTAATTGCCTCTTTATGACCAACATTACATGTTCAGTATAAAGCATAAGACAGTCTATTAGCTATGTATATTGTATGCACACTTAAAGAGTAAGCTTTATGGAGGCATCTGAAAAGTACGGTAGCTGGATGTTTCAATATGTTATAATATGAATAATTTTAAGGGTTTTTTTTAACCAGTTTCCTAGAAAGAAAATAACTTTCTTGAAAAACATTTAAATGTTTTCCAGTGGAATAAGCACTAAGAAAACAAAATCTCCTGTTACAGTTCAAGTAGCACGAACCCCAGGTGGGAGCTAGGCACCCAGGCCCCTTTGAAAATCCCAGCTTCTGCAATAGCTTTAATTCCTTAGTACTGATCCCTAACTATGAACAGAAAGAGATATGTGGAGTCTTTCACTGATCATAAAAATGCACATGACTTTAAAACTACCATGGTGAAGACCTAAGGCTCAAGCTCTCTGGTCTGACGGCATTTATGTATTTATTTATTTTTGTAGAGGAAGGGAACAAACCATTCTACACCCTTGTAAACACATTTGCAGAGTATCATTGTTCTGACTGGAGGACTGCTCAAGCTGTGCCTCCTAGGGCTTGTCTACATGTGGAAATTGACCAGTTTACTTTAGCAGTACCATTATTCTGCTGCAATGAGGCCAATATTTGACCCAAGAACCTCTTAATGCCATTTGACAAGGAGGTGCAGAAGGGTACAGGTATCTCCTGATTCTGGTTCACCAAAGAATGCCATATAAGCTCTTAAATGAAAGCTAATGTCACACTGGTCATCAATATCATAGTGAAACGTAGGTACAGCTACTATGTAAGGAGTTATGTATCTGTACTAGAAGTTTATGTTCCTAAACATGTACATTTAAAAGCAGGTCACCAAAAGGTGATGTGTCTTAGACTGGTTCGTCAGAATTGTGTCTCTCTGTTGGGATGAAAACGAAGCATTGTAATCTAAGAGTAAAGACCATGAACTTTGGGGAATTTATAGAAGGCAGAGATGGCATCCTGCTTCTAGGAAGTAAATGGGCAGCACAGTTGTATTCATGAAAGGGGTTTCTCAACCAGCCGGGGTTGAAAACGCTGAAGAGGACTGGAGGTAAAAAGCTTTTTTTAGACAGGAAGTTAACCTCCTAGTTAACTTTAGTCTCCAGAAGGTGTCTTATTGTTTTGTTTCCAATATCCATCTCTTGAATTTGTAGAAGAAACTTTTATTCTTGTTTTCACAAGAAACATACTGGAGTGCTGTGGCATTAAGCAAAGCGCTGTTCCTGAGCTGAATGTTAGAAGCTGGAGTGTTCCGGTCCCTTGGGAATATCCGAGCTCGTAGATTTGTGAGTGTTCAGTGAAAAGTGGCTGGACACTGCAGGGAACAGTCTGTGCTCTCTGGGGTTGGTGTGTGTTACTTTCACTACTGATAAAGAGAGATTGAGGCCTGGAAGGCCGGGCTTGTGCTGCCAGAGGCTGTTTGGGTCAGGGAGGTGCTCCACAGCAAGCACAGACAAGACCCCTTCATTCTAAGGGCAGGTAGTGGTGAGGTGCCTCTCAAACAACGCGTACCCTACAAGCCCTTGGATGAGGAGTCAGTGCTGGCACTTAATGAGAGTCTCTAGTTTTAAAGCTAAGACAGCACAGAGTAATAGGTGGAAACCTCTTGTGCCAATAAGGTACTTAGAACTCAACCCTTGCTTCAGTAAGTGCAGGACGAGGTCCTCTGGCAACAAGATAACTTTGATGGTACCAGTCAGGGCTCTGCTAGCATGCTGTGCACATTGAGCACACAGCCCATATCACAGGTAGTGGATCAGCTTCAGACACAAACAGGAAAACATTACTGCATGGTGTGGTAAACATATTTCCTTCTGTGGTGAAGCTTTTCATTACAAAGGGGGATCTGTCATAACAGGACTTCAGTGAATATATACGATAATAAAAGCATAAGAAACAACCCAAGAAATACAGGTTTAATGATAGTAATCTAGATGAATGGGGTTTTAGACACACCATAGTTATGTTAAAAGTGACAAAGCAGGGCTAGGGGTTTGCAGGCTGTGAATGTGAAGAGTCTATGAGGCCACAGCTGTGCTCAGATTTCAAAAGATGAACAAGACTGCTTTATTGATTGATGCAAACGATGGCATGTCTATAAAATTATCAGTGCAAGATTCCCCTGTTGAAAGACTTCCTCTGGGGATTTTGCTGATTTTGTTTTTAAGTGGTGGTGGCCTCCTGTACCATAGCTTTCCTGGTTGATAATTACAGGCTTAAAACTTCTGTTAAAGACACACTGGGCTTCCAGCTGGTGAAAGAAGAATACTCTTTCTTAGAGGCATGTAAGGGATGCATTGCTAAAAGGAGGTGCAGGTGAGGACTATTGTTCTAGATCATGTTTTTAGTCAGATTAAAAACTATATGAAGCTAAAATCCCTAAGAATTTATTTATTTATTTATTTATTGGTCTTCTAAAATGCTAGAATTACTATAGCTTTGCTGTTGTCCATGTCCCCATCATAGTCCATAGTCCATAATGACTTGCTTCCAAAGACATTATTTTATCTCCCTCTATCACCCCACCATGTTTTTTTACTCATTCACATTGTAAAACAGCTACTATTTATCTTGTAATGTAATGAGTTATATTGCTTTGAAAATTACCTTCTAATTCATTCAGGTTCTGATAACCTTCCTCTAAGTATATGGTTTAGTAGCCTATAACCACCCAAATAAGAAATACTCTTAAGTTTCATTGGTTACTCTTGAACAAATTCTGCAAAATCAGGGCCCGGTCTGGGAAGATGTTGAACATCCTCAATTCCCTGTGAAGAGGAAACCTCTCCTGTAAATTGAGGGCACTCAGCACTTTGCAAGATCAGACACCTGCTGACCTCAATGGGAGCAATTTTGGCTGAGTGAAAGGTAGGGCAGTAGGAGAATAGGCATTAAGTACCAAGCAATTCATGAGGAATGAAACTATAGCCCTTCAGTGAATATTTTTTACATATCTAATAACATGGTACATGTGCTGTTGGAACACCCTGGGAGATCTTGTAAGAGCACCACCCTTCCTGTTATCCTTCCTGTTTGTGTGGCAGTAGCAATAGACAAACTAAACAACAAGCCGTGGAACTGCTGAGTGAATCTGAACAGGTTTTCCTCTGAAAACTGAAAATGAAAATTGCACCCTGCAGATAAGAGTCGGCAAGTACAATAAGTAGTATATGCATTTGAAACTTCACTTATGGCAGGTGGTCCGCTGTTTTGGTAGCAGAACAGTGAAATCCCACACAGTTGATCTGGGCTAGAAAAACCCAAGGAAATCCACTGTCAATATCAGGGCCAAGGCTGATAGGGCACCCTCTGATTCATAGAGTAGCACCAGATTCCACAGAAATCCTCATTCATCCTTGCGGCTGGTGTCATAACAGAAGACAGGGGAGACTGGAAAGAACAAAAGCAGTTTAAATTAAAGCAGACCAAACTTTAGGAGCCTTCTTGTTAGAGCCCTCCTTGGAGCGACAGTGCAGCATCCACCAATTGTCAGCCACTGCAATGTTTCTGAGGGCAGCAGCAAGCATTATGGGCTGTTGTCCCATACAGGAATGCAGTGGTTCCAGTTCTGACCGTTCAAGAAACCCCACGTGGCACCCCATGCTCAGATGTATTCTGAGATTGTACCCTACATGTCTCTAATAAAGTGGAGTTTTAAATGAACATCTTCGTTTTCTGCCTTTGTGGAACAGAAAATGATTTTTTTTTAAAAAATGTACTATAAATATCATAGTTCTACAGACATGGATATATTTACAGCCTATGTTGGACCCTATAAGAAAAACTAGAAGCACTAATAGTAACAATCCAAGATTTCTCCTCTATTTTGAATGAGCCAAGGTTAACAGTCAGTACCACCACCTTATCCTTGTGAGACCTGTCACAAAGGGACTCCATTTAGGTCTTAATAAGCCTCTGGCTTAATAGCAAATACGAATGCTCAGTGGTAGTTAATGCTGATCTAGATTATATCAAATCCCTGCAATTTCATGTGTCAGTTGCTAAATCTGCAACCACTTATAACTAAAAGTGATAATGGTATACAATATGTTGGGAAACAGGTGACATTCTATTAAGATTCTGAAGGCATTTAAAATACCATGCTCTAAGAAGGCTTTTCTTAGTCATGAGAGAAACAAGCTGCTCTTATTGTAACATACAGCACCACAAAAGGACAATGGTGGATACGGGGCCTGATTCTGATCTCACCTTAGTTGTATAAAACATAACTCTCTATTGATTTCAGTGTAGTTATTGCTGACTTACACAAGCATAAGAGGAGGAGGAGAAGCAAATTGTGTTTAGTGTTTGTTTTTGACTGCTTTTCAGTACAAATTAAATAAGAGTACGTGCTAGTTTAATGAAGTCATTTTCTCATGATCAATGTCTGTTTTACTGAAAATGCATTAAAAATCCTATCTAATCCATTGTCCAAAGTCTACTGCAGTATGCAATATGATAGTCGCAGCTTCTCTTTTGTAGCTTCTTCAGGCAAGCTGCCCTTGCAATAGTTAACATGTAGATCTGAACTAATTTGAGCAGGGAGATACTGGGAATCGAGCAACTCTGAGTGTTTCTGATTAATCAGAAACACCTACAAATAACTGAGAGTGGGAAATTTGTGCATATGTGGGCCTGATCCTACTCCCATTTAAAGTCATGGGAGATTTTCCTCTCACTGACCACAATGGATGGAGGATTGGGCCTATATAGTAATATACTTTGTGACATCTTGGCTTCACTGGTGTCAATAGCAAAACTCCCACTGACCTCAATGGGTCCAGGGCCCTTAATATTTTATGCCTCATTTGAAGTAAGAAATGGCCTAGGAAGAGCCTTTGACCCAAGCCATAGTTTGTAATTTATTATCCTTTGTCTGTAATTCTCAAAGTAATTCTGCACAACTCATGCTTTCAGAGTCAATTGTGAAATATGAGCCTTTTCTGGTGGCCAGATCCAAAGCCCACTGAAGTCAATAGAAAGACTCCTATTCATTTCACTGGGTTTTGGATTAAGCTTTATACAGTATTTCAGGCCAAGCACCTACATGTGATTTATTTAACCTATGTAGTTTTTCATAAACATTTTTATTAAGAAAACAAGACCAAATAATTGCATAGCAACTTTTCCAGTAGCTATTGGGAAGAGGGGCACAGGGCCCAAACCCGCATTTCTCATTCAGGCAAAATTCTCACTTCAGTCAATTGACATTTTGCCTAAATGAGGCATATAGGTTAAGTCCCTCTCTACAGAGAGAACCCAGCCAGGAAATGTAATATAACACAAACCTGGCTAATCAGTTTGAAAAGAGAAGCATATTTTTATTTTTTATAGGAGGCTGCAGTTGCATTCCACTGTGCATCCAACTACCTGCCATTACTAGTAGTTAGTGGGTAGATGATTGGAGTCATTTTTTAAACTTGAAGTCAGAATAGTTCAGACCAGAATTCTAACATTACCATGACTTCTTAATCCCTAGCTTCTAGATGATAATTTTATTGTTAAAGGTCTATATTATACTCTCCTCCATTCTCAGGGGCTAACTGCATTCAAGATATATACTTAGACTGGACTGTAAGGGCTGAGGTGTTTTTTATCTACCAAGTGGATCACACAGTAAATTTGTTCTTTTACTATCAAATATCTAAAATTTGTGATACTGCTCACTTGTAAGCTTTTGTTTGCGTTTAACGGCTAATTCCCAAATGACAGAGGGGAAGAGTGAGCAAAACGAAGTGTGGGGTGGGGTTATTTAGTTAGGAGATGACATCATTAAACTGCTTCCCAAGCCACTGCACCTTGACACAGTTCCAAAGCCTATGAAATATTGTCTCACATTCATCTGGGCACTCAGTGGGTGTCTGTGTGTGTATGTTTTTATATCTAATCTAATCTATCTATCCAGAATAAAATGGTGTACTCACCACATGCAGTGACCCCTATGACAGGTTACAATGCTGCAAGGGGTCTTAGTCTCTGGTACCTCGTGCAGGCCATCTGCCACTTACTGGTTCTTCCGTGGCTCAGTCCTCTAACCATGTCACATAAAATCCAATCCCCTTTTGGGGTAACAAAAAGAGCCTTCAGCTCTGCCCCACACGCCACCCACACTTTGGCTATTTCTCAGTCCGTCCTTTGGGTCAGTCTTCAGCCCCACCCCAGGCTCAGTATTCCTTCTGTTGAGGTTGCATATCCCTTCCTCAGGGGCTGGTAGGGGAACCCAGGCTTACCCTCCACTATGGGTTCTGGGCCAGGGATCCTGTATTAAATAGCCAGGTCTGTTTCTTCAGGCATGCTACTGTTTTCCAGACCTACTTCTAAGCCTCTGGGTGCTGTTTCCCCACAGTCTGTGCTTAACCCAGCTCCCTCCCTTTTGGTTCTAGGCCTTTGGCTTTTCCCCAGGTTTTGCCATCTTCTCCTTTCTCTGCTGAACTAACCACTCTTCCTCCCCTCTCAGGCTCCACTGAAGTGCTTTTACCAGCCCCTACCACAGGGTCTCCTCAGAGGAGCCTAATCTCTTTCCTGTGGATCCTCCTAATAGCCTTCATTCCTGTTCAAGTCCTGTCTCAGGGCTTTCCCCTCTCCTAGGAGCCTGACCTGCTCTCTGGGTTTCTCTCCACAGGAGAATCCTATCTGCCCCTACTGAGTTCCCACAGTTTCCCTATAAATGCCACATGCCTAGTGATCCTTACCTATCTCCGGGCTGCCTCTGACTAGGAGACAATCCATCAGTCACAAGTAAATGTATTGGCTCTTAGTCCCATCATCTGTTAGACAACGGGTTAAGTCCCATCACAACCTTGTTTTGATGGCTTCACTCATGTTGAATAGCATCTTACTCCACTAGTACTCCCACAGGCTTCAGTAGCTCTCTGTGGAGTGATCTTACGGCAACATGAATAAAGCTCTCTTCTCCCATAGAGAAGGTGGTGGGGTTTTTTGTTTGTTTGTTTGTTGTTTTTTAAAAATACAATTACTGTAAGATGGCTGAACTTCTGGGTGATAAAGTACTGAGTCTGGTCCCAGTCTTGCAAACATGAGCTTCAGAAACTTTACCTGTGTCAGTACATGTGCCTACGTGTTTGCAAGATCAGGCCCAAACTAGATACCTGATTTTAGTAGCTGTAACAGACACTTTGGTATGATCCTGAGAACCTTCCATACACAGACTGCCACTGATTTAAAGGAAAGTTCCACATGAAGAGACCTTGCAGGATTAGACCATTAATTTGCCTTGCAGTGCATTTTAAAGCCTGGAAATAAACAGAATTGAATCTGGCTCAATGTTTTTTTCCATTTGTAAAATGACAGGTTTCAGAGTAACAGCCGTGTTAGTCTGTATTCGCAAAAAGAAAAGGAGTACTTGTGGCACCTTAGAGACTAACCAATTTATTTGAGCATGAGCTTTCGTGAGCTACAGCTCACTTCATCAGATGCATCAGCTGTAGCTCACGAAAGCTCATGCTCAAATAAATTGGTTAGTCTCTAAGGTGCCACAAGTACTCCTTTTCTTTTTCCATTTGTAAAAATTTTAATGATAAGAAATGCTTTTGTGATATTGTTTCCTTTGTCTCTTTCTTGACTAGTTTTCAATGACTTGTTACCTTACAATATTGTACTGGAGGAAATCCACTGCTTTTTGCTTCCTAGAAAGTAACTTTAAACAATAGGAAAGCGAAAAGGTAACGAACAAGGTAGAAAGCAGCAATAAGCTTACACGAGCTGCCTCAATGCTACAATAATTTTTAGCTTTGAAAACTGGGACGTAAGCTATAAAACAGCTGATGTGGCAAAATGGATACTATTTTGAGAAAGGCATGTTTAAAAGTTTTAGCGGTTATAAGTCTCTAGACAATAATATTTCACAATGCATCATAAAGGCCAAAAAAAACCCAGCAATGACCTTTCTGTTGTTTTTAAAAGTTCTATGTAAAGATCCTTCACTTTAAACTCAACAAAATAAAAAAAAATTAGAAGCTATGAGCAATGTTCATGCACAAATGAGGAATTAAATAAAGCAGAACTATCTATTAGCTTAGTATATAATGAGAGGCAAATTCTTCCTCTTTCTTCTTTGCCCCCCACCCACTCAAGCACACTGAGGTTACCTAGGTGTAATGGAACTGAACCAGTTCTGCTGAATGGGGTGCAGAAGAGACTGGATTCTGGAAGGCTTAGGAAAAGATCCATTCTCTTGTGTACCAGGGAGCAGAGTTATGTTTCAGTATTTGGGTGCAGAGGGGGGAGCAGAGACATGCTGGTGCATCCACCACTATGCAAATCCATCTGCCACCACTAAGGAAGGAAAAAGGTCTAGAGCAAAGAAGCTGTGGAAAAATTTCAGCCAAAATCCTCAGAAGTACTGAGGCACAGAACACCCATGGATTTCAATGGGAGTGAGGTGTCTAAATACATTCGATGATTTGGGCTGAAGGAGCTATCTACACCACTCAGACAACACCCTTTTCCCCCCTCCCCCACCCCCACAACCAGTGCCCAGAATAGGCAACACTGTCTGCGTGCTGAGTTCTAGGATTTGCCTAGTGCTGGTCAACATTTGTTATAAATTCTGTGCTTTTTTTCAATAGTCCCTCCCATTTTTACTGAAAGTCATCAAAATCCTTCATTAATCAAAAACCTAGCTTTTGTTTAAGAAAAAAGGTAAACTTTTTTTTCATTTTCAGTAAAAATTTTGAAAATATTAAATCATGCACAGTTCTTTAAAAAGATGAGTTCATTCCAAATACTTTGTTTACATGAAAAAATGTTTAAAGTTTTGTTGTTTTTTTGTTTTTTACTTAACCCCAGGCCAAATACATCAGTTCTTACCAGTAGGACTCAAACAGGACTATGTTAACTGTCCCTATTTTTAATTTTATTCATGATTTGCACAGATCACATTCCAGGGAAGAAACCTGAGATCACTGATTGCTAAAACCAAAATGTCCACTGTTGCCATAAGAGTTTCAAATTGTATTTAGGACAAAAGCATGATGCTTTTATTTATGCTAAATACTTACTCACCAGTGCTTTTAATTTGTGCTAAATTCAAATCCTATTGAGGAGATCTCCATGTGCTATGGCGCTTGATTTTCACTCAGTCTTATAAAATGTTTAAATTAAAGGTTTTACATAAAGTTGGATATTGGAGTATGAGAAATATTAATTCTGTGTAAGTGGTAGCTGCTTTAGAAGTGCCTGCTCAATGTACAAGTAAATTGAATTAGATTTTTCTTATAAATATCAGTAATTCCTGTTGAATTAAATGGTGTGGTTTATTACTGTATGTTTTTTATTATGCACAGAAAATCAGTAAGAACTAAGTGCAAGCACAATCAAGTCATAAGTCCCATTTATGAAGAAGTACACGGTTTATTCAAGTGCAATTCAGCATGAAATACTGACATATTCAAAACCAAGCTAAGATTAGCTCAGAAAGTACAGAAGTTACCTGTCACTGCAGAGCCAAGTATTCACTATATATATAACCAAACAAATTACACTGAGATTACATAGCAAATCAAATTGTAGTTTCAATGAAAATGGTACTCGTTCATCAACTCAAAATTATCGCTTTACCAGAGCGATATCATAAATCCATGTCTTCTTCAGTTGCTTGAGTTTTGCCTGAGAAAGGAGTTCAAATTTAGACCTACAGTATGCACAGGAAATGTGACTACTTGGGCTTAATACACAATCCAAAAGGAAAAGTGTTCAAAATCTGTGACTGACGGCTAGTACACACTAACGCTGTAAGTTGGTCTAAGTTACACTAGTGAAGTCAACATAATTTAGGGTGACTTACAGCAGAATCTACACCGTGTTATGTTGACGGGAGACACTCTCCTGTCAACAAAGCTTCCACCACTTGCGGAGGTGGAGTACAGACATCGACGGGAGAGCGCTCTGCCATCGACTTAGCAAGTCTTCACCAGATCCGCTAAATCGACACCACTGCATCAAACGCAGAAGTGCCTGTTTAGCCAGTAGTGTAGCCATGGCCTTTGTTTTGAATGGAAGACAGGTGTCTGAATACCCTAGATGGCTTGAAAATCCCAGGGTCTGCAGACAGACAAAGCTTATTTACACCTAGTTACTGTGAAAAGTTGATGACAGATTTATTTTGCTTCACAATGAAGCCACCATATGATTCACTCTCTCAACAAATGAGAAAGTTACTGACCTGGACCTCTTCTCTTCTCAACTGCTATTCCAGAAAGCCTTCCATTAGAAAAATACATTTAGAATGGAATAAAGCATCTAGTGTGAAATGGTACTAAGAAAACATATGTTCTACTGGTCAGTAGTTATGGTGCTATCCTGGTGAATTTCAGTGGGTCAGCACTAATTTGGTTCACTGATTCACATCACAAATTTGATGCACCTCCACAATTAGAAGTTATTGACTAGTCAGCAATGTATAGTTTTCTAGTCATGCCATTATAGAAATATGTAAGAGCATCTATCAATAAATCTAGGTAAGTGATAACAAAATAGAGGCCAGTCTTTTCTCTTCTTGCCAGCTTCTCACAAGTTTTATTTGTTGAGTAACTTGTTTTCTTTTTTAAATCCTTTCACTGCAAAGAGTCCCCACACTATGTGTCTTATTGGTTAATTAACTGCATTCTTTAAAAAAACAACAAAAAACAGCAAAAATGTAGTTTAATAACTTGTATTAAAAAACCAGTCTGTGTCAAGAGTATATTAGAGACATTTCCTGAAATGTAACATGATAGTGAGCTTTGTTTCAAACTGCAATCAGGAGAAAAAACAGCCTACGTAAAAACCAAACCTGGACTATTGTGGGGTGTTGGGCGGTTTTTTTGTTTGTTTGTTTTTTAGCTACGTTTTCAAAAGCAGACTCCCCATTTACACACCTTTTTACAAACTTATTTTTCAGTCTCTATCGTTACGCAATGGAAAAGTTGAATGGGTGTCTTTGCAGTGAATAATTAGGCTGTCAGTTCCTGATCCAGCTTCCATTAGGAATTGAGTCTTTCCGTTGACTGGTGGAGTAGCTCCATAATTTACAATATTATTTGAATGAAACACTCTGAATATTTGTGATCAAAATTTAGGCACCCCAAAATGCAGGTAAATATAGGGGAGCGATGTGCAGGCTCAGTTGAGGTTTCTGAAAATCTGTTCGGAAGCTTAATTCCACATTTCCATACAGTAGTCTGCCTTTTACTAAAACAGGTCCAGAACTACAAGCCACTTAATTAAAGAAGAGCCCAAAGGAGTAACTTGTTAGACATGATAAATAATAAAACTCTAGTTCATAACATATGCTTCAGTCTCACAGTTTACTGTCTCATGAAACAAAATTCAAGGCCAAGTTTAATTCTAGGTATCCTAGTAAGTTCACAAAAACAATAGTCACATTAATCTAAACTCAAGGATATCAGTTAAGTAAACAGATTTACATTGTCTCTTCAAGTTCCATGAAATGCTTGCTGAGCTAGGATTGTTCTGAACAGCAAGTAATGTGAACATACGAGTAAGGGGGTTGCATTATAGTATTTTATCCCCTGTGAGACTGAAATAATTAAGTAATGAACATTTATAATTCAAGGGTACATAAGAAATATTGAGCTGCTAGCTGAGGATACAAATTAAAAAGAAAATATGGGAGAAAGTAATTGTGACAGCGATAGTCTGAATAGCTTCAGACCTCAGAAGTCATGAAATATAGTTGGGACTCTTTTCTGTTGATGCTGACCTTTTATAGTGCAGGATCTGCATGAACAACAAGCTGTAAAAAGAGATAATTTAACAGCACTTTTGATCTCCTGCCTGCAGAAATACTTTTAATTTAATTTTAATGAGACATTAAATAAGAGAATGGTAACCAGATCAACGGAGAATACCTCAGGCTGCTTAGGTGTTGAGATGATATTGTTAACCTTGCAGAAATGCCTCAAAATCTTGAAACTAAGTTCAGAGAACTGGACCTGAAGAATAAAGATGACGTGGGATGAATACATAGCAGACTAAAACATGAAGAAAGATGACTGTTTAAGTCAGTGGTTCTCAATCAGGGGTCCGGGGCCCCCTGGGGGGCTGTGAGCAGGTTTCTGGGGGTCCTCCAAGCAGGGCCAGCGTTAGATTCACTGGGGCTCAGGGCAGAAAGCTGAAGCTCCACCGCATGGGGCTGAAACCCAGAGCCCTGAGGGCCATCACCTGGGGCTGAAGCCAAAGCCTGAGCAATTTAGCTTTGCAGGGGCCCTGTGTCATGGGGCCCCAGGCAATTGCCCTGCTTGCTACCCCCTAACACTGGCTTTTATATGCAGAAAACCAGTTGTGGCACAGGTGGGCTGTGGAGTTTTTATAGCCTTTTGGGGGCAGGGGGCTCAGAAAGAAGAAGGTTGAGAACCCCTGATTTAAGCAAACAATTTAGGATCTGCTATACCCCAGTTTGGCAGGCTGATCCATGCTATTATAGGCCTGGGAAAGATTTGAAGGAAAGATTTAAAGTCTGATTAAAATCCTTAGAAGTCTGAAGAGTATCATAAAGAACAAACTTCTTAAGATAATTTAAATGGAAAGAAGGCTCAATCCTGTCCTCTTTATTCTGCCAGCATTGCCAATAAAGCTAATTAACTGAGTAAGACACACAAGACACAATTTTCTTTGACGAAGGACTGTATGATTTTTCTGATTGTGATGTTCATACAAGAGAGGAGAATTCTAAAGTGTATATTCTGATTCCTTCTTCTTTCTCTTCCCCGCTACCCCCCCAATCAATAGTGATTTGTGATTGATCAACATAGTCACATAATAAATTAATCTCTCACGCACCACGGAATTGTAGTCGGCTCAGGGATGGAATGTGGAAACATTGCACAGCGAAATTACACAAAGTAGGACTGGAATTGAACAATACCTTTTGATTCTGCTGAACCTACAGGGGAAAATATTCTAGACAGGTGGAATATAATTTCCTAAAATATATCCTGGCCACTTCATAGGAGTTAACTTTCCTCAGGAAAGGTCCCATAATAACACCCATTTGGTAGGATGTCTGTGTCATAATGTTTCATTGGAGATCATAGATGTAAGTCAAAAAGGAACCATTAAGATAATCACTGAATATGTCTCATCCAAAATATGGCACCTTCAACAGTGATGTGACCAAAGCACCATGCTCACTTTCTCTCAACGCAGTCCTGTATCCAGATGAAAATCCTCCCAATTTTACAAGTTTAAATTGTGGAACCTTTTGCATATTAACCCTAGGGTTAACTGTGGCCAACAAACATATCTTTAAATACAACTGTCCTTATCCATATTTAGGACAAAATGATATTTAACATCCCATGAGTTAAATTGTGTGGGTTAACCTGTTTTCTAACATGATGCATTTTTCCAGTATAGACAAAGGCCTTATCGGTTCTTATGTCTTAAAGCATAACTTTTCTCTCTCTCTCACACACATAGACACACACTTCCTTTCTTGTGCCTCTATACATCCCACGCAGACATAGGCAACACAAGTAGCAAACTAAATGCCTTAATGAGCACAAAAAATCTAAAGTGCTATTGGAATGTCCATATCACAAGGAGAGGGAATATGGATTATATATTTGACAACAGAACCGATGGTCAAAATTTTCAAACTTGGGGATTTTAACCACTCAAATCCAATGTGCAAGCATCGAGAAAGGGTATGATTTCCAGAGACGCTGAGCAATTGCAGCTCCCACTGACTTCAATAGGTGTTGAAGACATTTAGCACTTCTAAAAGTCAAGCCAAAGGTGGCTCGAGTTTGGCGCAAACCCTAGAAATGAGGCACCAACATGTGTGGCCACTTTTGAAATCATCGTCCTTTGGTTTGAATGAATTTGCTTGTTATTCCAGGTTAGAATGGCTCTTGTGAGCATTTGTCAGCTTAAGAATTTCTCAAGAATTATGTAGCTGTGGCTATTTATTTGCATTTATGTAATTCACACTGCATAATTGGTCACTTAAATCATGAGGTCTGTTCCTGCTTCCCTACTGCATGACTCCCAAACTCAAAAAGAGCTCTCAAGATAGCTATATGAATAGCTGTGAGAATTTATACAGGTAGTCACGATACTTTCCTTTTCCATGAACATTTTTGTGAGCAAAGCTTTTCTTGAAATGTTCATGAAGTGCAAATTAAGGTGGTTACTGCCTAAATGAATTTACAGATTTGACAGAACAGATATTCACAAATAAAATTTTGTGCAGTTTTTGCCTAGTGCTGGGCACACCGGATGTAAGAGGAGAGGCATAGACAGAGAAGTGATGCTTGCATTTTATGTGGTGTCAGAAGAGAAACCAGTGTAGAGAAGGTTGAAGACACTGTCAAAGTAGCACATAAGCAAAATAATCTTTGCTGGTGGTGCATTTGGATGGATCACTAGGTCACTAGGAGGACAGTAGGTGTTGATTGACAAAGAGAATGGGATGAGAGGAGAAAGGATAGGGGAGATATCAGAAAGAAAGCCTGGAATGTAGGGCTGGACTAAGGGTTATATGCAGTGATGAGCTGCCAGAAGCTCAAGAACTGGTTCCCTCACTCGCTCCGGGTCTTCGGCAGCACTTTGGCGGCACGTCCTTCAGTCCCGCCTGGTCTTCGGTGGCACTGAAGGACCCACTGCCGAAATGCCACCGAAGACCCGGAGCGAGTGAAGGACCCGCCGCCGAAGGCTCGGAGTGCCGCCGAGTCAGTAAAAATTCACCTGGGAGCCTCCCCAGCCTAGAGCTCAGGCAGGACAGACAGGACAGTCCTGCGGGCCACATCCTGTCCATCCTGCCTGAGCTTCCCCACCCCTTTAACAACCAGTTCTAAACCGGCTTCAAAACTTAACAACTGGTTTGCGTGAACCGGTGCGAACCGGCTCCAGCTCACCACTGGTTATATCTGAAAGTGATTATCTTACAGATGAAAGTTGAACACATGGGAAAGGATAATCTGAGGAAGAAAGTAGAAAGAGAGATGAGAGATCGAAGTCTAGAGCCTTTGGGGACTCTTGGCAGAAGGAGGGTGGCTGAATCGAGAGCAGTCACAGAAAGACAGGCAGGGAAAAGGTGTGGCGGCTGAGGAGGAAGAGGGAGGGGATTGTCTGACTGTCCAAGGGAGCAGAGAGATCAAGAAGAATATTAAGACAGAAATACTTAGAAATAGCATTTATGAGTTAAGTTTCATGGGGTAAAGTATTCTCAGTTTTGTTCTAAGGAACTTTTCAGTCCCCGAATTTACTTTCCCTGAAAGCTTCACAAAATGGTTATTTTTACTTTAAAATATGAAAAATGTGCTGTTCATTTCAACGCAAAATTTGATCTTCATTTTAAAAGTGTTCGATTTTGGCTTGCGTTATATTTTTTTAGTCCCATTTTTGATCAAACAGTGCATAACTATGCTTGTTTTCCTTGGAACTGAAATACTTTCATGAATTAACAGACGGTGAAATTGTGGCATTAAGAGGGTTTCAAATATTTTGAACAATTTTTATTTAATTCTTAATTCCTTTTTAAAAGAAAAATAAAGATGCCTAGCCTGTCATAGAACACAAGATTGCAGGGTTTTTTTTATTTATTTAACAAAACATGAAGTTATTGTTAAGCTAAAATACTGCAAAAAGCATACCCAACTGATGAATTTAAAATAGATTTTACTTCCAGAACCTGATCCTGCAAAATGAAAAGGAGTACTAGCATGCATAAAGTGGTGAAGTGTTGCATGATCTGCACTCTAGAAACTAAAAGTAACACAGGTTGTTCTTTAGGCTCAATTCTGCAACTGAATCCATGTAGGCATAGCCTTCACTGATTTGATTCTCCATACCAGCCCACAGGGATCCACCTAGGTGGATCTGACTGTGGGTTGGGGACATAAGGTCCCTGCAAACATGGACACATGTTCCTTTGTAATAGTAGGACTACTCAAGTGATTAAAGATTTCAGAGCAGCAGCCGTGTTAGTCTGCATTTGCAAAAAGAAAAGGAGTACTTGTGGCACCTTAGAGACTAACAAATTTATCTGAGCATAAGCTTTCATGAGCTACAGCTCACTTCATTGGATGCATCCGATGAAGTAAGCTGTAGCTCATGAAAGCTTATGCTCAGATAAATTTGTTAGTCTCTAAGGTGCCACAAGTACTCCTTTTCTTTTTTCAAGCGATTAAAGTTACTCTCATGTAAGGGCCCAATAATGCTGCAGAGACTTATGAGCATGCTTGACTTGGAAGAATTTTGAACATTTAAGTCAATGGAATGTCCCAGTGCATACGGAGTCGCACCTTTGTAAATTTTTGCAGGATCAGGGTCTAAGCAGTTGCAGGAAGGGGCTTTCAGCAATTCAAGTACAATGGTGGCTGGCAGCAGCAGAAGACCTTAAATTAGATAATTCTGCCCCCCCCATCTTTACCCAGATGTTTTAAAGCTCAGCTACTCCTAGAATACAAATTATTTGTGCCCGTGTTTAGTTTAGAACAATTCTCAAGGCAATACTTTGGTAGGACTGATCTAATGCCAGAAGGAGTCTCGAGAAGGACAGCAGATTAAAGGAACATAGGGAACAATGCAACTGGAGCAGATATTGTCTCGGTTCCTCTTTGCAAACTGAGAAGTGAGTACCAGTCTCAGTGTGAAATGCACCCTCTCTCCCTTCCCCACTCCACCCCCCCTTTTGGGCCAACCCAAATGTTTGCATCAGCCTCTGAATTCCAGGAAATTTAAACAAGCTCTGACTAGAGTGGGGCAAATACTGCAATAGCGTATTCGTGAGCATTCATTTGAATAAAAGCCATTGATACACATCAGCTTCACTTACAACAGTTTTTATTTATCTTCTGTGAGCATTAATACAAGCCTTGCAAATACTCAGGGAACGTGCTCATTCTGCATGGCCATCTTGAAAGCTCTTTGAATTAGTCTCCATCTGTTAAGAGTTTTCTGGCTTGTCTACAGAGAGAAATTGACTGTCAGAACATTAGTGGTGTAATGATGTCACTATAGCTATACCAGCCCTGGGTGGGCATTCTATTCCAGAATCAAAGCGACTTTATTCTAGTGTCATTTCTCCATTTGAATTACTCAGACAAAAAAAAAAAAAAAAAAAAAAAGAGAGAACTTGTCTCTCTCACCCACAGAATTTCGTCCAATAAAAGATATTACCTCACCCACCTTGTTACTCACCAGAATAAAAAAAAGCAATTTTACTGGAATAAAGTCACTTTCATTCTGGGACAGAGTACCTGCACAAGAAGTTATACTAGTCTAGCTACAGCAAGGTATTTATACCACTATACTAAGCACTGATGGTCAGTTTCCCCCTCTAGACAAGACCTTCATCTGCACCATCTGGGTGCAGAAACAATGCCATGTGATTGGGACAGCCAATTACTTGCCACAAAAGAATCGTGAATAGTCAGAGAAGGAAACAATTTGTTGGCAAACAACTCACAGGTGGAGGTATATTGATAAAACACAGATAAAAGTCAAATAATTAATAGTCATTTAAAAAAGTCTGTTTATGGTTAGTCTGCAAACACACACACAAAAGGCTAAATTAATTAAATAGGTTGTATACTACAACTAAGTCAGAAAACTTTAGATTTGACTAAAATCCCAGTGCTGAGGACTCTTACTCAGATCATGAGTTTTTTACTTCTTACCCATACAATAAGGAGTTTAGACGATTGAGCCTCAAATCACTGTTCCTACATTTAGGAAATATCTGAGCAGATCACACAGTGGAGACATCCAGACCTTTTTATAATATATAGGTAGGTTGGATTCCATTCTCAAACATTAAAAAGTGACGCCAAAGAATGCCCTGTAAACAACACCACATTTAAAGTTAGTTAAGCTGATTGGCCTTTAGCTACAAAGAAAATGTTGGAAGGAAAATGTGAGCTGCAAAGTGGTTTCAATCATGAATGGAACCACCCATCTGTTTTTTACTAAAAAAAACCACATGTTGTTATCCAACTGATCAGAATGCAAGACATGATTTTATTTTTAATTTCATGAAGGTTTGGACACAAATCACAGCCTGGTACAATTGGTTTTTCTTTTCTTTTCTATTGCTTAACATATTGAGGAATTGAAAAGGAGCATATGTGAGGACAAGACTGATCACAAAGGCAGAAACATAGGTGGCAAGTTTACAGATTGTGCTAGTTAAGCAACACTATGAGCTTCTTTAGCAGTCAACTCTATTTAGTAACCAGTGCCTATGGCCTTTTGGAACATTCATTGTGATTAACTGAACACATTAGATTCTGTGGATTGACCCATGGCCCCTGGAAACTGGAACTAGTTAATTTTATTTTGATACAGCCAAATTATGATTGCAAGTAACTGTTGGATCTCAGAGGACCACTAAAACATGTTCAGTTGTACCTAGAAAAAGAACTCCAAAATAAATCCTACCAACAATTTTTTTTAATTTATAAATGTTATCAAATTTATGTAACATTCCATTAATAATACCTGCAATACAGGAATGGTAATGTTACACAGTGAAGCACTCAAAAGTCAGGAAATGTGAAAGTTAACGTGGTCTGTGCAATCTTTAAAAAGAAGGGATAGGTAAGTGGGTTCTGTCACCTAGGTGCATCCGATGAAGTGAGCTGTAGCTCAGGAAAGCTTATGCTCAAATAAATTGGTTAGTCTCTAAGGTGCCACAAGTACTCCTTTTCTTTTTTTTTTTTAGGTCTGAAATTGAAATCCTTAGTGCCTCCCCATCAAAATAAAAAGATACCTAGGAAAAACAAATACATATTTTGCAAAGATGATCTGTACCTCTGCTCCTCAGCTTGTTAAGAAGAGTATGCACAATCTGTAGGCAGTAATTGCTCTTCCTGAAGTTGTGAATTCCATTTGGTAATGGTCATGTCTCCTCACACTTTTCTCCCTTTGATTACCAAAGGAACGTCCCTGTGTAATTTAATTTACTACTAGTTTAACCTGATAAAGGTAAAACAAATTTTCAGGAGCCATGGATCAGTGCCTTGACATCTCCCTTTGATCTTCAGCTTCCTCCATCTGCTGCTTACTGTGCTACTTCACCGTTCCTTTTCCATAATTAATGTGCTTGAACATCATTAGAAGTACTATGACTACAGGGCATCGTAATTACCTGCACTGGTAAATCAAGTGAATTCTTCGTGATGAGAGGTTTAAAAACAAAACGTTGAGCTGCCTACACTTTGATCGATCTTGCCACAAAGAAGTGTAAGGGAAATCCATTCACCTAGCACTGTTTTTCTTAGCATTGCAGATGACATGGAGCCCCATGATGGGATATCTGTAGGATCTCTGCTGAGTCAGTTACAGAGCATTGTAATTGTAAATTGTTTGCCTCTGCCATTTAACAGCTAGTGAGATGGTCCTCAACAGGTGTAGCCTCCAGTTAAAAACATTTGTTGGCACATACTTTTCTATATATAATAATAATGTAATGGGTTCCCCTTCCCTACTAGCTGGGTTGGAGGTGAGTGTGGTTTGAGAGACAGAGAGGCATGAGGAATAGAAATGGAAAGAAGATGCTCTTTTGAGGGAGGTGTCATGTGTTGCCAGTTCTAGGACAGACAGGCACTGCTGTGTGAGAGTTCAGGCTGCCTTAAAGTTGTGTTGGATATTTTTAGACTATTTGGTCTTGCCTCATTCCTTTGAATGATGTTACAATATTTTTAAAATTGAAAGTATAGATGTATTGTGTAAAGTTTATACTTCATCTTCCTTGCCTTCTTCATGTGTCACTTGTTTTCTCCGGCCTTGATCCTGCAAGAACTTACATGGATACTTAATTTTATGCAGTGAATACTTCTCTTTGAACTCAACTCATTGGGACTATTCACCTGCATGAAGCTGTGTGTGTAACTCTTTTTGCAATATCAGACATAAGCCCTGATTCTAAAAGCACTTATGCATAAAGTTAATGGAGCTAGTCTTGGTAGTAAAGAAGAGCACGGGCATAAAAGTGTTTGCAGATTCAGGGCCTTAAATGACAAATTCTTTGGGGGGCAAGGATCATATCTTAGTTTTGTATAGTGTTTGGCCACGTCTATAAGATAAAAACTCAATGTGAATTGATACTTCCAGAAATAAGTAATGTGGCCCTATTCTACTCTTCTTTACATTGATGTCACACTTTTTTGAAACCATTTACTTGACGGAAGTTATTCCTGGTTTACAAGTGGGTAACACAGAGGAGAATCAGGCCAATATGCTTCAGAAGTAGCAGATTTACAATGATTGTATTTTCGATGTTTATAAGTTACTTTAATGCCGTTATTAAAGAAAAAATCATTTTTAATGGCTGTATTTGTCGTAATTCCCCAACACATTAGAGACTCTTATTTTGCTCCGCACACTGCATACTTGTTTGCTTCCAGCCTAGATTTCTGTAAATACCGTTAGCAATCTAATGACCTATCTAATGTGCCTCATGAAAAAATCTCCAGTAATTTTAATTTATCCCAGATTAATTATATATTTTTATTAAAAAGCATCCCCCCACTCAAAGGAAACTTCTAGTACTAAGTTACAAATTTTAGTAAGTGACAACTTTTTAAAAATGTGGTGTTTTGTAGCCGGGTTGCTTCCAGGAAATTAGAGAGAGAAGTTGGATGAGGTAACATCTTTTACTGGACCAACTTCTGCTGGTGAGAGAGAGAAGCTTTTGAGCTACACAGAGCCCTTTCTCTGTGTAAGTCTGTGCCTTGTCTTTCTCACCAACAGAAGTTGATCTAATAAAATATATTACTTCATCTTGTCTCTCTAACATGGGCGGCAGGTATAATAGGCAAGGGGACACTAAGCCTCCCATAACGAAGGCCATGGCCCTGCCCATGATCTGCCCCGCCCTGAAGCCCTGCCCTTGCTCCCTCTCTCCCCCGAAGCTGGCAGGGGCTCAGCTTGGGCTGGTGGCCTGGGACTTGGTGTTCAGGCCAGCCAGTGGGTTGGGGGCGGCTGATGCAGCTAGAGTGGGCTGACTGGTGGCCCGTGGCAGCTAGGGAAAGTAGGCCGGTGCTTGGGGTAGATCAGCCTGGACTCCTCCAGCCACAGTGTTGGAGAGTGGGATTCAGGGCTCTGGTGGGTGAGGAGAGTGGGGGTGGGGCCTCCAGTGGAAGGGGTAGGGCCAGGGGGCTAGCCTCCTCCAAAGTGGGGGCGGGGTTCACGCGCTGCCCATGACCTGCAACACAGAAGGAAATTGCAATCCAGCAGGTGGTTGCCACTGCAGTGTTAGCGTATCTTTTCTCCAAAAAGACTTGATTCAGAAGTCCATTGTCTCTCCTTATCTTGTTGTATTCCCAGGAAACATTGGTAGGGTGAGTAGTAGTGTCCTATTTTCTAATGTTGTCTGGTTGAACAAGAACATCACATGTCTTCCTACAAAGCACTTATTTTTCTTGGTCTTCTATGTAGTGTCTTAGCTTACCTATCACTAAAGACATTGTGTGACAATGCCCACCATGATTTATGGATGTACTTCTCATCAGTGCTAGTGCAAATAAGGGGAGATGGAAAGAGATCCATATAATAAAGACAGGGTCTCATGTATTCCACAGCCACAGACTGCTGCACAACCCATCTCTTGCTGCAGAACTGAGCTCCAGCAACTGTTGTCAGGGCTTGTCTACACTGGCAATTAACAGCACTGCGACTTTCTCGCTCGGGGTGTGAAAAAACATCCCCCTGAGCGCAGCAAGTTGCAGCGCTGTAAAGTGCCAGTGTAGACAGAGCCCCAGCGCTGGGAGCCTTGCTCCCAGCATTGGGAGCCGCGCCCCTCGTGGAGGGGGGGTTTTTGAGAGCCTCTCCCCCAGCGCTGCACCGCGACCACACAAAGCATGTTAAAGCGCTGCTGCGGCAGTGCTTTAGTGTTGCCAGTGTAGACTGTGACATTAACCTTGAAACCACGAACTGAGCATTTTCCTCCTCGGTCTGCAGACACCCCAAAACAATAACCTGGAAAGGCCTGGACTGCATCAATTAATCTCAAGTGGTATTAACCCAACGGACGACAATTTCAATGCCACATTAGCAAGTTCATCTGCAGAGCAGCTAAACATAAACGTCTAGCTAACATTCACAACCAGAAACTGCTTTCCGTTCCTCTCCAAGTGCTTAAAGCACCAAATGTCCCCTCTCCAGCTCTTAAGCCCTCTCCATCTTGTCCTGGAGATTTTCTACAGTGCATCTGGGGATTGTCAATGCAAAAACCTGTAGCACATTTGAAACTGAAATTGTGGGGGCAGCATAAAGGACATTGAATTTTAATGTTCAGGTAAGTAACACAAGAGCTACTGTACTGATTGGATTATTCATTTTCATATTTAATTAAAATCTCTATTTCAGTAATTTAAATGAAGGCACTAAAGAATCCAGTCTGCCACAGTAGAGTGATGTAGCAATTATTTACTATTTCTATTGCAGCTGTATCTATGAACCCTAATCAGGGCCCATTGTATAAGGCATTGTGCAAACACATAGCATAAAGACCATCCCTATCCACTGATCACTCACAATCTAAGAATTAAAGGACCTTGCCAGAGAATTTTAGGTCCAGTTTGCCATGGGGTACATGGGCCTTAATTATAGGATAAAAGAAATGGGATTATAGGACTAAAAACTCAGGTTCTTTCTAGATCATATCCCAAGACATGTGATGTTGAATAGCTCTCCTTAGCGGTGAGGAGTTTCCTAACCTCATTCTTCCATCCCAGCCAGAGAGCTGTGAGAGGAGAGGTTTACAAAGCTTTTACTTGTTGGTCAGCTAGGATAGGACAGGATCATATGTTTTATGCCATTCAAACAAAATATCTGACTATTCCCAAGTGTAAGGGGACTATTGCCCCCCTACTAACATTCAGTGCAGGTGTTTTAGTTGCTAGCTCCCAGTACTAAAAAAGGGGAAGGGTCGATAGGTATTCAGGACCCTGAGACTGACAGCCCCCAGGAACAATGGGGAAAGGCCAATGCTCCAGGTCAGCCTCAATGACAGGGCGAGCAGGCTAATCAGGGAGTCAGGAGGCCAGGGAGGTCCAGTTCTCCGTGTGAGCTGGATTTGCCTGGGTCAGACAGAGTGGGGCCAAGCTAAGGAGGAAGCAGGGGCCCAAGCTGAGCTGGGGAGCAGAGATGTGCCAGATCCAGAGGGATCAGAAAAGCAGCCCAGAGAGAGCAGACCCTGTCCTGGGAGCAGAGTTGCAGCCCCAAAGCCAGAGGCACAGTCCAGAGAGAGCAGACTTGCCCTGGGAGCAGAGCTGCAGCAACCAGAGCCAGAGGGGCCAGAAAAGCAGCCCAGGAAGCAGGTCAGTGCAGGGAGCAGAGTCACAGAAGCAGCCTGCAGAGCAGACCTGCCCTGGGAGCAGAGCTGCAGCAACCGAGCCAGAGGGGCCAAACAAGCAGCCCAGGGAGCTGGAGGCAGAGCAGCAGCAGTGCTGAGACAGAGTGGTGCAGCTGGGGCTGGAGCAGTCTGGAGCTGGGTGCGGTGAGCAGCTGGGGAGAGCGAGGGGGACCCTGGGCAGCGGGCCCAGCACAGGGAGACGCCTCAGCCAAGGGTCTCTGCAGGCTAGGCTTGGATCGTAACCCTGACAGGGTGGTGGCGATACTGGGAAGAAGGGTCCTACCACTTAGAGCCTGAGAGCATGTGGCCACCACCAGAGCGAGTGTCCAACCCACAGCATCCCTGCAGCACAGCCAGGGCCTGAGCAGGAGGCCTGGGACTTACAAGGAACAGACTGTGAACTGCCCTGACATTCCAGAGACACTGTTTGTGATGTTCCCTGCCACAGAGCGGGGTGATGTGTTTCCTTTAACCTTTCCCATTTTTCCTTATTCTTTTAAAAATTAGTTGTTGATTAAATAGCTTGCATTTGCTTTAACTTGTATGTAATGGTCAGTGGGTCAGAGAAGTGCCCAGTGCAGAGAGAGTACTCCAGAGTGGGAACACCCTAGCCCCTGTCCTAGGTGACCACAGCAGGGGTGGGGGTCGAGCCCCCCAGGAATCCTGGGCCCAGCCTTGTTGGGATTATGAGGACTCTGCCAGACAGGAGAGTGGAAGGGGAGCCCTCAAGGGCAGGGAGGCCAGTGGGTAAAGGAAGTGGGAGCGAGGACTCAGATCCTTTCACTAGCCCACTTCACTGGGGTATTGCAGAAGCCAGGAAAGTTCCCCACAAGAGTGGGACTATTCCCCTGCTTACACAAGGTAAACTGCATTAAGAAATATTTAGTTATATAAATAAAAAGAGACTAATGATGGATGAGGTTAGGCTGCTATACACTGTGGGTGGGGAGGAGATTAATGATCTAGGTGTCACGGATCCACAGGATTGGTGCTATGGCCCCATCTTTGGAACAGTCTCTAGGAGGAACGCTTTCAATGCGCCAGACATGCCTCTCTGCCCCCCGAGGTGTGTGTGTGTCTCACTCTTTCTCCAGGATAAGCTCTGCAGCTTCACAACCTTCTCAGACTGGACATGTGAGCCTTCAGCACTCCTGCTTCACACCGTGAGCTCCATTCAGCGAGTCCATCTGAAGTAGGCTCCTGAAGGAGACTTATATGTTCTTCAGGGATCAAAACACCTCTGCAAGCATTTGCAGGGCCACTCACACAGCTCTGTCAAAACGGAAGGGTTTATTAGTCAATTGAACACAGCAAAGGAAGTCTGTGTTAGTATAGAGAAATGAAGGTTAAAGTATAGTCCATTCTGGGTAGCCAGAGCCCAACCAAGCTGTAATAAAGAAGTGAACCCTCTTTGTTAAAGCTCTGTCTGTCCATCTGTGTGACCACCTTCGTCAGACTCCCAGGTGTTCCTCGACTGCTTCCTGCAGATCACACTTAACTTCCACCTCTCAGTCCTTTAGGGAAATGCTGCTCAGCTTCCTGAAGAGAGGTGGGGCAGTCTATATGGTCATTGTTTGCTAGGAGTAGATTGTCTTCATGGATTCTCTGCTGATATGGGGCCTCAGCAAGTCCCTTTCCAATGTCCCATTTAGTCCCAGACAGCTAGGCGCCATTCACACCTACGTCTTAGCCTGCCCTGGGAGCAAATGGTCCCTTTCCACCCTTGCCATCCACTATGCAGCAGATAGGGGAAACTGAGGCACAAATACACATCATAAAAATATTACAAAAAAATCCCACTTCACCACATGAGTTATGGCCCCAAAATTAAATGAATGCTTTGGCTTGGCTTTCAATAACAATGATATTATAGTGCATAGGCAGGATGGCTGCTGCTGCTGAGTGTAGAGAGATGGAAATTACCAAATCTGAAGTGGAAGAAAACTGAAAGAGCTTAAGGTTTCAAATTTCCATCCCAAAATACTAAAAGAACTGGCACAGGAGGTTGCCATTCCAGTAGCTAGGATTTATCTTTCTATTTGATTGTGGAACTACATGAGTGGAGAATAGTTAATGTCATAACTATATTTAAGAAAGGCGGGGAAAAAAGTGATCCGGACAATTACAAACCTATTAGTTTGACCTCAGCCGTATGCAAGGTAAATGGAGAAAGGGATGTAATATGACATAGGTTTACCAAAGGTAGATCATGCCAAACTAACCAGATATCTTTCTTTGAGAAAACTGATTTTGTAGCTGAGGGAAATGCAGTAAATCCAATACACTTGGATTTCAGTAAAGCATTTGACATGGTACCACATGGGAAATTATTAACTAAGAAAATGAGGATTCGTGCAGGGATTGCAAGGTGGTTAAGGAACTGGCTAAAAGGAGGAAGGCACTGGAAGGTGAACTTTCAGACTGGAGAGAGTGGAGTTCCTCAAGGATCGGTCTTGAAAGCAATCTTATTCAATATTTTTATTAATAATATTGGCAGAAAAAGTAGCAATGTGCCAATAAAATTTGGTGATGATTCAAGGTTGGGAGGCATTATCAATACAGAGGAGGATTAGAACATTATACCGAAAGAACTGGATGAACTTGAAGACTGCAGCAACAAAAATAGGATGAAATTTAATAGTACAAAGTGCATGATCATGCACTTTTGGGGTCTAATTATAAAATTTCTGTCACAAGCTACAGACTTATCACTTGGAAGTGACAAAGGAGGAAAAAGACCTGAGTGTGTTGGGCAATCACAAATGACTGAGCCACCAATGCAATGTTGCTGCAAAAAAGCAAACACGATCCTAAGATCCATCAGGTGAGGCATTTCCAGTATAGCTACAGAAGTATTAATTTTATTGTACAAGGCACTAGTTTGGAATACTATGATTCAGACTGGAACAGATACAGAGAAGAGCTGCTAGAATGATCAGGGAAATAGAGGGCCTAATTTATAAAAGGACACTAAAATAACTTGGCTTGTTTAACCTGGTAAAACAAAGACTGAGTGGGAATATGATTGCTCTCTGTAAGTACATCAGGGGAGGAGTGTGTGGTAAATACTGGGGAGGGCGAAAAGCTATTTAAGCTAATGGACAATGCTGGCACACAAATAAATGGGTATAAACTGGCCATGAACAAATTCAGGCTGGAAATCAGAAGAAGGTTTCTAACCATTTGGAAAATTGAGGTTCTGGAATAACCTTCTAATAGCAGTTGTGGGATAAACAACTAAATTAGTTTTGAGAGAGAGATGGTCCAATTTATGAGTGTGAATATATACCAGTATAGCTGTAGTGTTGTAATACCATGTATCTTAGGTCCAATTAAAATCAACCAATAGAGCTAACATTTTCCATAATGAAAACTTGCAACAAAGCACCTAGGAACAAACTAGATATTAAATATTATTTGCAGAAATAGCTGTGAAGTAACTTAATTTGAGAAAAATAATAAACTGCTCGTGCTCTCTTCGTGAACAGAAAACAAGGCTAAATTCACTCCAAAAACTTGCTATGAATTATTTGCTCACCTCTACATGGCAATCTGCCTAAAGGTCTACATGCTGCTATCAGCATTTTGGAACAGTGGCTAATCACTAGCAATTAACAGCGTATTGTATGTGCTTTGTGTGCTTTTTCACTGTTTCAATACTCCTACAAAAAGAAGTGGAAAATTAACATCATGAGACTGAGCACTGTATGTACCTGCTAATAGCTCTTGGAGTTATTCCTGTACTGTCACTATGCAGAGCCCTCACATGCTGTATTCTTCTCCAGTTTGCACAGATTGAAAGCCAATGGTTTTGTAAAAAGAAAAGGAGGACTTATGGCACCTTAGAGACTAACCAATTTATTTGAGCATAAGCTTTCGTGAGCTATGGCTCACTTCATCTGATGCATAAAAGTGGAAAATGCAGTGGGGATGTTTTTATACACACAAACCATGAAAAAATGGGTGTTTATCACTTCAAAAGGTTTTCTCCCCCCCACCCCACTCTCCTGCTGGTAATAGCTTATCTAAAGTGATCACTCTCCTTACAATGTGTATGATAATCAAGGTGGGCCATTTCCAGCACAAATCCAGGGTTTAACAAGAACGTCTGAGGAACGTGGGGGTGGGGGTGGTGTTTGGGGGTAAGGGGGTAGGAAAAAACAAGGGGAAATGGTTTTGTAGTAATGCAGAAATACACAACAAAGGACTTGCTAGGGTGGCTAAAGCTAGAAAATGCATATTTATGAGCTATATTTTACAATATGATACTCCTTACTTTTAATGTGTTTCATTTTGTTTAAAGTGCATCTAACTAAAGCCATGGGCACAGGAGCAAAATATCATTAAAAAAACATGCAACATGCAAATTGGAGCAATGTTCAGAACTAAAATCACTCTCAACCCTGACCACAGATGACTCCTTCCACGCACTCTGATCCACTCAACCCTTCTTCAACAGTGTAAGAACAGACAAGCTTTTCAGCAAGACTAGATGGTTGATGTAATATCTTGAAAGTGAGGTGACTGACAAAGAGCTCTGTGTAGCTTGAAAGCTTGTCCCTTTCACCAACAGAAGTTGGTCCAATAGAAGGTATTACCTCGCCAACTTTGTCTCTCTAATAGCTTGGGACCAATATAGCTACAATAATACTGCAAACAAGATTTTTAGCATGCCTTGAACAAAAGCAATCCTAGCTCTGGTGGTACAACTTGGAAAGGTCCCCATTGATTCTGTAACTCCATGAAATTCCTCTTGTGGCTGCCCCCAAGGGGCACAGTTGGGAATTCATGCAAGTGGGCAAGATCTTGGGGAAGTCATGTGGAGCTCAAGCCCCTGTGCAGTATGCCATTAACCTTGTACACCTCTCTTCTGTGGCCCTCTTTCCCCCACCTCCCACTCCAGGGAAGGCTGGGCAATGCAAAGGAGAGTTAATCACACATATAAGCTCAGTAAATCACCATTACATAAAAAATACGTGCTGCAAGAGTGTCTGGTTCTAGATCTTATTCCACAGCCTGCCATTACCCTTCCAAACACACGAGTCCCGAATGTGTGTTTGTGGTGCACGGAGAGGCAGAGCCTTCTGTGGGTTCCCTGGAAGGGTGGGAGAGTGCTGTGTTTCTGCTCTCCCTTCACCTGAAAGTACTCAAGCCTTTCTGCCCTCCTTCTCCTTTCTTTATTAATGCAATCTCAGTTAGAATGTTTTAAGCAGTTATTAATTGTATTTCTGGGTAGGAAGGTTAGTGTGCTGAGATAGGTCAGTGGACTGGGAGTTGAGACCTGGTTCAGCTTGTGATTCAGCCCCGTTCCCCTTTCCTCCCTCCCAACTGCCTGTGACAGGTTTCAGAGTAGCAGCCGTGTTAGTCTGTATTTGCAAAAAGAAAAGGAGTACTTGTGGCACCTTAGAGACTAACAAATTTATTTGAGCATAAGCTTTTGTGAGCTACAGCTCACTTCATCGGATGCACACTGAATGCATCCAATGAAGTGAGCTGTAGCTCACAAAAGCTTATGCTCAAATAAATTTGTTAGTCTCTAAGGTGCCACAAGTACTCCTTTTGTTTTTGCCAACTGCCTCTGTGACTTTGGACAAGTTGCTTGATGTGCCTTACTACACCTCAGTTCCCCAACTGAAAATGGGAATAATTCATTCCTGCTTCACAAGAATGTAGTGAGAATACAAGACACTCACAGCTGTGCTCAAATACTATCATAACAAGAGTCATATATGTACTTAAATAGAGATTCCTACTCCTCCAAAAATAATCTGCCAGAACAGCTTACTAGATCTCAATGTTATCACATAGAATGGATCACTCTTTACACAATTGTCACTTTGGATGGGCTATCACCAGCAGGAGAGTGAATTTGTGTGGGGGGGTGGAGGGTGAGAAAACCTGGATTTGTGCTGGAAATGGCCCAACCTGATGATCACTTTAGATAAGCTATTACCAGCAAGACAGTGGGGTGGGAGGAGGTATTGTTTCATATTCTCTGTGTGTATATAAAGTCTGCTGCAGTTTCCACGGTATGCATCCGATGAAGTGGTTTGAGCATTGGCCTGCTAAACCCAGGGTTGTGAGTTCAATCCTTGAGGGGGCCATTTAGGGATCTGGGGCAAAAATTGGGGATTGGTCCTGCTTCAAGCAGGGGGTTGGACTAGATGACCTCCTGAGGTCCCTTCCAACCCTAGCCTTCTATGATTCTATGATTCTAAGTGAGCTGTAGCTCACAAAAGCTCATGCTCAAATAAATTGGTTAGTCTCTAAGGTGCCACAAGTACTCCTTTTCTTTTTGCGAATACAGACTAACACGGCTGTTACTCTGAAACCTGACATTTTGTTCTGTTTATATTTAATGTGTAGTTTTTACAAATACGAATGAACAAATACTAGCCTCCCCCATTTATTTTTTCCAATTGGATTCTAATGTTTATGAAAATGAAGCCCTGCTACTGCACATAGTTTTCATAAAATATTAATGGCTACATCATTTCTGTGCTGTGTGTTGTAGAACGTGTAAGGTATGCAGATACACATTTGAAGAAGGGGTTTTTGTGAATGCCACTGCATTTCTTGGAGGATGTAGCCTAGGAACCATTGCAGACTACACAGCAGAGTTTCATGTAGAAATTGTTGCAAATATTGGACAGTAAATACTTTATTTTCCTGAATAGGACTCAGTGGCCTTGATCCTTGGTTGCAGCTGGGGAGTTCATAGCCCAAGTTGGGAGAAGAGGATATAAGTCACCTGTAAGCCATGTTCTCTGCTCCCCCAATACACTGGAGAACCAGACTGGCCCACGACTGACTGAGTAAGTTAGAGCAACCTTTTGATTGCTCTACCATCAAGCCAAAACAGCAGTCAGCCCTAGAACGTTGTGAACAGTGTTGCAATCTTCTCCCCAGCCATCTTTCCTGTGCCAAAAGGAAAGAGCTGGAACCGCTACAGTAGCTCTGTGAAAGAACTTCCTAAAAGAGGATGATCTTTCTGGGACCGCCTATGCTAGCTTTAGGGCTACTTAGCACCAATGCTATATGAAAAAGTGGCTGCTGCATGGCCCAGGATGGGGTCATGTTTTTAGTCAGTGTTTTTTCAATTTGCTAATGACAGTTAATGTTTAAAGGGAAGTCTTCTTAAGATGCAGAATAATTTAAAATGTTAATTCCAAGTGAACCCCAGCATCAAAATTTAAAGGATTGACAAGAAAAGACTCTTTATTCATTCAACACGTGAAGGTTGGTGGGGGTGGAGTTTACAGGGGCAAAAATGCAATGGAGGGGACAGTTTGGTAAGGAACAACACAGGTAAGTGTCACATTACTGTAGCTCATTGCTGAAACTGGTTTTTAAAGCCTCATGGAGACTAAGAGCCCCTCAATGTGCTCTTCTTATTGCCCTGGCTGCACAAAATTGGCTGCCAGCTAATCTGCCTCAATCCCCGACCCCAGCGGAAACTTTTCTCCCTTTGTTTCACAGATATTATGGAGCAGGCAGCAATAACAATGAGGATATTGCTTTCACTGAGGTCTAACCTAATAAGAAAACGGTGCCAGCCACCTTTTGAACATCCAAAGGCATGTTCCATCACCATTCAGTACTTGCTCAGCCTATGGTTGAACTAGTCCTTACTGCTGTTTAGGCTGCCTGTGAACGGATTCATGAGCCATGGGAGCAAGGGGCAGGCTGGGTCTCCCATGATCACGACTGGCATTTCAACATCACCAAGGATTATTTTGCAGTCTGGAAAGAAAGTCCCTGCTTACAGATTTCAGAACAGACCTGATTTCCTAAAAATGCACGCATCATGCACCTTTCCTGACCATGCCATGTTGATATTGGTGAAACAGCCCCTGTGATCCACCAGCGCTTGCAACACCATTGAGAAGTACCCCTTTCAGTTTATGCACTCTTTGGCAAGGTGGTCTGGTGCCAAGATAGGGATATGCATTCTGTCTATTGCCCCACTACAGTTAGGGAACCCTGTCGTGGTAAAACCATCCACTATGTCCTGCACGTTGCCCCACTGACCGGTAGCAGTCTGGCATTGCAAGCTTCCCTATTGCCACTTGCTTCTCCACTGTCAGAGCAGCTCTCATTTTAGAATTGCTGCGCTTCAGGGCTGAGGAAAGTTCTTCACACAGTTCCTGGAAATTGACCTTATGCATTCGAAAGTTTTGCAGCCACTGCTCATCATCCCATAGCTGCATAACAATGCAGTCCCATCAGTGAGTGCTTGTTTACCAGGCCCAGAAACGGTGCTCAGCCGTGTCAAGGTGATGTGTCACTGTCACTAGCAACTTCGAATTGCTCCACTCTGTCTTCCAGCAGGGCTGCTTGCATGGCCTCACATTGTTCCGTGCGGCAGCTCCTGTATCAACTGTACTGCAGGATAAGGTGTGAGGTGTTTGTAATGCTCACAACAGTGTACAGCTGAGCGGGTCCATGTGGGTAACCCAGGCTTACAAAAAAAGGAGTGAAAAGGGCTTGGTTTGTTTGCCATTGATTTCAGGGAGGAAAGGAGGGAAGTGCATCATGGGAGGCTAATGCCATGTTCCCATAACCACCCACACCAATGTTTTGGTCCTATAAGATATTGCAAGCCCAACCCAAAATTCCACTCTCCTAGGTGCATTGTGGGATAGCTACCCATAGTGCAGTGCTCTATGCGTCAATGCAAGCCCTGCTAGTGAGGATGCATTCCACCGACACATCGACTTGCTTAAATTGGCAGCTCAATATTGACTTACATGAAGTCAACTTAAGTGGGACATAGATCTTGTGCTGGATCTCAGCACCGAGGTGAATTTTGACCATAACATCTTAGATTATTAAAACAGAAAGGATAATGGATATCAGAGCTGGTTGAATTTATATGCAATTAGCAATTTATTCTTGAAATATCCTTGAACACACTGTGACTTCAACAAATCTGTGGGCAACTGTTCAACTAAAAGTTTATGCACGCAGATTTCAGTTTATGGACTGCTCCTAAATTGTTCATTTCAAGAATCTCTTTGTTATTCATTCTTCAGTCTCGATGATTTCAATGGAACTCAAGTGTGTGCTCAAGCGCTTTGCTGAATCACAGCCTGTAAACAACATTTTATCAAATAAACTTTTGTAAAACAAATAAATTGCCACAAAATTTTTCCTAATAAAATTCATATGTATTTTGAACCAAATTATAATTGGCACACACAGGTGCTGGAATTAGGGGTGCTGGGGGTGCTGCAGCCCCGGCTTGAAGTGGTTTCCATCATATACAGGGTTTACAGTTTGGTTCAACAGCTCTTAGCACCCACACTGGACAAATTGTTCCAGCACCCTTGTCGGCACAGATTCTTGACTGATTCTGTGCCTTATTAATGCAAGATTAAAATCTGGATATTTTTCACATGATGGCTTTAATCACAGATTAAATACAGTGATGCTTTTGTGGCAACAAATATCCTTTGTATGCTTGATAATGATCTAATCAAATAGGACAATGAAGAAGAAAGGGAAAAAAACTTTAAGATGCATTTCTTTATTCCTGAGTGGAGGAATAAAAGAGGGGTGGAGGGAAGTTTGGCTTTTGGCCATCTAATGGATGACATAAATCCCTGTCAGGTGATATGCTTTTCCCCTTCATCTCCTAGAGCAGGACCAATATACCAATAACCCTGTCATAATATGCAAACCTGGAGTTTTCAACTCTGAGTAGGAAGCAAGTTTATTTGAAAGAAGTTAGAATCCAGCTGAGAAATAACTGGTGTTAGTTCTGACAAACGTATGTGACTTACTTAAACAAGTCAAGGCTTTATAGGGCAGCAAAGACTTGTAAATCTTTATCCTGTATATTTAATATTCATGAATGCTGATCTGTTCAAGAGCTGTTTTAGGAGGGTTTTTAAATACTAATTAAATGAGAATAGGGATATTGTAACTGCTGGCTATTTTCTGACAGATTACATTGTAAAGAAGGTTCACACAGAGCGAATGTCCAAACGCCTACTCAGTCTTAGAGTTACAGCAAGCTGCTTGCCAAAGATTCAAACTATGATGAACAAACCCTCTAAGCTCACTAGCTCACTTCTTTTAATCCATTTGACTCTCAATGTAGCAGGCCTCCATTCTCTTCTCCAAGCAATACTTGTTTCTTTTCCTAGCTTCTCTGTTTTTCCTGGTGTCACTAATCTAGATCTCATTTTTTACTTTTCTGATTGAACTAAGGTTTTAATGTGAGGGCTTTATTAGCAACAGATTGGGGGGGGCGGGGGGGAGGGACATAAAAAAACAGTTTGCTTAACAGAGGAATTTTCTAAATTTTTACAGACCTATTCAATGCCTGTTCTACCAAAACAGCAGAGTTACGCAGAGTAGAAAATGTTTATCTGTGAGATATCAAGACCAGACAATTGCCTGTTTACTTAAGGCTACAAAATCCCTAAAATAGGCCCTGGCCCTGCTCGATATGGACCAGCACTGGACACTGCTTGTCTAAACCATTGCCCCCAGGCTTTTATGGCACTAAGCACCCTTTCATCTCATTGACTTCAAAGTAGTTTTCACTAGCTTGCAGCAATAGACTTCTAGCTAGAGCTTTAATTAACGTGGATTTGCATTGAAAGAATCATAGAAGATTAGGGTTGAAAGAGACCTCAGGAGGTCATCTAGCTCAAAGCAGGAGAAACCCCAGCCAGGGCTTTGTCAAGCGGGGCCTTAAAAACCTCTAAGGATGGAGATTCCACCACCTCCCTAGGTAACTCATTCCAGTGCTTCACCACCCTCCTGGTGAAATAGTGTTTCCTAATATCCAACCCAGACCTCCCCCTCTGCAACTTGAGACCATTGCTCCTTGTTCTGTCATCTGCCAGCATTGAGAACAGCCGAGCTCCATCCTCTTTGGAACCCTCCTTCAGGTAGTGGAAGGCTGCTATCAAATCCCTCCTCATTCTTCTCTTCTGCAGACTAAATAAGCCCAGTTTCCTCAGCCTCTTCTCATAAGTCATGTGCCCCAGCCCTCTAATAATTTTTGTTGCCCTCCGCTGGACTCTCTCCAATTTGTCCACATTCTTTCTGTAGCGGGAGGCCCAAAACTGGATGCAATACTCCAGATGTGGCCTCACCAGTGCCGAATAGAGGGGAATAATTACTTCCCTCGATCTGCTGGCAATGTTCCTACTAATGCAGCCCAATATGCCATCAGCCTTCTTGGCAACAAGGGCACACTGTTGACTCATATCCTGCTTCTCATCCACTGTAATCCCCAGGTCCTTTTCTGCAGAACTGCCGCTTAACCAGTCGGTCCCCAGCCTGTAGCAGTACATGGGATTCTTCTGTCCTAAGTGTAGGACTCTGGACTTGTCCTTGTAGAACCTCATCAGATTTCTTTTGGCCCAATCCTCCAATTTGTCTAGGTCACTCTGGATCCTATCTCTACCCTCCAGCGTATCTACCTCTCCCCCCATCTTAGTGTCATCCACAAACTTGCTGAGCGTGCAATCCATCCCATCGTCCAGATCATTAATGAAGATGTTGAACAAAACCGGCCCCAAGACCGACCCATGGGGCACTTCACTTGATACCAGCTGCCAACTAGACATCGAGCCGTTGATCACTACTCATTGAGCCTGACAATCTAGCCAGCTTTCTATCCACCTTAAAGTCCATTCATCCAATCCATACCTTTTTAACTTGCTGGCAAGAATACTGTGGGAGACTATATCAAAAGCTTTGCTAAAGTCAAGATATATCACGTCCACCGCTTTCCCCATATCCACAGAGCCAGTTATCTCTTCATAGAAGGCAATCAGGTTGGTCAGGCACTACTTGCCTTTGGTGAACACATGTTGACTGTTTCTGATCACCTTCTGTCCTCCAAATGCTTCAAAATGGATTCCTTGAGGACCTGCTCCATGATTTTTCCAGGGACTGAAGGGAGGTTGACTCATATCCTATAGTTCCCCGGATTCTCCTCCTTCCTTTTTTTTAAAGTTGGACACTATATTTGCCTTTTTCCAATTGCGAGGACCTCCCCCGATGGCCACGAGTTTTCAAAGATAATGGCCAATGGCTCTGCAATCACATCAGCCAACTCCCTCAGCACCCTCGGATGCATGAGATCCAGACCCATGGACTTGTGCATGTCTTGCTCTTCTAAATAGTCCTTAACCTGTTCCTTCACCACTGAGGGCTGCTCACCTCCTCCCCATACTATGCTGCCCAGTGCAGCAATCTGGGAGCTGACCTTGTCTGTGAAGACCAAGGCAAAAAAAGTATTGAGTACTTCAGCTTTTTCCACATCGTCTGTCACTGGTTTGCCTCCCTCATCCAGTAAGGATCCCGCACTTTCCCTGACCACCTTGTTGCTAACATACCTGTAGAAACCTTTCTTGTTACCCTTCACATCCCTTACTAGCTTCAACTCCATTTGTGCTTTGGCCTTCCTGATTACACCCCTGCATGCTCAAGCAATATTTTTATACTCCTCCCTAGTCATCTGTCAAAGTTTCCACTTTTTGTAAGCTTCCTTTTTGTGTTTAAGCTCAAAGATTTCTCTGTTAAGTCAAGCTGGTCGCCTGCCATATTTGCTATTCTTTCTGTACATTGGGATGTTTTGTTCCTGCAACCTCAATAAGGATTCTTTAAAACACAGCCAGTTCTCCTGGACTCCATTCATACTGGAGCTCTGTGCAATCATACTGCTCTTTTCTATACAGTGCAACTCCTCCACCTTTTCTTCCCCACCTGTTCTTCCTGAACAGTTGAAACCCATCCATGACAGTGCTCCAGTCATGTGAGTTACCCCACCAAATCTCTGTTATTCCAATTCCATAATAGTTCCTTGATTGTGCCAGGACTTCCAATTCTTCCTGCTTGTTTCCCAGGCTTCTTGTGTTCATATACAGGCACCTAAGATAACTAGCCGATTGCCCTAGTTTCTCAGTATGCATCAAGAGGCCTCCCTGTTGCACCCTCCTCCTTGTGTTTCCTTCCAGTATCCCACTTTCCGCTTACCTCCGGACTTAAGTTTCCATCCCCTGGTGAACCTAGTTTAAAGCCCTCTTCATTAGGTTAGCAAGCCTGCCTGAGAAGATGCTCTTTCTTCTCTTTGTTAGGTGGATCCCATCTCTTCCTAGCACTCCTTCTTCCTGGAACAACGTCCCATGGTTGAAGAATCCAAAGCCCTCTTTCCGACACCACCTCCACAATTTGATGGTCCCTACTGGGGCCTTTTCCTTCAACAGGGAGGATGGAGGAGAACACAACTTGCACCTAAAACTCCTTTATCCTTGATACATGCCTGTGTGTATATTATGATGGCACTCTGACATGTTACTGTTATGAGGGGTAAAGGTCATGCGCATAAATTTAGAATTAGGCATCCTTGTGGCATTAATTTTTATCTGTGCTTAAACATATCCAGAACTATTTTTCAAACCATTCAAGTATATCAGAGACTCCCCAAATGCACCAAAACACATGTCACATACAGAGCTGGCCTTAACATTTTTGACTGGGTCTACAAATTAATTTTTCATCCCATACCTCAGAAACAATCGAGAGACAAGATAGGTGAGGAAATTTCTTTTATTGGACCGACTTCTGTTGGTGAAAGAGACAACCTTGTCTCTTTCACCAACTGAAGGTGGACCAGAAAAAGTTCTCTCTCACACCTTGTCTCTCTAATATCTTGGGAGCAACATAGCTACTACATGCTGCATAAGCAAAAGACCTTGTTGTGATTACAGCACTAAGCAAAGAGTTGGTCTAAGGAATATGGAGAGGGTGAGTGAGAGTGAGAGAGAGAGTGTTCCATTTTGAGGTGTTCCGAAATTTAGTGTGGAAATTTACTTCACATATACTAAGGCAAAAGGGAAATATTTGCTTCTCTCCTGCTGCAGGAGAAGTGGAGCCCAGTTGTTTGTGCTGCCTTTTTGATCATCACACTGGGGAGTGAACCATGGATCTTCAGAGCTAAAAGTATTGAGCCTGCTTCAGCTTGAGCTACAAAGCTAATCTGTTCTAGTTAGGGCTATAACAGATCAATATCTTCTGTAGATCAGTGACAGAGCTGGACCTGTAGCACACCAGCAGGTGACACATACATGATTGGCAACAGAAAAAAACAAAGAGGCTTTTCAAGAGACAATTATCCAAATATCCCTGCATCTGAGATGTTACTGGAGGGAGTTTTTTATGTTTATCCTGGTGGGTTTTAGAACTGGGCAAAAAATGTAATAATTGCCTCATGCCCCTGTGGTGTGTGAAGATCATCATCATCATCCCCATGAATGGAGTGGGGGTAAAAAGTTTGAGGCTCAAATTTTCAAAAGTGACCTTAATTTTGGCTTCTAAATTCTAGATATATGAATCCTGATTCCCCCCCGCCCCCCGCCCCACCTTCAGAAGGGGCTGAGCCCTTACAACTCCCACATTGCCTGTCACAACTATGAATCTGTCTGGGTTCCCGCCATAGATAGAGGGACCTATGGCCAGCTCTGGATAGCTTTGATGTATACGGAGAATCATGAATAATCTGTGACATTTAAGAAAATCACAGTAACAGACTCTGTCTTAACCTTGATAAAGTAAATCAATTATTATTTCTGCAAGGAAATGACTGGAAATACAAGCTACTTCTTCAGTGGGCGTTAAGTGCCTCAGTGTTTTTGAATACAGATACCCCACTAGGTGCCTATCTTTAAGTGCCTAAATATTTTTTAAAATCTGGCTCTTAGATACAAACCCCTACGTAGACATATAATTTACACCTGACATATAATTTAGTTTTCAGTGACGGGTAAATGACAGAACCCTGTTGCCCAATCTACATTTGGTTCTGGACCCTAGTTATCAAAGACCAGTTGAAACAGGCTTACTCTTTCTTAATCATTTCTGGGAAAAGAGAATCTAGCTCTAGTGGTGTTAAATATTTCTTTCTTATTTGATAGTCTGGTCCAGTGGTTCTCAACCTATTTACCATTGTGGGCCGCATATGGACAAAATCTGTTATGTGGGCTGTATCCAGTACTACCTGTATGGCCCTGAGTACGTCACGTGGGCCACAGTTCTGTGCTGATTGGGCCGCAGATTGGGAACCACTCATTTTCTCACTTAGACTGAATGTCTATCTTGTGATAGAACTGCGATAGGAGTCTAATGTATGTTAAGAACTGGTTTACTTGAGAATACTGGGGAAATGAGTTACAACAGACTCAATGAAGCACTTTGGGGTACCAAAAGGAATACAAAAGTGCTTTTTTTGGGTGCTTTTAGTAAAAATAATTTAGGATTTCTTCCTTCCCATCTGAACATTGGGATTTCAACTAGTGCAAGATAAATTATTGATATTTTTGGTTCAGTGGCTGAACCAAAACATAAAATAAAACAATCTGTTTTGAATCAAAACTGAAACATTTTTGTTTTTTCTTGCCAACATTAAAATGTTTGTTTCAGGTAAAAAGAAACAATTCATTTTGGGTTGAACAAAATGTTTTGTTTGACCTGAAACAAAATTTTGGGTTTTTTTTTTTTGGTTATGGTTTTTGGGCGTTTGACCTGAAACAATTTTTTTTGAAGTTTTTGCTTTGTTACATTTTTTGGCTGTTTTTCACCCTTTAAAACAGGGGTGGGCAAACTTTTTGGCCTCAGGGTCGTATCGCGGTTCCAAAACTGTATGGAGGGCCTGGTAGGGAAGGCTGTGCCTCCTCAAGCCTTAACCCTATCCGCCACTTCCTGACCCCTGACTGCCCCCCTCAGAACTTCCGACCCAGCCACCCCCCCCCCACCACTCCTAGTCCCCTGACTGTCCTCTCCTGGGACCCCCTGCCCCTAACCGCGCCCCCCCGGCCCGGGATCCACCCCCTATCCACACCCTCTCCTCCTGACAGGCCCTGGGACCCCACTCCCTATCCAACCCCCCCACTAAAGCCCCTTTCAGAATGTGGCCCTGCGAATATGGGCGGAGGACTCGGGAGGAGTCAGGGCAGCCGCGCAGCCGGAGAGAAGCGGCGGTTTCCCCTTCAAAGCGCCACTTCTCTCTGGGTGGCTGTGCGGCCGCCCGATGCTCCTCCTGAGTCCTCCGCACTCCCACCACCCGCACCACCCGCCTGCTCCCGTGTGGCTGCAGGTGAGCCTCCCTTCCTGCTCTCCCCTGCCCCCCGCAGTGCAGCCCGCTCCTGCTCTGGCAGTGTTGCGAGCTGAGGCTGTGGGAGAGGGGCTGGGGCTAGCCTCCCAGGCTGGGAGCTCAGGGGCCGGGCGGGACAGTCCCGCAGGCTGTAGATTGCCAATCTCTACTTTAAGACATTCTTTAAACAGATCTAGCAAAATTTTGAAATGAAAAGTTAAAACATTTTATTTTGAAAATGTCAAAGTGAACCCTTTTTTGATATATTTTCCAGTTTTTTATCTGACTGAAACTGTTACCCAAATTGCAAATAGTTTGTTGCTCTGAAATGGCATTTTTTGACAAATTTACTATTTGACTAAAACATTCACCCAGCTCTAATTTCAAGTGGAAATTGGCAAATGTGTGATGCCTAATAAAGTAGATGCCAGTGTTAACTCTTGAAAAGTATAAAAAGGAGAAAAGAAAGGGAAGAGATGAAGCTGGAAGAAAAGGAATCCTTTCAGGCTCCTTAAATTTGGTCACCCCTCACCTATATCATTCTTTGCCTTCCCTTTTGCTTTCCTCTACTTTCTTACTATTTCTCCTGTCTCTCCTTCTGAACTTTTGAACTCTGTAAGTGCAATACAGCTAATTTACCTCCCCATCCCACACACTGCTCTACTGAGTCAGTCAGCCCTTCCTGTCAGCGCTTGAAAGGACATGGCTCTTCTTCAGGTGACAGTTCAGCAGAGCATCCGACGAAGTGGGTATTCACTCACGAAAGCTTATGCTTCAATATGTCTGTTAGTCTATAAGGTGCCACAGGACTCTTTGCTGCTTTTTCAGCAGAGCAGGCAACTAGGAAAATACTGGCAGCAGCAGCAGCAACTGCAGAAAGAGAATCTGTAAAAGGATGACAGGTTTCAGAGTAGCAGCTGTGTTAGTCTGTATTCGCAAAAAGAAAAGGAGGACTTGTGGCACCTTAGAGATTAACACATTTATTTGAGCATATAAATGTGTTAGTCTCTAAGGTGCCATAAGTACTCCTTTTTATAAAAGGATGGTTCACTGCCACTATTGTTCTCAAAGAGAAGATGGAAAAACTTGGTCCAGTTAACAGTTTGAACACCACACATATGGTGAGCTTCATGTCACTCCAGTATGCCCAGGGCCTGGAATGATAGCACCCAAGCAAGCTACTAAATACTAATGCATAATTCACATTCTGCACAGAAATTATACATGATGCTGATGTTATTCTCCTAAGAGGAATGGCAAGCTGCTTTCCATTGAAAGCAAATAGTTGCTTCTTAAACTATTATCTTGTGTCTTGTAGGGGCCTTAAGGTTCTCTGTAGCAATATGCAAAACTTTGTGTTGAAATTTTTTACCATAGATATTTTTTCTCTTGGAAGCTTTGCAAATCTCCACGTGACTGCTAGCTCTGAAAAGAAAGTTCAAGCTGTTTTGTAGGAGGTGTTGCTAAGGTGATTTTTATAGAATGAAAATGCATTGGCAACTCATTGTTAACTTATTTACAAAAGAATATGAATAAAACTTCACCTCCCAGAGCAAGGCAAGCTTCTGTGCCTGATTAACTGTTTCAGAACTTTTTGAGTGCAGAATAGTCAATGGTATATATGTGAACTCCCTTCTCCCCATCAACACACACCTTGAAATATAGTCTAGATCTTTGGGACAGTGGTAGGGTGCATTGGTGACTAGTACAACCGGAGTGAAATATTTTTAATGAATAGCAGTCTAATTCTGCCTTTTTCTGTTTTTCACCAGATCGCAAAACTTTCCAGTTATTCCTCATTCATGATTTTTGTCTGTATATGAATAGTTTGCAAACAGTTCATTGAGAATATTCCATAGTCAAACTTTGAGGTACATGTGCATTTGTTACTACAGGTGTCCAAATCTCGGAACTTTCTGGATAATTTGTCTAACTAAATGAATACCAAACAAATTGCAAACCAAAATTTGCTTTCACACGTTTTGAGCATTAAACTTTCATTTTCACAAGAATTCACTGCAATAAAACCAGAGTGCTTGAATGTGGATGAAAGTGAACACACAAGCAGTGTATTAATACAGACAATTCAAACTTTAAAGATTATTAGCAGAATATCTTTTCCATTATTTCCCAGCAGCTCTGTTACTTGGTCTACATCAGCTTATGGACTATAATTCAGGTCATGTTTGCATTTTTCCACTTTATCTTTAGTTTGAAATTTATAATTAATGAGCCATGTTCACCCCTGTGCAACTTCCGTGAGTTGCACTGTGGAAGAATTTTGTCCCATAACTCTAAAGGTCATTAAAAACTGAATGGACCATATGTAGGCAAGAGGAGATAAAGGGGATTGGGAAGGAATTTCCACTGTGCAGGGGAGTGGATGGTGTTGTTCAAATCAAGTGAAAACATTGCTTATGTGGCGCACAGGCCCTGTGCTGGCTTTCTGCACGGGGAGAGGTTTTATGCTCTTGATTTGCCACCTTTGTCCGATAGTATTGTTTCTGCTCCTTGTTGGCTGATTTCCAAAACAGTTGCATAAGTATTTAGGCAGCATCCTATTTGCATGAATCTTTGTGTGTGAACACATGGTGTATGTGATGAGGCTTTCACCCTGAACAAGGCCTGAAGAGTTAAAATAGACCAATTAACCATATAGGCTGCACCTGGAGGAGAGTCAGAGCTAAGAAGACCTCATGGCTGATGAAGCCTAGGTGGGGCAGGTGCTGGGCTAGGCTTATCGGGACAGGAAGTTGGTGGTAGGAAGATGATTGCAGGAAAGAGTTCTGTAGTCACTCCCTAAAGAGGGTAGAAGATACCTTTGAGGAGCAGTGAGTGGCATTGGGGGTTCTGCGTTTGCCATTCCCTTCCAGTTCCCTGATTTTCCCCCCCCTCTTTGACCTTCAATCCTGTCCCAGTTTTTTCATTTACTGTACCTAGTATTTACATGTATGCTTCGTTCATTGACTGTTCCCCCTCAGTTGAGCAGGCAGCAACATCTCCCAACAACCACAATAGGTAGAGAGGAGTGGAATCAGCTAGGTAGTAGGAGGAGAGTAAGCCCTCAAATCCTGGCTTGGACTACAGATCCTGGCAAGAACCTGAGAAGGTGTGAAGTAGCCACAGGGAGCACAGAAAGCTCCAGTGATAGCCCACAGGGGGACACACAAGACAGGGAAAAGAGATAGCAAATAATCCAGAGAAACAGCAACAGGATTGGAGCTTGAGCACACCATGGTTGCTTGGCATGCAGTCCTTGGGCTGCAACCCAGAGTAGTGGGTGGGCCCAGTGGCTGATAGGGGGACCTGGGAAAGAGGCACAGCCTTGGCGGTGGATCAGAAGACTGCCTGAGACAGTATGTCCAAAGGTATATGGTTACCCCGGAAGGGGAGGATTATAATGAGCTGGCCAGAGATGGGTCATGAAGAGGGAGCATCCTGAGTCCAGCAAGAAACAGTGGGTGAGCAACCAAAGGAGGGAACACCAGACCAGGTGTGAGGTGATCCCCAGATGCAAGGAGGTGCCCCAGTGGTGAGTTCAATGTGTATGTACCTGTATCATTTTCCCTATCTGCAAATGTTCTTATGAACAAAACTTTGCTTGCACTAAAAACTGTTTTCAATATCAGCGCCAGAAAGATTTGGGTGGATTTTTTTCCCTCCAAAAAATTAAACTGTACTTTTGGGGGAGGAGGGGAGGGGAACCACACTGTATCTTCCATTGTGATACCTAGATTTTACCTCAATCCTTCATTTTCTTCTTTAAAACTGTCAGAGTGACACCAGTTGATTACAGTCTGATTCCCCTCTTTATCATGCTGTCAGAGCATGAGGCCAAAGTGGATTACCTGTGTAGTATAGTGTAAATCAGTACTTGCCAAGTAGATTGCAGTACTTAGTGGGTTTTTCTACTTCACGTTTGATATTTTAAATCTTATCTCCAAATATGAAAATGCATATTAAAAGAGCTTAGCATCACAAAGAGTGGGCCTGATCCATAACCCATTGAAGTTAATGTCAGTCTCTCCATTGACTTTGATGGCCTTTGGATCAGGCCCATTATGGCTGGCTCTGTATAGGTGGGCTGTGGAGGAGAAAGCAGAGGTATCCTTTTCCTTTTCTCCAGTGCACTATCCCAACCATTATGATCCTAGAAAGTGAGCAGCCAAATTATGGCTGCCTCCTGCATAAGGATATGAGAAAAGGATCACTGATTTGCTGAGCTAGGGGACTGATTGCAAACCCACTGAAGTCAATGAGTCTATCTGTTGACTTCATTATACTCTTCATTAGGCCCTACATGAATATTGCTTACGTCAGAATTTCACTCAACTTTCTTGTAAAGCAGCGTTGATTTTTTTCCTTTTAAACCCCCCCCCCCCCCCCCAAAAAAAAAAAGAAATCTGTAAGTAACCATATTCAAAGTAAACAACATAAAATATTCAATACCTGCTTCAGCAGGAAAACTAACAGCGCTGGCTGAAATGCTGTCAACATGAGTAGAAAAAGAGACTCTGAATTTTTTATATTCTGAGTCTATTCTGTATTTGTCAACTTTTTCCCTAGTACTGTCTGTCAATAAAACATATTCAAATATCTTGCTGGTTTTTTATTCATATCCTCTTGGTTTTTATTTCTGTATTTCCCTAATTTGCTTTAGGACTATGCAGTCTCTGAAGGGCAGAGTCGCATTCTCAGGTGCTAAGATCTGACTGCTCAGACATCTGATTTCCCCCGCCCCGTTGAAAAGAATAAATATTGATATTTGGAGGAAATCTATACTTCACTCAGCTTTTTTTAAAAAAAAATCTAGCACTTTTCCAATTGTAAATAAAAAATTCTGTCACACTCCAAATGTAGGTACATTTCACAATTAGTCATTGTTATGGTATAATAAATGCCCAAGGGAAAGCATGTGGCAGTCTATTTACCTTGTAATGCTTTGCATGTGTAAGTCACTATCAAAGTGGCAATGTAGGATATTATTACCTAATCTGGTTCTTTATGATATACAGAGGGACTGTTAGGTTTTTTCATTTTTCCAAAGAAGAAAGGATATGTCTCAGAATTCTAGCATGGGTAGACAGCTATGCACTAGCTCCGCTCAAGCTGGCATGCTAAAAACAGCAGTCAGGGGTAGCATGGACAGCAGCTTGTGCTAGCTGCTTGAGTACATACCTAGGGGATCTGGATGCATTTATACTCAGCTATACTCAGCCACAGCTATACTACTATTTTTAGCATGCTAGTTTGATCAGAGCTAGTGTGTCTACTTGCCCTGGGAAGCACCCTCCTACCTGCAATGTAGAAGACATATGCAAAGGGAGGGAGGGTTTCTGCTATTTTGCTTTTAGAAAGATCAGAAAAATCAAGTCTCTTATTCTCTGAATCTGCTCTAGTTCTCCTTGGAAAATGCAGAGATGTGGAGTGGGACACTCCTGAGGCTTAATTAAAGTGGCAGGAGTACAAGGGTGAAATCCTGGCTCCATTGAAATCAATGGCAAAACTTAAAGTGACTTCAATAGAGCAGAATTTCACCCAAGAGCTTTACTTTGAAATGTTAAGCATTTGAGTTACATAAAATATAGAAGGCCAGAATCTGCCATCCTTACCTATGGGACTTGAGTGGGATTTGAGTGGTGCAAAGAGCTTGTATTGGCCCTCTGCATGGAGAGCTAACGCAGTTTCAACCTAAAGACATCATGGCTTCTGTGCTTCCTTCAGTAATTCAGGGAAGTCAAGTAGCTTGGTCAGTTTTCACTAAAAGAGGCAGAGGGAACAGAATTTCAAATCTCTCAAAATAGGAGTCAGAGAAAAGGGAAAACTTGCAATAACTCTAGCTGATTCCACGAGAGGTGAAATCCTGACCCCACTGAATCAATGGGAGTTTTGCCATTAGTTTCAATGGCACCAGGATTTCACCCATTGTTTTCCAGGTGGTGTCTGCCATTTTCTGGCACTGTTGCCCAATGTGAATTACAAAGGAGCAGCGCAAGGGAAAACACAAGGGAAAGCAAGAGCATTCAAGAACATCCTTATCAGCTGGCTGGGTGTGTTTGTTTTTACCAGAAATTTGCAATCTGGGCCTGAGTTGTTCTTTCCTTCAGCAAAACTGTCATTAATTGTTAATGAGTGTTTTGATTTAGTGAAGAAATAGGAGGACTGGGTCCTGTGTTTGAGGAGGCTTTTTCTTTAAAGACTAAAGCATACACTTTACAAATGTGCTAAGAGCTGGGTTTTCATTGTTGCCTTTTGGATTATGACCTTGCTGTTTTCTGAGATAATAAGACAGCAGAGATATACGTGTGGGCGATGCTTCACTCTCTAAGTGTATCTTCTGAAAGGATTAGTATTTGTAATACTGTAGTGCTTAAGATACTTAAACATGGACCAGTACTGCATTGTGCTATAATGATGGCACAGGGAGAATACTGTGTTCTGCTCAAGGTTTTGAAAGATCAGAATAATAAATAAAGCAGCCCCTGTCCTTTTCTGCATTCTGTAATTTGAAAGGTTTTGTGTAATTTGATAGTTTATTGTCAAGGAAGATTTCAAAGAAATCAGGTTTGGAGCTGGTAGTAACCATGTTGCTTTCTTTCAGGAAGTGGTCCATTACCATGTGCTAGTACATGTTTTTTCCTGAATGAACACAACATTTTCACAACATGCTGCTATCAGTATAACTGCATACTTTGCAGCCCATCTATATTATATGACAATACTAGGTCAGATCAATGGTCCATCTAGCCCAGTATCCTGTCTTCAGACAGCAGTCACTGCCAGGTGCTTCAGAGGGAATGAATAGAATAGGGCTATTACTGAGTGATTCATCCCCTGTCAAAAAGAAAAGGAGGACTTGTGGCACCTTAGAGACTAACCAATTTATTAGAGCATAAGCTTTCGTGAGCTACAGCTCACTTCCTCAGATGCATATCGTGGAAACTGCAGCAGGCTTTATATATACACAGAGAATATGAAACCATACCTATTCCCACCCCACTGTCCTGCTGGTAATAGCTTATCTAAAGTGATTTCCAGCACAAATCCAGGTTTTCTCACCCTCCACCCCCCCCCCCCACAAATTCACTCTCCTGCTGGTGATAGCCCATCCAAAGTGACAACTCTTTACACAATGTGCATGACAATCAAGCTGGGCTATTTCCTGCACAAATCCAGGTTCTCACATCCCCCCCACCCCCATACACACACAAACTCACTCTCCTGCTGGTAATAGCTCATCCAAACTGACCACTCTTCAAGTTAAAATCCAAGTTAAACCAGAACATCTGGGGGGGGGGTAGGAAAAAACAAGAGGAAACAGGCTACCTTGCATAATGACTTAGCCACTCCAAGTCTCTATTTAAGCCTAGATTAATAGTATCCAATTTGCAAATGAATTCCAATTCAGCAGTTTCTCGCTGGAGTCTGGATTTGAAGTTTTTTTGTTTTAAGATAGCGACCTTCATGTCTGTGATCGCGTGACCAGAGAGATTGAAGTGTTCTCCGACTGGTTTATGAATGTTATAATTCTTGACATCTGATTTGTGTCCATTTATTCTTTTACGTAGAGACTGTCCAGTTTGACCAATGTACATGGCAGAGGGGCATTGCTGGCACATGATGGCATATATCACATTGGTGGATGTGCAGGTGAACGAGCCTCTGATAGTGTGGCTGATGTTATTAGGCCCTGTGATGGTGTCCCCTGAATAGATATGTGGGCACAGTTGGCAACGGGCTTTGTTGCAAGGATAAGTTCCTGGGTTAGTGGTTCTGTTGTGTGGTATGTGGTTGTTGGTGAGTATTTGCTTCAGGTTGCGGGGCTGTCTGTAGGCAAGGACTGGCCTGTCTCCCAAGATTTGTGAGAGTGTTGGGTCATCCTTTAGGATAGGTTGTAGATCCTTAATAATGCGTTGGAGGGGTTTTAGTTGGGGGCTGAAGGTGACGGCTAGTGGCGTTCTGTTATTTTCTTTGTTAGGCCTGTCCTGTAGTAGGTAACTTCTGGGAACTCTTCTGGCTCTATCAATCTATTTCTTTGCTTCTGCAGGTGGGTATTGTAGTTGTAAGAAAGCTTGACAGAGATCTTGTAGGTGTTTGTCTCTGTCTGAGGGGTTGGAGCAAATGCGGTTGTATCGCAGAGCTTGGCTGTAGACGATGGATCGTGTGGTGTGGTCAGGGTGAAAGCTGGAGGCATGCAGGTAGGAATAGCGGTCAGTAGGTTTCCGGTATAGGGTGGTGTTTATGTGACCATTGTTTATTAGCACTGTAGTGTCCAGGAAGTGGATCTCTTGTGTGGACTGGACCAGGCTGAGGTTGGTGGTGGGATGGAAATTGTTGAAATCATGGTGGAATTCCTCAAGGGCTTCTTTTCCATGGGTCCAGATGATGAAGATGTCATCAATATAGCGCAAGTAGAGTAGGGGCTTTAGGGGACGAGAGCTGAGGAAGCGTTGTTCTAAATCAGCCATAAAAATGTTGGCATACTGTGGGGCCATGCGGGTACCCATAGCAGTGCCGCTGATCTGAAGGTATACATTGTCCCCAAATGTGAAGTAGTTATGGGTAAGGACAAAGTCACAAAGTTCAGCCACCAGGTTAGCCGTGACATTATCGGGGATAGTGTTCTTGACGGCTTGTAGTCCATCTTTGTGTGGAATGTTGGTGTAGAGGGCTTCTACATCCATAGTGGCCAGGATGGTGTTATCAGGAAGATCACCGATGGATTGTAGTTTCCTCAGGAAGTCAGTGGTGTCTCGAAGGTAGCTGGGAGTGCTGGTAGCGTAGGGCCTGAGGAGGGAGTCTACATAGCCAGACAATCCTGCTGTCAGGGTGCCAATGCCTGAGATGATGGGGCACCCAGGATTTCCAGGTTTATGGATCTTGGGTAGTAGATAGAATATCCCAGGTCGGGGTTCCAGGGGTGTGTCTGTGCGGATTTGATCTTGTGCTTTTTCAGGAAGTTTCTTGAGCAAATGCTGTAGTTGCTTTTGGTAACTCTCAGTGGGATCAGAGGGTAATGGCTTGTAGAAACTCGTGTTGGAGAGCTGCCGAGCAGCCTCTTGTTCATATTCCGACCTATTCATGACGACAACAGCACCTCCTTTGTCAGCCTTTTTGATTATGATGTCAGAGTTGTTTCTGAGGCTGTGGATGGCATTGCATTCCGCATGGCTGAGGTTATGGGGCAAGTGATGCTGCTTTTCCACAATTTCAGCCCGTGCACGTCGGCGGAAGCACTCTATGTAGAAGTCCAGTCTGCTGTTTCAACCTTCAGGAGGAGTCCACCTAGAATCCCTCTTTCTGTAGTGTTGGTAGGGAGACCTCTGTGGATTAGTATGCTGTTCAGAGTTATTTTGGAAATATTCCTTGAGTCGGAGACGTCGAAAATAGGATTCTAGGTCACCACAGAACTGTATCATGTTCGTGGGGGTGGAGGGGCAGAAGGAGAGGCCCCGAAAGCCCCTACTCTACTTGCGCTATATTGATGACATCTTCATCATCTGGACCCATGGAAAAGAAGCCCTTGAGGAATTCCACCATGATTTCAACAATTTCCATCCCACCACCAACCTCAGCCTGGTCCAGTCCACACAAGAGATCCACTTCCTGGACACTACAATGCTAATAAACAATGGTCACATAAACACCACCCTATACCGGAAACCTACTGACCGCTATTCCTACCTGCATGCCTCCAGCTTTCACCCTGACCACACCACACGATCCATCGTCTACAGCCAAGCTCTGCGATACAACCGCATTTGCTCCAACCCCTCAGACAGAGACAAACACCTACAAGATCTCTGTCAAGCTTTCTTACAACTACAATACCCACCTGCAGAAGTAAAGAAACAGATTGATAGAGCCAGAGAGTTCCCAGAAGTTACCTACTACAGGACAGGCCTAACAAAGAAAATAACAGAACGCCACTAGCCGTCACCTTCAGCCCCCAACTAAAACCCCTCCAACGCATTATTAAGGATCTACAACCTATCCTAAAGGATGACCCAACACTCTCACAAATCTTGGGAGACAGGCCAGTCCTTGCCTACAGACAGCCCCGCAACCTGAAGCAAATACTCACCAACAACCACATACCACACAACAGAACCACTAACCCAGGAACTTATCCTTGCAACAAAGCCCGTTGCCAACTGTGCCCACATATCTATTCAGGGGACACCATCACAGGGCCTAATAACATCAGCCACACTATCAGAGGCTCGTTCACCTGCACATCCACCAATGTGATATATGCCATCATGTGCCAGCAATGCCCCTCTGCCATGTACATTGGTCAAACTGGACAGTCTCTACGTAAAAGAATAAATGGACACAAATCAGATGTCAAGAATTATAACATTCATAAACCAGTCGGAGAACACTTCAATCCCTCTGGTCACGCGATCACAGACATGAAGGTCGCTATCTTAAAACAAAAAAACTTCAAATCCAGACTCCTGCGAGAAACTGCTGAATTGGAATTCATTTGCAAATTGGATACTATTAATTTAGGCTTAAATAGAGACTTGGAGTGGCTAAGTCATTATGCAAGGTAGCCTGTTTCCTCTTGTTTTTTCCTACCCCCCCCCCAGGTGTTCTGGTTTAACTTGGATTTTAACTTGAAGAGTGGTCAGTTTGGATGAGCTATTACCAGCAGGAGAGTGAGTTTGTGTGTGTATGGGGGTGGGGGGGATGTGAGAACCTGGATTTGTGCAGGAAATAGCCCAGCTTGATTGTCATGCACATTGTGTAAAGAGTTGTCACTTTGGATGGGCTATCACCAGCAGGAGAGTGAATTTGTGGTGGGGGGTGGGGGGTGAGAAAACCTGGATTTGTGCTGGAAATCACTTTAGATAAGCTATTACCAGCAGGACAGTGGGGTGGGAATAGGTATTGTTTCATATTCTCTGTGTATATATAAAGCCTGCTGCAGTTTCCACGATATGCATCTGAGGAAGTGAGCTGTAGCTCACGAAAGCTTATGCTCTAATAAATTGGTTAGTCTCTAAGGTGCCACAAGTCCTCCTTTTCTTTTTGCGAATACAGACTAACACAGCTGTTACTCTGAAACCTGTCATCCCCTGTCGTCCACTCCCCTAGCCTCTGACTACCAGAAGCTGAACTTGGGGTTGCATGCCTGACCATCTTAATATCAGTTATGTTGTTTATTTATATACCATTGGAGATGTGCACAGCACTTAATTGTAAAAATACATACACAGCAAAAGTCCTGCATGGCCCCATTTATAACTTAAGGGCACAAAGAGGCACAGGACAATTAAAACAACTGTCACAGTGGAGCCATTGATGGCTGTTTTGGAATGGTTTCCTATGAAGGATACATGCAGGATGGAGGTCAGTTTGTTTTTGTTTGTGTCTAATATACTTCTACGGTCAAAGGGTAACCACAAAGTTAATGAGGTGATATTCTAGTGCTTTCAATTCCATTCACATTTTTGTTTAAGTAAAATGTAAAATAAAATAACCTTTTGTATGCATATTAGAATTTCTGACAGTTGGATGTTTCCATGGAAACATTCAAGCAACCAAAGATTTTGTATCTGTGTAAAGCACTCATTTTCCCCTCTAATAGGGGAAGGTTTTAGACTGATAAGAAACTAATGCTGCCAATCACTTTTTACACTATGGAAGTAATATAAGTCTTGAATGTTATGTTGTATGTAAAGAGACAATTATAGCCACATGTGTCTTTATATCTTCTGTCTTAAGATAACATTTTCATATGGTTGTGACAGCTAAAATAAACACCATTTCCATGGCTTGATATGGCTAGGGCTCCAGCAGTGTTGCAAATTCCAATAGGTGGGATAAGTCATATCTTTTTAAGTAGCCAATGTTGCTGAATTTTCCTGACCTTCTATCACAGGGCACCAGATGTCCATGCTGGGGGAATTTTATAGGCAACAGTTCCTTTTCTGTACAGCAGAAGATGCCCTGACAGTACATCGGGCACAGGTATGAATCTGAGGAAGTGTAGGACTTTTGCAGAGGTCATAGCTAATTGGTTTTGTGGAAAACCTGTATTTGAGGAGGAGGTGGTCATTTGGCGCACACAGACTGTTCAGAGCATAAGGAACAACATTGTGGAAGGAGATGTGAAGATGAGAAGGATTCAAAGTGGACTCTTAGGTCGTGGTCATGTTCTGCTCTTACCACCTCATTTCTTGATACTCACCTTGCTCCCATGTAATCTGTGGGCATCTGATTCTTCCTGCCTTAAATGTAGATCACAGGTCTGAGAGAGGTACATCTCTTTTCCACTCTTCTCACCAATAAGACAAACTTTTGGTTTGATTTGGTCATGGCCTTATACTTATTCCTTTTGTAGTGTAAGTTGTATGCCCTTGCACTTTCATTTAATTGTAGAAGATCTGAGGAGAACAAATTGGCTGTGGTCTCTTAAGAGACCACTGTTGACTAGCAACACATAGTCATAAGATCTGACTTGCATTGCTGGGAAAGCAAAGTGCTTGACCACCACTGTGTGTGTGTGTGTGTGTGTGTGGTTTCCATGAGGAAATCCAAAGTTAATTTGAATAGGAAATGCTGAAACACACTCTAATGACTAGAACATTTAGGGCCTGAACTTGCCTTGCAGAATTCAAAGGAAGGATTCCATTGATTTCAGTGGGAACAGGATCAGGCCCTTAGTTTTATGAATAGATGCACTGACCCCATTGTGTGGTCAGTGTATAGGAAAAACCTAATGAAACTGTTTTAAAATTTGTAACATTTACCCTTCTCTATCCGGGCATGCCAGGTGGCTTGGAACTCCTCCAAGCTTCTTTGGAAGCCAAAAAAATTGGATTCCCCCCACATTTAAGAGTAACTGAAAGTGAGCCTTGTAAATAAAAGGGAAAGCTTGCCTTTGGAAGCTTAAAAAAAGAAAAGAAAGGCAAACTAACACTCAGGAATCTGAGTAGCAGCCGTGTTAGTCTGTATCTGCAAAAAGAACAGGAGTACTTGTGGCACCTTAGAGACTAACAAATTTATTTGAGCATAAGCTTTCATGGGCTACAACCCACTTCATCGGATGCATAGAATGGAACATAGAGTAAGAAGATATCTATACATGCATACAGAGAACATGAAAAGGTGGAGTAAGAGGCTAATTAGTTAAGATGAGCTATTATCAGCAGGAGAAAAAAACTTGTCATGATAATCAGGATGGCCCATTTAGACAGTTGACAAGAAGGTGTGAGGATACTTAACATGGGGAAATAGATTCAATATGTGTAATGACCCAGCCACTCCCAGTCTCTATTCAAACCCATTGGCCAAACCGGACAATCACTATGAAAAAGAATAAATGGACGCAAATCTGACATCAGGAATCATAACATTCAAAAACCTGTAGGAGAACACTTCAACCTCTCTGGCCACCCAGTAACAGATTTAAAGGTTTCAGAGCAACAGCCGTGTTAGTCTGTATTCGCAAAAAGAAAAGGAGTACTTGTGGCACCTTAGAGACTAACCAATTTATTTGAGCATAAGCTTTCGTGAGCTACAGCTCACTTCATCAGATGCATACTGTGGAAAGTGTAGAAGATCTTTTTATACACACAAAGCATGAAAAAATACCTCCCCCCACCTCACTCTCCTGCTGGTGATAGCTTATCTAAAGTGATCACTCTCCTTACAATGTGTATGATAATCAAGTTGGGCCATTTCCAGCACAAATCCAGGTTTTCTCCTCCCCCCACACACAAAGATTTAAAGGTGACAATTTTGCAACACAAAAGCTTCAAAAACAGACTCCAATGAGAAACTGCTGAGCTTGAATTAATATGCAAACTAGATACCATTAACTTGGGTTTGAATAAAGACTGGGAGTGGCTGGGTCATTACACATATTGAATCTATTTCCCCATGTTAAGTATCCTCACACCTTCTTGTCAACTGTCTAAATGATTATCAACATCTTGATTATGACTACAAAAGTTTTTTTCTCCTGCTGATAATACCTCATCTTAATTAATTAGCCTCTTACTCCACCTTTTCATGTTCTCTGTATGTGTGTATGTACATATTTCTTACTATATGTTCCATTCTGTGCATCCGATGAAGTGGGCTGTTGCCCACGAAAGCTTATGCTCTAATAAATTTGTTCGTCTCTAAGGTGCCACAAGTCCTCCTGTTCTTTTTACTCAGGAATCTGTGATTCAAGCTTGGAAGGTTAGTTAGGTTGCAGTATGATTGTGCAGTTGCTACATTAGTCAGTGAGAATAATAGCTCTTCAATAATGTGTACTGTTGTATAGTAGTGAGGATTGTATTAGCTTTGAATTGTATGTCTTTGTTACAAATTTGTGGACAGTGTAGACTCAGCTGCCTGCAAAAAGCTGCTTTGCATACAGATCTGTACAACATAACCATTTGTTTTAGGGACAGAGTGCCAAATTCTGCTGCTAATAATGTACTTGCAAAGCCTATCTATGAGCTCTTGAAGGTAAATGGTCCAGTATTCACTATCAATCCTCAGAAATACTATGCCACCCAATGGTTTAGGTAATGGAAAGGGCAAAAAAGATAGGACTCATGGAAACCTAGCCACTTTTGTACAGCCCCTCTGAGGAACTAATACCACAACTTAAGTCAAGCAGACTGTAAAAAGATTAAGGGGTTACACGTGATTTTGCTTTTCAGTTTATATAATCAGAAGGTTAATGACTGAATTTCTTATGACCTTTCTGGTGTTCTTTTAATACACACTTTTACAATCAAAGTATATTAACTGCATTACATTTACACTAAATATACTACTAGGTGCCCATAGCTTCTAACAGGAAGAGGCAGTCCATGAAAAACTGTACTTGGAGAGCAGTTATCAATGGTTTACAATTGAGCTGAAAGGGCAAATGAACTGGGGTGCCTCGGGATCTGTCCTGAGTCCAGTTCTATTCAGTAGCTTCATAAATAACTTTGATAATGGCATAGAGAGTACACTTAAGGTTTACGGACTATACCAAGCTGGGAGGGGTTGCAAACACTTAGAATTCAAAGTGATCTTGACAAACTGGAGAAATGGTCTGAATTAAATAGGATGAATTTCAGTAAGGACAAATGCAAAGTACTGCACTTGGGAAGAAAGATCAATGGCAAAATGGGAAATGACTGCCTAGGAAAGAGTACTGCAGAAAAAGATCTGGGAGTTATAAAGGATCACAAATGAAATAATGTCAACAATGTGGCATTGTTGCCAAAAAAGGGAACCTCATTCTGGGATGTCTTAGCAGGAGTGTTGTAAGCAAGACAAGAAGTAATTCTTCCACTCTGCTCAGCACAGACAAGGCCTCAGCTGAAGTGTTGTGTCCAGTTCTGGGCATCACACTCCAGGAAAGATGTGGACAGACTGGAGAAAGTCCAGAGGAAAGCAACAAAAGTTATTACAGATCTAGAAAAAAATTGATTTGTTTAGTCTGGAGAAGAGAAGACTGATGGGGGAACATAAGTCTTCAAGTACATAAAAGGTTGTTATAAAGAGGAGGGTGATAAATTTGTTCTCAACCACTGAGGACAGGACAAGTAGTAATGGGAGATCTAGATTAGACATTTAGGAAAAATTTCCTAACAGTCGGGGTGGTTAAGCACTGGAACAAATTACTTAGGGAGGTTGTGGAACCTCTATCACTGGAGGTTTTTAAGAACAGGTTAGACAAATACCTGTCAGGGATGGTCCAGATGATGATTAGTCTTGCCTCAGTGCAGGGGACTGGACTAGATGAACTTTGAGTTCCCTTCTAGTCCCACATTTCTGATTTTCTGAATTTCTCATTATAACCCCAGACTAGCCATGGATTATAGTGCAGTCCCCTCCACCTCCCACCCAGCCATTGCTAGTCCTGTGTGATGTGGGTAGGATTTCCAAAATACTGAATACATTATGGTTGGCTTGTTTTTTTGTGGTAGTATAGCTTCGTTCTCATTTGAGTCAACATAAAAGAATGTGAGAGCAATCAGACCACAGTGATGCCTCTATTTCCTGTGTAGAGGGATCAAAGGGACATCATCAAGCATGTGGTGGTGGTTTTTGTTTTGTTTTTTAGAAAAAGCAATCAAGAATTTATGGAAGTCACAGTGCAGGAATACATGAGTTAAAAGTCTACATCAATGGAAAAATACTCTCCTGCAAAACTGTCTCATTTTAGTTTTTAAAATTAGACTTAAAAATAAAATAAAACCAGAGCCCCACAATGTTTTAAAATACTTACAGTAACTTTAATGAAGAATCAAGAACCTACATTAAAAGACTATTTTGTTTTCTAGGTACATATAAACACTTAAGTTGGCCTTGTAACTTTAGATCAATAAACGAAAGTAGAAGGAATAAAGCATACTTTAAAAGAATATAGCATTGCTGTAAGTGGTCTATTAGGAAAGTAAACCCAGTCCTAAATAAAGCGTGGTTGTTAGTTTTATTATTTAGCCCATCACTTTGCATTTTTGTAGCCTCTGTGTCATGGTAATGAATGAGTCATCTGTCATTCTTTATCCAACCACTTTTCAGTACTAGTTTCAGAACAAAGACATTCCCTGTTCAAGCATATTTAAGCTTTCATAGAAGAAAGCTTTGAACACTGTTTCTGACACCTGAATCAGAGAGAGCCTGCTAGATGACACCTACACAAGATACATTTCCTGCAATTCTATATGATTGGTGGGTACTAACCCATAGTGATGGTTCCAGAATAATACACCCGGGACCCAAGATGGATCTTATTACAACAACTCACCTCTGATTTGGAAGGGTTTGTTCTCAACCATTTCATACTCCCAAGATAGTGTAAAAATGGTTACTGTATGTCTTATGCAGAGTTTTTGTAGCAGTGTTGGTTCCAGGATATCACAGAGACAACGTGAGTGAGGTAACATTTTATTGGACCAACTTCTGCTGGTGAGAGAGACAAGTTTTTGAGCTACACAGAGCTCTGCTTCAGGTCAGGTCTAAGAATGTCACAGCTGAATATAAGATTGAACAGATAGTTTAGCCCAGGGATCTCAAACTCAAATCACCACGAGGGCCGCATGAAGACTAGTACATTGGCCCAAGGGCCGCATCACTGACACCTTTTCATATAAAAGTACAAAAGCCCCCCGGCCCCACCCCTGCCCTGCCCCCATTTCAACCCCTTCCCCAATCCCCGCCCCCACCTCTTCTCCACTGCCTCCCTTGAGCGCGTGGCTCCCTGCTTCTCCCCCACCACCTTTCTGGAAAGTGCTAAGCACTGCCAAACAGCTGTTTGGTGGCGGAAAGCATCTGGAGGTAGGCAGAGGAACAGGGGCATGGCACGCTGGAGGGAGGGGGTGTGGAGGGGAGGGGAGCTTGGCAGGCCGCAGGAAATAACCCCATGGGCCACGTGTTTGAGACCCCTGGTTTAGCCCACATTGTTAGCACATATTCTCTGTTCGATCTTGTATTTAGCTGTGACACTGAGTACCTTTCCTAGACCTGAAGCAGAGCTCTCTATAGCTTGAAAGCTTCTCTCTCACTCACAGAAGTTGGTTCAGTAAAAGATACTCACCCATCTTGTCTCACTATGTTTTTTTGAGTTGATCAGTTGCCCTCTATGGGAGTACATTTCTTAATTGATATTGGATTATCCAAGGATGATAAAATATGCCTCCACACAGTTGATAAAGGTTGGTTTAAAAAGTAGGAGCCAAACAGTTGATATCTCATCTGACCTGATAGCTGTCTCATAATAAGCATCTGTCAAAACTCAAATAGATCTATGATTTTAAGGTTTAGCACAGCAAGTATTTTTCATTTGACTGGCACTGAACTGACAACTGCAAATAAAAACTTTAGTAAAACAGCCTGACAGATTCAGTACTGCTGTTCAACATGGAACTACTCCTTTTCAGCCAAATAGAAGGATGGCTATTTTGGTACCCAGACATTTATATATCCACCTGCTTGCCTGCCTGGGTGCCACATAGGACCTTTTTGCCCAAAGCAAAACCAGGCCAAACACCACCATAGCAGTCACTACTAGCATGGAGCAATCAGTGTACATTTTTTTAACCAACCATGATACTAACTTGTACTGTAGACTCCCTACCTACCACTAACTACTGTGAAGTAGAACAGGGTTACAGCATGACTTAGGCCTTGTATGTACAGTTTTGCATTGATTTGACTGTTTAGGAATTGATTTAGTGAAATCAGTGCAGTGCCCTTGTGTATGTGCAGTTGTACTGGTGTAAAGTATTTTTTTTCAGCGTGGCTTCTTATCGGTACAACTGCATTCATACTAGGCGTGGCACCAATTTAACTAGCCCTATTAAGTGGTGGTACTGGAAGGGTGATACTTTTGTGAGAAAGATTGCTGCACAAGAAAGGTTGACTTGGTGTTCAAGAGGGTGTTTCCATGAGGAGCCACTCTTGAAAAAAGCATTATGACTAGGAAAAATGAGGCACTACAGTGAGTGATTTCTGCTAATACCAGTAGCTCCTGGGTATTTCAGTAATTGTGTTGTGCAGTTATGAAAGCTTTTAAGACCACTTTGTAGAAAGGATACTTTGAACACTTCCTTCTAATTGGCTTTTCCAAACAATATAAATGTTAATTACAGTATTAAATATATATTCAGTATAAATATTGCACAGTAACCTATTCGGAAAAACTATAAGTTGACCATGGTTTTCTGACTAAAACGTGAGTGTCTGAGTGACAGGAAGCTTGGGGGAGACAGGGTCCTGCACCACCCCCACCACCCCCACTTCCTGCGATTCACCGTGACTCTCAGCCAGCCAGTAAAACAAAAGGTTTATTAGACTACAGGAACACAGTCCAAATCAGAGCTTGTAGGTACAGACAACAGGACCCCCTCAGTCAGGTCTATCTGGGGGGCAGGGAGCTTAGACCCCAGCTCTGGGGCGCCCTCCATTTCCCCATGGGGGCAGGGAGGCCAGAGCCCCAACTGGGCCTCCCTTTATTTTCCCCACCAACTCCAAACTCCCCAGCCCTTCCTCTGGCCTTTGTCCCTTTCCCGGGCCAGGGGCCACCTGATCTCTTTGTTCTCTAACACCTTCAGTTGGCACCTTTGCAGAGGAGGGGCCCAGGCCATCAATTGCCAGGAAACAGGGTGTCGGCCATTCTTTGTGCAGACACCATCACACTGGCCCCCTAGGGCTCTGCCACAATCACACACCCTTATGCCACCACCTGGGTACTTAACTGCACAGGGGAAACTGAGGCACCCACACAGTATTCAGAGAAAACATTAAGAACATTCCCACTTCGTTGCACTGAGTCTATGCATTTGTTACTTGGCTTCTTCATTACAGAGAGCCGTGAACCAGCAGTTCACGGATATGCTTACACAGACAACTAATGCTGAGATTTTGCTGTCTTTAATTTTTAAAAATTAATTTGGTGTTTGGGACAAATGGGAAATTAGCTACAGTAGAGACTGAACCAAGGCAGTGGCAGTATGAGATGATTCACTCTGTCCTAGTAAAGGGCCTCATCTGACCTGGAAGAACAACATTTAGGAGTTGGAGAGTAGTTCAGACTGTCAATCTTTTGCCTCTTGTGAGTATAAGAATTACCACCCAGGAGAATCCCAGTGATTTGTTTAGTCCATTATCCTGTAACTGACCATACTCAGATGTTAAAGAGAAGTGCAGTAAACAATTGTGGAATAACTGCCCATAGAAGAAACATCTTCTAAGCTGCCATTAGTTAGTGGTTAGCTAATGCCCTGAAGCCTGAGGGTTATATCCCTTCTTAAAAATAAATCTTATCTCATGAAACTGTGGATGGTTTTACTAGACATTTAAATGTCCAATCCTCCTTGAAATCCTACTAAGCTTCTGGCCTGAGTGAGAACTTGTGGAACTCACTGCCACTAGATAATTGTGTTAAAGTATTTCCTTTTATTAGTTCATGTTGCCATTGTCAAGATTGTCAGGTTCCTAGTAGAATGTACATACTGCACAGAACTTGTTGGTTTATTTTGTTGGCAGTGTGATCAAATGAGAAGTGTACCATCCCAGCAGGATCAAGAGCAAGATTTTCAATGATTCTGTACTTGCTGAAGAATCCTGGCTCTCAGAACGCATGGGAAACTAATTCAATCTACGTTAGTGTCTCACCTTCAGTTGACAAACACAGTTAATAATAAGGGTGAGTTCAGCTTTCAGAAGAGGGAAAATAGAAAGTATGCAAGATTGATGTCTACCTGAGTCTCCAATCAAAACTTATGACACTTTTTTTCTGAAGCGCCCTTCAAATATGCACGCCTATTGCAATGCACCTAAATTATAGTGCAAAGTTTTTGCATGTCCAAAATGAGAAGTATGGATGCATAAACTAGTTGGATAGGCTTGTACAAACATTTTGAAGTACTTAGGTTTTTGGAAGTGTGAAATGGCTGCTGCAGATGTGCAAACAGTAACTACCAAAAAGTAAGCACTAGAGGCCAGATTTTCAAAGGTGTTCGGGTGCCTAAAGATGCAAATAAGTACCTACTTTAATTTTCAGAAGGGCCTAAGTTGGTTGCCTAACTCCTGTTGAATTCAAGTTTTGCTATCTATCTGCATCTTTAGGGCCCTAAATACCTTTAAAAATTGCCCCTCCCATACTTAAGCATGCCATTTCGAGCACATGTATTTGGTGATTGGGTTGGGACCCCTTTGAAAAATCTGCTCACATGCTCCATAAGGACTGTCCTATGACCTTGTGGTGCAATATGGAGCCTCTCTTAGCTGTGCTAAGTGTCTCTCATTTGGAAGATGTTCTTCAATGTCTTGCAGCTAGACTTAGCAAAGTAACAGCGCATGTTTATAATGTATTCTTCTCAGGATGTCTTTCAATCAAAAAAATAAATCTTCTCAATGACTGGATACAGGAAGAAGAGATAATTGTCTCATCGCTTCTGTTTCTCATGTAGGCTTAGAGAACTGCATGTGTGAGACCACAGATGACTTTTTACCCCCTCTACCCTGCAGATAAATGAATAATAACCCCACAGATTGTCTCTATTAAGCATTAGTTTAATTCCTTGGTCTGCGGACAGTTGGAGGGGGATATTTTTTTATTTGTGCTGCTGATCCTGTAGCTGTGCTCTGTTTCCAAGTCATGTCTGAACTATTTAGCCAGGATAAGCAGTTGAAATCAAAATATTTTCATTCCAAGGGCATCTGGGCAAAAAAAGATGCATCCATCAAAACAACTCTGCAGTCTTGAATCATCTTATTTATCTGATCTCTTCCCTTAAACTCCTGATGGGTCTTTGCAATATTCATTCTCTCTCTCTCTCATTGTTATGCTGGGAATACAATATTTGCTAGTATGTAGGAGAGTGATACCAATTCTATCTAACGCTGTCATCCTGGAATACAGCGAGTGCTCTCTTTAAATGTTAAGCTGACAGTGAAAAATAAATGGAAGTTTCAATTAATATATATTTGTGAATTTGTGACTAATTTGAGCTGTACCAAGACCTTTGCCCTGTGCAGACCCTATTAATTTGAGCAGAGCTGTGCAGGTGCCAAGGTCTGCCCATGTGGTTCTCTGTGCAGAATTGGAACCTTAGTGCTGGCAGGATTGACCCCCTACAGCCAGAGGTTTTTTTCTCCTCTATCCATCACGGTGCAAACTTCCCAAAATATCAACCCACTAAGATGTCTCAGCATGATGCAAAAAGTTAGTAGTAGGTAGTTCAGTCTTCATACACATCCAGTCCTTGGCTTGCCACTGAAATTCTAAGGAAGGTGCCAGTTTTGTGTGGTGGTGGTGGTGGTTTCCTGTTTTAATCATGTTCTTTAGGAACTGGACAAGTATCCAATGGGGTTCTGTCTGTGTGCCTCATTATTCACTTCCACAGTTCTTGCTTGAGCAGCACAAAGTGTGTTTAAAAAAAAAAAACCAAACCCTCAGCGAACACCCCATGATACAATCAAAAATTCTGAGCCATTAAAACTTAAACCAAATCCGTAGGTGCTGGAGCTGAGGATACTGCTGCACCCTCTGGCTTGAAGTGGTTTCCATCCTATACAGGTTTCAGAGTAACAGCCGTGTTAGTCTGTATTCGCAAAAAGAAAAGCAGTACTTGTGGCACCTTAGAGACTAACCAATTTATTTGAGCATGAGCTTTCGTGAGCTACAGCTCACTTCATCGGATGCATACCGTGGAAACTGCAGCAGACATTATATACACACAGAGATCATGAAACAATACCTCCTCCCACCCCACTGTCCTGCTGGTAATAGCTTATCCTATACAGGGTTTACAGTTTGATTCAATGACAGGTTTCAGAGTTACAAAGGTGCCACAAGTACTCCTTTTGTTTGATTCAATGGCTCTCAGGACTCCCACTGTACACATTGTTCCAGCACTCCTGACCAAATAATTTTTAAGGTTCCAAAAATTGTTTGACTTTGGTTTTGCACCTGTTCTTTCTTTACATTTCACTAGCCCTCCAGGCGTTCTCTCTCCCAGCAGCCACTACACATCAAGATAGAGCTGTTCTTTGTAGCCACTGCCAGGCAAGGCAGAGAGAGAGAGCGAGCAAGAGTTTCCTGACAGTGAAGGGGGTAGGGAGGGCCTCCCCCAATAAACATATAAGTTAATATTAGAACATCTGGGTTTTTTTAAATTTATACTAGAAAATATACAGGATGTGGAACATAGCTAAATTAGCAATGTTGTTGAAACCTCAACTTCTGCATTTCCTGACTTATAAAAATGTTAACTTTGTAACGTAACATCAATAAGGGGAGCAGAATATGTTCCAGTATGAGTAAGGGAGGCCGAATCAGGCCCTAAACTTTTGGCATGAAGAAGTTGCTGTTCAAGGAAGTTTAGAAATTTTAGTGCTAGGAGACTTCCAAGGTTGGCAGGTATTGCCTTATATGATCTACAGACAGTCCCTTACAAGGTCTATCATCCTAATTCTGTCACCTCCGTGCTTACTGCTAGGTAATGTCTTGGAAAAACCACTGGCTGCACCTAGCCTTGTTTCTGGGCTCATCCTGCTTGGGGTGTGTAATGTGGGTCACACTTGTGCACTGTGTGTTAAAGGCTGGTCCTTCTAAATAGGGATTGTTCTTTAGAACCACAATCTAAATACGTGCCAGTAAAGTTAGGACTAAGGATTGCATAGTACTAGTTTTCTGACTGGTCTTTCACACTAGATAGGCATTTACAAAATTTACATGATGTTTCCTGGATCATATGGAATAGTGTCTGTGCACTGTAAGTTTTATTAGTATTTATATGTTGTATTGTCTACCCACATTAAGCTTTGACAATAATAGATTAAATGATTGTTTTATACAACTGTGGGTTTGCTGTCTCTTTTCCCCCACTCTCCTCCAAAGTGGGGTGTCCTACCATGTGAATGTTACCATGCCCCAGGAAGGCTATTTATAGCCCGGAGAGGGGTTGATGTAGTACAAAGGTTATAACAGGTCTCAAGTGTCTAATTAGAGGGAATTTGTGTCATCTATTTTGGGGATGGGGGAGAAAATATATTTCAAGGTGATCTAACAAATTTTTAGAATAATGCCAAGAGTCAAACTTTATAGATGTACCTCTTTCATATTGGTATGCGCTAAAAATTAGGGACCTGAGGCAGAACTATTGCACACAAAGGGTGATGAAAACGGAGAACAAGTTATAAGAAATCCAATTTAAAGAGACATTGTATGTGTTTGACATATCTGGATTCCTTTCTGGATAATGAAGAGAGGAGTAATAGTTATGACAGGAAAGCAAGAGTGGAGGGAGCAGCTAGCCAGTCTTTTCTTGCCCCAGAAATGTCATGTAAGACCACAGCACAATGGATAAAAGTATTTGCATCATGTATGAACTCAGAGGACACAACTCCTGAACTACCCTATTCTGTTTCATGTAGCTTAGCAAGTAGTCATGCGTTTCAGAGGGCATGAGAGATGTAAGGCTGTAGCAGTTCTGAGATCAAACCAATCACCATCCAAAGATTTAGAAAGTGTCTTGATCTGATTTGAAATCTCTATTGTAACAAGCTATTGAAGAATTGCAAAGGCCGGGACTAAGCCTAAAACAGATTAGACTGGACTGCGTGCATCTCAGATGAGAGATATTATGTTAACTGCAAATCCAATTAGTGTGTATGCTGAAGCAGGAAAGGTAATTGATTTTTTAAATTGTTTTTTTGCTCTGCTGGTGGTGGTGGTTTTATTCCATGTTTATCATTCTAGTATCTGAGCATCTTCCGGTAATGCATTAAATATCATATGATGATTGTTCTCTCATCCTCTCCCTCAGGTGGAGAAGTGAATGTTGGAGTGTTTTGGAAGGTTGTTTTTTTTAAAGTGCCTATGTTACACATTGCTATGTACTTGTTAGAGAATTCAAAGTCAAAGAAATGGCCCTTATAATTAGAGTGGAAGATGGTGGTGTTGTGACCATTCTTTAGTTCCTGTAGAAGTTCATTACAGTCTTGGACGAGCCTCCAGGAAAGCTCTGTCTCCCACACAGATAAACCTTACCCTTGTGGTACAGAGTTCTATTGTGCCTGATAAGTGGAGTTGCTAACCATGGTATTCACCCTGAAACTTTAGATCTTTTGGGTGTGCTGGACTGAGGTCACTGAATGCCTTGAAGATAAGGATCAAGACCTTGAATTTGAATTGATATTCTATGGGAAGCTAGTACAGGGAGTGGAGGACATTTAATTTTGTTTGCAGTAGCCATTGTTGCTGAAGAGATGCACTATAGTGTTCTGTAGTAGTTAGAGTTTCCCAAGGGCTGAAGGCTTCATGCTGATGTAATCCAGTTTATAAGTGACAAAAGTGGGTGTAACTGAGCCCAGGTAATCATCTGCCAGGATGGGATAGAGTCTACTAGCCAACCAAAGATAATAAAAAGCATTACTCATGGATGCTGCTATGAAAGAGCTTGGCATCAGGGAGGAATCCAAGAGCACTCCTAAGATATAGATTGAATTGACCAACTGAAGGTGTACACCCTCAACCAAAAGAGACTGCAGCATGGCTGCAAACTCCTCAGAGTGCTTCCCTGTCTCCACCAGCATCATTTCTGTCTTTCTCGGGTTCATGTTCATCCAGCTGTTCTTCATCCTGGAGTAGACTTTAACCAAACAATGGGCCTTCTTGATAGCAGTGCAGTCATTTGTCATGGAGGACAAGTAGAACTGTCTTTCACTGCATATTGTTGGCACTTAAATCCATGTTGTCTGATCAGTTCACCTTCTGGCTGGACATAGATGTTGAAAAGGACCAGAGAGAATTTATCCTTGTGGACCCCACAAGGGAGGGTCTACTGGTGGAGGTGCAGTTTCCTATCATTACTCATTGAGTGTATCCCTCCAGGAAGGACTCTCACCATTTTAGCATGTTATCTTGGATCCCTGCCAGTATCTTATGGTCAACAGCATCAGATGCTTCAGAGAAGTCCAGGAGGATCAGATAGGATGTCATCCCTCTATCTATTGACAGTAGAATCATAGAATACTAGGGTTGGAAGAGACCTCAGGATGTCATCTAGTCCAACCCCCTGCTTAAAGCATGACCAACCCCAACTAAATAATCCCAGCCAGGGCTTTGTCCAGATGGGCCTTAAAAACCTCTAAGGATGGAGATTCTACCACCTTCCTAGATAACCCATTCCAGTGCTTCACCACCCTCCTAGTGAAATAGTGTTTTCTAATATCCAACCTAGACCTCCCCCTCTGCAACTGAGACCATTGCTCCTTGTTCTGTCATTTCCCACCACTGAGAATAGCTTAGCTCCATCCTCTTTGGAACCCCTCTTCAGGTAGTTGAAGGCTGCTATCAAGTCACCCCTCACTCTTCTCTTCTGCAAACTAAATAACCCCAGTTCCCTTAACCTCTCCTCGTAAGTCATGTGCCCCAGTCCCCTAATCATTTTCATTGCCCTCCGCTGGACTCTCTCCAATTTGTCCACATCCCTTTTGTATTGAGGGGACCAAAACTGGACACAATACTCCAGGTGTGGCCTCATCAGTGCTGAATAGAAGGGAATAATCACTTCCCTCCATCATGCTGGCAATGCTCCTATGAATACAGCCCAATATGCAGTTGGCCTTCTTGGCAACAAAGGCACACTGCTGACTCATATCCAGCTTCTCATCCACTGTAATCCCCAGGTCCTTTTCTGCAGAACTGCCACTTAGCCAGTCGGTCCCCAGCCTGTAGCGATGCATGGGATTCTTCTTTCCCAAGAGCAGGACTTGTCCTTGTTGAACCGAATCAGATTTCTTTTGGCCCAATCCTCCAATTTGTCTCGGTCACTCTGGATCCTATCTCTACCCTCCAGCGTATCTACCTCTCCCCCCAGTTTAGTGTCATCTGCAAGCTTGCTGAGGGTACAATTTATCCCATCATCCAGATCATTAATAAAGATGTTGAACAAAACCAGCCCCAGGACCGACCGCTGGGGCACTCCGCTTGATACTGGCTGCCAAGCTGTTGATCACTACCCATTGAGCCCAACAATCTAGCCAGCTTTCTATCCACCTTATAGTCCATTCATCCAATCCATATTTTTTTAACTTGTTGGCAAGAATACTGTGGGAGACCCTTGGATGCATTAGATCAGGACCCATGGACTTGTGCATGTCCAGCTTTTCTAAATAGTCCTTAACTTTTCTTTCACCATTGAGGGCTGCTCACCTCCTCCCCATACTGTGTTGCCCAGTGCAGCAGTCTGGGAGCTGACCTTGTCTGTGAAGACTGAGTCAAAAAAAGCACTGAGTACTTCAACTTTTTCCACATCATCTGTCACTAGGTTGCCTCCCCCATTCAGTAAGGGTCCCACACTTTCCCTGATCATCCATCCAAGAAAATATTAGGATGCTGCCAGAATTGGTGTTTATAATTCAGTATATGATGCACTTCCCTGTGAGTCAGCACTAAATCAATGCCCCAGCATGGTGTTACATGCCTTCTGGTATATGCTGACTCTCAGATGATATGTTCAGACCTCTTCTTTTCCCCCCCGCCTTTTTCTCTCCCCCCCGCCACCGTTCTCATGAACATCAGATAGCAAAGTTTTCCCCAATTACTGATGTTAAAGATCCAAAGGCACTGTTCACATGAATAATTAGTTTTTCTGATGTCCTAGCCAAATTTAAAACCTGGTATTAGCTTGTTTACCAAAATTCACCCTGGAAGTTTCAGCTGAATACAATCTTCTTCTTCTTGCCTTAAATTTGTGTAGTTATACAGTGTGCTACTAAATAGCTACTGTGTTCCATTCTAGAGGTGATGATATTTCAATGGCAGATGAAATTATTTGTGCATGTTTGAATAGACATTGCTTGCATATCATATTTTTTTAAAGTTGTGAAGTATTTTGGGATGAGGGGCACTATTTAATGTAAGACATTACTGATGCTGTTGTTTACAGTTCTGAATAACTGGAAAAGATTTAAAACATTTTCCACTGTTTTTACATTTTCAATGGGCACCATTGGTGGTATAGACAAAGGAAAAAAATAAAACCTTTTTTGAAGAAGAAATAGACTGAATATAAAACCAAGCCTGTCAGCTTTATTTTTTTCTGAAAACAGGACTACCTTTTTTATTTTCCAGAGGATTAATAACCTTTTTGCTGACCTTTATTTTATGAAAGCCAATGAATTGTATTTTTATTGGAGTCTTATATTCTGTCTCTATATAAAAAATGCCATTGTTCTCCTTTTATCCTCTGTCATAGGGAAGGCTAATTGTAAAGGTTCAATGCATAAATGTTTGTGTGCACAATGACTTGATAACTCAAATGCAAACATTTATATAGTTAAATGTTCCATCTTAAACACAGAATTGAGGTTGTTTTTTTAAAAGGCAAAGGATCCAAAGATGCATCCTCAAATTACATTTAATCTTTAAAACTCAGTACGTCAAATACTATCTTACAGTTTTTTGAGGGATATTTACTAGCTCAAGGAAAGCAGAATTTTCTGTTCCCTGGCTTCTGTGGTGGTAGATGTAATTGTGAGTAGGCTTTTATTCAGAACAAATATACTGCGTGTTGTTTGTCTTTGTCAAACTTCCATTTAAATTCAAGTTCTTTCCTTTCTACGATATACCTGTGCCTCCTAGGGCTTTAGCAACTCTCCGGTTCCAGCTGGCACAGGATTCCTGTGGATTCAAGATGTCCTTTTGTCTTGTTTTTGGTTGAACCTCTGAACTTCCACAAGATTGATATGAAGAGATGAAGTTCACTTGGACCTCTTCCTCACAGACTCCCACCCTCTAAAAAAGCATCAGCTGCCCCTATTAACTAGCTTTTCAGGCCAGAAAGGGACTTCAGTGGAATGAGCTTGCATGTTTGCTCTCCCTGCGACCACTAAGTCAGCAGTGAGAGTTTGTGACAGGTCCGGCACCGCAGCACCCCTTTGTGGCAGGGGTGGATGGGGTGTCGGGGCCTCATCACTCTTATGTTCCCACGCCTGTCCTTTAAGGGTGTTCCAATGTGGCCCAATGGCCGGTTTCCCCGTGCTCGCCCCTTGGTCGGGGTAGCAGGACCTAACTGTCTGAGTCCATGTGTCGTGCCCCAAGTATCAGGGCAGCATGGCCCAATGGCCAAAGTCCATATAGCTTGCCCCAAGTATCCGGGCAGGGTGGCCCAATGGCCAGAGTCCATAGCTCCCCCCTCTCAGGCAGGGAAGTGTATCCCAATGGTTGAAGTGGTAGAGGGACTTGGGTCTGCCCTCTCCACCGGGTCCCGACCCAGGGCTCTCCTATTGGCAGGGTTTCCCCTCGCCCTTAGCTCAGCAGGGATCTGCCTGCAACACGCTGAGCATCAGTGCAGCTTTAATACTGCTTGTCTCTAAAGTTCCCCTGGGTCACTTCCTATCTTCATCGTCGTGTTCCCCACTCTGGCGGGGGGGGTCCTCCGGTCCATTCCCTCCAGCCGGGACCTCCGTCTGGGACACCAGGTGCATCCCGGCTTGGTTGGCCCCTGGAGCGTTGGCTGTCCCTCCTCAGGAGCTGGCGGTGTGCCTCCTTTTCCTCCAGTGGTCAGCCCAGACTGAGCACATTTGCCGGCTTTTATACCTATTCTCCAGTTGGAGCATGCCCAGCAGGACTTCCGGGGAGGGGCTTCCTCTGCCAGGAAGGAAGGGTAAACCCCTGCGGTACCAGTGCAGGGCCACTCTGCCCTGTCACAGAGTTAAAAAAACATTTTGCACCCATCATACTCTGCCACCAGCTATCAAGGAAGCTGCAAAAGTGGAGAGGTAGGAGAAGTGTAGCCAGATCTAGTGGGGACTAGACCTTCAGTCCTCCCCAAGGTTCTCTTAACCTCTGATTTAAGTTTGCGCACTTCAGCCCCAAATTTTCACACTATTGTAGCCAGCAGATACTTGTTCACCTATAATATTCATCTTAAATGCTTTGAGTTGCATTATCTAAGAATCCAGAGTTCATAACGACTAATCTTGGAAGTAATGTAACTGTCAGTGATAAGTATGTCATAATATATCCATGATTATTCAAAAAGTTTATTTAAAAATCCATAATGAGGCACAATGGAGAAAATCTGCAACTGAATGTTTACAGAGAGGATGGTCTAGATCTAGAACTCTGTGGAGCTCCTTCAGTTTTGGTTTGCAAAAGTCCTGGATTTCCATTCTCACAAGATGAATCTTCTCAATTTGCAAGTGTTGGTTAACGCTCTTCTTTCTCTTTTTTTGGTTTAGGAACTAAGATTCAACACAAACCTCAAAAATAACAGATGCATTTTATTAGAGCCCTCATAAAATTGTTTCAAAATATGACCACATGTCACTTTCTTAATTCTGTACTGAAATCCTAGTGATAAAACTTGCTGATTTTTTTCAGTGACCTTGTCACTGAATCTCTCACTTTACTGGCTGGAGTCCAAATTGAGACCAAGTTTATCTAGTTTTGGCTTTCATTATGTAAGTATTACATAATTATTTCTTTTCCCCAAGTACAATCTGGAAGTATTGTAGAGCATCTTTGCAAAATGCTGGACATTAGTAGAGACCAGGAAAAATAAACATGTTAGAAATAGAAATAAAAATAATTTGTGCTCTAATCTGAAAGAACCCCTTCAGGGAACTGGCAATAAAATATGTTCGACTAGGCATATTTCATACTTAATTTTCTATATTTCCGGAGATTAAAAACAGTTCATTCTATCCATATATAATTTTCATTTTTGCAGAGGCACAATGAAAGAGTTGTTATTTGAATAATACGAATATATGAATATATTCACTTTCTGCTGTTGCCAGTGACTATGTAAATGTTACCTTCACAGATACCTCTAAAGATATGCTGGTGCATTTGTTACTCCTGTCTGGATCATTTATCCCCCTTACTTGGTGATTCCATATGTAAATATAACCTTTGCACTTCCTTCCATTTAATTAAGCTGTATTGTATTTGGTTCTCCTCTCTAATGTTACCTCTATATATGAAGTCATTTGTTTGCATGATAATTTTTTTAGTTTCTTACCTTGTCTTGAAAACCTCTTATTGAAAAAATGAACATATTAGATTAAATATGGTGCAGCTCTATTGTAATTTACCCCTATTTACGTTGAGTATGTGGCTTCCTATACAGCATACTAGAAAGAAAAGTTTCAGAGTAGCAGCCTGTTAGTCTGTATTTGCAAAAGAAAAGGAGGACTTGTGGCATCTTAGAGACTAACCAATTTATTTGAGCATAAGCTTTCGTGAGCTACAGCTCACTTCATCGGATGCATACCTTGAATAGAACTACATCCTATTATATTGACTTGTTCACCTTGCTCATTATTAACTTACCCAAAGGGAATTCATGAAGAAGAAACACAGGGTCCTATGTCTCTAGCATTAGTGCCGCCCACTCCTTCTGTTTTTAGTTGTTTTAAGTATGAGTCAGAGAACACACTGGAGAGACAGTTAAGAAATCCCTGAATCTATGGCTCTGACTGCATATTAGATGAAATTGTATTAGCAGCAACAATGGTTTTGGCATGTTTTTCCTAATCAGTGTGAGAATTCTAAGTACTGTGCAAGTCAAACTGTAAATGGGCTCATGGAGGTGGTCTATAGAACAGTTAACGCAGTTCTTAGGATAAATTGCCCTCTTTATACTGATTAGGAAAACACATTGCTAGCAGCTCTAAATGTAGCGTGACAAGGCCTATCATATGTACTTTAAGGTTTCAGAGTAGCAGCCGTGTTAGTCTGTATTCGCAAAAAGAAAAGGAGTACTTGTGGCACCTTAGAGACGAACAAATTTTTTTGAGCATAGGCTTTCGTGAGCTACAGCTCACTTCATCAGATGCATTCAGTGGAAAATACAGTAAGGAGATTTATATACATAGAGAACATGAAACAATGGGTGTTACCATACACACTGTAACAAGAGTGATCACTTAAGATGATCTATTACCAGCAGGAGAGCAGGGAGGGGAAACCTTTTGTAGTGATAATCAAGGTGGGCCATTTCCAGCAGCTGACAAGAGCGTCTGAGGAACAGTGGGGGGGTGGGGAGGGGATAAACATGGGGAAATAGTTTTACTTTGTGTAACGACCCATCCACTCCCAGTCTCTATTCACTCTCGTTACAGTGTGTATGGTAACACCCATTGTTTCATGTTCTCTATGTATATAAATCTCCCCACTGTATTTTCCACTGAATGTATCTGATGAAGTGAGCTGTAGCTCACGAAAGCTTATGCTCAAATAAATTTGTTAAATAAATAAAATGATCCAGGTGGTTCAGCAAGCGCCTACCTGATACAGAAGTGCTAATGAAAACATACTGATATGGAAAAAGAAAAGGAGTACTTGTGGCACCTTAGAAACTAACCAATTTATTTGAGCATAAGCTTTCGTGAGCTACAGCTCACTTAAGTACTCCTTTTCTTTTTGCGAATACAGACTAACACGGCTGTTACTCTGAAACCTGTCATAATGATATGGGAGTTCCTAAAGAGCCACTTTCGGGTCTGAAGACCTTTAGGAACAAGTCCTGCCTGTGATCATTCAACTTCACAAGAGTAAAGAGGACCCGCTGGTGGTACTATATAAGAGCTGCGTGCTATAAACTATGCATGCTTCTTGGGCCCAGTGACTCTGTCAAACTCTGCAGAGATAAGGGGAGAATTGCCAGATCCAGGGATTGTGCTCATATACGCTCGCTGAGGATCTGACCCATTTTTATCTAATGCAAATCTGCTTGTGGATTTTTCTGTTCTTATGAACCACTCAACATTTTAGATGAGAAGTTTAGTTAAGGACTTAGTTATGAAACATGATTTTCTTCCATCTAAATACCTGTGATACTTGAGTAAGAAACCAAACTATGTTGCAGATTTCTTTTTCTTCTGCTTCTTTGATATTTTCATTGTTAAAATGGTCAGTGCTTAAACTCAGTAAATCTTCTTCCCAAATCCTTATATATATTGGAAATAAGCTTGTACAGTGAATGGATCTCTGGCTTCAATGGGACCAGGATTTCACTCCATTGGAGTTTTGCCATGGACTTTAATAGGGCTAAGATTTCATTTTCTCCATTTCATAGTAGACTGGAGACCATACTCATATAGGCATGTTTGTGTCTCTTTGGATCTGGGGCAGCCTTATTTTTGATGCTATAGGGTCAGTTTATGTTTTGGTGAGCTGTTTTGAAGGAGGAGGATCAGTACTTTCTGCCACTCAGTGTTCCTTTGTTCTGTAACTGGATACAAGGTGTAGGTTCAGCAAGCAGAATAATTTGAAACAGGAATCACAGGCACAATAATACTCCACACTCCTAGTACTCGCAAAAAGAAAAGGAGTACTTGTGGCACCTTAGAGACTAACCAATTTATTTGAGCATGAGCTTTCGTGAGCTACAGCTCACTTCATCGGATGCATGCTCCTAGTACTCTTCGTCCATAAATTTTGAAGTGCTCCCTATTTGTATGGGGGAAAGTAGGCACTGAGAGATCAAATGAGTCACCTAAGCTTACATAAGTGAGTCAATAGCAGTGTTGCAAATAAAATATAGGTCTCCTGTCTCCCAAGTCTATGTTTAACAGCAGCTGCTACGAGTATGACCCAGGACATAGGATCAATATGCCAAGCCTTCCCCTGAATGCTTGGGGACAATCCTTACCTCCTTATTCTGAATATACAGGCCTTGTCCCATGTAACCAGAAGCTTCTCCACTTTAGGAGCTTAGATTTCAAGGGCCCTCCTCCGAAGAATCTAACACAAAATAGCTGAGTAATCCTGCCTATACTTTACCTACAGATTCACAAGCCACCCTTGGCATGAGAATACTTCAGAATTACCCCATTTTAAAACAAATATTTTATTCACTGAATGGGATTTTGCCCCATCACAGCATGTATCTTGAAGATACGTAATTACTCTCTTAAACTTTGAAGAACAGCATGAAAGTAACTCAAGAAGTTCCAGTCTTTGCCTGTTTGGAATCCTGCCCACAGATCATTACTAATGTGCACGTCAGTCAGAGTGTGCACAAAATTAAATTTACTGGCAGTGACTTGTATCACCTGCTCCAATCCTACTGACTTCTATTATACACAATTGAAGTATTCAGGCTGCTTAGTGTACACCCTTGCAAGCCACAGCTCACCTGCTGGCCTTCAGGAGTCTTCAGTGACCTTTAATACATTCTGTAAATAGTGTCCAATATGCTAATAAGCTTCTAAAAAAGTTTGGGGTTTTTCATAAAAGAAATAGGATGATTTAATTCAAAACCAAAAGATAAAAAGGGAGACTTCGAGATTGTGTGGGGAAGGTGGGAACATAAAATATTGAATGTCGTGCTTTTTTCCCCCTTGCAGTATATCAAATTGTCTGTATTTTTTGAAGTTGACCTGACCCACATGGGCAGCAGGTGGGGGGAACACAGTATATGATTAAGACATTAATTGGATGCACAAAATCAGCAGCAGAAGAAGCTAGGAACAATGTGGGATTAGTTTTAACATATTGTATCTTCAGTACTGACAGGTTTCAGAGCAACAGCCGTGTTAGTCTGTATTCGCAAAAAGAAAAGGAGTACTTGTGGCACCTTAGAGACTAACCAATTTATTTGAGCATAAGCTTTCGTGAGCTACAGCTCACTTCATCGGATGCAACATGCAACATTGCATCCGATGAAGTGAGCTGTAGCTCACGAAAGCTTATGCTCAAATAAATTGGTTAGTCTCTAAGGTGCCACAAGTACTCCTTTTCTTCAGTACTGAGGTTCAACTTCATTATTATATTAACGCTTTTTACAAATAGTGAGGGTGCGTGGATGTAAAGCATAGAGGTAAAGATAAAATGAGGGAAATGGAATATCTAACAATACTTGGCATTTGTATAGTGCTTTACGCTTCCTGGCTTTCAAATCATGCCTTCATTCTGAGCACAAATTTGTTTTCTGTGAATTGTACCTTAAACCCCACTCCACTTCCAAATGGACTTCTGGTTTGAAAGGCCTCCAAACTCAATGGAGTTATTGATCTCAACATCTGTGAAGTAGATAAGTGATGGTATCCCTAGGGGATAGAAACACAGTGTTCAAATGCTCAAGTGACCACACTGTAAGAGTTAGAACCAGGATTGGAATTCAGGAGTTCTTGGCTCCCAGAGCCACATGCATTCTACTAGACCAATGGTTCTTAGCCTTTTTCAACTCAACCTGTGGTTTTCTTGCTGGAACTCACAACTTGGGATCATGATGTTCATGCATCTGAAAGAAAAGGTCACATCCCTCTAGTTTATCACCGATAATAGCTGGGGACAGAGGGAGTGCTGTTGGCTAATCTTGCTAGCTAGACAAGTAGGAACAGTTAAGGATTCAGGATGATGCCTCAGGTTCCAAACATGAGTAATGCATGGTGGCAAGTCCCCTTATTCATGAGCAGTTGTATAATATTGCCCATTTCTCCTGGTTGTGTCCCTCAACCCATGAGTTCTACCCCCATCTGTCTAAGGGAGTCAAAGCTAGTTAACTTTCCTCCAAGTGACTAAGGGTATGTCTACATTTAAAATGCTATCGCAGTGCAGCTGCAGCGCCTCAGTGTCGATACTACCTATGCAGGGGCGAAAGTAAAATACAGCTCGTATGGGGCCCACTCTGCCCTCCCCCGGAAGGGGCGGGGCCTCAGGCGGAAGGGTTGGGGCCAGGGGTGAAAGTAAGTTACATTCCTTACCGGTGCAGTCCAAACGCAAGCAACCCACCTCTCCTACATACTTCATGGATCCCTCCCATTGCATGACTTAACGATATAGAAAATAAAGCTACTACTACTACTACCAGTACTGTCTGTAATAAAACTTTAATGTTGGAATAAGCCTGAAAAAGTGAAAACTCACTGTCACATTTTTCTCCTTGTCCTCCCTCCTCCTCTAGCCAGGCTGCTGACGTGGATATGCTCCGTGCTTCCCCTCCCCCTAACCTGGCACTCACCAGCAGCTGCAACGGCTCCCCTCTAGCTTGCAGCAGGGGGACTGGCTGAGGGAGAAGCCTGCCCAGGATGCTTGCGGCCTCTGTAAGAACAGTTTAAACTTAGCTATTCACTCTGCAGTTCAGCCCGCAGGTTAAGGGGCCATTTCTGACATCCTTGTTAAATTCACTCACAGATGTTGGGGTGTTAGATTTGAACTTGGAACTGGTTCCTGATTTTGATTTGTAAATTTTGTGTCTTATACTATTGGAGATGGCCTCATCCAGGGAACAGAAAAGAACTGCCCCTGCTTTGGTTCCCCCCACTTCCCCGCAAGGGTGAATGAAATTAAAAAGGATGCCAGAATTGGCCCCTGATCCTGTGGTCTGAACCATGGAGTGAACAGCTGAGTTTAAACTGTTCCTATGCAGGCAGCAGGCGTCCTGGGCAGGCTTCTCCCTCAGCCAGTCCCCCTGCTGCAAGCTCGAGGGGAGCCGCTGCTGAGCGCAGGGGGGTCGGGGGAACGCAGAGCCTAGGGGTGTTGGCAGCCTGGCTGGAGGAGGAGGGAGGAGAGAAACCAATGTGAGAGTGAGTTTTCCCCTTCCACTGGCTTTTATTAACTTTGGATTTAATATGTGCAGCCAAATGCCTATTGTATTTTTTGTGTATTACTATTGGAGATCCCCTCATCCAGGGGGCAGAAAAGAACTGCCCCGCCTTGGTCTTGCCCCCCCACCCCCAAATGTGAGTGAAATTAACACTCCTAATGGCTCCTAATCCCGTGGTCTGAACCGCAGAGGGAACACCTGAGTTTAAACTGTTCTTATGCAGGCGGCAGGCATCCTGGGCAGGCTTCTCCCTCAGCCAGTCCCCCTGCAAGCTCGAGGGGAGCCGCTGCAGCCGCTACTGAGTGCCAGGCAGGAGAAAGTGCGGAGCCTACCTGCCTTCCGCAGCCTGGCTGGAGGGGGAGCGGGAGAGAGACAACAAACAAATGTGACAGTGAGTTTTCCCTTTCCAAGCTTTTATTAGCTTTGAGTTTAAACTGTTTGTTTGTTATGCAGGCAAAAGAGGTGAAAGTAAGCCGGTAATGAATGCTCCACTTATCTGCCGGTATGCTGCTGCACCTTTTTTTTACCGGTACTCCATACCGGCCCGTACCGGCTTACTTTCTCCTCTGCACCTATGCCCCCGAGAGGGGTTCTCTGTCAGCCTACGTAATTCACTTCCCCGAGAGGTAGTAGCTAGGTCAACAGAAGAACTCTTCCACTGACCTAGCATTGTCTACACCTGGGCTTAGATCAGCATAGTTACATCTCTCAGGGCTGTGGATTTGTCCCACCCTGAGAGAGAGCTATACCAACATAATTTCCCAGTGTACCAGTCTTGAGTAAAAGACTTAGCTGTGCTGCCTGGCCCTGATGAAATGGAGATATTGAGCTCAGTGTCATTAGAGATATACAGTTCTTCTATCTTTGTCAACATGGCATCTCGAATTCTAGAAAACTAACTTGTATTTGAAGAGGGAAGATATTTTGTGATTGCTATAGCTGGGCATTTATAAAAACCACTGGCATTAGGGTGCTTGTCTGGACTTTCTGAGGGGAAGCCCATTTGCTCTTCTGTAGATATGTCGAATCAGTGGTGGTTACTCTAGTACATGTAATCACATACTACAGTTGCCCTTACTTTGCATTTGCCTATTTCTTAGAAAGGAGAAGCTGGTGTTTCTGAACCCTGTGTTTCTGATTTATTTTCCTTCCAAGACTGCAAAGCTGATATGAATGCACGAAGAGACATATCCTGCCTCTGTGGTTGTAGAAAGTCCCCGGCACCAGAACCAGTATGGTTCTTCTGGCTCAGTGGAGATGTGTAAGAAAACGAAATCCCTGGGGACCTCTATGCAGCATGGAATTTAGCCCTATGGGAGCAATTTACAGAAGCCCCTCTACAAAGCTATGCAGATCCTCTTCCTCAGTTTCCTCTGTTTGCAGCTGTGGTCACTGGAGGGAAAGGATTCCAACCTCCAGCAGCTCTCTACTTGGACTCTGAGCTGCTATCCAGGGTTTGTCTATATGCACAAATTATTTATTTTTTGTCCTCTTTTTATAGCTTGGTGGAAATGAGGTTAAAAGAATTATCTAATTGTTGTTTTTTAATTAGGCTATATCTAATCATTGGCAATTCCACCGATTCACTACTCTCCTGATGTGACATGGTCAAAATCCACCTCAGTATATAGGGCTGTAACTCAAACCTCAAAGGCTGTTGCTTAGTTAGAACTTTTGACAGCCGAATGAAGTTAGACATCATATCAGTTCTTACAGCTAATTTTGTGGTGTAAAAATTACTCAAAGTTATATAAATAGAGAGATATATAAAAGCCCACTGAGGCTTCCTGCAGTGCTGTTCGAGTGCTGTGAACTTTAAGCTAAAAATATTCATTTCTTGGCCAGTTTTGTGTTCACCATTAAAATGTCTCTCTGGAAATCTTGCCTTAACTGTGCTTGGAAAAAATCTCTCTCTGGGGCTCTGGTCTGGAAGGAACGCTGGGAGTTGTGGTGTGGGACAGTTGTGCTCAGAGATGATAAACCTTTCACCTGGTACATGCTGAGTCTGACAAGTTTTTAGAGTCAGGATGATATCAGTGGTTCAGCAAGAATGACTTTAAAAAAAAACCACAAACTCAGTCATGAGATATTAAGCCTGTGGACAGTGTGTGTGCAGTTCCTTTCAAGAATAATCAAGGGCTTATATTTTGCAGCTGGTTGCAAAATGAACTGAGGACTGACTCAAACCCAAAGAGCAGCATGTATTAGAAAATAAGTGATACATTTGATAGCTTGTTTCTTGGCTTCATATCAAATATAGCATGAACTTTAATATAAAAACGTATGACCTTAAAAGTTTCAGTCTTTATGAAGACAGAAGGTGACTGTAATATAAATGTGCTGTTACTGATATCTTAAATTCAAAGGGACATTTGCATAGAAAGTGTGGTGGCTTAGCATAACTTTTAATTGCAGTACATGCATATTATATTACAACAGTTTAACCCTGGGATACTCAGTTTTGAATGTACACTTTTCTGAAATGCTGATGGGCTATATTTTCAGCTGTTGCTTTACATAAGATGAGGAACTGGTGCAAGAAATTTGACAGTCATGTGTAATCTACATTATTTAGCTCATGTAAAATATTTACAGACACCCATCAGTCCTCCTATATGATCACTTGCTAATGTAATTTTTTTCTCATAGCTATATGAAGCTTCCTTCATATGTGATTTCATATTTACCACATTATTAGGAATTTGAGACCTAAGTTATAGATCAGAATAAAAATTCATTTCTGGCACCCAGTTACTCTGCCTCTACCCACATTCTAGTCAGGCTACAGATGCCAGGAAAGTCCCTTTCTGTTAAAAGAAAATGTCAGAACAATGTACATGGTAAAACACAAATCTAGTTCAACATTATCTGACAAAAATGTGGGTTAGTTTCACTATCTCTAATGCTGGTGGATGATCACTTCAGATATTTGACAGAAATGCTGAATTGGAGAATATGGGGAATGTGTCTTTCTGCCAATGGAGAAAGAACAGTGCAATCTAGAGATAAGGAGGCATATAAAAATTCCATTGGCAGAAACAACATTCATAATTTATAGACAGTTCATAAGTTGGGTAAATTTTACAGTTCTATAAATCACATGCTCTATCTAAATGTTAAGATTATTACAGACATTTGAAAGGAATGACTTCATCTTCATATGTGCTAATAGATTATAGATTTTTCTGTAGGTGAGTCTTTATGGGTATGTATAGACCTTTTAAGGCAAGTTTAAATCTCATTGCACATCAATCATTTTTAAACAAGAATTCAGACTTCCTGTTCAAGGATAGGAGTACTTGTGGCACCTTAAAGACTAACCAATTTATCTGAGCATAAGCTTTCGTGAGCTACAGCTCACTTCATCGGATGCATACTGTGGAAAATACAGAAGAAGGATGTCATCCAAACTGCATTGAAGTAAATGGAGACGCCCATTGAAGTCAATGGGCTCTGGATGAGGCTCTTAAAGCCTTGAAATAGATTTCAGACTACTAGTGGATAAAGCAGTAGAGAGATGTCCATCATCCTGTAATATTTTCATATTGTTGTAATGAGTAGAGAATTTGGGTATAACCTCCAATGTGGGTAAAAAATTGTGCTTTTTTTGTCCATAACAAAGTATTAAGGTCCCAATTCTGCATTCATTAGGACTATCAGCCTATGTAAAGTGCAGGCTTAAGTCTTTAAAGGATCAGGATACAAGTACCTTTTTCTTTAATAATAATAATTAATAAATAATAATAAAAAATCTGAGCATACTTTTACTTTTTAAAAAAGGGGATTATTTCAGCACTTGATATCTTCTCCTGATTTAGAAGGGGCTTATTTGCAGTGTTCCAGAACATGCTATAACCTTCTAATAGAAACACGTCACTTTCAGTGTTTCTTAGTGTGGTCCTGAAGGGATCACTTCTGGGCTCTGTGCTGCTTAACATTTTATCTATGACTTGGAAGAAAACAATGTGTGTGTAATGTGTACATCTAGGAACAAAGAATGTAAGCCATGCTTGCAGGATGTGGGACTCTATTCTGGAAAGCAGGGCCTCTGAAAGATTTGGGTGCTGTAGTGGATAATCAGCTGAACATGAGCTCCCAGTGTGATGCTGTGGCCCAAAAGGCTAATGCAATCTTTGGATGCATAAACTCTGAGTGTGAATCTCAAGCAGCAGTGGAGAGATTATTTTATCACTATTTGGCACTGGTGTGACTGCTGCTGGCATACTGTGTCCAGAGCTGTTCACAATTCGAGAAGGATGTTGATAAATTGGAGAGGGTTCAGAGAAGAGCCACAAGAATGAGTGATTAGAAACACACCAACCCAGTGCAAATTTCAAATACATACAATGCTAATCAAATCTAGGAATAATTGTAATGTATGTCTTCAAGCAGATTAATACAACAACCCTGGTTTCAGTGGAAATCTATACTAATGGAATCTACATAGTAGCCCTGAAAATCACTTTGAAAGGAATCACAACAAAGGTTTTGTTTCATGAATGACATAATTACTGCTCCATAGCATGACTACTAAGAATTTTTTCAGGATTTCCTGTATCTTGAGATTTTTTTTCTTTTGGGTTCAGAAATAGACAAAGTAGAAATATGTACACAATAATACAAAAATTAACTTTAAAATCGTTTAAATTGGATTTTAATGTTAAATAATGTATGTATCACTAGTGTGCCCAAAAGCTGACAAATACTATAAAACATTTCTACCTTTCTACCTTTCTAGCCTTCTCTACCGTTGTCTTGTTTTTACAGAATATTGGATATCAGTATATGCACTAACTTCCTTCATTAGTACTGATTTCACTGTAACAGAGAGCTCAACTGAGGTTAATTTACAGAAAAGACTTAAGCCTTCATGATTATTAATCTAGCTGCCATGATAATACACTGTGGCTCTTGCACATTGTACATGGTAACCAGGTGTACTATTGCAGAGGTAATTAAGGCAATGAAGTATGTGTTAAAATATGTGATTACTCAACAGAAAACCCTCTTCTTTTTCTTTTTCCTCCCACGCCCTCAGGTGCATAGGGCCAGTTTCCACCATTTATTTCAGTCTTGTGCTGGTCTGCTCAGGCTTCTGAGTATCCTGTTGATGGATTTGGCTTCTTTCTATTCTACATAATGTTTTTCTAGGCAACCCTCCCTTTTTTTCCCCCTCTTCCAAGGTGGTTTCCACGTTATTACTTGACCTGGAAGTTGTGTTGGTGGCATCCTTAAATCATATCTTAAATATGTCCATTGTCTTGCAATGTTTGATGCTTATGTTGGATTGTTCTGTGTAAGATTTCTGATGTTGCAAGAAACTCTTTCCAATGGACACTGAAGTGCCCATGTGGTTTTAAACAAGAAACCTAATGAATTTCTTAATTTTGTACATTGGCTGTATAAAAATACTTGTTACATTCCCATAAATGCTCTTACATAAGGGTTATTTTTGGGATCCACCTGCTCCCACAGGACTGATAATCTCCCTGTTTAGCTGCCCCCAGGCTCAGGAGTGAAGATGCAATTTTCACCCTTCCAGGCATGTGGGAATGAATCCTACCCTACTTGTTTCATTTTGTTTAATGAAGACATTTTTCTCTTGCATATCTATTCTCTATTTCTATTGCAAATATCAATTCAAAAGAATTTAGTATTTCTATATTTTGGATATTTTCTAAAACCTACATGGGAGGTTTTGAGCTTAGCCAATGTTACAGATGGGTAGGGAAATTCATACTGTATAGTGAAATACCCACAGGTAAATGGCGGGGGGGAGGTGTAGTTTGCCATTGATTTTAAAATTCTGTTTTGGGGTTGTTCCAAAACATAGCTATGTAAAAGTAAAAACCACCCTTTTAAAGAGATTAAGGCTTTGTCTACACTACAAACCTTACAGCAGCACAGCTATCCTGCTGCAAGGTCTCCCATGTAACCGCTCTATGCATTGGTGTGGGTTACCTCCTTTGCCACTGGCGAACTAGCAGTGGGTGACTCACAACATATTTCAATAACAGCCATATAGCAAAATCTCATAACTTATTACACATTAACGATACACATATTTTGACAGAACAATGAGTTTCAGCAGATCATGACCTTTCATATGATACTTTGCAAGGCATGCCTTGTATGAAATATCACAACCATATACCAGTGATGAATATGGGGGTCACAGGGTGCTAATTTGAGATACAGTGTATCACATACGAAATGAGCCTGAGAGAAAAGCAAAATCAGTGAAAAGACCACTTATTTTTAGCAGCATATAAATCAACACTAGGGGAAAATGTGGAAAAGTTCCTTTATCAACATAGCAGTCTTGCAAAGGATTGAACTTCCTGCAGAAACTAAAAGGAAAGGCTTAAAAATGGGGCAGGGATGGTGGTTGCAATTTGAGCTGAACATATAGAAAGTTAATAGACTGCAGATTTTACAAGCATATCAGCAGACTTTTCTTTTTTTTGATTTTCAAGTGACAGTGGGAGTTGCACATTAAATGCTTGCACTGTACATCCACCAATGCAGCATCTGTTGAAAAAATTAGAATTGTCATTGCTTTCATGTTAAGCAAACTTTCTTCCTCAGAAAGGTATTATGAAAACTTCTTTGATAAAGCCATTCAGAGTGGAACAAGCTGCCTAATGAGGTAGTTACAGCATAGTCATTTAACAGTTCTAAGGTATGATTAGATCACTGCAGAATAGGGCCTTTCCTGCTTTTTATGGGTTTAATTGATCTAAGGTCTCTTCCCAAAACGCCTGAGCCAGCCACTTTGGAAAAGATAAGAGCTCACCCTGAAATTCATCTGAAAACTTGAAACTAATTCTAACTGTATACTTACTTTAAAGTCACACACTCACATATATACATTTTCACATGCCTCTATTTTGCTGTGGCAGGAAGCAACATATTGAAATACTGAGTATTTCTGGTCCAGCTGGAAGTCGGAAATATCAGAACATGTGTGTCTTTTCTAATTAGGTTTCCAATCCTGTTTTGCAGAGTCCAGGACCTTGTCTAAACTAGGAAATTGTTTCCACTAACTTCCCAGCATGAATATCAGTTCAGCTCCACCTATGTGGAGATCTAGCCCAGGATAAAAGGTGTATTTAAAAAAATGTATTAGCTAGAAATTTATAATATGCTTTAAAATTGTGGTATAGCCAGGGCAAGTTGTATTTTAATGTGTGTTAGCTGGTTGAGATAACTCTAAGCTCGCCACTAGGGTTTGTCTCAACCAGCTAATGCTCCTTAAAAGACAACTTGCCCTATCTCTGCTGGGGCTCCACTTTTCAGAGGTACCCAAGAGAGTTAAGCACCCCCCACACCATTGAAGTTCAATGGGATTTGTGTGCCTGACTCTCTTAGGCTCATCTGAAAATCTTTGCCTAGAGTTTTAAAACAGGTTAGTTAAAGTTTTAGCAAACACATTTTAAAAGTACATCTTCTATCCTTGTATAGGCAAGCCCATGTGTTAGCAATGTCAGGAGTCTTAGTGTAGGGGGCCTGTTGGCTGCCACCACTGTTTTAGACACCATACTGATTATTAGATGATTTTTTTTAAATGGGTAACTTAGTGCTTAACTCAATTTTCATTTCTACTTTGCAATTTACCTTTAGTGAGTAGCCTGATGAAAGATGCAGATTTTACAAGTTAAGAGACCAATCCTACAAGGTGTTTGCTACATTGCTCTGACATTCAGGACATCTATTCCCTCCCCTTAACCTCAGAGGAGCACCCATATTTTCCCCTGTTGCATCCCTCCAGGGCTGAGCTCTCAGTTTATTTGCTACTCCCAGGTCCATTTATTTTACAGCTATCTTTTGTACATTTATTAATGTGTTTTAAAACTTCTCTTCTTTAATAGTTTAATCTATACCTTATTTTAAATTTTTACATTAGTTATTTGTAGATTGAACTTTGACATTGAACTTTTATTCGAGTGAGATGCAGTGAGTTTGCGTAGTCCTGAACGAAAATGGGACTTAACACACAGATTTTATTCAGTCTAGTCCCTAAGGAGTATTTGTCCTCCACATGTTGGCGTGATTGACACTTATCAGACAATGCAAAACTTAGTTTTTACATAATACATTCTATGTGTTTTCACTTTAAAGTAAAAAAATGCTCATGAAAAGTGAGTTTGGGAATATGAAGTCCTTTATCCTCACAAGAGCTACTGATTTTACAGTGTAATAGAATATCAGGGTTGGAAGGGACCTCAGGAGGTCATCTAGTCCAACCCCCTGCTCAAACCAGGACCAATCCCCAACTAAATCATCCTAGCCAGGGCTTTGTCAAGCCTGACCTTAAAAACCTCTAAAAAAGGAGATTCCACACCTCCCTAGGTAACCCATTCCAGTGCTTTCCCACCCTCCTAGTGAAAAAGTTTCCCCTAATATCTAACCTAAAGCTCCCACACTGCAACTTGAGACCATTACTCCTTGTTCTGTCATCTGCTACCACTGAGAACAGTCTAGAGCCATCCTCTTTGGAACCCCCTTTCAGGTAGTTGAAAACAGCTATCAAATCGCCCTCATTCTTCTCTTCTGCAGACTAAATAATCCCGGTTCCCACAGCCTCTCCTCATAAGTCATGTGCTCCAGCCCCCTAATCATTTTTGTTGCCCTCTGCTGGACTCTTTCCAATTTTTCCACATCCTTCTTGTAGTGTGGGACCCAAAACAGGACACACTACTCCAGATGAGGCCTCACCAATGTCCAATAGAGGGGAATGATCATGTCCCTCAATCTGCTGGCAATGCTCCCACTTATACAGCCCAAAATGCCGTTAGCCTTTTTGGAAACAAGGGCACACTGTTGACTCATATCCAGCTTCTCATCCACTGTAACCCCTAGGTCCTTTTCTGCAGAACTGCTGCCTAACTACTCGGTCCCCAATCTGTAGCAGTACATGGGATTCTTCTGTCCTAAGTGCAGGACTCTGCACTTGTCCTTGTTGAACCAAATCAGATTTCTTTTGGACCAATCCTCTAATTTGTCTAGGTCCCTCTGTATCCTATCCCTACCCTCCAGCGTATCTACCCCTCCTCCCAGTTTAGTGTCATCTGCAAACTTGCTGCAGGTGCAGTCCACACCATCCTCCAGATCATTGATGAAGATATTGAACAAAACCAGCCCCAGGACCAACCCTTGGGGCACTCCGCTTGATACCGGCTGCTAACTAGACATGGAGCCATTGATCACTACCCATTGAGCCCGACAATCTAGGCAGCTTTCTATCCACCTTATAGTCCATTCATCCAGCCCATACTTCTTTAACTTGCTGGCAAGAATACAAGGCAATTAGGTTAGTCAGGCATGACTTGCCCTTGGTGAATCCATGCTGACTGTTCCTGATCACTTTTCTGTCCTCTAAGTGCTTCAGAATTGATTCCTTGTGGACCTGCTCCATGGTTTTTCCAGGGACTGAGGTGAGGCTGACTGGCCTGTAGTTCCCTGGATCCTCCTCCTTCCCTTTTTTAAAGATGGGCACTACATTAGGCTTTTTCCAGTCGTCCGGGACCTCCCTCGATCACCATGAGTTTTCAAAGACAATGGCCAATGGCTCTGCAATCACATCCACCAATTCCTTTAGCACCTTCGGATGCAATGCATCTGGCCCCATGGACTTGTGCTTATCCAGCTTTTCTAAATAGTCTTGAACCACTTCTTTCTCCACAGAGGGCTGGTCACCTCCTCCTGATGCTGCGCTGCCCAATGCAGTAGTCTGGGAACTGACCTTGTTCCTGAAGACAGAGGCTAAAAAAGCATTGAGTACATTAGCTTTTTCCACATCCTCTATCACTAGGTTGCCTCCCTCATTCAGTAAGGGGCCCACACTTTCCTTGACCACCACCTTGTTGCTAACATACCTGAAGAAACCCTTGTTGTTACTCTTAACATCTCTTGCTAGCTGCAACTCCAAGTGTGATTTCGCCTTCCTGATTTCACTCCTGTATGCCTGAGCAATATTTTTATACTCCTCCCTGGTCATTTGTCCAATCTTCCACTTCTTGTAAGCTTCTCTTTTGTGTTTAAGATCAGCAAGGATTTCACTGTTAAGCCAAGCTAGTCGCCTGCCATATTTACTATTCTTTCTACACATCGGGATGGTTTGTTCCTGAAACCTCAATAAGGATTCTTTAAAATACAGCCAGCTCTCCTGGACTCCTTTCCCCCTCATGCTATTCTCCCAGGGGATCCTGCCCATCAGTTCCCTGTGGGAGTCAAAGTCTGCTTTTCTGAAGTCCAGGGTCCGTTTTCTGCTGCTCTCCTTTCTCCCTTGTGTCAGGATCCTGAATTTGACCATCTCATGATCACTGCCTCCGAGTTTCCCATCCACTTTTGCTTCCCCTACTAATTCTTCCTTGTTTGTGTCCATGCAAATGTCCCCATGCCACCCATCCAAAGTGCTGCAATCTTAACTGGATGGAACCAGCTCCTGGAGGTGAGTCTAAATAGTTCTATGTCTACATAAGGCTGTTCTTTCCATTCAGAACATAACAGTTTATGGACGGGTTTCCAAGCAAAACTACACCCCTCTTCTCTTTCCCCTGTACACACGCTATATTTAATCTCTCTCCCTTCGCCTCTAATCTATCAATATTCTCCCCATATACATTAGTGTTTGCTCTTTAAATCTGCAGCAGCCTCAGAGCACCTTAGTTCTCCTGGTGTCGTCTGCTCTTTCATTTGTGGCAGGTCTTCTTTCACCAGCACTGACCATAGGGTTGTCCTTAACATACAGGGTAGCCACCTGCAGAGGTTGGAAGTTACATCGGTATGTATGTGTGCGCAATCCCAAAGCCAGGATGAAAAAAGATGCAAATGGCATGTCTTTCAGTTAAACTTGATGGTCTCCCAGGATGAATAATTTACTGCAGTCTGTGGCCACTTTATCTCACATGCCAAGATGTAAGTGATTTTTTTTCACTTGACTTACAGTATGTACTTTTCTCTAACTGCAGCTTCATGTAGTAGATACAACATGCTAACACTGAGATATAGGGCACATTTTCACAGAAACTAAATCATGTACGTAAAGTGAAACTAAACTATGCCATCGATGGAAACAAATTGATAGAGATTGCTGTAGCAATTGTACTTTATTTTTATTCAGTTCTGGAGTACAGTATATTGTCACATAAAATTTTCTGTATGCAGTTTTTTGACTAGAATGTTACGGCAGCTTCAGAACAGAATCAGATAATACAATTTATTTGACTGCAGAGGGTCTGTTGCCTTTAAATGTAGTAGAGTCACATTTCCCTAACTAAATTGGTGGCATGTACTTTGAAATGTATGACTAACAAATCCAATATACACTTTGTGGGGAGGAAGGGAAAAGGGGGAGTGAGAGAGAATGAAAAGCCAAAACACAGACTTTATTCAGAAAGACACTGTGAGCCTGATTCTGATCTACTTTAGTGGAGTTACTTAAGATTCACAGTGGGTTTAAGAAAATCAGAAATAGTGTCTTTCTGAATAAAGTGTAAAACTGGTGTAACATCAAAATTAGCCTTTCTAGTTATCTTCCGAGTAACACACGGAGACACAAGTAAATGGCACATACACTACTTAATTAGACCATTATGAAGGCAAAATTAAACCATTATGAAAGAGGAATTGAAGGCACAATATAAGGAAAGCTATTATAAGAGAAATTTAGGTCTATAATTTCTTTAATGACTTTTCAAGTGTCCCAATAAACTCAGATATGATGTGTGCTTAAGAGGGTTTTTGGGGATGGACGGTTTTATCAGTAGAAAGTAATGATCCAAAGATTCTGATGGGTTTTTTGATAGCACAAGTTGTCAGAACACCACTGGGGTCTACATTAAGGAACCTAGTGGAAAGAATTTTAATTTACTTAGTGATATGTTCACATGAAATTTTTTGCAGTGCAAGGTCACCTTAGACCCAGCATAAATTCAGGCTGATTTATTAAATGATTCTCCTTACTGTACAAGATTTTTTCCCCAAATTTGTATCCAGATCCTGTTCTCATTCACTCTAATGAGAGTAGAATCTGGCCTATTGTTTTAATACTGATAGGATCTGTTTGCCCTAGCTGGCCAAACCTTGTTTAAAATGAGTTAACTTCAAACCGTTCAAAATAGTGTTCCAGTAAACTAGCTCAGCAAACATGGCTTGAGTCCCATAGCTTGTAAAGTGAAAGTCTTGATTGCTGAAATTATCAATCTTACTTTGCTAAGGAAGACTATGTTATGAATCAACGTTTTAGAACTTGGGGACAGATTTTTCAAGTGCTCAGTACTAGATCTCTGCAGATAACTGATTTTTCTTTACTGACCAGTCAGAAAAAAATAGTATCAATTGTTAGTGTGGAAATTTTCAGTAAACCAAAAAGTTGCAGGGAGGAGATTTTGGGTTGAATAAAATGTTTTGACCAAAATGGCATAATTAAATTTTGAGCTTTTAAAAATGTTTTTTTTTTATTTTTTAAATAAAATTGAGGTGTTTCAAACCAGTCCTTTTGAACTGAAAAATCAAAACATTTTCATTTCAAAACTTTCAAAATTAAATATTTAGATTATTTTCAGAAACTTTTTTTTTTAACCAAAATACTTCAGCAAAATCAACACAGTTCTTAAAATATTTTGGTCAACCTGAATCTGCATTTTTTTTTTAATCTGAAAAATTTTTTAGATGAAAATTTTTGCCCAGCTCTATTTACCCATAAGTGGGGCTGGATTTCAAAGTGCTCAGCTGCCATTGTGATCCTCATGGCCAGGTTTTTCAAAAGAATGCAGCTCCCAGTGTGCTGAACGCTCTCTGAAAACATGACTGCTTATTTTGGTGATTAAATGGAAACTGATCTCTTGAAAATGTGGACCTGATTGTGCGTGCTCTGCTGCCCTGAAAATGTGGCCTTTAATGATGTTATCTTGATGGAAACCAGCAGTCCTTCCTTTTGTAGCATGTACTTTGGAAGATGTGTTTGATAGTGTGCTTTAGTTCTTTTCCTAATAGTCATTTGCTATTCCACAGTCACATTCCATCTACATACAATATTTCAATACTATTCAACCAGAATATGCATCTAGATATACATGATTCTAGTATGCAAACTACCATGGTAACAAAGTGCTTGTGTTTAGTGTTTTGAACTGTAGCTGCAAGTAACAGGGCTGTTTTCAGCATGAAATTAAAGCTGAGGTAAATGTTGGGGAACATTTTTAAAAAGCCGTAGGTTAAAGGCAGCTTAGAGCTTCAGTCAAGGGAAGGATTGAGGGTAATGAAACTGTGGTGAGGTTGTAACCTTTCTGGGCTTTGGCAGAAATCCTGGTTGGAGGACTGGTCTGGATATATTGAACACAATGGGAGTCTTGCCAGTGACCTCAAGCAGTAAATCTCAGTAAGTATAGGATGGGGCTGTAAATATGGGGAAAAACAAATATAATATTTATCTGTTAAACATATCAAAATGGAAAGTGCTATTGGCCTTTCTAAACTGCAGTTTGTCCCTCTCCTTTTCACACCCTTAGTTCAGTGCTTATATAGCCTTCAAAAATGTAAATGTTAAACAGTGGCTCCTATGCTGTGGTCTGCAGACCACTTGCTGGTAGTTTGTGACTGGTCACCTGGCGGTGATTTTCCTCTCAATTTCAACCTGCTAAATTGCATTGATAAATTGTTAAAAATACACTGAACACTTCCCTTGTATCACCTTTTTTCCCCATGCAGGCAAATTGCTGTAGTTGCCAAAGGATGTTGCGGGATTGCAAAAGGAGAGTGGTCTGAAAAAACATCAGTGAGAGGGAACATGTCATAAGAGATAATATTGCTGGGTCAGACAAAGCAAAGTTTGAGAACATTTACTTTAGAACTTGTCTGTTCAATACCGTTCAATCCAATTAATACCTGCTTATACAGGACTTTATTGCAGTGATTTAAACATATCTGTAACCACTCAGTGTATCTGTTTATAACAGAGTGCTAATTAGGGATGGCTGGAAAAAATGTTTTTGCAAAAAATGGAGGGTTTCGAACTAGGTTTTAGCCCACACTGGAATGAAATGGAAACCTTTAGAGTTTTTTCACCAAAAAAAAGACACACACTGCAGAATAGCCAGGGCACTCACCTGGGATGTGGAAAACTCAGGTACAGTTCCCTGCTCTGCCGCATCCAGTTTGAATACCCTCACTATCAGGCTATTGTCTATCGTGCGGTGAGTTGCTCTTGATCAGAAACTCCATCCTGGACCTGAGAAATCTTCTTGACAAAATTTTTTGTTGAAACTGACATTTTTCTGCAAAAGCTTTCGGTTTTGACAAATCAGCATTTTCAGACAAAAACTTTGGTCAAAATTCCCAGTCGGCTCTAGTGCTAATAGCAGATTGCAAGCCTTGAGACGTGTAAGAGGCTGCAACTTTATCAAAAGAATGGAGTAATTCTTCACTGTGGTGGCAGTGTCTTTAGTCATTCATTATCGCATATAAACACACACACTGTCTGTCCATGAGGCTGATCAAATTATAACAACAGATTTTGTGGACAAGCTAATGGGTTCATTATATTAAAGCAGGTTTGGAGCAGGGATTGTTCGTTTTGTGTTTGGTTTGGGTTTTTTGCATGTCTCAACTGAACTACTGGGAATATAGCCTCCAGGCAGCAGATGGTTAGTGGGCAAATCAAGATTTGGATGATGATCCTTTACTTATTTCACTAATCCTAGGCTTAAATTTTGGTTTGTTTAATGATTCCCAATACTTTGGAGAGAGTATACCATGCTTTCTGTAAATGGATCCTTTTTTAATCTTTCAATGAAAATTATTTTAATGATATTCTGTTTGCTATCTGAGCCAAAGCCAAATACATATATTGCCTTTTCTGGAAGGTCACTATGTGTCTGAACGTGTAGCTATTTCAAAACTAGTAGAGAACAGGTGCCCTCTTTTTGGCTTATGTTTTTTAATTTTTAGTGACATCTTAGAGTTGTTCAGCTATGAGATTTTTTCTTATAAGAACAGATTAGCAGGGGGTCACTTTGACCTTGACTATCACTGTTCAGTAGACTGCTAGTATCTATGCACCTCTTAGATTTTTTTTTTGTGGGGATTGCTGCTCTTTTGGGCCTCTCTTACAATATCCAGATTATTTCTCACTGGTTAAGAATACTAAGGATCTGATTCTGATCTCTCACTGACTTTATCCTAGTTTAATTCCATTAATTTCGGTGGAGCTAGTCCTGATTTATGCTGGTGAAAAGAGGAGAATTCAGCCATAAGTCTTTGTACTAGAAGAATGGCACATTGTTGCATTAAAAGGCCTGAAAGAGCACAGCTGACTGGGGGATATGTAGGTTTGGTATCTTGAAGGTAAAAGAGGAAGAGAGATTGTGTGTGGGGGGGGGGGTAGGGAGGGTCCTACTTTCAATCAGAAACAAAGCACTCTCCACTATGCTTGGTACTGAGAAGAGTTTCTGAGCTAAACTCAGTATACCTCTTGTTCATGAAATCACCATCAGAGCAGGGCAAAATTTTGGACAAATAGTTTATTTGCTGAAAAATGCAGTTTGAGATCAACAAAAACTATTAATGAATTCAAATCGAATTCGGAATTAAGAAAATTAAAAGGGCAAAATATTTCAATTTGCTATTTTCTAAATGAAACATTTTGACACTTGATTTTCAAATGACATTTCTTTTTTGAAATTTAGCTAGATGTATTTTAAAAACAAGAGGTGGTGGTGGTGGTGGGGAATATCCAGAAACTAAATAAAACAAAAAACCGAAAACAGTAATTTCCTGTTGAATGAAACTTTATATTGAACCCGAAATCAGTCTTCTGAGTTTTCATTTTGGCAATGAAAAATGTTTCTCAGGTTGACTTTTAACACATCTTTCCCCCCAGATTTTAGGTTCTGAATTTAGCACATAGTGTTAAATGCTTGTCTCCCAGAGAGGAACCTGTGGGCTGCAAGAGTGCTTTAAAACCCTGTGTTAAAGGCTGAGTGGAAAATCTCTGATGGATTCTCAATGCTACTATTGGTTCCTGGTCTGCAGATGTGACTTGTGGTCTCTCTCTTGCAAGGTGAGGAGGTTCCATATTAAAATCAAGCAAAACCACAAATCTGACCATTTTTGATGTAAAATATTCAAATTGACTTCAATCTGGTGCCAGCTCAAAAGGGTTATAAGCCACAGAGCCTTTTTATGAAACTCTGGCCAAGTTTAGGCAAAATTCCCCCTGACTTCAGTGGGAATAGAATTGGACCCCAGTGCCTGCCCAACTCAAGATCTGGGTATAACAAGTTCGTATTTTAAGATGCCCACCAGTAAATAAGGAGTTACATAATACTAGTCAGGTTCTGCTACTTTTCCTTTATATGGTACCTTAATATCTCTGGATACACATCCAGGTCTACAGTGTAACTTCATTGAAATTCCAGTGGTATAGCACCCATCTAAACCTTTACATTGGTGACAGAATACTTTGAATTTTAACAGAGATATTTTTCTAACAAAACTAATTTTGTCTTTCCATTATACACATCATAAATATTCAGTGAGAAATCCTAGCAATTATTAAACTCTTAGATTAGTTCCTTCTTTAAATCAAAGATAGTTTCGACTGCAATTCAAAATTTGTCACTCTCAATTAAAAAAGAGATGTTAAACTATTTTCTTTTGGTAATATTAATCATAGCAACACACATTCATTATTGTTTTCTCTTGACCAACAACTTATCAAGTGACAAACAAATTATCAAGTCATAATAAAAATATGAAAAATATTTAGATACTGTCAGAATAAATGTCATTTTTAAAAAGAATCCTTCCATGTTGTGCTAACTACGGCTAGTAGTGCCAGCTATAGTTAAGCTTGCCAGACCTTTCTCATTATAAGATCCTGTTTTCAGTTGCTTTTAACTTTGCCTAGCTCTTAAAATTCTGGATGAAAATTTTCTTGCTGAGTGTCTGCCTTAGGAGGGGTGGGGGTGGGGATGGTTGCTTTTTTAAAGTTTCATCTAAAATTGTTCAGTCATTTCTCTAAACAAAGTTAAGAAAAATGTTTGGCTATGTCTGTTAAAAAAATATTACAACTGTTTCATTGAGAAGTTCTCAATGCTTTGAAGGAGGGATTTACACTTTGCAGGGGATTTAACTGTGTCTGATGTGCCTCCTGCCATTCATGTGAAAATGTGGCCAAATTTGGCTAGGTTATGAGCCTCAGAAAAATCTGTTCATGCTCAGACTCATTAGCATTGGACAGCTAACATCTCTGACAATTCCATCTGCACTGAGCATGCTCCATCACCTCACAGCTCCTATAAACTGATCAGATTGCGTGTATGCCAACACTGCAGAGCAACTGAGCGTGCTGTGTCCTGGGGTTGAGGAGGACTTCTCTTGCAATTGCTCATCCTGCCAGACACCAGAACTGACAGTAGGAGGAAGCAGTGGAAGCACCTGTTCCAGATACAGAGGGATAAAAATGTGGCTGGGGAGAGGAGCCATGGTATGGGGGAGGTGAATGGAAGCAGAGGGGAAGGGAGGGGGGAGTTGGACTGTCTTGTGGGAGGTGGGGATTGGCTAGGAGCACTCAGGGACAGAGACAGGCTAGGAGCCCAGGGGCATAATGCCTTATAACCACTGGAACACATTCTTCTCCAAAACCTGGAATGGAATCCAAGAGTCTTGAGTCTCTACATCCCTGCTGTCAGCAAATAGCTGTCAAACTCACTGCCAAATATGTTGCATTCCCCTCTGCAGGCTGGTCCACATAGAGGATGACAACGTACTATTGCTACCACTTACTCCATAAACTCATGTGGCAGAGATATTTGTGCTGTGAATCAAAGTCTGAACCCTACTAATGATCGAAGCTGGTGATTAATATAGGGCCACATGATAGAATTTGTTTGGTTTTCTTTTTCAAGGTTTTTTAATTAAGACAGTATGTGGAAAAATGTGATCATGTAATTAAAAACTGTCTCAATGAATACACAAAAGGAGGCCAAATTAAGGCTTCATGGGCCACTTTAATTCTGGAATTCCTTATCTTTTCAGTGCTTCACTTTGTCACCTTTGCATTTGTTTAATATTTTTTCATGTAACTGACCATACATTAGGTTTAAATAACCTGAAGTTCTAAAAAAAAAAAAAAAAAATCACCATTTTCAATAAGCTGGCCATTGATGTCTTACACTTCATACTGCTAGAAAAACATCAACTTCGAGAAACTGCTGAGCTTGAATTAATGTGCAAACTAGATATCATTAACTTGGGTTTAACTACGTTTAACTGGGTTTAATTGCACATATTGAATCTATTTCCCTATGTTAAGTATCCTCACACCTTCTTGTTAACAGTCTAAATGGGCCATCTTGATTATTACTACAAAAGTTTTTTCTCTCCTGCTGATAATAGCTCATCTTAATTAATTAGCCTCTTACTAAATTTGTTAGTCTCTAAGGTGCCACAAGTACTCCTGTTCCTTTTGTGGATACAGACTAACACGGCTGCTACTCTGAATTCTTTCTCTTTGTAATTATTTGAACTTCGTTGTTCCCCTCAGAGGCGGATGCGAAGGGAGCACCACAAGCCTCCTGGTGGGTGGAGCTGGGAGGGCCACGTCCTGCATGCTGAAAGCAGAGGGACAGGACAGGAAGTGGAAATATAAAAGACTGGCCCAGCAGCTCAGTTAGAAGGGAGCTGCAAGAGGAGACAGATGCTTCTTCCCCACCACTGGACTGGAGCGCCAAGGAGAACCGCTGTTGCCCTGCGGAGACTGAGCTTCCAGGGAGCCCTGATGCTCTTGAGTGGAGGAACTGCTACCGCTACCCTTGGCAGTGTACCTAGAGGAGACTGAGGCCGACCCCTGGACACGGGTATGCCTGAGGTGGAGAGAAGGAAGCAACCCAGGGGAACCAGGCACTAGTGTGGTGGAGAGTGAGCTTGAAACCAGGTCAGTGTGTTGCAGGCGGATCCCTGCTGTGACCCAGTGGCGGACTGTTCCTCCACTGATAGGGCCCTGGATTGGGATGCAGTGGAGTTGGGAGGGCCCATGTCCCCCTTGCCACTCCACCCCGGTGTGGCACTACTCTCCCCTCCGTAGGCCAGGAGGCCTGTGCTCCTCAGCTCGACCCCTTGCCTGAGCCCAGAGACTGCATGTGAAACTCAACCCCCCTTGCCTGAGCCCCTACACTGGGCTGGTAGGACAGCTCAGCCTGATTGCAGGCCAGAGCCCTAACTGTTGGCTGCCCCTCCCTGCCTAAGGGCTGGGTGAATAGACAGCTGCAGCCCGCCCAGGTCACCAGCCAGAGCCCAGACTGTGTACGGCCCACCCTGCTTGAAGGACGGGCCCCCTTGTGAATCGCTAATTCCCCCACTCTTGTTCTCCTTCGAGAAGGCTGTATTGTGAGGAGGTGTCGTGTGTGTCCCCCCCCACGGCAGACGCAAAGGAACGGCCCCGCCAGCTTACACCATGTATTAATCAGAGGCTACAAAGTTTGGGATCCATACAGTATGGGAGGAAATATTACCCTTTTTAGTAAGTGTATTTCCTACTGAAATAAAATAAAATCATGGAAAAATTTCAGTGTTTTTAATTGGTTTTCAAAACCCAAATTTTGGACCTAAACTGAGCCGACAATGTCCATTTAATATAAATTTAAACTACATAATGTTATACAATTAAACCATAATCTGCCTTTTTGTTGTGGCAGGGAACATTTTTACCCACAGAATTTGAGATCGTGGCCTTTTAGACTTGAGGACCTCAATGAAAAGCAATTTACAAAGTATTTCTAATATAACCATTATTTAAAGGTTCCACCTGACAATTAAATTTTGTTCTCCATTGTCAAGGCAACAAGCACTCTTCCTGGAAAAGCTCATCATATGGTTGGCAGTATGCCGAGAATAATTAGAGTGAACAATTTTGTAAATGCCACACACAAATTCTCCCTTACTTAAACAGTGTTTGCTACAAATCCTGTTGTTGTTATACAGCATGTAGAAGTGTTGAATTAGTAAACTACAGCCTGATCTTGCATTCCTATCTTATCCAAAACTTCTGCTCTAGGGCCCCTACTACCTACCTGTCCAAAAAGGATGAAAGCAATATAGTTACTTTCAGGTTGCATGGACTGCGTACGCAATGGTGTAAAAACTACTGCCTTGTGTGAATGAATAACTTTGATTTGTCCCAACATTGGTTATAAAACTATCTGTTAAATCCTAGGAACAGGCTCCCTGCCCAGAAAATTATGATATCCAGTCAAATTTCATCCCATTTCTCCTAGCTTATTGCACTAAGCAATTTCCCTCCCTCCTAGCACTTCTCCCAGTCCTTGTGCTCAGTCAGGCTCGGTGAAGCAAACTCCCAAGCATGGTTTTCTTTAAGTGAGAGCCTCACCTTGTCTTCTCTGAACAAACAGATGGCTTTATCTTGACATAAAATACAAACTGCCTGTTTTTTCAACAAAGACATAGCCTCGGTCTAGACAAGGCCAAAGTAGCCTTTGTGAAGACTCACCCCACCCCCACTTCAAGAGCAGCACCTGTGACTCAGCAAGAAAAAGCTGAAGCAGAGCCGTGGAGGGATTTCCAAAGAGATAGAAGATGGGGACTTATGACCTGGTAAAAAGAGAGAGGAGAGGGGGCCCCCTCTTTTAATGAGAGGGTATAAGGAGGAGCAGGAGGATCCTGGGGGAAAGGGGGGTACAAAGGAGAGCAGAGGGAGAGACTATGGCCTGGTAAGGAAGGATGGGGAGTCACTGGAGTCAATTAAGTCAGTGGGGCATCATATGAGCATCAGACTGCCTGCGTCCATCTGTTTGCAGGATCTGGGCCTCAGTTGATAAGCTTCATTGGTGTAGTCTTCTGCATGCAATCCTGCCTTTTTTCTTCTAATTTTAAAATACACTAAATTGTCTGACTGCTATGCTTCAGAAGACAGCAGCAATTTATGATCACAGGAATAATACTTAGTAGTGCACGTGCCTTACCACAGTGCCTCTGACTCTCACATCTGAACATTGGCAACAGTCTGTGTTGACCTGTGTACCTGCCCGTATACTTGTAATATTTTGGAAGAACTGTTTTAATATATTTAAGAGAAAAATACCAGTCAACTGAGGAATTAAATTATGCATGTTTTACTAATGCGGATTTTTTAAATGTTTTCCCATAAAAATATTCAGAAACACTTCACAAAAATTAGATGTTCCACAATTGTCCTCTATTGTATTTGAAAGGGATCTGATGATTTTTTTTCTAGTACTTTCTAATATTATTTCAAAGAGAGAAACAAGCAAACATACTTGTCTCAATACACTATAGAGAATGCATGTCTAAGTGGTCACTTCAGAGTCTCCCCATATTTGAAACCCTTTCATGGTATTTGTATGTATGTTGCCTAGTAAACGGAGAGAAATCAGATGTGTGGGGAGAAGGCTTTTGTGTGGGAGATCTATTTTCATTTCTGTAACTGATGGCATGGCCTTGAGCCTTAGAGAGGTGCCCTTCACATAAATGTTATAATAAAGCAGTAGACTTGAAGCTGCATATTTATACAAAAACAAACTAAAGCTGAATGTTTGTCTTTTTAAAACTGGTTTCAAAACCAAAAATAATTCAAGTCATTTATGTACAAATGCCACAGTTCATGTGAAATACCAAATTGAAAAGAATATTTACCAAATCCCTTTTTAGATAAGACACTGCATTTAAAACAGGACCTTTTTTTGTTCTATGTGTAGTAATGCAACAGGAAATGGAACGGACATGGATGAAATGAGGTGTATTTACTAACCTGAACTTTGAGTAGCCTCAATAAGAGGACATTTCACCTGGGCAGCGCTGTGTTAAGAGTCTATCTCCTGTTTAACAAGATGAAATCATTCTAAAATGTCAGACATGGAATAAACACACCTCCGTTCTGTATATCTTATTATACTCTTCGTACCTGTCAAAACCAAGGTACACAACACTGGCTGCTAGCTTATGTTCAAGGTAGACTCTGAAATGGGTCACAAAGTCCTTGATGATATCACTTGCTGGCCAGTATACTACCCCCAAAGAATTGTGGAACCATCTATGACTGTACATGGGATTTCATGTAAAGTATGTCCAGCTGACACATCTGTCTACTGCATCTTCTTTAGGTTAGACTATGTCTACACTACCACTTATGTTGGTATAACTATGTCGCTCAGGGGTGTGAATATTCCACCCCCCAGAGTGACATAAGTTACAGCAACATACGGATTTGTGTGCAAAGTGCTAACTTTGTAGATGTAGAGCTGCTCGTGCCGATACAGCTTATGCTGCTTGCGGAGGTGGGGTTTTTATGCTGACAGGAGAGCTCTCTCCTGTCGGCACAGAGCATCTTCACCAAATACGCTCCAGCAGCACAGCTGTACTGGTCCAGCTATGCTGCTGCAGCACTGTACATATAGATGTGGCCTTAAACTTAGCTTCAGCAATTCTTTTGTCACCAGAGTTAGTGAACATTTGAGGTTGGTACAGGAGTTAACTCAAGTAACAAAATATTTCTGATGTCAGCCTCACATGAACTTTTCTGTAGGCCTGTCCCTCTTGAATAGAGAAGGTTAGTATCAAATATCTTTGGACCAACTTGTGCATGCTTTTCTGTCGCTGCCAGTGTCTCTGCTATCCTTGGTATTGTCCTAGAACCTGTAGCCTAGCTACATTCAAATTCTTGTATTTTGTGAATTCCAATTGTAAATGTGTCCTCTACATTGACTAATGATGGTGCCCCTCTGCCACTGATAATGTTTACTAATGCCCGTTTACTAATGGGTGTCTAGGGGATCTATGCACAACTCTAGCTTCTTACTAATGTCTTCTGTCTACTGCTTCTGCAGCATTCCATTACTTCATTTCTTCTTTGTGGATCCCTTGTATTTATGCCTCATTGCAAACATAAATGACACCAGCATCTTCCCTCAGCCAGCTACATATTGGAGTCTAAGCGTTGATGGTAAATGAAAAGTAAACAGTCCTACAAACTGCAGCCAGGTACTGATAGCTAGCATGGAAAATAAACAATGAGAAGCATAAAAGAAAACAATAGTGAATGAGGAAAACACCTGACTGTGTTTTCATTTATAATCTGTTATTTGTCTAACTGTCCAGTATGTGAAAACTAATTCTCATGGATTAATATGTAAGAACTTAAGTGAGCATGCTTGGAGAGTGCAAGAAGAATATGCCTTGTGTCTTGGTTCAGGGGAGTGAAGGGGGGCATACTAGCAAGATACACTGCTAATACAGACATCACATATGTACTTCCTAGCTAATGTTCCATTACAAAATATTAGTGTGAAGTTTTCATTAACAATAATTGAAATTCCATGAAAGTGGTTTCCCTGTCAACTGGCTTATGATTTGGGGAAGGGGGTGATGGTAATGCTCATATTTCAAAATGCTCAACAGTGACAAGGTATCATCAGGCAGTTTCTTTGAATTTAGGGTCTTGATACTGAAAAAAAAGTAAAATTGGCTACTGGACTACTTCTCTTGACTATTACTACCTAAAAGGGACGGAGAGAGAGAAAGTAGAGATGTAGCTTCCTCCCCTCCTCCCACTGCACTACAAACATGTATGAAAGTGTATTGTCATCAACTCAGAGCTTAAGAGCGGATGGGATCCTTAGTGTATCTAGTCTGATCTTCTGTCAATTATAGAACATTATACTTTATCCAGTTACCACTATATTGAGCCCAATAACTTGGGACCAACTGAAACATCTTGCAGAAAGGCATCCAGATCTGAAGACATAAAGTGATGAAGAATCCACCACTTTCCTCGGTAGCTTTTTCTTGTTAATCACCCTCATGGTCTTTAAAAATGTCTGCCTTGTTTCTAATTTAAGCTTGTCTGGCTTCAGCTTCCCATTATTGGTTCTTGTTATGCCTTTCTCTGCTAGATTAATACCTGGTATTTTCTCCTCATGATGGTACTTTGACACTATAATCAAGTCACTTCTGCCTACTTGCTGATAAGCTAAACAGATGGAGCTCTTTAAGTCTCTTGCTGTAAGACATTTTCTTCAGCCCTCAAGCCATTTTTGTGGCTCTATTCTGCATTTTCCCCAGTCTTTCAACATCTTTTTAAAAATGTGGACACCAGAACTATGTACAGTCTTTCAGCATGGGCCTTACCAATGCTGTACACAGAGATAAAATTACTTCTCTGCTTCTGCTCACTGCTCCCCTGTTTACACATTCAAGGATTGCACTAGCCCTTTCTACCACAGCATCAGACTGGACACTCACGTTTTCCACTATGTCCCCTAAATCCTTTTCAGAATCACTGCTTTCCAGGATAGGTATGGCTTGCCTATCTAGGAACCAGGAATGTAACTTTGCATTTGGCTGCATTAAAAACAGTGTTTGGTCAATGGCTGCAGGTTGCCAAGTGATCCAGAATGCTCTGTGTGAGTGCCCCATCCTCACTTTTTACCACTCTGCCAATCTTTGTATCATCCGCAAACTTTATCAGCAGTGATTTTATATCTACCTCCTGATCATTGATGGAGATGTTGAATAGCATCAGTGCTATTACTAATCTCTGCAGAACTCCACTAGAAATGCCCCCCTCCCCACCCCCGGCACTTGTTGACAATTCCAGCTTGACAACTACCTTTTGAGGTCTGTCAGTTCACCAGTTCTTAATTCATTTAATGTGTGTTGTATTAACCTTGTATAGTAATTTTAATCGGAATGCTGTTCAGTACTAAGTCAACCCACCTTACAAAAGTCTAAATATATTATATCTGTAATTTCAAGAAATAATGAAATCAGACTTGTTTGACAAGATCTGTTTTCCATAAACCATGTTGACTGGCGTTAATTATATCCCTAACCTTTAATTCTCTATCAACTGAATCTCATATCAGCTTTTCCATTATTTTGCATAGGACTGACATCAACCGAAACAGTGTACAGTTATTGAGTCATATTGCTTGCTTTTTTTTAATATTGGCACGACACTGGCACTCTCAGACTTCTGGAATTTCTCCAGTATTCCAAGGTTTATTAAAAATTAACCTCCGTGAACCAGAGATTTAGTTAGCCAACACTTTTAGGATTCTTGGGTTCAAGTTATCTTGGCCTGCTGATTTAAAAATGTCTGTTCCTAGGAGATACCTATTTGGTTACCATCCTCCTTGGTTACTAATCGACTGAAAAGTACTTCATCCTCATGTGGTCTGAGTGTGCTTCTGCCTCTTCCACATTAATAACAACAACTTTACCATATTAATCTAGTAATGGGCCTATATCATTGCGAGGATTATTTTTGTTAATATACTTAAAACTGCTCCTTATTGTCTTTAGTGCTGCCAGCCATTGATTTTTCTCTGATGTCTTTAGCTTCTCTTATCAGTTTTCTGTATGGCAAACTTTACTTTTGATTGCTCACTCCCTCTTTTCAGATATATAAGATTATTGCTTTATTTCTAATTGCTGCCTTCACTTCACCACTAGCCAGGATAGGCTTTTAGCCAAAGTTGTCCTCTTTTTTTGGTGTGCAAACTTGGCTTTTTGGCTATCTAATAAACTCTTCTTAAAAGGACTATCAATTTTCATTCACATATTTCTTTATAAATGTGTCCTCCCAATAAAGACCTATTGCTTAGTCCTGCCTTGAGTTCAGGGGACTAGACTAGATGACTTATTGGGGTCCCTTCCAGCCCTACACTTCTATGATTGTGCTCGTAATGTTCTCCAGCTTTGGAGAAATTAGCCCTTTTGAAGCACCAGACATGTTTGTTTGCCCATACTGAATGCGATCAGGTAAGAATTGCACATCTTTCAGTAACCAACAATATGCATCCCCATAAGGTAGGTGTACACTCCTTGCATGCATGCATGCAAAAAAAAAAAAAAAAGCCTCCTGGAGTTTCCACTGGGGAGCTGGAGCTCTGCACTGCCCCTGACATGGCCGGTGCCTAAATAGCACAACTGAGCACTAACAGGGCAGTGGAACTTGTGTCACTTTCTGATAGCTTGTGGGATGGATGGCAGCCTAAATCACATGTCAAAACTGAAAAGCCAATGCCATGCCTTTGACTTAAATGACGTGCATCCTGTGTGCCACAAAATGCTGTCTTTTCCACTGCAATCCTTCCATTTGTTTATAGAATCAAAATTCCCAAAGGTTCTCAGTGGTCTATGCAAAATATCCCTCAGTGTTAGATTTTACATCTGGATCTCTGACTAAATTGCAATGTGTAAAATTGGTTGTAGCCTGTGAAAGGAGACCTCGCCATTCTGTGTATTGCACTTCCAGAAGCAGAGGTGTCTCCTTACCTGCTGCAAGGGCAAGTATCAGGCAGACATGATTCTGAGTTGCTATTTAGATGCCCAGTAGTACAGAGGTGAGTCACTGCTTTCTTTCTCTCCTGGAGAATGAAGAGTAGTCTCATCATGCACTATGAATATTTCCCATTAAAATTAAACATGTGCATAAGAGTTTGCAGCGCTGGGGCCTTATACTGCAAGATCTTCAGGACAGGGGCTGTCTTCCTAATTTTACATGGATATCATCTAGCACACGGATTGCTACCATAATACAAATAATAAACAATTATTTTCTATAGAGGCTCAGAAGTGCAGGTTATTCCAGTTGAAGTTGGCATTAAACTCAAAATAGTCCCTCCAGATCAGTGTGTTTCAAACAATAGCATGTAACATAACAAAGCTGGTTATCAAGTTCACCTGGGGAAAAAAATGTTCCAGTGAAACACCAAGACAATACAATAAATTCTATTTTTTGACCATTTACATTCTCCACAATGAGTAATTATTGAGGCTTTATTTTTTTAAATTCCACCTACATTTCATCAAACTATTCTCTATCATTGGAGAATAGGAAAACACACAGACCTGGAGAGTCACTGTAATGAATGCCAAAGTGCAGAGATTGTCAGCTGCCTTAAAATAATAAGAAATAAAGCAAAATCTGGGGATCCCAATGTGGATTTGATGGTAGAATTCTGGCTAATATTTTAGATTGCATATTTACACATACTTTAAATATTTGTAGTGTATGATCCTGCTCCTATCTGTCAGTGGAAGAACTCCCATTGACTTGAATAGTGTAGGATCAAGCACCAAAAGTCAGATCAGAAACCCATTGAAGTTGGGCTTTCCATTGGATTTTGGATTAGGTTCAAAGTGTTGTTTACTAGTGCAATGTTAAATAGTTTTTGTAGAAAGACACGGTTCTGTTAGGAACAACAATAGTGTTTAACTTATTACATTGCATTTTCTTAAATTTGGGTAAATTAATACTGGGGACTATCTCATCAGGGAAACAATACAGTTATCTAAAGGGTGTATGTACCATAGAACTCCTAGTCTGGGAAAACATTTGCTGACATTTTTTTCTTTCTAGTAAACAGAGCAAAACTAAGAGTCACTTTGTTTTGTGAAGGCTGATTTAAAGGTAAGGCCAAGTCTATTGATTTTTTTTTCCTCTGAAATGATTTTATACTGCTTTTTAACGTCTTTCCAAAGGAGTTTCTTTTATCTTTTGGTCGATACTGGTGTCCGAGAGTTTTTAATTTACAGATGCAATCAATCACTCATGACCAGAAGCATTTGAAATATCTGGAATTGCTAACATTAAACTTTTGAAGCAGAATGTGGCTGTGAAAATTGTACTGAAGCCTGAAAGAGCAGCTACTTAAACAGAACTAGCTGGGTTTCCATAAATTCACTTTTAATGGGCAGCTGACTGATAGTTTAAATTAATTTAGCCCTGTTGTTACCAAAGTGACTTCAGAATAGTCATTTAAAAAAGTTCTTCTCATTCTCAACCTTATCTCCACTATACTGGCTCTATATATAAATAAAAAAAGCAGATTTGAATATGAGCTAGGGATAGGTGGATAAAGTAAAAACTAACTTTAGTCCAAAGTTGAATCTAAACATAGTCTTGGCAACTAGAAGCATGATTTTATTGCAAGTTTCATGATATTTGGTGGCTTTTTTTAAAAAGGTCAGTCCAGTTAACATTTGAGAATCTCAGCTTTCGAATTTTTCAAATCTTCATCGTTAAGGAAAAAAGCTTGAAAACACAATCCCTAAATACTCCACTCAAAGCAAATAAAAATAACCTGCTTATTTGTGTTTAAAAAACAAACACCACAACACCTTTAAGTTAACCTTTTTTTCTTTTGTGCTAGACTCATGACTTCTGAATGAATATTTTGCATTTCTGTATTACCTTTCATGTTAGGGTTTCTAAGTCTCTTACATAGAGCTATATTGTGGTATTCAGCCACATTCTGGCATTGCAGCAGGCCTGAGCTGCACCTCTCTACAGGGAAACGTCTGGAGACATTTTGTCTCAGGGAGGCACAGCACTTCCTAGAGCAGACTGTTTATTCTGATGGGGTGGGGAGGGGGTAATTTTCTACTGTGCTTTTAAAGGTTGATGACATACTCCTTCCCTTCACCATCCAACTCCACTGGTGGCACGTGGAAAGGTGAAGGGCAGAGCTATGGCTCTGCCTGTTCTCCCCATTTCCTGCCCTGCTGGAGCAATGTGGTAGCAGTCCCAATGTGCTCATTCTAAAGACAAGCTGTTCTCTGATTGGTTAATGCACTGTAGGCCTTAACAAAAAACAGAATGTAGAAGTTCAATAATGGAACAGACAGTAACTTTCACTCTATTGCCGTCACATCCAACTATATATAAATTATATAAATAAAATACAGATAGTGGATTGCAATTCAGCCTCTTCCACAGAATGCAACACTTGTTTTATTATATATTTATATTCTATACATTTATTTGTGAAAGTCATTTGCATTAACAATGGCATGTGTGTCCATCTTCTTTTTTAGTTATCTTTTAAAATGAAGACCGTTTACCATTATATCTTTCAGACTTTCATAGAATATGATGCTTAGCTTTGATTTAAAGGGCAGATACAACCACATGGGATAGTTCCTTAAGCTTAATAACGGTCCTAATGTTCTCCTATTACTTCTCCAAGCTTTTGTTTGCCAGCTATTTGAGGGTGGGCTTTTCTCTGGTGTTTTATTGTCTTTACCTTCACCATGAGCAATTTTTAGAGGGTAGAGATGGGGATAGGGACTCTGGTATAAAAGAGATGTAGTAATTATGAATGTATTTAGTTGGATAATAAAGTCTCTGAACTCATTAAAAATGAGAAACCATGGCAACCTCAACAACACATCCCACACATTATAACCTAACTAACAATGTGCAAAGTACCTTTATGAAGGAGAAATTAAACAAAAAAGAAAGGGGTGGGGGAGCCCTTGCACTGCATTATTATATTGCTATTTTTAATACCAGAGTCCTGAACAATGACATACTTATTATTGCTTATGTAAGAAAATAGCTTATAGTGGCAGTAATTCTAATTATCTTTAGTTAAAAAAATAGTAACTATGAGGCCTCTGTCTAAGCCCCTACCTCTCAGTCTTAGTTCTCAGCATCACTCTTTACTCTCCTGGGATTTTGTATCTCTAGTATAGATCAGATCTCTTCTTCCTGCTTTGAAGCCCAGGGGAGGGTAGTGGAGGAGAGAGGAAACTTTGCAGAGTTTCCCTGGAACTGCCTTCTCTTGAGAGAAAGGGTTGGGGACTTAGGGCGACAGGTGAGGCCTCAATTCTCTGGATCCTAAAGATGTATGTGCTAAGGCAGGAGCCCATACTGCCAGGATGGCTGCTGCTTCACTGGCTTCTAGCCCCTGGACCTGAAAGCACAACTTCACCAGGAACTATGTCAATGGTGGATACCCTTGCACTGTAAAAGGCATGGAAAAAAATGAGAGGGAGCTGAGAGTTCAGATCCGTGTTACCTCCTGCCCATATTGCAGGGAATGGTGATGTGAAAGGTGGCACTTTCTCTGGTAAAGCTCTTCTTGCCTCTTCCTGTCCCTTCATCTCTGTGTGGGTCCAGCAAATGGGCTTTCACATAGGGCTAAAAGGAGCCATGGAGGGAGTCCACTCCCTTCCAGGTGCACAGAAAGCCTTGGGCATGAGCCAGACCAGAGAGGGCAAACAGAAAAACAGCCTTGCCTCCTAGAGGTGAAATTTTGGCTCCATTGAGGTCAATGGGAGTTTTGCCATTGACTTCAGTGGAGTCAGGATTTCACTCTAGGTCTCAATTTTATATTCTGTGCTTACCCAAAACTGACAAATAACTCAAATACTACAGTTTGTCGTGTGGCATATATCCCCTTATTTAACACACTGAGCTCCTAGGGCTATTCATTCTCTCTCTCTCTCGGTACAGAATATTGACATGCTGTAGCTTAATTAAAATTGCTATACCAGAAAATAAGCATCAGGAGGCGGAAGGCTGGAAGATTGATAGCTTTCTCCTAAAATACTCTTGCTCTCAGTGATTAATCATGCAGATGCTATTCAGTATGAGGCTGTGCGTAGTGAGAACTAAAATCAGTTCTAGAGGCAGCAACAGTGATTGCTCAAGTAAAACCGCTTTCATTCTCAGTCCTTTTAAGGTAACTTTCTAGATGTTTCACCTTTTGGAGCTGAAATCTTCTGGGTCTGGCGTCTTCCCAAAGACCAGAACTTGTTCCAAAAATCTGAACAAAAATACTTCAGTTGCAAGGAGAAGGAAACAGAGGACCAAACTCTCACTGATTTCCATAATGCTGATTTACGTAAGATGAAAACCTGGCCCTAAATATACCTTTTTTTCTATGATAAAATAGTCATGCAACATTTTTTGACTAGTTCTAGCACTAAAAGTACTCTGGGTAGAAAGCTGAAGTATGGCCTGGGAATATCCATAATGAGAGCATGTGCTTACATAGACTAATGGTGGGAGTATGGTCTGGATGAGTTAAATGCTGTTTTAAATTAAATAAGTAAATATTTTAAATATCAGCAGTGTCCCTTAGGCCCTCAGCCTATCCTGTTTGTTCTGCTTTGTCTTCTGCACATCACCTGTTAATGTTTTGCAGGTGCCATGTGGCACAAATTCTACTCTTAGAATTGGTGCCACTCTTGAGCAAGGAGGGGAGAAACTGGGACCCAGTGCAGCAGAAGGCTAGAACCTAGAAAGAAATCATAGGGGAACTTCGTATTGCTTCTGGAGAACCTATATTTTATTAAATCGGGGTGAAATTCTTGCCCCATTTACATCAATAGCAAAACTGCCACTGATTTCAGTGGACCAGGTATTTCACTCCTGAACTCTAACTGAAAAGCAGCATTCTTGTATTCTTGCATTTTGCAATCCTGGAAAAGGCTGGTAGTTTAAGAGCAATGTCCCTACCCTCTGATGTTTCTTACATAACCCAGAGACAATGGTCCAAATTTGTCTTTCCCATAATAAAGTGATGTCTACATGCCAGGGACTTTTTCCTGGTGACCATTGTATTATGCTGCCTCCAGATCATGTTTCTTTTCTGTGATATCTTTGTGTATACCAATCTGCCATCTCATTGCCTTCCAATGTGCCATGGATTTCTGTAGGGTATAAAATGCACGTCTTTAAATAAAAATGCCAAAAAACCCCAAACAAACTCTTGCGCACAATTCCTTACCACCACAGTTTGGAAAATAAATGCATACATGCGTGCTAATGATATCAATTGCTAAATTTATCATGATTTATGTCCTGCGAGACAATTATATAAATTGTCCTAAATGATAACCTATTGATGGATAGTTAAACCTAATATTATTCATTTACAGTAAATATCTGTATTTCCTTTTCATTTTGTACAATTTTTGTAATAAAATGAAATATTTGCAACTCATGAGACAGAGAAGCCACAAAGGAGAAAAGAAAGAGCACAACACTCCAGCTAACAACTATATCTCCTCCAAGAATACACCAGTCACTCCTATGGGAAAATCTGCAGGGCATGAATTGGGCTCCTCAGCCACCTAAAAACCCACCAATGAACCCCCTTGGCAGACATCTTCCTCACATTGAGGGCTAGCCAAAGAGTAGTATTCCAGTGAGCTGATGAACTAGTTTTAGTTAGTGGTGTAAAGTGTAGCATGTAGATCCTACTACTGACAATCACGTTGGGATTGGGAGATATGATGGAGAAATGTGGTCACAATGCTTTCAAATACCTAGTGATATTTTGGGAAATTTAAAAAGAAAAATATAGTCTATAACTAATGGCTTTTGTAAAGAATGTTATAAAGTTCAAAGCAGAAAACCAACTAGGTGCAAGTACTGTTTGTTAATAAGCATTTCTGTAATAAAGCAGTTCATTGCTGTAATATTTAGCATCTGTGCTGCTATAGTGGTTTAAGTTATAGACATATCCTAAGTTACTTACCCAAGGTCATATGTTCTGGGCGCAGAATTTGTTTTCCTTATGAAAGAAATTGCATGCCAAGATCATATGTGATCGAGACCAACAGCAGAGACTTGGAGTTGTCCATCCATTTTTTCCATCCAGTTTGACATGAACATGGTCACCAGGTTCTAGACCTGGCAGCTGTCTGAGTGATGTCTGATTTAAAAGTGTTCGTAAGCTCTTTTAACCCTTTTAGCTGATTTGGCTACTCCTTCCACGTCAGGCTACTTTGAAAATAGATTATTTTTCAAAGTTGGAACACTAGGTCTGAGTTGTTTTCCTATCAGTTGTGCTGGGCTATATCCAGTAGCCACTATTGGTGCTGATCTGTAAGTCAGAAGGGCAAGAAATAGACCTACCTGCTGTAAGGTTTTCTTGGCTGTTTGTATAGCTCTCTCTGCCAGTCCATTCACTTGTGGGTAGTGTGGACTGCTAGTAATATGATCAAAATCATATTTTGTTCAGAAGGACTTAAATTCTGCTGCAGTGAATTGTGATCGGTTGTCCATTACTAGCTGTTTTGAAATACTGAAGTAAGCAAAAGTGCACTTCAGTTTCTTGATAATGCTGCAACATGTTATGTCTTTCCAGTACAATATATAACTATATAATTGGAAAAACAGTCCACGATGACGAGTTAATGACGTCTTCAGAATTTGCATAAATCTGCTGCTAGTCTCTTCCAAGGTCTATCTGAGAGAGGTGGTGTTACTAAAGGTTCTTTGTGTTGGTCTGTGAATTCTGCAATGTTCACATACAGATACATTGTCCTTGCTAATGCCCAGCCACCACAGAGACTGGCTGGCCCATTCATGGCATTTAGTTAATCCTTGATGTCCTTCATGGATGAGGTTTAGGATTTCTTCTCTTATTTCATTTGGAATTACAATAAAATTGCCTCTAATCATGAGTCCCTTTGAGTCACTTAACTTTGTGGTGTGTAGACAATTATCTCTTGTCATTTCTTTAGTGTCCTTTAGACACTTAAGCCAGCTGTTCCCTAATGTTAATTAGAACTTCCTGAAGTTGTGTGTCTGACATTACTCCAGCTACAAAAAGCAATCTCTTTTCTGACTTTGATCTGTATGTGTCCAAAGCATCTATCATCTTTGAGATCACATGATCTCCATGACAGTGTGTGCACTATTACCAGATTTTCTCCTGGAACATATTTAGCAATTGGGTTAAAATGCATTACCTTATAAACCTACCTTAGCAATAGATGTTAGCATCTCAGTGCTGCATGCTTTAGGTCTTGTCTATGGATGAGGGTTACAAGTGGTTTATGGTTTGTTACAGATATCTGTGTGGCTTGAATCTGTTACACTGATAAAAGTACTCACATGCCCATAAGCTTGCCAGGCATGCCACTTCAATCTGTGCTTATTATTTTTCTGCTTCTGTGAGTGTGCGAGAACAAAATGCAACTGGCTTCCACTTAGACCCATGTTGTTGCAACAATATACCATGGTGGCAGGTTGATAAGCAGAAAACTGCTTAGCCAACCCTCTGTCACTCCAGCTCCAATTAAGGGAAGTGAATTGGAGCTGGGTAGACCACCTGGCCCTGATTGGGGAAGCTGGACAGCTGCTACCTCATCAGGCTGGGGCTGGATAAGCACCCCAGAAGAAGGAAGCCAGGGAGAGGAGCTGGAAAGAGGGAAGCTGCAGTAGAGGACAGGCAGTGAGGGCAAGCAGAGAGAGAGAGAGAGAGAGAGAGAGAGAGTTTGCCCCTTCTCTCCTGCCTGTGGACTGTAAGAAGGAGACTGCGTATGGTGGAAAGGTGGTGGAGCACAGCCTGTAAATAAAAGCACTAGGTGAGCACTACACCAAGGTCTCTGTGTGACTTTCAGCCCAGCGGGGGCAAGAGCCAGGAGGGCCCTGCAGGGACCCCATTACAACCACCTAGGCCATGGCAGCTTGCATCTGCACTGACCACTGTGGGTTTATTGACATCATAGAACTTTAGAACTGGAGCTGTTGAGATTAGGGTTGCCAGATGTGTGGTTTTTGATCGGAATGCCTGGTCGAAAAGGGACCCTGGCAGCTCCAGTCAGCACAGCTCACTGTGCTGCTAAACATCCAGTTGGCTGCAGTGGCTGGCTCCACATGGCTCCCGGAACTGGGCAGCATGTCCCTCTGGCTCTTAGGCACCAGGGTAGCCAGGGGGGCTCTGTGCGCTGCCTGTGCCCATCATGTAGGTGATGGCACTGCAGCTCCCAATGGCCAAGATCTGTAGCCAATGAGAGCTGTGGGGGTGTCACCTGCAGACAGGGGCAGTGCACAGAGCCCCCTGGCCACCCCTGCACATAGAAATTATACGGAGATGCTGGCCACTTCCGTGAACCGCCTGAGGTAAGTGCCACCCAGAGCCCGCACCCCAACCCCCTGTCCCAGCCCTGAGCCCCCTCCTGCACTCTGAACCCCTCTGCCCCACCCTAGAGCCCCCTCCAGCACCCCAAACCCCTCATCCCTGGCCCACACCCCCAGGCAGAGCCCTCACCTCCTTCTGCACCCCAGCCCGGTGAAAATGAGCAGGTGAGCAAGGCAGGGAGAGAGTCAGTGATGGAGGGTGGGGGGATAGAGTGAGCGGGGCAGGGCCTCGGAGAAAGGGCAGGGGTGGAGTCTTGGGTAAGGAGCAGGGTAGGGGACGGGGCAAGGGTGTTCAGTTTTCTGCAATCAGAAAGTTGGCAACCCTAGTTGCATCATTTCTCTTATCTTTTTGAAGGCAATTTCTTGATTTTGCCCCCATTGCCAAGATGCGCTGGACTTACTGTTCATTCAGTGGCTTTATCACTGTTGAAAGGTCTTGTAGGTATTGACCAAGGTAACTTACCATCCCCAATGTATGTCTCAGTCCTGGTAAATGAGTTGGTGCATTCAATTGTCTAATTGCTTTTACTTTCTCAGGGCTAGGACTGATTCCATCTTTTTCTCTCTGTCCCAAAAACTTGATTTGGAGTAGGTGGAAAAAACATTTTTCCTTGTTTATCTTCAGTCCAGACTGACTGACTAGGCTTGGGACTTCATTGAGAGTCTTGTCATGTGCCTCCATTGAAGATCCATATACCAGAATATTGTCTTTGAAAGCTACAACTCTGTGTTCATTAACAGTTCTGCCTTCTTTCAGCTCTAGGAGAGGTTCATGGTGATTGCCATAGGCATCTCAGAAGCAACTTACATCAGCTCCCTAGTCAATTTTAAAGTCAATATTCTTGCCATGAATATTCATTTTCACTCTCCAGGCAGACTCTGTCATCACAAGTGATAGATCCCAGAATCAATGGCTCTTGAATGTCCATCTTGAATCATCTCCCTGACTGCTTTGGTGCAGAAAACATATGCAAAATATCCATATTTCATGTATTTATTACATCATGTGCCTTTAGCAGGACATGCATCTTCTCTTGGGATATGACTTTCCACACCTTGTATACATAGGCTGGAATTTGTCCCTGAGCCGGGTAGTTCACTCTCCTTCGCTCGGGTTTTATGATAATGACTTTTAACACTCAAGTGTCTGTTTAGTTTCTGAGCTAATTTCAGGTTTTTCAGGTTTGTCAGGCTACTGTAGGTTTTGCTATCTCACCAGCTCAGAATGTTTTTTTTCTCTGTATAGCTGTGGATAGGGTTAAATCTCTCTCCAGTTGTAGCTGCTGTGAAAGGTTTTCATCTGTTATCCCAATAACCAGCCTGTCACTGATATTTTTGTGTTTTGCATTCCCAAAATTACAGTTTGCAGCCAATGTATGCAGCACTCTTATAAAACATTCAACATTTTCTCCTGGTTCTTGAATTCTCTGCTGAAAACACATTCTTTCATATACCTCAGAGAAATGTGGTATAAGGTATGCATCAAACATACCCAGAATCCTTTCATAGTCCTTTTTGTGACTGCCTTAGATAGGCTCTACTTGCTTCTTCATAGCATAAAATGAAAACCCTGTATATTATCCATTTCCTTGTGGATCTTGGTAGCAATGCAAAATCTTGTTTCCAGTTTATTCATTCCAAAGGTTTGTCAAAGCTGAAATTCTCTGGGGCATTGAAGAATGGCATATTGAGATCCTGCAACCTGTGTTACTTTGTTCCTTTTGTTTGTAATTTTGTTGTTCATTGTTGTTTTCCTTCTGTTTCTGTTCTTAATTTACTTTTGACACCATGTCATGTTCCAGTACCAGATATGGACTGGCTACAGAGCCTGCTTATACATACCAGATGTGTTCGTCCTAAGATTCTTTAATGGTCTGTCAGATATAGCGGAGATTGGTTTCAGTAAGGTATTTTATACACAGTTCCACCTACTGGTGAACAGTATAATACAGTGTAGCATTCCATTGTAGTCAGAGCTACTCCAATAGAGAATTCTCATCTAAAAATGCTGCTTAACACCTAGTCTTGACTCTGAGGTTTGTCCTTCATCCTTTGTGTTCGAGTCTGCTTGATTTAGTATTATCTTTCTAAAGACTAACTCTCACCCATGAATTTTCATAAAGGCTGTCCACTTCATACTCACTTTAGCCCCCTCACTGAGGGAAAACTGGAAATTGCCACTCCTCAAGCTGAAATGCTGGCTCCTATCCTGTTTTATTCCACTAATGCATCTATAAAACAGTAATAAGCAATTTCTCATCATCAAATTTGTGTCTATAATCCTGATTTTTTTTCTTTGCATGAATTGATGTTGATTTAAAGCCAACAACTTTTCAGAACACACAGGGTATGCGGTGAATAAGATTAATTGAATGCAATTTATTTTTCCATATAAGTAATTTTTTATTATTCATGATTTTTGAATTTGTACCATGCTTAGAGATGCTGCTTTCTGTGTTGAAATATTGCTGCTACAAACATTATTGGAATTATTACATTAGTCTGTTTCTGCCAGCATGCCAGGTGAGAACTAACTTTGCCAGGGTATCCCAAGAAGAGCGAATAGACCATGACCGTAGAAAGGTTTTTTATTCGAGAAATTTGGCGGTTGAAGATGGAAATGTCATTGTATTAGCTCATTATGTTCAACTCCTTGACGATACAAGAAGTTAAACTTCAGTGTTTTGCCCAGTCTAGTCTGAAATGACTCAAGTGGTGGGGCTTCCACCACTTCGTTTTTGGAGACTATTCCAAAGCTGAATGGGCCTTACTTTTATCATTTCCCCATGCTCTCAAACCACTGATATTCAACCTAAATTTTTCCTTTGCTTCCTTCATCTAATTACTCCTAGTATTGTCCTGTTGGACCATCCATCTTGTGTGAATGAAAATGTTCTTTCTTATATTATATATGCCTGTCTGGCCCAATGCAAAATGTCTGTGACTATCCTATCTCCCACCAACTCCAGCAGAAAACCCATGGAAGATCTGGCATTTATGAAACTTGTTCCAGCCCCATTGCAAACATTAAAAATCAGAAGGTTTTCTAGGGTGCTTCTCTTATGCCTTTGCAGGTCCTATCTTCCTCCCAACTCCCTGTTGTGTTTTATTTATTTATTTTTTTTTTAGGCTGTAGCAAACACTTATATCTTGAGAGAACTAGGTCAGCTCCATCCTGGACAAACCAATCAGAAAGAAGCAGACGTCCCACTAAACACAAGTGTTACAGGCTGCCAAAAAATCAAAGTAGGAATCAGAGAGTTTGAAAAGTAATAGCCTAGGAGATATAAGCCCCTGCCACACTCCAAATCCATGAGAAGTAATTTTATCTTTGGATGTGGGCCTCCCCTTATGAAAATTCTATAGAATTGAATAGAAAATTAGGTCTGTGACATTCTATACCTTGGGGGAGGGTACTGTAACTCCCATATTCCTCATTTTTGTGTAATCATGATCTTACATATAAAGCATGCCTTGTAAGGTATCAGGGGAAAGGGGTTATGATCTGCTGAAAGTCATTTCTCTATCCATATATGTGTATCATTAATGCATATGAAGTTATGAGAATTGTGTTGTATGGTGATCACTAAAACATACTGTATGTTGGGAAATCAGCCAGATATTAGCTCCCCAGAGGCAACAGCAAGGAAAATAACCAACACACAGGCGGGGTGTCAAACAACCCATCAACAGCCATTGTCCAGCAAGGCAACTACAATGCAATGACTCACCTGCATGAGGCCACACCAAGGGAATTGCTCAGCCTCACTTGGAGAGACTCAGCAATGCCCCCCAGACATGCCTGGACTTGTGCGCCTCAAGCACATGGACTGAGGGTATAAAACAGACAGAGTGGACACATATTGGGCCCTTCTTCTGCCCCCACCTTTGCTGGAAACAACTAAGACACTGAGAAGACGACAAGACTCCAACAGAGGAGACTGACCCAGGTTTAAGGAACAAACCTGTGTATTAAGGACTGCAATATCCAGTGGGGTGAGGAAAAACTGCTTAATCTAGATGTTGCCAGTCTAATAGGGTTTAGAGTTTACAGTGCATGCTTATTTTCTTTTTGGTAACCATTCTGACTTTTCTGCCTATTACTTAAAATCTATCTTTGTAGTTAATAAATTTGTTCGTTTATTCTACCTGAAGCAGTGTGTTTGGTTTGAAACGTGTCAGAAACTCTCCCTGGGATAACAAGCCTGGTACATATCAATTTCTTTGTTAAACTGGTGAACTCATATAAGTGTGCAGCATCCAGTGGGCATAACTGGACACTGCAAGATGGAGGTTCCTAGGGTTGTGTCTGGGATCAGAGATATTGGCTAGTGTCATTCCGTTGTACAATCCAAGGAGCAGATTACATGCCAGAGGTTGTGCGTGAACAGCCCAGGGGTGCGGGTTCTCACAGCAGAGCAGGGAAGGCTGGCTCCCAGAGTTGAGGATTGGAGTGACCTAGCAGATCACCCCTCCAGATCACACCAGAGGAACATCACAATGTCCCTGCTGAAGGAGGATTCAAAAACCCTATTGAAAGAATATTATTTTCTATAAAAATCCTTACATTTTTAAAGTAATTCTTTAAAACTACTTGGTTTCACTCCTAATAAACTCTATATGGCTTTTCCATTGGGATAATCTCATTTGTCTTCTGGTGGGTGGAGGCAGTGGGAGGGGGTTCAGAAGTAGAAAGGCCAAAAGGCATTGGGTGAAATTCTGGCCTCAGTGAAGTCAATGCAGCCAGGATTTCACCAGTTGCTCCTTTTGACCTAAGCAGCTAATCAAACTTTAGGGCCCTCCAGGTGATCTAGTTGGGAGGAGAAATTGCTGGTAGTAAGGTATTTCTTCAATGCAGTTTTGTTTTACAAAGAATGTACAAAGTCCGTCTCTGAACACAGAATGAAACAAGTAGCAGGAAACACATAAGAATGGCCATACTGGGTCAGACCAAAGGTCCATCTAGCTCAGTATCCTGACTTCCAACAGTAGCCAATGCAAGGTGCCCCAGAGGGAATGAACAGAACAGGTAATCATCAAGTGATCCATCACCTGTCACCCATTCTCCGCTTCTGGCATACAGGCTAGAGACACCATCCCTGCCCATCCTGGCTAATAACCATTGGTGGACCCATCCTCCATTAATTTATCTAGTTATTTTTTGAACCCTGTTATAGTCTTGGCTTTCACAACATCCTCTAGCAAGGAGTTCCACAGGTTGACTGTGCATTGTGTGGAAAAAATAGTTCCTTTGTTTTAAACCTGCTGCCTATTAATTTCATTTGGTGACCCCTATTTCTTGTGTTATGAGAAGGAGTAAATAACACTTCCTTATTTAATTTCTTCACACCAGTCAAGAAAAGTCATTCTTTTCCTCTCAACACTAAGAGCACTGTTTATAGCCTGCACCCCTGACCCAAAATCCTCTCCCCAGTTTTCTTCCAGGGTGACCCACCCTGCCTTCAGCTGCTCCTTTTAGGCTGTTTCTCTCCCAGTCTCTCTTGTCTGTACTCAGTTTCTTTGTGTTCTGCCTCCCTACCCCTACACAAAACCATACTCAGCAAAAACTCCTGGGTGGGTTAACACACTCCTTTTGTTTTGAGGTGGGGTTTATGCTTACAGTGATAATAACTAAGGGTCAGTTCACACTATCAAACTTAATTCCATACCAAGGTTTCACCCAGCTCATAATAACCTACATTTAGTGCACAAGACCCTCTTGAGTTGTTCCCCTTCATAACATAACAATGTTAGCAATATGTAGCAGAGTATTTTATAGATGGCAGCTGCCGCATATTCCCTTATATATATTCCCTTGGCCTCTTAAATCTTTTTTAACATACACACAAAGGTGAGTTACTGGGCTGATACATAAATACTGACGGACTCCCATTGCAGCGGATAGCTTTGAGATGAAAAGATGAGTGAAGCAAGGATGTGTTCTTGTCCCTACACTTTTTGGAATCTTCTTCCCAGTACTCTTGAACTGCTTTTAAGGACATGAAAGATGGAGTCCATCTTCACACAAGATCAGATGGAAAACTCTTCAGCCTGTCCTGACTTAAGTCAAAGACCAAAGTAAAAAAGGTGCTAATCAGGGAACTTCTATTCACTGATGATGATGCCCTCATAGCCCACAATGAAGATCTATTACAAGAACTCATGGACTGCCTTTCAAGTACCTATCAGGCATTTGCTCTCAGCATCAGCATCAAGAAAACAGTTGTATTAGGACAGGAGGTTCCACAAGATCCTTCAGTTACCAGTTAGAAATAGTCCAAAAGTTCAGCTATTTAGATTCTACAATGACCACCAACCTAACTGGATGAAGAACTACATGTTCACATTGGAAAGGCTGCCACCACCTTTAGCAGACTAACTAAAAGAGCATGGAACAACTCAAGCTCAACATGCTCATCTACCAAACTTGCGTCCTCAGTGCTCTCATGTATGGTGGGGAAACATGAACAACTTATGCTCATCAGAAGAAAAGGTTGAATAGTTTCCACCTACGTTGTTTATGCCACATACTTAATACCAAATGGCAAGATATAGTCACCAATGCAGAGGTTCTTCAAAGGGCCAGTTGACCAGCTGTGACAGCCCTGCTCAAGCAAAGACTACTGTGCTGGCTGGGCCATCTGAACCAGTTGGAAGACGGATGTATACCCAAGGACATGCTATACAGGGAGCTATCAGAGGGAACAAGAACAACAGGACGTTCCCAAGCTTTGCTATAGAGACACATGCAAGTGAGAGATGAAGGAATTTGGAATTGATCCTGACCAAAGGGAAATCTTGGCAAGTGATCGTAACAAGTCTCCGTCAGAGTATCAAAGGCCATGACAGGAGCTGGCTCCTACAGCTTGAGGAGAAAAGAGCCCGTAGGAAGCAAGCAGCTCACAACCAAGATACATACATTTGCAATAACTGCCAAAGATCATGTAAATCTCAGATTGGCCTATTCAGTCACGTGAGATATTGCAAACCATCTACATCAGAAGTGGGCAAACTACAGCTCGTGGGACACATTCAGCCTCCGGGACAGTCTTGCCAGGCCCTTGAGCTCCCGGCTGGGAGGGCTAGCCTACTGGCCTCTCCCCTGCTGTTTCCCCTTCCCCGCAGTCACGCCGTCATGCGGGCAGCACTCTGGGCGGTGGAGCTGCGCGCTCCTGCAGGGCAGCACAGCAGCATGTCTGGCTCCGGCCAAGCGGCGCAGCTACCAGACATGCTGCTCTGAGCGGCATGGTAAGGGAGTCAGGGGGTTGGATAAGGGGCAAGGGGTCCCGGGTGGCAGTCAGGGACAGGGAGCAGGGGGTGGTTGGATGGGTGGAAGTGGGGGGCGGGGGTGTGGATAGGGGTCGGGACAGTCAAGGAGCAGGGGGGTTGGATGGGTTGGGGAGGCAGTCAGGGCAGGAAGTGGTAGGGGCGGATAGGGGGCGGGGGCCAGGCTGTTTGAGGAGGCACAGCCTTCCCTCCTGGCACTCTATACAGTTTTGCAACCCCGATGTGGCCCTCGGGCCAAAAAGTTTGCCCACCCCGATCTACATCGTAGGCTGCAATTCCCACCATCTCTCGCAAATGAAAGGATACCAATGGAATCACACAGATGCAAAACAGGAAAACAATCTGAGGCTTCCCCCTAAAAAATGGTCTCAAAGTATCCGTACAAGTCAAGCGTGCTATCTTTACTGATTAGGGAACATTGAACAATTACATTGTGCAAACCACTTCATAACAATAGCAACTATTTTAAATGTCTTTGAGCCAAACCTTCAGAGTAAGCCAGTTCCACTGGCAATTCATAGGCCTGGCATTTTAAAAGGCAAACATTCTTCTTAGAGGTAAAAATACTCCTAAATTACAAAGAAGACAACTTCAAGACAGAAGGTGTTCGGTTCTCCAGCCAAAGGACATTCCAGACCAATATTCAGGGCTTCCTGCTTATTAATAGGAAGGAAATAATGCAAGAATAATAGAAAAGCCTGGAAACAGCAACCACAAGCTTATTGGATTTAGCATAGTGAGGAATATTTTAAAAGAATGTCGCTGTCAAGGTTATTATATTTTGGGAAAGTGAATTGTAGAGAATTAGGAAATCTAAGTCAATGGAAGGAAACATTAAAATCCACCAGTATGAAAGAAGGCAAGGAAATTCTCTGACAACTTTTGCTATTTTTATTCTCTCTTAATATTTGTTGTATTTCTCAAAGCCCTTGCTGCTGGAGGCATGTGATTAGGTGAGAATTTCAGCTTTAATTGAAAAGTTTTTGTTTATGGTTGTAGACAAAAGCTTGAAAATATAACCTGAGTGAAACCTGAGAGCTCAAACAAGAAGGCAATTAGAAAGAAACCATAAGACGCAACAGAGACTGTAGCTCCTGTGATAAGGAACAGGACAAGGAATAAAAGCAAAAGTGTGACATGCTCTTATAGGGCCTGATTTAACAAGGTACTTAAGTATGTACCTGATTTTAAGGACAAGTGGTTCTTGGTCAATGGGACAGCTCAGATGCTTAAAAGTACTCGTGTTAAATACCTTGCTGAATCAGGGCAATGCAAGGATGGCTCCCTGCAAAGCTGATTCATACTCTGCTTTTTGTCTTTTGGCATGAGGTTTGCATGGCTTCTAGTTGACTCCTTCCATTGTTCTATAGGTAGAATAATTATTTCAGTGGGGAAAAGGTATTTGTTAAAATAGTTGGAATAACAAGTGAGCAGAGGAGACTTCGAAATTAAGTTCTTTATCTCTACAGCAATGACTTCAAAATTGAAACTAGGTTTGGTGTGGGGTTTATGCTTGCAAACCAGAAATATAAGTGAGGTTTTGTGAAAGAAAATTAAACCCATGCCAACGTGTCCCATTTCTAATGTAAACTAAAATTACTGGAAAGTAATTTTAAAAAACCCTCCATTAAATAGTCTTTTCTGTTCAGTGGTAGGGGAAATAATATTGTCACAGCTTTTGTTAAAATGCAATTTGTATTATGCTAAAACAAGCTGCCAGACAAGAATACAACCCCTAGTGAGAAAAGCCCCACTGATCTTGGTGTTAATGTGAAGGGACACCATAGTTTAAAACAAAAGCTCTGTGGCAAGAACCTTGACAGCGAGACTGAAATGAATCAGGCTGGCAGAAGGCCATTTATCTGTGACAAGGAAGCTGGATTTCTCATGGAAATGTGTGTGAATGCACAGCTGGTATTTTGTGTGGCAGTGTTTATAAGGTAGTTTATGTTGCCCATACATAAAGGGGAGAAGGATTAAGATTTATTGAATTGAAGAAACTGTAACACGTTGGCCAAGAAACAGTGGCAGATTTAGAATTTGTGGGGCCCGTGCTCAGTTTCATTTTTTTGGGGTCCCCCACAGGATCCAGATGAGAAAAAGAACATTCTCTCTTATTTTCCCCACCCCCTATTTTTCATTCTTTTTTTCTTCATCCTCTTCCTATATTATAAGTAATAGGAAGTAAATGAAAATAAAGGGGAGGTACCTTGATTGTTTTTGTAATCTAACTTCTTTTCACAGACCACTTGAAAAGTGCTGAGGGTCTCAGCGGACCACTTAATTTTTCCAAATATTGTTTGTACCATTAGCTAACTATTGTAAAGTGTTTTAGATAAGAGCACTTTATAAAAAAAAAACATCATAACCTTTCCTCGGTCCACCTGAATGGAGTTCTTGGCCCACAGTTTGAGAACTTCTGGTCCAGAAGAAAGCTTGTATTTGCATTACGCTAATGTGAAAAATGTGTAAAATAAATAAAAAGTATAGATGAGGCATGAATGGAAAAATAAAAGCTAACTTCCTCTGAAGAAACTTATTCAATTTGAAAAAAAAAATATTCAGATAGCTTTTTTTCTAAACTTTTTCTTTACAAAATCATCAATTAGGTCAACATAACTTTCAGTTGTCAATATTGCTGAACTTGTCAAATGTTCCTGACTCATCGTATTTCACAAATAATTTTTAATTGGTTTCAATACAGAAAAGAATGTTCACCAGAAGCATTTGTGACAGGTATTAAAAATATTTTCTGAATGGTTTCTACATTTGGAAAGGTTGCCTGCAAACTGTCATGTACAAGTCTATACAAATCGACTGGTGATCTTGAGGCACAGACCTCATCATTTTCGATAAAATGAATGAAATGTTTCAATTCATCGTCAAAAAGATTTATGTCTATGTCCTCAGTAGAATTCATTTAATTTCTTAAAAACTTAATTTAGTTTTCTGCCAAAAAACACGCAAAATAAATCAACTGTTTTCTTTAGCGATTCACCTCTCCTCTGCAATTGCACTATTATTGATTTCAGAGTAGCAGCGATGTTAGTCTGTATTCACAAAAAGAAAAGGAGTACTTGTGGCACCTTAGAGACTAACCAATTTATTTGAGCATAAGCTTTCAGCTCATGAAAGCTTATGCTCAAATTTGTTAGTGCAAAAAGAAAAGGAGACTATTAGTGTGTCACAAATAACATTGTCTCTCTCAACGATGATCTTTGTCTCTAGTTTCACTGAAAAACAACTTCCTGTTTTTTTTATGCTTCTCATCAGATACATCAGAGGAACCTATATTTCCTGTTAATGTTAGTGCCTCTGCTTCCACCAAGCTATAGTCATTTCAAACTTCCATGACAAAACTTGTAACTATTGTAAGGCTAACAATTGTGCAGCATTCAATACATTTGTATCAACCTTTTGCAACAATTTGCTGATGGCATTAATTCTTTGAAGTAAACGGTTCCACAAAAGAGTAAAAATAGCAATATAATACTTTTCTGCTAAGGATTTTGCTTCAGTTTTCACATGTGGCTTTTCAGAATTTGTGGCTATGTGTAATAAGTTTTTTTAATAACATAGCTCATTTTCAAAGCCAAAACAGCATCTGCACGAGCAGACCACCTGGTGTCACAAATTCTTTTGATTGTCAAATGTTTTCCATTTCCCTGCTCCAAGCATGATTGTAGCATACTCCACCGACGTGTGGAAACTGAATAAAAGGCATACGTGTTTTGAACAAAGTCAAAAAAATGTGTAGCTCCCTCACAAGATTTGGCTGCAGCATTGCAGATTACATTTTAGGAATGGCTGGAACATGGTATGAATAAAGCAGAGGGATTTGCATCGTTCAGTCTTGCCTGTAGACCTGAATATTTTCCTGACATATTTGCGGCGTTATCAGAGCTCTGCCCATGACAATTTTTGATGTCCACACCTAAATTTGCAATGATTTCCAAAACAGTTGTCTCTTGACATTCAGAAGTGTGGGATTTTAGCAGGACAAAACAAAGAAATTGCTCCACAACTTCACCATGGCCGGTCACATCTTAAAATTAATGTGAATTGGTCTACATGACTCACATCTGGTGTTGAATTGACTATTATGGAATAGTGCTCAGCATCCTTTACATCATCAGTGAATTGGTTTCTGAGCTGCTCTGCCATTATAGAAAAGGACTACTTGTGCGAATACAGACTAACACGGCTGTCACTCTGAAATCTGCCATTATAGTGATGCATTCATTGTAGGTTTGGTGAGTGAAAAAGTCGGTTTTGCCTGAGCCACAATAGTGATAATTTTTCAAATGTTCATTGAGAAAATTGTCAAATTCACTAAGATATTCAAGGCAGGTTAAAAAATTAACATTTGACAATGATGACTCATCATGTCCTCTTAGAGGTAGGCCCAAAGAAGACAGCAGTTTGACTGTGGCAACACGTCTCAGCACTTTCCTCCAATCAGAACACTCCTTTTCAAACTGAGCCGATAATAACACAGAATCAATTCTTCCATGTACTTTACACCTGTGAACGAACTTACACATAGCATTCATATGAGCTTTGGAAGTTTCACAATCAGCAATATGTCTTGCAATGTTTCTCCAGTTAAAGTGCCCATCAACAAATGTTTGTTTTCCTTTACTCTGGTCAGGGAATAATTTGCAAACATAACAGGAGACTGCCTTGGTGGTTTCTGGAAAAAAATCAACCAATTTCTCATTTCTGTCATCCCATTTTATTTTATCCTCAGAAAATGGGACTCATGAAGACCTCTAAATTGCGTTCGTCCTCCAACCTCATACTCTTTTTCTCAAATATTCTGTATTACCTACGCTTTTCAGTTTATTTACTAAGAAAAATTCTATCATATCCACTGAAACAGATTTTGGCCATAATGCAATGTCTTCAGGGTAGGTTTCTTCCCTTACTTTGACAAAATTACCAATATTTTGTAGTTCCATTGACACTTCAGAGTCCACTTATTCAATTTTTGCAGTCGGCATGGTATCCCCACAACTCAGCAAGTGATCAGATAATTCAGATGTTTCCTCCCCAATACTTTTTGATGAATGTCCACTATTTCATACTTCAAGCTTTTTAAAATACGACAAACTATCTTTTTGCTTAGCTTCATTGTCTTTGCCTTGCCTTCATTTTTTGTGTGTTTTTGACTGCCAGACTCATAGTGTCGGTTCATTATTGCTAAAAAACTGACCTTGATTTTAGGCAGATTGAAAATGTCTGAAAGAGCAGGGGCATAGCCACAGGTGGGCCTGGGTGCGCCATGGACAACCCAATTAGATTTAACACCAGTGGCACTGGAACATTTTTAATAGTGGGGTGCTGAAAGCCAGCCCCTGTCCCTCCCTGGTGCAGGTCCAGACCTGGGCGTGGGTTGCAGGTATAGGCGCCAACTTCTTCTGGCGCCAGTGGGTGCTCGACCCCACCCCCTGGCCCCACTCTGACTCCACCCCTGCCCCACCCCCATTCCAACCCCTTTCCCAAAGTCCCCTCCCCAACTCTGACCCCTCCCTGCCCCTATTGGACTCCTTCCCCAAATTCCCACCCGAGCCCCTCCTCTTCCCCGCCTCCTCCCCCCTCTCTCTGAGCTTGTTATGCCACAAAACTGCTGTTTCGCGCCGACAAGCACTGGGAGGAGAAGCGGGGACGCAGCACGCTTAGGGGAGGAGGAGGTAGAGCGGAGGTGAGCTGGGGCAGAGCGGGGAGCTTGGCTGCCGGTGGGTGCAGAGTACCCACCAATTTTTCCCCATGGGTGCTCCAGCCCCGGAGTACCCACGGAGTCAGCACCTATGGTCACAGGGCAGCAGGCGAGGCCATAGGCACAGGAACTAGGGGTGAGGGCAGGGCTGCTGACAGAACTGCTAGGCCCCTGGACAAGGGAGGGGAGGGCGGCTCTGGGCCCTAATAAGGGGCGGGGCCTCAGGCAGAAGGGGCAGGGTTGGGGGGCCTAGTGCATGAGCAGTGCCGCCATGGAGCGGGAGAAGGAGACAGGAGAGGAGATACCAAGATCTCCATGGCCACTGAGGACAGCTTCGGGTGCCTGAGTGACCCCACTCTGGCTGGCCCAGAGAAGCGGGCAGAGACCCGCATGGGCTGAACACCCACCTGAAGGTGAGGGGGGAGCATGGTTCCGTCGATGGCCACCTGAGTGACCTGCTGCCTCCACGTGCTCATCTCTGCTCACCTCCCCCAGCCGGCTCCTGTGACCAGCCCCCTCCCCTGGCTGGCCCCTCCTGCCCCCAGGCTCTGTGTCAGTTCTGGCGGCCAGCCTCATCCCCCAGCCACCGCCGCCCGCCATGGGCTGCACCCAGCTGCTGCTCACCAGGCAGCGGAGAGCGGCGTGAACTGGGGCCGGAGGACTCAGGAGGAGCAGGGGACAGCCACGCAGCTGGCGGCCAGAGAGAAGTGACTGTTTCCCCTTCAAAGCGCCGTTTGTCTCCGGCCGGATGCGCAGCCGCCCTTTGCTCCTCCTGCATCCTTAGGCCCGCATTCATGGCACTCGCCGCCATCTATACCTCCCGCCTGCTCCCCTGACGCTGCAGGCGAGCCTCCCTCCCTGCTTTCCTGCTCCCCACAACTTCTGCCCCTGCAGTCTCCCTGCCATGGAGGGGGCTGGCCAAGTGCCCAGCCGTAAGGTCCCATGTCAGGGCATGATATGTTTCACAGTAAATCTGCCCCTGCCAAGAAACATATTTTAAGAATTATCTGAGGAAAATTCACCTTCTCAGAAGGAAGTTGAAAGATATCAAAGATGAGAAGTACAACATTTTCATTACAGAATCTGAAACCACATGAAATGCACATGGCTTTGAGTTTCAAAGCTTTGTTCAAGTTTGCTGAAAGATGTGACGATGAAACGAGTTTCTTCTGGCTGCTGAAAACTTATACAAGTCACATGGATTTGACGTGAACCTAAGGGAAATCTGTTTATTTTAAGAGAGGGTTTGGGTCCTCAAATTGGAAAGTTGGAGAGGAGAGGAGGGTAAGTATATGCCATTCAGGAGAAGAGAAGATCAATACAAAAACACTGAGAATTATGTAACAAAATCAATTCAAAATAATATATGTAGGTTGTCATGATTGAAGATGGGCCTGGACTGGACTGCACTGAATATTGTAGTTGAACTTTCAAGGTGAAGTTCCTTTTTCAAAAGCACTGTGACGCAAGTAATTATTGTGTGGTTTGAATTTCATAATGTTCACCAAAGGTGCACAGATGCACACAAGCATGCGTGTGCACACACATGCACTGGGTACATTTAGTGCAAAGACATTTGATTTTGCATTTCCTGACTGGGGATTTGAGGAATGGAGACTGCTACTCTTCCCCTCCTCCTCCTCCCCTGCCTTTTTCTTTTTTTTTTTTAAAGTGCGTGTCAGGGAAGGCTAGTGGTGAGCCCACTTATTGCACAAAGGTGACTATTCTATTGAATTACCTCCAACTTGCTCAATAGCTTTACTGAGGCAATGTCTACACTAGAAACCTTACAGCAGCACACAGCTGTTCCAAGGCAGCTGCGCCGCTGAAAGATCTCCCATGTAGTTGATCTATGCTGACAGGAGAGAGCTCTCCCATTGACATAATTAAACCAGCCTGACAAGCAGTGGTAGCATCTTCCACCAACATAGCACTGTCCACACCGGAGCTTCTGGTGGTGTAATGTATGTCGCTCAGCCATGTATTTTTTTTCCACAGCCTGGAGTGACGTAACTAAACTGACAAAAGAGCTAGTGTCTTCATAGCTTGAGTCACTATTAGGTTCTCTGCAAACTGGATGGGCCGCTGGGAGATTGTTTTGGCTGGAGTTAGTCAGGCATTTGATGTGGACACAGCGGCAGAACAAGGACAGACACATGCATGGAAATAAGCAGCAGACTACAACTTTTATTAAACTTTAACACAAGGAAAGGGCACTACCCACCCAATACTCTCCTATACCAGACACTTAATTGGTTCTGGTGTGGAGTTTAAAGGCTCTTCACCATACATCTTTCTAGCACTGAGTTAGCAGTGGTTGCTAAAGCAAGAAAAAAACCAAACTTCACTAAAACTTTCTTCTTTCTTTAGCAGCTAACCACACACAATGTGAGCTGTATTGTTTTTCTGGGTGTTGCCCCAGTGACCCAGACATGGCAGTGATAGCAGCAGAGGTAGTCACAGCAACAGCTCTAGGAGCCAAAACATAACTCCCTCCAATGCCGAGTCAGTTGTGACCAAATTTGCAGAACCTGATAGCATGTTAGTGGTTGCGGCTGTTGCTTTCAGTTTTGCATTGTGATTTTTATTTGTTTGTTTGTTTTCACTGTTTGACCTAGAAGTTTACTGTATTTTTTTTTCCTTTGGCAGTGGCCTGAGGAAGTGAAATACACATGCAAATGTGTGTCTGATTGCAAAGACACAGTCTCACTGAGAGCATCTGATGTGAGAGGGGAAAAAAATCCCTTGTTCAGACAATACAAGTCTGTAGCCAATCACTGTAGACAATACAAGCCACTGGCAGGGACCCATGTTGGTTTTATTGGGGGGCACAACAAGAAAAGCCCACCTTCTCCTCAAAATGCTTTTGACAGAGGATACTGCAACAAGGGAAATGCCTTTAAAGGGAGGCCACCACCAGAAGCTACAAAAACACTTTAAGTGTGAACAGTGGTGTATACTGAAACCCCATTTTGGCTTAATTATGTAATGGAGTTTAATTTTGGATTGTATTTGTTGTCTAGAATGGCTGAGTCATGTTGCCATGTGGCACAGGCTGAGAGTGCTGCTCTGACATTCCTGAGAGGCAGAATCCATCAAAGCAGCATCAGGGAATGGGCAGACACAGGCTGAAGGCTTGAGTCTGATCTCAAACTACTTTAGTCTCTAAGGTGCCACAAGTACTCCTTTTCTTTTTGTAACTTTAGAGTGACTCCTGATTTTTTTCACAGGTGTGAGTGAGATTAGAATTGGACTTTCAGCCTCTGACTCTCAAGGGGGAGCCTTTCAACCTCTGCCTCCCTTTCAATGACTAACGCATGGGAAACAGCATCTGGTTGCCCAGAAATCCACTTGAGGGGAGGTAGATTCTTGAGCTAAGAGAGGGAGGTGTGTTGACACAGGCTCGCCCTGACTTTTATAAAAGCATCAGCAGGAGTTATTTATTCCCTGGCTCCTTTCCCATCTTCCTCTCGCTCTGCAGCAGCAGCATAGTTCTCTCCCCGGATGGCTCTGCATCATACTTCCTCCCCTGTTCTACTCCCACTCCCTCTGAGACAGTTGATTAGATCTAGTGACATCAGGAAATCCTTGAAAAATTGCTCCCCCGCCCCGCCCCGCTTGAGTTGAGAAATAATGCACTTGTGAGGCAGGGAGATACATAATATAGCCCGTGCTACTTTTCCTCTTTCTGTGCATACGTAAATAAATGTGCCTACCACCTTTTCCAGCTGCATGTGCAATATAAAAACATGTACATGCAGCATTTTCTAAGATTTTTTTTAAAGTCCCCCGCCACACCCCCAAAGGAAAATCAGAACAATCCCACACTTACTTCAACCTCTTGGTGTGGTGTTAGAGATCTACCCAAAAGGAGTGGTCACTCTGTGCTGACCGTACAGATCTTCACACTATGATTCTCCCCTCTCCTGTCTTACGTGCTTTAAGTAGCTCAAAAGTTAACAGTGTCATTGTAAACTGTGCTGACGTTTACACTACCATCACTGGCATAAAGGGTATGTCTACACGAATCGGCTAGCACAAGCCAGCCGTGGCTGTCTAGTTGCTGGGTAGACATAGCCTGAGCTATCATTCCTTGGAATGAATGGGGCATTTCCCATCTCAAAGCCACCATTCTAGGCTTTCTGCAGACTCAAGCAGATGTTGCTACATCAGTTATACTTGGGTCAAATTTTGAAGGGTTTTTCCCTCAATCATAACAGCTTGAAAATTACTTAAAAAAAAAAACAGAAGAGGAAAGCTGAGACTCTGGAGAATAACTGAGAGGCCTGGCCACAGATCTCGGGCTAGTCATTTATGTGCGCCACCCGCACTCCTGCCAGCATGACCCACATTTTGAGGAACACTGTATTAACATACAGCCAAATGGACACCATGTCTATTACATTACCTTAATCTCTTCCCCATCTCAAATATCTGTGCCCCCCTAAACCATCCGCCCCGGGGAGGACCGAATAAAAAGGTCTTGCAGAGTGTCCTGAAGGTCAACACTCTCCCAAAGGAAAGATGGGTCTTTTTCCCCAACAACTTGCTCTAATTCAAAAGAATTCAAATAGGAGGAATGGAAATCTTCTGCAGAACAGATGGGATTTTAAGGACCCAAGACACTATGGGTGTGTATGTTTGTGCACATGTACATCTCATGCATGCATATTATACCCATCAGAATAACTTGCATGTGAACTGGTAATGATGAGCTGGCTCCTGAGACTTAAGAGGAAGAAAAAAGTTCCTAGACAAATCTTTAACAGTCAGTGTATTAAATAGATATGTGCGTAGGTGTACAGAACTTCTCAATGCTACAGTACATGCAGTACAATACAGAAAAAGTAAATTAATCGTGCCAGGTACTGTATATTGGCATTGTTAGTTTCTATGTCCCCTTTGCATTAAGGAGTAAAATAACCTTCTGCAACACAAGTGTCTTTTGTAGTGAGGAGGTACAAAAACCTCAGACAAAAGGGATATGGAAAATTTCTGCATAAATGCACTTAAATGTGGCACAGAGCAAAGCTCTGAAAGCAAGTAAAATGTAATTTTAGAGAGAATTTCTAAAAGTAAGCTGTACATTAAATGTTAAGAATTATAGGGCCTGATTTAATTAACTTGACTTAACAAGCTGCGCACATGCTGTGCTAAGGGTAACATCTAATATAATCTGAAATCTTGCGGTCCTTTTAACAAGATGTTTAGATACAGGTAGCTAAGCATTAATGACTGTTTTATCCAATTCAGCCCTTTAACAGTACATGTGCTCTGAATAGCTTTGCAGTGTGTAAAAAGTACAAAGGATATAGGGTTTTATAATGATTAGAAACTAAAGAGATTTTCTCTGCATGAATTCATAAAATGTGATGACTATGAATTTCTTAATGATTTCTTTTCAGCAAGAGTTGGAATGTGTGTCTTTGTAGGGAAGGGAGGAATTTTGCCTGTGTTATTGCCAGTGGTTGATACAGTTTCGTATGAAATGACATGTTCTCCATTTCTGCATGAATAACACAGTTCTTTAATTACAAGGGTGGGCAGTGACTACACAATAATGAATGAAGGGGACTGGATAGCTCAGAGGGTATTCAAGGGTACATGGAAACTGCTATACTACATCAGATCTCTCATCCATCTAGTCCAGTGTTCTGTCTGTGACAGTGGCCAGCACCAGATGCTTCAGAAGAAGGTGTAAGAAATGCCACTGTAGGCATGTCATAAATATAAAGGGAAGAGTAAACCCCTTTGAAATCCCTCCTGGCCAGGGGAAAGCTCCTCTCACCTGTAAAGGGTTAAGAAGCTAAAGGTAACCTCGCTGGCACCTGACCAAAATGACCAATGAGGAGACAAGATACTTTCAAAAGCTGGGAGGAGGGAGAGAAACAAAGGGTCTGTGTGTCTGTCTATATGCTGGTCTTTACTGGGGATAGACCAGGAATGGAGTCTTAGAACTTTTAGTAAGTAATCTAGCTAGGTATGTGTTAGATTATGATTTCTTTAAACGTCTGAGAAAAGAATTGTGCTGAATAGAATAACTATTTCTGTCTGTGTATCCTTTTTGTAACTTAAGGTTTTGCCTAGAGGGGTTCTCTATGTTTTTGAATCTAATTACCCTGTAAGATATCTACCATCCTGATTTTACAGGGGGGATTTCTTTATTTCTATTTACTTCTATTTTTATTAAAAGTCGTCTTGTAAGAAAACTGAATGCTTTTTCATTGTTCTCAGATCCAAGGGTTTGGGTCTGTGGTCACCTATGCAAATTGGTGAGGCTTTTATTCCAACATTTCCCAGGAAAGGGGGGGTGCAAGTGTTGGGAGGATTGTTCATTGTTCTTAAGATCCAAGGGTCTGGGTCTGTAGTCACCTAGGCAAATTGGTGAGGCTTTTTACCAAACCTTGTCCAGGAAGTGGGGTGCAAGGTTTTGGGAAGTATTTTGGGGGGAAGGACGCGTCCAAACAGCTCTTCCCCAGTAACCAGTATTAGTTTGGTGGTGGTAGCGGCCAGTCCAAGGACAACGGGTGGAATATTTTGTACCTTGGGGAAGTTTTGACCTAAGCTGGTAAAGATAAGCTTAGGAGGTTTTTCATGCAGGTCCCCACATCTGTACCCTAGAGTTCAGAGTGGGGGAGGAACCTTGACAAGGCAGATGTGGAATAATCTATCCCTATGAAGATCGCATCCTGAACTCTAATAGTAGCCTTAAACCCTGAAGCATGATGTTTAATATCCCATCCAAATTGCTTGTTAATATTAACAATTATAACTCTGGGTATTCTTGTTTATCCATATACATTTTAAATTTGCTAAATTCTTGGTCTCAGTAATGTCCAGTGGCAATAAATTCCACAGTCTAATTATGCATTGCATGAGGAAATACTTCCATTTATCGGTTTTGAATTTGCAGCCTTTTGATTTCATTGAATGCTCTCTTGTTATGAGACGGGGGAACAGAAGCTCCCAATCTACCTTCTCTAGACCATTATTTTATATACTTTGATAATGTCCCCTCTTATTCTTTTTTTTTTTCTAATGTAAACAATCCCAGTCTCTTCCATCTTTTTATGAGAGCTTTTCCATGTCCTTATTCCATACCTGTATCCATCTCTGAGCCCCCTCTAACTCTTCAATACCCCTATTTTAAGATGTCACCAGTACTGCACGCAATATTCCAGAGGAGAACCTCTGATTTATACAATAGCATGAGAATATTTTCTGTATTACTCTCCATCCCGTTCCTTATACATCTTGTTTTCTCTTATGATTGCAGTTGCCCAATAAGCAGAGCGCTTTTCCACAGTAATGCAAAGCTCCCTTTCCAGAGTTGTTACAGTTAATTTAGAACCCTGAAAGGGTAAGAATGGTCTTGCTGTTAAATTGCAGGACAAGAGTCAGTTATATTCTGTTTTGCCACTTTATGCATGGCCTTTGCAAGTCAATTAGTTCAAATGTGTATGTTTAAAGTTAGGCAACTAAATATATCTGTAGTTAGCTAAGTTGCTACCTTGGTTGGATTCTGAGCTATGCATTTAGCTTCATGATGAGCCAGCTCAGCAGAACAGGGAAAGATTTACCCCAGGAGAGGATTTTCAGTCAGTGCAGCCCTAGGGGACATAACCAACCTTTGGCTAAGTGGAGTTTGGTATATCAGGGATGCACTGTATCATGTGTGTCAGTAGATATATATATTAACGTTTTGTTTTATTTCCCCAAACATCTGTAGTTTCACTTTCCTGACTTCAGTGTGTCTCACAGTTAAAGCACATTATGAAAAGGCACAATGGGCATTTCCTTTATTTAAAGACTATTTTAGATTGTTGCTGACTATTAGATCCCAAAAGCTAAGATTTGACACACAAACTAGCTGTCAGAACTGTACGAGAATGTCGGTATGGAGAGGGTGAGCAGTGTATAACAGATTCCGTTTTTAATAGGCTTTTTAATTGTTTATATATGTATTCTCTGTGTGTGTATCTGTATATGTATATGTAAATATAAACCCCCCAAAAGTACCAAAATAGAATAATCTAAGTGTGTAAACCTGCTTAAGAGTGTCCACGTAGGAGTTTATGCACTAGCTTAACTAAAAAGATTTAGAAACTATTTTTCATAGATTTTTAAGGCCAAAAGGACCATTATGATAACCGACTTTCCGTATAGGCCAGAGAACATCACTCAGTAACTTCTGTTTAAACTAGGAGTGAACGTATATTTTAGAAAGACCTCCAATTTGATTTTAAAACTTCAAGAGATGGAGAACCCACCACATTCCTTGGTACGTGACTGTAATGGTTCATTAGCTGTACTGTTAAAAATTTCCATTTGAATTTGTCTAGATTCGGCTTCCAGCTATTGGATGTTCGCATGCCTTATGCTAGATTAAATAGCTCTGTACTATCAGAAATCTTCTCCCCAGGCACATACCCAATCATCTCTTAATATTCTCTTTGATAAACTAGATTGCTAAAGTCTTGTTTTGCTACAGAATCCCAACAAATCTAGTGATGAACTGCTTCTTATATTTTTATTAACCACTGAATAGAATATAGCCCAGGGGCAACGGATTCTCCTTAAAAGTCGGGGGGGGGGGCACAAGGCCCTGCTCCCTTGCCAACCCAGAAGCCAAAGCCTTTCTTGGGAGCCTGTGCCCCTCCACCTGCCCTGGGTGGTGGGATATGGGTCGGTGGCTGCTCTCAGCTCCCCCCCTTCCACCCCGAGGCAGGTGGAGAGCCAGTGAATCCATGGGTATGCATATCCATAAATCATTCCTCCTTGGAAGTGGTGATTTGCCCTGATTCTACTGTCTCATCCATGGACCAGGTCCACTACCCTTCTGTGGCATAGCAAGGAGAATTCCATCCCTTGCAGACCTCCTTAGCATGCAGCCTGACTGCTTGGGTGCTGGGATGACCATTTGTTTCAACATGGTCATTCTTGCAACACATCCAGTTAAAGGGATACAGCTGTGCATTTTTAGAAGACCGGATGAATATGAGAGAGGACAAAATTCTCACCAATTTCCAAACCATGAGATCTATGCTCTATCTATGATCTATGCTGTACATGGCACGTTCCTGCTCAATCCCATCAGCCATACATCATCAATCTCTATTTGCCTTTTCATTGGCTTTTAATCTGAATCACCAATAATGCCAGGGAGAAAAAACACAGAGAGATGTGGAGGCCATTTTCCACACAACGTTAGTTTCATGTGTAAATGTACTGATAGCTACACTAAAAAAGCATAGATTTCAATGTTTATTATGAAGAAACTCAAAATCTATATAAACAAAGATACTTCTATAATTTCTAGCGCTGACACTTTTGATGGGATACTTGTGCTTTAAATCAGTAGTCTATGAAAATGAAGGCCAATTATTGTAAGTTACACATGTGTAATCATCTTTAAGTTGAAAATGGAACCCCTTTGAAAAGATCAAATTTATAATTATTTCAATTGACAAAAATTACATGCGTTGTTTTGAATGAATCTTATTGGGGTGTTCTAATTAAGCACAAGTAAACTTTGTAAATAAGTAATTGAGAAGTATGTATTTTTCCACAAAAATATAAAAATTGGACTGTCCTCTATTAATTACCTCAATGCCTGTTTTTTATTGTCATAAAAGAAATTGTTTTTAACTGACCACATTTGTTGTGCAAGTGAGATTTCAATGTTGTCATGGACGATTCCAGTGCATACAGGAAATGTATCAGTGTTGTCTACACTGGCACTTTACAGGGCTGCAACTTTCCCGCTCAGGGGTGTGAAAAAACACCCCCCCCCATGCACAGCAAGTTTCAACACTGTAAAGCACCAGTGTAGACAGTGCACCAGCGCTGGGAGCCATGTCCCTTGTGGAGGTGTTTTTTTTTAGAGCACTGGGAGAACGCTTTAACGTTGCCAGTGTACACTAGCCCTAACTCATTGAGCATCATGTTTCATAAAAGTGGTACCTATCATACACGGTTCTTTCATTAGGAAAAGCAAATGGGGCACTGCATTATGATTATTCATAGAAAGCATATGCGGCATCATGCTAAACAAAAGGGCAGCTTTATGGTACATAAAGAACACACACATTTAATCATCATTTTGGCAGGAAAATGGCAAAAATAACATATTCTGAAAAAAGAAATACATATGGATTGAAAATCCAGGTACTCTAGTCACTTTCTTGACAAGATCAAGACACATGCTAGACATCACCATTTGCCCAAGCACTTGCTTTTGTTGCACGGAAAACTACTCCTTGTTTGCTTACGATCTGTAAAATGTAGCTGGTGCCATTTAGGCACAGGCTATAATTATACCCCTTTGTATGCTGGCTATGGGTTGTGGCACTGCCTTCTGTTCATCCCCACTTGAGGCACTGACTACCCCCAGAGGGTAGGGATAAAGAACCCTTAACCCCAGGTCTTGAATTCTGCCTGGCAAGGTTCCTCATGCCCCCTGTATCCAAACTTCACACTAGTGTAAGAAGCAGACAGAATCTAGCCCTTAGATTCTAAGCACCTCAGAGCTGGGACCTTATCTCCTTGTTTGCTCAAGGGACATTAGATAAATAATAGAAATAATCATTCTTGAACACAAATAAGGTAGCTGGTGGGGTTCTATATTTCCTCTGTTTTGTCTAAGTCCTGTTTGCCGCCTCTAATGAGGTCTGCTCCCATTCAGGTTAGCTCCATACACTGAATTGCTTGCTGTTGTAGGTAGGGTTGCCAGGCATCCAGTTTTCAACTGTAATGTCCAGTTGAAAAGGGACCCTGGTGGCTCCAGTCAGCACCACTGACCAGGCCTCAAAAAGTCAGGTCGGTGGCACAGTGAGGCTAAGGCCGGCTTCCTGTGGCTCCCGTAAATGGCCGGCATATCCGGCCCCTAGGCGGAAGGGCGGCCAGAGAGGCTCCATGTGCTGCCCCCACCCTGAGCGCTGGGAACTGCGGCCAATGGGAGCTGCAGGGGTGGTGCCTGCAGCCGCAGTCAGCATGCAGAGCTCCCTGGCTGCCCCTTTGCCTAGGAGCCGGACATGCCAGCTGCTTCCAGGAGCCGCCTGAGGTAAGCGCTGTCCGGAGTCGCACCCTGAACATGCAACCCAGGTCAGAACCCCCTCCTACACCCTAACTCGCTCCCAGAGCCCACACCCTGAACCCGCTCCAGAACTCCAACCCCCCTGCCCCAGCCTTGAGCCCCCTCCCTGTACTCTTTCTGCACCCCAACCTCCTGCCCCAGCCCTTCCTCCTGCACTCCAATCCCTTGCCTCAGCCCAGAGCCCCCTCTTGCATCCCAAACCCAGAGCCCACCCCCCCAGCTGGAGCCTGCACCTCCTCCTGGACCCCAACCCCCTGTCCCAGTCCTGAGCCCCCTCCTGCACCCCAAACCCCTCATCGCCAGCCCCACCACATACCCAGCTGGAGCCCTCATCTCAATCCTCTGCCCCAGCCTGGTGAAAGTGAGTAAAGTGGGGGAGAGTGAGAGTCTGAGGGAGGGGGGGATGGAGTGAGCAGGGGGGCAGGGCCTCAGAGAAGGGGGAAGGGGTGGGGCCTCAGGGAATGGGTGGAGTAGGGGGTGGAACAGGGGTGTTCGGTTTTTGTGCGACTAGGAATCTGGCAACCCTAGTTGTAGGAAACTACTACACAGAAGCAGCAGATCCAGTCGTTCAATATGTGTTTCAGATAAGTCATTTGGTAACTATGATACAAAAAATTATGTTTTTGGAAACTTAAACTAAATTGGAAACATCAGGTAAAAAGACTGCTTCTACAGCTTATCATTTTGAAATTCGCCCTGCCACTCTCACATAGATTCAGCTTGGGTGTGTGTGACCTAAATCTTTGTAAGTAGTTAGGGTAAAGAATTACCACTGAAGAGCATGTATTTTTCCACTACCTACAACAAGAAGTGGGTAGCAGCCAATACAGATTGAGCACATCCCTAATTATAATCTCATGATCCTCCCACAATGCCACTTGAAGAGCTTCATTATATTTCATAGCATGAATTATGCTCAGAGAGAACATCTTTATAAATGCATATTTCAAATGATCCGTATAGCTGAAACAGCTGAAAAATATCTACATGAAACACAGAGTTTTCTCATAGAGGCCTGGATATATCAAGATCAGCTGAATGCACTTGAAACCTTATTGTTTTGTTAAATAATATTTACAGTGTGGCTCATGGCCGTTTGAGAATTCTTTATTTTGAGCAATACAAGGGAGGGAACACCTAAATTTGGGTGGAAGGTTAGTTAACTTTGGGACTAAAATGAGTGAAGTCCCTCAGGGAGGGATATATGAGTGATGAATATGAAGTCCATTGAAGTTAGTGGGAGTTTCACAACTGATCTCAGGGGAGGCAGGACTGGGTCATAACATTAATAGCAAAAAAGCACTTCTAACTCTACTTGACCTCACTTACTAAAATTGGGCATAATGAGAATAATGAGGTCTGTAGTTTCAAGACACAGTCTGGGTTTCGTTTAATCAGAAGTGGTTTCAATTTTAATTGACTCCTGTATTGAACTGTTTTCCTCATTTTTATTAATCCTAGATTTATTTGAATTTGTGTTTTAATACTGTCTGTATATGATGTTTTTAAATAACAATTTTAAACACCATAAACATGATGCATGAACAATTTTATAGTGGAGGTGCTGAAGGCATGTATTTGGGTTGTTAGTATTTCATCTCTGGGGGGTGTTGCACCTACAATCACAAACTGATAATATATAGCTGTGCAGTTCCCCATTTGCTGCTGTGGCATGATTTTAAGTGGCTATGCTAGCCTCCTTCAATATAATATTTTTACTTCATTCCAATAACATTTGTTTGAGCTAATTTTGGTACTAACTCTCATCAATGTATTATTTTTTTAAGGTCATAAAGCATGAATAGTATACAAAGGCCACCAAACAACCCTTGTAGTGAATTATCTTCCAACTTCATCCAGATTAAATCACACAATAAGTGTGAAGCATTGTGACCTTCCCCAGTATTAGCATCCTAACTCTGTATACTTTCCAACATGAACAGAACTGAAAGATCCAACAGCTGTGATTTGAACTGTACCCATGCCCAAACTGGAAGTTATTTCAAAAAACTATTTGCCTGTAGCCAAATTAAATTTAATAGGGATTAAATCAACAGGGTTCTATAGAAATATAAATGGGTATTAACAAACTATTCTAAAAACTGACAAAAGTTTTAAAATTTCCATTAATTCTAGCTTTTTTTTTTAAAGCAGCCAATAAAATTTTATAGCAGGGATATAACTTTCTATCCAAAAAAGCAGATTACTAAGCAAATAAAACAAAATACTCAAACTAAGCTTGGTTCACTAAAGAGATTAGTTACAAATAGTAATTTCTCACCCTAAAAGTTGTTTCAGGTTGTTACAGAGATTCTTGAAAGCCAGCTGCATTGGCCTGCAGCTTGAAACTTCAGGTATTATTACTCACAGATGAGACAGCCTTCCAGCCTGCACTCAACTCTTCTCCCTGCAGTTCAGTTCTTCTTTTCAGGTGTCTGCCAGTGTCTCTTTGGGTGGGGAGACAGAGGAGAACCATGATGATGTCACTCCCCTGCCTTATATAGCTTTTGTGTACGACAGGAACCCTTTGTCTTCCAGAGGAAAAACACTAGCATTCCAAGGGGTGAGGGTCCAGTACCAGGTAACTCAGACTCATGTCTCTTCAGGGTTGTAGCACCATTACTCACAGCCTGTCTGGAGCGTCCACAGGAAGACTAAGCTCTTTCACAGTCCATTGTCTTTATTGTTGGGCCGTCAGCCCTGTCTGGCTTTTCACTGTTGTATCTGAAGGGCTAGTTGTGGGTGTCACTCAAAGTAGCACATTTGAAATACAGATCATCATCATCATGTTTACGCCTCTGGTGTTTAGGGCAGCGACAAAGCACCTCCACTCATTTCTGTTTCTGGGAAATCTTTCAATGGTTTCCCAGCTGTGCCCCAGGTTTTTCAGTTTGGCTTCCACAGCTCTTTTCCATGTTGTTTTCATGCAGCCTCATTTTCACTTGCCTTCATGTGTCCATCTTATTGCTACTTTTGGTGATGGAATCAGTTTCCATCCGAAGCACATGGCCATTCCATCTCCAGGCAATGATGGTGCTCATATCCTCTTGGCTGCACTGTGTCAATAGATCTTGGTTTGAGATTGTTCTGGGCCAAAAGATACAGAGGATTTTTCTGAGGCAGGTTGTATGGAATGAAGACAATTTGAACATGTCATATTTTCTCATTCTCAAGCATTCTGCACTATAAAGTAATGTTGAAAGTACGCAGCTCTGATAAATCTTGAGTCTGGTTTTGGTGTTGTATTTTGATGGTTTCCTGACTGTATTTAAGCTCCTGAAGGTGTTTCTGGCTTTACTGATTTTGTTCCAGATGTCCTGGCTTGTTCCACCATCCTGACTGATGATGCTACCCAAGTGTGTGAATGTTTCTACACTGATGAGAACATAATCCTCTATCCGTACTGGTGATGGTGAGGCAATATAAAGGTCATGATAGCTGTCTTATTGTGATTGATTTTCAGTCCAGTTTGCTGGCTGAATGCTTTGTGTTGAGTTGTTTTTTCTTGTCTATGGTGTTGGGTATGTGATAGGAGAGTGAGATCATCTGCGAAGTCCAGGTCTTCAAGGGATGAGAAGGGTGTCCATTTAATGCCTCTTGGCATGTCTTCTGTTGTATACTGCATTATCCAGGCAATCCTGAAGAGGACTGCAGACATGACACACCCCGATGTACTCCTGTTTTGACTTCAAAATTGAGCTCACTATAATCAACACTGCATGTAAAGTTGAAATAAAAGCTTTTGATTATGTTGATTGATATGGAGAGGATTCCATATGCCCACAGAATGTGCCATGGTCTGGTCCTGTGAATACTATCAAAAGCCTTCTCAAAGTCTATGAAGTTTATGTAGAGCTGCTGTTGCCATTCTAAGCATTGTTCTATTATGTTTCATAGAGTGAAGATCTGGTCTGTGCATCCACGCCCTTTCCAAAAACTGGCTTGCTCTTTTCTGAGAACGCTATCAACTGCCTCTGATATATGCTGGACTATGATCTTACACAATACTTTGCTTGGCACAGATAAAAGTGTGATACCACATAAGTTATTACAATCACTGAGAGTTCCTTTCTTTGGTATCTTCACTATAACCCCAATGGTTTTTCCCTTTCCGAAACTGATGTAAACAGAGGGGCCAGGGTAGATGCTGCTAACTCAGGATTTACCTTGAACAATTCTGCATTCAAGTTATCCTTGCCAAGAGCTTTCCCATTTTTAAAGGATTTGATGGTTTGAATGGTCTCTTCCTTAGTTGGGGTGTCTGTGTTGATATCAAGACTTTCTTCTGCCTCTTGAAGTCAAAACAGGAGTACGTCAGGGGTGTGTCATATCTGCTTCCTCTGTAGGTGGCTCCCTGTTCAGCAATTCTTTGAAATGCTCTGACCAGCACATTTCTTGTTCTTTTTCTGTTGTTAGTAGATGGACTTGTTTGTCCTTGATGAGTGTTTGTTGGTGTCTGACGTTTACCACTGATAAGCCATGGCATTTTGTAAATGGTTCCTTGTTCACCACGAGCAGCTGCATCCTTTGCTTGTGTTGCCAGATTATCAATATAATGTCATTTGTCCCCTCTCACAAGGCATATGACCTCCTGGTATGCCTTGCTATACTTCTCATGATATTTGTCTGTTAGCGTCTGGGATTTTGTGTCTAAAACGTTTTTCTTCAGGGCTCATCTGATTTCTATGGCATTCCATGTGCTGGGTGTAATCCATTCCCTCCTTCTCTTCTGCCTGTAGCCTAGACAGACTTCACTACTCTGTTTATAAATTGCTGTTTCATTGTCCCACTTCTTGTTGATCTCATCTGCATTCCCCTCCTTTTCATCAAGGTCTGCAAGTGCCTGAAACCTGTTCTTTAACTGCAGAATGAAGGCTTTCTGTATTTCAGGGGACTTTAGCTTGTCAATGTCATAACATCTATATCCTTTGTTTGGTGGACCCACACTTCTCAGTTTTAGCTTGATGGAGGCTATCACAAGGTGGTGGTCACTGCCAACATCTGCACCTCTTCTCACTTTCACATCTGTCAGTGAGCATCGCCATTTGCCATTGATCATCATATGGTCAATCTGGTTCTTATCTCTGCCATTTGGAAAACACCATGTCAGCGTGTGGATTTCACGATGTTGAAATATGATTCCGCCAATGACTAGGTCATGTATATTACAGAAATCAACAAGACTCTCTCTGTTTTCATTCATGGTGCCATGCCCATGTCTTCCCATTGCTCTGTCATTGTTTGTTTTATCCTTATCGACTTTGGCATTCAGGTTTCCCATGACAATAGTTAAGTTATGGCATGGTACTCTCTCTAACTCTGCCTGTAGTGTAAGGTAGAATTTGTCCTTTACTTCTTCATCACCATCATTGGTCGGAACATAGCACTGCATTAGGGTGGTGATATTTTATTTCCCTTTCAGTATGACTGTCATAAGTCTGCTGCTGATTGACTTCCATTCAAGCAGGGAATGCTCCACTCCCTTCTTGAAAAGGATGGCAACACCCTCATGGTGTTATCCATCATCCTGTCCAGAATACATTTCTCATGAGGCTGCTGTTAATCTTCCTGATCCCGTCCATCTGCTCTCGCTGACACCCAGGATGTGTAAGCTGTAGCATCTCATCTCTGCTGTGACCTGAGCTAGCTTCCCTGTTTCGTACATTGTCCGTACGTTCCAAAAACCAAGTTTGTTTTTTCTCTTGATGTTGAGCACTTCAGTGTTATGCCAGTGGTTTCCTTTCAGCTTTCGCCACTGGCAATCACACAGGTCATTGACTTCTGAAGGCAGTCACACACAGTAATGGCCAATTTCTCTGTCACCGTTTCTGTAACATATTTTGTTTTTAATGGGACAGGGTTGCTAGCACTGTACCTAACCCCCAACCTGGAGGACCAGGGTGTCTGTTTTTGTCTGGCCCCTCCCCCACAGACCAATCCAGCATGGTTGAACCTACCAGGAGCAAAAAGCCCCCACCAACATAGACTCTGGGGATCGTTAGAGCACGCAAACTGTCCCATCACAACAAGGCACAGATGCCAGAAGACAGATACATGCTCAATATTCCTAACTTTAGATACAGAAATGATACATGCATACAAATTGAATAATCACATTCAGTAAATCTTAACCTTTCCAATGATATCTCACATGAGCCATCTTGCATAAAGTATATCTCAGTTATGCCGTATCCATATGATAAGCATATTTCCAAAAAGAATATGGAGTGCAACATCACAGGGGGATTCTAGGATTCAGGAATTTGGGACTGCTGATAGGCTGGCTGCACTGTTGCTTCAAGGAGGACTGACTAACCAGCAGAAATGGCCATCAAAATAGAGGGTAACATGGAAAAGATGGCTGGCTACCAAGTGCAAGGAATACTCCTCTCATGTTTGAGGAAAAATGGAAGAGAAAATAGACACAAAAGACAAGCACAAACAGGATTTGCACTACGCCTTAAGAAGCAGGAGATGCTGCTTTCGAAGTATGGCTCAATCACGTTCAAGAAACATTCCAAGCTGATAGTGTCGTGAAGCCAAATGCAGTCACCATTAGGTGAAGAGCTGATCAGAGAGGGTAGTGCAATGAGCCCTGTTGTACAATTGACAGCATTTCCTGGCACTCATGTCTCATTTGGTAAGTATATTTGCAAAGTAGTCATAAAAGTTTATGTGCAATGTAATATTCAATGGTCACAGGTATCAGCTGCTGAAATATTATTTCTCATTAAAACTCTTATTGTTATTTAAGTTGCAAAGATACAAAAATCCCATGTGCCAGAAGTGCATCCGATTACTAAGCAGAGTCTGCACTTTCCCCTAATTTTCTCTTCACCAGCTGAATGGTGGAATGTCTCCCTGACGTACTGTGGCAGCCACTCAGATATGTCTGTGAAAGAATTATCTTACCTTTAGTTGTGGAATGCTCCACTTATGCCATACTCCAACTCTGAATATGTATTTCAATATGGGTCACCTTTTTGGACTAAAATAAAATTAGTGTTCCTACTGAGAAGTATATTGAATTTCCATTAGCTGAGTACAGAAATATGCTCTCTTTATACAGAGCACTAATGAGGGGACAGTATTTAAAAATATACAACTTTACAGAATGAGTGTAAATATATCTTTTTGTATGTTTTGTTACACACAATAAAAATTAGATGATCCACAATGGGAGACAAAAATAGGCTTTTGCCATTTTCTGCACGTTTATGATATATAAAAATCTATAAAGCTTTTGTGCACCTGAGCTCCACTTTTTCTGCTTGCTTTTACAGAAGAAATTCTTCAACTCTTCTCTACCCTGAAAAAATATATGCTGCCTGGAGAACTAGTGAAATTATGCCCTCACAAGACTCTGAGACCAAAAGCTGAGAAATGGAGAGAAAAGTAGAACTGCTCAAAATATGGAATTTCTGTTGCATGGAAAATTGAGAGATTTTTAAAATTTAGATTTGTCCTAAATCAGGACAAAATGTCAATCTCAGAATTTTTCACATGATTAAATGTTACAGATTTTTTTTACCTTATTGAAACATTTTTGACCAGCTGTAAGAAAAAGTTTTAGTCTTTAAAACTCTAACATAAGAGGAGCCCGAAGGGGTTAAAGGACAGTACTGGGCCCAGGTATCTCCACCCCTCCAGACCTGAAAAGCATGCTCCAACAGAAGAAAGGTTTGAAAAGGGAGTAACTCAGCTCAGAAGAGGAAAGGCTCCGGAGGGAGGACAGACATACCCTGAAGGTTCCTGACTAGGACATCCGGGAAGCCTCCTTGAGGTAATAAGACTATGCTGGGGCCAGTTGGGCCTAGTGGCTTGGTTTCCTTTTCTTTTTCTTTTTTACTTGTAGTGGACTGAAGTTAGGGGGAGAAAAGCAGGCTTTAGGAAGTGACCCAGGGAAGGTACCTTCTGGGAGCCAAAAACTGTTGACCCTCTTAGGATCCTGGGACAGAGCCTAGTGGAGTGGCTCCCATACCAACTGTCCCTACTCATCTCACTGCACCTCTGATTAAAAGAGGGACTGGACTGCAAGACTTACCCACAGGGAGGTGGCACTAAGGATGCTAACCCCTAGGCCATGTGACCCACCAAGGACTCTGTTACAAGGGGCCTTCAGTGAAGGACTTTACTGTAGCCAAGTTCCCCTCTGAGGCAGCTAAAAGGACCTGTGAATACATTGTGTAGGCTTCTCTACAGGCAAATCAGCATCAAACAGCGAAGGTGATGTCATGGAACTGTTGAGGTAAGTGCTACAGCAACATTCAGGATAGGGTGGTGGGGAATCACTGACTGTTGAAGAGTGATTCTTCATTTTATGCTTTGCACCATGCAGGGGTGAGGTATAAGCCCCCGTTTCAACAGATTACACAGATGTGGAGATCTATTTGTGCATTATATTGGTGCTGAATTAGGTTTTGGGTGGCCATTTCTGTGGTGCTTGGTTCCCCAGTTGCCCTGTAGGATTGCCCTATTAGGTCTGATACCTGCAGTTTCTGGGGCTGCCATATATTTTGTCATCTCCTTTTTGGTTCGGCTGTGTAGTTCTCTCCATTTTTCTTCGTCCTCTGGCTTCCTGCCACTGACTGGGCCCTGACTGCATTGACTTCATTTATTATCTGGCTCCACAGCTGCTATTTTTGTCTATTTTATTCAGGTGCATTGCAGGACTGTGGATGCAGCTGAAAGTCATAATGGGCATCTACCTCCAGGAATGGGGGCAACTATCCCACCCATCCCCTGTGAAACTGGGTTTTTACAATGTGCCTTTTTGCTATTAATCTCACTGTACACGCTGACACCTGCTCCATATCCTGGCCACCTGCTCCTCCTGTAGCAGTTTCAGCCCTGCCTTGCTCAGGATATTCAGTTTGTCATTGAAAAATTCTCTCCTATTCAGAGTACTGTTGCATATGCAGAGATCATCAGCATATGCAAATATGATGTTTGCATATGCACGGGGGGGTTGAGGGTAGGGCGGCCCACACTAGGCTACAGACAGAGATATTTTCATATCTGGGTTTGGAAACTTGGCACCATATGAGTGTTCCAACCTCCAGTAAAGCCCTGCCTCCTCTTGGTAACTATTAACAAATTTGCTTCATTCAGCCCAGTAAATGGAGCTGCTTTCTGCCAGTGGCAGCAAGGCATTAGGGAGTGAGCAGAAGAGCCACCAGTTAGTTTCTTAGAAAGTTATTACTGATCCATTTGATCTTTCCACAGTCTTTGACTCTGAGATAAGCAGATATCTGGTACATCCAGGTAGCCCGGATACCATTTGTGTGTTGGGTAAATTCCTACTTTCCCTGCTCCTTCTGAAGTTGGCATTCAGCTAGAAGTCTTCCATGAGGCACCATGTTTTTGAACAATAGGAGTGCAAATATGGCAGGTAAATTATTGAATGTGGTACATGGTTGATTTCAAGTGGTCAGGGTGGTTGTTTTGAGCAGAGCTTATTGTTTTGAGAACCTGAAAAATTAGTCAAGTGCCCTCAGTTCTTGGCCAGTACACAACCAGCTCCCATCCTGTAGCCCATTAAGAGTTCACAGAGTACAGCCTAGTGTATTGTAGGTGACTCAGTCCCTTGATCAGTGTGATGTTGTGTTCCAACATGCTGCTGTGAGAAGATGTTTCCTGACACTGTCTTGCATTTCTACAAGAAACATGGATTTTGGGTGAAACTATGTTGCACTGGCCCCTAATCTGGAGCATGTTCCTTCTCTGCACCATTTCACCTGCAGTCAGCTTAGGCAAGTAAACTAAAATGAAGAAAGAGGTTGACCACATCCTCTAGGAGCACCTTGCACTCTTCCTGGCTCTCTGTGGGTTCTTCCTATAACTTAGTGTGCACCCATAGGACCAAATATGGCTTCCTGCTTAGTGCCAGTGGTCCTGGGGAAGTTGAGGAAACCAGTTGCATTTCACAAGTGGCACAGTAGTGGCTGGCTACCATAGCTTTATATAACAGCTGCTTTCTGTAAAACCTGATGACTGAGCACAGAGATGGAGCCAGAGCACCAAGATGACCTAAAAGGGCACAGAGGTAGCATAGTTTTTTAAAAGATTGAGAAACTCCCACTATCAGTTTTGAAAATGCCTCCAATTTACAGAGTGGTCATAAGAGAGGACATGACTTTCCTGCCGTCCATCGCAAATGGTCCCTTGAGTCCCTTAGTGCTTAACAAAATTCAAGTCGACAGTATTTCTATATATAAATGTAAAGCCAGGCACGTAATTAGAAAACTCCATGTACCTCACCCTTTAAAATCTTAACATCTATTATTAAACAAGCCCATCATTGCTCCACACATTATTCCATCACCTCGCCCAATAACATAGAGACAAAGGGTTCTTGGACCTAGATTAAGATCTTCAGACTCCTTTCTCATAGGCTATGGAATAACCATGTGATGGTGATTATTTCTGGTCACAAAGCCTGGGCCAGATTTCAGCTGATCCTTAGAGAGGAGAGTCTCCATAACACATTAGCAGTCCCCAGAAGCATACAGCCCCAAACAGATCCTTTTTGAAACTACAGCTTGCTGAGTAACTTGTTTTAAATCTCGGGTGTCAGCAGCACTTACAACAGGGAGGATTTTTTATTAGTTTTTTTCAGCAGTGGATTGGCATGAGCTATTGGAGTACAGGTGGGCTTTGTTCATGTCACAGAATGTGTTTCATTAATTGCACAGCACACTGGCAGATTCCTGCAATGTCTTTCACATTCACTTTTGACAAATGTATGACATTCATCAGGCATAAGGTGAAGGGCCACGTTGCGGTTCTGTTGATTGTTATTCTTCTCATTATACTAGCAGTTTTCCTCCTTGTATCACTGAAAATGTTCCTTACAGATAATGATGATATTGATAACAAAGCTATAATTGGAGGTGGGGAGAGGAAGATTACATTACATCTGATTCCAAATGACTAGCCTTCTATATGCTGGATGAATACAGCACTGTAGCCAAAATACTTTTTGTTCACAGAGGAGGTACCGTATGTACAATGACAATGAGAGCTCCCTTGCACTGTGTGCCTCAATCCTGATAGGGGTGAGTGCAAGTGTGAAGGCAGTTTCTGAGATACGGATACCCATTCACTAGGAACTTGATTTCAGACCTACCAGTTTATTTCACATTGGCCACTGAGGAACAGCCATCCAGTGGTCATACTTTTTATTCAACACTCATCTGGGCTACTACTGATCTCATGATCTGACCCAGAAGTAAAAAGTGTTTCCATCCTCTTGCCAATCTCCTGAGCCATCCAGTCTCTTTTGAAAGCATGTATTTTTAATTTATGACACGAATTAACTTACTATCCTGAGAGACATAGGTGCTCCAATATTGTGGTGATGAAGGCCATAAGATACCTAGATAAGCAGTCATAAGTAATTAGAGAAATATGAAATAATGGGTATTCTTTTGGGGGGGGGTTTACTATAAAGGGATTTAAGAATTCCCCAAATAATGGGGGGGAGGGGGGAAAGAGCCAAGAAACAAGTACAAGGCCTACATACTCCTGTATAACTTAGAACTCCCAGGCTTTCAACAATGATTGCTTGTTATGCATTCGGCATAAACTCAGTGCCCTTGGAATCTGAAGGACTGACCAAAATGATAAGAGACCTCAATGTCATGAACGTGCGTGTGTTTTGGGGGAAGAGTCACCCTCTCCTTAGACAAGTTAATCTTCCAGAGAGAAGAGTTTTCATGAATGTGGGGAGTAGAGGGCATGTTGGGAAGGGAGCTTACATAGCGTCTGCTGAGGAGAAGGATTAATTGTTAGTTTTCATGCTTAATGCTTTGAAGATGCTGGAACAAGAATAGCATTGTCTGCAATGCCACACTTTGAGGCATCTCCATCCCCCCACAGTGAAGCATCACCCATGCACTTCCATTCTTAATACCAAAGTACAGTAACTGGTGCGTAACTAATAGAGATAACTATTTTTGCTTTGACTTAATTTATTTTAAAAAATGTAGACAGTGCATTAGCACTATTACTGGGTGATGCCACGATGCTTGAAAACTATTATGAGAAGAAGCTGAGATTCTATTCAGATTCAAATTGCCAGCATGTTTATATCTTGAAGGATTTTTAGAAGCTTCTTGTTTTTTGTTTGCCCAGCAAGCCTGTTGTGGGAACCTAATGCACTGCTGTATATACTGCTCCCCCATGAGAAAAAAACAGAAATTAAACAGCTGTAAGCAACCCCACAGCTCAGCTTTTCATTGTCCTTTCCTAGGCCTGTGCTATGGCTATGTTAAGTTTCTCCCTGGGAATTATGTCAGAGGGAAAGGTTTTCATTCTCTCCCTAAGGCAACAGACCTGCTTCCCCTCTTCCCCCCCCCCCCCGCCCCCCCGCACCTAGGACACAGTTACAGCCAGAGTCTCTCTAAAAGTACCCCCTTAGGCTTGCAAGCAAACTGTCTTAGGCCCACTATTTTGATTATTTCTAAATATATGGAACTTTTCTGACACTGAATAATTATTATGACACATAATGATGTCTTCATTATATAATTGCAAGATATATAATGAGCTGCAAAAGTCTATTTCCTCAGCTCTTTGAATACTGAACTTCTGAGATTAATTATGTTGATACTAAAGACACTTTTAATTACATGTACTGTGTAAACGTCATTGTTGAGATCAGCTGAGCATATCATTGCCTGAGCAGTTCCTTAAATATTTCAAAATCCCTGTTGTTTTTGTTTGTTCTAGATCAAAGTCTAAAGAAGTATGGTTTTACTTTTCCTTGGAAAATCTCCCCCCATGATGGATGCAATGATGAGGGCATATTAGAATGATTGGTGAAGCATAGCTGAACTGCCTGGGTCTAATTGCAGTACAAGAACATTGTTAAAAAATGGAACCATTTTATTTTAATAAATACATCTAAATGTTTAATTCCATCTAATGTATCTTAGTAGATATAAAATGGATTAAATATATTTCTCCGCCTGAAACTGCAGTTAACCCCAACAATTACCCTAATAGCAATGGCAGCTACCGTACAATCAATAGCATATCATCAAGCCTTGTGATTATTCTTATTGGTCTCTACTTCATATGCACCAGTCTGTAATTCTAATCTAGTGTCATGCAAAGTCACTACCCGTTTGTTTTAGTTCAGTGGGAGTGATAAACTAATGTAACTAGGCACAATGCCCACTCTGAGAAACCACTAATTGTCAGCATGAAGACAGCGATCAGCATGACTGACATAACGACAGTTGGCTTGTGGGCACACTCATCACCTGTGCCTTCCATGATTCTATTTAAAGAAGCTGTTATGGAAGCTTGGGAAGTAGCACAAATGTATGTTCTTTATCTATAATTGGATGCATTGCATATGCTTGCTTTGCTGGTGGCAACCTTTTGTGAAGAGAATCGTAGCTGTTGTTTTTGGGTTGAGTTTGCATGAGAAATTTTAGTTCACTGGCGAAGACAGACGGAACACAAACATCTCCCCTGCTGAAATCATTCTAATGGAAGAGGGAACAGTCTGAATTATTTTATGTATTAAAATAATGGGATAGATGCCTTTTTAAAATTTGACTTTTAAATTTTTTGTTTTTTAAAATGTTTTCAAACAATGTAAAAGGGGAGGGGGAACTACAATGAAATTAGCATGCATATTACATTTGTTAAAATGTGGCCTAAATATTGTGCTTAAGCCATTGTGATTTACAGCTGTAATGGGCCACAGAAAGCTAGCCCCATGCTATTCCCACACACAGATCATTGCCAGTGATAGTGTTTGAGACATTAACATACAGTGTTTGCAGGTATAAAATCTTTGTTTTACCATAGTGGCTGATGGGATGGTAAACAGGGGCAATGGTAAGTTTTTTCTAGCCATTATACGAAATATCCACAGCAACCCACTTTCAATCTCCTTTTTCTTTGCCATGGCCAAATCGTTGTGCATTTAGCTTGCTCGTCCTCTGAGGCCCTTCCTCTTGATTGACACCCTCAGAGGGAAATCCTGCTCCTGCCTCAATGGCTTCAGATGACTATTCTGTTGTCTCTCGACAACAAAGCAAGTGCTGGTGTTCATGCATTATATAGTAGAACAGTACATGCTTGTATACTATATATATCCTTTCCCTCTTCACAGTTCATAGAGTTACTATGGGACTAAGAAATGAGCTATGATAAATGTAGGTTTTGAATTTGCAAACTAATGCCTAAAAGCACAGATTCTTTATGTAGGTCATGTACCTAGTTCTCCATTGTATAAGGGAACTGGACTTATTTAGTCTACAGAAGAGAACAGTGAAGCAGGATTTGTTATGTAGCCTTCAACTACCTGAAAGGGGGTTCCAAAGACGATGGAGCTGGGCTGTTCTTAGTGGTGGCAAATGACACAAGGAGCAATGGTCTCAAGTTGCAGTGCGGGAGGTCTAGGTTGGATATTAGGAAACCAGTTTCACTAGGAGGGTGGTGAAGCACTGGAATGGGTTACCTAGGGAAGTGGTGGAATCTCCATCCTTAGAGGTTTTTAAGGCCCAGCTTGACAAAGCCCTGACTGGGATGATCTAGTTGGGATTGGTCCTGCTTTGAGCAGGGGGTTTGACTAGATGACCTCCTGAGGTCTCTTCCAACCCTAATCTTCTGTGAGTCTATGATTCTAAAGAATATTTTACAATATTTAAGATATTTCAGGATTGCAAGATTATCAACCTGAAAGGCTAATGTGTAACAAAAATAAGTCAAAAACATGAAATATTAATGACATGTAAAACAACAAGTTTTCACAAGTTTTATCGGGGCATAATTTGGCTTTCCTTTTCTAATGGCTATCATACAGGCCTAGAGAAATAAAATAAAATAGGAAACACACTAAAGAAATATGACATCATTTTTCCGTAACAGTCATCGTCTTCATTGAGATAAGAGTAGCAGACAAGCTGTGGTGAGCAGGATGTTGTAAAGATTTGAAGTGTTTCACTTAGGGCTTGTCTACACTAGAAGCACTGCAATGGCACAGCTGCAGTGCGTCTGGTGAAGATGCTCTATGTGGCTCGGAGATAGCTCTCCCATCAGCATAATAAATACACTTCCATGAGAGGTCGTAGCTATGTTGGCAGCAGAAGCTCTCCCATTGACATAGCACTGTCTGCACCGGTGCTTAGGTCAGTGTAACTTACATCGCTCAAGGGGGTGGCCCATGGCTTATTCACACCACTGAGCAACATAAGTTATTTCAATGCAAGTGGTAGAGTAGACCAAGCCTTAAACTTGGGGTGACCACAGTATTGGCAGCTGAGTATACCGGCAAATTCCACCACCTTCCCTTCACAAAATGCATCATTAAAGAGTTAGGAAGACAATGCAAATCAAGTAAGACAGGAAATAACTGCTGGCATTGCTAACGTTCTGCTTCAGTGAAGTTTGGTTAGGGCATCTGCTGAAATTAGCAAATATGCAATCCTTACATAGTCTGTCAGTTCAACAATGAGGTTTTCATGCTCTTTCTTTTTATGGATTCTGGAGTGACTCTGTAGTCCAAAGCGTGACACACATGCTCGTGAGCAGATCAGGCAGACAAAGTCATTGGTGAGTATCTTGGTAGCTATAGCAGTGGTATGACACTTTTCCTTTGCAGTTAAGAGTCGATTATTTCTGTCCTCTGCAAAGGCTTGGAAAGCTGTGAGTGCTGTGACTCGCCATGTAGCTCTATTTGATGTAGTCTTCTCAACATCATCTGGTTTTATTGCACCAAAGTGTGTGATGTTTTTGATACTGTCCTTGTAGCGCTTTCTGTGATGGCCTTGATTCCCATGTCTTTGTGCCAATTCTCCATAGAAATTTTTTCTGGGGAGTCGATATTCAGGCATCCTAATGATTTGTCCAACCCAGCATAGTTGGGCTTTTATCAGCATAGCCTCAATGCTTATGGTATTTGACTTTTGGAGAACCTCCAGGTTAGTAATTTTGTCTTGCCAGCAGATCCGCATTATGACGCGCAGATGGAAGGCCTCTAGCTGTTTGAGATGCCATTTGTACGGTGTCCAGGTCTCACAGCCATAAAGGAGAGATGTGAGCACAAAAGCATGATAAAGTTTTATTTTTGTTGAGAGGGTTATGTTGTGGGATTTCAGGACCTTGCTACGTAGCTTTCCTAATGACTGAGAAGCTTTCTGTATCCTGTTCGTGATCCCTTTGTCAAGAGATCCATCATTGGAGATGTTGCTGCTGAGATAGGTAAGACTGCCAACTTGTTTTATTTGGATTCCACTGATGTATATGCTAGGGGATATTGCATGGAGCTATGAAGATGATTGGTGCAACACCTCAGTTTTCTCTAGGCTTATTGTGAGGCCAAACAATTTTGATGCTTCAGCGAAGCGATCTACAATGCACTGGAGATCTCCATCTGTGTGTGCTAGGAGGGGACAAACATCCACAAAGAGTGCTTCTCTTATTAGTAGTTCTGTTACTTTTGTTTTTGCTTTAAGCCTTGTAAGATTGAAGGCTGAGCCATCATGTCTCTATCTGATGTATATGCCGCTGTTGATCCCATTTGTAGCATGGTTGAGAATTTGGGTGAAGAAAAGGTTGAACACTATAGGGGCAAGAACACAGCCTTGTTTGACTTCATTTGAAATGGGAAAGGAGTCAGTGAGATCTCCATTAAAAAGTACCTGACCTTGCATCCCCTCATGGAATAAATGAATGATCTTTACCAGTTTTGGTGGGCAACCAAGTTTGCTGAGGATCATCAAATGTGCAATAGGCAAAAAGTAAAAGCATTATCTTTTAGGAAAGGTAAATTTTACTATTTTCACTCAATGAGTAAAATTGACTGTAGCAAAATTTTGGCCACCCTGTACTGTGCCCACACATCATGGCCACTCAGAACTTCCTGACAACTGGGGAGTTAAAAATGCTCTCCTCCCCTGGAACTATGTAAAAGGGAACAGTAATAGCTGTTAGCAGCATAGGACAGTTACCTAGACCTGGGCAAATAATTGAAAAAGGATTTGAGTATTTTAATGGATAATGGCTTGATCCAACTCATAGGTTAATGAGAATCTTTTCATGAATATCTATGGATGTGGATTCAGGACCTTGAACTGATGACTGATCTATTCACTCGTATTTATGGGATGATATTGCCCCCCCCCCCTTTTTTTTTTTGAGTCTTGGAATGACTGCCACAAAAACTTTCACAGATGGCAGAAATTTGGAGTATTTTGCTGCAAATGATCATTTGCCTGAAAACTCATTCTAGACATCTCTTCGTGGATAAGAAAGTGGAAATGGAAGGAGAGAAGTTTGTCAACAGGAAAAGAAGGTATGGAAGAATGAAAAATAAATAAAGAAATCATGCAATTAACACAATAATAAGAGTATTCCGCTGGATGCCATGCCCAAGGCCGATAGATAATACAGCAAGGACATAGGAACACCATTCACAAAGAACAAGTGGTGTGTTGAATGCCTTGTGACTGACAACATAATGTAAAATGGAGACCAGCTCATTCATTCCATGCATATGACAGATACATGTGATTATGTAGAGGACAGGAGGAATACACAGTAGCTCATTGGTCAGAGCCCTATCTCTCAAGCAGTTAGGACTATCCATGTACACCGTTTCCAGGTCTGAATGTGACAAGAGAAAATTAAATGTAAAGTCTGCTAAATTGTAAATATAGCAGTTAAGACTTCCTCTTGCTTCAGTCAGGAAGGAAGTAGCTTAGCTATTTCAAGTCCTGTGGCCAGGACATAGATGTGTATATAATGTTCCTTCTGAAGCAAAAGAGGATAGAAAAAAAATTCAAATGTTCTAAAGTTTGCCAGGTTTATCTTTCTGTTAAGTCTTAAAGTGTACCATTTCCCAAGAGCATTATTTCCCCTGTTTATTTCTTCATGTCCTAACCTCTTGTTCGTGACAATTAGGAACACAGTCAAGGAATCTAAACCATAACATGTGACTTGTGTCCAGTCACAAAGTCATTGTGGAATTGCGAACACTGCATTCTGCATACACAATGAAATATAGTTCACTAAACCTCCATCAGGTGAAATATTCTGAGTTAAATTGTCTGAAGAATTATGAATAATGGATGATTTGAGAGAATAATACTCATAATAAACCATACACAAAGAAAATAAAAGGTCAAATTTGATGAACAAATTGTTTCTAAGATACTTTGACTAGCTCAGACTATTTTGGGCAAGTAAGCAAGTGTGTTTCCTTTCAGTACAATATAGTAGTGTACACACACACACACACACACACACACACAGCTGAGCAAATAAATTGATTTGTTCCGTTTGGGAGGCAATCCAAAAAAATGTTAGTTCAGTTCAAAACTATATTGATTTTTTTTCTTACCAAATTTTTTTACATAATTTTGAGCTGCACAAAGTGTTTTACCTTAGAGACTAACAAATTTATTTGAGCATAAGCTTTTGTGAGCTACAGCTCAATGCATCCGATGAAGAGAGCTGTAGCTCACGAAAGCTTATGCTCAGATAAATTTGTTAGTCTCTAAGGTGCCACAAGTACTCCTGTTCTTTTTGCGGATACAGACTAACACGGCTGCTACTCTGAAACCTGACAAAATGTTTTGTTTGATCCAAAATATTTTTTCCCCAAGTTTTTCATTTTGGATCATTTTTCAGTATTTTTCACCATTTGTTTTTAACAAAAAAAAAAAAAAAAAAGAAAAAAAAGAAAGAAAGAAAAACGTAAATTTCAAAACAAAACACTGTTTCAAAATTAAAAGTCAAAATATATGGATTTTCCACACCCCTGAGCAACGTAGTTATACCGACATAAGTTGGTAGTGTAGACCAAATCTCTAAGGGTAGGTCTACAATTAAAACACTACATCGGTGCAGCTGCACCACTGTAGCACTTGAGTGAAGACACTTCTACAGCAATGGAAGAGCTTCTCCCATCGCCATAGTTAATCCACTTCCACAAGAAGTGGCAGCTATGTTGATAGGAGAAGCTCTTTCAACTACATAAAGCTGTATACAGTGTCTCTAATCAGTCCATAATTTTAGTGTCTAGCAAAGTCCCAGGCTCATCTGTTGAAAGGGTTGTGCAGGTTTCCTTTGAGGATGAGAACTGATAGGTCAGATATAGAGTCATTGCTTTGTGAGAAGTGTTTACCTACAGGTGATATAGTGATTTTGTCTTTTATCATTTTCCTGTGAGTTCATTCAAGAGTGTAGTGATTGTCTGGTTTCAGCCACACAGTTGTTGTTGGGGCATTTAAGCTATGTTTACACTGTACTTTCGTCAGTTGCGATTCCCAGCCAATGGGAGCTGCGAAGCCAGTGCTCGGGGCGGGTGCAGCGCGCAGAGCCGCCTAACTGTGCCTCTGCCTAGGAGCAGCAGGGATATGTCACGCTTGTGGGGAGCCACCCGAGGTAAGCGCCACCTGGATCCGGCACCCCAAACCTCCTCCCGCACACCAACCCTCTGCCCTGCACCCCCTCCCACACGCAAATTCCCTCCCAGAGTCTGTGTCCCGCACCCCCTCCCACACCCAAATTCCCTCCCAGAGTCTGTGTCCCGCACCCCCTCCCACACCCAAACTTCCTCCCAGAGCCCGCACCCTGCACCCCCTCCCACGCCCTAACCCTCACCCCCCCTACCCCCCCCCACAGTCCGAACCCCTCATGGCCGTTCCTCCACCTAGGAGCAGCAGGGACATGTCGCCGCTTCCGGGGAGCCACGCGGAGCCAGGTAGGGAGCCTGCTGACCTCATGCCAACCAGACTATAACAGGGCTTTCAGTGAAGACCACAAATGGTGGTTTATAGAGTCTTCCAGCTGGTAAAGTGCCAGGTAAAAAAAGCTTTTACAGTACATTGATCTAAGTGCTATGCCTCTCGCGGAGGTGGAGTTATTAAGTTGGTGTAATGGGTAAGTTACATCGGTGGGAGCTACATAACAGTTAGGGTGACCTTGCTGTCCTTATAGGATTTGATGGCCTGTCAGTGCCTAATCCCTCACTTCTTCCTGGTCCTCTCTCTGCAGAGGCTTCAGCCAGCCCACAAAGACCTTACCTTTGTCTTCTTCTAGCTGTGAGGCATTATATTAAAACTTATAATCCATTTAATGTGCTAATAAAAAGATTCCTTAACATCTCTTTAAGTCCCACTTAACCAATAGAACAGGAGGGTTTCTGCCTCAGCATTCAATAACTGTCTTCCAGGGGATAGGAAGCAGCCTTCACCTCTGACCCCAGAAGGTATCAGGAGTGGCAGAAGCTCCTTTAGCAGCTGGCTGCTATACTGAGCACCCCAAAAGACTGAACCCTGATCTACACTGCAGTATTACTTTGGTATGACTCCTTGCTCCGGTGTGAATAATGGTCTATTACAACAATCTACAACCCACTAACAACTCCGCTCAACAGCTGCTTCTCTCTTCCCCTCTCTTCATTTCCTCCCTATGACTGGAGGGGTATTAATGGGCCATTTCACCTTGAATGGTGCCTTGAAATGTGTGTTAACTACTTAGGCTGAACAATCTGATCCACATTGTATTTAGCTGTGACGCTCTGATTCAGTTTCCCAGACCTGAAGAAGAGCTCTGTATAAGCTCGAAAACTTGACTCTCACACCAGTAGAAGTTGGTCCAATAAAAAACATTACCACACCCACTGGTTTCTCTGAGACAAGTGAGAATGGCTTCTGCTGACCCTTTTTAGCACATGGACAGGCTCAGCCAATCGGGGCCATAAGAGATAACGTTTTACTTTAACCATTCAATTTTTTGCATCACGTAGCCAATCCCTGCTCAAAATTTGAATATGCCATGGAAATCTGCCTTCAAGTGTTCATGGAAAACTAAATAGTGCCCAAAATTTACATTGGCTGAGGATCTGGCCTTGCATGTTTGTGGAAGCTCTGAACTTAGAGAAGCAAACGTTATTATTTTTTAATTTTGCATTTACTATCTAGTCTGCTTCCTTTGGAAACCATGTGCTTTATTGGGGAAGACTACTAAATAAAATTTAGTGGCAACACTCACAAGAAGCCACTCAGAAAAGCCTAAAACGTTCATCTAGGTTTACTCAACTCCATCTTTCTGATGTTAGAAATGAGACAATTTAAGATTTATTAAAAGAATTATAAAGCCCAAACTTTCATAAACCAGCGGCTGCCTTTGTAGGAAAAACCCAGCAGTGCCCATTGTTCACTCGGGGCTGAACTGTCACAGCCTTTACTCAGCCATACAGGGAAGTTAGGGATGTAAGACCTCTCCTTGCTCTACTGTTTAGCTCTGTTCATATTATGACTGACTATGGTCGGAGGTGGGTGAGGAGCTATTCGCCCGATTCTTCCCACCTCAGAGAGGAAACAGAGAGGAATTGGAGGAGAGCAGCTGGCTGGGTGCATGGTGCAGTCTAAGGGTGTAGCATGGAAGGAAATGTGTAAAGAAGTCATGCAACCTGTGTAGGGCTTGTAATTGAATTAGTATAGCTTACTCCTGTTAGACTAACATAAGAACTCAGCAAGTGTCAGTCAGTGTCTGCTCGAGACAACAGCTGCCTGGGTCCTTCCCCACTAGGTGCTGTGTTGTGTTCTCAGAATACAGCCTGATGCTGCTTCAGTGGAATCTGAGCGTGTTGTGAGAATTGTCTTGTTCCAGGGCAAAATGTGGCTCAGAGTCATTATTGGTTCTCTGTTCCGTTCCTGGGGATGTGCCGCTACATGCCACCTCTGAGTGTAAGGTCACAGTCTCGCTCTGAGTAATGAAAACACAAATTGTGCCTGACTTCTTCCACTTTGAAAGGGTTTCAAGACAATTTGAAGCAATCTACTGGTGACACAGAATAGCTTCACTTCTGACATTTGTTCAAGGAATAGAAAAGAATGAGGTGGGAGTAAAGAGTAGTGGTTTCCTTCTTTAACTGAAGTCTGAAAGACCATGGGTTTTACTGTGTCATTTGAAGCTAACACTTTGGACTTGACTCCCCGCTATTTAGGCCTTTGAGTGAAATGCATTCATGTAAGTAATGGTGGTTATAAAACTGTGTGGAGTGAAAAAATTTTTAATAAAGAAAAAGGCGAATAAAAGTTTATTCTGTCTGCTTTACAACTAGGGGAGAAGGGTTCACAAAATGCTGCTTTCGATGGGGCTATATCTGCCCGGTGAAAGGATATTGTGAGATACTGCAGGTGGTCAGTACTGTAGTGTCTTTCTTAGGAACAGTAAAATATGAGCATGGTCTGACAATATTTTCATACATCAGAATTGAATAGAAGAGGTTGCTCAGTTCAATTATGTATGAAACTCCAAATAAATAAATAAATAAATAACTAGAAGATCCAAATCACTGTAGTTAAATGCCTGCTATTCTCAATATGTCAGTATGTTATTTTGTGGGAGTTAATTTGTATATTCTGCTGACTCACAAAATCTTTTGTTGCTCAAGATCTCCGTCTCCAGCTGATATGAAAGAATGTGTACGTTTAAAATCAGTGACCTAATACTTTGGCAGCACTAAACTACCCCGTGTGATTTCTGAGTAACCTGGAGTCTTGTCTACCCTGGGGAGAATTCCCCATCATTGCTAATGCTGATTTAGCTCCACGGGCATCAGCTGCATTGAGAGCCCTATTGCAGGCCTAAAAATAGTCTAATAATGTCAAGGGAGGATGAGGACTCAGTGGTGCCAGAGCTGCCTTGTCTAAACCTTCTTAATAATCTTCCCAAACCAATGAAGGTTAGGAACAGGAGGCTCAGCTAAGCTCAGTACAAGCATACACAATTGTGGGTGCTCATTAGAACAGAAGAAGCTCTGAACACTTGACATTCATCCATTCCCTCATCACTTCTGATTTTGTGGAGTACTAGCAAAGGCAGTAGCAGAGAAAATACAATAGGCCATTGAACCCTAGTATATCATCAGAGCAGGCTCCAGGATGTTTCTAGGCAACCAAGTGCTGGTATAGTCTGGTACGCTGGTAATTCCTTTAGCTGCGCCTCCAAGGCTTGTTTTCTCCTTTCTGAATGCATGTACCTCTATCTCCACTGACCACTGTATGTGGAGTACAGAGTACTCACATGTTCACATGTGAGAATAGAGAAGGACACAGTGTCCCTGCAGCCTGTTGCTCCCGGCAAATTAGCATGATCAGTCACACAATGACAGTTATAAGTTCTATTCTAACGCTCTATAAAGCCAGCTAGGTTGAGGCCAAGGCCACATTGTGTTTCAAAGTCTCTGAGCTCCTGCTGTGTTCTGAGCTACCCCTCACCTGCTATACACATCTCCTTTGAGTTGATGTGTCCTGGTCTCTGAGCTTGCAGAGGTTGGGTATGTGTTTGAAAGCCAGAAGAGGGGGTTCAGGAAAGATTTTTCAGGATGGGATCCCTGCTGAGTATGGGTTGTGGTTGATTGGTATCCCATATGGGCTCCAGTGTGGGGTGGTAGGTGACAACTAGGGGTGTGTGGTCAGAGGGGGGGTTATTTCTCCAGTGAAGCAGGTTCTCTCAGGGTATTTGGGTGGCCCTTCCGTGATGTGATCTACTTCTCTGGTAGAGTGTCCTTATTTGGTGAAGCCAGTTTTGAGTGTGTTAAGGTGTATGTCCTGGACTTTCTCCTCAGAGCATATTCTGTGATATCTGAGTGTCTGGCTGTAGATAAGATTTCTTTGTGTTTGGGGTAGTTACTGGATCTATGAAGGTAGTTGTGGTGATCCCTAGGTTTCTTGTATATAGATGTTGTAAGGTTCCATTGTTGAAGCTGATCATGGTGTCCAGGAAATTGATGCTGGTGTAGGAGTGTTGCAGAGAGAGTTTAATGGATGGATTGTGGTTGTTGAAGTTGTGGTGGAAATCTAATAGGGAGTTTAAATTGTCTATCTAGAGTGGGGTGGGGATCCTCCGGCCCGCTGCTTCATTTCTTCCGGCCCGCGGCAAGTCTCCGTGCCGTGGGCCGAAAGCCCAAGCCTTGGCGCTCCCACTCCCCACTCCCGCAGGACTAGAACCGTGAGTGCCAGCTCACCGGCATGTCCCTGTAGCCCCTGGGCAGAGGGGCGATCAGGGAAACTCCGGATATTGCTCTTGCCCCCAGCACCGCCTCCGCAGCTCCATTTGGCCAGGAACTGCGTCCAGTGAGAGCTACAGGTGCGGCACCTGCGGGCACGGGCAGCGTACACCACGCAGAGCTGCCTGGCCCCTCCGTCTAGGGGCGGGACATGCCGGCTGCTTCCAGGAGCAGAGCAGCACAGAACTAGGGCAGGCAGGGAGCCCCCACCCGCACCCCAACCCCCTGTCCCACCCCAGAGCTCACACCCCCAGCTGGAGCCACACTCCCTCCTGAACCCCAATCCCCTGCCCCAGCCCTGAGCCTGCTCCCGCACTCCAACCCTCTTGACCCCAGCCTGGAGTCCCTTCCTGCACCCCAAACCTCTCATCCTGAGCCTCACCCCAGAGCCCACACCCCAGCTGGAGCCCTCAATTCCTCCATCCCAATCTCCTGCCCCAGTCCAGAGCCCCCTCCTGCACACTGAACCCCTCATTTCTGGCCCCACCCCAGAGCCTAGGGAAAGCCCCGAGCCCCCGCCCTCCCCCCACTCACCCCCGCAGGGCTGTGTGTGGCCCCTGGCTGATTTTTTCTAGGGGTCAATGGCCCCTGATAGAAAAAAGGTTCTCCCCCACCCCAATCTAGAGGATGAAAATCTCAAAAGTATCTCAGGTATATCATTGGTTTTATGGTGCATTTGTCCAGAAATTCTTTTTCAAGGTGGCCCATGAAGAGGTTGACACAGTGGGGAGCCATTCTAGGACCCCTGGCTGTTCCCATGGTTCGGACAAAATGTTTGTTGTTGAATGTAAAATTGTTATGGGTGAGGATGAAATGGGTGTATTTGGGACGGATATCTAGGGGTTGACTTGTAAATATCTATGCTGTCATTGTGAGAGATATTGGTGTACAGGGAGATGACATCAGTGATGGAAAGGATGGTATTCTGAGGGAGGTTGTTAATGTTGCAGAGTTTGTGGAGGAAGTCGGTTGTGTCCTGGAGGAAACAGCCCCTTTGTGGGGTGAGTAGTTTAAAGCTGGTTTCTATGAATCCTGATATTCCTTCAGTAAGAGTGTCATGGCCAGATGATATGGATATGCTTGGGTTTGCTTGCTTGTGTATCTTGGGAAGCATGTAGCATGTCCCTGGGGTAGGTTCCTTATAGATAAGTTTATAGAATTTCTCTTGGAATTGTTTGGCGAAGGATTTGATGATATCCTTAAATTCCTGAGTAAATCATGGTATGGGATCTTCTATTGTCTCAGAGAGAGCAGCAGAAAACTCTGTGCTCTCTGAGAGAATCTGAAAAAGCCAGGGGCCTATTTATTCCATTCAGGCTTCAAAATTTGAAAGCACAATATTGCACCCACAATTCATTCAGCTCTTTTCTGGCAATTTACTGTGGGTACAAAATTGTGGGAGTCATTCACTGTGACTGTAAAACTATGCCTGCAAAAACAAAAGGAGGGGGGTCAGTTTGAAAATTAAATTCTAGTTCGTCTCCTGGTTTGTTGTAGCAAACTGGGCCTGGGTAGGAACCATTCCCAAGGGGCTTTTGAGTCATGTTTCTACTATGAGTACACAGTTGGTAATCCTCAAGGAGCATGTTGCTGCTGCTCCTGCTCTCGGCTACAAGGTGGGCAGGGTGGTTTAACTCCCAATCCAAAAGCCCATCCCGGGACAGAGTGAGTGTTGTCCATCAAAGATACCAGAACACGGTAGCAGGCCATAGGTCCACCTCACCAGACGCTGCAGGGGGAGAATGGGGGGGGGGGAGGGGTGGAATTTTTTCAGAGAAAAAGGAGTAGAGAAGGGTGGCAAGGAGGCAGGGACTCTGCCTCTTTCTAAACACCAACCAACAGAAGATATGTAAACACGCCACAAAATGGTGCAGCAGCAGACTTTGAAGCCACTGCATGCCTGGGAACCCAGGGAGACATAGAATGTCTCCCAGTGCTCTGCAGTGTGGAGAAACAGCATCTCATGACCTTGCACTATGGGCAGTGCCTAAGGGGGACAGTTTAACCCTAGTCTTTAAAATATTTTAAGAAATTCCAACATTCCTTCAAATAAATAAATATACCGATAGATGGATAAAGTTCTGCACACAGTTCATATCAGGTGATTCCCCCTCCCCCCCCAACATTTTCTCACTTGTACCCCTAGAATATTATTTACCTTGTGTGATGCTTTCTTCCTCACTAATGTGTGTTTTAAATATTTTACACTGTATGTCATAAAGAAGGGGGGCTTTTCTTAAACATTTTTCCCTGCACAGAGAGGGCAGTTTACCTTTCCCAGGCTCTATAATTGCATTTTAGCAGAGCCCTAATTTTCAGTGAAATCATAGATTAGCATAGATTTCCCATGAAAACATTGGTATTTTGAGTAGAAGGGTTGGTTTATCAAAATATTTGGTATCCTAAACAGGGAGGTTGTTTTCTGAGCTCTGGATTGACTAGCTCCGATATTCTTCCAGATTCATAACCAGTTACTTTAAAAGTTAACCCATCTGTCCTGGTGAAATATAGAGGCAATAATTGGCATGATGAACAGTTCAATCCCAAGTAATGTTAATGGGAGCATCAAGGCTTCTTTTCTACAGCTCAATCTAGATAAGTCACCCTTTTGTGATCTTGTCTGGTTGTGCCACAAGAAGCCACAACCTCAGAACAAGTTGGTTTGGTTGGCAGTTAAATGTCATTTCCATAATTACTCTTTTTGGAGACAATAATTAATGGCAGAAGCTTGCAGTCCATGGCTTGCAGTAGAGCTGTTTGACACATGCATAAGGAAATCCCAAACCAGAATGAAACTTGCCTTTTATGGGGTTTTATTCCAAATCTGAAACTCAGGTTGGGTTTACCTAAAGATTTGCCCAGGCCCTCAGCCCTATCTTCAAACCTAGAATGATTTATGGTTTCTGATATAACACGTACATTGGTGTGGTTTCTCATTCCTACTCAAAAATAAGCAAAAGAGGATACTCTTGGCTTGTATTTTGTATTTGAATCTGAATCTTTGAGGCAAATCTCAAAGGGCACTTAGTCCATGTGAACCAAATTCTGAGGGAGAAATAATAATAATAAATATTTGCACAAATCCCTTAGTGGAGAAGTAGGGCACTTTGCCCCAGGGAAATGTGGACCTTGTGAACCAAAACCTCTGAGAGCTATGCAATTCCACTTTAGCAAGAGATATGTGTTTAAAGAACAACAGAGGATTCTACGCAGAGAATATATGTAGGTAGTACTGTTCTTACCTACCAGGCTGTAAGGTATTGTTCAATACAATTAAAATAAGACGGGGGTGAAATTCTAGTCCCACTGAAATAAATGGCAAAACTCTTATAATCTTCACTGGGTCAGAATGTCTCCCAAGATTCCTATGGGAAATGGATCTTATCTCTGACTAAACCTTATTTCTAAAATACAAACTTTGATTATAAAATAGCAGGCTAGACACTGAGTCTAGCTAGGCAACAGTCTGTCTACAAAGATATTGCAACAGCCCTAAGCAGCTGCAGTCTCATTTGTACTGGGAGAGGAGAAGGACAATGACTGGGAAAGGGGCATAGCCAGAGCAGATGGGGATACCCTGATTCATCACATCCCCTCATTGTATCCAGATAATCAACTCAAGGTGCTAACCCCCAGCAAAAATTCCATAGCTGGTGGAAGTAGCTTGCTGGCCCAGCGGGTATACCTCCTGGAATGCAGCGGACTTCATTGTTGCAAGGTGTCATTTACACCTCCTGATGCCAGCAGTAGTGAATCTGACCCATTATTTTCAGACAGCTTTTTGTTTCCCATAGATAGCTTTCTTTCTTTTTCTTTCAGATGAGCAGCCTGCACTTCCTGCTTTACACAGTATTAGTTCTACCAGAATTTCAGGAAGTGAATCTATTATCAGTCTTTACAGATGTTTCTTCAACTTGCCCCCTACGAAGCTAATCTGTTTCCTTTAAAGATGCAGTGCCCCTTTCCGCTGCCGCTTACGGTGATTCAGAAGCTTCCCAAGTTGTGGCTGCATCTTGCCTCAGCAGCATCTTTCTAAAATTAGGAATAACATGTGTATGTATCTTTGTCACCTCAGGGAAAGTATGTCACTGTGGTTTCCTCGGTAATAAAATGTGTTTCAATTGAAAAGTAATTAAAATCCCCACAAAAATCAAGTCAACAAGCCCAGAAGTATCCCCCCTTTTTAATATGGCCCTAGTATGCAAGGAAGAAATTCATCCCTGTATAGAGGATCTGCACAGTCCTATGAACCATGTACATTTCGTTTAAGTTCTGTTTTGAAGGCTTAGGAGGAATTTCTATAGACCTTGTTCTGGTCCTCTGCACAGTGGTGAATTTCACCTTGAATTTTCTTTTGAGAGATCATAAAAAGATCCTCTATAATTTATCTTGCTAAATGAAACATCCCCTTATGAAAATGTTGGCATAATACACTAATAATACCTAGCTGTCCTAGAGCATTTTTCATCATTACATCTCAAAGCACTTTATAGAATGATAAGTATTGTTGTATCATTGTTGCCATTTTCTAGAGGGGGAAACTGAGGCACGGAACAATGAAGTGACTTCTACAAGATCTCCCAGCAGGCCAGTGGCAGAGATTGGAATAGAATCAAAGGGGCTGTCCGTAAATGATATAATGCATTTTTTTTTTACTTTTTTTCAAGACCCACGCACCCATTGTGATACTGAAACAAACACCCTGCCATGCAAAATTAAAGACCCACCCACCCTCAATGAATTATGTTATTTACAGAGAGCTCCAAAGTCCCTGAGTCCCGGTCCAGTGTACTGTCCAAGTAGGCCACCCTACCTCTTCCCTAGGGATGTTTGATTAGAAATGCATGCTGTTCTCAAAAAATGGTGTTGATCTCAAAGCCAACTAATGAGTTATATAGCAATATTCATCCAATTTTTGCAGCATGTCCTGACCCTGGTGCCAAAACTCCTTGATATAACCTATTATTCTAGGCCAAATTTTTTTAAATAGGTTCCCCACTTTGCCCTCCTGTAGAAAAATGACTGAGTTCATTTTTTTAATGTCTTTTAGCAAAGGTCAGTGGAAGCCCTTTCATTTTTATATATTTAGATAACAAAAGGATACATTAATCTTTTTACATTTCAAATTGGGTAATCTATCAGTAGTGGTCATCCCCATAGACCTCTGTGCCAATATGTTAATATTGTTGATGGTGGTCGTATACAATGAAGCATTAACAGCAGGTACTGTAGCTCTCAATACTAAGTGCTTCATGCACACAGATTTGACAAATAGCTAAACAAATTGTTTTCACCTAATCTCCTGGTTCACAGACCTGGGATTAAAGCATGAAGAAACCAATGATACAAAAGTACAAACTTTAATATATAGCCTTGAAAAATTAATCACAATGTGTCTAGTTCATAATGACTTTGTATGATGAGCTTTGCTTTCCATTCCTGTCAGAACTATTGGTCTTGTTTTAAATTGGATAATTTAACTATTAATTTAAGGCTTAATGACCAGTGTGTATTTCTCTAGTTTCTTACCATGACATATATAACACAGTGATTTCTGCCTAAATATTAACACCAGAGAGAACAGAGATTAGCTAATCAGAAGAGCATTCACTGATTTAGTTTTGCTGCTGCTCTTGCATTTGAGTGTAAGCGGGGGAACAGTCCTGCTCTTGTGGGGAACTTTCTGGCTTCTGCACTACCCCGCTGAAGTAGGCTAGCGAAAGGATCTGAGTCCTTGCTCCCACTTCCTTTACCCAGTGGCCTCCCTGCCCTTGAGGACTCCCCTTCCACTCTCCTGTCTGGCAAAGTCTTCGTAACCCCAACGAGGCTGGGCCCAGGATTCCTGGGGGGGCTCGACCCCCAACCCTGCTGTGGTCACCTAGGACAGGGTGTCCCCACTCCGGGGTACTCTCTCTGCACTGGGCACTTCTCTGACCCACTGACCATTACATACAAGTTAAAGCAAATGCAAGTTATTTAATCAACAATTAATTTTAAAAACAATAAGGAAAAACAGGAAAGGTTAAAGGTCATCAACCCGATCTGTGTCAGGGAACATCACAAACAGTGTCTCTGGAATGTCAGGGCAGTTCACAGTCTGTTCTGTGCAAGTCCCAGGCCTCCTTCTCTGGCCGCGGCCGTGCTGCAGGGATGCTGTGGGTTGGACACTTGCTCTGGTGGTGGTCACACACTCTCAAGCTCTAAGTGGTAGTACCCTTCTTCCCAGTATCGCCCCCGCCCTGTCAGGGTTACAATCCACGCCTGGCCTGCAGAGACCCTTGGCTGAGGCATCTCCCTGTGCTGGGCCTGCTGCCCAGGATCCCCCTCGCTCTCCCCAGCTGCTCACCGCACCCAGCTCCAGACTGCTCCAGCCCCAGCTCCACTCTGTCTCAGCACCGCTGCTGCTCTGCCTCCAGCTCCCTGAGCTGCTTGTTTGGCCCCTCTGGCTCTGGTTGCTGCAGCTCTGCTCCCAGGACAGGTCTGCTCTGCAGGCTGCTTCTGTGACTCTGCTTCCAGCACTGACCTGCTTCCTGGGCTGCTTTTCTGGCCCCTCTGGCTCTGGTTGCTGCAGCTCTGCTCCCAGGGCAAGTCTGCTCTCTCTGGGCTGTGCCTCTGGCTTTGGGGCTGCAGCTCTGCTCCCAGGACAGGGTCTGCTCTCACTGGATCTGGCACAGCTCAGCTTGGGCCCCTGCTTTCCCCTTAGCTCGGCCCCACTCTGTCTGACCCAGGTAATTCCAACTCACACGAGGAAGGGACCTCCCTGGCCTCCTGACTCCCTGATTAGCCTGCTCGCCCTGTCATTCAGGCTGACCTGGAGCACTGGCCTCTCCCCATTGTTCCTGGAGGCTGTCAGTCTCAGGGTCCTGATTCTTTATCGACCCTTCCCCCTTTTTAGTACTGGGAGCTAGACAACCAAAACACCCCCACTGAATGTTAGTAAGGGGGCAACAGTCCCCTTACATGAGGTTTAACAGCAGAGTGCAGTTTGCTAGAGAGAGAAGGATGCCAGTCTTTCTATATGGCCAAATTATCCTCCCATGAAGTCAATAGCAAAACTCACAGAATGAAATTCAGCTCTGTGCAAACAGCCGGTAAAGGCCTACATGCCATTGAAGTCCCATGTAGGCCCTCTGCACAGGAGCAAATTTAACCTACAGTGACTTCAGTAAGGATCAAGAATAAAATAAACAGAGTGGCTGATCCTGCATTTCTTGTGCTAAACTAAGTGGAAAAGAATAATACCTGTATTAGTAATAATCAGGATTAAAATGTCTCATGATGCCTCAAAAATGTCCATGTTGCCTTGTGCCAAGGTTACAGGGCTGCTTACATGGCTGCTCCTTCTCCGGTCTCTGAGCGCACCCCTCAGGTGTCAGGCCTTGTGCCCTTATGTGCCTGGGGTAGAATTTTGCAATTCTCCAACACTAAGATCTGCATACAACGACCCATATATACCAACCGTTTTTGACCATGCAGGTCTGACTGGACCCCTGCATTTCCTCCCATGAGGAGCAGGTGGCCAGGGCTATATGCTGACAAGCAGCCACCTTAAAACAAATAGGTTTATTTAGCAAATGGAACAAAGCATTAGAGAAAATGATTTTAAAACAAACAGCCTACATGCATATCTAGACTCATCAAATGTTTATGCTTCATTACGCACTAAGGCTGTGTCTACACTACAGACTGTATAGCGGCTGTGCTGTTATTGCTGCAGCTGCGCCACTGTAAGGTCTCCCGTGTAGCCACTCTATGCCTACAGGAGAGAGATCTCCCGTTGGCATAATTAAACCACCCCCTATGAGTGGCGGCAACTATGTCAGAGGGAGATCATCTCCCACTGATGTAGCGCTGTCCATACCGGCACTTTTGTCAGTGAAATGTATGTCGGTCAGGGGGGTATAACCCTAGGTGGGTTAAAATTGAGTAGGAGACAGTGTTGCCTAGTTGACAGCACTGGATTGAGACTCAGAAGACCTGGGTTCTGCCATTGGTCAGCTGGGTCATTTACTTCCCATGCCTCAGTTTTCCCATATGCAAAATGGAGGTAATTATACGGACCACCTTTGTAAAGCACTTTGAGTTCTATGGATGAAAGCTAGGTGGTCATAGTAGTATTATAAGTATAGTGTATTTTTAGGCAATTTTTAGAATATATCTTCTATGGCCAGTATTTATTCCTAAAGGGTTCTCCTATTGCTGTTCTTGTATATCAGTAATAATAGGTAATATTTGTAACAATACCTTTGCATTTTTAGGAGCTGGACCAAAATAACCAAAAGGGTTGCATTAATTCTCCATCCCACATATTAATAGGAATAAATATTAATATTTCAAAAGGAAATTCACGTTGCTTACCTCAGAGAGAAATGTACTAGCTTTTTGAATTTTCCAGTGCTGAACATCAATGTAGCTCTGAAGAAACACTTGTACTTAGTAACAAAAAACAGCTAGCAAGGAAAGTCATAATACCCACCATTCATCCAAGTTTCAATTCACTTTTGAACTGGCAAAATTTGAAAACACTATGTTGGCAAGCTCAAAACCACTGCAAACATAGGAGTAGATCTGGCAAGCCTTCTTAGATTTATAGGCCAACAGTTTACATGAGGCCTGCTCTTGCTCAGGATCAGGCCCAGGGTAAATTGTACACCTTTGATCAAGCCTTCAGAATTGCCTAAATAAATGTAGGTGCATGCAGAATAGGGTAAAAGACCCAATGACTTCAGTTTGTCCTCAGAGTTAACAAAATTAGATTCTCTCAGCCCCCTTCCCACCATTAGTGTAGAAGATATTGTCTTTCTGGATGCAGGTCAGGTGACCAACTTTGAGTCCAAGAGGTTTCCTTGGTATTGTTTTTTCCCATTTCTTTGTTTCATTTAATTCTATCTTTTTCATTTGTTTTTGCTACTCAGTTTCAATCCTATCTTGCAAAGAGACCACTGCAGCCAAACAGGGCACAACTAACTTTATTGGATCATTAGGTTGGCACAAGGGGCTGCCCACGTGAATCTAGTTGTAGTAGTGAGGCCTTTTATGTCGACGTTCTGAACCAGTGTGTAGAAGTATCCACATGTTAACATGCCTCACTCATGAAGATATTATTTGCGAAAGTGCAGTGTCTTTATTTTATCTTATTAATGGGTGTCAGGGGATGGATCACTTGAAGATTACCTGTTCAGTTCATTCTTTCTGAAGCACTTGGCATTGGCCACTGTTGGAAGACAGGATACTGGGCTAGATGGACCTTTGGTCTGATCCAGTATGGCTGTTCCTATGTTCTTATATGTAAAAATTAGTGTGTTTTTTTTAAAGTAAAATATGGACCCGTGAATAAAATCACATAATTAGTTAAGATGATCACAGTTGACTAATTGCTAATGAGTAAACGTTCTAGTTCCAGGCAACAAGGCTCTCTACTATAGTATTCTTCATGTGAGGAACTCTACAATCCTACAGCTGTTACTATTGCTGGAACCTCCTCAGCCATTAGTCCTGTGTGCAGTCCTCTGCCTCATGACCCTATGTATGTTTTGGTGGTGGTTCACTTTGGAAGAGGAGAGATGCAGCTTCCCAAAGAGACCTGGACTCTGTAGGAGTAGGATCTAGATTGGCCTGAGATATTGGACTTCAAATTCATGACCATTTTCTGTACAGAAAAGCTATTTTAAGTCATTTTAGAGGTTTTTATTTTGCCCTCTAAGCCCGATACAGTTGGGTTTATGGTAACTGAGGAACCTACCTTTCAAGAAGTAGGGATGTTTAAACATTTTATTGAGATTATTTTTAGAATTCTGTAAAACATTCCTAAAATAGATTTTCGGTAACACATAGAGAACACATGATGATGCAGTGCGGTATAAACATTTTATTGGGACTCATTTGAGATTAACTGTGTAATGCCAGATGCACGCTACTAAACCCTTTGTACCACAAAACATTATCACGTATTCTGTATACCATACAGAATATATGCATACTGAAGATTTTTATAACAACTGCTCTGTTTCATAAAATAGAAGAAAAAAGATAGAATGAACTGGGAAAACATTTCTTACATTGTCCTGTCGTAATGTGTTCTTGTAACAGACATGCCAAAAACAAAGTTTATGAACCAAAGAAGATAAGAAATAATTTTAGATTAATTCTCTTGATACACTTCTCTCGTCAGCCTACTGGGAGTCTAAATTAAGTATCCATTTCAGAATTAAATTTAAAAAAGCAGTCTGTGCATTTTTTTATTTTTATACTCTAAGGCACTCAAGAACCTGAATGCCTGAAATCAATTTTATAATAATTATAAAATCACTGCAACATTTATAGGATCTGTTACAGCTTACAATAAAATACAGTGGCACTTGTGAAGTTCCAATAAAATGGATCTTGGGTATTGGTGATTCCTGTCCTTAGAGACTACAAAATTAAACATTTAGAGCTGCACTTCTCTAATTGTAGCAGTCATAGGGGCTAGACCAATCCAGTCATTACCAGTCAGCCCTAAACATTTGTATAACCCTGCCCTCTATAGGGCTGATCCTGTGGTGGAGGTGTTGTGAGCTGTGTGTAAGAAAGGTGACCATTTATGTCACTGTTTTTACTTTACCGTTACACAATTTCCATACATTTTCTACAAAGTATGTCATGTAAGGTATCAATAGAAAAGTTATGAATTGCTAAGTATGATGATCTTGTTTATATGCATGTCATCTTTGTAGCTGAAGTTATGAGTTATGAATCATACAATTGAAAGGGACCTTGAGAGTCCAGTCCCCTGCACTCATGGCAGGACTAAGTATTATCTAGACCATCCCTGACAGGTGTTTGTCTATCCTATTCTTAAAAATCTGCAATGATGGAGATTCCAGGACTTCCCTAGGCAATTTATTCCAGTGCTTAATCACCCTGACAGGAAGTTTTTCCTAATGTCCGACCTAAACTTCCCTTGCTGCAATTTAAGCCCGTTGCTTCTTGTCCTATCCTCAGAGGTTAAGAAAAACAATGTTTCTTCCTCCTCCTTGTAACAACCTTTTACATGGTTGAAAACTGTTATGTCCCCTCTCAGTCTTCTCTTTTCCAGACAAAACAAACCCAATTTTTTCAGTCTTCCCTCATAGGTCATGTTTTCTAGACCTTCAATCATTTTTGTTGCTCTTCTCTGGACTCTCTCCAATTTGTCCACATCCCTTTCTGAAATGTGGTGCCCAGAACTGGACACAATACTCCAGTTGAGGCCTAATCAGAGTGGAGTAGAGCAGAAGAATTATTTCTCATGTCTTGCTTACAACACTCCTGCTAATACATCCCAGAATAATGTTCAGTTTTTTTGCAACAGCGTTACACTGTTGACTCATATTTAGCTTGTGTTCCACTATGACCCCGAGATCCCTTTCCACAGTACTCCTTCCTGGGCAGTCATTTCCCATTTTGTATGTGTGCAACTGATTGTTCCTTCCTAAATGGAGTACTTTGCATTTGTCCTTATTGAATTTCATCCTATTTACTTCAGACCATTTCTCCAATTTGTCCAGATCATTTTGAATTTTAATCTTATCCTCCAAAGCACTTGCAACCCCTCCCTGTATTAGTATTTGCAACCCCTTCCTGGCTATGTATTTGTATCTTAAACAAGTGTTGTTTTCCTGGGTGACACATCCCAGATGGATTTACATTAGGGTTAGAGCTATGTGTTGAAGATAGGGTGACCAGATAGCAAGTATAAAAAATCGGGACAGGGGGTGGGGGGTAATAGGTGCCTATATAAGAAAAAGCTCCCAAAATCGGGACTGTCCCTATGAAACTGGGACATCTGGTCACCCTAGCTGAAGACGCATTAAGGACACTCCACTCTCACAATGTGCCATTGAAGAATCTCATCCCGCCCTGTAGGCCTTTCCTGTGGATGCTTCAGTCAGCGAGAAGCCAATAGCCACCCCCTGTGATTCAGCAAAACATGTAGGGGCATGTGATATGCTCATATGACCCTGGACTCCATCTTAGGCCAGTAACTTTCCGTACACAAGGGCTGTGGTCTTTGGGACAGTAAATTCTATGCATGTGGAAAAGAATATAAAAGGACACCTGAGACACCTCCATTTTGCCTCTTTCCTACTCCAACTTCTCTGGACTGTGGATTTACAATTAAAAGGAGCATCTTGAACTATGGACTGAGGGATCTTCCAATCTTTTGAAAGTTACCAGGAGACTTTTGCAAGCCAGCAGTCTATTCCATCACTGCTGAAGACCTTATATAAGGACTTTGCAATCATTTGTATGTATATGATCTATTAACCATTTATAACTCTCTTCTTTTATTAATAAATCTTTATTTAGTTTACCAAGGATTGGCTGACAGCATGATATTTGGGTAAGATCTGAGATTCATATTAATTTGGGGATAAGTGTCTGATCCTTTGAGATTAGTAAGAACCTCACATATGGTGAAATGGGTTTTCAATAACCTCCCACTATATTAGACTTGATTGTCTGGATGGGAGCCAATGGCTGGAATGCTTAAAGGGGAACTGT